>NC_137900.1:17737736-18953662 GCF_963455335.1 Martes martes | reverse complement strand
TCCTCATAGCAACTACAAAGCATATACTATTATTCCCATTAGAGATGAAGAAACTGAGCTCAACAAAACCAAGAGACCCCACCATACGTCACACTCCTAGTGAAAGATGAACCTGGAACTAAAACCCTAAAACAAAGTCCAAAACGTTAATAGCTATATTGTCACCTTTGGTTATCCTCCTTAGGACTGGTCTGTAAAGTTCAGGAGCTTATTAAGTGCTCTTTCCATCAAAGATTTAGCTCAGAAGTCATTTTCGGGCTCATAACTGAGAAAATACAATCCATCAGGGAATAAAACCACAGGAAATTTAAAAACCACTGAGCCCAATTATATATAGAAGAAAATAATGTCAGAGAAGAGATTGTCCAAGTTAAGCAAAATCCCTTGATTAGGAGCTTCTGCCTAAACACTGTGGCCTTCTACCATGCCACACTCCAAATACAAGTAAGCTCAGGTTCACCCTCTTCAAGTAGTGATGGAGGGATCTGGGACATACCACTGAGCATCTCATGAGCCAAGATTAGGACTTTCGATTTGTTTATTTGTGTGTAACTATCTCTCTGGTGTTCTTCGGCCCAAGGTAAAATAAGTCTACTTTGTTATTCATGTGCTATAAGGACCCTTTCTGGTGTAATTCAACTTTCTCTCAACACTTCAACTGGAAGTACTATTAGTAAAATCCTTTCCAATAATTCTCCTAATAGTTTCCAGCAAACTTAAACCTGGAGCGACATTTGAATGAATTTATCTGTAGTGGGCTTCTGCAGGAATCTATAAGTCATTCTGATTCATTCTCAGTTTCTAGAGGAAAGTATTTATTTTCTAAGATGAGACAGAATAGAAATGGGAATCATTTGTATGGGGTGAAGCACAGCTTGCTGATTAAGTTACCTTCTTTTCCTTTATTACTCCTGAAGGATTAAGCCACAGGAATTCTGGAACTTAAAGCTACAGATTTCTTCTTGGGATCTCTCCAAAATCTCAGAGAATCACTAAATATCCCCATGGGTTTCTAATAATTTGCACCATGTTGAAGTTAGGATTTTGTCTGGAAAAATACTTTGAAAAACCAGCTGGTTGAAAATCAGACCATGCTTCATCTGCTAGTATATAAATACATGAAAATGTGTCCAAAAAAAATCAATTCTCTTACATGCCCCAGTGAAAATGAATAACAAAAATACAAGTCATCATGTGAAAAGAAATGGGGGAAGTTATTAACTTGTAACCCAAATCTGTGATTTTTCAATAATAAATAATTCCTTACAACAGTGAAAGGGTTCAAAAAAGTAAAAATTCTTTTGAGGTATTGAGATTGAGGACAAACCCCAAAATGTCAGAGGTCCCTGGGAAACCATGACCATTCATTTTTACCTTATAGACAATGCAACGTAATTAGAATGAATTTGTGTTCCTAGGTTTGGAAGACATAGCCACCAAAACTCGCTGCTAGGCATTTAAATCTAACTGGGAATTAACCCTTATAGGGATTGAAATGTGATGTGATTTTGCTTGCCTTCACAGATAATTATTTAAAAATGTGAATCAAGGGGCAGCTGGGTGGCTCAGTGGGTTAAGCCTCTGCCTTCCACTCAGGTCATGATCTCAGAGTCCTGGGATCAAGCCCCACATTGAGCCCCACATCTGGGTCTCTGCTCAGCAGGGAGCCTGTTTCCCCCTCCCCGTCTGCCTGCCTCTCTGCCTACCTGTGATTTCTCTCTCTGTCAAATAAATAAATAAAATCTTTATAAAAATGTGAGTCAAGGGGCACCTGGGTGGCTCAGTGGGTTAAAGCTTCTGCCTTCGGCTCAGGTCATGATCCCAGGGTCTTGGGATCGAGCCCCGCATCGGGCTCTCTGCTCAGCGGGGAGCCTGTTCCTCCCCTCTCTCTCTGCCTGCCTCTCCGTCTACTTGTGATCTCTGTCTGTCAAATAAATAAATAAATCTTAAAAAAAAAAAAAGTGAGTCAAGAGGTTCCTAGGAGTCAATTATAAAACCTGCCTATCCTTAGGGATTCATAATTCTGAAAGCGATTCCAACGTGTGGGTTTCTCCTTACACCATCAAGCAATTTGTGAACACCAACTAGGTATCCTACAATTCATTTCAATTCTGACACTATCTATTCAGAAACAGCATCTAACTCCACAGGTTAAGGGCTCAGTCCCACAAGACTGCCCTTGACTTCAGATGCCAAAGCAAGTCCGGGTTGTTACCTATAATTCTAACCAAAAGGCTCCAAACCAGAGGTCCCCCAATGACTCCCTCCTTGGGTTCAACCAACCTGCTAGAGTGCCTCACAGAACTCAGGACACTAGTTTATTAAAAGGGTTTATGAAGAGGAAGCCTTGGTGGCTCAGATAGTTAAGCATCTGCCTTCGGCTCAGGTTATGATTTCAGGGTCCTGGGATCAAGTCCCATACTGGGCTCCCTACCTAGCCAGGAGCCTGCTTCTCCCTCTCTTCCCTGTTTGTACTCTCTCACGATCTCTGTCTGTCTCTCTCAAATAAATAAAGTATTTTTAAAAAAATAAAATAAAAAATAGAAGAGTATATGAAGGTTATGAATCAATAGCCAAATGAGGAGATAAAGGAGGCAAGGTATGGGGAAAGGGTGTGGAGCTTCCATGCCCTCTCCAGACTTTGCCACTGTCTCCAAATATCCATGTGTTCACCTACCAGCAAGTTCTCCAAACACTATCCTTTTGGGTTTACAGAGACTTCATTATATAAGCAAGACTGATTAAACCATTGGCCATTATTTATTTTTAACTCAATCTCTAGCCTCTCTTCCCTCCCCAGAGGTGACAGGAGGGTGGTCCTGAAAGTTCCAACCTTCTCCTGGTTGATTCCTCTAGTGACCAGTCCCCCTTCTTAGCCACTTTCCGAAAGTCACCTTGTGAACATAACAAAAGAACCTTAACTGCTCTCATCACTGAGGAAATGTCAAGGGTTTTAGGAGCTCTGTGCCAGAAATGGGAACAAAGACCAAATAAATATACATTTCTTATTATAAATCACAACATCATGGGAATAGATCATCTTCATATCAAAGTAGACCTCCACTGCTTTGGAAAACAAGAATAATATGAACTATAAAACCCAAAGCCCTACCCTGGCCCTGGCTCTGACCCAGAGGACTTCACAGATATTGAAGTACAAACACAGGTTTCTGGGACACACAGGGACAGAAGCCTCTTTCAGAGATTCTGCCAGGGGTAGACTTTTATGGGAAGAATAAATTATATAATATCTCTTGGGTCTTGAAGTAGAAACAAGATTTAGGAAGAAGGACTAGCATTGAGAAGGGAAAGACTCCTTTCTTGTCACTAGAGAAGGACTCCCAAAATAAGCTATTTCTTTCATTATGTACCACAGGACAAGCTCTGACAACAACATGAGCAATTGTGAATAGGCCACAACGGTAACACAACATAGAATTCAGCACGTCCTAATATCCTGTGATCTTTCTCTGTGGTGTAGCCCCCACTCTAGACAAGTTTTATCATCGATCTTAGCTACTGGGAAGCTAGGAAAAGCTAAGATAATAGCAATTCAATATTGTTAAAAAATTATTTCTAATTTTAAATTTTATAGAAATTATTTTTTAAAACCAGAAACACATCCACCAACAAGAGTTTACATATTTTAACAACTTATCCCACATGCTACAGATTTCTTTCTTCTTTCTTTACAGACACAGCTAAATCTCAGCCATATCCTGTCTGCCTTCCTCTCCTTCTACCTCTTGAAAGGCTACTACAACCTGGAAATTGATACTTATCATTCCCATGCATTATTTTCAATATTAAGTAAATATACAGGAACTCACTAAAAATATGTAGTATGGCCTTATATATATCTTAACTTACAGAAATGGCATTCTATACCAGGATTTCTCCACCTTGGCTGTATTGACATCTTGGGTTGTGTATTAGTTTCCTATTACTGTTGTAACAAATTACCCAAATTTAATGGCTTAAAAGAGCTCAAATGTATTCTCTCAAGAGTTTCAGAGGTTCAGAGGTTTTAAAATGAGTCTTACAAGGCTAAAATCAAGAGGTCAGCAGGGCTGGGTCCTTCTGGAGGTTCTAGGTGAGAATTCACTCCCTTGCCTCTTCCAAATTCTAAACATGTCTTCATTTCTTGACTTATATAGGCTTTTCTCCTCTTGCTTCCACTGTCACACTGCCCTCCTCCATTCAGACCTTCTCACTGCCCTTTTACAAAGACTACTGCAGGGGCACATGGATGGTTCAGTGGGTTAAGCCTCTGCCTTCAGCTCAGGTCATGGTCTCAGGGTCCTGGGATCGAGCCCCACATCAAGCCCCACATTGGACTCTCTGCTTAGCAGTGAGCCTGCTTTCCCCTCTCTCTCTGCCTGCCTCTCTGCCTGCTTGTGATCTCTCTCTGTCAAATAAATAAATAAAATCTTAAAAAAAAAAAAAAAGTCTACCGCAATTACACTTAGGGTCCAACAAGATAATCCAGGATAATCTCCCTATTTCAACATCCTTAACTTAATTGCATGTGATAATTTCCTTTTGCCACTGAACGTAACATTTATAGGGTCAGAAATTAGGATATGGACATCTTCAGGAACCATTACTGAGCCTACCACAGGACAAATAATTATTTTGTTGAGAACCATCCTCTACCTAGTAGATGCTAGCAGCACATCTCATGTTTTGGCAATCAAAAATGCCTCCAGACATTACCAGAGGTCTCCTGGTGAACAAAATTACCTCTGTTGAGAAGAGATGGTCTACATGTGTGTTCCTCATGCGTATATTTCATTCTCATTACATTTGAGAATTATGCATGTCAAAACATTAAGAACTAGTTCATTAATTTTAATTCTTCAATAATATTTTGTTAAGTGAATAAAATAAAATAAAAAAGCTCCCAACTTTCTTTCTATATTACAAACAATTCTTCATAAAAATCTGGATGTGCCTTAATAAGCACATTCAGATAAATAAGAATTTACAGCAGGGCAATGATTCCCATCCTTTAACATGATCAGAATCCCCTGGAGAGATCCTTAAAATGCAGACAGACTTCTGTGTAACCCACCCAGATTCAGTAAGTCTGGAGTAGCACTTGAAATACTGAATTTTTAACAAGTTCCTGTGTGATGCTGAAGCTGTTGGTCCGGGGATCACTCTGAGAACCACTCCTTTAGGAGAAATAAATATAAATAAATGTAAATATAAATATAAATATAAAATGGAAGTATGATTTTCCAGGTATTGTCAAATTGCTACTGTGGTTATGATTGGCAATTTCACTCCTACCTGCAAGGTCTTAATTCATGTTTCCCTACAACCTGGGCAATAAAGGTGAAGACTAATTTTTTGTAAAAGTGAAGGTGTGGAACTATATCTCATGGCCTATTATTTATATTTCCCACATCAAAAGAGTCACATATATTTCCATGAAAGAATTAGCTATTTGGGGTTCCTAGTCTGTGTTACCTGTTCTTATTTTTTTTTCTTGTTTTTCTAATGAGATATTAGTAGAAATTCTTTCGATACTCCAGATATTAAATTTTTGTCAGCTGTACAGAAAAACACTTTTCCTGATGTTTTTGTCTTTTTAATTTGTAGCTTCTTTTTAAAGACATTTATTTTAATGTAAATTTATGTTTTTTATAGCTTTTGATTTTTCACCTTAAGAAATCTTACCTTGCCCTAAAGTTATAAAAATATTCCTCATAATTTCTTTAAATTTTGCTTTACATATTTTTGGTCACTAATCCCTCTGGATTCATCTTTGTGTATGATGTGAAGTAGGGATCTATTTTAAGGAATTCCATGTGAATAGGCAGTTGACTCTGCCCTATTTATTGAGTAGCTGGACTCAAGGATTTATAGTAGCTCCTCCGGCCATATGTACACATATGTACATGATTCTGTTTGAGCTTTCTATTATACTCCACTGAATATTTTTGTGCCAACACGATACAATTTTAACTACTAAAGATATAAAAATGGTCTTAATTTGTTAGGTTAAATATACCTTTTTTCTTGTTCAAAAATGTGATGGCTCTGGGGCACCTGGGTGGCTCAGTCAGTTAAGCGTCTGCCTTCAGCTCAGGTCATGATCCCAGGGTCCTGGGATCAAGCCCCATATTGGGCTCCCTGCTCAGCAGGGAGCCTGCTTCTTCCTCTCCAGCTATCCCCTTATTTGTGTTTCCTACCTCACTATCTCCATCATAAAATAAAATCTTAAAAAAAAAAATGATGGCTCTTCCCTTTATTCTGTCAAATGGAATTTAAAATCAGCTCAAATTCTATTAAAAAAATACAGAATTTTTACAGGTGTTGCACAGAAATTACAAATAAAGGTCAGCTGCTATCATTATAATATCAGGTCATCCATCCAATAACAGGACACATCTGTCCATTTATTTAGGTCTCCTTTTATGCTCTTTAACAAAGTTTAAAAAGCTTTTCCATAAATGTCTTTGGTATCTTTTTACACATTTATTCCTAGGTCCTTAAAATACTACGCTATTCTTACTGATATTTTGCCTGCATTTTCTAATTATTCTTTTTGTATAGAAATGCTAATGAGATTTGTATATGGATATTATATCCAGCAACCTTGCTAAATTCTCTGATTAAAGAGTTGATTCATGTTGATTTTTCTAGATAAGCAATATTGTCTACAAATAATGATACATGTGGGGGTTTTTTTCCCCTTTCATTCTCATGCTTTGTGTTCTTTTCATTCTAACTAGGATCTCCAGTACTATACTAAAGAGAACTGATGACAGTGGGATCCTTGTCTTATTCCTGTCTTTGAAAATACTGCTTTTGCTATGTCACCATTAAATATAATATTTTCTACAACTTTTCAAATTACTATTGGCCAGGTTCAGAAAGTTTGCTAAAAGAGGCTGTCATGGGTAAATGGTGAATTTAATTAAATGTATGTCTGTATTTATTGATTATAGGATTTTTCTCCCTTAATTTGTTAATGAGGTAAATTATACTGATTTTCTTTTTAAGACATTTTATATTTTTATCAGTTATAGGTGCATATATTTTAGAGTCAAATGACTATTCATCTGTTGTGAAACACAGCAGACTCCTTCTCTCACCATGTCCTCATCCGCAAAAGCAATGCCTTTTATGTCTTTTAACTGATCCTTTCAGTGCTTGTTTCCATATTTTTAAATAAAATGCTTACACTGTTACTTAACTTTTCAGGGGTTTAATCTTCTATTAACTTCCACTGCACGACTATCTTTCACTCCCAATGCCTCCCACAGAAATATACTCTCTTCTCCCTCTACCATTCTAATAGAGTTAAATACTTATTTTACTTAGGTAAATATTCTGTGCTTACATTATTATAACTATACAAACATTATTCATAGCTCAATGTAGTAAGCTATGATTATTTTTCTTTTGTGGACTTTATTTTCTCAACACATACTGTCTTGCTTTTATATGTTAAGTTTTCTACAATTAACAACAATTTACAATTTCAATTACAATTTCTACAATTAACAACAAACTCTTCACCAACTGTCTAAAACGCATTTTAAGGTGATCAGATATATCAGGTATTGTATCAAATTTATCTTCCCGAAGAAGTCTCTCCTAGGTCCTCTAACCTGCACCAATGTGGGTAGTTGCCCAGCATGCCTGATGCACAGCTATTATCTTAGAATCTCTCTTTGCCATCACTCCAGATATCCCCTTTGTATTTCTCCTGTGATAGAACTCCAATATCTAGGATCCTATGCCTCATTCTTCCATTTATTCCTCTTTTTATGAAATAGATCTTCTAGTAGATTCCAGAGAAAGAATGTGTGGGGATAAAAGGGTATCGCTGAATTTTTCTTCAGAATGTTGAAACACTACTCCATGGTTTTCCATCTTCTAGTATTGATGTTGAGAAATAAAAAATCATTGATTTCTGATACTTTGTATATGACCTTGGGTTTTTTTTTTTCTTCTTTCTTGGACCCTGATGATCATTAGTCTGGCTCCAGTGATCCAAAATTTCACAATAACAGGTATTGGTGGACTCATAACATCTGAATGTTTCACTTCTTTCTTACCAATTTGGATGTCTTTTCTTTCTTTTTGTTGTCTTGACTGCTGTGGCTAGGACTTTTAGCATATGTTGAATAAAAGTGGTGAAGAGTAGACGTCCTTGTCTTGTTCCTGACCTTAGAGGACAAGCTTTCAGTTTTTCCCCCATTGAGTATGATGCTCACTGTGGGTTTTTCAAATACGGCCTTTATTATGTCGAGATATGGTCCCTCTAAACCTACTTTGTTGAGGGCTTTTATTATTAATGGATATTGTCCTCTGCCAAATGCTTTTTCTGCACCTTTTGAATAATCGTATGGTTTTTATCCTTTCTCTTACTGACGTGACATACCATGTTGATTCATTTGAAAATAGTGAACCACCCTTACATCTTGGGAATAAATGCCACTTGATTGTGGTGAATGGTTTTGGGTTTTTTTTTTAAGATTTTATTTATTTATTTGACAGACAGAGATCACAAGTAGGAAGACAGGCAGGCAGAGAGAGGAGGAACCAGGCTCCATGCTGACCAGAGAGCCCAATGTGGGGCTCGATCCCAGGACCCTGAGATCATGACCTGAGCTGAAGGCAGAGGCTTTAACCCACTGAGCCACCCAGAAGCCCTGTGAATGGTTTTCTTAATGTATTATTGGACTTGGCTTGCCAGTATTTTTTTGAGGATTTCTGCATCTATGTTCATCAGAGATACTGGCCTGCAGTTATCTTTTTTTATTTTTTTTTTAATTTTATTTATTTATTTGACAGACAGAGATCACAAGCAGGCAGAGAGAGAGGAAGGGAAGCAGGCTCCCCGCTAAGAGAGCCGGATGTGGGGCTCGATCCCAGGACCCTGGGATCATGACCTGACCCGAAGGCAGAGGCTTTAACCCACCGAGCCACCCAGGTGCCCCTACATCTGTCTTCTAAGCCTTGCCCTCTACACGAGGAGGCTGGCAGATAAGACATCAACAGCTGTGCTGTCCAGCACAGAACTGAGGAAGGGAAGGGTGGGATCTTGGTTGGGATGTTTATTCCCTTGACTTCGACCTTGTGTGGCTGCAGGAGGCAGGCTGCATTTTGAAGTCTCCGTCAGGCTGTCCTCTCCTTGGCTGGTAACAGCCAGTTCTTCTTATCCTTTCAGGCTTAGAGATGCCGTACTGTTGCCTGCAGTTGTCTTTTATTGTGGTGTCTTTATCTGGTTTTGGCATCAAGGTGACACTGGCCTCATACAATGAACTTGAAAGTTTTCCTTCTATTTTTTGGAATAGTTTGAGAGGAACAGACATTAATGCTTCTTTAAGGGTTTTGACAGAATTTGCCTGTGAAGCCATCTGTTCCTGGACTTTTATTTGTTCGGAGTTTTTTGATTATTGACTCAATCTCCTTGCTGGTAATCACCTATTCCAATTTTCTATTTCTTCCTGCTTCAATTATGGTAGGTTGTATGTTTCTAGGGATATATCCATTTCTTCTAGGCTGTCTGTCTAATTTGTTGACAAACAGATTTCATAATATTCTCTTAAATTGTTTGTATTTCTGTGGTATTGGCTGCTATTTCTCCTCTTTCATTTATGATTTTGTTCATTTGGGTCCTTTTTGTTTTGTTTTGGTTTTTTGTTTGTTTTTTTTTTAAGATTATTTATTTATTAATTTATTTTACAGAGCACAAGTAGGCAGAGAGGCAGGCAGAGAGAGAAAGGAGGGAAGCAGGCTCCCTGCTGAGCAGAGAGCCCAATGTGGGGCTCAATCCCAGGACCCTGGGATCATGACCTGAGCCAAAGGCGGAGGCTTTAACCCACTGAGCCACCCAGGCGCTGCCCCGCCCCCTTTTTTTAAGGAACCTGGCCAGAAGTTTATTGGTTTTGTTGATGTTTTCAAAGAACCAGCTCCTGGTTTCACTGTTCTGTTCTATTGGGTTTTTTAGTTTCTATACCATTTATCTCTGCTCTAACAGTAATTTGTTTAGTATCCAAAATATATAAAGAACTTATAAAACTCAAGACCCTCCTAAAAAGTAATAATGGGCAGAAAACACATACAGACATACCTGTAAAGACATCCAGATGGTCAACAAACACATGAAAAGATGCTCAACATCACTCATCATCAAGGAAATGCAAATCAAAACTACGATGAGCTATCACCTCACACCTTTTGGAATGGCTAAAATCTACAACATAAGAAACAAATGTTGGCTAGGATGTGGAGAAAAATGAGTTCTCTTGCATTGTTGATGGGAATGCAAAATGGTGCAGCCACTGTGAAAAACAGTATAGAGATTCCACAAAACACTAAAAACAGAATTACCCTACAGTTTAGTAATTGCACGAGTGGGTGTTTACCTAAAAAATACAGGGGCACCTGGATGGTTCAGTCAGGTGAGCGGCCAACTGGTGGTTTCAGCTGAGGTCATGATCTCATGGGTTGTGGCGCTGAGCCCCACACCAGGCTCTGCACTCAGTGGGGAGTCTACTTGAGATTCTCTTCCTCTGCCTCTCCTACGTGTTTGCTTTATCTCTCTCTCTTGAATAAATAAATCTTTAAAATAAATAAAATAAAAAATACAAAAACATAAATTCAAAGGGATACATATACCTATAAATTTTACCAGCACTTTATTTATAATAGCCAAGATATGGAAGCAGCCCAAGTGTCCACTGAATGATGAATGGGTAAAGAAGATATGGTACATATATACAATGGAATATTACTGAGCCATAAAAAGAGTGAAATCTTGCCACTTGGCACAACATGGATGGAGCTAGAGAGTATAATGCTAAGCAAAGTAAGTCAGCAAGAGAAAGACAAATACCTACAATCTCACTCATAGGTGGCTTTAAGAAACAAAAGAAAAGAGAAAAAGAAATAAAGAGAGAGACAAACCAAGAAAGACTCTTAACTATAAACAAACTGATAGTTACCAAAGAAAAGGAGAGAGAGAGAAACCAAGAAACAGACCCTTAACTATGGAGACCAAACTAATGGTTACCAAAGGGGAGTTGGTGAGGGAATAGTTAAAACAGGTGAGAGAGATTAAGGAGTGCAATTGTCACGAGCACTGGGTTATGTATGCAAGTGTTGAATCACTATATTGTACATCTGAAACTAATATAACACTGTATGTTAACTATACTGGAATTTAGAATTTTTTTAATTGTAAAAAAATTTAAAAGGTTAAAAGGACAAAAAATGTTGCCTGGCACACAGTAAGTACTGAATAACATGAACTTTTTTATTTTAAAAGAAAAAGAGGGGGAACGGACTCCAAAAGCAGCCCTTCCAAGAATGGAGTTTCTGTACAGCCTGAGATTAATTCTAATAATCAAGAAAAAATTGGTTGCCTCTAGATAATGGGAATCTGGGGTATATGTCTGTAATCCAAGGGTTCTCTGAGAAGCCTTTTAATACTTCTATTCCAACAGTAAAAGTTAATACCATTGAGCAGTTGGCCCTTTAGAAATGAAAGTTTAGTTAACCCAGGAAAAACAATAAAGTAAAAAATAATTACAAATTATGGGATGTCAGGGTGGCTTAGCAGTTAAGCTTTTGACTCTTGATCTCAGCTCAGGTCTTGATCTCAGGGTTGTGAGTTCAAGTCCCATGATGGGTATGGAGCCTACTTATAACCTAACCAGTTTTTCCTCCAAATCTAGTATTTTCTCAAATTCATATCTGTTAAGAGAGAGCAAGCGTTAGCAGAGGGGAGGGATGACAGAGGGAGAGAGAGAATCTTAAGCAGGTTCCACACTCAGCACAGAGGCCCATGTGGGACTTGATCCCACAACCCTGAGACCATAACCTAAGTCGAAATCAAGAATTGGGTACTTAACCGATTAGCCACCTAGGTGCCCCCAAATTCATTTATTAAGAGAATGGCATATATAATTCTATACTTGTACCTCCCACCTCTCTATCCCACTCACTGTGTTTAACCCAGGTATTTTTCTTTTAGCCATCTTCTAATTTACAATTTTCTCTTCAGTTGTATCTAATTGGGATATTTAACCTAGCAAATGAATTTTAATTTCAAATTTCCCAATTTTTTCATTTCTAAAAGTTCAATTTAATTTTTTTCTCAAATATGCATCATTTGGCATTTTTTTTCTTATGTTTCTTGGTCTTTCTTTTTCTTTGTTAGCCATTTAAAGGATACTAATTATATAGCTTCACATTATTTTACCTCAAAATGTGGCCTGCCAAACTCTTTTGTCTGCTCACCCTAACTCATGATGGATAAATGGATAATTCTTAAGCATTTTTACAGTAAGTTCATCTGAAGTGGAAATATTTTTTTCCTGCAGCCTGGATTATGGAAAAATATTTACATTCATTTCTTGTTGCCATTCTAGGGATAAAGCAGCCTAAGGACTACTTTTAGTTAATTTATCAGTTTGGTAGGGTGAGAAAGCATAGGTTTAACCAATATGTGACACACACACATGGAGTCTAACAGGCTTCTCCTGCATCATTAACTGAATGTACTTTACTTCTGGATGTGGATAAGTGCATCTTAGAGCTCCAATTTTCACAACATGTTTCAATGGGTGACATTCTTTAACCAAATGGCAGAGAAAAGCCCATTCATACTCTAGCAGATAGGAGGATATATAACCAAATAAGTACAGCATAAGAAACTCAATATTGCTACAGAAATATCATTTTGAGATAGTTATTTCGTCATGATCAAAGTAGGGGCTAAGACTAGTATAAAGAAGCAAGTTCAAAGGCACAAAGGAATGCAACCTGACACTCTCTGGAAAACAGAAGAGTGTACAACAGTTGGAAGACAAAAGATGTGATGTGGATGGGGTGACTTATAGATAAGGGTGGACAGAACAGCAACAGTCATCTTATGAAAGCATCCTCTTAACACAGTGAAAGAAATTCTCATTAGAAGGTTGCACATCTTCTTTTTAACCATGTATAAATTTGTTTCATACAATGCAAATATGAAATGATTACATATTAAGTGCTGCTTTCTGATTGACTAAATCATTTCAAACATCAGGGCATTCATAATTAACAAGTTTTTATAGTAAAAATTATCATTTTCTGGTTTAATACTTGTTCTTTTTCAGGTTCTTGGGGGAAAGGGGAGAATCTGAACTGGACTGCTCTCTTGGCCACTGCCCAAGAAAGTGGCTGAAGAGGAGAAACGGGTTGTTAGAGAGGGCTGGACATAAGCCAAGCCCAGCCCAGTCAACATGGACAGAGAGCATGAGACAAGAGGGAATAAAAACACCTGCTAAGGCATACTGCCAACTCTGCTTTTCAAAGAACAGAAGAATTGGGAAAGTCCTGTGCTTTGAGGAATGGACCCTAGACATGAATGCATACTGGAGTTGTAAATTATATGAATTTGATACCTTTGCCTAAAGAAAATCCTGGGTTTTAAATATAGTAGGCATAACAGAAATAGAATAAATAAGATCCGGTGACTATGTGAGCCAATGATTTTTAAATCTGGCTGTACTATCAAAATCATCTAGGGACAGTCTGAAAAACTGTAAATGCCTGCAGTCCACCCTACACACTAGAATTCCCTCTCACCATTTTTAAGTACCTTAAGTGATTCTTGTGTAACTCACCCAGCATAAGGAAAAGGCAGCACTTGGGAAAGGCAGATAAAATATTTCTTGATTATAATTTGTATTTAGTTTATCAGTTCAGTTTATCTTAAAAATGATGTACATCGCTTTAAAAATTAACTTACAATTAATTCTTAGAACTATTCTTCTAGGGATTAAAAATGTTTATTTATATTTTCTCAAAATTGTATCTCATCTTTTAATTATAAAATTTTACATGATAAATACAGAATTACAAATTAATAGGGGAAATGCTGTTATACAGCAATACTTGAGAATTAGTTAGCCATCTGCAGAAGTAGTCAGTTAGACCTTTTTCTTATACCTTACTCCAAAATAAATTCCATGATAATCAACACTGCAAATAAAGAAAATTAAATAACACATTAAATATTTTTTAAATCTCAGAATTAGAAGAGATCTTTTTAAGACAGATACAAAATCAAGAAGACCACAAAAAATAATACTGATGAATTAGGAAATCTAAAACAGACCATTTTTAAATAGTGGGCAAAAAGAAATTTTTTAAATCAAAAAGTGATATATATGTGCTTAATATTTTAAAAATTCCTAAAATCAAAAAGATAAAGACACCTCAATAGAAAAATAGGAAAAATGTGACCAATATTCCCACAAAAAAGGAAATAAAAATGTCCATTAAAAGTATGAGATACTAGGGGCGCATGGCTGGCTCAGTAGGAGAGCAAGTGACTCTTGACCTGTGTCATGGCTTTGAGCCCCACATGGTATGCAGAGACTACCTAATTTTAAAAAACTTAAAAAAAATAGTATGACATGCTAAACTTCATTCATTATAAGTGTGCATGAAAACTTGTACACATAATCACATAAATGCACATAAAAAGATCTAATCTTTACTCTCTCAAAACTGATAGATCAGTCTGATAATACAAAGTTTCACTAGAGTGTGAGGAAAATGAACCCTTCACACATTCCTTTTAAGACAGCACAGCCTCTATGGAGTATAATTTAGCAATATCGTCCACAATTTTTTTTTAAAGATTTTACCTATTTATTTGACAGACAGAGATCACAAGTAGGCAGAGAGGCAGGCAGGGAGAGAGAGGAGGAAGTGGGCTCTCTGCGGAGCAGAGAGCCCGATGCGGGGCTCAATCCCAGGACCCTAGGATCATGACCTGAGCCAAAGGCAGAGGCCCTAACCCACTGAGCCACCCAGGCGCCCCTCTTCCACAATTTTTAAAATACATATTGAGACCCAGAGATTCCACATTTACAAAATTAGAATACAGCTACAGTCACAAGTATGCAAAATAAGATAGATATTAAAATATTCACTGTAGCATTAAGAAAATTTAGAAATAACCCAAATACCCATGCAGAGGGAATCTGATAACCCATGTTGCCATTAAAAAGAATGAGGCAGCCTCATATTAAGATATAGAGGAATATACCAATCATGCAAAAAAATTCTATATACATACTTTTTACTGTAAATCCTTCATATCTTTTGATTTTTGTGTTGTATGAATATATTATTTATTCAAAAATTTACAGATGCAATTTTATGGCATTTCTGTCAAATATATAAGCAGTTTGATGGCAAATGGAATGCAATACTATAAAAATTATAATAATGGCATTATGATGATCAGATTATAGGTTTTTTAATTTTGTTTCAAAGATTTTATTTATTTGAGAGAGAGAGAGAGAAAGAGAGACTACAAGCAGGAGGGTTGAGGGGCAGAGAGAGAGGGAGAAGCAGATGTCCTGCTGGGTGGGGATCCTGATGCGGAGCTGGATCCCAGGACCCCAGTATCATGACCTGAGCCAAAGGCAGATGCTTAACCGACTGAGACACCCAGGAGCCCCTATAGGTTTTTATTTTTTTTTAATGCCTTTAATTGGGACACCTGGGTGGCTCAGTTGGTTAAGCCACGGCCTTCGGCTCAGGTCATGATCCCAGGGTCCTGGGATGGAGTCACACATCGGGCTCCTTGATAAGCGGGGAGCCTGCTTCTCTCTCTGCCTCTGCCTGCCATTCTGCCTGCTTGTGTTCTCCCTCCCTCTCTCTCTCTCTCTCTCTCTCTCTGACAAATAAATAAATAAAATCTTTAAAAAAATAAAAAGCCTTTAATTTTTCATATATTTACAAAAAATATATAGAAGGAATGACAATAAACTTCTTTAAAAAGTATTCCTGTTCATTGTAGAGATTGTAAAATCCAGAAGAAAGAAAAAAATATAATGAATGACAGTTCCCTAACCCCCACCAAATTACCATTATTATTTCTGTATCACTTGTAAGCTTACGAATACGTGCATAATATGTAAAAATTATTATATATACAAACATATGTATATTTTAGAACAGATGACTGTAGTATATCCTTTACTGGCTTTTACACTTATTATGAGGAATATAAATGATAATAGCTCCATAAAATAAAATATAATACAGCAATTAAAATGAGGGTTCTGAATTTCATGCATTTTCTCTTTACATATGTTTATTTTGGAGGTTTAATTAGCCTGACATTAAGTATTTGACATACTCAAAAAAAAAAAAAATACATACTCTAGGGGCACCTGGGTGGCACAGTTGGTCAGGCATCTGACTCTTGGTTTCAGTTCAGGTTGTGATCTCAAGGTCATGAGATCGAGCCCCACATCCCATGTCAGGCACTACACTCCATATGGAATCTGCTTGGGACTCTCTCTCCCTCTCGCTCTGCTCCTCTCCATTCTCTCTCTCTCTCTCTCTCTCTCTCTAAAGCAAATAAATCTTTTTTTTTTAAAAAAAGATACATACTTCAAAGTTTTAAAGAATACTCTTGACCAATCTAGAATATATTCTTCAACAAATAATAAACTTAAATATACTACTAAGCTACTCCACTTCTAATAATTCAGTCTTTGTCCTAACCACCTAGTAAAAGTAATCTTACAAACAAATGCTATTAGGAATTAAGGGCTATCAGCAGGATAACGATTAACTTAGAAACCCTGCATTATTGTCTTCCCATTTTAGAGTCACATTTTGGGTAGAGGATTAAAACAATGTTTTTTAAGGCTTTACAATGGTATGGAAAAAGAATCAATTATACCAAAATGAATTAATATTGAGAATTATTTTTGTGTTGGCCAAAAAATACAAATCAAGAAGGAAGAAATAAATATACCAAGTAATTTATAATTCCATTATAACTTCCAAAGAAGGCATGGCCTCAACATATGAATTCCACTTTCACATACTGAATTAGAGATTCAGTATATTTTCCTAGGAATCAAGTTTGTATTAACTTGATAAAGAATATATGTACTTTCTTTCCATCTTAAAAACCTGGTGACAAATTGAGTTGCAAAATGTGATCATGGAAAACAATTCTTTATATAGAATTTATAGACTACAGGTCTTGAACTGTAAAGCTTCTTAAAAGTCTCCAGTGTTGTTTATTCTTAATTTCAGACTTTCTTCATGTATGCCATTTTCCTTTTAGCTTTTGTGCCCTTAGATACTTGAAATCAGACATTAAACTCATATCATAAGTTTTCCCAGTCACACTCCTTCCACCCCCTGCATCCCATTTGCCAGTGTCATTTCTGCCTCTCTGCACTAAAAAATACTCAAGGTTAGGGATTATATCTCATAAGGTTTTTACATCTTCCCATAGTACCTACTTCATTGATCTACACACAGTAAGCACTTACTGAATGTATTTAGTGATTGTTTCAAGGATCCTACAAATGCTTGAGTTTACAGTACACATGTGAATTACTACATGACAGAATTTAATATCTCCTTCCTCTTTGCAGGGAGATCAAAATGGGTGTTCAAAAAGCCAGCTAAAGTGTTCCATCTCCTTTATCATAATTCCTTTTAACCACTATGTTCCACTACTAAAATTATTTGATTTTTGCCAAGATCTTATTTGGAGAAGCTGTTAAATTCAATCCCATTTCATCAAACCACACTGTCCTCTTCCAACATGCTTTTTTTTTCCTCTTACACCAAACTGCATTGTTCAGGATAAGCTGAGTTGTCTGTATTAACAAGTTAACCCCTAAATCTCAGCAGTTTAATGCAACAAATGTTTTTTTCTCACTCACGGTATTTTGGGGATAGAGGTCTGTTCACAGGGTTGCTCAGGGGTCTAGACAAATGGAGGTTCCACTATCTCAAGGCGAGGTGGGGGAAAAAAGAGTCAGAGGGCTTCATGCTACATGAAGACAAAGGGACTAAAAGGACAGAGAAATGAGGGGCATATGGATAGTCAGCAAGCAGTGATGGTCTCTGTCTGGCATAGTCACTAGAGAATCTGGCTACAGTGTGTGCCATTTCCCTATGCAGTTACTCCCAAATTTCCTAAATTAAAAAAAAAATCCAAATGATTAGTTCATGTTATTCAACTCTCAATTGTCAGTTAAGCAAACTTTCACCCATAAACAACTATTTTAAGGTTTTCCTTTTTATTCTTCATGTCTTGCCTAGACAATGAACTTGCCTAGTTCATTCTTCCTTTTCCTTTCACAAACATGGTCTTATTGCTCCAGTGGTCCTCATCTGTCAGGACCTTTTTAAAAGTATCACAATCATACTCAGAAAAGAAACCTTCCTGGGACACCTGGGTGGCTCAGTTATTTAAGCATCTGCCTTCAGCTCAGGTCATGATCCTAGGGGTCCTGGGATCAAGTGTCACATCAGGTTCCCTGCTCAGTGGGAAACCTGCTTCTCCTTCTGCCTGCCACTTCTCCCTACTTGTTCTCTCTCTGTCACTTATAAATAAATAAAATCGTTTAAAAAAAAAAGAAAAGAAACCCTCCTTACCCTTTGCTTTTCCTCTTCCTGTTAGGATGTTGTCCTTAATGGGTTCCACCTCACCTTCTCCCTGATCTCCTTTTCTTTTATTCTGATAGGATGTGATGCTGCATGGACTCCTTCCCTTTGCTAGTCATCTCCCTCTGTCCTTGTAACACACTGGTTCTTGGTTGTAGCTACATGTCAGAATCACCTGGCCAGCTTTTAAAAATGACTGATGCTCCAAGTTCTGGGGGCCCAGGAGGAGCTCAGATGTTTGCTACATGATGTAGTCTTAGGAAAGACTTCCCCAGTGAAGTGGCACTAAAAACAGATCTTGATGATGAGCAGGAGTTGACCAAGTAAAGAGTGAGTATCCCAGTAAGATCAGATGAGCTCTCCACAAACAGGGCACAGGGTCAGGTCTATGTGTTAAAAAATGATCCCTCTGGGGCCTACATGAGGCACAGACTGGAAAAGGAAAGACTTCAGGCCTGGAGAGCAGAAGGCACTGATAGGAGGGTCTTAGCAAAAGGCGAGCACATCCTTCTGCTGCCGTATTTATTCAACACTTCTTGCTTATTCATGTGCTCACATATACACAGAATGTTATTAGCCAGAAATATGTTCAACTTTAAGCAACAAAATCATCTTTTTATGGGTTAAGCAAAAATTTACTTTTATTATACACAATTTTTTTTATAATACCTCAAGTCCCCTTAAACCAACTGAATTGGCATCTCTGGGGGTAAGGCTGCCCACAGCAATCGTCTACTCCCCAGTGTATATTTGTTTTCTTTTCTTCCTTTTCTCATTCCCCCACTTTGAAGCATAATACCTCCTGGGATCACCTCCCAAAAAATCTGGACCCAAATCTTCTGGCGTCTGCTTTGAAAAATGGGAAAAATGATAGTGCCCAGCACATACAACTGTTGAAAGGATCAAGTGACTTAATATACATGAAGCAAGTGTTATTTACACATGCCCTTACCTCTTCCTCATATACCCTAGTCTATACTTCAGTGGGATTAGCGCCTTCTCCCACTTTTCATCTTAGCTGAAATGTCACCTCCTCAAAGAACACTTTACATTACCTTCAGCTGTTCTCGGTGGGTCTGATAATTTTTGGTATTGCTGCTGTTGTTGTTGCTGTGTTGTTGTTTTGCTTTCCAAGTACTCAAAATAACTATAATGTTTACTTTAAAAAAAAAAAGAATGAAAGCCCCCAAAGGACAGGTACTCTAACTTGTTCCCCACAATTTACTGGTGTAGCACAATGTCTGACATATCACGGGGGTCTGATGCATATTTATTAAATGGATGTCTCTGGTCCAGTAACCTGCCCTTAAAAGATGTTGAAAACATACTATATAGCCTTTTTAAAATTCTGAGTAAAGAATAAATCTGGGGAAGAAACCCATCATACTAGGCAGAATAATAGCACCCCCCCAAAAAATGGTCATGCCTTAAACCCTGGAACCAGTGACTATGTTACTTTACATAGCAAAAGGGACATTGCACATGTAATTAGGTAACAGAACTCAAGGAGAGTTGCCTGGATGATCCATGTAGGTCCTATCTAATCAAGTGAAACCAAAAAGCCAAGAATATTCTCCAGCTGGTTTCAGAAAAGGAAGTCTGATTTAAAGAATGACAGAGACTCGATCCACCATGGCTGGAAGGAAGCCACTTGGAAAGCAAGCAGCCTCTGGTGGAGAGACCAGTCCCCGGGTGACAATCACGAAGGAAACCAGCACCTCAGTCCTACAACCACAGGGAACTGCATTCAGCCAGCCACCTGAACAAGTCTGGAACTAGACTCATTCTCAGAGCTTTCAAAAGAAGTTCGACCTTGTGAGACTCTAAGCAAAAGACCCACTTGGGCCACTGTGAGTCAGCTGAAGCGTGCAATAATAAATGGGCATTGTATAACGCTTTTAAGTGTGTGAAAATTTCTTATGATAGTAATGGAAAATCATCTAACATACCCTTGAGGAGGGGCGAGAAAAGAGAAAGACAACTAGAGGCCCAAGGCTGGTGAGTAACCACAGAGATCCAAGGTTCTGCCATAGAGCAACAGTATTCTCTAAAATTCTTGAGCTCCAGACAAAAGTGTGTTTCTGGAAACCAGGAATGAATAGTATTTCCTTCTACACATGTATCCTCTCATAGACTTTGTCACTTAGGGAAGAATGAGGTAATCATCCTGAGGTGATTTACAAGATGCAAATCTACCAAGACACTCAACAACTTTTAATGATCTTTCTGTCTGGATGGTGATTGCTAACTGGGAAGAAATTCACTATAATTAATGCCACAACTAAGTATTAGATGTTAAAAAAAATGAGAGGCAGCTTAACACTCTGTTTCTCTCAATCAATGTATTCCCAAATATGAAATATGCATGTGAGTGTGCACAAATGCAGAACCATTATGTACATACGATTTTAGAGGGTTTTTTCAGATTTTAACAGACCTGTAATAAAAATGTCTTAAATAGTGCATATTCTTAAAATGGTGACATTTCTCCCCCAAAAGCAATTTTTAAAGCAAGATTAGTTTTGGGGGTGTGGGGGAGTGGTACTTAGCATTTAAATAGTAATATGTGCCTTAGTTGGCTAGAACTACCATAACAAAATACCACAGACTGGATGACTTAAATAGAAATGTATTTTTTCACAGTTCTGTAGGCTAGCAATCTAAGATCAAGGTGCTAACAGGTCTAATTTCTACTGGGGCCTCTCTCCTTGGCTTGCAGATGGCAGACTTCTCGCTGTGTTCTTATGTGGCCTCTATTCTGTTTATATGTGGATAGAATTCTATATCAGACAGAATTTTTCTGGGAGGGTTTATCTTGCAGAATAATTTTCAACCATTTCTCTAAGCCACTTGAACCCCACTTCCTTCTTGATAGAATTTCAATGATGTTTAGAAGCTTGTCATGAATAGTTTGTCTTGATGTCACCAAAGCATTTTAGAAGGACTCCATGATGGTGACTTTGTGGTGGATGAGAACACTCAGACACTCATCTTCACTGACAGTGTCAAGTTCCAGCCACATCTCTAGCTGACTGCTACAGAGTTCTCTCCCGGGAGCTCTCTTTTTTGAAACCTGGTATCACAGATTTGGATAAAGTTGCAAAACACAATTATAAAATTTTCAATAGCAAAACACTGAGAGAGAGAAATGATATGCTGAATAAAAGGTTCAAGATCTAAAGAGATCTTGACAGGATAGAATGTTTGAACAAAGCCCACACAATTCAATGAAATGAAAGGTTTGGTACTTTACAAAGGCAACTGTAAGGACAGAGTTGAGTAAACTCGACTTAGCAGGGAGAAAAAAATGTGTTGAAATTGGGAATCATGGAAACAAAGACATGCCAAAAGTAGGGCTCTATACTGAAGCCCTCGGATGAGAAACGGTACAAGGCAAGAACTTGCTGGAGCTCAAATCAAAATTGCTGATGCTTTATTTCCCTCCTCTACACCCCACTCCCAGCTCCTTAACTTCTGGTAAAGGGAAACATCAGTAATCCCTGTTGTTTCTATTTATAACAAACTAACACCAAGATTGAAGAATCAGCCTATCCCTCACCCTGTATTCCAGAGTGAACTCGAAGTACCTCAGCCCGAGCATGGTGTACTGTCACACACTCACACGTGGTAGAGACTATGGATACTCAGGTCTTTCCCATATGTTCCAAGTTACCACTTCCTACTTTCCTGTCCGAATGCCAAGCCCCATTCAAACCTGACTGCTTGCGACTGCTCACACTTTTTGTGGTCTCTCCCACTTCTAGGTCTTTGCTCAGGCTGATTTTTCTCTCCCTGGAATACACTCCTCCCAGCTTCTCTGAAATCCTACCTTCCTTTTGTGGTACACTGCAGATACAGCCCTTGATGCAAATTCACAGTCTCCTTCCAGATTGCTCCTCTTAAAATTCCAAGTAGCCTCCCTTTTCTTTTTCATTTGTGAACATTTACAGCAATTAGACATGCTTCTTTATGACATTCGTCATCTTTCTTGTGGGGGAAGGTTTTCTCAACAGTGAGGCCCAGTATTTCCCCCACTGCTTTTCTGCCTCACTTGGCAATCACATCCCCCTCTTACTCTGCTCCCTTCTCAAAAGAGTGGCAAACCATGGCTCAACCATCAAGGCCTGAAATCACTGGTTTTCTCTTCTGTGAAGCTTAGTGCATCCCAAGCAAGGATGCTCATCATTCCTTTGCAGCCCATCTTTACTGGGCACATACTGCTCTTAGACTTGTTTATAATACTGCAACTGCCGTATCCCCTCAGTTATATGAAGCCATGTTTGTAAAAGTCCCAATGGCTTATTAATAGGATATAAAGTCAAAGTGATAAGCACTTTAAAATACGCACCTTATGATTAAAAGAATGTACTAGTTATTAACATGTACGCCTTACCCAACGGACTGGCAGATCCTCAGCTGGCAGCAGGAATCATGTCTCATTCCTCTTACTACCATTGGCTAGTATATCGCATTGGCTCAAGAAATATTTGCTGAGTGAATGAATGAATTGAACAAATAAGTTTTAACTGGCCATAAATTTAACACAGTTCAACACTCTGGTCTGGCTGCTGTGAAATTTAACTTAATATAAGACTGCATCACATTAGGATGTTCAGATGACAGAGAGCAAGAGTCACAGATTCAATCACATTTGGAACATGGTGTTCAATATTTTAATTGTGTTAACTATCTTAAAGGGGGACGCTGCCCATCCAGGAAGACCAGGGTGGTGATAAGCCCAGAACACTTAAGGCAGGGGTGAAAGAATTGGGTAGACAGAGCCTGCCAAAGAGAGGCAAGTGTAAAACACGATAGCCATCTTCACACATCTAAAGGCCTCTCTCTGTAGGTGTAAAAGGGCCTGATGTGTGGAGCTTTAAGAGAAGCAAAGACCAGTATGATGACACTTGCAGAAATCGATTTGATTCTCATACAAAATGCCATTACAATCCACTGCTATGAGGCAATGGAACAGGTTGTCTTGTGACACAGAGCGCATTCCACCTTAGGATGGATCAAAGCAGAAACCTAATGGCTAAGGGTTACTCAGCACTGGAGACAACGGTGGACTAGGTATGCCACTGGGCTTCCTACAATTTCTAAGTTTTCTGATTTTATCAGTGTTGATTCTTTTTCCAGAGAGGACAACCATATCTACAGACACAACTGAAAAATGACAAGTAGTCTGGAGGATGACCTATAAGTTTCTAGCCCCGGCTCTAATACAGATTGTCAATGAAAATGCATCTCCCCATCCATCCATCCATTCATTTATCTAACCAAGATTTAATCGGTACCTGCTGAGTGTCAGCCACTGCCCTAAGTCCTAGAGATACAGCAGCAACACAGCTACCGTATTCGGGAACTTACTGTCTAGTGTGGACATTAATAAGGACACATAAATACAAATTACAGCCCACGGTAAATGCTATGAAGAAAGGCATGGGATGCTAGAAGAGCCAGCTAAGCTACTTGGAGGACTGAGAAAAGGTTCAGGAAAGGCTGCCTTGATGCAAGTCATTTAACTTCTCCATTCATCCAGTTACTGGACTGAAAATGGGCAGGTGTCTGTCTCACCAAGACTATGAGGAGTTTGGAGTTTGTAATCTGGGGCAATCCTCTCTTTCCTAGGGCAAGGTCCCCTGAACTCTTGAAACCAAACTAGGAAGCACAAAAGCACCTAGGTCATGAGGCTGGGAGGTCGTGCTTCTGAGCCCAGGGTCTGCCACAGAGTAAATTCCCAGCAGCCGGCAACCAGTGTTATTAAAGTAAATAGGAAACATCCTGAGTGTTTAGAAAGAAAACT
This sequence comes from Martes martes, assembly GCF_963455335.1. Classification (NCBI taxonomy): domain Eukaryota; kingdom Metazoa; phylum Chordata; class Mammalia; order Carnivora; family Mustelidae; genus Martes; species Martes martes. The sequence continues at coordinate 18,929,403 of NC_137900.1, read as the reverse complement.
TTCACATACATTCCTGATCTTTTTTTCACTCTTTCAATTAGGCCAGACTTCTAAAATCCCTGGGCTATTTGGTGAGATGGGACAGTGAGATCACCAGAGGGTGCGGGGGCACTTCATCTCACGTCAGGGCATCAACACTTCTGTCTCTAGTCTGCATTTCCTGCCTTACAGGTAGCCTTCCGCTATAGGATGAAAAACACCCTGCCTTCTTCTGTTCCTGTTCAATACCTTCTTTCTTCTCTTTAAAAACCAGAGAGGGTTAGAAAGGACACTTCTGGAGAAACTGGACCACCTCTGCCTTGGCCAGAGCAGCCACCAAATGAAAATACGCAGCGGCAGCTCCCTGGTGTTCCAGGAGGAGACCAGCCCTGTATGAATAAATAATCCACATTTCAAGCAGGATTATGGATATAAATGAAAGACGAAAAGCACATCAGGGTACCAATTCGTCACACATCTCCAGACAAAAGCACAGTCTTGTTTTTCTCCTCATCCCCAGTTTACCCCATTTCCCACTGCACTTTGTGGCCAAACATGCACAATGCTGAAAAAACATAAAAAAGAAAGTGGGTCAGAGAGCGAGAGCTGCCAGACTGACAGGCGATTTGAGTGGGTCTGGGAGTGCCAGCCGTTGCCTCCTTTCCTGTCAGCACTCTGGAGCCCCCCGAACCTTCAGGATCAGATGATCGCCACCGGGGGCCTGACTATCACCTCAGCAAGTGGTGTCACAGAGCACCCAGCCACAGACTCGCTGAAACCTGTCCCTGTACAGGCTCTCCTGTTATCTCCCACTTGTCTTGATAGCTAATACAGCTCCCACAGTCGCTCTATGCCATTAGGTCAGAGCAATGAAAACGAATGCCATTTTCTTGATGGCTTATGCAGAATTGCTGTAATTTGAAGCAAGCCTCCCAGGTCCTGCTTCTTCCCCCTGTCTCTTTCCCCCACCTCATCGCCCCCCCTTTCCTGGCTGCTCCTGTACCCCCGTCCCCTCCCACCCCCGTCTCTGTCTTTCTTCTCCCTTTTCATACTGAATATATTGGGGCCCTGGCGGGCTGCCATTCTAACTGCACATTAGAAATGGTAGTGTTTTCCTCTATCTGATTCTATAAAATGAGTTCACCAGAAGGTGCAGACCCAGCACATTCGTGGTTTTTCCTATAAATTACTTTAACACTGTGTCCAATCATATATATAATTTCAGATTTTCAATTTCAACTCACTGCTGTGTCAGCACAGACTCCACTGATATGTCTAACGTATTTAGCTTAAAATGAAACGGATGGCATTTCATTACCAGGAAGATAATATTTTTGAATATGTTTCCTGCATGGCGGGATCCATCATTATTCTGCCATTTTATGTTCAGTGTGTGTAATAGCTTTTTAATGCTTTGACGTATTTTATTTATATATGTAATATTTTTCTAATACCACAGGACAGTTTAACTCATTGGACACATTAGAAAATCTTAATTGAATGCTTTTAAATATTAGCGGGGTGGGGGGAGGCTGAACAAATGGCCAATATTTTTATTTAAAATTTTGTCAGGAGTAACAAAAAAGGCACAAAAATTGTTCTGCCAGCCTTGTTCTTTTCCTTTAGCTATTCTTCCCAACCTTCTCCCTACCCCCAACCCCCACTCAGTAGTCTCCCCATAAATATACACACTTTGGAGAGGAAATATAAAGATAAAGAAAGATCCCCCTGTCCCCCGAGACTTAGGAGCTGTCAGGGTGAAAGCGAGGAACACGAGAAATATTGAGCAAGCCCCGGTGTGAATGACAGGAGCGATCTCATTGGTGGAAGCTTCTGACAGTGCTGAAATCTTTAATACCAGGTTCCCGGCTCTTTGACCAGAGTCATGGAATGTTTAAAAGGAGACTTTTTCTCAAAAGCTGCCTTTGCAAAGAAAATGCAAAGGAAAGTGTTTCGCTTTAAAAACTTGCAGGTAGCTGACTTTGCTGAAGGCATTTCAAATTAACAGGTAAGAGCCAGAGAGAGCACTTTCTTCTGGTTCTCTCCCCCACATCTGTCAAAGCAGCACCTGACTCCTCCAAAGGAGAGATCTGGAAGTCAGTGTGGGAAAGGTGCTTCGCCTTCTTCTCTTCCAGTCAAAGCAGCTCAGTAAGTGGCCTGCTGGTACTGAGAGCCAAGTAAGGGAAGGATGTGAGAATTAACATTTTCTTTGTAGGGGGAGCTCTGCCTTCCCAATATGTACGTATGCATATGGGTTTTCCCAAGCTTTACTGAGGCAAAACTGACAAATAAAACTGTGTATATTTGCCATCCGTGAAAGTGTACAACATTGCCTTCACTGTGTTCAAAGTGCAACGCCTATTCTCTAACCGCTGCTCTCCTAGGGAAGAGCAACCAGACATGAATTCTAATACCAGGCCACCTCGGATCACCTAGAGGACCGTGAGCCAGTTACTGCAGTCCTCTGAGCCCTAGAGCATTTATCTGGACAACAGAGCTACTAGTTTCTGCCCTGGAGGTTGCTACAAGAATAAGACACGGCGCGTGGAGACACCTAACACAATCTGTGGCTTATGTAGTAGACACACAATGACAATCATTTTTCTTATAATTAACAACTTGTTTTGTTGTTAAAAGTCAGCCCATCTTTTTCCTTCTCTCTCCTTCCAATTCTCCTGTCTACAACAGGAGACTCCAATCTGCATGCTGATAAAACAGCCTCCTTCCTATAAATAAAAGTTGGCACAAAAGCACAAACAATTACAGTATTTCATTTATTCCAACAAAGCTCCCTTTGGAATGAAACTCTCCAAGTTTTGCCTGAGGATATTATAAAGAGGTTTTCCTGGCTTTCTAGTTGTTATTTTTCCCCCTATGTTTGTTTACTTCCTTTTTCTTAAAAGAGTAGAAAATTATAGCACAAAACTTCTAGAACAGAACTTGCCACTAACAATTCCTTGGATCAATGTACACAATTTAAAGTCCCTGTAATTTTTCTAGCTCTCAAAGAGTTGGTAAAATTAACTACAATGGCAATTATAAAATACATAATTGTATCAAATCAACATGGACCTCTTTTTTGAGAGAGAGAAAGAGAAGGCGTGTAAGTAGGGAAGGAGGGGCAACGGGAGAGAATCCCAGGTAGGCTCCACACCAACTGACGAGCCTCACGACCCTGAGATCATGAACTGAGCCAAAATCAAGAGTCAGAAGCTTAACCGAGTGGCTACCCAGGCACCCCTAACATGTATCTCATAAATTTACACAAGGTTATATGTCAAATATATTTCAGTTAAAAAGAGGTGGGAAAACAATACTCTAGGAAAGGGGTGAGAATTTTTCTGTGAAGATAAGTATTTTGGGCTTTGTTGGCTCAATTCTGCCATTGTGCAAAAACGTATGTATAAAATACAGGAATAAGGGAACCCACAGTGTTCCAACAAAACTTTATTCACAAAAACAGGCAGTTGGTGGCAGGCCTCAGTTTGCAGACTGACCTCTGATCTAGGAATATTAATATACCTAATTTTGCATTTCTCAAAGACTAAAAGGCCCAAGGTATAAAATCACAAAATCAAGTGCAGAAAAAGGAAATGTCAAAAGTATAATTTAAGTTGGGCAAGGGATTTTGAGTCTCCTGTTACTATATTCTGTATCATCTATTATTCTTATATCTGTTTTGATATTCATGATTTTACAGAAATTTGCTAAGAGGAAGTTTCAGTTTTTCACCCCAAGCCTCTATGATACACAGTTCAAAGTTATCCTAATTTACTGATGACAAGTTGGACAATTTTGTTCAACACAAAAAAATTCATTCAACAAACTCCACTGAACAATCAGTATGTGCTAGACACACTGGCAAAAAGCAGGGAATAAATAAATAAAATCCACCCCTACACATTTAATGTTTTAGTGGAAGGAAACAGTATATCCTTAAACTGGTCAATAAAAAGACAAACTGATTTACATCAGCAAGTACTAATGACAATCCAAAAAGTTGGTGTGACAGAAAGGAATGGATTTAGGGACATGAGTGAGTCCTGAGAGTCTAACTTCCTTCAGGAGGGGGATGAAAGTGACTATGCTCAGCCCTCTGAAAAGCTAGAAATAACAGTGCAAAAGTCATGAGCAAAAATAAAAGAGCTTAACAAGGAGAAAGAAAAGCAAGGAAGCCAGTGTGGTTGGAATACAGGAAATGATGGTCACATGGGCAGTTATATTTTGTTCTCATCAACAGAAAAGTGTTTGCACTGGTTAATTCCCAATTATAATATCTATTGACCACTCTGAAGAAATCATCTTGAAGTGACTCTATGAGCCTACTAGAAAACAAAAATTAGAAATTCCTAACTACTTTGCTACAGGCCTCCTTCATGAACCCCATTTCTAAATTCCTGCAGTCCTAAAAAGAGGTAGAAAAATTTAGGTAGGCATGTGCAGATCAGCATTGCCTTATTTTGCACTGCTCTTTCAGGAACCAAAGCAGAAGCTATTTGATACTACTCCTCTTCAAAGTTTCATGGCACTTTTCATCTAAGAATATCAGAGCACTCTGTCGCAATTAAATTATTAATCCTCATGACAACCCCATCAAGAAAGTATCTGCTTTATTATCAGTAAGAACACTTGGCATTTACATGCTCATCTTGAGGATGCTACTCAATCACACGCAGTTAATTAATGCACACAACACATTCAGAAGGCAGGTCACCATTCTCGTCCCCACTTACAGATTTAAAAAAAAAAAAAAAAAAAAAAAAACAACAACCCACCTTTGTTTCCAAAAGGATGAGGTATTTCTAGCCAATTTCTCCAAATGAGAGGAGTATCAGAAATTGCTTGATGCCTTGATCTTAGTTAAAAATCAATCATTTTTCCATGTCTCACACACACACACAGCTCTACCAAAGCTCTGCCAAGCTGGCCAAGCAAGCACCCTGCCCCTTGTGCACTGCTCCACCATGGTCCTGCCAAAGCCAGCCCATACACCGGACACCCCTCAAGCACCTGTCTCTGGTGGCCAAAGGGGATTGTGTTTCTGGGGCCCATGTGTCTGAAACAATTGAAGAAACAGTTCTTGGAAGCCTACCATCTCCAGAGCACTGCACAGAGAGCAGAATAAAACACACCCCTAGCCTTCTGTCAATAAGGCCTATCTACTTAAACTGGAGCTTTAGCCAAAAGGGCAGGCTTCAAGTCTACCACACATCTGAAGGTGACTAAAGTGCTCTTGGGAAACACAGTCTGGGGACACTACCTCTGAGCCCTGACCTGGCCTTGCTACAGCTCACCAATACCCCCAAAAAGAGCCCACATGGCCATCTAAAGCCGCCAGTTTTGCATCTCTCACGAAGGGAACATTTCTTGATCACTTGGTCTGGAGGCCAGCAGGGCACACAACTGCAGTCCTACAGGACTGATACATTTGCATACCTTAAAAGCTGCTACCTGATGGTCTAGTTTCCAACTAGCCTGAAAACAATTTCAGTGTTAAATGAAATCCCTCTTTCTGGAATACTCACAAATCTCGACATATCCTCAATAACTAAGACCTACAAAAAAAAAAAAAATCAACTTGCTTAGACAATCACAGAGGTTCAACAGACAATCAAGAGCCAGGGCAAAGTTAAATAATGAGGTTCATCTCTTACACAATGCCTGCAAGACTGGGAGAGATATAGCTGTCTCACCTAATACATGGAATGGATAGAAACAAACACAAAGAGAAAAGTAAAATGAGGAGAAAGGAGTAAGTTCCAAGCAAAAGAATGAGATAGAACCCCAGAAAAAACCTTAATGAAATGGTGATAATTTATAATACGAATTATGATAAAAAGTTAAAAGTTATGGTCTTAAAGATGCTCACCGAACTTGGGGGAAAAATAGATGTACACATCAGAAACTTCAACAAAGAGATAGGAAACATAAGAAAGTACCAAAACAACAACAACAACAAAAAAAACAAAAACAAAAAACCACAGAGGGGTTCAGTACCAGACTAGATGAAGCAGAGGAAAGAATCAATAACCTCTAAGACAACATTATGGAACAAACCCAAACAGAGCAACAAAAAGAAAAATTAATTTTTTAAAATGAACATAGTTTAAGGGGCCAATGGGACAACATCAAAAGAAATAAAATTTGCATTATAGGGCTCCCAGAAGAAGAAAAAAGAGAGAGAAAGGTAGAAAACTTATTTGAAGAAGTTAACAGTTGAAAACTTCCCTAACCTGGGTTAGGAGACAAACACCCATATCCAGGAAGCACAGAGACTTCCAAAGAAGATGAACCCAAAAAGACCCATACTAAGACACATAATAATTAAAATGTCAAAAGTTAAAGATAAAGAGAGAATCTTAAAATATCCTAAGTTAAAGATAAGGCAAAGAAAAACAAACTGTTACATACAAGGGAAATCCTATAAGACTGTCAGGAGATTTCTCAGCAGAAACTTTTCAGGCCAAAGGGGCGAGCTTTGATATAGTCAAAGCACTGAAAGGAAAAAACTTCCAAAAAGAATACTCAACCCAGCAAGGTTATCATTCAGAACTGAAGATGTTTTTCATACAAGCAAAAGCTAAATGAGATCATCAATCATAAACCAGCATTCTAGAAAGCATTAAAGGAACTTGTTTAAGCTGAAAAGTGTAAGAATTAGTAACAAGAAAAAGTGTGGAAGTAAAAATCTCACTGGTAAAGGTCAACAGTAGAGGTAGTAGATTAATTATAAAGTTTATGAAATTTATAAAACAAAAGTAGTATAATTATATGTAACTATAATAATGTTATGGGATACACAAAATAAGATGATGTAAAATATGGTATCAAAAACATAAAAGGTGGAGGATAGGATGTAAAAATATAGAGTTTTAGAATGTTTCCAAACTTACTATCAACTTAAAATATATTGTTATATAGAGAGACTATCAGGGATGAGCCTCATGGTAACCACAAAGAAAAAACCTAGAGTAAATACTAAAAAAATAAGAAGAAAGGAATCTAGGCATAACTCTATAGAAAGTCATCAAACCACAAAAGAAAGGAACAGAGAGGAAATAGACAAAAAGCAACAAAATGGCAATAAGGAAATAGCTACCAATAATTACTTTAAATGTAAATGGACTAAATTCTCCAATCAAATAACACACAGAAACTGAATGGATTAAAACACAGACACACGCACACAATCCACCCACATGCTGCCTACAAGAGACTCATTTCAGATGGAAAAACATACACAAACTGAAAGTGAAGGGACAGAAAAAGATGTTTCATGCAAATGGAAACCAAAGAAAGCTGAAGTAGCTATACGGACATTAGACCAAAAAAAAAAAAAAAAAAAGGACTTTAAAATAAAGATTGTAATAAGAGATAAAGTAGTCATTACATATTACATAATGATAAAAGGGTCAATCCAACAAGATGATAAAAGAGTTGTAAACATTTATCCATCCAACATAAGTGAATCTAAATATATATAGTAAATACTAACAAAACTGAAGGGGGAAATTAATGACAGTACAGTCATAGTAAGGGACTTAAATACCCCATTTGCATCAATGGATAAAACATCCAGACAGAAAATAATAAAGCATTAACCCTTAAACCACACATTAGACCACATGGACTTATGAGATATACAGAACATTCAATCCAAAGGCAACAGAATACACACTCTTCTCAAGTGTACATGGAACATTCTCCAAGGTATAGGACATATAAGGTCACAAAATAAATCCAAATAAATTTAAGAAGACCGAAATCATATCAAGCATCTTTTCAAACCACAACAGTATACAACTAGAAATAAATTACAATAAGAAAATGGAAAAACCATAAACATGTGGAGATTAAACAACATGCTACTGAACAACAAATGGGTCAATGAAAATACCACAGAAGAAATCAAAAAATACCTGAGAAAATGAAAGTGGAGATATCACCTACCAAAACCTCTGAGATATAGCAAAAGCAGTACTAAGAGGTAAGTTCACAGCAATACCAGCCTACCACGAGAACAAAAAAAAAAAAAAAAAAAAAAAAAAATCTCACAATTTAACTTTAGCCCTAAAGGAACCAGAGAAAGAAGAATAAAGAAAGCCCAAAATTAGTAGAAGAAAGAAAATAATAAATATCGGAGCACAAATAAACAAAATAGAAACTAAGAAGACAATAGAAAAGACCAATAAAAAAGCTCATTCTTTGATAAGACGAAAACCAATAGACCTCTAGCCAGACTTACTAAGGAAAAGAGAGAAAGGGTTCAAATAAATAAAAGCATAAATGAAAGAAAAGTTACAACTAATACCAAAGTATTACAAAAAATCTTAAGAGACTATTATGATTAATTATACATCAACAAATTGGACAACCTAGAAGAAATAGATAAATTCCTAGAAACATACACTCTTTAAAGACTGCATCATGAGGAAAAACAAAATCTAAATAAAAATATTACTAGGAAGGAAATAAAATCAGTAATCAAATAACTCCCAACAAAGTCCAGGACCAGATGGCTTCACTAGCAATTTCTAGCAAACACTCAAAGATTTAATACCCATCCTCCTCAAACTATTCCAAAAAATTTAAAAGGAAAGGAAAGAACACTTTCAAATTCATTTTATGAAGCCAGAAAAATACTGATTCCAAAACTAGACAAAACCACACACACAAATACACACACATACACAGGCCACTATCCCTGAGGAACATAAATGCAACAGCCCTCAACAAAATATTAGCAAACCAAATTCAATAATACACTAAAATTATCATATAACATGATCAGGTAGTATTAATTTCAGGAATGCAAGGGTGGTTTGACATCTGCAAATCAACCAACATGGTACACCACATTAACAAAATGAAATATGAAAAATCATATTATCATCTCAATAGATGCAGAAGAAGCATTTAATAAAACTCAACATCCATTTATGACAAATACTCTCAACCAAGTAGGTAGAGAGGGAATATAGCTTAACATAATAAAGGCCATATAGGACAAGCGCACAGATAACTTCATAATTAAAAGCTGAAAACTTTTTCCTTATGATCAGAAACAAGACAAGGATGCCCACTATCACCACTTTTGTTCAACAACATGGTGTTGGAAATTCTAGTCAGAGCAATTAGAGAGGAAAAAAAAATAAAAGGCACCCAACTTGGAAAAGAAGACATAAAACAGTCACTACTTACAAACTACATGATGTTTATATATAGAAAACCCTAGGGATGCCTGCGTGGCTCAGTTGGTTAAGCGGCTGCCTTCGGCTCAGGTCATGATCCCAGCGTCCTGGGATCGAGTCCCACATCGGGCTCCTTGCTCGGCGGGGAGCCTGCTTCTCCCTCTGCCTCTGCCTGCCACTCTGTCTGCCTGTGCTCACTCGCTCTCTCTCTAACAAAAAAATAAATTAAAAAAAAAAAAGTTAAAAAAAAAAAACCCTACAGAATTCACAAAAGTGTCAGAACTAATAAATTCAGTAAAGCTGTAGCATATAAAAATCAATACATAAAAATCTGTTTCATTTTTATACACTAACAATGAACTATAGGAGAAATTAAGAAAACCATCCCATTTATAATTGCATCAAAAAGAATAAAATACATAACAATAAATTTAACCAACGTTATAAAAGATGTGTGTACTGAAAACTATAAGTCACTGATGAAAGAAATCGAAGATGACATGAATAAATGGGAAGATACTCCATGCTCATAGAGAAGAACATCACTAAAATGTCCGTATTATCCAAAGCAATCTATACATTTAAAGAAATCCCTACCAAAATTCCAATGGCATTTTTCACAAAAACAATCCTAAAATTTGTATGAAACCACAAAGTACCCAAAATAGCCAAAGCAATCCTATAAATAAGAAATGAAGCTGGAGGCATCACACTCCCTGATTTCAAACTACACTATAAAGCTATAGTAATAAAAATAGTATGGTGTTGGGGCGCCTGGGTGGCTCAGTGGGTTAAGCCTCTGCCTTCGGCTCAGGTCATGATCTCAGGGTCCTGGGATCGAGCCCCGCATCAGGCTCCCTGCTCGGCGGGGAGCCTGCTTCCTCCTCTCTCTCTGCCTGCCTCTCTGCCTACTTGTGATCTCTGTCTGTCAAATAAATAAATAAAATCTTAAAAAAAAAAAAAAAAAAAAAAAAAAAAAAAATAGTATGGTGTTGGGGCACCTGGGTGGCTCAGTGGGTTAAAGCCTCTGCCTTCGGCTCAGGTCATGATCTCAGGGTCATGGGATCGAGCCCCACATGGGGCTCTCTGCTCAGCAGGGAGCCTGCTTCATCTGCTCTCTCTCTGCCTGCCTCTCTGCCTACTTGTGATCTCTGTCAAACAAGTAAATAAAATACTTAAAAAAATAAAAATAAAAATAAAAATAAATAGTATGATGTTAAGATAAAAACAGATACAGAGCAACAAAATAGAAAACACACACATGAACCCACACATACATGGTCAATTAATTTAGGACAAAGGAGACAAGGATAAAGAATAAGGAAAGATCAGTCTCTACAATAAAGTGTTGGGAAAACTGGACAGCCACATGAAAAGGAATGAAACTGGACTACTATCTTACATGGTACAGAAAAATTAACTCAAAATGGACTAAAAACTTAAATATAAAACCAGAAACCATAAAATTCCTAGAAGAAAGGCTACCTTGATATTGGTCTTAGTTCCAGAACTCCAGAAGCAGTGGCAAACCAAAGCAAAAATAAACAAATGGGACTACATCAAAGTAAAAAGCTCTGCAGAGTGAAGGAAACAACCATAAACAAAATAAAAAGACAACCTACTGAATGGGAGGAGATATTTGAAAATCATACCTGACAAGGGCTTACTATCCTAAATATATAAAGAACTCACATAACAACAACAAAGGAGTATTTCAGTAGACATTTTTTCAAAAAAGACATACAAATTGTCAAAGGGCACATGAAAAGATGCTCGGCATCACTAATGAGGGAAATGCAAACCAATACCACAATGAGATATCACCTCACATCTGTCAAAATGGCTATTATCAAAAGACAAAAAATAACAAGCACTGGAGAGGATGTGGAGTAAAAGTAAGCCCTGTATTGGTAGAAATATAAATTAGCACAGCCACTATGGAAAATAGTAAGGAGGTCCTCCAAAAATTAAAAACAGAACTATCATACAATATAGTAAGTCCACTTCCAGGTATTTATCTGGGGAAAACAAAACACACCAAATTAAAAATATATATGCACCACTGTGTTCACTGCAGCATGACTTACTTAAGCCAAGATATGGAAACAACCTAAATTTCCAACAGTGGAACAATGGATAAAGATGTGGTGTATACAGGAGGCGCCTAGGTGGCTCAGTGGATTAAGCCTCTGCCTTCGGCTCAGGTCATGATCTCAGGGTCCTGGGATCAAACCCCGCACTGGGCTCTCTGCTCGGCGGAGAGCCTGGTTCCCCCACTCTCTCTCTGCCTGCCTCTCTGCCTACTTGTGATCTCTGTCAAATAAATAAATAAAATCTTTAAAACAAAAAACAGAAAACAAAATAAGTCAGGGGGATATAATATACCGTATGGAGACTATAGTCTGTAACACCGTATTGCAAATTTGAAAATTGCCTAAAGTGTAAATCTTAAAGTTCCCATCACAAGAAAAAAAAAATGTAACCACATGGTGACAGATGGTAAATAGACTTAATGTGATCATTTCTCAATGTATTCAAATGTTGAATCATTATATTGTACACCTGAATATGTTGTATCTCAATTATACTTCAATAAAAAAAATAATCACTTCATGCACTGCACTCTCAAACATCTAAGCACCTCTAATTGTGTAACTGTTTATAAAATCAGATGGGCATTGACCAGAACACAGCCTTTTTAAATATTTCCCATAATAATGTCCCTTGGAGCAATTTCAAGTTTGCCTAACATTTTCACACACATTTCTCAGTTGACCTTCACTATGACTTTATGAGTCAGACCAGATGCTGATGTTACCATTTTATAAGTGAGGAAATGGAGGTTCAAAGAGATTACAAGATTGGCCATCATTATATGGTTAGTAAGTAAAGAGGGCAGACCTTGAACCTAAGAATTTTTACCTTACGTGTTGTGTTCTTTGCTCTGCATCAGTGTTTCTCTACCCTCTTAGATTTTCATTTTAAGATGATTTGTCCTTGACCTCCAACCAAGGCATTTTGTCTTCCTACACCCAAGATGATGCTGATTTTATGTTTATGACACCTACAAAGTTTTCCCAAAGTATGGACTTTGATGGAAAGGTTTTAATAAAAGTTTCCTTCAGTTGATAATGAAACCTACCATAAACAAAGCAAAAAAAGATGTACTGCTTTTGCTTTTGGTTTGTCATATTGTATTTTGGTATATATCCGGTCAGGAAAAGAGAAAACATTCCAGGTATTTCAAACAAAGGGTATTTAGGGAAATTACTTAAAAGGTTGCTAAGAACAGGGCGGGGGAGGGGGGCTGGATTTGCAAAAAGGAAGAGGAGTAAGGTTCAGATGTTACTAATGCCACTGATTTGAATGAAGCCTATAAGCCTATAAGCCTGGCCTATTGCTGCTGTTAGATCCATAGAAGGTGCATGTCCTCAGCTAGGGCTGCAAACACTGAAACAGTGCTGTGCCTGGAGCTGAGAATCACCACGGCCCAGAAAGCACCATATTAAGTGAGGATGAAGCCACGGCCTCTTTCTTCTTTCCAGGGCCTTCTACGGGCAGATGCCAACAAGAAGCCAGCCAGCAAGGGAACCAAGGAAATGTAGCTTGCAGATGCCTAGTCCCAAAAGAACATGGTGTGGAATGGTGGTTGAGCCCAGAAGACAGAAGGGAAATAGCTGACCTGCTTGGCATTATAAAGGCTTAGAGAGATCAAACAATGAGTGCTAGACTTGGTAACAGACTCCAGGTCAATGCTCTTCACCTCAGTGACAAAGGAAGCTATGCCCCACCCCCCACTCCAGGAAACCAAAAAGATAAACTGAAAGGTTGAGGTTCTCTGTAGTTCAAAATCTATACAGGAAGATAAGGAGCCTACCCAAGAGAGCAAAGAGTTGTCATTAATTCAAAAATATATCATGGGATCCCCGAAGGGAATAAGAATTTCTGCTATACAGGGAGTGAGGGCTGAAAGTGGGAAGGCAAAAACAAGAAAACAAGACCTAGTAAGACACTGATGAAAGAGTATTAAGGGATCAGGTGGGAGGAGGAAAAGTGAGTGGTAAGAAGATCAAGAGTTAGAGAGAAATCAGGATATTCTTTCAGAATGGAACAGACAAAGGAAAGATTCCAGAAAGAAGCTATCATGAAGGACAGAGAAGCGAAGGAAGGACTCAAATGAGGTCTCAGAGCCTGGACAGGCTAACAGCCAGTTGGAAGAGCTTGGAAGAAAGCTTCCCCCATAAGCCTAACAAATGTCCATCAATATCTGAAGGACAAAGTTCAGGGAAACGATAACCAAGTGCAGTATGCCGCCTCAGTTTCCCAGAGATGACTGGCCTCCAAAGGAACAAAGAAAACCAGGCTCCAGGAGAGACTCTGAAGAAAGCACAATTCTTATTTATAGCTACTGCTGCCCTATCACCCTCCTCCACACCCTCCAAGTTGAGACCATAAATTAGAGAACTGCCTTTCCAATATCCAGTTCTCCTCACTTACTACATACATAGGTGGTAATCAGAACACCCACCCTCAAAAGTATTTTGGTGTAGTATGGATTTCCCAGAACTCCAAACTGGTCGATTTTCTAACAGCAAAGAGTCAAAGTACCTTGAAGTTGTCTGGTTCCCCCACTTGACAACTTTAAAGTCAACGTAAAAAATGCGCACATAATAAATGAATGAAAGAATGAAAAAAACATCTCACGCTCTTTCTTCTACCAACCCTGCTTTCATTTCCTAAGATCCCTCTACAGAGGCTTCAAAGTTGGAGATCAAGCTCTCTTTCACTAAATTCCAAGGGAAATTCCTAACAGCTCTCCCTCTGTGAATACAAAAATCAATCTAGAAATGCTCTGGGGGGTAAATGAAGATACGGCTGAAGAAACTTTAGTTAGTTTTGGATAAAAACCTTTCCCCCCCTTTTTTTTAAGATTTATTTATTTATTTATTTGTCAGAGAGAGAGAGAGAGGAGCGAGAGTGAGCACAAGCAGACAGAGTGGCAGGCAGAGGGAGAAGCAGGCTCCCTGCTGAGCAAGGAGCCCGATGTGGGACTCCATCCCAGGATGCCGGGATCATGACCTGAGCCGAAGGCAGCCGCTTAACCAACTGAGCCACCCAGGCGTCCCAAACCTTTCCCCCTTCTAAGGATGGGTTTGCCCCTCCCTTACTTGGTATGCTCAATCAACACCAGCCAACAGTAGGTAAAATGGCTGACTGCCTGTAAACACCACGTAGTCTCACTCAAGTTGTGATTTCTAGCTGTACATGAAGACTGGCCTGGTAGGATGGATTTGTCATGGAAGGACAAGTACTGTGCTGTGGTCCTTATTCCTTACTTGATGAAATTAATTTTCTCAGCAAAGTACTCATGGTGGTTAGGATCCAAATAGAGATTCACCATTTCAGTTTCATCTACCAACATCTCCACGTGCATACGCTCCCACAGGCACTTCGGCCACATCCCTGAAACAACACGCCCTGTCTTTACTTCACATGCAGCATCCCCCACCCTTCCACCCACTCTTCCTTCTCCACCTAGAAAACTCCTTTTCAGATTTCAGTGTCCAGCTCCAGTGAAGCTCTCCTGAGTCTGTACAGTCTTCCATGACTTGACCAGAAACAATCCATCATTCCCTACTCTGGGACCTTCAGGACCTTGTATGTACCAACAGAGACGAGTGCTCTCTTAGCATTTGTGCTCGCCTCTCCACCAAGCATTTTCCTCTCTCTTGGTCACTTCCTAAATTTTTATTTGTATAACTCCATATACCATATACAGCCCACACTGGACACAAGCAATAAAAAACATTGGGGGGGGGGGGGGCGTGAGCTCTTACATACCATGTCCATCGAGCTTGATTAGGTTCATTTGCTTTGACTTAGTACATCAAAGATGTCTTCAAGGATCCTGTCTCCAGGAAGAGAGGCTGGACAGCCTTACGCAGAAAACACAGACTGTTTGAGTGCCCTCAGAAGTAAGTTCTGACATAGCTTCCTTTATTTCTAGTCCCTATGGGGCAAGAGAACAAGATTCCTAATAAAATTAAATTAAATTTTAAAAAGAGAGTAAAACATTCTAAGCTCTCATCACTACCAGCAGAACATGCTGTACACTGATGGAAGGAGAGGTAGCACAGTTTCAGCTATCCGTAGGTCTCCACAATAGCCTGGGGAGGAACCAGTAGATCCTCTTAAGGGGGCACCACCAGCACCCCAGGCCTCAGGCTGCCCTGGAGGGATGGCCACTGGCAGTTCTCTTACTGGGTAAATGAGAAGAGTCCCTCTTAATGAGAGCAGCCAAGTATTCAGAAACGAGGTTACCCAGGCACAGGTAAGACATCCTTCACATACATCCATTCAGTCCCATAAAAATGTTTGCAAGTCCATTACAATCCTGCTATAGCACTAGGATTACCACATAAAATACTGGACTCCCGGATAAAACTGAATTTCAGATGGGCAAATAATTTTAGTTTTAAGTATTTCAGTAGAATACTGAACACTTATTAGTATAAATATGACCCATACAATATTTGGGACATGCTTAGACTAAAAAATTACTCATGGTTTATGTGGAATTCAAATTTAGTGGGAGTCTTGTATTTTTAGTTCCAAAAACTGCCAACTCTGTATGGCATCAAAACTAAAACTGTTGCATTTAATCAGCCTACTTTTCATTTAAGGTCTACAGGTTTCAACTAATTTAGTAGACAGTTTAGTAACTAAAGAAAAAGTTTTGATATAAAGCAACAATCCCAAAAGGCTATCTCCTAGGGACATTTACCAATACAATGACTCAGAGCATAGAGTACGGATTTATTTTGTTTGTTGATCTGTTTGCTTCCATAAAAGAATCTGAAGCATCATGGGTTATTTTTTTTTCCCTCCCTTCCTTTGGGAGTTGGTGCAAGCTTACTACAACATGAGCTACCAGCTTTCTCCAAGAGACAGATTTTAGACATCAGAGATCCTCCAGAAGCTCCCTCATCTCTCGCAGAATGATCAAAAACTATCCCAATTCTCCTTGAGAGTTCATCCTCTCTTTTCTCCTGATCCCATCTGGATCCAGAGATGGATGAGTAACTACACAAGCAAGAGAAGAAGAACTGGGTTGTGTGAGCAAAAAGTCACTGTGAAACTTCTCCTGGGACTCCTCAAATGAAAATGAGTTCAGCCTTCTGCATTAGTTAGCTTGACTCATTTGCTGTACGTGGCAAGGAGACTGAATCACAGCAGCCTGTAATCGTTAAATAGTAATGTTTTCTTTGGCTCATTGCTCTGTAGTGAAATTTCCCCTGCCATAAGTGATGCCATCCCAAGGACCCTAAATAGCAAAAGGTGTGCACCATCCTCTCCACTGGTGCCTTCACAGGCTATTGGGTAAGGTGTCTCCATTAGGGGTTTTCAGGTAAGTACCCTGTCATTTGCCTTTCATTTTCTGTGCACCATCTTTAAAAAAAAAAAAAAAAGGTCTGAATTCAAAACTTATTTCCAAGTCAGAAGATTCTTTAAGTCTCTTTTCTAACACAGAGACATCCTCTTCCCTTTTCTGGATGTGCCGTCGGGAGCTTTAAAAGCAATCCCCTTGTGTCTGTCACAGTGACTCAGAAAACTAGGCCAGTGATGATTCTGTCATTTAGTGGTTCTGTGGCACATGTGCCCTACCATCTTTCATTTCTATGCTTCAAAATACTAAGTGGGCCACACTGAGACATCTTTTTGTCACAGAGTACGCCGTGTAATGGTTTTGGGAACACTGGAAAGGAAATGGAAAGGCGGGGGAGGTACTTTTGCATAACTGCTGTTTATTTCTGTGGCAAGTCGCTAGTTGGGAAAACATGTATTTGAGGGACATTTAAGGTTTGGCATTTCAATCCCTGACTTCAGTCCTTGGAACTGCCATTTGCGTGGTGACATTTGAAACTTGACCACCCTGGACTGCCTGGTTGCCAGACAGCAGCCACTCTGGCAAGAGTGAACTCCAGAGGGAAGGGAAGAGGCTATCTTCTGAAAGGAATGAATAAATGTCTCCTCAGGCCTCCCTATCAGCCCAAACAAGCAGCTGCATTCAAAAGGTTTCTCCTATCTTGTGGAGCCAGAAAAAGGTGAGCTGTTCCAGGCAAGGCCAGAGAAAAATGTACTAGAATGTCTGTGGGAAAAACCACTTGTTTCTTAAAGGAGAATAACAGAGCTCAATTAGGAGGATAAGCACAGTACTTTCTAGCCACCCTCATTCTACCTCCTACTCAGTATCCCCAAAGGCAGAGCTCACGAAATGAGAATCTGGAAACTACCCAGACTGTGGTTATTTTGAGGGGCTGCCACCGACAAGACTCCCCTTCAGTCAAGACCCTTATTTTTTCCCTAGTGTGTCATGTCTCCTATTCTCTTTAGACTATGACAAGCCTTGATGTAAGAAATCAACTGAAACGCTTCTTCGTTGATATCTTCCTTGTCTCTTACCTCTGCACCTCTGCTGTCTCCCTTAGGTAATTGTTTCCTTTCTTGATGCTCCCCCCAACAAAATTTGAAGAGAGGCAAGATAGTCAAAGGGACACGGGTGGTAAGATGGGATATGAAAGGGCTAAAGAAAGTCTACGGCGGACCTCCAGCACGGGTTTTTACTCCCTAAGTTGGATGAAACACTCCTAGAAGAAACCATTTCCCTCTCTTAGAATAACAATATTAACACGAAAACACTAATAGAAAGCTTAACTATAAGCACGTCCCATATGTTAACTTGCTCAATCCTCATACACCCAATAGGTAGATACTAATATTACTCCTTTTAGCAGATGAGGAGAGAGGCCCAGAGAGGGTAAGTAACTTGCCCATCATCACATGGCATAGAAATTGCAGAAGAACCAGGACCTGAACCTGGCGACCCGGCTCTGCCATCTCGAGGCTACCTCCTGCGGTTTGGAAGTATTTGTTTCCGTCTGCACTAACTTCCTGCTCTCTTTTAAATCCCTTCCTTCTTTTCTCATGGGGTTGAGATATCCACAGACAAATTTACTATTTCAGAGATTGCACGGACTGTTTCCAGGGTCCAGAAATAAGGCCTGTAACAATAGAAGATAGGAAATGTCCCAGCTTCAAGCCACAAATCAAGGTCATTTCCCAGTATGTCTGTATCAGGCGTGCAGGGTTCAATCAGAGAAGCAGCAGCAAGTATGAGAAAGACTGAACCCTGACTTACTGATCGACTGGCTGACTGGCAGAAGCAGGTGGGCCGAGCATACGTATACTTTGTTAACGGGGACTTGACTCACACAAGTATGGGGGCTGGTTAAGCAACCCCTGCAAACCCACTGTTGTCGTGAGTACTTCTGAAGCGCGACCTCTGCAGGCGAGGCTATTCAGAAGAGAAGACATAAGGTAGGGGAGATCAAGGGGAAGCTGGAACCCCAGAAGGACGATATGATGCCCTTGTTAAGTTCTCACTCTGACCTTGATGGGATGAGTGTCCCGCAAATGCCGGTAAGATGGGGAAGGCTTTGGCACGGAGTTAAGCACAACACTAGGGCCGGAGCTGGAGGAGCTGAAAGAAGATCTCGGTGAAGCGAGCAGATGCAAGCTCAGCCACCGCCTCCCACCAAAGTGAGCAGAGAGAAAGAAACGCCGCACGTGACCACCAACATGGCCGCGGCTCTCTGGTTTCCCACCCCGCGCTCTCCCACAAAGTTGTCTCTTACCGCCTACCGTACCTGGACAGATGTGGGAAAGGAGTTCTGGGAAATGTGGTTCGGCCCCGCGAGACGAGCCCGTTGCACAGGCAGAGCACATGCTAGCAGAAACTTTCACAGCACAGTCTTCGTGGAATGATCTAACAGAGTTCGCCTCCCAGTAAGTGTGAAAGGAGGAGAGGTGGAAACGCTTAAGATATGTACTCCGAAACCACACAGATCCGAGTTCAAATCCTAGTGCCAGTTACTTGCCGAGTGACCTCTATAACCTTTAATTACCACACTTGTAAAGCAGAGATAATAATAAAGCTGCCATCCTTGAAAACAATAAAGATTAAGAGTGATAATACCTATAAGGTACTAGGTTCTATGTCCAGCACTTATTAATACCGATATTTATATTTAATATAAAGTAACATGTAACCATAAATACATAGTAATAAAACTAATGATCATTTTATTAATACTTTCTAATTTTGCAATAAATAATACAATAACCAGATTAATTGAAAATGCATTTTCTCAGCCAGAGTTCTTATACTTCATGAGAAATAACAGTCTATGAGTTCTCCTAATTTAGCACTCCCAGATATTCAGAGTTTTCATCTAAGATATGCTATTTAAAGTTTTAAACTATCCTTTAGAAAGATATAATTAGGAAATCCCTTGAGCATTTGAGTGTTTTTGTTTTGGACTGTTTTTTTTGCTGAGGATTTTTATCTAAATATGTTTACTTTAAGCCTGAAAAAATCAGTAACAGGAAGACAGTAAGAAAGAAATACAGATTCCTGGGATCCACACTACAAGTTAAGTTCGTGGCCCTTATGTATGGCTTGATTTCTGTGAGTTACAGGATCCCTACATTTCAGAATTGGTATGAATCATAGAAGCAATTTAATCCATGCCTGATCTGATGCATCAATCCTCTCTAGCCTATTCTTGATTAAGTCTAGGCCTTAGGAATATCAAGTGATGAGAAATTCACACCACCTACAGGCAGACCAGTTCATATGGACACAATTCAAATTTTTAAAGATTTTATTTATTTATTTGACAGACAGAGATCACAAGTAGGCAGAGAGGCAGGCAGAGAGAGGTGGGAGGAGAGCAGGCTCCCTGCTGAGCAGAGAGCCCGACGCGGGGCTCAATCCCAGGACCTGAGATCATGACCTGAACTGAAGGCAGAGGCTTCAACCCACTGAGCCACCCAGGTGCCCCTCAAATTTTTAAAATATTACTCCTGATATAGCCAGATGTTACCTCCTTAGAGCCATTGCTTGTTACCAGATGTTACCTCCTTAGAGCCATTGCAACTTAGAGCCATTGCTTGTTGTTCTATCCTCTTTAGCCAACAGCATACATATAGCACATTGATCTTCAATCTTGGAGAGTCTGGTTAATTCTGTGGACCTACTTCACCTCAAAGTATAAATGCTCCCATACACTCAAACTCTACACATAACCTCAGAAGCTTCTCTGATCTCTTTTAACTCCTGGTGACCAAGCCTCCACATGACCTCTCTTCCTTTATTCAAAGACAGTTGTCAAGTTCCTCCTGAGCCTTCCTTTGGGTAACTGGTCCACCAACAGTTTTTTTGGTGTGATCTCAAGGTTGGTTCCTCTCATGGCTGTGTTTCTAAGAATCAGCTTATCTTTTCAGGGCTTCTCTTAATGTGTCACACTCTGAAATAAATACAATGCTACTAGAGCAATCTGGGAAATTCAGAGCAAAGTTAAACCATCATCACTGGAGCCACTCATGTTCCGATTCAATACAGAGCGATATTGCATGAGCTCCTTGGCAACCACATCATAGTGTTACATTTACTTAAAAAGTAAATGGGGCTTCAGTTTCCTAATTGGCAGATGATTGGAGTAGAGAACCTCAAAGGTCCTTCCAACTCTAAACTCTGAGTTTACTGAAAGAACCCCCCCCCCAACCCCCGGAAAGTGATAAGCTCATCAACAAATTCAACACAGAGGAAGATAATGGCAAACATACTGGGAAGCTGTTATTGTGGTACAACTTCCAAGAGCAAAGCATCACAACTGTGTTACTTAGGTTGCACAGCCCTTGCCCTAGTGACCAGAGGACAGAAAAAGGGAGTGTATGGCTTTCAGCTTTCTTGGCCAGAGACAGAGTTCTACATCACAACACAATGGTATGTTCTCCCCTGATACAAAGGGGAATTGAAAGCTGGACAGCCAAAATATTTGGCCGTGGTTATAATGAGAATAGGTCTAAAATGGAAAGATCTGTGATACTCACTAAAATGCCAATTAAGAGGAAAAAAGCTTTTCCCATATTACCTTTGAAGTGCATTTTCAGGTTAATAAAGAGCCTTCATAAACATTAATTCAAACTATGTTGCTTGGAAGACTACTTCTGAAGCTTTATTACACTATCCTAATTAATGTGCTGCAAAGCAACATTGTAGACTTACCAGTCTCTCAGAAATGAGGGGTTCCCAATCATTACCGAGCTCATCATTTAGCATTTATGCATGTGTAGGAAGCATATGAATTTGTGGGCTCCAATTCAGCTGTTGTTCTGCAGCTGAACTCCACTAATTTAAACAACTTGAGGCCAGATGTGTTGTAAAGGGGCGATTTATCTAGATTAGTTCTCACAAGCTGATAGCCACAATCCTTCTTTGCAAAACATACAGCATATTCAGATCCTAGGAAGCCTTGGCATTATGAATTCCTTTCACTTGGTTGAGGGTTTTGTTTGCCTGCTAATATAAAATTCATCGAGGCAGTAGACAGCAATCAGAGCTGTTGGGAGTTCTAGTCCAGGGCACCGCAATCCCACTGCAGTACAACGAATGGCAAAGAGGGCATCCCAGAATAACCCACCTTCCTTTTTGGCATAACAGTAGGCTTTCTGCATATGTGAAGCCCATGTACGGGTTATACAATGGTTTGGGGATGATTTTGCAACTCTGACCATCAGAGACCAGAACTATTTCCACTGCAGTTCTGTAGCTACTTGGCAAAAATGCATCAGAGTGCTCAGCAGGGAAAAGAAATGTGATAATTGTGAGAAGATTGGACATTACATTAGAGTGAGCTCTTTGGCACAAAAGAATAATGTCTGTGAAATGCTGGTTTCAGGTCATATAACACTGAATTTCCAGCATGATGCTTTTAGGATGCAAAATGAGGGGGCAACTGTCAGTAAGTCTGACTGAATAACCAACTGGTCAACCACCTGAGGGTTCTGCAGCAAGTACGGGGGAGTAGTAGGTGGGGAAAGGAAAGGCTCGAGGTCACCCTACGAACTGTGGAATTTTTACTTCTGGCTGCCAGATTTGAAGCATGACATTTTAGCTCATCAAAGCATGAATGAGGCCTATTTAAAAAAAAAAAAAAAAAAGCTTGTGTCATCCAGATGCACAAGAGATTAGTTTGTATGAGAAATACAATAGCTTACTTTTCAGAGAAAAAGAGAGAAGCAATTTTGAGAAACCAAAATCAGACAAGAGGGTTGCTTAGAGAATATGTTGTCTTAGAGCTAGAGAGACTTTACTAGGGTTTGTCTCATTCAAGTTTCCCTGGATCCATATATCCCCTTTCTTTCTTGCATATGAAAAACCAGTGTCCCATACTTCCTATCTATGTTCCCCTCAGCTACGGTCTAAAAGTCACTCAGTTAGTAAGTGGTAGAACTGGAGTTCCAAATAGTCCTGTCAGACTATAAAACTTTTGTTCTTTACTCATCATTACCCTACTTCACCTCTGCTTTTAAGACCATTTATTGACGAACACTTTTTAACTAATGCATTAGTCAGGATAGACTTGGCTACGTTGCTGTAACAAATAATTCCTGAAATATTGCTGGCTTGACCTGTGACACGGTCCAGTATGGATTGTGGAATTCTCTCAGAAAGTTCTTCTCCAAGCAGTGTCTTAAGGACCCATACACCTTCCAGCTTCCATCTGATAACTATACCATCTGGAGTTCTTGGCTTCCAAGACCTCTGTGGTATAACATCCAAGATCAAAGCATCGTATTTGTGATGCTTAAATCATATGCCCTTTGCTCTGTGGATCAGAGAGTAGGGAAACAGAGAGTATGAACCTGTCAGCATTGTTGGTGGGAGACAGAGTTCTACATCTCAACAGAGTGGTGGAGTCTCCCCTGATACAGAGGGGAATTAGAAGATGGACAGCCAAAAATATTAAGAAATGTTCATCACATCTACTATGTGCAGCTTATTGTGCTAGAAGCTGTAAAGAATACAAAATAAGTAATGCATGACTGCAGTTTTGAAAGGAAATGATATTCTAATGGTCTGGGAGATTGATCTACAGAATCAGCTACAATTTCAGATAACACAAGAGAGTAAAACAATGGAAAAGAAGCATGACAAGTATTGTATAGGGAACTAGCCAGCCTCAAAATTCTGTGTTACATTTCAAATTTCTACCAAGTGATGAGGTCAATCAACCCTCTTCATTTATTCAGAAAAAAACATCTAAAGAGAGAAAATTATTCTCTTATTATAAAATTTGAAGCCAATGTTTTAAAAAATATTTTTCAACCATTCTCTTAATATCACTCAAACTCAGTTTTCTCATCCGGAAAATTATCACATGTATCCTAAATTTCCTTGGGTAGGGTCTGCTATAATAGTAGGCACTCAGATACAAAGTATTTCTCCCCCTTTCCTGGACCCTTGGTCATTTTTTTTTACTGCATTCATTAAAGGAAATAGTGGTTGTACCTGCCACAGGTTGGTCCCCTGCACTCATTCTTCCTTTGACTTCAGTGTCACTGTGAAGACCTACCTGTTTCATTCACTTCCCTAAGGTCTTGCTAAGTGGCCATCCAGTTAATTTGAGGGAATAGTTTTGCTACTGTTTTAATGGATGATAATATATTGATATATTATTACTCCAAGGTAAGATATTATATATGAACAGCGGTCCTGTCTCAAATAAGTATTAAACATAAATAGTAAGATTTCTTAGACAATATGTCAGCCCCAGAGAACAAATAGATCCATAGCAAAGATTCTCAGCCTCAGTGCTACCGACAATTAGGGCCAGATAATTCTGGGCCAGGGATGGGGGGAGAACTCATGTGAATTGGAAGGTGCATTCCTGACCCCCACCTACCAGAAGCCATAGCAGCCTCCTCCCAACTACCAAGTTGTGACCTCCATGTCTCCAGATGTTGCCAATGTCCCCCTGGGTAGGGAGACAAAATTGTCCACATCTTCCCAACCACCCCACAGGTGAGAAGCGCTCATCTATATAAGGGAATATTTTCATTCTCTGTATGGCAAATACCGGTGATGCCTTCTAAAAGCCACTATATATTTTGCCTTTAATAACAGAAGCCTTATCTCCTTGAGCTACACACCCTCCAGACATGATAGTGGTCTTATTCTGAAATCAGAGAGGTAAATCCTCAAGATCTAATCCAATTATGGTAACCCCAAGGTCTTTACCAAAAGTGGTTTAGGGATAGTTATGTAACCCAACTACAGCTAATAAGAAATAAGGAGGAGGCTGCTTGACTAATTCCACAGCAGGTTTTACTGCTGACATAAATACTCAAAGGAAGACCTGTTCTTTTTTCCCATTGGATATTATCATGCCTGTGTATGATTATTACAACAAAAATTCTGAAGACTTCAGCTATTGTGAGATCAAGGGCAACAAGCTAAGAGTAAGAACCTAGTCTTTGATGCAACTGACACACGAATTTAACTGATCCTGTAGCCACCCCACCTCCAGGCTTCTTGTGAAGTATATTAATAATCTGCCATTTTGTTTAAGCCAATTCAGTCCAGGTTTCATATTAGAGCGAAGCGCCTGGTCTAATACACTGCATGTAGCACATCAATACAGCAGCCATCAACCTCAGCCTATACAGCCTGTTTGACCAAAGTTGCTTCTACATAATTAAAAAACAGCTAATACTGAAAAGAAGGCAATTCACGGTTTATCCTCTGCCAATGAATCATATTTAAAAACATGTACTGTGATAAAACTAAAGTGTCCTAGATGTGACAAATGTGAACACTTACCTTAGCATTTTAGGAGATAAGAAATGTAAATACCGGAACTACATTAAAATTACCCCCACGTAAAGAATTTGTCTAGTCATTTGTTTATTAATTCAACAGATGTTTATTGACTACTTATTTCATGAAAGGCACTCTGTGGTAGGAAGAATAAACAGGTTTGACTAAAATTTACCCTGCCTTCAAGGGGCTTACAGTGCAGTAATGAGAAGGTATGAGCAGAAATTACTATAATACCTAGGTTTTCGTTATAAGGGATCATAAGAGTGATAGAGGCAGAATATTATGGCTGTTCAGATGAGGATCATGTTGCTTGCAACCTACAGTAATCAGGGAAAGTTTCATTAGGAAGGAGTATTTAATGGAGTCTGGAAGGACAGGTACTATTTATTTAGATTGGGAGTGACATGGGTTGAAAGGCAGGAAACAGCAAATAGGGCAGATGAAGCACACGGGCGTGTGAGAACTCCCAGTAATGCAGTTTGTCTGGAATGTTGAACATGTGAAGGGTAGTAATGATCAGAGAGAAGACTCAGACCGTGGCCAAATCATAAATGGTCTTAAATGTCATGGTGAGGAAGGCTGAAGTCAGGAGAAAAGGCCAAATCAAAATTAAAGAGGATAAAGATCCTCAATGTTACAAATTAATGAACATGTTTATTTCCTTCTTCAGAAAAGAAAGATGAAGCCAGGAAAGAGGATTATCAGAACCCTTCGATGCAGGTGAAATAATGTTAATCTAATTATCTCTGATTTCCTTCTCCATGTAAAAGCCTAAGATGAACAATTCACGAAATAGCCAATGGCCTCTTTCATCATTTTCAGCATCACAGAAAGCTATAAATAGGAATGGGGTACTAAGCGTGTAGGTAATGCTTGTAAAACTTTCCCTCCTCCGCACTCCCCCAGCACGATCTTTATACACAGCCTATTTTCTTTCAGGCCTGTGCAAGTTTTCAACCCTCAAGTAAACATAGGTAGTGTTAGCTTTTTAAATAAAGATGATTTGGTTTCTAGTCATATTCCCAAGTTGATTCAGTAATTCAACATAGATTCTGTTCTCAAATTATAGCATAAATCATTTACTATATAGTAGGTGGTTTAATGATTTCACAGAAAATGTAAAATCAATTTCAATGCAAATGTAACTTCAATAGAAATCACCACTTCCCCCACTTATCAACTGTGTGACTTTGGAGATATTACCTAACTTTTCAAGCCTATTTCCTGGTTTAAAAAAATAATAATAAATAAATTAAATAACCATAACTACCCTTTGAATGTTGGCAAAAGCACCGAATAATATCCCTAAATCAGCAAAACAACTCGCGGTACATGGTAAGTGCTCAGCTAAAGCTGGGAGCAGGTGTCGTTGAATCAAAGCTTCAAAACCAGGAAGTAGAATAAAGGGAGCATTTACGAAAGAACACACAAATATCTTACAGAAACTAAGGGAAGAAATTATAGCGGGGCCTCACGAGAGACTAAGAAGTGGGAAGTCCGATGCTGAGTGAAACATATCGTTCAGACAGTATTATTTCTGGGTCATGCGTCTGGGTAGCTACTGGGCTCCTCCTCTCTCTCTGCAGCCTGGCTGCTCCAGGTTCCCTGAGCACCTGCGAAAAGGACCATCCCAAGCCCAGCTTCCTGCCACCATTATATCCAACTACGGAACAAGGCTTTGAACTATGGGAAGCAGAGTCAGGTTGGTCCAGCCTGGGTCCAGGATCAATCATGCAATCCACTGGACCTGCCTCCTGGACCAAAGCCCCCTCATTTCTGAGAAAGGGGTCCTCTAGGAAGAGGGGATGACCATGAGAACGAAGCGAGTGTCACATCTAGAATAGTCAACAAAAAGAAAAACCCTAAAGCCCTCACTGTAAGGTCCTCCAGGTTAAACAAAGGAAACAGTGGACTGTGGTATCTCTAGAGGAATCCTATTTCAGAGTTCAGAGGAGCGAAAGGAGTTTGCAGCAAGAGCCTCTGCCAACTGCTTTGCTTCTACCCCAGCTCCTCCCCTCCCTGCTGTAATATATTCAGGTCTCTTCCATTATGGCTGCGTGTGTATTTCAGTTTGGCACCTCCCTCCGGAGCGGAGCGGAGGTGATCATATTTCAGGAGGTGCTAGTTCCTGCGTGTGGAGTTGCCTCTGTGTTATAATTGCTTTCCGCCATGCAGCTGCCACACATGAGCTCATCTACATGCTGTATGGCTCCGTTTACAGCAAGCTGGCCTCACACTGAGTTTAGAAAGAGGCAGGCTCTGCCCGCAAATCTTGCTTCCCGAGGCATGTCATTTCTTTGGACGATTTGCAGTCGGATAATGACCATGTCATGATTGTGCAGTGATAACTCCAAATGCCTCAACACACTTGATGGATCTTAGCATAAATTGGCCATTTATCAACATGTGGGACCTTTAGAATTTCCATATTCGAGCTGTTATGCCATAACACTGATTAATTGTTCAAGGCCCAATGTAACCTCCACATCTCATGTTCCGGGGAGGTTACAGGCACCCACGTGACTTCGTAAGCTTTGCCAGGGAGGAGAAAGTGCTGCATGCTCCTCAGTGAAAGGCAATGATCTCCTGGTTTCCCAGTGATGGCACAGGTTTCTTAAGAAAAGAAAAAAAGAGCATGCAAGGACTTCAGCATATCCTCTACAGTTCCAGTGGAAAGCAGAAAGTCTCTTTGAAGATATTAACGGGGTACTGCTTGCGGTCTTTGAAATGGGGGGGGCGGGGCAGGAAACAAAAGCTATCATTACATTCAAAATATATCTTGTTCCCAATTTAATGAATCTGAACTGATGAATCAGGTTGGTTTTTTCATAACTGCTAACTTACTGCTGGCGTCCTCCACTGTCATTAACGTATTCACTGAGTCAGCAAATATTAAGTGCCTACTATGAGCTAGCACTGTTGATGGCACTAGGAACAGCAGTAAAAATGCTTGTAAAATATTTCATAAATACACACACGCGCGTGCGCGCATCTGAACACCTATGTCTGTATGCATATGACTAGGGATTTTGACCCCTATCTCTTTGGTGTGAACTTTGCCCCAAAGCCCAGGGCCACTTCCCGTTCGCTAACACATGTGTTCATCTTGAGGTCTGAGCATCGAAAATTCACAAAAGAAAGAAACCATGATCAAAAAGTAGACATTATGAGAGGATAGAATTGGTTTTGTGTAAGAAAAGTTTCATAAGAATGAGGGGCTGCCCAGTAATAGACAGGGCTGTTCCTTGGAGTGGCAAAGGCTGCCCCTCTAGCAATATTCTGGCATTTTGCAGGGATGCTTAGAAGGCACCCTGACATTCATTACAAGGAAATCAATCTCAATGGTCCCTTTTAATTCTAAGATTCTCTTTTTTCTAAAGGCAGGGCTGTTAACATTCTCCACTCTGACAATCAAAGAAAAAGAAAAAGGTACTTAAAGCTATTTAAAATACCTCAAGTTTAAGCAAAGGGTGAAGTGTACTTCTTCCTGCACAAACATCTTTTCCTTCCTTCTTTTCGTTCATGGGCTCTGGTACCCTAACTTCCTTCCTTACTGGTGTTTGCTTGTAGATGCCGTATTTTCAGGAAACCCTAAATTTCATACTCAAATCAACGCTGAGCAGCCATCTTTTTTGTATATTACTACTTGATTTGGGATTTTCCAATGACCATGTGCTGCAGGTTCATAGTTTCAGGGAAGGTTCTTGTGAAAGAGACCTGTATTAGTTTCCTGTTGCTGCTGGAACAAATTACCAAATATTTAGCAGTTTTAAAGCAAGGTAAATTCGTTGTCTTAGAGCTCTGGAGGTCAGAATTCCAAAATGGATGTCAATGGGCTAAAATCAAGACATCTGCAAAATCACATTTCTTCTGAAAGATCAAAGGAGAAATCACATTCTTGCCTTTTCCAGCTTCCCAAGGCCACCCACATTCCTTGACTCATGGCCTCCATCCATCACCAAAGCCACCAATGGCAGGCTGGGTCCTTCTCATACTGCATAGCACCAGCCTTGCTTCTGTTCTCCTTCCCTGACCCTTTTGCTTTTTTTCCCCATCTTTTAATGACCCTTGTAATTACACTGGGCTCACCCAAATGATCCAAGAATAATCTCTCTAGTTTAAGATCCTTAATTTAGTCACATCGTCAAAGTCCCTTATACCCACAGAGCATAACATATTCACAGGTTCCAGGGATTAAGATGTAGACTCTTTGGGGGAGGAGGGGGTGTTACGTCCCAAGCACAAGACCTTAGGGTTGATTAGTCAAATTCCCCATTTTACAGGTGCAGAAAGGGGAGCCAGGAGATGGAAGCATGTGCCTGCCACAATGGTGTGGGGTAGAGTCAGAACTAACATTCATGTCTCCCACCTTCCAGCCCAGTACTCTAGAATACCACACTGTCATCTTCACTAAAATTACAACTTAAGACCAACCATTCCTGGGACACCTGGGTGGCTCAGTAGGTTGTCTGCCTTCATCTCAGATCATGATCCCAGAGTCCTGGGATGGCGACCCACAGCAGGGGCCCTGTTCCGCAGGGAATCTGCTTATTCCTCCCCTTGGCTCCTCCTCCCACCATCCCACCCCCATTCATGCGGTTTCTCTCAAATAAATAAATAAAATCTTTAAAGAAAAAAAAAAAAGAACCATTCCTAAGACTAAAAGATTTTCTGAATATTATAAATTCTTCCAGGACCTAACAGTCTTCTGCTCATCTTTTTTTTTTTTTTTAAGCAACTGGTAATTCCCTGGTTGCTTCAAAGAGTTAATATCTCCTTTTAAAGGTACTGGGTTTGCAGAAAGAATCCTCTTTTCATGCCATAAAGGAGGTTGGGGAAGGTCAAATTCACTTACTTTATAAAAGAATCTTCCAAATCAAACAGATGGCTTTATTTTATTTCACTTATGACTGTGATTAAGGTTGGGATAGTAGTTATAATTCCCCTTTGTTTTCATGAGTGGCTGGTCCATCCTTGTGAGATCCCCCATAGGTCAGTAATCTGAAGTTTCCTCTCTGCCTGGGAGCCACCCAGGGAATGTGTAGGGAATTAAAGATGAGCAAAGCAATGCCCTGTGATGGAGCCTTTTTAAGCCTGAGCTTCCCCCTTTCCATGCAACAGAAAATGGCAACAAACATTCTCCTGAACCGCCCTCCCGACAGAAGAGATCACCTCCATGAGGCACCTTCAGCTTCCATGCCCACCAAGCATTCTCTAGTCTCGTAATGAACATTGGGATTTCAATTCTCGGTCTACACAGCTTTAAGGCTCAAACCCTTCCCAGCTACCAGGAGCCAGGCAAACTTCAAAAAGTCAACTTTTCAACACTTTCCACCAAGGGCTGGGTTTACCGTGGTGATGAAATGGTCCAAGGACCTCTGACGGACAGCCCTCCCACAGAGACTAGCCCCTCGGGATGATTTGCACAACCTCTTGACAGTTAAACTATACTTAGCGGAACACAGTTTACAGTGTAACTTAAAGCCAACAGTAAAATGGGAGCCAGGGTCTGGTTAGAAAAGGAAAAAATTAAATCAATCATGAGGCCAATACTAGAAAGAGAATGAGATTCAACAACGAGAGCAATGGAAAGGAGATGCGTCCGCCCATTGAAATCTGAGCAGAAATGCCGGGATGATGCAGCAGCAAGAGGCCAGAAACTCTTCAGTACCATGGCTGAGCCTGTTCTGCCTTGCGGCAGGGAACCGGGGCAAAGCCTTGCACGGCTCCGGGAGCTGCTTTCTTTCCTCGTGCATCTGGCTTCCCGCAGCCTGGGCGGTCATAGAGCACTTAGCCGCTCACAGTAATAACGCTGGGTGCAGCTTTGCGTCCATCCGATACGGGCTCCTCTGCCAAATGGGCCCCCCCAGCACCTCGCCCCCCTGCAGCCCGCTGATAATCTGCAGCTCTTCTGTAATTGTTGCCCGAACACGCACTTTCTTTTGCTGATGACTTTGGCACCCTCGCAGGGCTCTACCCAAAAAGGCACTGAACAATGGGATGTGATTGTTTTGAAACGTGTCCAACAGGAAGCCATCCTCCGACGTGCTCTCAGGCCCCGGGCTTTAGGGATTGGATGGATTAATGGAGTTCAGCTGTAGTTTACAGTTTATCATCAACCAAGTGTCACTCTCTCGCTGCCTGTCCTCCCCTCTCCAGCTTGGAAAGAAAAATAAAGGAAAAGAAAAAAAAAAAAAGAAAAGAAAGCAGCAGCCCTAGAACATTCATTGTATAACTATCTGAACAAGGGAAAGGGGGAAAAAATGTCCTCAGTGACCATGAAACTGACAAGGCTCCCCAAAATGGCTTCCGGCTTCCAGTTTGTCATGCAGAGCTGTCTTTCCCTTCACTCTCCCAACCCTCTCCCCCATTTATAATCATCGTTCAAAGTGGTGAAAGGCCTAATTGCCCCGAGCAGTGTGGTCAATCTTCCTGCAGATTTAGCTGCCTGCTTTCATCTGGCAGCCTGGGAGGGAACTCAGCATTTCCCTCCAGGCAATCTATATGGTCTAGCGGTTCACTGCAGAAAGTGGTGCCTTATCGATTTCTGCCATAGCTTCCATGGCTGACTCAAGGATCAGAGCCTCTGACAATGACTAACAAGTTTAAACCATTAGTCCCATTTGTAACTACTCAGCGAAAGGCTTGTCAGTCACGGCGTACCATACACTGCAGCTTTTAGCAGATTTCTAATTCCATTCATTTTGCCCACAATGACCCCTGTAGTTAATGGGGGTTATCGGAAAACTATTTTTTCCCTTCAAAAGCATTGCCTTTTTCTTCTTCTTCTTCTTCTCCTTTTAGGAACATAAAAGCCATTTTGGTTGTGATGTTTCAAAACAGTGATGCCACCCGTGATTAGAATCCCTCCTCAGAGAAAACCTGTCTTCTGGCGTGTGGTACATCACATCTGATCCTGAAAACCCGCACAGAGAGTCGTGTGGCAGGTAACAAATCATCATAAACAGATCCTCCTGTCCTACTCTTATAATACAGGCTTGTCTTAACGCCTTTTGTCTCCTTCCTCTTTGATGTAGGAGAGGTTCATTTTGCTGTCAGAAACATCTCTCTTTCTGGGTGTCCAGCCACCCTGCCAGGAGGTCCAACAAAAGCATTCTTACTCCTTGTGTGGCCCCCCGACCATCAGCATCACCCAAGAACTTGTTAAAAACACATAGTTTCACGTGCAATGCTAGACCTGCTGAATCAGAATCTTCATTTTAACAAAATTCTCAGGTGATTCCCCACGCACCTGAATGCTTGAAAACTATTGTTTTAAGGAACCTGGTTGCTATTGTTGTTGTTGTTATTTTTTTACTACAATGTTTTTATAACAAATAAAGCCTTATGCTGAAATAAAACCAAATTTAACCCTACCATTATATGGGTTAGGATATTTTTAAGAAAAAGAAAAAAACTTTTTCTGCATTACAACTCTAAGGATTTCTCCTTGTACGTCCGACAACTGAAAGATTTTCATCGCTTATCTGCTGCGTCTCACCCCGTACCTTGTGAATGGTAAGTACAAGATGAATAGTGGTTGAATGGGTGATTTACAAGAAAGAACAAATGAATGAGAATAAAGACAGGAAGGCGATGTATCTGTCAATGACATAAACAGCCAGGTATCTTTAATATAAAATGATATGAAATGAGAAAGCAGAAATAAAATGCAAAAGTTGGCTACAGGACTCAGCAGAGAATAAGCTTCTATATTCATTTTTTATTGCCTTAACTAGATGCTCTCATCATTAACTTGATCCAGCCCTAAGGATGAATTGCAGGAAAAGCAATGCAGCAGTTAGAGCTTTTCCAAGGGCATTTTCTTATTTCCACTTCTAGATCATTCTCATCCCGTTTCTGCTGCTTGTTCTTGCTCT
This sequence comes from Martes martes, assembly GCF_963455335.1. Lineage (NCBI taxonomy): Eukaryota > Metazoa > Chordata > Mammalia > Carnivora > Mustelidae > Martes > Martes martes. Next base: position 18,896,626 of record NC_137900.1, on the reverse strand, counting down.
TCTCTCCCTCTGTTTCTGTTGATCATCAGTCTCTATCTTCTAAAACCCTATACTGAGCCAACTGAACCCAAAGTATCCGAAAACCCAACTCAGACTAAAATGAGAGTGACTGCCAAGGACTTAATATTTGGAGGGTTATTTTTGACATTCCCCAAATTATACCACTCTAGGCAGTTTCTTTCTCCTTGAGGTCAAATCAGATCTATCACTGCCAAATTAATACCAGAAAAGGACAAAATAACCTCATGACAAGATATTCACGGAAGAGATTTCGTTATGTAGCTGCTTCTTGTTTAAGTCTGACCCTTCCACCTCCCAGAGGAATTTTTTTGACCATGTTGCCACCCTTGTCTTACAGTTGTTAAGTCTTTGTTTAGACACCAGTCATTATGGAAAAAAAAAAAAAGAGTTGTGTGAAAAAACTTAACCTTCATCTTATCTCAAAAAATAAAAAGCTTAAGTTAAAATCAAAGCAAATTTGAGGTGAAAGTTAAGGACCACAGCCATCTTTACCAAAGAGAATCCTCATGCCATCATTTTGATTTCCAGCTTAAAACAAGGACTTGGGGGATAAAATTACCTTCTTCCAGTGATTACCTTTGCAAATGATAATTTCCAGAACATTCAACTATGGACTGCCATGTTGTGACTACTTAATTGCTGCCTGAAACACAGAAAACTGATTTTGTGTTTTCGCTTTAAGATAATTCTTTGACATTTTGAATAGCTACATAAATAGGTTGTTTTTGTGTGGTGCTAGCAGGGGCCAGCAGGAAATTATTTCATTCAGGGGCAGGTGGTGCTGGGGACTAAACAGAAAAGGTTAGGTGGATGGCAGGGTGGGTGTAGACATCTATGCACATGAGCACAGAAACTGAGGGTACAGTAATTCTGTGGTGTCTGAATTCTCAGCCTGAATTTGTGTATCTTAAAGAAATTATTCATTGATTTCCCACACAAAAGTTAAAAAGTGCCTTCAGGCTAGGGGTATCCTCCTCCCCCAACCCACCCACCATGAGTTTTAATATGTAATTGGAGAGCATGTAAAATAAAAGGAAATGTCATTCGGCTTGTAACAAAAGACCTAAATCATAACGGGTTGTCGAGCGGCATCTTGTGGTCAAAGGTGAGTACGACAGTTGGAGAAAGCCAGTTTGGTTTGCCCGCCTTCCACTCTGAAACATGGAACACAGCCTCACATCTGGCTTTTGATCATGTTAATAAGGGGCTGTGCCAGGTTATCAATGCAGCCTTATCATGCCACCTTCAAATATTTTTGTGAATGAGCGCATTAGCTTATAATTAATCGTCTTGCACTAATGTAAATTTATCCGTGTAGGCAAATTTAATCAGTACCCTTTCTTTCATATTTTAATAGCAGAGCACTAAGAGACCTACAAGATATAAAGTTACATGAGCAGTGTTTATAATCTAAACCAATTCATCAGAATTTGAAAATCAGGGCTTCCTTATGAGATGAAATATAAAATTATTCAGTCATTCTCTAAGCAAGAACCTTAAAAAATTTTTTTATTATTCAAACCCATAAAGAAAGGTGGGGGGGAAGGTGTTTCTCTGGCATCTACCTCCTTCTGTGTCCCATAGAACTGTGTGGATTGGGGCCAGTATATGAAGTGATAAGTTAACGGACCTTCATAAATACAGAATCCAGACGATGCTGCCATATAGCCAATAGGCTAATTCCTGTAAGACAGCAAAACACCTGGCTGGCTGTCAGTTTGATTTTTGGAAATCAGTATTTTCAAATAATACAAATTTTTACCAAATTTCCCATTCTGGAAAAGAGGGGAAGAGGAAGGATAATTCCTGAAGCAGAAGCTGGGGGCAAACGGATCCAGAAACAGTTTCTTATAAATCAATGCAAGGCCAACAGATTAAGGATTACTTAACTCTCCCCCCAGCAAGAAGGAATTTAGAATCTCTATAACTAATTCCCTGCTCAGCCCTGGTTGGATGAATCATAATGAGGCTCACAGAATACTTCCCAGAAGAAAAATGCACACTGGCTTCCCCCTGCCCCCATGATGTCATTTCCAATGTTTTTTGTCTGTTTTACTGCTCATTTTGTATTTACTATTTTCTATGGAAGATGGCAATCTCCAGAGCATTGCAGAACAAGAAGTGCAAAGTATGCCCACGAGTTCTGCGCTGCTGAAATTGATTACGTTCACTCCCTCCCACAAAACTTCTTCAACAAGGTGAGTCTACCTTGGAGACACAGTAACAGGAAGTCTTCAGAAGTGCTTAGAGAAGCAAACAGGTAGTAGCATTCAGCGTGTTTTTTCTTCTACAGACCTTGGGAAAGTCACTTAGCCTCCCTGGGTCTCAGTTTCCTCATTTATAAGATGAGAAATGAGGGAGTTTAATTAGATAATCTTTAAGGTCGTTTATGGCAATTAGGTCCCTTGATTTTATTATGGTGTATGTGAATTCAGCTTGAATATTTTATTCTGTGTCTCTTCCTTTTGTTTTATTCCTCTCATTACCCACCGTAACCGGCACAGGTCACTCCCTTTCCATCAAAAGCACAAGCCAAGACGATGTAAAAATAGAAAAAGCAATGCAAGATGAGTGAGAAATTCCAATGACAATTAGGAATCTTTTCTAAATGGCTACGTCTTGGAAAAGCCTGATCCAGCTTTTTTTCTGGGAACTAATGATCAACTAAGATGAGTTGCTGATAGGCCACAGAGGCAAGGACCATTAACACTTGATTGTCACTAATTCTGAGTCAATGTCCCATTTCAAAGTCATTAGTGGTATTAAAAACTGAAGCAGCAAATACACATGAAAAAAGAAATGCATTAGGATATGCTCAAGATTAACAGGTTGCTACAGCAAATACAAAAGAAATGCCCATAAAAGACTTAATTCAATAAATGCCTATTCAGAGAATTCTTAGTATAAATGCTATACTAAGCATTACCCGAGATATAAAAAGTGGTACTTCCTCTACCCTCAAGAAGTTAGAGTCTGCAAAATTTTATGTTCATATGGTTTTGTGTTGGCTTGACAAGAATGGTCTTTTCAAAACTTCCAATTTCATTTTTTTTAATTATCTAATGCAAACCAACCAGCCACAGAAGCCATTTCAGAACATGTTTCATATATCTACTTAAATCTAACGATTCTTTCCATCTTATATTAAATGAGTGTTTATTATAGATTATCTGCTAAGTGCCAGTCACTGTGTTAACAAAACTAATCATTTGCTAGGGGAACAAATGAGTAAGAAGCCTACTGAGCACTTAAAAAAGGAAAAAAACAGGTGACAATTTTGAGAGCATATGGAAAGGTCACCAACTTTAAATGTGAGGGGTGATGAACCACCGCTACAGTGGTTATCTGCTGTTTTTGCCTGCCCAACATTCTTCTCCCTCTTTCTGAGTGCTAGCACCTAATTTCCCTTTGATGAACTCCATTTCCCTGCAATGAAGGGACTCACCCATTAATTGCTGAGGGCAACCCTCTGCTTTAGGGAGTCTGATCTGTGAACCAAGCCAGACCAACCATCAGATGTTTTCTTCCAGAAATATTTATCCTGAGTAGAGTGCCACAGATGAAAAAAGGCTGGAGATCTTCCAATGGTAGAATATTCAAGAGACAACACACTGGCTTCTATCACTTAAATTTCCAGAGCTGCATTCATTCCTGTTCCTTCCAGGTCCTGAGTTTTTAGCTTTTCATTTGTTTCTTTGTGCTACCCTGTGCCCTTCTAAATAATTCCTCATTAGTATATAAGCCAGAGTCTGTTTCTCTTGCTTACAACCTACACAGTAGAATATATCCCAATGCCAGCAGAAATGCTAAGCTGAGTCCAGGAGATGTTGCTGCCTTAGCAAAAGGGGTAGAGGGAAAAAGGAGAGAGAGTATGTGTTACACTACAGAAGCCAGAACAATGGCTTCTGTATATAAAGATGGCTGGCTGAAATCTAAGGTACAAGATAGAATTCCAAGAAATAAGATAGTGAAGAGTAATATCATTCATGGATTTACAAACATGCTGAGACCAAATGTCTATTTTACTTTAAAAGTCTTTTAAAATGTAAAATGTTCTATAAAGATTACTCTGAAGTCAAGAATAGATTAGAGGCTTTAGACTAGAAATAGGAAGACAAGAAAAATGAGGTTCAAGTAATCCCATCCTATAGAAGATAATGGTTTGACTTGTGATGACAAGAATGGAAATAAGAGATGGACTTCTGAGAATTTGGGAAGTTAGACTCAACAGGACATGAGGCAGGAGATAGGAAGAAATCAAGGATATCTTCCAGAAGAGTTTGGCTGATTAAGTAGGTGGTGGTCTTACTCACTGAGAAAACATAAAAACCAACTCTGGTTTGCGGAGGAAGATAACCAATCCATTGTTTTACATGTTGAGCTGCTTATGAAACTTCTCAACAGATATGTCAAGTAGGTAGATGAGTATATAAATTGATAATTGGGAGATACCTGAGTGGAAGATACAAGTTTGAATTTGGGAATCATCAATATTTAGTTGGAAGTAAAGGAGGAGAGTAAATCAGATCACCTGGGGAGTGTATGTAGAATAAGCAAATATTACAGTGCAGAGAAGATTCTCCATGACATATTGACATCTTAGACATAGAAGCAAAAAAGGACCCAGGGTAGCCATAGACATCAGAGGAAAATGAAGAGACCGTAATTTTATGGACATGAACATAAGAAAATATTTCCAGAAGAAAGATATAGATAATACTGTCAAAAAATCAAGAAAGATAAAGATTGAGAAGCATCACTAGATTTAGCAGCAAGGAGGCTCTTGGTGGCCTTGATCAGAAACAAGACTACAGTGGGTTGGGAAGTGAGTAGAGGAAGCAGAGACAGCAGTGTAGACAACACTTCCAAAAAGTGTGGCAACAGATGGGCTGTAAAAAGAGCTGTTGGAGATGGGGGAAGGGAAGAGGGATTTAGAGGAATGTGTTCTAAGATATGGGATGTGTCTTGAATATGTTGACATGTTGGTGAAAAAGAGCAACTAGAGAGGAAGTGATTCCAGATACAGGAGACAGGAGGGAGACTCCATGGGCCAAGATCCCAGAAAAAGTTGGCTAGGATGGGACCCAGAACTCAGGTGGTAGCACTATCCCAAACAACTAGCAGCACTTTTTTCAACTTTTAAAGGAAAAGTTGCAGATGTTAATTCACAAGCCTGGAGATGGAATATTGCGGAAATGCCTGACTAATGGCTCTTGTGTCTCTCAAAGTACACATGAAGGTCATCACCTGAGAGTTAAGATTTGTTTCTGTAAACTTACTGATTATGTACACATTTGTATTATTTCTGACTTTTCTCCTAACTTTTTTATTCTTGCCCTACTAGTTAAAAAGGAACCAAAATAATAACCAGAATAATAAAAAGAAACAGCAAGGAGTAGACACTAATTCCATGTAACTATGAGAATTGATTGATTTATTTAGCATAGACTTGCTGTGTGTCTACTAGGTGCCAGGCCTAAGGACTATGGCTAATAACTAAGGCAAAGTCCCTACCCTTGTGGAAATTTAAACTGTGATTAATAGATAAATCAAAATGGTTTCTAGTAATGCTAAGATACATGAGGAAAATAAATAATATGATAAAGAGCAACTGAGGAGTTGCTCTTTGATTGAGTGGTCAGGAAGGACCTCTTGAGGTGCTTTTTGAGTTAACACCTGAAAAGTGAAAAGAGAAAGGTCACTGCAAAGTCTAGAGTCCATATGGAGATCATACAGGGAGATCATTTGCCAGCAGCTGGTGCAAAGTCTTTAGGCAAAATGGACTCATTTTGTTTAAGGGAAAGAAAGCAGTGTGGCTGAGTCAAGGGGAAAAGATGATGCCAGAAAGGAAAAGTAAAGGCTGTTCCTATCAGCTCTTCCAAGTTGAGCTTCTATTTCTTGCTTATTAAAATGAACAGTCATTGGAGGACTTAAGCTGGGAATCAGTGTGATCTGACTCACTTATGACTAGTGTAGAATAACCTTCGTCCTAAAACTTGAGCAGACCTTGTGTTTTAAAAAGTGAGATTAAAAAAAAAAAAAAAAAACAGAAAGGGAGACAAACCATAAGAGACTCTTAACCTCAGGAAACAAACTGAGGGTTGCTGGAGTGGGGTGGTGGTGGTGGGAGAAATGGGGTGGCTGGGTGTTGGACATTGGGGAGGGTATGTTCTATGGTGAGTGCTGTGAACTGTGTAAGACTGAGGATTCACAAACCTGTACAACCGAAACCAATAATACATTCTATGTTATAAATAAATAAATAAATAAATAAATAAAGGTGAGCTAATGTATATTAAAGCATTTGCTATCAGTCTGCTTCTTGTGCCTCATACACTTAAGATCTTTTCATTCTATTTTGAAGACACTAGGTTTCTCACTACTCATCTGATCCAAACTACCACTTGGATCATTATCATGTAATTATCATTCAGTCTTTCACCAAGCCCTTTCCACCTAAATTATTTGATAAACCTAAGGAATTACAATGAAAACCTTATCATGAAGGTCATCAAGATGGTTTTCAAAGTTAAATTTTACCAAAAAGATTAATAGCCTGATAAAGATACTATAAATTTCACTCATTATTCCTTTTTTACTTTAAAAATTTGGACTCCAAACAATTATGCCTCTTGATATACTTGTTAATAAATATTAGACATACTCATTCTCATTTAGTTTTTAGAAGTTCAATATTTAAATACTAGAGCCTAATGAATGATTAGCACTTAGAGGCATTACACTGAATAGTTATTAGGGGTCCAAAATACATAAACCATTAAAATTATTAAACACAATTCCTATATAATCTCATAAAACAGAATAAAAACCATTGACTGCAACACCTCCATATGACCAGACTGTCATACTTTCAATTGTTAAAAAAGAAGAAAAAAATACCATTATAACTTTTTAGGTTTAATGTTTTCATTAATCATTTGATCAAAGATATTAATATCTTCCTGACCTAATTTACAGATGAAACAAAACTGAAAAAACACTAAGTTGGATGAAAGAAGCAAATTCTCAATCAGAGCAATGGACAAGGATGGTGGGCCAAATCTTATCAGATAGAAATGAATAAGACCATAAAAGGATAGGATGGAGATGTGTCTCAGTTAGCAACTATGGTACAAAATTAAATACTAGAGATCTTAGCTGTAAGCCCAGTGGTTCAGTATAACCCTACAGAAGAATTTCGGTGTCTCACCAAAGGAAAATCTCTTGCTATAATGCACCAACTGGATCTTTCCTGGATTATTTAATTTTGTCCTGAGGGTCAAATCAAGAGTAAATGATTACAAATGAAAATGCATGCAGACAAGATCTATAGCTTGGCAAGAAATCATGAGAAAATACAAAGGACATGTGAGGTCACTGGACTGAAAAAGAGAAGAAACTAAAGAGAATCAGATAATGGCCTTCACAAATACTATAGAACTCCCAAGGAAGAGGAATAAAATGTCTTTTTATGCAGCCACAGATGGGACCCTAGAACTAATGGGGGGAAGTTACAGGGAGATGAATTATGAATCAATAAAAATGACAACTTTCTAACATTAGATACTTCACAAAAGAGACCAGCTTGAATTATTCAAACAGAAATCAGACACCTGGAGTTGAGGATATTGTTTGGGTTAGGATCAGATCAGTTGCTTAGGATCTGTTCTCATCCTGAGGATTTATTATCATGGTAATACATGTTGAGAAAAATGTCCTCAAGATACTATAGTATTACCTAAAGATTTGTAGAAGGTAGAGATTGAAAGACATTTCCAGTTATGTCACAAAAATAATCAGTGAATGTACCTTCCATGATATTTTCCCACATGACCTCTGAGAAAATATTTAAATGTCTCCACAGGGATGGGATGCTGGGTGGCTCAGTTGGTTGAAGATCCAACTCTAGATTTCAGCTCATGTCATGAGCAGACACCCTCAGGTCTCAGGATGGGGGGATCCTTGGGTTTTGTGTTCAGTGGGGAGTCTGCTTGAGATTTTCTCCTTCTGCCCCTCCCCCTGGCTCATGCATGCCTCTCCTTCTTAAATAAATCTTTAAAAGAAATAAATAAATAAAAATAAATATCTGTGCAATGATGAAAGTCACAAGGGTGATACTATTGGAAACCAAGGAATGAGTGTGAGTATCACTGCTTCATAGAAATGTTCCATCCTAATCACAAGCCTAAAATGTCCTGGGACTGATTTGCAGCAAGAAGATTCAGGGTCCAAAGCATTAGAATCCCTAGAACAAGCTAAGTGCAGGATGTTGTCAACAGAATACTGAAGGAGAATCTAAGTCATTCCAATGAATCCAGTTACTGACCTGATTTACTTATAACCCGTAATTGCATATCTGCTTCTGTTTAAGAAAATAAGAGTCTAGGGGCACCTGGCAACTCAGTCTGTTAAGTGTCTGCCTTCAGGTCAGGTCATAATCCCAGGGTCCTGGGATTGAGCCCCATGTTAGGCTCCTTGCTCAGCAGGGAGTCGCTTCTCCCTCCCCCTGCCACTCCATCAGCTTGTGCTCTCTCTCTCTGTCAAATAAATAAATAAAATCTTAGGAAAAAAAGAAAGAATGAAAGAAATAAAGAAGGAAAGAAAGAAAGGAAAGGAAAGGAAAGGAAAGAAAAGAGTCTGAACGCTAACACCAAAAGATGCCTCTTATAAGATCAAGGTGAACAGTAGACTATATTTGAAGCCATGGGACCTGGTTATAAAAGATGCAGCATTCCGGGGCACCTGGGTGGCTCAGTCGGTTAACCATCTGCCTTCAGCTCAGGTCATGATTTCAGGGTCCTGGGATTGAGCCCGATGTGGGGCTCCCTGGTCAGCTGGGAGTCTGCTTCTCTCTCTCTCTCTCTGTCCACTCCTCCCACTCATGCTCTTTCTCTCAAATAAATAAATATTTTTAAAAATAAAAATAAAAGATGCAGCATTCAAACGAGCCTGGTTAATCAATCTCTAAGCATTTTTCCAAACTGTAAAATCAGTATTTACAGAGAGGAAAAAAGAGTCAGTGGTAAAAAGATTTGGAAATACTGTGCTTAACATGCAGCTAAACTGGTTTCCTCACAGAAGGACTTCTCAGCATTTTTTGGTATTTCCTGTGAATCTCCACAAGGGTAGAGGAAATGCAAGACACCATTGTGAAAATTCCAAAATCCATGAGTGAGGCCAAAGTACCCACACTGGACAAAAGAGACTGAGAAGGACAGAGAGGGGAAAGGGGAGCAACTACACTTTGACAGAATGCCATGCCCTTCCCCAAGACCAACACAGGGCCACACGGATGGGCCTATAGTTTCTCCAGTGGAAAAAAGCAAACTCAAGAGGGGCATGCAGCTTCCCCAGTGTTGTGGGACACTTCACAGAAGGCTTCCTCAGGTCTCACCTCACAGGGATCACGAGGGGAATCTGTGGAGCTCAATCACTGGGAATCAGCTAGAGACAGATACAGTGCCTACTGTAGCTGGCACTCAGACCTTGGCCAACCATATTCCTGCTTACTGTAGCGCTCGAGCAAAAATCCCAGCCCCTGTTTCTGCCCATCTGCAAAGCCAAGCCAGTGGTCCTATCTGGCTAAGGAGCTCAGTTGGCAGTTCTGCCTGATTTGGATCCCCAGCCAAAGGACCACACTAGCTGTTAAGTCCATTCTACAGCCTTATCTGGACAGAGGAGAAAATTCACAGTCCTGCCCAACTGTGAGGCATGGTCTTCAGTCAGCCACTCTGGGCAGCATGGTCATGAATGCCCAGTAGCATAAAGCACATCCTACATCCCACCCAGGCAGGGGAACAAACTCCTAGTCTCACTCAATCGCTGACCATAGCTTCCAGTCCCATTCCTGCGGGAAACTTGGCTATAATTGATCTGTAGCTGTAGGAGATATCTTTAGGGCCACGCTGGTGGAGATCCAAGCCAACCGCCCTCCCTAATTGTTGAGCATAGCCTCCCAAAATAGGCAACCCTAACAGTGAAGCCTCAAGCACAACTTATAGTGTGGCTCAGCTGAAGAACACAGCCTACGACCTCAACTATCAGTGGAACCTAGACTAGAGCCCTGCCAATCACTGAACACAACCTGTGGCCTGGTCTGGGCAGGAAGCCCAGCCATGATATCCATAGTTCAAGCACAGAGACTAACCTGCTGCCCCACTGAGCAAGGAGCCCAGTCTCTAGCCCTACCCAGTTGTGAGGTACAGCTGGATGCCCCACCCAGAGAGCCCCATCCAGTGACTTCACCCAAAAGCAGAATGCAGCTAGCCCTACAGTCTACCTAGTTGTAAAGCCCAGCCTGCAGTCCTGCCCAACTTTAGGACATGGACTTCAGCCCCACCTGATCATAGAACACACCCTGAGGCCCCAGTCCAACCACAAAGCCCAGCCTACAGGCCCACCTAAACACAGAGTCCAGTCACTGGCACCAGAAAACTGGGGAGTACAGCCTGAAGCCCCACCCAACAAGGAGAAATTAGAGCAAAGCCTGCAGCCCTGCTCAGCCAGAAAGTCCACCCAGCAGCCCCACTTGAATGCAGACCTAGTTAGAAGGAAGGAAATAATAAAAATGATAGCAAAAATAAATGAAAGAGAAAATGGGAAAAAAATTGAAAGGAATAACAAAAGAGATGCTCATCTGAAAAAATAAATAAAATTGACAAACTTTTAGCTAGACTAACCAAGAAAAAAATAGAAGTCGATTATGCTGAGTGAAATAAGTCAAGCAGAGAGAGTCAATTATCATATGGTTTCACTTATTTGTGGAACATAAGAAATAACACAGAGGACATGGGGAGATGGAGAGGAGAAGGGAGTTGGGGGAAATCAGAGTGGGAGATGAACCATGAGACACTGTGGACTCTGAAAAACAATCTGAGGGTTTTGGAGGGGCAGGGGGTGGGAGGTTGGATGAGTCTGGTGGTGGGTATTATGGAGGGCACGTATTGCATGGAGCACTGGGTGTGGTGCATAAACAATGAATTCTGGAACACTGAAAAGAAATTAAAAAAATAAATAAAAATTTTTTAAAAAGAAAAAAAATAGAATTCAAATAAATAAATCCAAAAGAAGAAACATTACAACAGATACCACAGAAATACAAAGGATCATAATAGAATACTATAAATAATTACACACCAACAAATGGAACAACCTAGAAGAAATGGATAAATTCTTATAAACACACAACCTAACTTACCAAAACTGAATAGTGAAGAAATAAAAATAGAAAATCTGAACATACGAATAAGGAATAAGCAGATTTAATCAGTAATCAAAAAACTCCCAACAAAGAAAAGCCGAGGACCAGATGATGTCACTGGTGAATTCCACCAAATATTTCAAGAATAATTAATGCCAATTCTTCTCAAATGCTTCTAAAAATTGATAAGGAAGAAATATCCCAAACCTTATTTAATGAAGTCAGCATTGCCCTGATGCCAAATCCAGATGAGGACTCTACAAGAGAACTATAGATCAGTATGCCTGATGAATATTGATATATTATTTCTCATCAAAATCCAAGCAAACTGAATTCAATAGCACATTAAAAGGAATATACAACATAAACAAGTGGGACTCATCCCTGGGGTGCAAGGATGGCTCAACATAAGCAAATCAACACATGCGATACATCACATTAATAGAATGAAAGATAAAATCACATGATCATCTCACTATATACGGAAAAAGCATTTTTGACAAAATCAATATCCTTTTATGATAAAAAATGAAAAAGAAACACCATATGATTTCACTTATACATGAAATCTAAAAAGCTAAACAAACAAACAGAAACAGACTCACAAATACGAAGATTATACTGGTGGTTGCCAGAGGGGAGAGGGTGGTAGGAGGGTGAAATAGGTGAAGGGGTTAAAAGGTACAAATTAGAACAAAACAAAACAAAACAAACTCAACAAATTGGTTATAGAAAAACATACCTCAACATCATAAAGGCCATATATGACAAGCCCACAGCTAACATCATACTCAACAATGAAAGGTTGAGAGCTTTTCCTCTAAGATTAGAACAAGACAAGGATGCCTACACTCACCACTCCTATTTGATATAGTACTAGAAGTCCTCACCAAGCAATCAGTCGAGAAAAATAAATAAAAGGTATCCAGATCAGAAAAGAAGGAAAATGTTGCTTGCAAATGACATGATCTTATACATAGAAAACCCCCCAAACTGCCATGACGTATAAACAAATTCAGTAACGTTGAAAGATGCAAAATCAACATACAGAAACCAATACTGTATTGGATACTTGAATGTTTATAAGAAAGTAAGTCTAAGGACACCTGGGTGGCTCAATGGGTTAAGCCTCTACCCTTGGCTCAGGTCATGAGCTCAGGGTCCTGGGATCAAGCCCCGCATCAGGCTCTCTGCTTGGCGGGGAGCCTGCTTCTCCCTCTCTCTCTGCCTGCCACTCAGCCTACTTGTGATCTTTCTCTCTATCAAATGAATAAATAAAATCTTTTTTTTAAAAAAAGTAAATCTTAAAAGTTTTTACCACACAAACAAACAAAAAAATGGTCACTCTGTGAGGTGATGGATGTCTTAATTAACTTTACTGCGGTGATAATTCTGTAATATATACATATATCAAATCATTACATTGTATATTTTAAACTTACATGATGTTATATATCTCAATAAAGCCAGAACAAATAAAATTTTTGTAATAAAAAATTAAAATAAACCTGTGAACATTTAACAATCAGCCTGTCATCTAGCAGGAGCTGGCTCTAGCACACCACTCATGTAACCAGAAAACCCTAGGACCTAGTGTCATGTCTTCAGGCAAAAACCCATACCCTGTGCAGCTTCTCAAAGACCAATGGTTCCACCAGGCCACAGAGGACACAACCACCACCACCACCACCAGTGCATAGCATTTTTCCAAGAACAAAGTCCACATTGGACTAGAGAGAATTGTTTAGAGAGGGCAAGAACAGAAAATAATTCATATGTCCACCATAATGTCTAATAGTCCCTCTTTTCTTTTGAAATAAACATTTTAAAGAGTAATATAGAGAAGAATGTACAAATCATGAATATATCATTTAATTATCAAAAACTGGGCATATCCATATAACCACCACCCCAGTCAACAAATAAAATAATACCTGCCCCCTAGAAGCCCTGCTTGTGTCCTTTTGAAATCTGTATCTCCACTCTTTATCAGAGGCAACAAATATTCTGACACTTAATGCCATAGATTAGTTTTAACTGTTTTTGAATATATAATACATATTCTTCAAGTCTAGTTCCTTTTGTCAGACCTTAAGTTTATGTCATTATATCATTATATCACATACAGCAATACCTCATTTTCGTTACTATATAGAATTCCATTAAATACTATTAAATACTATTGATGAACATTTGAGTGTTTTTCCATTTTCTATTACCAAAAATGCTTCTATGAACATTTTATATATCATAGATATGTGTGTGTGTATATATATATATATATATATATAGAGAGAGAGAGAGAGAGAGAGAGATGTGTGTGAATATATGTATGAGTTTTTGTTGGATATATTCCTAGAACTGAAATTACTAACTTATCGGGTGGCTTTATACAAGTGGGTACCTTCCAGTTTCCAGAGTAGTTGACTAGCCTCCACTCCTACTAGCATTAGTGAGAATTCTAGCTGCTCTATACTCTCCAACTCTTATCAGTGTTAGTCCATAAATTGTCTTTCTCATGAATTGTGATTTTTAAAATATTTTAAATATTAGCATTTAAAATTTCATTTTCCTAATTACTGAGATTCAGTCTCTTTCCATATCTTTATAGTCCATTTGAGTATCTTTTGTGAAGGCCTCCTACATGTCTCCTACCCATTTTTGCCAGTGATTTATATTTTCTTATTGGTTTGAAGGAATTTATCATACAAGTCCTTTTTGGTTATATGTTCCAAATATCTCCTCCCAGACTGTGGCTTGTGTATTTTTCAGTCTGTAAACAGGTTTTTTTTTTTATTCATAGAAATCCTTCATGTTGATATGGACAAATTTAGCAACCATTTCCTTCATAAGTATTTTTTGTATCCTCTTTAAAATGTTCTGCCTACTTCCAGGTTATGAAGTTATTCTCCTAAGTTACTTTCCATCATACCATTTATCCCTACTATCTGCCTGGATGTGATTTTTGTACTGGTATGAGGTAGAAGTTTTCTATTTTTCATGTGGATATACAATTGACACAGCACCACTTATTTAAAATAAATTGTTCTTTCCCCAAGACCCTAAATGAAAAAGTTGCAGTAAATTAAGTCCACATTTACTCATGACTTTCATTCTGGACTCTTTTTAACCCATTTGTGTATATGTATATATATCTGTGTGCAAATGCTACAATATCTTTATTATTATACCTTTATCGGCAAAGGGAACAAACATCAAAATCCAGGAGATGCTAAGAACGCCCCTCAAAATCAATAAAAATAGGTCCACACCTCGTCACCTGATAGTAAAATTTACAAGTCTTAGCGACAAAGAGAAAATCCTGAAAGCAGCCCGGGAAAAGAAGTCTGTAACATACAAGGGTAAAAACATTAGATTGGCAGCGGACCTATCCACAGAGACCTGGCAGGCCAGAAAGAACTGGCATGATATATTCAGAGCACTAAACGAGAAAAACATGCAGCCAAGAATACTATATCCGGCTAGGCTATCATTGAAAATAGAAGGAGAGATAAAGAGCTTCCAGGACAAACAAAAGCTGAAAGAATTTGCAAACACCAAACCAGCTCTACAGGAAATATTGAAAGGGGTCCTCTAAGCAAAGAGAGACCCTAAAAGTAGTAGATCAGAAAGAAACAGAAACAATATACAGTAACAATCACCTTACAGGCAATACAATGGCACTAAATTCATATCTCTCAATAGTTACCCTGAATGTTAACGGGCTAAATGCCCCAATCAAAAGACACAGGGTATCAGAATGGATAAAAAAACAAAACCCATCAATATGCTGCCTACAAGAAACTCATTTTAGACCCGAAGACACCTCCAGATTTAAAGTGAGGGGGTGGAAAACAATGTACCATGCTAATGGACATCAGAAGAAAGCTGGGGTGGCAATCCTTATATCAGATCAATTAGATTTTAAGCCAAAGACTATAATAAGAGATGAGGAAGGACACTATATCATACTCAAAGGGTCTGTCCAACAAGAAGATCTAACAATCTTAAATATCTATGCCCCTAACATGGGAGCAGCCAACTATATAAACCAATTAGTAACAAAATCAAAGAAATACATCGACAGTAATACAATAATAGCAGGGGACTTTAACACTCCCCTCACTGAAATGGACAGATCATCTAAGCAAAAGATCAACAAGGAAATAAAGGCCTTAAATGACACACTGGACCAGATGGACATCACAGATCTATTCAGAACATTCCATCCCAAAGCAACAGAATATACATTCTTCTCTAGTGCACATGGAACATTCTCCAGAATAGACCACATCCTGGGTCATAAATCAGGTCTCAATCGGTACCAAAAGATCGAGATCATTCCCTGCATATTTTCAGACCACAATGCTCTGAAGCTCGAACTCAATCACAAGAGGAAATTTGGAAAGAACGCAAATACATGGAGACTAAACAGCATCCTCCTAAAAAATGAATGGGTCAACCAGGAAATTAAAGAAGAATTGAAAAAATTCATGGAAACAAATGATAATGAAAACACAACAGTTCAAAATCTGTGGGACACAATAAAGGCAGTCCTGAGAGGAAAATATATAGCAGTGCAAGCCTTTCTCAAGAAACAAGAAAGGTCTCAAATACACAACCTAACCCTACACCTAAAGGAGCTGGAGAGAGAACAACAAAGAAAGCCTAAACCCAGCAGGAGAAGAGAAATCATAAAGATCAGAGCAGAAATCAATGAAATAGAAACTAAAAAAACAATAGAACAAATCAACAAAACTAGGAGCTGGTTCTTTGAAAGAATTAATAAGATTGATAAGCCCCTGGCCAGACTTATCAAAAAGAAAAGAGAAAGGACGCAAATAAATAAAATCATGAATGAAAGAGGAGAGATCACAACCAACACCAAAGAAATACAAACAATTATAAGAACATACTACGAGCAACTCTATGGCAACAAATTTGACAACCTGGAAGAAATGGATACATTTCTAGAGATGTATAAACTACCACAACTGAACCAGGAAGAAATAGATAACCTGAACAGACCCATAACCAGTAAGGAGATTGAAACAGTCATCAAAAATCTCCAAACAAACAAAAGTCCAGGACCAGACGGCTTCCCAGGGGAATTCTACCAAACATTTAAAGAAGAATTAATTCCTATTCTCCTGAAACTGTTCCAAAAAATAGAAATGGAAGGAAAACTTCCAAACTCATTCTATGAGGCCAGCATCACCTTGATCCCAAAACCAGACAAGGATCCCACCAAAAAAGAGAATTACAGACCAATATCCTTGATGAACACAGATGCGAAAATTCTCACCAAAATACTGGCCAATAGGATCCAACAGTACGTTAAAAGGATTATTCACCACGACCAAGTGGGATTTATTCCAGGGCTGCAAGGTTGGTTCAACATCCGCAAATCCATCAATGTGATACAATACATTAATAAAAGAAAGAGTAAGAACCATATGATACTCTCAATAGATGCTGAAAAAGCGTTTGACAAAGTGCAGCATCCCTTCCTGATTAAAACTCTTCAAAGTGTAGGGATAGAAGGCACATACCTCAATATTATCAAAGCCATCTATGAAAAACCCACCGCAAATATCATTCTCAATGGAGAAAAACTGAAAGCTTTTCCGCTAAGGTCAGGAACACGGCAGGGATGTCCGTTATCACCACTGCTGTTCAATATAGTACTAGAAGTCCTAGCCTCAGCAATCAGACAACAAAAAGAAATTAAAGGCATCCAAATCGACAAAGAAGAAGTCAAACTATCACTCTTTGCAGATGATATGATACTATATGTGGAAAACCCAAAAGGCTCCACTCCAAAACTGCTAGAACTTATACAGGAATTCAGTAAAGTGTCAGGATATAAAGTCAATGCACAGAAATCAGTCGCATTTCTTTACACTAACAACAAGACAGAAGAAAGAGAAATTGAGGAGTCGGTCCCATTTACAATCGTACCCAAAACCATAAGATACCTAGGAATAAATCTAACCAAAGAGGCAAAGAATCTATACTCAGAAAACTATAAAGTACTCATGAAAGAAATTGAGGAAGACACAAAGAAATGGAAAAATATTCCATGCTCATGGATTGGAAGAACAAATATTGTGAAAATGTCTATTCTACCTAAAGCAATCTACACATTTAATGCAATCCCTATCAAAATCCCATCCATTTTTTTTTATTATACCTTTATCATAAGTCATCATATGAAGTAAAATCCTCCCCTGCTCTTCTTGGTCCTTTGTATTTCCATAAAAAATCAGGTTCTCAGTTTCCACAAAAGCACACATTAAGAAGAAGAATATGCTGGGTTTTGACAAATACAGTCTTGAGTCTACAGATCAACTTGGAGAGAATTGACATCTTCATGATTACTCCTCCAATTCCTCAACACAATATATTTCTTCATTTATGTAGGTCTTCCCTATTTTTTCAATATTTTATAAATATAGGATTGTGCTAAACTTTCTATTTCCTCTAGTGTCAGTTTTGGTAGTTTTATAAAATGAATTTCTCTATTATATCATAATTTTCAAATTGTCTCCATTAAATTGTATAGTGATATACTATTTTCTTTCCCACTATTGGCCTTCTTGGCAGGAATACTGCATTCCTGTATTTCAGTGATTCATTTGGCCACAGACACATATCCAATTGGGGCCATAGAGAAATGGTGACATTATTGATGCAGCCCTCTCTTTTCCTGGACTGGCACCTTCAAGGACATAGGCCAAAGGTGTGGCTGCCATTTTGTGGCCATATAAGGTCTTTTAACAGTCTGTCAGGGACTTAAAATTCTTTTAGTCTCAAAAAAACAAATGTTAAAAGGTTTAGCTTTGTAATTCTTCTCTATGGTATACATTTTATATGTCACTTACTTCTGAATTTACCTTTATTATTTTCTCCACTCAGTAACTTTTAGTTTAATTTGCTATTCTTTTGCTGACTTCATTAGAGAATGTTCTAATGTTTAGCCATTGCTCTTTTCTGAGATAGACATTTAAGACAATACATTCTCTGCACATAGATTTAACTATCTTCCACTAGTTCTGATATGTCATTTTTGTTATCAGATTTAAATATTTTCTAGTTTTCATTGTGATTTTCTCTTTGATACATGGATAATTTAGAAATGTTTAACAAGGGGATTTCTGTAGTCATCACTTAAAGATTTTTAGTTTAATTCTATTGTGGAAATTAAATGATCTAAATCCTTTGAAATTTGTTGAGACCTGATTTGTAACTCTCTGAGTAATCCATGTGCACTTGAATCAAATGTATATTCTATCATTTGAAGGTACAGGACTGTGGGTGTTCATATGTATTCCTATTTGTTACATATATTATTCAAATATTCTATATCCCTATTGATTCTTGGCTTTTTGCTCTTTTGGTTACTGAGAGGAGTGTGTTAAATTTCCTAAATTTGAGGATTTGTCTTTGGTAGATAGGTAGGTGGGTAGGTAGATTTATAGATATATAAATAGAGGTCAAAGAGATATAATACTTTGCATATAAAATTTAGAATTGTTGGGGCACCTGGGTGGCTCAGTGGGTTAAAGCCTCTGCCTTCGGCTCAGGTCATGATTCCAGGGTCCTGGGATCGAGCCCCGCATCGGGCTCTCTGCTCAGTGGGGAGCCTGCTTCCCCCTCTCTCTCTGCCTGCCTCTCTGCCTACTTGTGATCCTTCTCTCTGTCAAATAAAAATTAAAAAAAAAAAAAAATTTAGAATTGTTCCACTTTGTGCCATTTTCCTATATCCTTATATCTTATCTACCTCTTTTTTTAAAAAAAGATTTTATTTATTTATTTGAGAGAGAGAGTGCAGTAGCAAGGGGGAGAGGTAGAGGGGAGGGAGAGAAGAAGCAGATTCCCCACTGAACAGGGAGCCCGATGTGGGACTCAGTCCCAGGACCCTGTGATCTTGACCTGAGCCGAAAGCAGACGCTGAATCAACCAAGCCACCCATGAGCCCCTCTTGTCTACCTCTTATAAAGTAGTATATTTTTAAATTTTTTTTATCTAGTCAGTCAACACAAGAGTGTTTTGTCTATTTACATTTAATATAATCACTGATAAATCTGGGTTTAAATCTTCTATCTTACTATTGGCTTTCTATTTATTTCTCCATATGATGCTCTTTCTCTCCTTGTCTTACTTGAAGTGGACTGTATATATATATTGTTCCATATTTCCCCCTCAATTAGCTTGTTAAGTATATGTTCTTATTCTAATATTTCAGGATTTCTTCTAGAAGTTACAACATCTTCAACTATTAAGGTCCAATATAAATCAGTGCTTTAATATCTTATCAATATTTTGGTATTTTATTTTTAGTGATACAATACTATACATAATCTCACTAAAATAGAACATAAATGATATTTTTAGTGAGAGCAATGTGATTAAAGTGCTTCACTATCTACAGAAATCCAAATTTAACACTGTGAGATACAACAATTAGAATATCTGATTTTCAACTCAAGTTTATTTCAATATTAGCTGTCTTACTTAAAAATCATACCTTAGCAAGGTATATAGATCCAAATGGAACAGCTCCTTACACTTGCCAAAATCTGACATGTTTTCCAATCTCATTTTCTAATTAGGCAAAGATTCATATGAATATTAAGCTAGTAAATTTTTATCTTTCCAGAATTCAATTATTTGTTTCTACAAAGTAATCAGAAAGTGTTGCATTCTTATTTTTAAAAAATTGTTTTGAACATGTGTGATATTATTCACCAAGTCAGAAAATTTTTGCTCCAATTTTAAGTATACCAATAGACTATTTAGACCACTTTCAGCAACAAAATCAGTCAACAATTATAACCTTTTGAAATGCCATTTTTCAAGATGCTCTTCCATAACATGAGTATCTTTTAAAGTATTTACTTTCTCATTTACTATTAAAATATCACCTTTCTGCTGAAAGGGCCAATTAAGAGTGTGTTTTTAAAAATTTCTTCTAAATAATGTATTGAAGAGAGCTGCTTGTTATCACGTGAAATGTCAGCAAATTTGCAACACTTGTGTGTTTGTAAAAGAATAAAGCGTAATTCGTCTTTTGCCCTACCTCTGCCTCAGGCAATCTGCCACAGGATCAAGAATAAATTCCCATGGGATCAAAATTATTTTCATGGTCACCCTCCATCTCATTACAAACACCATGAAGATGCAATATTTTGGAAGCCTTATTTTTTAAAAAGAAAGTAATAACCACATCAATGACATCATGTAGCACTTTGGCCATATCTAGCTTCAACTTCTTCTGCAATGTTTCTGCTTATGAAAGAGAATGAATTTCACTTGTGGTTCTTCCTCTGAATTTCACCTCCAGAATCCTAATTTTTAACTTCCAGTCAAAACAGTTACACTTACCCAGCTTTTCCAGAAAATACTTGTTCTAAAGAAGTGAATTAATCTATACAAAATATCTTATTTGATGTATTCTTTTTTATGGATCACAAAGTAGTTTTGTTTTTTCACATTGAAACTGAACCTAATAAATACCATAAACTGAGACACGATGAAGTTATCTGTACTTTGAGACAGCCATATAGGAAACATTCCACATCTATTTTATTTTATTTTTTTTTAAATTTTATTTATTTATTTGTCAGAGAGAGAGTGGGAGAGAGAGTGAGCGAGCATAGGCAGAGGCAGAGGGAGAAGCAGGCTCCCTGCCAAGCAAGGAGCCCGATGTGGGACTCGATCTCAGGACGCTGGGATCATGACCTGAGCCGAAGGCAGCTGCTTAACCAACTGAGCCACCCAGGCATCCCTCCACATCTATTTTAATACTTGTTTCCTCAAATGATCAGTGGTATTTTCCCTTGGCTTTCCAATAGTACTGGCTGACAAAAGGACACATATTACTGAATATATTGAAAAAAAAATATATATATATAGAATATATATGAATATATTGAACCAAGTAGAAAAATACCTGCATTCAGAAAGCTATTCTTTACAACTCAAAAAATGTTTCTATATGTTTAAAATGAAGTTTAGTAAATTTTAGTAAAAGACCAAATATCTTAAAATATCATTGAAAGTTCTGCAGGGTTTTCTTTGTGTTTTGATTGCTTTATTTTTGGTTGCCTTGTTAATTGTTTTCTCTTTTTATTATCATTGTTTTATATCTCAAAGCCAATACAAACTTGTGGTAAGATCCATCATTAACAGTAGTGGATGAAAATCCATTTTTAAATAGCCCTTGTTTTTAGCTTATTACTTACCTATATCATTTTACTTCAAACTGTCAATGCTACCATTTTCATGACAATGTATGTTTGCATTGATGTCTCTGTAAATGAGCATCCAAGTAATAAATAAGTGACTCTAGCTATTTTAGCAGAGAATTTTATTTTATTTATTTTATTTTTTTAAAAGATTTTGTTTATTTATTTGTCAGAGAGAGAGAGAGTGAGTGCACAGGCAGACATAGGGGCAGAGGGAGAAGCAGGCTCCCCACTGAGCAAGGAGCCCAATGTGGGACTCGATCCCAGGACGCTGGGATCATGACCTGAGCTGAAGGCAGCCGCTTAACCAACAGAGCCACCCAGGCGTCCCTAGCAAAGAATTTTAAAAAGGAAATTGGCTCAAGAGGTAGTGGATGACTGAAAAGGGAAGAACAAACACTGTGGTCATAGAGATGGTAGCTTCAGGAAGCAGTTTCCACTGCTGGGGCCGGGGATCAAAGGGGTTAACAGACTTAGAAGTCTGGGGAGAGCCCGTGGGTCCTGGGACCCACACCTCTGAGGAGGTAGCAATGCTAATTCCTCAGGCACTTGGAGGAAAGGCCCTTGGGGCAGGACATAGACCTCTGAGGAGGGGTGCTGCCTGGCTGGTGTGGCCACACCTGAGAGGCATAGTGACACTGGTTTGGGAGTGTGAAAAGACACAGGGAATTGGAACCAATTACTCTTTGAAGCCATTGAGGTAACATCAGCAAAATCAGGTGACAAATAGGAAGGAGCAAGTTCCTGCTCCCTCCTCATGCTTTTCCGGTTGGAAGAACATAACAGGGAGGAGACTGACAAAACAAAAATGTGGTTTGCAGCATCCCAACCCCCATATGATGGAATGCAGAGTAAGGGGAAAAAACTATTAATAGCACAATACCCAGTGATGCCTCAGTCTTGGAGGAGGTACACTGGAATGTGGCGGCATTTCTACACCCCAGTTGTAGACATTACTCATGCACTCTGATATCTCATTCTTGTGTCCATGTGGGGGATGACCATTCTTCTGCCCTTGGAAGCTAAGTACAGCCATCTGATTAGTCCTCAACAACAAAGCATAAGCAAAATAATGGGTATCACTTCCCGGCCGAAGCTGGTCCTTACCAGAGCCCAACCCTCCAGCACCCTCTTGGTCAGCTGAGGCAAACCTCAGCACACTGTGTTGAGAACTCAGTGATGGAAGATACTGGTGGTGCCTCTCTCCACCTGAACCCCTGGATGACAGCTGTAGGAAGAAACTCCTCCCACCCCCACTGGGCAAATGGTGATTTGTGAAAGTTTTTGTCTTAAAGAACTGCTATTTGGGGTGCCTGGGTGGCTCAGTGGGTTAAAACGTCTGCCTTCCACTCAGGTCATGATCCCAGGGTCCTGGGATCGAGCCCCGCATCGGGCTCTCTGCTCAGTGGGGAGCCTGCTTCCCTTCCTCTCTCTCTGCCTGCCTCTCTGCCTACTTGTGATCTCTCCCTGTCAAATAAATAAATAAAATATTTAAAAAAAAAAGAATTGCTATTTGGAGTTTTTCACCCCATCATAACTTAGCCCTGACACAATCCCCTGATACAGCATCTAAATGGCTTCAGAAAACCCTCCCTCCCTTCCTTGCCTAAATTCTGCCCAATAAAGTTAGAGGTAGGTCCCACAAGCCAGACGGGTGAAGCTGCAAAGGGGATATTCCACTAGCTGTGAGTTTCCTTAGAAATGGCAGGTGTTTGATGCTAGGTGCCACTGCGACTTGGAGGAGGCTTGTCACCTGATACAATAAAGGACTTGCAAGACCGGCCCTTCCTTTCCCAGGTCCCTGTTTCCATTGGTGTATGAAGGGAAGATTCCTTTGTAGTTAGGCCGGTCTTAGTTTGTGTCCCGACTCTGCCATTTAGGAGCTACATGACTTTGGGTGAATCACTAGGCTTCCTTAAATCTCAGTTCCCTCAGGTTTGAAATGAGCATAATTACAGCAACTTTTCCTGATTTCACACGCATTAGCCATAATTTACAACGACTGCTGGTGTCCCCCTGACCCCTGAGGACAATCCATTTGCTCTCCAGGCCCCAAATCTTTGCCCCGGCTCCTCCTCCTATCACTCAAGACTGTCCCAGCACTTCGAATTGCTCCTTCCGCAAGGTATAAGCCCTTCTAACTCAGGAGCACTTTCTCTTACTGTATCACTGGAACATAACCTCTCCATGTTCTGAACTCTGTCTCTTAACCCTCTGTAGCTCCTACACATCAAGCAAAATCCAGCTCAAAAATCACCTTCTCAATGAAAACTTCCCCCACCCCGAGGCAAAGGGTACCCTCCTCTTCCCACCCACCCCTGCTCTAGCTCCCATCCGTACCTGGCTTGGCTGCTGTGATCACATCTGGCACAACTGCCTCGTTGCTTTCATTTGTTCTCTCGACAGCTTATTAATGGTGGCGCTGTGCCTTCCTCATCCTCCTCTCCACACCCTTGATCCCCAGTCAGCTCTATACTTAGAATTCCTGGTGTACAGCAGGTCATTAGGAAACATGAGAAGCCAGGCAGAAAGAAAGATTGGGGGGGGGGGTGTTAAAAAAAAAAGAGAGGGAGAGAGGGAGAAAGCAAAAGAAGAAAAAGGAAAAATTAGGCAGCTTTGACTTCTATCAAAGAGAGGATAACCTAAAACTATAGTTCCCCCTTCTAAGAAAAACGTAGCTTCCTTTTAAAGAATTAGTTCATAATCTGTCTCACTGAGTCATGCAGAATTTTTAAATGATTTTTTGAGTTGACAGGTAATCTATAAAAGGAAAGAGTTCATTGCAGGTTGATGAAATGGATGCAGATTCTTTTCATCCTCTTAGCTCCCGTGCCCACATTTTCATAATTATTTATATTTCATTAATCAGTTAACTATAAAAGGCAATTCAAGAGGTGAGAGGGAATATTTTTGGTTACCCATGTTATTAATGCCACAGAAGAAGAAATTGGCAGAGATCTAACAGTAGAGGCCCAGCCCTAGCTGAGAAGAGGTTTCATTTTTTAAAAAAGTGTCAGACCTTCTTTACTACAACCATGCTTTCTCTTTAAGGGTAAAAGTGGCCCCAGCAACACACTATAATAAAACATTAAAAATTTTAAAAATAGAAAAAAATATCAAACCCTGTGATACGGAGCTAAAAATAGAAGGAGAATCTTATAAGCATTTTAGAGGGCATAAAAGTTGTATCAGTGAAGTTATCAATTTCTCCTTGCTGCTGCCCCAGATATGCTACTGGACCAAATCCATGGCGGGTACAAGGGGAAGGTTATTCCTCCCAGTAAAGGACATGGGAGTAATGACAAGAAAGTGAAGGAAACTAATATCGGTTATGAAACTCAAGGAAAATCAGTGCTGAATTATTTATGTTGAAGTTTTAATGTTCCCTTACAGTTTTCAGTTATCAGGAAGTCTACAGAGTAAGTCATAGAATTTCCTCCCTCCAGCCAAGAGGACAGCTTCTTTGAAAAAGTGGTCCTTGGAGATGAAGCCCTGGAAGTCTCCAAGGCACAGCACAGAGCTCAGGGTGAGCTGAGGTGGACGTTTAGAAGTATTTCCAGGTGTGTGAAAAAGTCAGCACTATCAAATTGCTCTGGGACAAGAGTAGCCAACAGATAATTATCTGTCATCCTGAGCAGTCTTTCTGATTTTTCAGAGGCCAGATGTCTCTCAATTTGTAAGATGGTCAGCAATTGTGTGCAGTCAACCACACTCTCTTCATTCAAAATAATGAAAGAGACTAAAGTTCAAGATAGAGAGGTCAAACTGAACCCATTCAGCATCGAGGGAAGATTTCTACTTCTTTATTAAATAAATTGCCCACATTGGGTCACAGTCTAACCAAGGTGTGTTTTCTGAACTGTTGAAGGTCATCGTGTGCTGATGGTTTGGATTTGGCATTCACAGGGAGGTGAAAGAGAAGCCAGATCCTTGTGACCATAATGCATTGCTCTGAGGAGCCCAGAAGAGAGATTTCCTGACCCCATTCATCAGTGAACAACTGCATGGATGGTCGAACAGAACAGAGCACTGTAGGTTTCACCTCTGCAGAAATTGGTGGCTCTCATTCTTGGAAGACTAAGACTATTATTTTAGAAGTTCTAAGTTCAAGCCCTGTGCCTATTGCAGCAAAACCCTCAGACTCTATCCAATATCACAGGGGAAATCACTCTAATATCCCAGTCATCTCCAATAGGAGGACAAGTTGGTGAATGAAAGTAAAAGCAAGTGTGCAGACATCATAGGGTTAAGAAAATTAATTAAGAACCAAGGAAGATTTTGTAATATACCATTAGCTACTCATGATTAAGGGACTAAATATAGTAAAATATAGTAAAATTGGCTCTACTATGAATCAACTCATCTCTCCCAAAACACTGTAAGATATATAGAAGAAATCTGATAACCTTTTAGTTATCTTTCTAAGACTAACACAAATCCTAGCCTCTATGTTCTAGTGTTATATTTTAGATAATCACATACCCTACTTTGCCTGACCAGACATTTCTGGTTCCTGTCTACTGTCCCAGCATAATTATTAATAACCTCCTCTTTAATTCTCCAAAGTGACCCAGTTTGGACAATTCATGTGGTCATATTCCTTGCAAAGGGTTTCTGCTGAATTATAGATGCTTTGTCAATTCCTATTTGAAAGGGAAAGGGAGTTCCTCTGCAAATAAAAAAGAAAGTCTCAGTATAATGCCATGTGTTACACAAATGCATAAATAGGTTTAGTCTCACAATGGGATAGCAGAACAATGCATCACATGATGCCAAGATTAAGCTAATAAAATTATTCCCAATGCCTTTACCAGTGGAATGTCTTCCTCTAGCTCTCGGGTCATGTGGCATTTTTTAATTTGACATAATTGATGTGATCTTGTAATACCAACCTCAGCTTTACGGTAAGAAGAAAGAAATGCTGCTGACAAAGCTCACATCTGCAGTGTACACATTAATGGGACATGTTTTCTCCACCACCTAAGTCTTCCTTTGAACATCTTTCATGTTTCCAGTTATGCCTTCAAAATTGCTCAAGACAGCTGGGCCTGTTGCCTGTTTCTCGTTAACTAATTTTCATATTTCAGTCTCTGTTATTATTACCATTTGCTCATTGACTGCTGTCATTATCATAATATTTGTTTGTCTCCCTAAATAAGCTAGATACTAAGACTCTGAAGTAAATACAGCACAGTCACAGAAAGCTTCTGAAGAAAATGAAGAGAGAACATTGAAAAATCATCCGGGGAAACTTTGTTCCTGACAAATTACTTACAGGAATGGATGCTCATGACAGAGTTGAAGGGAAATCGGACATAGTCAAATGATGCCCTAAATCTCATGGAAATTGGCGAGTCCACGCTAGGGAGGACACTGAAGGCAGAGTGAGGGCGCCCAGCATGGCTCCTTCCTGTCAGTAGTCAGTGGGGCCTTCCCCACCCTGTCCAGATAAAGTCTCCAGGGGACTCTGGCCTTTGAGGAAGGCCTGAGAGAGGAGTAAGTTGGGATGGATGCCTTAACCTCTGTGGCAACAATCCAGATCTCAGAACCCATACGGTTCCACAGCACCTCTCTTGGGGGACAGGACGGTATCACGGAGACAACCCAATCCATAGCAAAGTGCTGGCCTTAAGACTCCAGAGAGAGATGCATGCCAGACTCAACCCACCAACTCTTGATTCCCAGCTGGCACTTCCACCAATTATTACCACAGCATCCTGCTGACCCTTATGCACACGTGGTCCTCAACCAAAGCGTTTGTCATTCAGGTTACCACTACCCAACGGGAAGTAGCGATGGGCCCAAACGATTATCTAACTCAATTAAAAAAAAAAAAAAAGGAACCTATTAGCAATGCAAAGCCTGTTTTCCATGCTTTGGATGCCAAACCAGTGCCAAGATCTTTCTGATTCAAGATCTAGCCTTTTTCTTGGACAAGATACTCTTTAATGAGGAGGAGGGAAAAAATGAGAGAATTCACTGGAATAACATGCGTCAAACCAGAAGTCAACCCATGAATCAGAGAAAAATGAAATGTCAGTATCAACCCTAAAAAGGAATTGGTCAGAAATATCTCCTCATGATTTATCATTATCACCACTCATTTACCAGCAGAAGGTCGCCTGCCTCATACACGCCTTGCCGAGAAAGCAGTCACCATGCACAGGTGATGATGTGACACCCCGCAGAAATTCTTTTCAGACATCATCTTTGTAATTTAAATGCTAGGTACTTTTTAGTATAGTTTCAGGGTATTTTGTGAGATTGATCTCATTCTAGAAAGGATGACATAAAGGGTAGAGAAGAGGGTTGGCACTTATGCCAAATCCTTCATTTTTTTCTTTTCTCTAGAGACTTGCAACTTTTACCTTTTAAGGAATTTCCAGATTATGATTCTTTTATGGTACTGAAAAGCTTTATCCACACATGCCATGTCTCCCAGAATAATCATTTTTTTCTTCTAAGCACTTTTAAAAATAGGAACTCAGTTAATCTTCATAACGACCCCATGAAGTAGGCACTACTGTAAATGGAGAAAACACAGCCATGAGAGTTAAGAAACTTCCTGGAGAATACCTTGAGTTTGATTCTAGAGTGGAGATTTTTTTTTTAATTTTTTTTAATTTATTTATTTGTTAGAGAGAGAGCGAGCGAGCACAGGCAGACAGAGTGGTAGGCAGAGGCAGAGGGAGAAGCAGGCTCCCCGCCGAGCAAGGAGCCCGATGTGGGACTCGATCCCAGGACGCTGGGATCATGACTCGAGCTGAAGGCAGCTGCTCAACCAACTGAGCCACCCAGGCATCCCTCTAGAGTGGAGCTTTTAACCACCACACCAAACTTAGCAGCCACGGAAGGACTGTATTCACCATCAGTGTACAAAATACCAGAGGTAACCAGTTTGATAAGAACGGCTCCAAATACAGAGGAGCAAACATTTATTGAGCACCTACTACATGCCAGACATCGTGCTATGTACCAGGATAAACAGACTAATTACACAAAGGGCATTTTAAAGAGGGGAAAGTAAACACATTTGAGAAAGGAGGAGGTAGTAAGACCCACTCAGCATCCTGGGGGGGCGGCAGGGGCAGAAAGGAAGAGGTTCCAGTGAGAAGTAGGAGGCTGGCAAGGTAATGTGGCTAGAGACATCTTACTATTTTGTTAACACCTATATTTCCATGATCAGTCCCTTTGCTTTGGGCTACAATACACTTACCACCACAAATTCTATCAAATTATAGAAGAGACAGTTCCGAAATTCCCTCTGACTCACCAGCAATTAAACAACACTGTGTTAGAATAAGGCGTTCGCTTGGCGCCTGGAGCAGACTGGTCCTCCCTTCTCTCCCTCCCACCCAAAACCCCTCTTTGTTTTCAGTGGCTCTGAAGAGAGAGATTTTTCCCCCCTCTCCGCCTTTCCATCAAGTTTTGTAGACATTTATCAACTCTGGAGTTTCCAAGTTGGGCTGTCAGTCAGTTAACCTTCACCCTCCTTGAATTTTCATCCTGATAGGTTTGGATTAAACCACAGACTGATAAATGAGCAGTGCTTGGGCGACACAAAGAGCAGTCATTAAGGAAGCCTCGCTGAAGGTATGAATCAAAGCCAGGGATCTTTTGGTTTCTCTACCCACTCTAGTTCACGGATCGCCTGCAGTAATACGTTTTTATTATTTTTATTTATTTCTCTCTCTTTTTTTTTTCTTTTTTTGCTTTGGTTCCAAACGGTTTTCATCATCATTTCCTGCTTGTTTTTCTCAAAGAATAAAAGTGTATCCTGACAGTGAAGTTCTGTCTTTATGGCAGTAATGTGGCTAGCGAAAGCGTTTTATCAATTTGAATTTAATCCAGGCCAAGAAGCAGAGGGACAAAGGGAATGAAGGTGAAGTAACAGAACCACAGACATGAATAGTCTTTTGCTTATGATGACTTAGAATAATTAGGGAAGTGATGTTTTCCCCCTTCGGGGCAACTGTTTTTGCTAAACTGGAGCTTACAAGGAGGGAATTCACTCTATTTATTTAGCTTCCCATTTTCTAATTCTTTAAACCATCATTGACTTACGCATGGTGTCTGCTTTCTTTCTGGTTCGGAAAGTTGGACACCATCTTAGCACTACTCTGAATCTTTCCCTCTCCACAAAACTAAAAGAAACCATAAAAAAATAAAAATAAAAATAAAATTTTTTTAAAAAAACATGAAACCAACAAAAGAAAAAAAGACAAAAACAAAAACAAAAAACCCCACAAACCTAGGGCTTGCCAAAGGGAAATGCCTTTGGAGTCAAAACAATGCTTTCTTCTCTGACACTGTTGTAACCCAATTGTCAGCTGCCTGAATTTGCTTGAGCTTTTGGGAGTCACCTTATTCTTTAAGGTTTTAGTAGGACTGGCTTAAATCCCCATTGCCTAGGTTATGGGAAACCCATTATCTCCTGAAAGCTTTGGGAGTTTGGATGTGGAGGTGAGAGAAGGCTGGCATTTATCCTTCTCAGCTCTTGGTTTCCCCTTTGGCTTATGACTATATATGGTCCCCATCTGTATGCAGATGCGAGTCCTTTGCAGGGCTAGACCTCCCAGCTAACACTGGTCCCCAGTCTCTTGCTGACATAAGCTGTGGGCAGCGACCCTTCTCAACAAATGAGGAAACAAAAGACAGAAAAGAAAATGGCTTGTCCAATGGGGCCATTTATTCAGCAAACCTGTATCAGCCTCTTGTCACGCTCTAAGTATTACTACGCTAGATCCAGGGTCTTGTATAAGTGACTTAAAAGTTAGAAAATAAACTCTGTACCCAAAGAAGGTACCAAGCACTAAGGAAAGGATCACCTCGTGAAACTCATCCTGCAAAGCCTACTCCCAGCCTTCTAAAGAAATCCTCCTGGCCTTAGCTTTAGAGTTCCTGACAACATGAATTCCACCTGACAGCTCAGATCTCTGGTTGATGACAATGTGGCATAAGGCCCCTTGAGGACAAAAGAGCCTGTGCCAAGGACAGGCAAAGGAGAAAGGCATGTAAGGCATTACCCCCACTAACAGATGCAAAACCGTCCATGACTAAAGCACAGGGAGAGAGAGCTATCCGTGAACTTGTGGCTTTCCTGGCCAGAGGATCCTGCTCTCCCAATGAGCCTTTAGTCACACATAAAGGCCTAGCCCTGACGGCCAAGGGGGCTACCTCCCTGTAATGGTATGCCCCAGATGAACATCAGCAAAAAAAAATTCCACATTTCAGTCCTCAAAAGAAAGAGGAAACTCCTGATGAGCACATGTACACTTCTCAAGGCTCCAAGTTCACTCCTGATAAAGAGCAAAGAAAAGATGCTCTTAGGACAACTTAGTGGGGCTTCTGCTTGTACTCAAAGTCCAGTGCATCGGAGATGAGTCACCTGCTCCCAGTGAAGAAAAAAGAAGGTAAATGAAAGCACGGGCCAGTGACAAAATGGCCACACGCTATTTCTCAAACAAATACTTCCTATGATGAATACCCAGTAAGTCATAGACGAAGAGCCTGAAAGAAGGAAGAGCCATGAGTTACTTCACAGATGAACACAGGGGTCATAATGATCCAAATTTCCCTTCTGCAAAGAAGGATTAAGGCCCAAGATGGAATTTCACAATGGAAACCCCTTCTTGGGGGTGAGAATTAACCCCTCACAGACTCAAACATCTGGAATGACACTGAAAAACAGAATATGGGTAAAGGGGATATACAGAAAAGCTGACGCAAGTATCGCGAGAGTAGGGTCTTGGGTGAAAGTTCACAGTTATTGAAATCGGACAAATGGAGTTCATATCCTAGCTCCAAATCACGTCCAGTGAGATTGTGGGCAGGTTGCTTAAACTTTGTAAGTCTCAGTTCTGTCATCCGTAAGATGAGTAACATCTACTTCTACATTCTGTAATATTTTTTTTTTTTTAAGATTTTATTTATTTATTTGTCAGAGAGAGAGAGAGGGAGAGAGAGCGAACGAGCACAGGCAGGCAGAGTGGCAGGCAGAGTGGCAGGCAGAGGCAGAGGGAGAAGCAGGCTCCCTGCTGAGCAAGGAGCCCGATGCGGGACTCGATCCCAGGACGCTGGGATCATGACCTGAGCCGAAGGCAGCTGCTTAACCAACTGAGCCACCCAGGCGTCCCAACATTCTGTAATATTTTAAATGAGATAATATGGCAAGCACCTAGCTTAGAACAGATGCTTGCAACTATTGAAAGATGTTCCTGTGAAGTCCTAAGACCCTATCCCAGCCAACACAACTTGACAGGTATTCAAGACATGACTTAAAGACCAGTTTACCTGTTCCCTGACACCTTTTCTAGTATAGTCTCATGTTAGTCCCATTTTTATTGACCTTTTGAGTTTTGTGATCTGTGGCTGCCTTTTTTTTTTTTTTAAGATTTTATTTATTTATTTGACAGACAGAGATCACAAGTAGGCAGAGAGGCAGGCAGAGAGAGAGGAGGAAGCAAGCTCCCTGCTGAGCAGAGAGCCCGATGCGGGGCTCGATCCCAGGACCCTGGGATCATGACCTGAGCCGAAGGCAGAGGCTTTAACCCACTGAGCCACCCAGGCGCCCCTATGGCTGCCTTTTTTTATAACCCTCAAGAACTATTTTTAAATCACTCCAAGATTCATTATTTTATTTCCTCCCCCACCCACTTTTTCCAAGGAATGCATTTGATCACATTTGACTTTTCAACACCATTGGGGTAATGGGTTAGAGGAGGGCCTTTCATCCCCCTCCCCAGATCACTCAAAGGAGTCTGGTCTTACAGATGATCTTTGGGAAGGACTCCTGAATCAGGCGCAGCCTTGTGGTTTTAGAAAGGACTTCTGGACAGCACACCATAGCCCATGCAGGAATGACCCAGCCAGTGTGCAAACAATTAAGGTATGCAGTGTCGTTACCTGATCTATTTCTCTCCTTTCCATTTCTCTGAACAAAGGAGAATTTGGCTTCTGTTCCTTTTGGTTTGGAGTTTTTGGTGTCATGTGCAGGAAAGGTCTATGTACCAACTTGTTCAATGCCCCATCCCTGCCTTTCTCTCTCATCCACATCACTTAGAAAACTAGACTCTGCCCATTCCTCCTCCCTCCCGTCCTTCTTAGTGTTTTCCCTCCCTTTCTTCCTTCTTTTCTTCAACCAGAAAGAGAAGAGCTGTTGGATACGAGAATCATGCCCTGCTAGAGTCATCACAGGCAACCACTCTGCATGTAAAGTCGGTCTACACCAGTAGATGAAAATCCCAGTTCCCACATTCAATTCAACAGACAATTATTGAATGTTTATTGTATGCCAGGCCCCATGCTAAACACTGGGAATACAAAGATAATTTGAGACATGGTCCCTGTCCCCATGGAGTTGTACAGCTAAGTGGAAAAGTCAATAATGTAGTGAACTATAGTAGTCTATTATAGTAATATAATATTATACTGTCATAATACTTTGTGCTGCAGGACATAACAGGGCTATGCTGTAACTGTTTTGAGGGGGGTTAATTTTGGGGGGAAAGTCATCAGAGAAAGCTCTCCTTCATTCAGGATTTTATTATCTCATGGAGAAAATTTGAGGAAACTTGCTAAACTTCTTCCATATGTTTTCTCAACCCACTCTAATAATCCTCCATGGTGCCACCAGAATCTTCATAGTAAGACACAACTGAAGCCACGCCTTTCTTGAAATCATTTAAGGGCTTCCTGTCTCCCTCAGGGTAAGACCCCCAGCACCTTGGCCAGCTGGCTTTCATGATGCATGCTCCCCCAACCCACACTTCAGAGTCCTGTCTCCACTGTCCACAACTATTGCCAAACGACTACCACGCTCCCTCACCTTCCCTAGTTACTTTGTACATGTTAATTACTCCTGCTCAAACGTTCTACATCCTATATTCCCTCCATCTCCCATCCCTCCTCTATCTGATGAATCTTACCTATTCTTTGAAATTTTGTGAACCCTCTCTGGCATCCTTCCTCCCCACCATTGACATACCCCCAACCCAGGGCATTAGGTCCCTCTAACAGATAATGCTCATTGGCTAGAGAAACACCCATGCCCAACCCTTACTATTTTATCAGTCAAGTGACACGCAGGAAATAGATGGTACACACAGATTGGGTAATTCAAAACAGGATTGTCTACAAAGGAGTAGCAGTAAAGAAAGCTTAGTGAATATGGCAGTACGTGCTTTGCAGAGGGAATTAGGGGGCCACTGGCAACAGTAGGGCATCTCGAAGCCTGAAAGGATAAGAAGAACTGGCTGTTACCAGCCAAGGAGAGGACAGCTTGACGGAGACTTCAAAACGCAGCCGGCCTGCTGCAGCCACACAAGGTCAAAGTCAAGGGAATAAACATCCCAATCAAGATCCCACCCTTCCCTTCCTCAGTTCTGTGCTGGACAGCACAGCTGTTGATGTCTTATCTGCCAGCGTCCTTGTGTAGAGCACAAGGCTTGGAAGACAGATGTAGAAAAGCTAAGTTCTCATTTTCTCCATTCCCCTTGCAGCTGGTAGGAGGTAAGGGGTGGCATACGACACAGGTTGTGCCTCTGAGGAGTCAGGAGGAGTCTCCCTTGGAGCTTAAGGAAGGGGTTTCCATGATGAACAAGCTAATCATCACTGGCATCTCTTCTCCTCCTCCCCAAAAGAACTACGGCTGCCATCTTGAAACACCAAGGGAGAGCCCAAGAAAATCAGAGATACGAGCCCTTGTGTCATTAGGATGGTAAGCCCACACCACAGCTTTCTACTTCCAGACTTCTTACGTGAGAAATACAAAATTCTAAGCCACTGTCAACGGTATGTTCTGTCATTAGTAAAGGAAAATGTTCCTAGCAGATGTGGCTTTCTTGCGTTTGCTCCTATTACAGAAAATCCTGTTGGAACTCTGAGTAGGTGACTATCTTCTCCCCTAGAATATGAGTTTGTGGGGTCAGAGCTGACCCATGGCGGGCACCTAACGGCTGCTTGTGGAGGGAGTCAATGAATCACCGTGCCAAGCGCTGAGGGAATCTAAGCGGGACGAGGTGCCATCTTAGTGTTTCTTCCAAGCTCTTTCTTCCCTTTGCCTTATCTTACCCTAAAGAGCTCCCTCCGTGCCTTGCTCCCTCTGTGTTCACATTTTCCCTCTGCCCTCCTACGTCCATCGTATATCAGGCAGACTTGAATTGCACAAATTGTTTGCGTTCTGTTGAATACCCACTTTTTAAAAAACATTTCTCACTCTAAGAGAGATGGGCTGATTAATGTACTCAAAATCCTCTGCACTACACAACCGACTCCTTCATCCTTGTTCTATTCATAATGGATAGCCCTTCTTTCTTCAGATGCGCACAAAGGAGCCGTTCCCCACCAGCATTATTTGTAACTACGGAGCTCGAGGAGGTACTCGATGTCAAAAATGAAAAATTGCTAAATTCAAAATTGCTTCTCTCTTTGTTTTAAAGGTGACCTGCAAGTAGTTTTTATTTTTTTAATGAACTAATTGTAGGATTATATGCTGAATGCCCCAAATGCAGACAGTGAGAGAAGAACACTCAGCAGATCCGAGCTACAAAATACCTGGTATTGTTTCAGAGTCTCCGCAGGGCCAGACTGCTGACTCCCACATTCCCTGCAGCCCTACCAAGGAGACTGACTCAGACGAAGCTCTGCTTTGAACTGGGACAACAGGGGCAGGCAGAACGATTGGTGAGCTGGGCTAGGAACTGGGAGGCTGTCTCGCTACTTGCCCAATGACCTTGGCCATGTTGCCTTGTCAGCCAACAGCCCAGCTTGCCCACCTCGGCCAAAAGGGAACCGGCCCCTTCATTCCCTCCCACTGAAGAAGATCTGATGGTTATAACTTTGTGTTTAACGCATGCCTCCCATAAAAAGAGGCTGTCAGAGCTGCAAATTATTTCCCAGACTCACTGGACCCACACACGCCCTGTTTGACTGGAAAAAAAAATCTGGATATGCCGTGAACCTGTCCGTATTTCCCATCATTGCACTCTCCTCCCTTGGGGACCCAACACAGCCAGACACCAGGCTGGAATTTGGAAGACCTCGATTCTTGTCTCCTGCACGGAGATGTAAAGACACTCCTTTGGAGTGACTCAGACCCCTCAGGGAGCAATAACCTTGGTCGGATCATCTATGATTCCGTCCAGGAACGAAATTACACCAAAGAATGTGTGGGACTTCCCTACGTGAGGCCCTACAAGGGAAATCACAGACATGCCCCCCTCCTGACTCAAGACAGTGCCCTGCACTCAACTTGAAATTCCACCATTAATACGAATCTATTCTTCTTATTTACTCTGTTCCCTGTTACCTGTCACCTGTTAAAATGTGCATAACCCTTCTAAGGTAGTACATTAAATTATTCATTATCTCCTATCATACGCCAGGGAGAACGAGTTGTTCAGATTCCATTCCAAGGAGAGGACCACTTCAGCACTGGCGGAAGAGCAAGCAGGGTGATTTTGCTCTGGAGGCCAAAGAAGCATGGAAACCAGGGTGGGCTGCACCCCAGAAGGAGGGCGCCCAACAGGACGCATCCCCAGCACTGGGCATTTGTGGATGCCTTTGTTCACTGGACACGAAGGGCTCGCACTGGCACAGACTGTGCTCAGACCAGGTGACAGACTATGAAGTGACTTTCTAATTGCAGAGAAGACAAAAAACAGTCAAAGCCAACTTGGCCCACTGCAAAGCCAGCATCCCTTAATTCCACCCCTTTGGGAGGAGGAAAACCCTGGCTCCTACGCCTTGGGGATTGCAAGCCACTCAAGCTGGCAGCACTATGACCAACGGGACACAACTCCTCTCCTCTCCCACCTCCCAATCTACTTGTTTCCATGAGACCGTGAAAGACACCACACATCCCTTTCATGGAGCAGCGTTTGTGTTCTTTACCTGCTGATCTGGAAGCACTATGGGCCTGGCAAAGACACTGAAGAGGGAACGTGGCTGAACAGGGAAAACAGGAGGGTTAAATCATCATCTGGGCCGTGAAGTGAATTTATCAGCTCTCCCCACATACAGAAACACAAGTAATCAGGGGGACCAGGCTAAATGGTTCTGAGGAGACCCCACTGTCATTCTCTGAAATCTCTGAGCCCTTGAGACAGACCCCTGGGGACTCAATCCCATCCTCTGCCCTCCACACTCTCCCCACTGTGGCTTGCTACCCCCGGGGCTCTTTCAGACTCTATTTTGTTCAAGTGTTAAATCTCCCAACCAGAAAGGTTAGTGTTGGGGTGGGCCAGTGGGAGGGTTTGTTTTTTTGTTTTTGTCTTCCTGTAGGGTAACAGCAATAGAAGCCCAGGTCTAGCCCTCTTGAGAAACCGTTTGGGTCTTCTCATGTGCACACAGGGAAACCAGCCGCTTTCAGAGGGGAGACCACCGGGAAGTGGCATCTCTGGATTTGAAAATGCCAGGCTGCTATCATCATGCCAAATGGAAATACCACGCTGAACTCTATGCCTCGGGAGCTCAAGACAAATTAAGTTACCGCTGAGGTCCTACCTGGTCCTAATCTGCCCACAAAATGAGCTACAAGCACAAGCCATCCACGAGCAGGTAATTCCCACCCTAAACCTAATGAGGAAATAACTCAGAAGCCACCAATGGCTTTTGCCCAAAGAGATGAATAATGTGGAGAACCCTTGGCTGTGAGAAGAACAGAAGAAATTAATTGCTGAAGCCTTCCCAGCATGATGAAAGCCAAGAATTATCCCCCGGATCCGCACTTATAATTTACAACAGCTGCCTCCTTCAGACAGGCCAAAGTGACTCTCAGCAGAGCACAAAGCACAGCTGATCTCAGCGATGAATCTGGAGCTGGGTCAACACGCAGCCACCGCTAGGACGCCCCTCCCCGGGCCATCTGCCGCCCCCAGCCTGCAGCCCTGACCGGGGCCCTCACTCGCCTGGGCTGGCCCTTGCCCTGCTTACTGTACAATTGTCATAATAACTCTTTCAAAAATTCCACTGGGAGACGGCTGAAGCCCAGTCTATTTATTGATATTTTCCAGCCACGAGAAACGGAATTGTCACCAATGCATCATGGGAAGAGCATTTTGTGCCCTTTTGTGACCTCCCCGCTGGATGGCAACAGGGGGGGCAGCCAACAATGTATCAGGAGATTCCCCCGGGGTCAATTCCTACAAGTCAAGGCATTTAAAAAAGAATTCAGGCACAAAAGCAAGCCTAAAATAAGTGGGATATGGGCCATGAGGAGAAAATAAAACCAAAAAGACCGAGGACTGATATGCTAACAGTTAAAAATAAACAGCTGTTTTAAGGGGTGCAGGGAGAACTTACATAAGCCAAGACTTAGAAAGGCATGGTTTCTTTTAAAAATAAGTAGGAGTTTGTGTAAAGGAGATCATAACCTATTGTGACACAGATTTGACAACTTTTTTTCCTTGCCCATACCCGAAACCAATATTTCTGTCCAGAAGACAATTAAAAAACTATGCTTAAAGTCAACTCGTCCACCAAATCATTTCTACTCACCTGATTTATAAACTTAAATGTTGAGAATCCGATTTGGGAAAGAATGAAAAGCTAGTGAGAGCAAGATTTAAGTAATATAAACACGAGCACTGAATGACAAAACATTGTTAATTGTTTTCAAGACTTGTAGCCAGTCTTCATTGTAATGACTCAGGAGAACTGAGCTGTAGATACGGTTGTAGGATCTCGGCCGAGAGCAACTGAACACATTGTTACAGACGGGCCCATTTCTTGAGTGGAGCTCCCTTGAGGAGGTTAATATATCACAATGATTTAATGTCTACCTGAAAGTCCAAAATTAATCACATTATTTTCTTTAAAGGGACAGCTACTCTTAAAGTTGATGTTCCTGAAATAGGAAAAGTACTAAGTTTTATCAGTCATTTATATATTTCTATGGATTTCTTTATTAGGTCCTTTTCTAGGAACAAGGAGCACTAACAGGAAAAAGTCTGTATAGTCAGTGGGTTCACAGGGTTGAGGACAAGCCAGTAGGGCGCTTTCAGTGTGCTGCGTCCTTCCTCAGGTTATCTTACTAACAAAGACTGAGAAACGTTAGCACTTACGTCACATTTTAGTGGTCGTTTAATTCATCAAAACGGAGGAGCTTTGATGGGATAACCAGTTTTCCCAGCTCCACTGACCTTATTTCCCAGAGAACTTCCCAGTTTGCTCCTGTACTGATCACATCTTAGCCCCACAAACAGGGAGAGAGTTCTAACTGCACAGAACAACAAGAGCTTAGGGGTGTGTGTGTATCTAACCTGCCTGCATGATCCTGGTGAATAATTCAAAGATACATCAAACCTGACCCCATGGATAATTTATGGGCAGTTTCTGCTGTTGTCAATATTTATTCCTCCTACAGTTGTCTCCTTATCCAATGTACTAGTGATGAAACCACATCCCTGCCTAACCCGCTCAGCTCTGTCCCTTTTCCCTTTCACCCAATAAAAAGTGCAACCCATACTCCATAAGCCAATGACCTCCGCCACAGTAGTTGTTAGATATAGGAATGAGACACGGCCTTAGAGACCATCTTCATGGCAGGGAGGACGGAATGGTAAACTGGGGATTGCACAGGACGCAACCTCAACAGTGACACCATGCGGCAGTCTGAAGAACAGCAATAGTAGACTGGCCAGTCCGTGTTGGGGGAGGGTAGTATCCCATCAGGCCCCAAAGGGACCACATTCCCCACTCCCATGCCTTCCTCGGAGCCCTCTATGGCCCCTGGACCAATTCACAGCAGAGGCAGAGGCTGGACTTCCTGTTGTTGATAAAACAGGCAGAGACGCCAGCATTCACTGGGAATGTGTTATCATCACCCTCAAAATCCTTCTTTTCCACATCCCGAAAGGCATCAAGTTAGCAACTCATGAAATGAAAAAAAATTCAAGTAGCAAAACCAAACCAGACCAAATGCCAAACAGTACCTTCTGTATCTTCTCTCAAGACACCCCTCCTCCCCAGGCTACCGAGTGCCCTCCTTCAAGGCACCTGTTCCAACATCACCAGCATGCTCCCTACCCACCTTCTCCTGCCTTCCCCTCTCACACATCATCAGTTACTCCTGCTAGAATATTAACTGCTAATTAAGGTGTCGACTGATGGTAATGACTTTACAGGAACATCACTGGGAGCATTAGCATTTGTAAAAATGACTTAGAAAGACATGGGCCTCCCTCCTGGGGACAGCACCTCTCAGGGCACTGTCCTGGGAGCAGCCCATCCCTTCTGAATTTCATTCAGCCTCATAGATGGTAAGATGAGTCAAGGCCTGGCGTGCCACCTCTAAACAATGCCATCCTTTGCAGTAAACGACTCTGGCCTCAGCATGCCTCACGTTGCACTGGGTCTAAGTCTGGCAAATGTACATTGTCTTAAAATCATCATTTTTCCCTTAGCTGTCATGGTGTCTTTGATGTGGGAACTTCTCGGGTGTATAAAATCAGGGTCTCTGGTCAATGGGTCAGACTAGCCCAGGATAGCTCCAAGGCTTCCAAGGAAAGTTTCCCATTAGTATCTAAAGCCAAGATTCCCAATTCTCACTCGGGGATTTGCTGCAATTCTCAGAAGGGAGAAGACTATTGAGAGCCGCAGAACCTCTACCTTCCTTCGAAAACCTTTCGAATCCCCCAGCGTAGGATAATGCGAGATTTCAGAGCAACTAGGAGCAGTTCCTCCTCCTGAAAACTTCCCCTAGTTTTTCCTTAATGTCCAGCACTTACTAATATGTTTACATGTATCTCACTCCACCTACCTGAGGCTCCAAGGAATGGATTCTGACTTGTCTTTGCCCATTGGTAAGGATTCATTCAATGTTTGTTGAGTGACTATATAAATGACTAATAAATAAAAAAATTAAATAAGTGGAAAAAATAAGTGAAACAAATAAGTAAGTGAAAAAATAAAAAAAAATTGAAGACTGTTGTTTCTGATATTCACAAAAGGAGGAAAAAAAAGGTGTTCACCAATTTAATCTTCAGGGGCACCTGGCTGGCTTAGTCAGTAGATCTGCAACTCTCGATCTCAGGGTTGTAAGTTTGAGCCCCACCTTGAGTGTAGAGATTACTTAAAAATAAAATCTTTAAAAAATATATAAAAAATAAAGTTAATCTTTGAAATATACCCACAGTATTGGAAGTCTGCAGGATTCCCTGTAATAAAGGGCTTGT
This sequence comes from Martes martes, assembly GCF_963455335.1. NCBI lineage: Eukaryota > Metazoa > Chordata > Mammalia > Carnivora > Mustelidae > Martes > Martes martes. Next base: position 18,855,980 of record NC_137900.1, on the reverse strand, counting down.
GAGCTTGGTTAAAAAATTATAGCCATGTAGCCCTGTGAGAAGAAAGATAATTGCATAATTTGAGAATGAATTATTATGTAAATGTTTACAGAGGCATAAATAACAAATTTCTATACACAGTATTATAGGAGGCTATGGATTATATACTTGAGCCTTGCACAAACCAGTGTACTGAATGTGCTTTGCCTGAAAGCTGATGGTGTACTGACAACAGTTTCACCCACATATAAAATACCTACAATGGGTCTGTTCCTAAATTGTGTATAATGGCTTGAACTGTGCTCCAACAGAACTCATATTCTGAAGTCTTAATCCCCAATACCTCAGATTATGACCTTATTTGGAAATGGGGTCATTGCAGATGAAATTGGTTAAAATGAGGTCATACTTGTATAGAGTGAGTCTCTCACCTAATAAGACTAAGATCCTTAAAACAAAGGAAAATTTGGACACAGGCCTATACACCGGGAGAATGAATGCCATATGAAGTAGCAGAGATCAGGGCAATACACAAGCCAAGGAACACCAAAGTCACTAACAATCCCCCAGAAGCTCGATGAGGAGCCTGGAATAGATGTTCCCTCAAAGCCCTGAACAGGAACCAACCTAGCTGACACCTTGATCTTAGACTTCCAGCCTTCAGAACCACGAGAAAATAAATTTCTGCTGTTTTAAGCCATCCAATTCATAGTAGTATATTATGGCATCTCTAAAAAACTAACACATTGTGCCACCTCTCGCCCTATACCTCTTTTCTCACTTCCCTCACTCCTCAATTCAGTGGCCCCAGGGATACAAGAGTAGCTCCTCAAAGCGTCAGCCTGAGTCTCTTAGTCAATAACGGCCATAATGAAATCTACCTTCATTCTTCTGAGTAGGGCAAAGTGTCCACCATGTTGTATCTCCCATGGGCTCTTTTGTGGATGTCCAAATACTCACCACATTCACTCCTGCTTCAGAGCTCTACCCTATGGGCACCCAACTGGGCATCCTTGGCACAAGCACCAGCACAGCACCTCTCTGTCCGTAGAGGTAGTCTCATTTCACTATTTTCCAACTTGGATAGCCGAGAATCCTTCAGGAAAGTGCAATTTATAATGCATGCTAACCTGGACACCTCCTGAAGAACCAGAGAAGATATATGTGTCCCTGTGGCAGAAGGGTGCACCGAGAGACAATATCCACAGAGTGGAAACGTGCGGAAATTGAGCAGTTGGCCTGGGTCAATGTCCATCTCTGAGACTATGCCAACATTCCAGCCACAGGCTAAAAGGATTATGCAAGTCTTCTTATCTAGGACCAAACGTCCCAATGAAATGAACCTACCCTTCCATCAAACCTTCTCCTTCCCCAATAAACAAGAACCTACCAGAGAAAGGCCCCTTCCACCACTTGTCAACTTACTTCCACAAGAATATCAGTCAACCACAAAGAATTCATTCAACATTCTGGGGGACCTATTTGTACCAGTAATGGTTCTAAGAACTGAGAATACATCCATGAGTGAAAAAGCTCTGCTCCTCATGGACTTATTATTCTAATGGGGGACACAAAGAATAAGCAAGGCATATAAATGGAAATGTAGAATATGCTAGTGGTGTGTGCTTAAAATAGGAGAGAGTAACAGGAATGTTTAGCAGAAATTATTTTGAAGAGTTCTGTCTGTTCACTGTACAATTTTAGATGGAGTGCTGGGGGAAGACCTTACCGCAAAGGTGATATTTAAGTAAAGGACTGAGAAATGTGAGGGAAGGAGTTGCAAAGATATCTAGGGGAAGAACCCTTCAGACAAAGGGGACAGCAAAGGCAAAAGCCCTGGTGGATGTGAAAAGTCTAGCATGCTATGCCAACGCAAACTCGTAGTGTTAATATGGAAGGAGGTAAAAATTGACATCCAGCAAACTCTTTCAATCCAGACAAAACAGAAAAAGAAAATAGTTTAACATCCACTGAACATGTGACATTTTTCTTTTATTCTCTAACATAGAATTATTCTTTCGCCTACCCTGGGTACATATCTTAGCCCTCAAAAAAATCAACACAAGTATCCAAAGTACCTAAAAGAAACAAAATTTCTGAATGAAACTGGTAATGGTGTTGTTTGTTACCAGGCAAAGCCCTGCCTGGCAGATACTAATACAAGGCAACAAACAGTGATGAGAAGTGTGGCTGTTACAGTAGAAGTAGATGAAGAAAACAGACTTTCTTTTCCAAAGTTTAAAAAAAAAAAAATTGCCTTTGACTAAATATATGGAGAGAACTCATTCTAGAATATTCTTGAATATATAGGGCTGAAAGGCAGATTGCAAATTAATGCAAATTAATCCAGAAAAAAATAAAAAGGCCATGAAACCATCAAACCAGCCCAAATCCCCCTGAGGAAATAAGACTCCCTCCCAGAGATGCTGTGGAAGGGGGTGTCAACACCAGAGTAGGGGCCGAACTAAATGAATCTAGAGGAAATCTCTTCTTACTATACAATTCAAAAATCTCACATTAGCCCCTCTTTGTTAGCAATTCCTCATGTTCTAATATCTCTTGGCTTCAAGAATGATGTGGCTAAAAGCCACCAACATTCAGCCCATGGTGCAAGGGTTGGTGGGTCTGTCTTCATTTCAGTAACCTGTTTAAGTCATGGCTGTTGTCATCAGGTACCATTTGATATAAAAAACAAAAACAAGTACTGAGGTTGTCTGATCTGAGGCAGTTATAAGAGTTTAGCCCTGGGAACCTGGGTGGCTCAGTGGGTTAAAGCCTCTGCTTTCGGCTCAGGTCATGATCCCAGGGTCCTGGGATCGAGTCCCGCATCGGGCTCTCTGCTCAGCAGGGAGCCTGCTTCCTCCTCTCTCTCTGCCTGCCTCTTTGCCTACTTGTGATCTCTGTCTGTCAAATAAATAAGTAAAATCTTTAAAAAAAAAAAAAAAGAGTTTAGCCCTAATGGTTTTTCAAAGATCATTATTAGACAGAGAAGGTGAACAGGGTTCAGATAGTGGCAAAGGATCACCAAGTATGTTCATCTTTAACAAATACATTTATAACTTCAGTGGGACGCTTTCTGAGAAATTTCTGGTAATGGAAGATGTAGATTTCTCCAGTATATGTGAATACTATGACTAAGTCTTTCTTCCCATCTTGAAAATTGCAGATCCCTTTCCTGAGAACTCTGCCCTCTCGTTTGCTTTAGGCGAGGTCATGATTATGATGGTGGAAACAACAATATTTGCCAGTTGCTTGGCTGATTGGCAAATGATTTTTATTAAGACCTTGATGATCAAGTAATCATTCACTTATCTGTTTCCTGCACAAGCCATGGCAAAATTCACCTTTCCCTCCACCACATTTTCATATATTATATTTTCAAACAAATACCAGCCCCTGTACATGTGGGCCCTCCATCAACGTAAAACAACAATATCTGTGCACCTCTTAGGGAGCTCCAGGATATTAAAAGTTTTTCATTACTTTCCTCACATTCTCTCTCCAATTCAGCAAAGCCTACCCTATGGGTGTTTTTTTCCCCCCTTAAAATGTCTTTATGCCATATCCTTCCATTCTTTGACTGAAATTCATTTGTGTTTATTCCTCAAGCTCTTGCACTTATATATTTTATTACAACTTCCTCATATCTTTCCCCAATCCCAAACCTAATCCTTGTCTTCTTTACCCTGAGGGCCCCCGCCAATATAACTTCAGGTGAAGCAAATGAAAATACTAGCTTTTGCCCGGGGCCTCAGGCTTCCTCCACCAAAATTAAAACATAAAAACATTACATGGATATTAATATTATATTCCCTGCCTGGCAAACCGTCTATAACATCCCACCCTCTGTCAGTCAACAACATTGTATTGAGTGTCTACTCTGAAGAGTAGGTTGGTGCCCTTCTGAGGAGAGGCAAAGAAAGAGACAAGGGCTTTTTTTTTTTTTTTGCTTTATTACTCGTAAAAGTTCCTTCTTGTTCTCTGTTTCCTGAAACCTGAGATTCCCCCACCACAGGACCTGTCTCCAACCTCTGAAGCAACATTTAACACTTGCTGTAAGTATCTTGTCCTTCTCAGACACCCGTTCTCACGATTTCCCAGAGAACCCTTCACAGCACCTAAAAAACCACTAATCCAGAATCAGACATGCCTGCCGGATCAGCTCCCAAGAAAGGTCATGAAAGACGTCGTGAACTAAAATTTGTGAGCCCACTGATGTGCCGGGACTGTGGTAGATACATTCCTTGCATATTTACTCCTCGGAGCTACCGTGCAAGGTCGCAGTCATTCCCATCTTCCAGGGTGCATCTTTCTTCCTAAGTCAGGGTCCAAAAGGTTAAGTAACTAGCCTCAGAGCTATAAAAAGCGACAGAGGAGAGAACAAACTCAGATCTGGCTAACTGTGGAAAAACTTCCACAAAAAAAACAAATTTATTTTTTGCTATTGAGCCAAGAAAAAACTGCACATCCTTTCTGAAAATTATGAGTGGAGGTTAAGAAATTCAGATTCTGCTATGGGCCAGCGCGTTTTCAGCATGGGTTCATGGATGCCTCCCTTAAGTGGTGGGAGCAGAGGTCATCAGGGTACAAAGAAAAGGGTTCCAGATTAGAAGTGGGGAAGAGCATGGGAAAAAATAAAAATGGAACATGAATTTGCAAGGGCTGAGGAATAATGGCAGAGGGATTTCAGCAAAAGAAGATGATTTCCTGGGAATTATCTGGTAAGGACCTAGCCTACTACCAAAGTGGATGTTCCAGAAAGACACTGGGAGCAGGGACAGTAGCCAAGCCAACATTGTTATTGAGGGCTGGTCCAGGTCCCCTCCCTCCCGCTGGAGGTCTTGCTTTAACTGCCTATCCTGATAGTTCAAGATGTGAGTCATCAACTACAGTAAAAAAAGACTTGATGAAAAATAAGAGGAGTGAAATCTTTGATGTCTGGCACTTTGTTATTAAACCAATCTCAGGGGTCCAGTGTAACAGCAACTAGCCATCCCCTCCAAAGCCCAGATGGCCCAAGCTGTAACCACATTAGCTACTTTATGACACAAGATGTTGGGCATCAAAACAGTCTGGATGACTGGGGAGATGTTCACACAGCAGCTCGAAAATGAGAGTCAAGTTAGCTCTCACTAATCACTGCTTAAGCCCCCCACTTCTGCATTTATGGAACGAGGTAGGGGGTGCTGGCTCCAATGCTGACAGGGAGAGAGGCAGGTCATGAGACGGACACTAGGAAATAGTAGGGCCTGTGGAAAATTTGGATCTTAAATGCCTCCTCTAAAGGGAGGAGCAAGCTACTACCCCATGAGGGCAATTGTGGACAAGTGAGAATGGGACCCAGTATTGCCAGATCTTTCCATTTGCAAAATAATCTGAAAATATGTAGTTTTCTGTATTCTCTGGCTTTTTAAATTTGGCAATTAAGTCAAAACTGAGCCCGGAGACACTCTGTGTCTCCCACAGGCCACAAGTTTGGATCTCCTCCAAAACCCTCCTTCATCGTGAATTGTCTGTGTTCAGTCATTGACCAGATCTCTTTGTTCTCAATGCAAGGTGTTCCATTCACAAAACTAAGGTTAGGAATGCACAACCTCTGTGGAGCCACGGCAGCTACTAAGGCCTGTCCGGTACCCTCTCCCCTCCTCCTTGTATCTCATTAATCAATGCTCAGTTGTCCTCACCTGAAGACCTGAAGTTCCTCCATATGCTCTTTCCCTTCCTGTGATCTGAAAGTCACACCAGACAGCTGGTTGGTAGAAATTCCTGATCCCCAAAGATTTGCTACATGTCTTGTGGACTGTCCTTAAACTCCTACAGCCACCAACGACAAACACATAATCAGCACCATCACGGGCATTTCCTAGTACCCTCCACCAAGATAGCTGCCATTTGGATCCTCAATCCAGGTCATTTTCCCACGTAGATGGTGTTGTGTGGTGATCTCCAGCATGGTACCTGGGTCAGACAGTCTGAATCGGAATCCCAGTTCCTCCACTTCCTAGCTGTAAGACTTTGAACAAATCACTTGACTTCTCTGGGCCTCGATGTCCCCAGTTGTAAAAAGGTGATATTAACCAGGCATCAAGGATAGCTCGCAAGCATTGAATGAGCTATTATGCATAGAGTGTTCAAAATGGTGCCTGACACATGACACGTGTCATGTGGATTTGCTAGTGTGATACTTCAATAGGACTACACAGCACGATTAGCAGAGGTGTCACCCAAAGGGGATCCTGATGAACAGAGACAGAATGAGAAAATGGAACAAAGGTTTGGAGCTGCCCTGTGCAATCCTACTATCACCCTCCCTTAAGCAGTGACTCCTTTCCACAAGGCCACAGAAAGAAAGAAATGCACAAAGGGTAAAGCAAGGCAGCATTTTATTGCTGGCTGGGCTGCAGTCAGCAGGAAACTGAGGCTGCAGTGGGTCTGAGTTGGCACGAGGCTCTGGCCCCCTGTGGAACTCTGGAAAACTAGGTGGGAGTATGCAGCGCGCCATTGTGAGCCAGCCCCGGTAGCTTCGGGTGGTCTAGAACCAAACTTTCCGAAAGGCCTGCTGTGCCTCCTTTCTCCCAAAACCAAACCTTAAACTTCAGATGTTGCTCTGGCTGAGGAGAGGTGGGGTCTCAAGGCCCATCCCCCTCTACACACCCACACACCCTTCCTAGAAAACAACAGACACACAGGATTTCTCTGGTTTCCACTACACAAAAGGGAACTGATATAAACAATCATGTCTGGTCTCTTCTGGGTTGGAGACCAGTATCTGCAAGGTGTGGGGGAGAAGAAAAGGGAAAGGACGGATGGGAGAACTTCTCTCTTCCCCCAGCTTCCAGAGGAAGAGAAAAACTTCCAGGAGAGGGGTATGCAAAGGCAGCCCCTCCCCTAGAGCTTCCATTCCATGGCCTGGAACTGGTCACCACTATCTCTTCGTCCCTGGAACTGGAGAGACTACCTGGACCCTGACCCGCCTTAGAGAGGAGTAAAGCAGGGAGGGAGGAGAAAAGGGGAACCTTGAACCCCTCCCAGCAGCCGACTTTGAAGAACACACGTGAACCATAAACACAACAGAAGTGACCTTGACACCTCTGGGGCTTTCGGGTTTCCTTAAGTGTAGAGCAAGGATTGTACTAGTGGTCCCGCCTTGCTCTAACGCTCTAGAAACCATATGCCGTAAGCTCAGGCACCGCATCATACCACCGTTCAAGTACAAAAGCCGAGTAGCCATAACCTTGATCTGCTGAGAAGCCACACAGACTGGGTCACTGCACTTCAGCAGCCCCAATTTTACACCTTGCTCCCGTTCAGGAAGTGCCTTCGCTACACTCCACGCACGTCTCGTAAGTAACTTCCACCCATTCGTGAGAGCGCTGAGATGCAGAACTCTGAGTCAAGGGGAAAATCACTTTGAAAAACTAGTTCTCTGGCTGTTGAGGAACCGGGCCTGCCACTGGCCAAGGGTACGTGGATTTCAGGCCCTTCTGACTGGCTGCGAACAATCACCACTTGTTCTGTGATTTTTCAAGCTTGTTCTCAGCTCAAATTCCAGCCGGACGTTTCAGAGTCAGCAGAGCATGTAAAGGGGGTGTTTTTCACCTGCTCAGACGTTTTTCAGATGCTTTTTGTGATTGGATAAGCTCAAACACAGCTTTGTTTTAAACCTTCAAAACACACTTGTTCTTGATCTTGATGGCAAAAAGTGGTTGACAGGAAAGGAGGATGTTACCCTCGTTTTGACTCTTACAGGAAAGGATGTGGAGGGCTTGAGAGAGGGGTTTATTCTGCCAACATAAATGTGACCCCTAATGAAAGAGGCTGCTCAGAGCGACCCAAAGGAAATACAACATCATGAGGGACATGGGGAGGATGGGATCAATAATAAAAATTCTATCTGACAATCCTTGTTTCCAACACGAGCACGGTTTTGGGCTATGCAAAATTTTTTCTTTTCATTGAAAGAAAAAAATCAAGAGCCAGCTGTAATTTGACACACCATATTGCAATGCTGTTATTTAGAAAACTAAACATATGTATATATAATTTTTCAGACAAAGATGTTGTTGTTGTTGTGTTAAGTGTAAAGCCCACAGCAGTTCTGTTTGTTATAAACATTGGGTCCAATCCAGGGCGGGGGAAAGATTACTTTTCCTGCCACAAGAATCTTTACTTCCTTTAGCTCTGGAACACGGTTTTTCAGAATTACAATCTCTCTGCTTTTGGACCCCAAGAAAATATGAGGATGGAGAATGGGCTATGGGTCTTTGCTCATGTAAGTTACAACATTTTAAACTGCAGAGAAGGATTTCAGAATCATCTTTAGAATCAGCTGCCTTTTCCCTTACACATATTAAGAGGTCTGAAAGGGAGAGCAAATTTATAAAATAAAATGGGGTAGGTAACAGAGGGAGAACAGAAGCTGTTGTTATTTATTGCTGCTAATAATAATGTTCAGTATGCAGGTTGCTGACCTAGGACCCCTAATGTGCATAACTCATTTAATCCATACAACAACCTTCTGATGTCAATGCTTTTACTATACCCATTTTATAGATAAGGAGACAGAGGTATAGAAAGAGTATTAACTTTCTCAGTAAGTGAGGTAGCTCGAATGCAATCCAGGCAATGTAGCTCCACATTTTAACCACTACATTTGACAAGTGTCTGGTCACTATGATAAGTGCTAAGACTTTCTTAGGTGCTTTAAATTCTGCATCTCATTTAATCTTCAGAGCAATGTGGATTTCCACACCCCAATTTACAGAGGAGCCAAACACAGATCCAAGAGACTAGTAACTAGACAAGGGCGCACAGTAGCAAGTAGCAGAACCAGATTTTGAACGAGGCCTGCCAGATTGCAAAGTTTTTACATAGTTGTATGTCAAGTACCCTGAGCCGGGAACTAGGAATTTATGCAAAACATAAGACATGGTCCCTGTATGGACAAAGTTTGTCTCCCCCTGTTGAGACAGGAAGATAGATAAGGAGAAAGAGATGACAGTACAATATGATCATTGCACCGATTTTTTAACCGGTGGACCCTGAGATGTTAGAGTTCAACCTAGTGTCTTAGCCATCTTCATGATTGCTCCGATTAATAGATGTCCTAGATAGGAATAGGTCCACCATGTTTGTTAGGTGATCTTCTGAAGTAAAGAAGCAATCCCAGAGAATCTATGAGCTTCTCTAATGCATTTGGTGCAAAAATTAGAAAAACACACAAATTCTAACTCTTCCAGCACTTTCCCTGCAAAGCAAGCTTAGCTGGAGTTTTTCAATACAAACTCAGTTGCTTTGAGAGATTAGAAGAGTTATTTAAATACAAAGGTCTCTAAGACCATTGGAAGTGGAAAGAAAAACCGGAAGAAGAAATGGGGAGTCCTACCGATTTGGTGACTGGGACCAAATATTCCACTAAGTTTCTAAATTTGGTCCTGGAAATATAACCAGAAGGAGAGTCCTCTGTCGGTGTGGATGAATGCTGGTCCTCTGACTTCCAGATAGGAGTCAGACGGTGAAAAAGGAGCAAAAAACTTACACATCTGCCCAAATGATTGATCGTGGGTGGGGGGGGAATCTCATTTTTCACAAATTATGAGCCTTTTTTTTTTTACTGCTGGTAATGCACAGAAGATTAAAGTGAAGTCTATATTTCACAAATGGGAGGACCAAATGATTTAAAACCTTTGTTATAATGACCTACTTTGGAGTGAAGAATCAATTTTTTTACAGCAAGAATCTGTTAATTTAGGGAAAGGGAGAGAGGGAGGGAGGAAGCACATGGACCGAGCATACAAGAAAAGGAAGAAAAGGCGGAGAGAGAAAATAGCTTAGGAAGTTGGGTAGCACTTTTCTGGCTCTATTTTTAATATCGAGCCATTTAGAGGTCATTGTGCATAGTGGAAAGAGGATAAACTTCAGATTCCATTTTTAGTCCTGGCTCTGCCCCTTGGGCGGTATATTAGTTTCCTACTGTTGCCGTAACAAATTCACACGAATTTAGTGGCTTTCAACAACGCAAATGTATTATCTTACAGTTCTGGGAGTCTGGAGTCTGACACATGTCTCACTGGGCGAAAATCAAGGTGTCAGCGGGACTGTATTCCCTCTTGGAGGCTTTAGGCAAGATTCTGTTTTCTCATCTTTTCCAACTTTGTAGGGCCACCCATATTCCTTGACTCAAGGCCCCCCACTCATCAACAAAGCCAGAAACAGCCCGCTGAGCTGCTCTAACATCACACCGCTTTGACACTGACTCTTCTTTTACCTCCCTGGTCTGCCTTTAAAGGGCCTTAGGATTACAGTGGGCCCAGCCAGATAATCCAGGATAACCTCCCTTTCCTTAGGCCAGCTGATTAGGAACCTCGATTCCAACTGCAAGTTTAATTCCCCTTTGCCGCACCAACATAATCACAGGTTCTGAGGATTGGGATGTAGACATTTTGGGGAAGGGGGGAGGCATGACACTTTTTTTTAATAAAGATTTTATTTATTTATTTATTTATTATTTATTTATTTATTTATTTGACACAGAAAGAGAGTGAGAGAGCACAAGCAGGGGGAGCAGCAGAGAGAGAGGGAGAAGCAGATTCCCAGCTAAGTAGGGAGCCCCACATGGGGCTCCATCCCAGGATCCTGGGATCATGACCCAAGCTTAAGGCAAACGCTTAATCATCGGAATCACCCAGGTGCCCCAGGGGAGGTATTATTCTACCTTGCAGAGGTGCTGTGAGACCTTGACAGTTTACTTGGCTAACCCTCAGTTTCCCCACCAAATTGTGAACAAACTTGCCTCCTAGGATCTCTGTGAAAGTTAAACAGTGCACCTGTAACTCATCAGTAAGATGATGATAAGAGCACCTGTCTCAGCTCTTGATCCACTTCTGGCTACTAGGAAGGTAAGAGTGTCCATAAACCTCTCCCTAATGACCCAAGTAGTCAATTAACAGTACACGTTGACCATTCTATTTTAAGCTACTTTTTACCTCCTTTTTCATTATATCAAGCTCTCTGGAATGCTTTTGGCAAGCTGCCTTCCGCGTAAGTACACCCACATGCCCCCACAGCCGGGCACAGGCCTGGCAGGAAGCCGCAAATTTGGTTTTGTTACTTAAACCAAGGGGCTTTTTCCATCTCTGCTTTCAACACAGAACGCCGCCTGGAATCAAAGGCCGCTGAAGAAATGGAAACAGAGTTGAAGGGGTGTCTTCAGGGATCTGGCTTGTCCTGTCACAAGGCGCAATGGGAACCCCACAGCAGGAACTCCATCATACATCAGTAGGTCCAAAGGCCCTCAGTGACCTGCCTGGGTAAATGGTAGTGTCTCCTACCGTAAAAGTAGAAAGTCCTCATCTCAGAGGATGAAAGTAAGAGTGGCCCAGCAAAAGTACTCAGATACTGCCTCGCTGTTATTGTGAAATCCTGAGGGAGCTGTCCTTTGGCGAAGGGCAAACTTTGGTGAACTGCCTCAGTGCCGGAAGTTCTGCCAGGAGTCCACCAACTGACTAGGTCCGTGAATTCACTCCTGCTGGGTCTGTCAGAAATTCAAGGGAGCTCATCCAAGGAGCTAGCCAGGTGTAATATCCGGCCAAAGAAGAAATGAGAGCATTTCCAGGTAGAGCCAAGCCACAGCTCTGTGGGGATCAGGAAGTGAGGGCTTACCACAAAGCTGGTGACCAGTAACAAGCACTTCCGGGTCAAGTCATGATGTTCTCCAAAAGAGCGAACACGAAGACGAGACGCTTGCATCCACAAGCCACAGACCTCCAGGGATCTTCACTCCCACAGCTTCCCCCCGACAGGGAAGGCCTGGCCTCTGCTCCAACCACAGACAGAGCTTGTTATGCGGGGGCAGCAGCCTCCTCATCAAATTGTGCCACGTTTTGTTGGGAGAGAATGAAGTTTTCTGCTTTGTCCCATGATGAAATGGAAGTGAAAGTGGAAATGAAAGTCCATCTTCCGTGGCTTGTTCCCACCAGGATGCCCTTTCAGACTGAGGAAGAGGAAGAAAGAGAAGGAGAAGCAGCAGAATATACTCAGTGGAATATTCTCGGGCTAGTATATTTAGAACAACATGGGCGCTGCTTACGAGTATTTGATGTCATTCAACTTTGACAGAAAAAAAAAATCTTTGGATGTTTCCATAATCTACTGATAGTCTGTTCTCTTAGAGAAAAGAAAATTTCCAAAATTATCGGCATCCCACCCCCGTCCTTTTGCACATTCTGGAATATCTAGGGACTAGCACTACTCCGTGACAGCTGCATCCAGTGTCTTGGGAATTGAGAACTTTCCAGAGTGGCAGGGGCAGTAATGAGAGAAGACGGAGCCCTCGAGCCAAACATGCTCACAAACATATACACCTTCAGGCAGCTGAGGCTTCACCCACAACAGGGAGAGGCAAAGATTCAAGGGCAACAAGAGGGGTGGTTGGCCAACCATCCGTGCATCAAAAGGACAAGTAGCCATCTCCCTCTGACACGTGCGTGGAAGAACGCAGCAGATGAGAAACAATAAATTGTCAAAATGGCGTAACCGTGTGCAATCCCCAAGAGAGCTAACAGGGTTACACACACACACACACCAAGAGTCCTGTGAAATATAACCTAACACTGCCTTATGAATTTTCATACTCCTCTGTGATCCATCATAGCAAATATTACCCCCAAACTATCATCCATCATTAGGAGTACTACAGGCAGGCAGGGGGCACAGCACTGAGACGGGTTCACAGGCTCTACTCCCTGAGGGGCTTCCCCCACCCCTTGCAAGCCATAAATTGGGAGCTCACTAAGGAACAAAGTGCTAAGGCAGCAGACATCTAGCAGCACCTGTTCTTGCCTGGGAGTGGGGGCCGAGAGGGGGCTTCCCTCTTGGTCTGGGAATTCACTTCCACTACACATAGAAAGCTGGGAAGGCAGAGGGTGCCCTCGACAGAAGATTTCTCCTAAACAAAGTCTTGCTTTCATCTGCAGCTGTCACACTTGGGAGGCCCTGGCACTGTCTTAGGCATGAATTTTCCTGTTGAGGTTCCACTCCCATCCATGAAATGGGCAGCTTTTTTAAAGACGTTCTGAAATGGGACCCCAAAGCTTTCATCAGATCTTTCCCAAGCCTGTCAACCTCAGGGTGTAAGAGAAAGAGTGGAAAAAATTAAACAAGAGAAGGATTAAAAAAGAAAGGGCAGGAAGGCAAAAGAGACTGAGGGGGACAGGCACCTCCATATATAGCCCCCCATTGCATCTTTGCAACAACCCTAACAAGAGAGAATTACTTGCCCTCATTTTATCGAGAAAAAAAAAAAAAGACTTCAGTTACTTGATTTGTCATGTGCAATATTATTAATTTATGCTTTATTTTCTCAGAAGGCCAACAGGCTGTGGTTGTCTCTACACTGTCAAGAGGTATGGATAGACCCATTCCTGCAGGTCTTGCTCAGAGGTGGATCCCACCATCCCTTTCATCCTGTGGAAGCATCCTAAATGTTGTTGAGAAGGAGAACAGAGAGGTTGGAGAGTCATCAGCCCAACTGGAAGGTCAACAGGATCAGGACGCTGAGGGTCCAAGTCCTTGGCTGGAAGTGTGTGGAGTCAAAGAAACTCATCAGCCCAACCTGGTGAAGCCACACATGGGTTGGGGGCGGGGGTGCAGTTCCAGAATGCTAGGGATGGCTGGGCACTTGTTCCTTGATGTGTAGAGCTTAACAAGCTGCAATGTGGTTGCTGCCTTTAAGCCAGAGATTCAGAGAATTCTGAAGACAGTAGGGTCCCAGCTTGTGCGGGCATCCCATAGGCCCAGGACAGGCTGAGAAGGGAGCCTGGCCTTCATTGTCTGGGTGGGACACAAGAAGGCTTCCTGCCAGGACAAGACAACCCAAAACTAAAAGGCTGGGGGGTAGGCCACTACAAGCAAGACTTGAAGGGGGATTTAACAGAACAGCATCAATATACTGTGCCTTGCCAAGTTCCCCATAGGGGTGCTTCTGAAGGACCTGCCGATGACACGGAGAGCAGACTGCCATTTTTTAAGGTCTGAAAATGAGCTTTAATTGTCAAAGTAAATTCTAACAACCAAAAGGCAATGGGAAGATTTGGGTTCCTGGGATTAGAAAGTGGGGTTCAACATAGCGTGATGGAAGAGAGCAGGGGAAAAACAGAAAAACCAGTATTTTCCAACTTCAACCCTATCAGAGTTAGCACAACCAACAGGCTCGTTATACCGAATGCTTCCAAAGTCAGAATTTGTACTTTCTTTTCTAACTCCAAAGGCAAAGATCTCTTTAGTACTATGGGGCTAGAAATCAAATGCAGTTAAGGTCCTCAAACTGATGTTATGGAATCACTTTTTCCTGAGGTTATCAACAGCAGCATAAATCTACTGCAGGAATTAAGATCTGTTTAGGAACTTACATAGGGATCTGTAGTGGGAATCAGCCTAGGGCCATATAATTTCATCCACTATGTGTCAAAACTGTTGGATTGAGAACCCAGGCCAGCTCAGTGGAAGACGCAGAGAAGTAAGTATGGACTAAGACCGGACCAAATGGTACTCAGGCTCCTCTGGGCCCTCCAGATGAGGCCTCAACCTTGGGCTGCTTTTAGCAAGAACCTCCTGACCCTTGGCATCTCTTCTTCATTATCTCCCATCTATTGGCCCCCTCGCTCTAGCTATAAACCCCCAACTGTCTTTGCTGTATTCAGTTAGGCTCAGTCTCTGTCCCCTGCTCCAACTGTCTCCCCTCTATGGCCACAGTCTTGAATAAAATCTCTCTTGCCATCATAACAAGGACCTAGAGAATCATTTCTCACTAACAGCACTGGCCCGGGATCCTTCCTAACCTAGTGCAGAAGGGCAAGGGGAACAGTGACCTCCGTGACATGTGTCCGTGGTTTTGTCAAACCTGATTCTCCCCTCAAGTACATTTTGAATTTTCTCATCCTTTTCAGATTGTATTAAGGAGAAAACAAAGATTGGGGGGAAAAGGAAAAAAAAAAACAAAAAACAAAAAACAAAGCCTGAAGAAGGGTGCCTGGCTGGCCCAGTTGATAGACATGTGACTCTTAATCTCGGGGTTGTAGGTTCGAGCCCCACATTGAGTGTAGCGATTACTTAAAAAATAAAATCTTTAAGGGGCACCTGGGTGGCTCAGTCAGTTAAGTGTCAGACTCTTGGTTTCAGCTCAGGTTGTGACCTCAGAGTCCTGGGATAGAGACCTGCTCTCTGGGACGTCTGCTTGTCTCCCTCACGCTCTCTGTGCCTCCTCCACCTGCTCGCTCATGCATTCTAAATAAGTAAATCTTTAAAAACTAAAATAAATTTTTGAATTTTAATATGAAAAATAAAAATAAAATAAAATCTTTTTAAAAAGTTAAAAAAAAAACAACAAACAAACCTGAAGGAAATATCACAAAGAGACCAAGGGGAATGGACCAGTCAGTCTGTAGGACAAAGAGAAAGGCCCTGCAGTGCAGGCTGGTAAGGAAGGGGAAAGGAAGGAGGTTTCGCCACGTCAGGCTTATGGACTAAATGTTATAGCTTTATAAATTCCCAGAAGTGCAAAAAAGATCTCGGTGTATATAATGCTTTAAAAAGTCACAGAAGGAAAAAGGAAATGAATTCAACTCACTTGCTTTCGGGGATGCCTTTAAAAAAAAAAAAAAGGCAGATAAATGCTGCTAACAGAGCTCTTTGCAATGTTTCAAAATGAATAAATAAAACCTTCCCTGCCAACTTTTTTTTATTATTATGTCTGTCTCTGACTTTTTAAATGTTTTCCTTAAAAATGTTTTCATGCTTCCTTTTCCCTGAACGTTTTACAGTTCGCCTTCTTAAATTTCACTGGAGACCTGCAAATCAAGTTGTATCTTGCTGATTTGATAGCTGCTTTTACACAGCCCAGCGGAAGGCAATGCCTTGGCATCACTCTTGCTGGGAAGAGAGTTTATTAGCAAGCCCTCCCCCGTTCGGCTGGCGGGAGGACGTGCGAGGAAGGCCAGACTAGGCAAGGTCTGGCCCAGGGGCCAGCCGGCAGGTGTCTGGATCAGGCGGATGAGGCCACTCAGCAGTGACCTTCGGTGTCATAGCGACAACAAAGGAAAATCACCTCTCTCTCCAAACATCATTAGAGGCCCTCTCCTCCCTCCCTGGTTGGGAGAGGCGAAGGGAGAGTGGGCAGCGGCAAGAGAAGAAAAATCCTTGTTTTGCAATCCCGGTAATTAGTCCTAGAGGATTTCTCCCACTGTTCCGACTGCCAGGAAGGCCTGGGAAAGTGGAGTGGCCAGGCCTGCTACCCCGGCCACCGCGGAGCCAGCTCCCTACTTGAAATTCAAATGAGTGCGGCTCTGACCTTTCCTGTCACATATTTTATCTCAGAGACAGTTTACAAGGCCTCTCCTCCATGCAGGTCATGTTTTAGTTTAAACAGAAATACTCTCGTAGGTGTTAGATGCGAGTTAATGATTACACTGAAATCATTCTAATTAGGCTTTGTTGTTACACGCTGCCCTTTGGGGCCTGCCGCTGTTGTCACATAAAGTATTTTGTAGAAAAATAATTGGTCTGAGATCCCTTCCTTCCTCTCTCACATACCCGTCTCCTCTCTCCACCACTCCACAATCCCCACACTTTTTTTTTTTTTTTAATAATTATTGATTCTTCAGCACTTGATCAGGGAGATCATTTACCTTCAGTCCCTGTGAAGCTTCTGGAAGGTATCAGGGCAGGGAGGTATCTGCCGCCAGGAGGGTGGGAACTGTGGCCCAACCTTTGCCAATTCGGGCTTGGGTCCACCGTCAGAGGGAGAGAGAGGAGGAAATTTCTTTCAGGGCTCTTCCCAAACACCCTAACGTTTTGGTTTGTTTGGGTGGGGATCCTGGGTGGGGGGTGGGGGTGGGGAGGTGCCAACTTATTCAGGGAGCCTTGTCATCCTCCAGGTGTGGGGAGCAATTAGGGAGTGGGTGACACTACTTTCTCTCTTTGGCTTATTCATCATTTACATACATCTGCATACAGACAGCATGCTCGGTGCAATCTCAAGCAATTTTCAATCTTGTTATTGCAAGGATTTTTTTTTTCCTTCTCTCAACTTTTGTTTCTTCTCATTTAACCTGGAAAAATTGACCCAGGTGCCTTATGGAAAAAGCACTTAACAACTTGAGGGGATAGGCTGCACTGAACACCGCAGTCAGAGTTTACAAAGTGGGTAGTCACGAGAGGGCCTTTGGGGCCACGGCTAACAGGTCTGTTCTGGAGAATGGACAACACTGATGATGAGACAGACGGTCACTTAGAGAAAAAAAAAAAGTCACACTTCTCCTGAACCTCTGACAGTTAACAGGTTGGCTAAAGGGTTCAGAGGAGCAGGAGGCTTCAAATGAAGGAAGAAAGATTCAAACTGGGTAGGATATGCTCGCTGAATGTCCCAAGTAAACCCAGAAGGGGCTTCGTATCTCTGCTCAGAAATTGGTTGGCTCTACCTGTGAAGGTGGCTTCCAATCTTAAAAATAATGAAAAAACTCTTCTGAGGCCAACCTGTCTCAGCCACTATAAATCTGTACCCTTTATAACAAAAACTCAGAAAAACTTAAAAGAAATGAGGTTTTTGTGGCAAGAAGTTGTTGGAGGCAGATGGGCAGAAAATGTACTTATTCCAATAAAAAGTATAAAGAATAAAAATTTTAAAGATATAATTACTCTATATCTTAAAATTCCTTATCTCTAGGATATGCTGTCTTTTCCAATAATTCTTGCTACTCAAGGTGTGGCTCATGGACCTATAGGCCTGGCTTTACCAGGGGAGGTGTCAGAGAGGCAGAATCTCAGGCCCGGCCTCAGATCTGTTGAAAAGAATTTGCACAGGAGCAAAATCCCAAGTGATTCTAGGGCACATTAGTGTGAGGGGCCTGCCTTACTGCCCTCCTATCTTCATCAGGATCTCAGAAACTTATTCCCCATATCAGGGTTCCTTGACCTAAGTAAAGGGTTTGCTTCCTCTGAAATCCACCTCATCTCACACTATCAGAGGGAGAGACACCAATTAAAAAATAAAGAAGAAAGAAAGAAAGAAAAAAAGAAGAATGAAAACTTCTCTTCATTGAGAAATGTGTTATAGTGTGTGGCTCTTCTTTTCTTTTTGGCTTGGGGGTGGTATTTAGAGAGCCCTGAATGCTTTCAAAGAAAGCCATCAAATTAAAACACTGAGTTAGAAACCTCGTGGTCTTTTTATCTCAAGAGCGAATGTGAGTTGTCAGTCCACAGAAATCCGTTTCTATGAATAAACATTCGGCCTGTGATGCTAAGAATTCAATTAATGTTCAGTGCGGGTGTGAAAGGACGAGGGTCCCACTGATTGGATTCGCTGGCCCTCTGTTAGGATCAGATTTTAGAGATTCGTTTCCTCTGACATATTTTAGATAAAAATTTCTTCGGACAGCATATATAGAACATATATGTATTTAAATGTGTGTGTGTGTGTGTGCGTGTGTGTGTGTAGATAAATACACTTTCCTTCTCTTCTAAGCAATTAGGTCAGTTTAATCCAACACCCCCACAAACCCCAGATCCTCATGCCCGCCAAGGCCTCCCACTGCAGTGTGTTGGTAACACCTTTGTCACGGCCTAAACAAGGCATCAATAATTAAATTCCCATTTGTAAAAAGAGGAAATTATTCATGCCATCAGCACTCCCCATCAATAACAGGAGGAAACCTAACTATCTCATTACCCCATCACACTGTGTGCAAACAGAACTGCCCGTTGTTGACAATAAATATTTGATAAGGGAGGAAACAGGAAGGAGAAACCAAGGATGCCGAGAGTTGCTGCTTGAGCATTGCCAACGACCCGCACTGGGGCTGGGGTTTACCTCACGGACCCTCCCCACCTGGCCCCAGAGAGTCGCCACCAACTGACCGCAGCTGACTGGCACGCTGGCCATCTGCCTGCTTCCGAATCACACAGTCTTCCTTCAGTCACGTCTCAAAATAGAATCTAACCTTGGTTCCCCCTTTTCTCCCCTCCTTTGCTGTCTCAACAAATTCCTAGAGAAGTTTTTCCGTTCACTTTTTTTTAAAGCTGTTATACCTGAAACATTCTCCTACCGCTCCACGTTCTGACTGATGAGGTCAGGGCAGACCTCGGGGCTCAGTGGTCCTGGTTGGGTTTTCCACAGACCTGCTGGGAGGAGTCTTCTTTTTTTTTCCTGTGCCTCTGTTTTCTCAACTCTAAACAGAGACATTTGCAAGAGCTGACTTGTCTTTCTACTCTTAACAAGTGACTTTTTGAGAAAAATCTTCCAGCCACCCGCATAAAACACAATACAGGAAAATCACAAGTGACCAAAAAGGAGAGAGGGGAGTCATTTTCAGTCTGATATTATTTTTCTAAGATCAGCAGCGACGGCCATACTTCTACCCCTAGGTTTCTGCACGCTGCCGAATAGCAATAATGCTGATTGTTTTCTTTTATAAAGTGATTCTCTGTTCCTTGCCAGTATTTATTGACCACCCTTCTTGGCCCTTCTAGAATCTCTGGGAGCAGACCTACACAGAAGACATCCTCCACACTGACTTGTTCTCTAGCTTTTCTGGGCCAAGTGAAGACTCTAATAAGAGATCAGAAAGCACTTGACAGACGCTTGTACAGTTCTGCACCTCGCCCTCCCTATTTTGCAACCCTTCTAGAACACTAGTCACATCTTCCCATAACAGCAGCTCCTGCTCGACCGTCCCTTCCCTACTGCTCCAGTTCTCACTGGTCAGGGGGCCTCTTTTCCACCCTGCTCCCTTAGCCCGAAGCACAATAACACCTCCCCACAGCTGTTAGCTCGTGGCTTCTTTTAGCCTCCCCACACCTCTCTAAGTAGCACTTTCAATAAAGCCTTCTATTTGAGCCATCTGAGTTCAGTTCCATTTCATGTCAAACATCTAAGTGATACACAGGGTAAATATTAAGACTAACCAATTTAAAATAATTTTAAACTAACTACATTAGTTTGGGAGGGCTGTCATGACAAAGTCCCACCGACCCAGGGGCTTATTTTCTCACAGTTCTGGAGGCTCGAAGTCTGAGATCATAGTGCAGGCAAGACTGGGTTTTTGTTTTTGTTTTTGTTTTCAGAGGCCTTTCTCCTTAGCTTTAGATGGTGGTCTTCTCCCTATATCTTTGCGTTATAGTGAATGAAACCTGGCTGTGTTTCTAGAATATTCTTCCAGAGAGGTCTCCCAAGCATAAGTCCAAATCACTCCTAGTGCCATGCTCTCAAGAGAGGATGTGGCACCAGACAGGTACTCCGACCCCATGCTGGTCACAATTTGTGTTGGTTTTACCCACTTCAGCCAAAGGAAACTGTATACGATGGTGGGAGAGCCAAGCTGGGAGGCAGAAAACGAGGTCCCCTCCCAGCACGGAAGTGACCATCATTTAGTGTCTCAGATGCCCCATTTCTTCATTTATGAAATAGTAGTATCAACTAGCTCCTGCGATTATTGAAAGAACCAAAGGAGATATGTGTGAAATCCTTTGTAAACTTAAAATAACATCCTAAACAAGTACCAAAATTGTCCAGCATCCAATTGTATTATTTTCTATTTTTCAGAGTATTAGAATTCAAAGACAATAAATCCTTTGAAGGTAGGAAATCTTGTCATGCACTAACGTGATTTCTTCCACAGCTCCTAGCTGGGCACACTGAGGGTTTTCAATAAGTATCGGTGGAATGAAAGTTTCTAGAATGCAGTGTTTATCAAGCTGCTTTTAATTAAAAAGCAAAACATTGAACAAAAGCACCCAGCTTTGGAAGATGAAACTAGAAATATCTATTAGCTTACCCATTAAGTTGAGCTTATGAGAATTTCCCAGCATTTTTGCCAATATCTCTTTGTAATTACAGCACATCAATACATCTAAAATGCATTCAGAAAAACATTTATCAGTATTCCTTCCAGGGGCCATCGGATATGGTATGTAATTTTTGGCCGATGATGGGAGAGCATCTTCAGTTTCCCGGTAATTAGATGGGACCTTCAGTGTAATTGAAATTGGTACCCAGTAACAGCTCCAGCCTCAAATCAACACATCACGGGGTCACACTTCCTCTGAAATTTTATTTTATGGTGGGCTGAGCTTTGCATCGCTTTTACATTATATCAAGTCACACTGATTGCTGGAATCCTAATTCTTCTTCAAATGTACTCACGCTGAAAAGTTTTATGAGAAATACTAAGGAAACTAACTGGAGGTGGGAAGTATCAGATGATAAGTGGGGATTATAAATTGGGATTTTCTTTTTCCTCCAAGAGATACTTCCTTGAATCTTCCAAATTTCTCCTGATGGCTTTCTGCAAATCCCTTCATTTCAACTCACTATGGTATGAGCTCTGATGTCAGACAACCTGGTTTCAATGCTGACTCCACCACTTACTAGCTGTGTAAACTTGGGCACATTTCTTGACCTCTCTGGACCTCGTGTCTTTTGTAAAACCAAGATAATATGAACACCTGCCTCACAGAGCTGTTCTGTGGACTAAAAGAGCTAATTAATGGAAAAGACGTCAGACTGAGCCTGGCAAATAATGAGGTCTGAATAAATACTAGTGTTGTCGTTATAAAAATTTTCAGTCTTCCTTCTCTAAGTATGTCCATATGAGACTTAAGTGTAAGAGTCGTATACGCTAGTCCCCCTTTATGGTAAGAAGGATGGACTTGTCCAGCCCCTCCTGGCAGTCACATTCAATGCTCCCTTGAAACCAGAAGATCCACCAAGCCCTTAGATTACACAGACGCTACAAAAGGAAGGAACTTGAAAGATAGTATTGTCAATTTCCATCTTTTGTGATAAGGAGACAAAGAGCAATCATACTCTGGTTGGATTTCTTGTAGGTCTGTATACTGGACAGGAGACTAGAATGAGCAATACCACCACCAAGCCCTTTGTAAAGAACAGAGCCTTCCTCACCACATAACCAGCTCTTGCCAAAACTCACCCACTTCTTTCTTTCATGAGTCCTGAGCCCAGGCTTCTAAAAATCAACCTACTCATGGACAGGTAGAAAGTCATCTAACAGACCAAAACATAGGTTCCTTGGGGGTCTGAATCACCTATAAACTTTTTCCTATTTCTTTAAAAAAAAAAAACAAAACTAGCACTTTGCTTCACACACAGTAGGTCTTGAAAAAGAAATGATTAAAAATGTCAACTTAGGTACATCGCGATGATGTATCCACCATCACCCCCTTATTCACCTTTAACATGATCTGACATATGGGCATATGGGAAAGATCATGAATAGATTAATAATAGTCCATAATAAGAATTTCAGATTCCTGGGGCACCTGGGTGGTTCAGTCAGTTAAGCATCTGCCTTTGGCTTAGATCATGATCCCATAGTCCTGGGATCAAGTTTTGAATTGGGCTCCTTGCTCGATGGAGGCCCTGTTTCTCCCTCTCCCTCTACCTGCCTGGCCCCTGCTTGAGCGCTCTCTCTCTGGCAACTATATATAAATAAAATCTTTAAAAATTTTTCAGATTCTTTTTTACTTCAACACTCCTATCCTATTCCCTATGCAATGCACAGATTAATAGGCAAAATCTACATAAACTGGGGTCACTGCATCAATACACTGGAATATTCCTCAGAAGTCTTCCCACCAATAGGCATCACTGGCTGCCCACATCGGAGAACAGGTCCTCTGGCACACATGTAACTGCTCTGTCAAATCAAAAGGCATTTTTGGCTTCAAATTAAATGCAAACTTTGGATGGCTGCCACAGCCTATTTATCAATGTAACAAACAATATTTACCAATTGCTTCATTTCCCTAAATTGTTTTCCGTCCTCAGGACATGTTGTTTGCATCTTAATTTAGCACTAATTTCTCTGTGCTGGTACCTTCTCCCGTGTGTTTTACCTTATTCCTGCTTCTGACAAAAGTAAACACTGACTTGGACAGCTCTGGCAACTTGCTAATACAATGGATTAGTGCATTCTGCCTTAAGCAAAGTCTTCCTTTCCTCTCCTTAGGGATTGCACAGCTATCAGATGTAATTTTGATTCTTATTATTTTAGCAGTCATGCATGGGACCTCTTTAGGTATTTGAGACTGAACTCTCTGACAACAGGTTGGAACACGTCCCAGCCAAGGACATAAACACAGTTGCCTCTGAGATGAAGGAGGCAGAAAAGAAATGCCTGTGTGGAAGAATGAGGGAGAGAATCAACTGGGAAGTCAGTCCAAAATCTGGGATATGGTTAATCTCAACAGTGCTTGACTTCCTGTTTCCATACTTACTGCAATCTGAACATCTAGGACCAAAAACCAAGAAAGCATTTGAAACAAGAAAAGATAACAA
Organism: Martes martes; assembly: GCF_963455335.1. NCBI lineage: Eukaryota > Metazoa > Chordata > Mammalia > Carnivora > Mustelidae > Martes > Martes martes. Next base: position 18,832,654 of record NC_137900.1, on the reverse strand, counting down.
AGAGACTGAAATCAAACCAACTTCCCGCTCACAGAAGCAATCAGAACGCTTTAAGCCTCATGACTAAACAAGAACCTACCCCATGGTGGTTCCAGATTAAGATTTCCAAGTGAGATCAGGTAAAGCACATTGAGGAGATGGTAAATAGGTTAATCTGGCTTGGATGGGAGGGAAGGAACAGACTCTGGCTTCCTTCCCTAATCCCACCTGCACTGTAATGCCAGAATGGTCGCCTCCCGCCCCTGATTTCACACTACTCACCAGCTCAGTGAGCTTCTGGTTCTCTATTTCACCAATCCATGAATCTGAAGGGCTGGTTTCCTCAACGTCAGCATGCCTCAGAATCCTCTGCAGAGCTCACTCAAAATCCCTATCTTCAGAAGATTGGGGGTGTTGAATACCCAGCATCTTTTTTTTTTTTTTTTAAGACTTAAAAAAAAGAGAGAGCGCATGCGCACACACAAATAAGGAGACGGGGGAGGGGAAGGAGTCTTCTGCTGACTCTACGCTGAGCGCAGGGCCCGGCCAGGGGCTGATCGCCCCACCCAAGCCGAAACCAAGAGTTGAACATTTTGTTGTGACTCAGGTGCCCCATCTCTGTTTTTAATAAACGTCCTATGTGAGTCCAGCAGTGATATCATTCACCTCACACCTATAAAAACTAGGACAACAGACCATAAATGACATGTTCCGGACCACACAAACCATGCTCATGTGTGGAGAGCTGGCCTGGACTCTGGTGGCCTGTCTCCTCTTGATGTCCTGGTTGCAGCCACGAGCCACCGCCTCTTACAGAAGCAAAAGTCGCTGCCTCTGCCTGCCTTTGAAGGTCCTTAGCCCAGTACGCTGCAACTGAACTCTCTCCCAGTCACACTCTCTTTCTTGCTTTCCCTGAGCATCCTCTACTCTAATTAAGCAACGCCCCCCCCCCCCACTTTTTGTCCCTCAATGTCACCTTCACATGCAGTATCCACCATTCTCTTACCCCACCATTCTTCTGCCTTCCGCTCAATCCCACTTCTTCCTTCCAGGTCTGTTCCATCCTCTCTAACTACACTTCAGTCTTTGTTGCAAAGCATAGCCATGAACGACACCTTCTTACACAGTGTCTCTGATGGTTAATTGTATGTGCCCACTTCACGGGGCCACAGGATACAGAGACAGCTGGTTAAGCATGATTTCTGGATGTGTCCACGAGGTGTTTCTAGAACAGATTAGCCTTTGAATGGGTGAACTGAGCAAGCAGATGGTTCTCCCCAGTGTGGGAGAACCAAATGGTTGAAGGACTTACGAGAAAGGAAGAGGCAGGAGAAGGTTGAATTCACTCTGGAACACTGATCTTCTCCTGACCTTGGTGCTCCTGATTCTCAAGCCTTCAGATTCAGGCTGAAATCTACACCACCAGCTCTCCAGTCCTAGGTCCTCAGACAACAGCACTGGGTTTCCTGGGCCCCCAGCGTGCAGATGGAAGATCAGGGGACATCTCAGTCCCATTACCAATCAGAATCAATCAGTTATTTACTCCTATAACAAATCTTTCTCTAAATAGGTGTGTGTGTGTGTGTGTGTGTGTGTGTGTAGAATACATCTAGATATAGAATATATGTTTTCTACATATATCCTAGATATACAGATATTATATATATACACATACTCAGTTGACCCTTGAACAAATATATATTCTAGATACACAGATATTATATATACATATATACATATATATTCTAGATGTATAGATATTAAATACATATATATACACATATGTACTCTAGATATACAGACACTATATATGTATATTCATATACATACATACACAGTTGACCCTTGAACGTGAGGATAAAGAATGTCAGCCTTCCATGCAGTCAAAAACCCATGTATGGGGCACCTGGGTGGCATAGTTGGTTGAATATTTGACTCTTGGTTTTGGCTCAGGTCATCATCTCAGGGGTCTGGTTTAAGACAATCTCTTCCTCTCCCTCTGCCCTTCCCCCCGACTAAGATAAATAAACCTTTAAATAAAATCCATCTATACTTTATGACTCCTCCAAAACTTAACTACTTATAGTTTACTGTTGCCTGAAAGGTTTACTATAACGTAGTCAATTAACATGTATTTTGTATTAACACACACTTTGTGTCAGTTTTCTGACAATAAACTAAAGAAAATGTTAGTAAAGAAGAAAACATTCGGGGTGCCTGGGTGGCTCAGTGGGTTAAAGCCTCTGCCCTTGGCTCAGGTCATGATCTCAGGGTCCTGGGATCAAGCCCCGCATCAGGCTCTCTGCTCAGCAGGGAGCCTGCTTCCTCCTCTCTCTCTGGCTGCCTCTCTGCCTACTTGTGATCTCTCTCTCTCTATCAAATAAATAAATAAAATCTTTAAAAAAAAAAAAAAGAAGAAGAAGAAAACGTGCCTTACAGTACTGTCCTGTATTTATTGAAAAAAAATTCCACACATAAATGGATGTGTACGGGTCAACCTCACGTTGTTCAAGAGTCAACTATATATAGAATACTAAATATATCTCCTATGGGCTGTTTCTCCAGAGAACCTGATACAATTTCATTTCTTTTTATACTGTTTCTAGTGTTTCTTATATATTATACTTTTTCTTTTAATTTGTTCCCCAACTATGTTGTGAGTTCCCCAAAGTCAGGGCCCACCCATTGTTTTTTTCTTTTAGTACCTCTCACAGTACCTAGCACAATGTTAAAATATAATAGGTTATCAAATATTTGCTGATCATTATTATTCTGTTGTGTCATTACATTGTCAATTGACATATGCTTATTCTGTTTTTAAGATGTAACCTCTTCAAATGAAGATTTTATTAGTTTGTGAATCACAGGCTGTGGGAGATAGAGACCAAAATCTATAAGGTATTAGCCTTAGGACATATTTTTTTATTCCATCAATTTTTAAAATTGATGATTATATCAAAATTAGAACATTTCACATACAAACTTCTCCTGGAAAAATCTTAAGAACTAGGAATCCTGTACACATTCCCAGAGATCAGAAATTGCCTTGAGCTAAGTAAAACCAGCTGCCTCCTTTAGACAGGCTTTGTATGGTCCAATTTTCACAGTGACCCCCTTTGCTATGGTGTCCCCCACACTTACTGATGCCCAGCGGGGATCAGTAGTCATTTATCATCATACTTGACCACTGTTTTCACAACTAATAGAGAAGTAGTTGCCAGGGCTATCATCTATCAAGGAGAGGTATGAAAAGAGAGAACACAGAGTCTACTTGTTTCACACACACACACACACACACACACACACACACACATTGGAGAACATACACCTTTGTCAAAGCCAGGAATGGGTCTATATATCTAATATGCAAGCAAAGCGTGTCCATGTCTTTTGTATGCCCTGCAAACCTCATTCACTCACACTGCCTCTCAAGGGTCCTCACACATGTGAATTCTGATAGAGGCCTTCAGTGAAATACTGGCCTGGCTATGGTGAGTCAGGCAGGGAAGCTAAGTTATGCCACACCAGGAAAAGCCCGATAACAAGAAAAGTTACTTCTTATTCATCCTATGTGTCCATTAAGGGTCAGCTGGAGACTCCGCTCCACGTTTCCTGGCTCTGACAAAGCAGCCACCATCTGGAATATTGCCAGTCACCATGATAAGCAGAACAAGTGCCCTTAAGAGGTCTCACACTGACAATAAGTGCTCCAGGCTGAAAATGACACCCATCACTTCTACTCACAACTCACTGGCCAGAATTCCTCGCCCAACCCCCACCTCACTGCAAGGCAGGAAAAGCCCACCTTATGTCTGAGGGGAAAGAGTTGAAAATAACGACCATCACTGATGACCACACCCACAAAGCCACCAGCACTCTCACCTTGAGAAGGCTACACCTGCCCTTGGAAGACGGGGGAGCAGCCACGGGTGGGCACTTGACTGATACGTTGCCTTGATCTGCAGCTGGATGGCCATGGTCCAGCAGGTCTTCTAGTTAAAGGCTTTGTACAAAGAGCCCCCACTTTGTTGCTTCTATTTGAGGATTCCTAAAGAAGCGTGAGATGACTGATGATATTTCAAAATTGTGGCCAAACACGAGTCCCTGCACATCTCAGTCATCACATCAGTAAAAACAATGCTCTCCCCGCTCCTCCAGTTTAAGTCACCTTGTTATACCAGGAGTGATAGAGACACTGATTAAGAAGAAAGACAAGACTTACCAGCCCTAGGGGTGAGAACTTTAACAGGAAGGATATAATTTGTTTAAGAGGGAAGCAAAATGAGAGGGTATGCATAAGCTCATTGTGCAAAAACCATGTCTAATTCAACATTTTGTGTGGCACCTTGCATATTATTGCTTTAAACTTTTAACAACTTTAATAATATCCTTGAACCTAATTATTCTCCGACAGGCACATCATAAAAGCCACCTTCAAAAGTGATGCGAGAAAAACTACACTCACTGCTTAGTGTTATTTCTGACAAGTATCTGTACACTCCTGGTAATGTATAAAAGTCCTCATTTAATTTGCCTTTTCAATACCGCAATGAAAAAAATCATAATCAAAGAATAAGAATGTATCTTTGAAGCCTGTAATAAGGTCTGACCATTGCGAGAATCTACGTGAACGTCTCTGCATCCGTCTACAGAAATCAGACTTTTCCAAAACACACTCAGCAAGACTTTATCCAGCTCCTGTTTTCATAGTGTTGAAAACATCCACATGCTTTTTTCTGCACACCTGACACTTCTCCCCTACGATCTCCTTGTGTGGGGCAGAAAATGCCTTAATCAGAACTTAATTTATCATAGAGAATAATGAATGCTTTTTAAAAGCACAGATAAAGATTTTTTACAGAAAAGCTAGGACTCTTATAAATTGCTACCTGCTGAAAATGCACAATGATGGCCCTGTCATGAAATCACAATGAGATAATAGTATTATTTAATAAAATTTAGTGACCAATTGAACACATGTATTAAGAATTATGCAATGAGAATGACTTTATATATTTCCTGCCAGCCTCTATGTCAGAAATTGAGACTGCATTCCTAGTGAGCCAAGCTAGAGTACTGACAGCCAACAGTGGGAAACCTTGATGTATTCAAGAGTCCAATTTAGCTCTTGGGTCATTTTCAAGTAAGTGCCCCACACAGGCAAGCCATCTAAAGATTCCAAAGTTTGACTTATGATTAACATTGTTGTCAAAAGAGCAGTGCAGAAAATTGCTTCCTATGAATTCTTGGAAACTTGGAATCCTAACGTGTTCTAACAGGAGCTTAGAAATAAAAATAGGAAAAATGGGGAGGGCTACTTTAGGGCCATGAAAACCTCCCTTTCTAATACCATGAGGAGATACTTTTTCAAAATCACACACACGAACAACACAGATAAAAATCCCAGAACACGCAGAACATTCTGGAATCACTCTGAGATTTTAACGGACTTGATATTCCATTCTGATGGTCCCACCCTGTCATCAGATAGCCATACCCAGCTTCCCAGAAAGCTTCAGCCTGTGATAACCCACACAAGTGGAACAGTCCCGGAAGATTCTGGAGGATGGGACAGAGAGGTTTTTAAGCTCAATGATTTGGAACCGTCATGACATGTGGGGCCCCATGAGTAAGCGTAGCCAGAGAAGGTGGGGAAGAAAGGGAGACTGCAAGGCACTGGAGTGTCCCCTGGCACAAAAAGTTGATGCCCAATTAGATTTAGAAAAAGTGACAAAGAGTTGATGCCCAATTAGGTTTAGAAAAAGCTCTTCTCTGTAAACCTCAATTACCTGTGATGCCTTATGACATTCAGCATTTACAAAGTATAATTACACAATAGTGTCTGACATTTAACGTCTATGGATAATTTAAAAGACTTCTACTTCAAAAAGGCTGCTCATGAGCAACAGTAATCACTTCAATTAGCTTGGCACCATTACAATGTAACAAGACCATTTGACTGCCTATTAGAACCAGCCAAGCTCTTCAAGTGTGTTAATTTAGCAGTCATTGCTAATTTCTGGGCTTTGCTACATTTGCATAGGAAAACACATCCCTTAAAGCAAGAGAGGAAGTTTCGTTCCTGAACTGGCTTCCTATTCTTAGAGCGGCTTTTTATATTTTCACATAAAAAATCAGAAACATATTTGAAACGTGGGCATCTCTAAATAGTACAGGGTAAGATGAGACTCCTAGCAAATTTAAGACGCTACTTCTCCCACTTTCCTGTCATTTATGTATGTACATATACACACATATGTATACATATGTAAGTATATATTACCATAAATAGGATATATAGAATAGACAATATGTAACATATATTGGGTACTATAATACCTAATACACTTGTAATATCTAACATATGTAATATGCTATATATACACTGTAATGTATTTAAATTCAACTAGACAAAACCATGGCTGGAAAAAAGCAAAAGCTTTGGTCTCTAAAAGTAAGTTCTAAGTCACGAGCCAATCTGCCAGGACTGGAGTTATGGATGTGTAGTCTTTTTATTTTATTATTTTATTATTGTTATGATTATTAATTCATAAATGAATTGGGCTTTTTAACATCATATTCTTATAGTTGGATACAATTTGCTTCTCCCCACAAAGAATCTGTGTCTTACAGAAGAGAAAGTTTACCCACTGAGCAGCACTATACACAGACACACACACACACATACACCCCTGGAGATTACAATACAGGCCTTTTGACTTAAGCTTCAATAGAAATGTATTTAGGACATCTGGGTGGCTCAGTTGGTTAAAGGTTCGACTCTCCATTACAGCTGAGCTCATGATCTTCAGATCATGAGATCAAGCCCTGCACTGGGCTCCGCCCTCAGCAGGGAATCTGCTTGAGATTCTCTCTCTCCCTCCACCTCTGCCTCTCCGCTCCTGGTGCTGACATTCTTTCTCTCTCTCTTCCTCACTCTCTCTAAAGTAAATAAATAAATCTTAAAAAATAAATAAATAGATAGATGTATTAACACACTCCATGGCTGGGCACTGTTAGGTGCTAAAGTTTGTGAGCAGAAAATCCAGTAAAGAAATTAACTGGGGGGCGCCTCGGTGGCTCAGTTGTTGGACGTCTGCCTTCAGCTCAGGTCATGATCCCAGGGTCCTGGGATCGAGTCCTGTATTGGGCTCCTTGGTCTGAAGGGAATCTGTTTCTCTCTCCGCCTCTGCCCGGCTCTCTGCCTGCTTGTGAGTGTTCTCTTTCTCTCTCTCTCTCTCTCTCTCTCTCTGACAAATAAATAAATAAATAAAACTAAAAAAAGAAAAAAAAAATTCCCTGGATTCCTGATCTAGTGCTCTTTTGCCAGGATGAAGATTTTCCTAACTGGGGTTCTCCTGACTCTAATCTCTTTATGCTCTGACATTACCTGTCATTTATTCAGGAAAGTACATTATTTAGGAAAGTACATTACATTCTTAATAAATGATTTTTTATGTTATATAGGTAGCTATTTATTTAGGAAAGTACATTACATTCTTAATAAATGATTTTTTATGTTAAAAGGACTTCAAAGATTCCTCTTTTTTTTTAATGAGACAGGATTCACATATAAAATTCAAATTTACAAAGCATAAAATTCGGTGGTTCTAATGATGTTCACCAATTTGTTCAACCACAATGGCTATCTGACCTTAGAATACTTTCTTACTCAGTAAAGAAAGCCCTTACCAATTAGTAGTCAGTGCTATTAACCCCTCTCTCAGGCCCCGATAATCACTAATCTACTTTATAGATCTTTGGATTTGCCTATTCCAGACATTTCACATGAAGAAAATCATATCAGATGTGGCCTTTTCTGTCTTGCTTCTTTCATTTACCATGTTTTCAGGATGCATCAGTGTTGTACCATGTAAACAGACTTAACTCATTTTTATGATGGCATAATATTCCACGGTATGGATATACCACATTTTATTTACCCATTCATCAATTGATAGACATTTGGGTTGTACCCACTTTGGGGTTACTGTAAACAATATTATGAATACTGGTGTACAAGTTTTTGTGTGGGTGTCTGTCTGCAATTCTCTTGAGTTATTGCCATAGAGCAGAATGGCTGGGTCATATGGTAAGTCTATTTTTAACCATTTAAGGAAATGCCAAACTATTCATTAAGGTGGCTGCTCCATTTTACAATCCCACCAGCAATGCATGGGAGTCCCACACTCTCCACACCTTTTCCCACACTTGTTATTGCCCATCCCATACACACACACACACACACACACATATATATGTACACACATATGTATGTGTATATATATAAAATTTATGTTCCAGAGAGCGAGAGCATGCGTAAGCAGGGGAGCAGCAGAGGAAGGGGGAGAAGCAGACTCCCCACTGAGCAGGGACCCCCCCCCCAACACGGGGCTTGATGCCAGGATCCTGGGATCATGACCTGAGCCAAAGGCAGACACTTAATGGACTGAGCCACCCAGGTGCCCCTGTCCATCTTTTTGATTATGGAGTCTTAGTGGGTATGAAGCAGTGTCTCATTATGACATATGATGTCTTTCCATTTATTGAGGTTTTCTCTACTTTCTCTCAATCATGTATTTTTAAAATTCTCAGTGTACAATGGACATGCCTTCTCCGCACAGCCCGGCAATTGACAACTCTGCCTTAGCCTTCACGTCCTGCTCACACAGAGCCTCAAGAGGAGCCAGAGGCAAGAGTTTAGGGCCGTTTTCGTTTACTACTGAATGTGTGTGGAAGCCTCAGCATGCACAACACCTATACCAGCATGTGCCCTTAGGGATTCCCAAGATTATGCCAGAATTTTCCAAATCCCCAATGGATACCTCATTTCCCCAGTCTTCCCTATTAATCGTTTATTCTTTTTTCCACCCCAACTCTTATCCCCATCTCAGGCAGCCTCAAAGCTCAACTATTGCCCCTAAATATTTTTGACAAACTACCTTGAAAAAAGACTTACTACTGAATGGGCTCTGAGAACAAAAAAGGAGCCTTGTGAGTGGGGGTACTCCAGGGAACCATGAGATAAGTCAAATAGCAATTCTTGAGTCATAAGGCTTTGAAGGAACTCCAACTCCCAACTGTCCTCTCTGGTGGCTTCCAAGGTGTACATGTGCACTGTGACTGTGGGCAAAGCTCCAGAGAGAGGAATGGGGACAAGGTAAGTTAAAATGCCACAGGTCACCAGTCAGATTTTACCTCAGTGTTCCTCAGATTGTTGCCAGAGTTTGGTTAATTTCCAGTGTTCTGAAAAGTTGATTCTGGCCATTTTTCCCCCAGTCTTCTCATTGCTTTTTTGGAGGAGAGAATTTTCGGAAGTCCTTCCTCTACCATTTTCGCTCAAGTCTTACCAAATATTCCTCTTTTCTAACAAAAATCCAAATTCTTCAATTTGAGATCTCTCCCCAAATTGTATCCTACTGTCAAACTTACTTTCTCTTCCTCATTTGCCTTCAATTAAAGGAGCACTCCACTCGGACCACATTGGTCTCTTTTCTGTTTCCTGCATATGTGAAGTTCATCCCTGCCTGAGGCTTTTTGTAGACCTTTCTTCTTGCGCAGACTGTCCCTTGAACTCCCCTCTGACCACAAAAATCCCATCCATCCATCCATCCACCCATCCATCTATCCACCCATCCAGTCCTGTTCATATCCTCCCCTTCAGAGTCACCCAGGACTCCAGGCCACAGGGGCCTCTTCCTTCTCTCTTCTGATGGAAGCTAAGACTCTGTGGTCATTGTATCAGCTCACTTTATATTGCTGCATACCGCTCTTCTGTCATAAAAACCTAGCTTAGCTAATAAACAAGAGTTTAAACTATTTGAGAATCTTACATTTCATACTTAAATTCTGATTACTCCACAGTAGGTGGCCAATAAATTTTAATTGACCTGAATCAGATAGAAGACGACCAGGGTCCCTTAACATTGGTTCAACAGCTACCTCCCCACATTCACTCTCCAATACTTGTACTTCCTTAAATGCAAATTTTCTTCTGAGCACACGTTAAATGTACTGGCATTCCTTCTCTGCAACAGAACGGGGGATTTTGAAGGAAGAGAATTACCCTAACTGGTTCTTTCCTGTAATGAGCTTCAGAAAACAGTAGCATTAGACAGAACCTTGAAGAATATGCAAGAGTGAATCTCCTGAATTTTCCACACAAATATATATGGGAAATGGACAAGTATTTTGTTTAGCTTGATTTGACCAATGTGGCAAATGGTTTACTTAATCTTGATTTTTTTTTTCTTAATTTCATTATGTGTGTCCAGGGATTTACTAATGATACAGGAAATTCAAACCAATTCTCTAACGCATCCATTCTAATAAAGAATTTGTGTGGGTGTATGCATGCATGCATGTGTGTGTTTGTATGTACTTAATGCTCTGTGGAGTACCTAGTATATGTCAGTTAAATAAGAGATAATGAGTCATCATTATCAATCATCAATGAGAACAAATTCTCATCACTGAGATTCCCTAAGTCTGTCACATTCAAATCTCAAGTTTGATGTGGAAAGGGGAACAATTACTATAAGCCAACCATAGAGTGAGCTATGGCAGTATAACTCACAATAACAGATTATACATATTTAAATTCTTATAACCAGATTATTATACTGCTATAGACTCAATGTCTGTATCCTCCTAAAATTTACACGTTGAGATCCTAATCCCAAATATGATAGTATTTGGAAGTGGGACATTTGGGAGGTGATTATGTCATGAAGGTGAAGCCCTCATGAACGGGAATAGTGTCCTTAGCACAAAGACCACAGAGGGGCGCCTCGGTGGCTCAGTAGGTTGAGCATCTGACTTTTGATTTAGGTTCAGGTCATGATCTCAGGGTCCTGAAATCAAGCCCCACATTAGGCTCCATCCTGGGCATGGAGCCTGCTTGGGATTCTCTCTCTTCCTCTGCCCCTTCCCCAAGTCATGCAATTAATCTATCTATCAATCAGTATCTTTTAAAAAGAGAGAGGGACAGCACACAGAGATCCCTTGCCCCCTCTGCCATATAAGGACACAGCAAAAAGAACCTTCTATAAACTCTCACTAGACACCAAATTTGTTAATGCCTTGATCTTAGACTTCCAGCCTCCAGAGGTGTGAGAAATAACTTTGTTGTTTATAAGCTTCCTACTCTATGGTATTTTTATAGGAGCCCAAATGGACCAAGGTCTATATGTGCATTGTACAAATCATAATTAAATGTTGGTTGCTGGTATGCCCCCCAAAATAGGCTCTCCTGGTGAATAAAAGAAAAATATAATGGACACTTAAGGCCACATATTAACAGCCTCATGAAATAAAACAGTGCTCTATAATAAACTTATTCAAGTTGCTCTTCCTAAGAGGTAGTAGCAAGACCACTTCTCTCAAGTTCCTTTTTATTAGTTTTTAAAAACATCCACATGCCTTTGAAAGCTACACTTGAGTGCTTCAGATGAAATAGGACACCAGTGATCTTCAGCCATCCTTCAAGACTGCAATTTCCTAGTTTGAGAGATGATCCAGATAAAAACTTTTTACCCCGATAGATCAGATATTTCATGAGAGTACTTTTTCCTATATTGAAGCACCAGAACTACTTCCATTTGCCTTCTAGTAGCTTCCACCATTGTGATCTGGCTCCCCTCTCTGGTCTCAGGGGCAACTATCCACCTCAGTGTACAATATATACTGGCCTTCACCTTTCTGCCGCCAGGCCTGTGCCCTTGGTGTCCACTCTGCCTTACGGGCTCCTCCTTCAAGTTCCCGCAAGGCGTGCTGATTCCACACCATAGGTCTCTGCTCCAGTGTTAGGAAGGGCTCCCCTGACTACCTGTTTACAATTATAACCACTCCACCTTCAACACTGCCATTCCCAATTCTCTGACTTAATTTTCCCTTAGCAATCACCACTGACTAAACACAATATATCCTAATTATCTACCTGTTGGTTATATGCTCCCTACAACCAGAATGTAAGCTGTACAAGATTAGGAACTTGGGTCTCTCTTGTTCAGTGCTCGATCCCCAACATCTGTAGAGTGCCTCTCACAGAGTAGGTGCCTGGAATATACTGGAATGAATGAACTAACATATACACAAAATGACTGTAAGTCTAGTATGGGAAGGTATACACTGGTGATACTCAACATTAACCCAAATGCTTTTAAAGGCAAGGCAGGAAAAGCAAATATAAGAACAACACAATAGGGAACAGTTGATGAGGACATGACAGACAGCACTGGCATGAAAGGACATGGCACCTCTACTCTCCTAAACCCTTTGTATGGCTATATTCAAGCCAGAACTGTAAGTTGGGACTCTGGTGGTCTGCAGAGTGGTCAGAAAAGATGTGGCCCTAGGACGAAGGGCCAGTTTCTTTTGAAGGCCACCCCAGGGATGAGAGCATGTCTTTTGGATGCATTTTAGCCAGAGCTGGTGACAATCACTTTGCAAATGCCTTTGAGTCTCAGAAGTCTGCTGCTTCTCTGATACTGGAATTTAAAAAGAAAAAAAACAAAACAAAAACAAAATTTAAAAAAAAAAAAAGCCTTCCACAAACCAGGCACTGAGGAAAAGTAGCTATTAATTTAGAAGTCTCAATTCTCCTTCAAGAGTGAAAGGAGATTGGCGAGGATGTGGAGAAAGGGGAACCCTCCTACAGTGTTGGTGGGAATGCAAGCTGGTGCTGCCACTCTGGAGAACAGTATGGAGGTTCCTCAAAAAGTTGAAAATGGAGCTACCCTACGCAACTCAGCAATCACACTGCTGGGTATTTACCCTAAAGATACAAATGCAGGGATCTGAAGGGGCATGCACAGCCGAATGTTTATAACAGCAATGTCCACAATAGCCAAACTATGGAAAGTGCCCAGATGTCCACTGACGGATGAATGGATAAAGAAGATGTGGTATATATATATATACAATGGAATACTAAGCAACCATCAAAAAATGAAATCTTGCCATTTGCAATGACATCAATGGAACTAGAGGGTATTATGCTAAGTGAAATAAGTCAATCAGAGAAAGACAGTCATCATATGATCTCTCTGATATGAGAAATCTGAAAGGCAGGGCAGGTGGTCGTGGGAGGGAGGATGGGAAAAAAATGAAACAAGATGGGACCAGGAAGGGAGACAAACCATAAGAGACTCTTAACCTCAGGAAACAAACTGAGGGTTACTGGGAGGTGACCAAGGAGGGATAAGGTGGCTGGGTGATGGACAATGAGGAAGGTATGTGCTATAGTAAGTACTATGAATTGTATAAGACTAATGATTCACAGACCTGTACCCCTGAAGCAAATAATACATTATATGTTAATTTAAAAAAAGAGTGAAAGGAGAACAAAATCTTTTTCATTCAAAATATAGGAGAATTTCCTACTCACAGATGTTTCCTGCCTGAGAAAAATATGAAAGGATGTACATAAGGAAGAAGAAAACAGGTCTTCAACATATGGGGCAGGATGTGAGAAGCAACACTTAGCAAAGAAATTGGTAAAGGAGTCAAAAACTTAGGAGGAAATGATGGTAAAAATTAATATTGACTAATTAAAGTAGTTTTTCTTAAAGTAAAATTAAACTAGATAGAAATAATATGAAAGAATGCAGGGAAGATATTGGAATTGAAGTATTCCAAGATCCTGTGATTTTCAAGGAAGAAGAGAGATATTGATTAATTCTAGGCTTAAGTATGTGAGAATTCTTTCATCAGTAGAAATAGAACATACAGAGCAAAGAATTAAATTCAATTACTAAGATACGAGAGGAAAAGGATTTAAAAATCAACAAAATTATTGTAAGTAAAAAAACAAAGTTACTACATCCTAGAATAAATCCAAACATATCAGTAATTGCTATTAAAGTAAACAGAATCAGAATAAACTCACCAGTCCAAAGAAAGAGGTGCTGAGATTAGATTTGTTTAATCTTGCTGTCTTCTATTTAAGTGGTTACCTTGGGATGGGAAGGAATAGGCTATTGATATGAGTGAGAACTTTCTGAAGTGATAGAGATTTTCTATATTCATCTGAGTGGTGGCCACACAGGCATATACATAAAAATCTGGGAGCTTTACACTTGAGATTTGCACATTTACCTGCATATAGATTTTTAAATAAACAATGTGACCATTAAATATAGAGAAAGTTAAATATTGAATACACTCAAGATTAATATTAATTTCAACCTATCTGATTTCTGTAAGTATTTTCAAGATAATACATTTTATTCTGAATCTTCCTTGTACAAATTTTCCAGCTCTCATCAGTCAGGATTTAAAAGCTTTTGTGCAAAATCGTGTGTGTGCGTCCCTCTAAAACAATACAAAGAAGTACATGGAATTTAGAAAAAGTGACAGGAAAGCTTATTTTTAATGGGGGGTTTCCCAGGAGGAGGTAGTTTTAGAAACAAGTCATGAAATGTAGCTGAGATATAGACCAGCCATATGCGACAGGGAAAGTGAAGACAATGCCAAATGGAGTACCCCTTATAAGCAAGAGTGAAGGTGGGAATACCAGGAGAAGACTGGTACCAAGGTGGTTGGAAGTGGGCCAAGAAATGTGTTCCAGGAGAGGGCACTGCAAGAACAAATGAGCAAAGGAAAACCTGTTATAACAGCTGGATGGAGAGGAGGGAGCAAGAAAGGGAACAGGGAACCCTAGAAAGTTTCTGAGCAAGGCAGAAATCTGGTCTGCAGCAGGGTGTAGTGGTTGGGGAAGGAGTGAGGAGATACCATGGCAAATGGCCCACTGTTGACCTTGAACCTGGGCCTGGGAGCCTTGGCTACAGTAGACAGACCATCAGAAAAAACCAACTTTCTCTGTTCAGTTCACCACAGAAGTTCAGAAAAGAAAACAGGTACCAGGCTCGTGTAAACACCCTTTCTGTGCATATCTAAACAGGTGTGCAAGCTGAGGAAGTTCTCTGAGTCCTGAAAAAAGTGAGTATGGGCAGCCAGTGAGACAAACAAGCCTCTGCAGCTACTGGAGGCCCAGATGTCAGACACCAATCTCAGGTCATCGCTTTATTTTTAAGAACCTCACATCTAAGGGGCAAAATATGACACTGCGGCCCACCCTAGACAGAAAACTGAACTGGAGCCCCTTTATGAAGCTGGACTCCAAAGAGCCCCAATGACTAGAAAAGAGCTCACTAATCAAAAAAAGTCTGGCCTGCAGAGGGAATTTGTGACCATAGGCTAGGCCTCCCAATTTTTGTGTGGTCAAAAGAATCTGAAACTGAGAACTTATGCTCTATCCAAGATAAGAATGTTCCTAAATGTCCAGCAAAATCATCTACCAAGCCAGCCCCAACAAATCCCCTCTAGGTTACAATTATCCCAAACTCACAATCAAATTCACAAAACTCGTAAAATAAAAACCAAGGACAAGAATCAACAGAGACAACAATCAATAGAGGCAAACTCAGCAAGACTTCAAATATGGGAATTTCAAATATAAAACATACTGAATTTTTAATATATATAATATGTTCAAAGAAATAAAAGAATTAAAAGACATGATACAGCATTCTGGGTTAAGATGGCCAACTGAATATACACATCTAATTTTGTTCCCTTTCAGAACTCAAATCACACTATAGAGTCCTTAAAAATCTAAGGAACTAAATGAAATAAGTCAAACAGAGAGAGTATCATATGGTTTCACTTATTTGTGGAGCATAACAAATAACATGGAGGACATGGGGAAATGGAGAGGAGAAGGGAGTTGAGGGAAATTGGAAGGGGAGGTGAACCATGAGAGACTACGGACTCTGAAAAACAACCTGAGGGTTTTGAAGGGGCAGGGGGTGGGAGGTTGGGGGAACCAGGTGGTGGGTATTAGGGAGGGCACAGATTGCACGGAGCACTGGGTGTGGTGAAAAAACAATGAATACTGTTATGCTGAAAATAAATAAAAAATTTAATTAAAAAAAAATCTAAGGAACTAGCAGCACCACCTACTTCTGTAACTGGAAGGTGAGCATTAGGGAGGGGACAGAAGGTCATAAGGAAAAGGATTGTGTGATACTTGGTTGAAAATCAATTAGGTCCTAGATCTCTACTTCTTTCCTACATCACCAGGTAAGTGCTCTTCAACAACCCTGATAAAAAGTCTCCAAATTTATTCTCTGTGTAAACAAAGAGTCTCTGGACTGAGGGATGCCATGCACAGTTGTGGGCCTGGGTACTGCATCCAATGTATATAGATTATATACCCTATGCATGTACTACAGAGACCTTTAGCCTCCTTCCACTGGCTACTAGCACTATGTCTCAGGAACATCAGCCACCAGACCCTTATCTAACAGACAGATCGAACAGTTTTCCTGGCAACTTGAACCACCTAGAAGACAGACCAGAAGAAAAGGACATTAAGGGATCCATAGCTAACAATTCACCTATCTCATCCCTTGGGTGAAGCTCAAAGTCAGTGAGTTCTCCATTCCTCACACATTTAGAGCTTCTAATGCATTTTTCAGTCCCACACTATGAAGCATGAGCAAGCAACCAAGTATTAACAGATATCAAGGGAAAACTTTAAAATGGAAGAAGAGATCATTAAAATAAACAATATAGAGGAAATGGGGAGTTTGCAGAAAAAAATAAATGTAAAATTTAAAAGGTATCACTAATACTCCCAAAGAGGTAAGAGAAACTGTTGAATTCATGAGAGAAAAGGATGCTCCAACAAGAAATTGAAAGAATTCTCAGAAAAATTTTGCAAAACTTTATATATTAGAGGAACAAGAGTTAATCACTAATTAGTCTTACATTACCATCCCCCACCCCCAGATTTTTAAATGTTATGGATTCTTACAACTCAAGATAAAGAGACTCATATCCATTCCATAGATGTCAAATGCAGGGACGATCAGGATAGAATAAGCATATCCTGATTTGCCTGGAGAGTCCCTGATATATTATATGGACACCCTACTGGTGGGGCAACGTAGTGCTCACAAGGATGATTACCACAGAATCCAGCCCCAAACCCAACCACTGGTCCTTCCATAAGGACCGTTCTCTTTCCCTTGGGGGATCATGATTCTGTAACCAGAAGTCTTGGACTTCTTTCATAACTGTGCCCTTTATCAATTATTAACAATGGAAATCATAGGTTCAAATTATAAAAACCCAGGACAGATTCACAAACTCAAAACATGTTGTCTCAAAAGAGACTCATATTAACCTCTGAAGAACAAATATCACAAATATCACAAATATCGCAAATCTTGGGCCCACCATCAGGGCCAAGATGTCCCAGACACCCTCTGCTCAAGGAGAACTGAGAGAATGTGTGTGAAGAGCCCACCTCTGGGACCAGCCCCTAGACCTCACTCAAGCTACGCTGTTCCCTCCTTACACAGAACGCAGATCACACCAGTCCTGGAACCTTCCCCACGGCACAGAGGGTGAACTGCACTCTAGCGGCCTTGCACACACCTAAAAATCCTCCTGTGGGAAATCCCAAGCCTCCCAATATTCGCACAGCTCATGAGAGGAGGCCGGGCTCATCCCAGAGTAAGAGCCTTTCTCTCTCACCTGCTGGAGAAGCCTGGGTCTCCACGCAGAGCCTTTCACCTCGGTCTATGTAAGCCAAGCCTAAATTCAATTACTGTAAAATTAACTAAGCATTAAACAAAAAAATCCCAACCTGGTAGTCGTCACTGCTAATTAACTGGTTCCCACTCGCTGCTGCGGCCTGCCTTTCACCAGAGCGTTGACAAGGAGAGTTGTCAAGCACTTGCCCTCAGGGTGGGCTTGAGATGCGGGGACTTGATTTGAACTGACAAGGCACAGCCAGCTAATATCAGAGCCCCCTTTAGGCAACCCACATGACGCTGGAGGGGAGCTCACAGAAGGTGCAAGGCAGTGCAGACAGACTGGCCTACACACAGAACAGAGAACTGGTTAGGGTTGGGGTTGGGGCCAGGGTGGGGTGGTCAGAAAGGACGAGGATGACCCTCAAAGGAATTGGGGTACAGATGTGTTTGGGCAGGGTGCAATTCAGCATGATGCTGGCATCACCTTGAGACACTCACCGTTAGCCAATAAATACTGATTTGTGTATGGATAATTATAGACAAATGGTTAAATTTCATACAATAGGAAAGAATATCCTTTCATTGTCATCACTGGGTTTTTTTGTTTTGTTTTGTTTTCTTTAATAACTTCTGAAATTCTATCTCCAAGAAACCAATGTGCTTAAAGCTTATTGAGAAAGATTTTTTCTTGCCCAACTCTGAACATACCAGCCCCAGGCTCCCCATTCCTCACCCCATGCAAAACGGAAGGGGCATATCTACTGACTTAACTTGAGTAGATGTGTACAAGTCTGTCTCTGTCTGTCAGAGATCAGAGGGCAGTGGTCACATCTCCATAACTTACTCAATGCGATGACCGCAGGCCAAGAGGAAGAAGCCTGGTTCAGGCAGCATTCTGTGGGGAGGTTTTGTTCATTCAGGCTGTAGGGCAACTCATCATTTTGGTCCACCTTGCCCAAGATAAATATCTTGAACTGCCCAAGTGGGATTCTTTTCATATGAGCTTCCTGAAGATAGCTCCAAGGATTTGCTAATAAGAATTACATTCAACTTAAAGAAACTCCAAATAGTTTAATGGTTAAGTAATTGCCAATATTGTACGGACAAAACTAGTAGTTAGATCTTGTATTAAAGAGTAAGCCCTCCACAAAATGGTGACCACAAAAGCTCTCTTTCGACACCATTCAGTAGCAATGAAAAAGATTCTGGAATTGCCTCTCCAGGCTCTTGTCACAAGAAAACAAATCCCATACTATTATTTCAGAATCTTGTCCCCACCCAGCATCCTTAGCTCAAAAGAACAAAATAATCATCTATTAACGGCCCAATAGTAATGACCTGCGCGGTTGTAGGGAACATCCCCAGGTCTGTGAGTTTTTGCTTCAGGGAGAATGAGTCAATCTTTCCATGTCCCTGTCTGTGGGGAAAACACAAATTGGATAAAAACTTTCCGAATAAGGTGGTGATGGCACTTTCTGAAACTAGCTGAAACAGCAGTAAGGAAATATCCATGATATGGGCTCCAGAACCTTCTGTGCAAATTTCCATTGACTTTTCAGGTAAGGGATTCAGACCTTAGGCCAGGTATCCAAGAGATGTCCTGGGGTCAGCATCCTCTGAGAGACAGGAGGATATGAATGGCCCCTTCTTGAGTCTGAGCAGTGGTCCCAGCCATCGGGAGTCTTAGAGATCAACTTGTGGCCCACGCGTGTTTCTTTTCACCCACATTTTTTAATTGAGCGCCAACCCTGTAAATAGCAGATTTCACTGCACTCCTCCTTTCAATGACATACCCAGTAGCTCTTGAAAATTAAGAGATCGATGACATTACTCTCATTATTCTCCCTGGCCATAGCCACCAGCTCCTGAAGAGGGGACACAGACCCCCCATCTCACCAGAGACAACACCCCTCCGTATTACCTCACACTGGACTGACTCCTCCATTCACACCGCCTGGCAGCCTCCAGCAGGAACTGGAGATTGTGGCCCCTGGCTATGAACTTCTCTGCATCAAAATCTTTGAGAGCTAAGATCAAAATAAAGGTTTTCAAAGGTGACCAAAAAAAAAAAAAAAATCATAGACATTCTCTGCTAAAAGCCTCACCACCATCTCCTTGTCACTGGTGGGGCCATTGTTTCTATCCTCTAATACTATCCTCCAATACTCATCCTAGCTCAGTGGATACTCAAGAAAATTAGGTAACATTTATATACATAAACTACCCACTTGTGGGGCTAGTATGTGACAGAAATAGATGCCGAATGATTATTCATTTCCTTCTCCTTCCTAGGAAACTTGCTTGGGTCTCTTAATGTTTGAGGAAGTTAGCTTTGTTTTGTTTTGTATTTTTGGCTTTACCTCTCTACCCACCATGGGGAATAATATCAATTAATTTCTAAAAACGGGGGCCAGGGGTGCCTGTGTGGCTCAGTAAGTTAAGCATCTGACTCTTAATTTGGGCTCTGGTCACCATCTCAGTGTCATGAGATGGAGACCCACGTCAGGCTCGGAGTTTGGCGGACAGTCTACTTGAGATTCCCTCCCTCAATAAATAAACCTAAAAATAAATTAAAAATAAAAAATAATAAAAACAGGGCCAACTCCATTCTATAACATTAATTCTAATGTGTTCTCCTTCCCCAGCCCTGAGTTCCTTCCCTGCTCCTGCTGTGCTTTTTTCTCTACTGCTTTTAGCATGGGACACTCTGTTCCCCTCTGCAACTGTACAAACCAGGGATGGCAGATTCAAATGCCTTCACCACTCAAAGAAACCATATAAATCTGTGAAATCACTGAGCTTAAGACAACAGCAAGACATCAGCCCTAGCCGTAAACACATGATTAGGGAAAGAAATGCTATTCTGAATGAACGAACTAACTAGTCTACTGTTGGATTAGACCAGCTGGCCACAAGTTTGCAGAAGGTATTTCAAAATCGCAGAAGTAAAAATCTGGATTTCAATCCCGAGTCTAAATTGATTGATTTCCCAGCTTTTTTGTGCACCCTGATCAGTTCTATTTAGCATGAGCCCCATTATATGTACATGTATGTGATTATAAATCATATTCATTTACCACTGCACTAATGAATTCTGAACATTTGTCACATATACAAGGAAACCAAATGGCACAGATGCTGATGTATCACTTGTAATCCCTCTTCAGGACTGAAAGACGCCCTAGCTGCCGGATAGAGCCTCCTTGTGTGAAGTCACACCCCCTCCCAGGGGCAGCCTGCATTCATGACTGGTCACTTAACAAGTAAAAAGGGCCAGAGCTCTCACAATAACTGGGGTAACTCTGAGTCTTGCCCAACTTCAGAGTTCCCTGTGGGTCAGTAGATGTGTTCGCTGTGACTGAACCATAACCCAGCTTCTCCCGCTTGTCCCCTCCAGACCCTTCTTCCTTCATCTCCTCTACAGGAATTAATCCTGAGAGCATGCCTAATACATTCCCCCATGTTAAACTCCATCTCAAAGTCTACTTCCTGCAACTAGAGGGCATAGCTAGAAGGTCTGACATTTTCTTCTCCCACCACAGTGGGCTGTCCTATAAACCCTTTGGGTTCCTATCATCTCATTTTGGAGAACAATGCTCAAAGTCAGTGCTACCTGATAGAACATTCTGGAATCATTGAACTGTCCAACATAGCAGCTACTAGTCAGCCACACGTGGCTACTGAGCATTTGAATGTGATTAGTACAACTGAGAAAGTGAACTTAATTTTAATCAATTTAAATAACTACATAAGACTCGGAGCAACCAGAACAGGTATAAACTATTTGTAACCCAGTTGGGCAAACAGAAGGGGTCCAGAGCTGTTACTCCTCTTTTCACTGAGAAAGCAAACGTGCAGCAATAAAGAAAATATATACGCAAGGAGCCCTTTAATCCCCATAAGTTGTTTAAGAAAAAAATAAATAACTTCATCCTCTTGTCAGAGGAAATAGTCAGGAGCATCCCCACGCCATTTCCTGGAACTGTCATCAGTTAGCCAGGGCAGGTGCTCAAGGGGCTGACACAAGGCCTGCCAGCTGCTTCCGTTTGTCCAGTTCAGTCCTGATGTGAGTGAACATCTCTCCATCAGTCGGTTTTCTTCCCAGGAACACTAAACCTCCATTTAAAACATCTGATGAAGGATCAGCAGCTCCCACCCTAGAAAAATTCGTTTGCAACTGCGAACCCCCAGCCAAGCTGCCCAGGAGTCTGTCATCAGCAACAGTGTGACCATTGGGTGGGAAACAAGGGAAGACCTCCACACTTCTGGAATCCAAATCAAGTTGCCAGATAACTTTAATGAACAGCATCCCTAAGTCAAGCATGCCCGGAGAAAAGAGTTCCATTTCTAGAAGAAACACTTCTTCGCTCTGGACACAGCCCCTCCCCTCCTGTCTGAGATGATTTTCTGGGCTGTGATGATCACAAGCAAATGGCAGATAGGCCCAGGCCTAGGAGACAACAGATAGCACCGTGCCCTGGGAGCCGTTGGAGCGGTGGGAGGTGTTAATGCATTATCTACTCCTCCGGAGAAAGGTTCAAGTTTGGGCTTGAATCACAAGTGAAAATGAGGTCGGTGGCCTGGATATCGCCTCTTGTGGACATTTATCCACAGTATAGAAGCCTCGCCCAGCTGGTGGTCTCAGCTCATCAAAGCAGAGAGACAAGAGAAAAATGGGGGGGTCAGACACCCCAGAGTGCTTTAGAAGTGGAACACCGGCTTGGTTTCACTTAAAATGGCAATTAAACTATGCATGAGTGAAAATGCTCTTAGAGGGAACCCGCTACCCACAAGCTTCGCACTTTCCTTTCTCAAAAAGGCCTTGCCCCTGATGTGTCTGTGCCTCCTTGCAGCACGGCCCTCAGTATGTGATGCTTAGTCCTCCTCTCCTGTGCACCTCCCATGCACCACGCCATGCTTCAAACAACAACCGTTTCTCAAAGTTGTACAGAAGAGACACACAGTCCCTGCCTGGTGGAGGTGATAATCTGACAGGGAAAACAGACACTAAACCAAAACCTTGGTTAAGGAGGAGAGGAAGAGGCAATGAGAGGGAGGTACCGGGAAAACCTGACCTAGTGCAGGGATTCAAGGTAGCTTGTTTATTTTTATTTTTTATTTATTTTTTATTTTTTTTAAAGATTTTATTTATTTATTTGTCAGAGAGAGAGGGAGAGAGAGCGAATGAGCACAGGCAGGCAGAGTGGCAGGCAGAGGCAGAGGGAGAAGCAGGCTCCCTGCTGAGCAAGGAGCCCGATGCAGGACTCGATCCCAGGACGCTGGGATCATGACCTGAGCCGAAGGCAGCCGCCCAACCAACTGAGCCACCCAGGCATCCCTCAAGGTAGCTTTTTTAGAGAGAGATTGTTATGTAGCTGCTCACTCAGTCCCATACCCCTAATATAAAGTTCAATTCATCTCACTGTTGATCAGTATCCTAAGCAAACCATCACAATACTTCCTGCTGCATCCAGTTTCCCAGTGCCATGACTATCCAGTCCCTTCGGCATAACTGTCTGTTTATACATGTGGTTGTCATAGGGGTTGTCCACAAACATTCCATTGCTCCTTCCTTCCAGGGCACATTTTTTTTTAAATTTTTATTATTTATTTATTTGACAGAGAGAGAGATCACAAGTAGGCAGAGAGGCAGGCAGAGAGAGAGGGGGGAAGCAGGCTCCCCACTGAGCAGAGAGCCCAATGTGGGGCTCGATCCCAGGACCCTGAGATCATGACCTGAGCCGAAGGCAGAGGCATAACCCACTGAGCCACCCAGGCACCCCCAGGACACATTTTAAGATCGGACTTTCCACTCTCCCTTAGAAACAGTCTTTTGACTTGCTACAGCCAATAAAATATGAGCAAAAAAATGACATGTGTCACCTGGGGCAGAAGCTTTAAAAATCCGTGTGCAACTGACTGGGGTCCTTTCCCCCATCCCAGAGACCCTTTGAGGGTCATACAATGAGATGAAGTCCCTGAACCTGGGAATCGGTTGATTGTCATCCTTGGGTACCTCCCCAGATGAAATCTGAAACTGGCCCTCCATACACAGAGGACAAGGAGAGACCAAAGAAGAGGCAGGTCAGTGGCAGTCCTAACAATCAAGGGAACTTGCATATACAGCTGGTCGCAGGTGACCACAAGACAGAGTAGATCTCTGTCTTGTGGTCCTCCAAAATCTTCAGAGATTCGAGAGTTCTTAACTGGATTCAGTGGTCCAAGGAGTCTCGACACCACCTTACTTTCTCAAGGCTACTTCCTTGAAATGGCCAGTAGTATGGGAACGGTAGGTGGAAGGTACATTCTGAGAGCAGGGGAAGGAGCAAGGAGCCCCTGCTTGCTGGGGATCCAGATCACAGGTCAACCAGTGGTCACATCCTCCTGATTACCTTATCCAACAGAGCCCCCCTGCTGACTTTACTAGAAGTAAAGTATGAACACAAAATAAATAGTGGTTGTGTTAAGTCACTGCTATTTGGAGGTTGTTACTGTCCCATAACTCAGTCTAGCTGACTATTACAATATGTAACTCCCCCATTGGACTGTGAGCTCCTTAAAAACAAAAATTGCTTAAGGGTGCCTGAGTTGCTCAGTCGGTTAGGCGCCCAAATCTTGATCTGAGCATCTGAGCTCAGGTCTTGATCTCCGGGTTGTGAGTTCAAGCCCTGATATCAGGCTCCACACCAGGTATGGAGCTCACTTTAAAAAAAAAAATCATTAAAAAAAAAGTTGCTTGCCTATCTTTGTATCTTCTGCGCCCAGCACATGGTACATGCTTAGATGTTTATCAAATTAACGCACGAAAGGAACTTAGAATTTTTTTTAATCAACATAATGGACACTCAATTTAGACGTTATTTTTAAAAAGGATAAAATGATCATAAAATTGATCACTACAGACTGCCAAAATGGGAAATGATCACTGTAGAATCAATGGAAGGAACATCACTGACTGGGACATAGATAATGTAGCACATGCTATGAATATACAATAATGGTTACAAAAATAGCCCAGTTACTTGCTTAAAATGTGGACTTATACTGAATTCAAATAAGAGCAGAGTGAAGAAAGTTTAATAACATCCTGGATCCCATCCATTATTTTTATAATTGCATCTCTATTGAACTGACACTAGGGGGAATTAGCTTCATATTCACAAACCAAAGAGAAAAGATCAGTAATTAGGGGAAAAGCACTGACTCCCCACGGGTTTTAAATTTGGAATCTACTCAATTATTTCCTCTTGAAAAAGTATATCCATTTTTTGGACGTAGTTTTCAAGCTCCTGAGTCATCCTATTTATAATACTTTATCTTCAGATACTTTTTTCATTGTATCTTTCATGGAATACATTTCCAATTTCCTGCTTAATTCCCTGTTTATACCCATGGGTATTGGCGGCTATGCATTTTAGGGTTGGAACATATGTGAAGTAATAATGCAGCACTATATTCCTCCAAATAATTAAGAAACCAATATTTGTTCCTCAGAGCACCTTGTATTACCCATTCATTTGAAAAGAGATCCTTTGCTGAGGGGTTAAAAGCAGAACCTGCTCTAAGTTTAGAAAGGTATGTACTTTTCCAGACTAGTCCTATGAGAAGTCCTAGATGATGTTCCCCTTTAATATAGTTTCAACTTACATATCATTGAGGGATACAAATCACTGTGAATTCTAATTAAAAGGTTATTATTCAAGCCAGTGTTAAAGGTAGGCTAATTGCTATAACAAACAGATCTAAACAGGTGATGTTCAAGACAACAGAAATTTATTTCTTGCTAACTTAACAGTCCTGGATGAGCATTGAGGCATTTTCTGTATGCAGGAATCACTCCACATGGTCCTCCCAAAGTTCTTTCTATCATCCCATTGACTTCTACCCTATCCACATACAGCCTGTGGGAAGGAAAAAGCATGGGGCAGTACCCTGGAGGATTTTTATGGGACAAACCTGGAAGGAACACACAGCCTTCCATTATTATTATCACTGGAACTCAGTCCAATCATCTCATCTGATGCAAGGGAGGCTGTCCAGGAAAAAGAAACAACAGACTTGGGGAACATCTAACAATCCTTGCCACATCTCAACTTTGGGTTCATAAGTAAATACCAGGGAGATGTGAGGAAGCAGATGAAAGAGACAGATAGGAATTAATTGGTTGCTTGGTTGCCCATTTGGCTGATATGTTCTAGCTACATCATCAGTGCTACATGATGGTGTGTCTGAGCAAGTTGGGTCATTTACCATTTCCTTCCCATGATAAGGCACTAGGAGGTGGGTAACACCATGCAATTGGGGTGGGGCTATACAAATGTTAGTCAAGCAGTTCTCAGAGTGTATTCTACAGGCATCTAGGGGTCCCCAAGACCCTTTCAGGGGGACTGAGGAAGTCATGAACATTTTCATAATATTAAAACGTTATTTGCCTTTTTAAATTATGTTGACATTTGTACTGATGGTACCAAAATCAATGGTAGTAAAACAGCTGCCATTTTAGCATAAATCAATGTGTGCACTCACATTAAAAGGCAGGGTGGGGAGAATATGGATGTGTGGCATGTAGAATAGCTTCACTTAATCCTTGCTGAAATAGTAGAAATTATTTTTCCTAAATCTCAACTTTATTTTCTTTAAATTCAATGAGCCCACATATAATACATCATTAGTTTCAGATGTAGAGTTCAGTAATTCATCAGTTGCATATAACACCCAGTGCTCATCACAACCTGGGCCCTTCTTAATGGCTACCACCCAGTTACCCCATTCCCCCAATCTACCTCCCCTCCAGCGACCCTCAGTTTCTTTCTCATAGTTAAGAGTCTCTCATGGTTTGTCTCCCTCTTTGGTTTCTTCTCATTCAGTTTTCCCTCCCTTCCCCTATGATCCTCTGAACTGGTTCTTTTATTCCCCATATGAATGAACCCATATACTAATTGTCTTTCTCTGATTGACATCAGCAGAATACCCTCCAGTTCCATCCATGTTGACGTAAATGATAAGATTGACATCAGCAGAATACCCTCCAGTTCCATCCATGTCGACGTAAATGATAAGATTTCATCCTTTCTGATGGTTGAGTAATATTCCATTGTATATATATACACCACATCTTCTTTATCCATTCATCTGTCAATGGCCATCTCAGCTCTTTCCATAGTTTGGCTATTGTTGACATTGCTGCTATAAACATTGGGGTTCAGGTGCTCCTTCAGATCACTACATTTGTATATTTGGAGAAAATACCTAGTTGTGCATACTGTTTTCCAGAGTGGTTGCACCAGCTAGCATTCCCACCAACAGTGTAGGTGGGTTTCCTTTTCTCCACATCCTTACCAACATTCGTTTCCTGACTTGTTCATTTTAGCCATTCTGGGTGGTGTGAGGGGGTATCTCATTGTGGTTTTGATTTGAATTTTCCTGATGCCAAGTGATGTTGAGCATTTTTTCATGTGTCTGTTGGCCAACTAACTCTCAACTCTTGAGTACACAACTCTTTAATATTCTATGTGACAAACTGGGAAGTATACATCAAGTACTTCTGCCACATGCCCAAGTGCAGGCTTGTCTCAAACAAAACCACATGTGCAATTGGTTGAATTTCACCAGCCACTTTTTTTTTAATGAAACAAGATTTTTACTTGAGAGAATGGCTGACAGTCCTATGACAGTTACTCAAACGTGGCTATACTGGCAGACATTTTATTGAAAATGAATGAAGGGAGCCTGTCGCTTCAAGTAAAACAGATGATAGTATTTATTGCCAATGAAACAATTTGAGCTTTCAAGTGAAAATTAGAATTTTGAAAAACTTATATATACCACGTTGAGCTTAACAGGTTCCAATACTCAGAGATTTCTGATAAAATCAGTGATGATATTAATGAAGGTGATTTTTAAAAATTTTTTGAATGATGAACTCTGTCAATATTTGGAAGATCTCATAACCCAGTAAACCAAAAAAGCAAATATTCCAAAATCACGCATGGGGAAAAGATTCATTCAAAGTGGAAGTCAGACTACTCAATTTTAATGTAACTGACTCAGAGAAGTTCATTAATATGATTTCAGATTCCACATAACTTTAAAGACTTTAAACCATTTTTCAAGTTTTGGTATAACATCCAAAAATAATATCCATGATTAGTTGAAAATGCCATTAAAATGTTTCTCCCTTTTCCAACTACTTATCTGTGTGAGGTCTACTTTTCTTCTTCATGTATTTCAAGAAGAGTAACACTGCAACAGATTGAATGCAGAAGCAGATATGAAGGAGATTTGCCAAAATGTAATATGATGACACTCTCCTCATCTATGAAACTGTTTGCAGTTACTATAATATTCATGAACTGGAAATTCTGAAACAAAGCTGACTCCAAGGCTTTCAGATCCAAAGTTATGGACTTTATCTCTTAGTTCAAAATCTCAGGGCCAAGAGCACACCACAACAGTTTTCTGCAAGTTGACATTGAACTGATTGGCATGGACCAGCATGTTTAATCAGCTTATAATCTACCTAACTACCAGGTCTACAGGGATGTCATGACAGACTGCTAAAATTCAGGTACATTATGTCCACGACATTCCCTTGATCTAGAAGTTTCCTATCCTCTATTAAAAGAAGCTCTCTTCAATTAGCTTGAAATGACCAGTTCTCTAGGACCCAAACTGGCTCACTGTAGTAATTGCTCTCTTATCTGAACAAATCACAAATCATCTGCTTCAACTTTGTTCTTGTAATCTGAGAAATAGCTCCATAAAACTCGACCCATGCTTTTTAACTAATTTGAAAAACTAATGGTATTGAATGTATTCAGTTAATCAATCTGATTTCTTAAGCGCCTCCTTAGTACGTGGCACTTTGCTAAGCAATGCAGATGTAAAATGAACATGGTTATAACTACAGTGTTAGAGTTTATTTGATTATGGTGCTCTCTCTCAGATCTGACAGTCTGGCAGGAAAAATAGGTAACACATAAGAAGATAATATAAAATATAATGGTACAAGTTAATAGGTACAAGTTTGATGTTCTGGAAGCACATTTGAAAAGCCCCCAGGTCCTATAGAAGGATAAAATGGAAAGAGTCATCATGGAGGGCTTCCTGGAAGAAAAGGACTTTCAGCTCATACCCCAAGGATGAATTGGGCGGGTGTGGGGGGGGGGGGATCATCCAAGCAAAGGGAGAAACAATGTTTTAGGCAGAGGGCACAGCTGTGAATGTCTCTTCTCCCCCAGTTATGACCTAAATCTCTTCCCCTGTTTCTAGCAAAATTCCAAAAGGTATTTTTGGTCATCATGTTCCTTGCCCCACTTTGTGTATTTGACACTCCTTCTTTCTTGCAAAACTGACTTCTGTTAGCTTCTGTGACATCATACTACTTGTCTTCTCATCACCCTGGCTTTTCATGTGTGGGTTTTTTTTTTTTTTTGGATGTAGATTTTTTTTTTTAAATTTCTTTTCAGCGTAACAGAATTCATTGTTTTTGCACCACACCCAGTGCTCCATGCAATACGTGCCCTCCTTAATACCCACCACCTGGCTCCCCCAACCTCAATCTCACCCTCTCCTTTTCCATCTAATGTTGACTCTCCCAAAGGCTTGACCCTGTGCCCTCTCGTCTTCATACCCTATGTTCTACCCCAAATTAATTGCATCAAAGTCCACAGCTTCAGTTATGACTTATGCAAGCTGTCTTACCAGTGCATGTCCCCAGCCTTGGCCTTCCCTCTGAGCTGAAGAACAGCGCCCCTTCTTGCCCACATGTCCTCTCTATGTGTACAGTTTGGAGGCTCCTCAGACTCTGCCCAACACGAAACTCAGGAACCCTCTCTGATCTTCTTCCACGATCTCCTCTCCAGAGAGGGTCTTCACTACCACCCAGCTACCCAGCCCAACACCTGGGAGCTTCCTTTTACATGTCCTTCTTTCTCATACCTCCTGTCTAATACACCATCAAGTGCCATGAACTTCACCTCCCAAATCTTTCTCAAAACAGCTCACCTGTCCCCATATCCTCTACAGCCACCCTAATCCCAACCAGGGCCTCAGTTGCCTGGATTACTCTAACAGCCCCCCAAATGCCTCATTCACACTTTCAGCCTCCCTCCCCTAATTTACTTTATAGACACAATGATCCTTTCGAGTTTACTCTGCTTCTCCAACTGAAAATGCTTTAGTGACTTTCAACCTGCTTTTTGTACCAAGACAAACATTCCTTACCAAAGCCCCATGTGATCAGAATCAATCCTGCCTCGCAGTCTCACCCCTACCCACTCCAGCCACATGGACTTCCTTCCAATTCATCATCACTATATGGATTAGTTATTGAACAGAGCTTTGCAAACCTTGTTCCTCATGTTGGGAATACCCTTGGTTCCCTTTCTTCCCCTAGTTAATTCCTACTCATCATCATCATTTCAGCAGGGAAGGTTGTGATCTGGCAGACAAGGTCACCTATGTGCATAAGACTGTACTTCTCCTTATCCCTGTTATAATGTTATAGTGTACTTAATTATTTAATAGCCATTTGATTAATTACTATCTCTCCTTATAAAGACCATAACTTTCCTGCTTTTATCCTCCTTTACCTCCTCCAATGCCAAACCGGGGCTGAGCTTGGTGAAGATATTTTTTGAATGAGTTAACATAGTGTGTGCAAAGGCTCAGGGGAACAGCAAGCCCATGCCTGAGGCTGGAAAGATTTCAGTAAGGCGGGAACCTCCAGGAAAACAACTAGGGATTGCAGAAGGAGAGGGTGGGTAGAGTCAAACCTGGAGGGGGGCATGGCAGAGAGTGGTCATTATTGCCGAGATGCAAAGTCCCAGCGGTGGTCTTGACAAGAGAGTGACGTGATGAACTCTGCGTAACTTTGTTGTCTACCCAAGAAGACGACACAGAAAAAAGCAACTCTAAAGACAGAGGGTTTCAGCTCTTTCGTAGTCTGGAAGGTAATGACCAACTGGGAAATATAGACTAATAGTGGTGACTGGAAGAGTGGAGAAGATTAGATTGATGTGAACAACAGAAAACGAGGAGGCCTCAACAATACCATGATGCCTCTTCTCTTTCAAAGTTTCCACCATCACCAACCATTTTTCACACCCTGGACTGTGTCTCTTCTGGCCCCAGAGACTTGAATTCACAGAAAGGAATCACCTTTATCATTTCATATTTCCTCTGGAGCCTGTGGGCCTTTGTAGATCATGAAATCTGACAGCGATCACAGAAGCAAGGTTCTGCTAGTTCTGCTAGTTCACTAGTTCCCTGCCATGTGCTAGTATCATACCATCTGCACGAATCATTGTTTTCATCATAGCTGTTCAGTCCTTTCCATTTTTTCATTGTGTATAGCCTTCTTCAAATATATGAACTCATTCTAATAGCATTCGGAAGGATTCACGCCATTACAAATAGACATTTTATTACAAATATGCGCTCTTCTAAATTCACCTCTGGTGAGAAATTTCATCTTTCATCTAACATTTTCTCACACCAGAGCTCATCGGAGAGTACCCTTCATTCAGTCTTGAACCACTGATTTAGCATATGCTTTGTGCTAGACATTTTCTAGTGGATATGAATAAGATGACAAAGAATAGAAGTCTTATACCTCAACGACGCATGGCTTAGTGGAAAAGGCAGTGATAGAATGAGGCATAGTTAAAGGTTGCCTAATACATATACTGGTGATCTATAAACACATTTTTTAGAAGCCCCAAGATCTCTCCTGAGGTGGTGGAGAATGCTTCCCATAAGAGGGATCTCGTAAGACTTTTGATCTGAATCTTAAATTTGAGTCAAGTTTGACACACAAAGAACATGTGAAAGGCAGAGAAATGAGAATGGCACATGTGAATTCATGGGATGCTCCAATAATATGACATGATTCGATTTGTTTTTTTTTGTTTGTTTGTTTGTTTGTTTTTTTGTTTTTTGTTTTTTTGTTTTTTTTAAGGAAAACAGCTCCGGCAGTCTTACTGGCTTCCTTAGCTCCCTCTCGCTTTGTATCCTCTTTGGTATCATTTAGGATTCCACTGTGAAATTCTTTCAGAATCTCTCTCTGCAGTCTTCCCTTTTAGGAAAGAGCTAGTAGAAACGACAGGATGTAACCTATTCTATACTTGTTTCACTACACTAACCAGAGTGACTTCTGCGGGGTTTTGCAGACATGTCCTGAGCTAATCGATGTAGGCATCAGGTGGGGAGTCTGGCAAAGTGTCTTCCAACAAGACAACTCTTCATGTCTGAAAAAGGCTGCTCTTTGCTCATCAATTCCTAAAACTACTTCAGAAGAAATTACAGCAACTCAAAAGATGCCAACATACTAACATAAATCATGCATCCCCAGGTGTCATATATACCATTAAGGGAAAAGTGATCTTTGTTTTCATCACTACTTAATTGCAAGCAAAGTCCTCTGTGTTTCTCCTCCATCCTCTTATATCTCTAAAAGAACAAGAAAAGAAAAGCCACCTGGTCATCAAGTCCTCATATGAGAACTTACCATGACTTCTGCCTCCAGGAGGAATCTAGACCTTTCCACTCTGGCTAACTGAGTGTCTGTGTTTTGTTCTTGGCTTGGCATGAATTTCTCCAGTCCCCACTCTGGACCCCTGGCTATTTGTTGCCATTTCTCCTACATATTCCCCAGCTTCTGCTGGGGAGAAGTACTCTCATGCACAGCAACATGGTTCTCACTTTAAACACTGGGGGATCTCTTCATTCTCTCCTCTGCAAGAAACATATACCCGACCCCCAGCATCAGAAACCAAGGATTTCTTCAAGAACGCAGGGAGAAAAATACACCCTAATGAGACCAACAGCTCATCAGCAACTGTCTCCAGGGAAACCCATAAATAGGCTCCCACCACATCATTCTCATTAGCGATGATGGGGGGAGAAGTGGGGGAAAAAAAGGAACTCAGATAGGAAAAGGGTCCACGTCAGTTTTCTGCCTCTGCCAGAAAAAGACAGGCCTTTTTAAAGCGTCAAATGGTCCCTGCTAGAACTGTCATCCCCGGATTACAGCTGGCAGTACCGGAGCACCACGGAACGGACAGAAACTCCCCAAGCTTGCACCCACCCGACTCCCTGGGAATAGCATCCTGCCTGTCAGCCGCATCCCTGCCCTCGGAGCAGAGCAGCCGGGTGAGGCCAGCTCGCCCGCCACCTGACAGCACCCTCTCCAGAGGCTCCGTATTATTACAGTCTGCCCTTCTGCCGGCGTGGAATTAACTTGTTCCGACTGTGTGACAGTTCTGACGATGACACAGTTGGAGGCAAGGAGCTGGGTCACACGCAGCTACACGCATGGGCTGTCACTAACTGTGCCACTAAAACCAGACAAAAACCTTGTCAAGGGAGATCAGCTCCTCCGGAGGCAGAGGTAAGGGACTCAACTCCCGGCCTGCTTGTGAGGGTTTTGTTCCGTTCAAGGACAGTATCAGCTGACAAAAGGACGTGATGTTTCAGGGGAGACCCAATCAACACTGGCAAGAGGAAAGAGGCAGAGAGGCAGAAAGAGGAAAAAAAATGCACCGGGACAAATGTGAGAATGCTGAAGGAGACGGACCGCCAGAAGGTGGCAAGAGACCTCAGCGTCCTCACTCTGGAAAAGTCAATGATCTAAATCAAATCACGCCTATGTCATGGTCCTAAAGCCTCCAGCAAGAAACGAAAGCCACCAGCCTTGGTTTTACCAAATTCGGTCTTTGCCGTGGGCTTGACACCATCCAAGGGCTGACGAAGGCTACAGAAACATAAGAGGCGACTGCTAACTTTAGCGACCTTAATCACTTAGCTGTTGGAGAAGACTCGTTTCCTAGAAATATAGAATGGGGTCAACACAGTGCTCTTTCCCCGGGCCTGAATGCCCAGGCGGAATCGGAATCAGAGGATCTGGAATCCACCCCCAAGAGAGAGGAACTCAAGACAACAGAGTAGGGAGAAGCTCTGGAGAAGTTCGTCAGCAGGAACGACCATGGGCTGCCAAAGGTCAGGAATCCAGCTACTCTTTCCTCCCTTCTGGGCTGTCCGTGAGGCAAGGCCCTCCTGGATCCAGGCTGAGAATCAGCGAGCCTGCCTGTCATTCTGTCCCAGTGGTGTTCTCAACTTGCCTGCTCCCGGCAGTCCTCAGACTCTAAGACCTGACAACCTGGTTTATTCTTCCGTCTCCTCCATCCCCGAACCAACCCAAGGTACAAAAGTCAGTGATAACGACCATCTCAATACCCATCCCTAAAGGGACACACTTTTTATAGCTGTAAATATTTACTTACAACTGGGACCTTTGTCGGGTGTGTGAACTTAGCTCATTGAGTCTTTGTCTCTGTTTCCTTAAGTGCAAGGATTGATGGAAAAAAGAAAGAGAGGAATTCCATGGAAGTGCCCAGCCTGGTGTCTGGTATTTGGTAGATGTACATGTTGGTTTGTTTTCATCCTCCGATAGCAACAGGGAATACATACTTGAGTGTAAATGTCTGTGTAATGTCTCTAAGACCTTAATGAGGACCATAAGTTCTCTTTATTCATGAATTCCATGTTTATGAATTCACCTACTCACTAAAGTTTATTTGTAACCCCCAAATCAAAGCTTGGGGCACTTCTGTGCTCATTCGCAGATGTACGGAGAGTGAAAAAAAATGGGGTCACCCGGTGCACACATTCCCAGCTGAGGCAGAACAGGTGAGCCTCCACCTTTGTGTTTTAGCACTCATGCTGTAAACAAGTGTCCTTTTCACCATTTACTTAGTGTAATCTCTTTCGTATTTTGGTGGTTTTTTTTTTTTTTGTAATTTCTTTGTTTAAAATGGTCCCCAAGTAAAAAACAGTCTTTTCCATAAGTGGTGTTGGGAAAACTGGACAGCTACATGCAAAAGAATGAAACTGGACCACTTCCTTACACCATAGACAGGAATTAACTCAAAACAAACTAAGGACTTGAAGATAAGACCAGAAACCATAAAAGTCCTAGAAGAAGACATGGGCAGTAAGCTACTGGTCACTGATGTTATAATTTTTTTTGGTTCTGCCTTTTCAGGCAAGGGCAACAAAAGCAAAAATCAACAAATGGGAGTAAATAAATTAAAAAGCTTTCACACAGTGAAGGCAATGATCAACAAAACAGAAAGGCAACCTGCTAAATGGAAGATGTTTACAAATGGTTTAACTGGTAAGGAGTTAACATCCAAAATATATAAGGAACTCACACAACTCAATATCAAACAAACAATGCAATTAAAAAGTGGGCACTGGACCTGAATAAACAATTCTCCAAAGACATACAGATGGCCAACACATGAAAAGATACTCAGAATTACCAGTCATCAGGGAAATGCATTGAAACCACAGTGAGAGATCACGTCACACCTGTCAGAATGGCTATTACCAAAAAGACACTAACAAGAGTTGGCAAGGATATAGAGAGAAGGAAACATTTATGCACTGTTGGTGAGAATGCAAAATGACACAGCCACTACAGAAACCTATATGGAGGGTCCTCAAAAAATTAAAAATAGGACTGTCATATAATCCAGCAATTCCATTTCTGGGTATTCATTCAAAAACAAAGGAAAATTTTAATTCAAAAAGATACATTCTGTTATGCTCACTGCAGCATTATATACAATAACTGAGATATGAAAGCAACCTCAGTGTCATCCACAGATGACAGATGAATGAATAATGAACATGTGGTGGCATATACAAAGGAATATTACTCAGCCATTAAAGAAATAAAATCTTGATATTTGCAACACCCAGGGATCTAGAGGGTTTTTTGCTAAGTGAAGTAAGTCAGAGAAAGACAAATACAATGAGATTTCACTTATACGTGGAAAAAGAAAACTCAGATACAGAGGACAATCTGATGGTTGCCAGAGAGGGATAGGGGATGAGCAAAATAGGGGAAAGGGATTAACAGCCACACACTTACAATTGCAAAATAAGACATAAGGATACAACATAAAACATAATACCTTAGTATGTAAAAATTTTGTATGGTGACAGATGGTAGCTTGATTTATCATGATAACACTCTAATATATATAAATGTTTGATCACTGTGTTACACATCTGAAATAGGATACCGGTCTTTGCTTTTTTTTTTTTTTTTTTTAAGATTTTATTTATTTATTTGAGAGAGAGAGCAGCACGAGCCAGGTGAGGGGCAGAGGGAGAAGCAAACTCCTGCTGAGCAGAGATTATGACCCAGCCAAAGGCAGATGCCCAACCAACTGAGCCACCCAGGCACCCCTAAAATAGAACACTGTATGTCAACTACACTTCAGTAAAGAAATAATAAAATAAAACGGACCCAAGCTTAGTGCTGAAGTGCTTTCTAGTGTTCTTAAGTGCAAGAAAGCTGTGACATGTCTTATAGAGAAAACACATGTATTAGACAGGCTTCGTTCAGGCATGAGTTATGGTGCCACTGGGCTTGAGTTCAATGTTAACAAACAATATATATTAAATTAGGCATCCTTAACAGAAACCCAGATAAAATAAATGAATTGATCAGGTCACAAAAATGTGAAACAGAGGCTCAAAGGAACCCCACACTGTATTTCCCTTAGGAGCAGCTCAGCATTTGCTAATTTAATGTTCAAAGTAACTATCTAGAGCATAACTACCAAGAACAAAGAGAATCAACATATATCCTTTTCTCATTTAATTTCCACACCCATCCTTTGAGGCCAAGGTGTAATCAGAAGGTCGTTTACTACATTAAGAAAAAGTCACAAACTTGGTAGGAATAGTGAAGCATGTTAGGGCAAAAAGAGGCTTGGCAGAGGAGAGAGGTGGGGGTGGGCGATGGCAATAGAGAGAATCTGTCCACTGGAAAGTGAGGGGCTTAACTTCATCAAAGCACTGGTGAATACTGATATGTCTGGAGGCATTTACATTCCCTTAGGGCCCCTCGATATTAGTCACAAGTCATTTGAGATGACAGGATGCGTTCCATCGATGCTGCTTTCCCTCAGATCTCCTCTAAAGAACTTAAGCACTCGCAGGGCACTTGTCTGTAATTAGCAAGATACCACGTGATACCCTAAATCTGGGATGAATTTCTAAAACCAGAATCTGATGACACATCAATAAGATCACGGTTTTTTCATTTAGTCAACCTCTCAGCTAACTCAGGCAAGAAGGATGAAAAAATTCAGTGTGTCTCTAGCTGGACATCAGCTCTTCCAGTCATTTTCAACCCTGAACACAAACTCTCTTGGATCGTGTAGGAATTCAGACAACTCTAAATAAAACTATTATTTCAGGGAAGTTTAGAATCAGGGCTTTGGAGACAGGAAGAGAACTTGCTAGCCATCCAGTTCAATTTCCTCTACTTCAAATGAGAGCCCTGAAGCTCTGGGAGTTAATGTCACAGATTGGGGACCATGGCCTCTTTTTTCCCAATGCCCAGTTGAGTGGACTTTCCACATCTATAGTAATCGTATGTGCAGATTTTCCAGGAGAAATTTGATTTCTGAAAATGTTTGCTCCCATCATTGTTCTAAGAGGATTTGTACTTGTTAGTTTCTAGACCCTGAATTTGGGGTCAAACAATATGGTCACAATTACTGTACCATAATTTGTCTAACAGATAACTAGTTCTCATTCCCCTGTAGCTACTCATCCAGGCTTGTGGCTTCTATTGTCACATCTGTTTGGGTGATCCCCAAATCAAGGAAGAAACTTACGGCATTTTAGGTCATAAAGTAGCCTGATGGGTCATTTATAGCAAATTCCTGAATTTTACTGGAAATGTTGAACTTGAGTCTCCAAGAGGCCAAATCATGACCAAAATCAAACAGCTGGCAAGAGATAGAGCCAGAATATAACCTAGTCCTCCAACAACTATTACAAAAGTACAAAGAAGTTGGTTAACATGCTTGCTAGTTCATCATCATGATGGACATAAATACTGTAAGAACCTCAGAAGATGCATTACAAATATATTGACACAAAACAATGGTGATGATTAAGACCTTTGGCTGGGTCCCCATTGAGAGGCTGGAGGCTCTCGTTTCCTTACTAGAACAGTATTTATTGGCCTATATCATCATGAAAAACGATTGCCCTGAACACCTACCTGCAGAAACAACCATGAAAACATTTCCCAAGATTTATGTAGTAAAAGGAACACCCTGAACAAAACACAAATACCTGGTCTACATTTTGTTAGCACTTTAAAGTCAATTATCGCTTTACACCAGAAGTGAAAGCAGTGACATTGTCAGGCTCTCAGCAATAAACCTACACAATTCCAGCTCTTTGGTCACTCAGAGAACCTCCTCAAGCTGCCAGAGGCCAGCACATCACTTTGGGAAAACAATTGTTCTAAATGATTAAGAAGACAAACAGTAATTTGTTCTGCATGGATCTGTGCCGTTAAAAAAAGTATCGTTTAAGAGGCACATGGGTTTATAAATTAGTGGGTGTCAAACAATGGAAGGGCATGGGACTAGTATCATATTGCCTTCCTTCCAGAGGATGTGTTAGTAACTGAGATTTTTATCTATTCATACAATATAGCCAAGTCAATACAAAAACCTCTTAGCTGAGCTCCCCAACCCACAACTTGTGCCCTTCAAAAGTCACCCTACATTTCTTTGCCAGACATGTCTGCATGAAACGTTAATCATTCCAGCCCCTGCTCAAAATCTTCAATGACCAGAGGAAAACCAGAGCTAGGACGTGCCATTTGGGTCTTCCCATGGAAAGATTCCTTACATTGATGGTTTGGGTGATGACCTATGACCTAATGTCACAAGAAGACAGAAACCACATTGGAAGGTATTTTCCTAGTGCAGCCAAAAAAAGCCACATGGGTTCTAGGTGGATCCACTGTATGCTTCAGTTTTCTTGGTGTATCCCAGTTTGTGCCTGTTATCACAACTAATAGCATCTTTACCAACTCTCAACTATGTCCTAGTTTGGATGATAAATCTTATGAGAATCCTAGTTATAAGTATTACAATGCCACATGCCTTCCACCGACATCAAAGTTTTTTTTAAGTAGGCTCCATGCCAAGGGTAGAGTCCAATGTTGGACCTCGAATTCACAACCTTGAGATTAAGACCTGAGCTCACATCAAGAGTCAGACGTTCAACGGAGACACCCAGGCACTCCACATCACCTTTTTTTTTTTTTTTTAAACCAGAAGTTATAGGACACCGCAAGGAAGCCCTCAATACAGCTTATCAGTCATCTGATCTCATCTTCCAGCCACACTGTATCCTCGGCACAAGAGTGAGGAAGAACATCACTAGCATTGGCAGGATGTATCAGCTAGATGATGCAAACTGTATCCCCTGTCCTGAGGTTGTTTCCTACCTTTTCCTTGGGCATCCCTGGCATCTTGTGATTATCCACCCGAAACCACAGAAGGATTCAGACTTTACCAGATCTCCTGCTGCTTGGCTGCCTCCTGCATGCCCAGCATCGCTAAGTCAACTACTAACACCCAGAATTACGCTAGTCCCATGTATTCGTCAAGGGAGAAGTACAAGCTTTCCGCCACATAGAGAAATGAGATGTCACAGGAGACCCCGGCTAAGAGATTTTTCTTTAACTATGGGTTAAAAGGTGTCACCTTGCTTAATCCTGAAATAGTTAAACTCCAATTCCTTGATATTTCAGTGGAAGACCCTAAACACAGTCCCTATGCATTCCTACTAAAGTTCCTCTCACAAAAAAGGAGTTTCAAAAGTAATTTTTCCCTGTTTTGAAAATGTTTTATTAATCGACATTCATAATCCTATCATCACACATCTACTAACATCTTGTTTATTCCCTTCCAGTCTTGGTCATGTGTATGTTTCCAGTCTGAATTACAGTATACATACAACTTTCCATCATGCTTTGATCAAAACCACCCTTCTAAGTTGTTACATAGAATTACCAATTATAATTATAGACACTTCACAGTGTTTTTTTGAATTGATACATTACAATTTAATGATTTCCCTGGTTTTATTTTTTTTTCCTTTTTCTACTAGTACAAGGCATTTTGCTAAGCACAGGGAATAGTAAAGTTAACAAAATAAATGCTTTTATGAAGTAAAAAATTGGGGCCTCTGTGAAAACTAAATTTGAATTCTTGTCATATTTTTGAATAGCTCTGGTATTCTCCTCATGCGTTAGTCACACACTTGAAAATAAAGAGGATGAGAAAGGGAGGAAGAGAAAACAAAAAAAGGCGGAAAAAGAAAGGGGAGGAAGGGAGAAGAAGAAAGACAGTGGGGAAAAGGGGAAGGAAAGGACTTATAATTACAAGGATAAATTGAGGGTCTTCTGTTCTGACATTTGCTTCATGTAAATGATGGAAATACCAGACCAATTCATTTGAATACATGTCAAGTCTCTCCATGAATTATAATAAATGTCAGCATCATTCTAATATTTAAAAACAAAAGCTATCTAT
Source organism: Martes martes (assembly GCF_963455335.1). Lineage (NCBI taxonomy): Eukaryota > Metazoa > Chordata > Mammalia > Carnivora > Mustelidae > Martes > Martes martes. Next base: position 18,792,702 of record NC_137900.1, on the reverse strand, counting down.
AATTCAGACATGACCCTTTCCCTATTGTCTACTCCATCATGTATAATATCCATTGCCTGGCCTTTAAGGCCATATATACTCTAGCTCACCACAGCCAAACCAATTTTTCTCCACACAAACCTCATCTCTAGTCAGGACTCCTTACTGGAAAACAGAGACGCTGCAGCTCCAGTCAGGGAGGAGTAGCTTGGGTCAGAATAAATCTCCTACAGCTGAGAATTTTAACCTTTGGACAAAATTTTAAGAAAAACTAATTGAAGGCACTGGAGAATAACTAAAAAGTATGCATAGGGGCGCCTGGGTGGCTCAGTGGGTTAAAGCCTCTGCCCTCGGCTCAGGTCATGATCTCAGGGTCCTGGGATCAAGCCCCGCATCAGGCTCTCTGCTCAGCAGGGAGCCTGCTTCCTCCTCTCTCTCTTTGCCTGCCTCTCTGCCTACTTGTGATCTCTCTCAAATAAATAAAATCTTTTTAAAAAAAAAGTATGCATAAATTGGAGGACTGTACCCCTTGGTTGGGGGGGGGGCGGGGATTGAACTGGGTAAGATCACTTATAAAGCTTTTTTTTAAAAAAGATTTTATTTATTTATTTGACAGAGAGAGTGAGTGAGCATGGGGCAGGGGAAGCAGAGGGAGAAACAGACTCCCTGCTGAGTAGGGAGACCAACATGGGGCTCAATCCCAGAACCCTGGGATCATGACCTGAGCCAAAGGCAGCTGCTTAACTAACTGAGCCACCCAAGCACCCCTGTAGCTTTTCTCTTAAGAAAATTCCCCAGTCCAAGGGATGCTAGACAGCTAAATTCAAGCAAAACTCAAGTCTTACTGGCTTAGAATGGGGACAAAGTTCAGGGCCTCTAGAGCAGCTAGAGATTAAGAAAGGAAATCCAGAAATGAAGGAACCAAAAGAAGGAACCCCCAAATCTGATATATAAACTCCCTCAAATCTTTGACTGAGTGTGGACTACAACTGCTTAAGGAAGACTGCAAGGAACCCAACAGAAAACAATAGTTGTAAGCCTGAGAGAGATGAGCTGAAATGTTTGGAGCTGCCTAGTGTAGAGCAAGAAGAGTTTGAAGTTCAAGTGTTTCCCAGTTAGACGGTTTTGCTAAACACCTTGGGCTTTCCACTGAAACCTCAGAAGGACATATTTTAGGATTAAAGTGTATGTCTCTGAATTAAAGTCTTCATTCTATTTATACTAAGAGCAAAATCAAACAGACCCTCCTTAATATAACCACGCCTCCGTAAGTTCAAGAGGATCAGTCAGTAACTTAACTGGCTGGAAGAACGGAAATCAATAGTCTTCAGTGTAAGATAAAAGAATCCAGAGATTTTACGATGGATTACTTATAATGTCCAGCATACAGTAAGCAGTAGCCATGAAAACAGGAAAATGTGACCCACCATCAAAAGAAAAGACAGTCTATAGAAATTAACCCCAAGGTGACTTGAAGTTTGGAATTAGCAGACAAGCTGTAAAGCAGCTATTTGAAGTATATTCAAAGATTTAAGGGGCACCTGGGTGGCTCAGATGGTTAAGTGCCTGCCTTTCCACTCAGGTCATGATCCCAGGGTCCAGAGATCAAGCCCTGAGTAGGGGCTCCCTGCTCAGTGGGGAGTCTGCCTGTCCTTCTCCCTCTTCCACTCCTCCCACTCATACTCTTCTCAAATAAATAAAATCTTTTTTAAAAAGATTCAAAGGAAAAATTTGTCAGAATGACTATAACAGTTAAAGAATATCAACAGAGAAATATAAAATTCTTTTTAAAGGAACCAAAGGGAAACACTAGAACTAAAAAGGCAAATAGCTGACACTTTAAACTTCACTGAAAGTGTTTAACAACAGATTGGAAGCTACAAAAGAAAGAGTCAGTGAACTTAAATCATAATAAATGATTCAATATGAAGAACAGAGAGAATTACGATTCAAAAGATAAGCAGATCTTTAGTGACCTGTGGGGCGTTATTAAGCTCTACAATACATATAACTAGAGTCCCAGTAGTACAGGAAAAAAAAAATGTGGAGAACAAAATATGTGAAGAAATAATCACTGAAAGTTTCCAAAATATGACGAAAAAGATTTACTGTTCTGAGAGCTCATTGAATTCCAAGCAGATTAATTAACAAAAAACAAAAACAAAAAAAACCACCAACAATAAAAACTCACACACCTGGAAACATCGTAGCTCAATTGTTGGAAACCAAAAGTAAAAAGACAATCATAACAGCATTTTGAAGGGGGAAAGAAGACATGTTAGATGCACGAAAACAACAATGAAAATGAAATTTAAGCTCTTGTCAGTAGCAGTCGAGATCAGGAAACAATAGAGCATTTTCTTTTTAACTGCAGAATTAGTGAGGGGGTAATCATCAACCTAGAATTCTCTATCAAGTGAAAATATTCTTCAGATTTCCTGGTATTTCATGATACTGAGAACAGGATGTAATATTCATCACCAGAAATACTAAATTATAAGAAATGCTAAAGAAAATTCTTTGGACTGAAGAGAAATATAAGCAAGTATAAACTCAGATTGACAGAAATGAATGAAGAGGACCAAGAATGATAAATATGGGCACAATTATAAAGAATCACATCCTCTCTTAGTTTTCTGGAGGGAGTGTTAGAACTTTTTCTTATGTGGGTGCGCAATTTAACAGTTTATCATGAAGTTTAATACACATCTAATCTATAAACCTGCAACCCCTTATCTAGGTATTTACCTAAGAACAATGAAAATATATGTCTCCCCAAAACTCAATTGTTCATTATTCATAACTTATAACAGCTGAAAAGTGGGAGCAATCCAAATGTCCATCAACCAGAAAAGAGATAAAATCATGGTATATTCCATAAAGTCTGTCCTATTATTTTCCATTATTAGCAATGAGCTTGGTCTTAGAGGTCACGCAGCAAGGCCATATGGCCAAGAGGTGTCCAGTAAGTAGACTGAAACCCAGAGACACCTGATCTGGGACCTGAGCTCTTAACCACTACACTATTCTTCTAATAGGGAGAAAGAGTGTAAGACTAAGTCATTTCACACAGGAAGATATGTAGCAAGTCACAGACAAGAGTGCACAGAGCGGTAGCATGAAATATTAGAAAGTTGGGAACAAAGGATCTTTAAGACCAGACTCAAATTTTTGGAATTTTTCCTCCATGTCCTAAGTATACTCTGACTGGAAGCTCTTTTCTGACAGCTTTTGGAAGTCAGTGAATCATTTTCTAAGACATTCTTAATTACTGTAGTTAGGAAACTTACAATAATGCAGCTATTTAACTATCGGTGGGAGAGCACTCTACGTCCCTCCTCCTCCTCTTCCTCCCTCCTCCTTTTTGATCACAACCCTACTTGTTGCATGGTTAAGGGGGAAAAAAAAGGCCTCTCTGTGACCAGTCTCTGTTCTGATGAATTGTAATTGGTCCAGGTCATCGAGTTTTGTGGTCAAAACATCAGTAGTCCTATCATCTATATACCATCAAGAGAGGTTTAGGTAAATGAAAGACACTCATCATTTGGAAAAGAAACTCATCTCTACTTTGTAAAGCACCCTCAAGGCTAACTCAACTCTCCCTCATCCTCAGCCTCTTTGAATTTCACTTGATCTAGACCCCACCCCACTACCAAGAGATGAGAAAATGTTCCCTAAGGGGTCTACCCATTCCCTGGAGATAATGGAACAATGGCCAATCATTACTCTAGTTTTATTTCCCCATTTGAAAGTTTACAATAGAGTTCAACTATGAAAGAGAGATAAATTATTCTAAAGTTTAGTCAAAAAGAAAATACCAGTACATTCATCATAACTATGATAATAATTAACAAACGTCCAATAGTAGTCATCTGTGCCTCATACACAATGCCAAAGTTGAAGGGTATGCCTTAGTGAATTCTTTAAACCAATCTCATCCCACTCTCAATTTGCAAAAATAATTATACATTTTTTAATTCAAAGCTTTGGGTGCTATTGTTGACTGAAGCCCTTGAAATGTGCACTGATTACAGTGCCAATGTAATGTACATTAGCCGAGAGCTCAAGTACTATACAATAACCTTAAATCAGAGAGAGTTATAAGAGGCTAATAATGAAGATGAAGTAATGCTGAAAGTACTAGCCTTTTATTCTGAATTCAAGAAATGCATTAGAAAATATGTTTTAAGAATGGGTCATAGAGAATGTAAATGCAATGTAGAAGAAAGGAAAGAGGAAAAAATCTCTGTTGGGCTGGGGAAAGAGAAATGGAGAGAGAAAGAGAGAGGGAGGGTGAGGTTGTACCTTAAAAGAATATGCATAATTTAGAGAATAGAAAGTGAACTGACTCTGAAACAAAAGTACCATCCATTCAGATGTAGTGACAATGATTTCCACTACCACCATGAAGATCCTCTCTGTATTGTCTAAGAAACAGCATTTGAATCTGAGGACACATTTGTATAAAAGTCAACACTGCATTCCTATGCTACGCTCTCAGAGACCAACCCATCTTCTGTGTTGTTTAATTTCCAACAGCCCACGATAACCTATCTGAAGCTTATGATTAAACATTTTTAAATAAACCAGTATGGAAAATAAGCCATGATATCATTTAGGAGCAAAACATAGCATAAGGCATGAAGAACTAACAGTCCACAAATCTTATGTCCTGTGATCTCAGTTAAATGACAAGGTGGATTACAAATTTGGCTCTGGGCTCCCTAACTTCTCAAACAAAGAGGGAAAAAATCGTTATAACCATGGTTCTCAAACTGTTTGGTCTCAAGCTCTTTACACTTATTAGTGGGCTCCAAGAGCTTTTCTGGTGGAGGTATATGTTAATGTCTATTGATATTTATCTTATTAGCAATTAAAATCTAAAATATTTATGAACTCCTTTTAAAATAAACCTATGACATAATAACATAAATTACACTCACTGAAAGTAAATATATTTTCTCAAAAAAATTAGAAGATTGTCATTTACATTTTCACAAATCCTGTTAGTGTCTGGCTTAATAGAAGACAGCTGGTTTCTCCTATCTGCTTTTGCATTCAATCCCTCATGACATCACTTTTGTGTAACCCCTGGAAAATGTCACTATACACCCCTCAGAGAAGAAGCATACGAAAGTCAAATCAAATCTACATATTACTAGGAACATGGTTTTTCTATCTCAGGAACCCCTGTGGATTCCTGAACAACACTCTGAGAACCACCAAGTTATAGGAAATACAGGTCTTTTAAGACAAAAGCAAAGACTGCTCAAGAGGTGTATGGCCTTTTGAAGGAGGAACTCAGAGAGAAAAAACCTGTTTCTTTGAGTAATAAAGGGAGTAACATGTAATGTGGTCTATGACACGCTCAACACCTTCCCAATCCCAATCACCAATGAGTGGTATAGGATTGGCCATTTAGAAAGGGGATATACACACATTCCTTATTTCCCATAATTTATAGCTCCTGGACAAGATGTGAGTTAATGAAATCAATACTTCCTATAATTGATGTCAAGTGCATTTTGTAATTATGTTTTGTGGTCTGTGATTTTTATGAGCTTGGTCCCTAAAACAATTAACAATGCCATAAAAATACTTTTGACATTTTTTTTTTCATTTAAAGTCCTCCATGTATCCACATTGTGAAGAAGGATACAATAGCACTAAGTTTCATGATTTTTCGATACCTAAATAAGAATATTTCTACCTCCAAACTACTCTATTACACTATTTATAAATCTAACATAATTATGTAACAATTAAAAGAATTATGGGGTCAGATGCATCTGTGTTTGAATCTTAGCTCTACCCCTTCTTAATTCAATAACGTTGAACACTTTTATTTTATTGAGCCTTGATGCCCTTATATATAAAATTAGAGTAATAAGAGCAGCCACCTTGTTAAGTCATTGTGAGATTTAGAGGTAATACAGTTAAAAACATCCACACTAGTTCTTGGCACTTAAAAAACACTGGAAATGTTAGTTATTAGTGACTAAAATTATTACAGAATTTCTCTCTGGCAACTCTCCCCACCCAGAATCACTCTGCTGCATCCATGGTCAAGAGCACACAATGGAGCCAAAAAGGTAAGAGGTGATAGAGGAATGGAGACTAGCAGAAGAGAAGACTAGGCAACACACAGACAAAGAGCTAAGAGAATGGGACTGGACCAGATCTGGGGGACACCAGCAAAGGAATCCAGCTAACATGGAATTCTGGTGTTTCTATTTTTTATGAGCCTCTAATGATTAATGAATTTTATTGATGGACCACTTACGCCTAACACATTGCCATGTGGTTCTCCTAAGTGTTGTGCTGTGGACGCCCAACCACCCCAGGTGTTAGTTTAAGCATTACTGGTAATATTCATCCCCCTTTGCAGCAATTAGTTTAGTAATTAGAAATTCTGGCTTAGGTCCCATGAAACAAAATTAGCTATAAGAGGAAGAGGTATAATAGTATGGATTTTCATTCAGTAAATATTTACTACCAACTCCCTCCACTGTCAGTAGAGTTTACTTCTCCATCCCATTTGTGTTGGGCTTGGCTGTGTACTTTTATTTTGTCCAGTGGCATGTTAGTGGAAGGTAAGTCACAAGACTTAAATGTGCTTGCATAATAAGACAGGGCTCTTGCTCTCAGGTGATCTGCCATCAGCTGTCCTTCTTAGTTTCTGTCCTTCTGCTATGGCCCCCAAACACAAACCTGTGAAGCAGACCTGAAACCAGCCCACAGCCTAGAGCTATTTGCTGCAGGTCCTGCAGACTGAAGCAGATTTGCCCAGCTTACTATAGCCAAATCACAGCCCACCTTGGAGGACACAGATGCATACTTTTTATATACCACAGACTTTGGGTATACTTGTTACTTAACATTATTGTTGCAATAGCTGACTGACACAAATGGTTAGGCAGAGTATCTGGGAAAGATTTTTCTAACTCTGAAAAAGAGATCTACCAGAAGAGAATTCTGGATGTTACAATCAGGGACCTGTTGCAGCCATCCTGTAACCATGAGGAAGCCAGCTTCACACTGAGGAAGCCCAGTCCTCATTATCATTGATCACATTGAGCCCATTACTAAATACCCATGTTGCTTAACCTCTGTGTTATTCAATATTAATTTTTTTAATGTTCAGGCCAGTTAAAACACTTCTTGGGGTGCCTGGGTGGCTCAGTTTGCTAAGTGTCCAATGACTCTTGATTTCAGCTTGGTTCATGATCTCAGGGTCATGAGATGTGAGCCCAGCGTTGGGTTCTATACTGGGCATGGAGCCTGCTTGAGATTCTCTCTCTCTCTCTCTCTCTGTCCCTTCCCCCTTGTGCCTCCTCTTGTGCACACTCTCTGTCAAACAAAAATAGAACAGTTTTCTACTTACTTTAAGAATCTCCTGCTATTTTTGTTTCATTTAAGGAAAGAAGAGTCACACAATACAAATACAGTGTAAATACACAAAGCTGACAGGAAAAAGAACACAGTCATTAACTAATACCTTAGAATTCTATGCCTTCAAGAAGGGTGTCTTGAGATCTGTGGAGGTCAGTCCTGATATTCTTTTCTTGTGAAGCAATTGCTGTGTTTTTGACACAAATAAAAATGTTCTGGGATATGTGCTCATGAGCATCTGGGAGACCAAGCTACTTTATGCAGTAAGAACTTTTCACACAGCAGTTGTCACTTAGAACTAAGGCATCTGATGAATTTGTGGGGTAATTGAAGGATTGGGGCCTAGGCTCATTGCTGAACCTCTGTACTCTTCCTCATCTGTTAAATGCAGTTCCTTTTTACCGGGGTCTGTAGCAGCTCAGAAAACACTATAAAACCACTCTATAAAATGAGTTTCCTGTGGGATTCTTGCCCAGTAGCATCACACACATTCAGGCCTTCTGTGGGCCTCTGGGCACCCAAGAACTCAACCCAGCTGGGCTTGCACCAAAGCTGTTTGCTTGAACTTCCATGCAACCCCCACAGACTTCTGACTTCCTTATTCATCCTTGCCTGTCCCAAGCCTTGAAACCTGAGGTCAAATGATGAGGGGAGGGGACATGCCCCCTTTCCTACTCCATGTTGGTCTTTGTCACCTGAGCCCGGCTGAGACACTTGCACATATATATACTGACAAAGTAAATTGCAAGACAATTTTTCTTCAAAAGACCAACTATCCAGTTTGTAGAAATTAATGTTCAATTCTTTACATTATAATAGCATAAAAGATATGCTCATTCAACTGAGAAACTTTGGGAAATAGTTATAGCTTGGCATCTTCTCTCATTGAGAAGCTCTCATCTTTGAAGAAAAAATTGGTTTTGCTAAGGTTTGGCCTGGAGAAGGAAAAGAAAGATCCCTGGGCTTGGCCTCATTGACTATTCACTCCTTCTGCCAAAACACCCTGATGTTGTAATTCCATAACTCAGCATCCTAAGGCATTCAGGGTAACCTGGCTCTCTTTTATTCTCTGATCCTAACTACTACCTTTCAGCTTCTGGAACCAGTGGAATGCAAACTAGCAAAATATCAGGAGGTCTGCTGCTACCGGTCTCATAGTACTGCACTGATAGGGTGAAGGACCATGAAATCAAATCATCCCACCCATATTCAGGCAGCAATTACTCCTGACAGTTGCCAGTGTACATATGCTTTCTGTCCAGGTCTTCTGCAGAGCTGGAATTTTCTATCAGTACTTCACACATGCACTCAGTGTTTCAAAGGGGGTCATAATATTTGACTAGGACCTTTCCCATATGGGGACTCTGCCAGCCCTTTATAAAGGTCCCAAGCCTATTTCTAATTCTTCCTTGCCTTTCAGTAAACTTCTGCCTTTGGTTAAGAATAGATGCCCAGCCAGCAAATAGGTACTGCATCCCTGCCAGACACAAGGTGCTATGCTAATTAGTAGATTGTTCGTTAGACCTTGTCCTCCTCTGCTGCCGCACAAGCACCATTGCCCTCTCCATCCTGCCAGGGTCAAAAGCAAATGCTTAAATCCATAAAGAACATGCTTGTCCCTCTTTTTCTGAGAGCCTGTTATTTCATCACTGCAAGCACCATGCAGAAAATTAAATTGAGCTGTTAAATCACATTTTTTAAAATTTTTTAAAATTTTTTTATTTGTTAGAGAGAGAGCAAGCGAGCACAGGCAGACAGAGTGGTAGGCAGAGGCAGAGGGAGAAGCAGGCTCCCTGCTGAGCAAGGAGCCCAATGTGGGACTCGATCCCATGACAGTGGGACCATGACCTGAGCCGAAGGTAGCCGCTTAGCCAACTGAGCCACCCGGGTGTCCCTTAAATCACATTTTTATATCTGGCCATTTGCTTCCTAGAACCTCCCTGTTCTCCCAAAGACAAGAGCTGACAATCAGAAGAAATGAAAACACCACCTGGGCTCCATGTCAGTTTTCTTCCTTAGACTTCAAAGTGACTGGAGATCCGTTGGCATCAAGAATGGGAGGATCTTGGGGCGCCTGGGTGGCTCAGTGGGTTAAGCCGCTGCCTTGGGCTCAGGTCATGATCCCAGGGGCCTGGGATCGAGCCCTGCATCGGGCTCTCTGCTCAGCGAGGAGCCTGCTTCCCTTCCTCTCTCTCTACCTGCCTCTCTGCCTACTTGTGATCTCTCTCTGTCAAAAAAAAAAAAAAAAAAAAAAAGAATGGGAGGATCTTTCAGTCTCCCATTCGTCGGTAGTGATCTATTCCCAAGGCTTATCAACCCTTGGCAGACAGCCCACAGAGCATCCACAGTGGTCTTTATAAAGTGTAAATAAGATCTGATCACTCATTTCTCAGAGAAATGGTGTTTCTTACTTGGAAGTATAAAGCTTTTACCTTCTCTAAAACTACCCTTCCCATGTAGTTTCTTCCACATCACTATCACATAATTTTATTAATTTTCACGCTCTGAAATTACTTTATTCATTCGTGTAACCGGCTCCCCTTAGAATGGGGTCAACTCCTTGCCCTCCATGACAGCAGGGAGCATGTCTGCCTCATTTGCTGTCAATTGTTCAGTACCTGGCAGAGCACTTGGCTCATAGTAGGCACTCAATATCTATCTTCTAATGAACTACTTAGTTTAAAAAAAAAAAAAAGGTATTGCTCCCTTTAGTATTTCATAAACACTCTTGGTGAGGAGGGGTAACGTCCTCCACCTCGGAAATCTCTATTTCGGGGGGCGCCTGGGTGGCTCAGTCATCAAGCATCTACCTTCAGCTCGGGTCATGATCCCAGGGTCCTGAGATTGAACCCCACATCGGGCTCCCTGCTTCTCCCTTTCCCACTCCCCCTGCTTGTATTCCCTCTCTTACGCTTGCTCTCTCTGTCAGATAGATAGATAGAAATTTCTATTTCTTGCAGTGGAAGGTGGCAGCAACCACTTTCTCTTCACCCTCCCATGACTCGTCGTGTTTATAATTACCCCTCTTAATACTTTGAGAAACCAATAAGCTCATTCAAACCCTGCACATGAAGAAGCTTCGTGAACCACTACAGAAGTGTAGTTAAACTCAACCCAAGTTGCGGTCCTTGCAATAATTTTGGTTTACAAAGAGTTTTTGTTGTTTTCTTCCTGCCTGCCCCTCCCCCATTTCAGAGACGCAAGATGCCACATCTAAATACAAGCCCAAAACACACCTTTACCTCCCTTTTCTCCAATAATGACAAAACATGGTGCTTAATTTTTATTGATTTTTTTTTTAAGTGTTGCCAGATTGGAGGTCTTTCCCAGTTCTTACACAATAGCTCCATGTGGGATCTGTAGCTAAGAAGTGTTTAAAACATTTCTGAAAATCTACCAATTCAGTAAGCAGTAACTTATGACCATGGCTTAATTAACTTTGAGGTCCAAAAACTTATTTTCTATGGAAAGAGTAAAGTACCCAGGCAGGCTTGCCTTAGAGATGCGATCATAAATGTAACAAAGAATTGAACTAGAGTCTTGGGCCGCCACCCTGTCATTGCGGCCCTGTAGTTGTTCCTGTCACTGTGGGGGGCAGCTCAGCATCTCTTCTTCTGAGTGGCAGGTAGATGGGGACACCAGGGACTCACAGATGTGGCAAATGCATAATCCCTCATGTGTCAGGTTGCCCACACCTCCATGTAAACTGGCCAGAACATCTTTGGCCAGGGAAGAAAAATCCATTGGGGAAAGGAACCAGGAAGGATAGGAGCTCTTTCCCACGGTACCGCCATGGCCAGGTGGGGCAGCCTGCATCATTGCGTGGAACTACAGAGAGCTTGATGAAGCTCAAAGAGCTCTTGTTTCTTTCACTCTGAGTCACTGGCGGGGTCTCAGTCCAGTGAACACACAGAAGTACAAATCCAGTTAGTCGCTGTAGATGGAAGGGAACAGAGTATGAAATAAAACCTTTGGAATCGGCCTCTGAGAAGGGGGAAAAATCATGACAGCCTTGGAAACACACATGTAAATCCACATCTGGGTCTTCTCCTTACTGATACCCAAGGAGAGGCAATTCCTCACCACCGTTAGCTAAAGGGCAGGGTGAGCTGGTTGGAACAGCAGTACATCTGGGCCCTGGAAAAGGCAGAGGCAGGGAGGAGTCAGGTCCTTTTCATAGGTCTGCATGGAATCTTCCAGAAGGCTACACTGCCTTTGTCAGTAAGAAGCTGCCCATCTTCAAAGGAGGCAGCGGAAGGCCATATTCCCGCCGGGCTTCACCCTCCTTTCTGCACAATGCCTAAGCCGGCTCACTTACTCCCATCTTATTCATTTCCCTCGAGAGGACACCAAGAACCCCAAAATGTCCAGCTCCGAAGTTAATGCACATTTACAGTCGAGAAGTATTTTCCTTTCACTGAATGGGGAATGAGAAGCAGGCAAGGAGAAAGGAGGTAATTTAAGTTGCTCTATCGTTGGGAGCGAGGGGAGTAATTCTTGCTTATGTCAGCAGCTTGCTGAGTCCCACCAGCCTTGCTACCCTCCTTTATTTTATTTATCTCTTTACAGCCTGATAATGCTATAACCATTTCCTGTTGTATACTGGCTGAGGAAGCTTTCTCCAGGCCCAAGAGCAAATCAATAAAAGTAAGCCATAGCGATTCATAAAAATAAAATTGTCATCATTATTGTTCAATTATTGCTGTGTCTGTGGAAAGAATCTCAAGAACTGAAGGTTTCTTGGCTAATATTTATAATCTGCGTTGAACGGTGCTAATGAATGAGTGGGTGTGCAATAGACTGAAATGTGATGGTGTTTGATTTATACCAAGTCCAGGTCTGATTGCTAATGTTAAATCCATTAAAGTGTCTCTTAGATCTGCCTTAATGTACTCCCCTGCATATAATAGAGCTTAAACATACCCGTTTACTTAGCTTTTCATTATTGGTTGAATATTTGTCTTTATTACATTATCCCCATGATAAATTTGACTTATGACAGTTTAAAAAACAGCACTTTGGGAAAAAGCGAGGCTTTTAAGAAGAGCTACAGAAGGATCTCCCGATTCCCCAGTCCTCCCACAGAGCAAAGAGCAGAATATCCCCAAGTAATTATTTTTAAAAGTTCAAACTGTTCCATCCGACTGTGTCCCAGATCACAAAATCCAGACACTCAGGGGAAGAAGAAGTATTTCATCCCGGAAGGAAAATAACAAACAGAGGAATGAAAGCTATCTGCTTACGCTGCCCCCTTTGCAGCGTCTCAGGGGGTGGAAAGGCTTTTTGTATTTCTTTAAAACACCTCTCCCGGAAGGAATCCATAAAGCACAAGTGTAAATAGAAACAACAAGTTGAAAAGACTTAGGCGTAATCATCAAGAGCCCCCTCTAAGGTCAACCATTTCGCAGGGATTCTGGAAAGGACAGCGGAGTATGAAATGCATCTGTGGCCAACGTTCCCTCCCTTTAATCTACAAGAGTTTTCCATTCACAGCCCAGGCAGTCCCAGGCGACAGGCGCCAAGTCGATTTGGGGTGTCTTTCTGATGTCCCCTCCCCCCAACCCCCACCTGTGCTTCACTGGCTTTCCTTGAAAGCTTGACTTCCTGCTCAGCCTATGTTTGGTGATGTGCGTCTGGATGACGATGAGGAACAGACTTCCTGTTTCTTTCTGACAATGCTGCTGCTTCCTCCAGGCCCCCCGGGCTCCTGTCCATCCCTCCTAGAGAAGACCCAAGACAGAGACCGCATGCAGACCTAACTCCAAGGCTCTGGAAAAGATGAACCGAGATATGAAAGCAGGTAAAATGAATAAATCCCACCAACAAAGCAGCTAAATGTGAATCACATTGCGAGAGAGGGAAATCTCTGAATACTCCCACAGTTACTTGCTGTGGACAAGATTGTGCCAATCTACAGGTGTTTAGAGCACATCCAGGTTGGGCAGCAGAGGAAACAAAGATGACAATGTAGAGCTTCTTCTTTCAGAAATATCCCAGCTCCCATTTTGTCGAGGAGAAATGAGAAACATGTTTCCTGAGTTGCATAACCAGGAATAAAGACGGCCTACACGGTCAATGCTGTGTGCACCATGGGTAAGGACACCATAGGCCAGTCCCTGTAGGAGTTTTTAGGGAACAAGAGGGATTCAAGGTGGACCTTGAAGAAGAGGCTTTGTAGGAGTGGATGGGACTGAGCTACAGCAATACAGAGGCACGTGTGAAAGCAGCAAATCCGAAGATATATTTGGCCTTCAACGAGGCAGACACGTTTTAAAACTGAAACATGCACATGTACACACAAATGAAATTACCAAAATCCAAGTATTTATCACACATTTTCACTGAACCTGTGGCGTTAGTACCACCTGGCAGTAAATACAGATATACTTTAAATTTACGTAAACAAATCTAATCCTGGCTTGGATCGACTGTTGACTCTATTTTTGATGGCTTCAGATTTCATGATGAAATTGTTATACTACTCACTCTAAGACAAATGCCAAAATTAAGCTTTATCAAAGTGCCTTTTTTGGTATATAAATGGTTTTTTGTTTGTTTGTTTGTTTTTTAATTCAGAGAGAGAGATTTAAGGTCCCTGGATTCATTTGTTTAGCCTTTTTCCATAAGGTTACCTTATCTTCTAGGTAAGAACAGAAAAAGAGGAACTTAAGGCTTGCCATATGTGTTGCCAAGAAGTTGCCATGTTACCAGCAGCTGAAACTTGAAAAAACTCATTTCCCCATCATAAACATTGGCTATAGAACAAAAATAACTTTAAGATTTTATTTTTAAGTAATCTCGACACTCAACATTGGGCTTGAACTCACAACCCTGAGATCAAGAGTTGCATACTCCACTGCCTAAGCCAGCCAGATTCACCAAAAATAATTTTTTTAAACTGTTCACTGCCATTTGAAATAATGCTTTGCCCCTCTTTCCATAGGAGGTTGTTATGGAAGGAGGTTCCAATAACAGGGAAGAATTTACTTTGATCCTTCCTCCATCTCTCACTCCAATTTCTTGTGTCCAGTGGTGGCAAGGATTTGAAAATTGACTTAATGGATTCACGACACAATGAGTGTCCAAACAAATACAGGACAAAGAATTCACCAAACAAGCCTGCCTCTTGAATTTGAAATGTGCAGATTCAGGAAAGGCACCCAGGGGTGATGGTCTGGACTACAGTCAAAACTTACCAATGAGATACATCCCCAAGCCTAAAGGACTATTGGACATTATGGCCCCAGTAGTCCCCCCAGTCTCTAAGATCCTCTGATTTTGACTGATGGGACAAGAAAGGATAGTACCTCTTGGCAAGGTAAGGAAAAGCAAAAACATGGTAGAGGACAAACATTTATTGAGCACTACTATTTGCCAGAGAAGATGGTAAACGTTTGCCATCAGTAGGTAACTAGACTTTCCCAAGAGTCCTATTATCCCCATTTTACAGATATATAAACCAAGGGTCAAGGGGGTTACTTAATGAACACATGGTTACGCAGCTACTAGGTAGCCGAGTAAGGATTTTAGCCCGAGTTGGTAGAACCAGGGTTGATAGAGTATTTATCCACCAATACAGCGTGGATACTGGTGAATCAGAGCCGATGCAGGATCAGTCAGAAGAGATGCCGGAGGTGAACCACCAGCACAGTCAGACCTGTCAGAGTCAGCAGAAGTTCAACTCAATGCCCAGGTTCTTCCCAGTAAACATCAAAGACAAACTTAAACTTAAACCCTTGCTTTGCCTTTAAGTGAGACATGTACTTTAACATTCAATATGGATTTGATAATTTACATATACTTTAGGCAGACATCCATCAACCCACCTAAGTATCTCTTATTTTGGGAGGAGGTGGTTGTCCTCTTTAATATATTAAAGCAGAAAAAAAATCCCTGTACAATTTTATCTGCACTGTCGTACACGGGATATGCTTCAGGTGTCACTGGCAAACAGACAACTCATCATTCATTTCCCCCCATGTTAATGCAAAGTTAATCTGAAAACACCAAAATAAATTACTTGTTTTAAAAATGTAGGGTATATGCCTTGCAAAATGGAGTCTGCATTTATCTCTAAATTATAAGGTAACATCAAATCAAGACAAATCTACGGAGTTACTTTAAATGTATCCCAATTGAATGAGATCCTGCAAATATTAATCAGAACCTGAAAATAAATCAACGTGAAAAGAACCTATGAAGACTGGCATTTTCAGAGTCGCCATTCACCTATAACATCAAAGATATTGACAGATAGGAAAATACATTAGGGAAGTAGATAGGAAAGTATTTATCACTTGTAGACATCATTGCAATCATCAGACCTTTCCAAAAATTATACAGTGACCTTGCATTCACCATCTAACTCAAATTAATCCTTGACGTTGAAATTTAGCACCTCAGAATGAATGTGGGCATGGAATGTAGCTGGTAAAAAAAAATAATAATAATAAATGAATCAAAGTATTTTCAGACAAAGCATGCCCTAGGACATAAAGGCTTTGTAGGGAGGAAATGAGAAACTGACAGGGATGGATAAAACATTTTTTTTTTAAAAAATTCCATATCAATTGCAGTAACCCCTGTATTCTCCAGCAAAACCAGAAAGAGATGTTCTTCTTAATCAAAAGTTCTGGCTTTTCCATGTCATCAACCACCTTCTCCAAAGATAAAGGGATTCCTGATTAAAGAGTCACCAAAAAATTCTCTTAAAGAAGTGTTAAATAGTCCAGGAATTTCTTCAAGGGAAATTACAATGAATGTCCTGTCCTTCATGGGTGTGGGCTTCAGTGGCAAGAGCAGGGCATGGAGAGAAGGATACTGGAGATCTAGTCCTAGCAACACCATGTTTCTGTGAGCTTGGCCAAGCCACATTTTGTCTGTGTCTCAATTTTCATCTATAAAGTGGGAATATTATCTCCCACCAGCATCTAGAGATCACTGTAAAGACAGAAAGATTACATATATTTGCTTATCTCCAGGGAAGATACTCAAATTACTTAGCATCTAGGGGGACTTGAGCACTGAAATCAACCTTGGTTATCCTCTATCTCGTTCCAGGAAGGACTCATGATAACTGACGAAAGAAAATACCCCCCTTAAAAAATCATTTTTACCTTAAAGAATTTAGGTCAAAAACAACATAAAGGTCAAACAGAAGATAAAGAAGAGCAGAAAGTCTGTGGAGATGTTTCTCATAAGAGCCCGAACAAGGGGGACATTCAGAGATGCTAAGCTGACCCTCTACACAGTAGAGTCTCTATCTCCAAGTTATAAAATTTGTCATGGTAGTGATCTTTGGGTTTTTCTCCAAGTGTTCTTTGAGCCCCTGTGAGAAGTAAAGAAATATTTATTTTAGGTCTAATATTTCTGGTACAATGTCAGCCCTTTATGAAAGTTCTATCATTTTCACACCAACGTTAATGTTAATGAATTATTATCCCCACTTTACAGATCACAAGAAACAGAGGTTCTAAGAGGATAATTTTCAGAGCAACAAGAGTCTAACTGGTTCACTGCCATAACCATGAATTTGGATGAATGAATATGGATAAGTATGGATAAATAAATGAATATTTCTTGGATGTCAACAAATAACCTTAGAGAAATAATGTTTTGTTTTGTTTTTTGAGATTTTATTTACTTATTTGACAGAGAGACACAGCGAGAGAGGGAACACAAGCAGGGGGAGTGAAAGAGGGAGAAGCAAACCCCCACTGACAAGGGATCCCAACGTGGGGGTTGATGCAGGGCTCAATCCTAGAACCCTGGGATCATGACTTGAGCTGAAGGCAGATGCTTAATGACTGAGCCACCCATACACCCCAGAAATGATGGTTTAACAAAGAACCCTGAATCCCACTACAGAAATGTCAATGTTCCCAGAGGATACAGATGTCGAGGCCATCTTTACAGTGATAAGATAGTAAACTGTCAAAGAAAGTTGGATATGGACACATAATATTTATTTCTACTGTAAAAGCTGTATATTATTGACCCCAGAGAAATATTTTTATTAAGAAATTGTCAGATATTTTAATTCATTTATAGTTCATGTTGTAACTAGCACCATACAATAATTCATGCACTAAATGTTTATGGAATGCTGACCTATGTATTGAGCATGACAAGAGATATTGAGAATATGGAGGTGAGTAAAATGTAGTCTTCGCCCTGAAGGAGCCTGCATATGTTCCTTCATATGTGTGTGTGTGTGTGTGTGTGTGTGTGTATTCAGACTTAACGGATAAAATATTAAGTTAATCATTATGTTTTTAGTTTGCATTCTGGCCCTGATTTATAATTAAAAATAGGTTTTTGATTTGTCTGTAAAGACTGCAGTGGCATCTGGGTGGCTCAGTTGGTTAAGCAAGCTGACTCTTGGTTTCAGCTCAGGTCATGATCTCGGGGTCATGAGATCGAGCCCTGCATTGGGCTCTGTGCTGAGTCTGCTTGAGATCCTCTCCCTCTGCTCACCTGCACATTCATGTGCTCCCTTTCTCTCAACACCCCCCCACCAAATAAAATGAAATCTTTGAAAGGGGAGGGGGGTTCCAAATTCAGTTATCTTAAAAACATAGAAAATAAGTATTGGTGAAAAATCTATTACTTTCTTAGCATTGGATTATACATTATAGAGCTTATAAAGCCACTAGTTACAGAATATGAGCTTCCCATCATCTCGCCTTATAATTAGGCAGAGTCAGCTACTGGGATAGTTGAATTAGCAAGACTCAACTCCTTGGAACTAACATTCCAATTGTAACACCATGGCTGCTTATGTTTTGACATCACAGCTCACTACCTAACCAACAAAGCCACTCCCCCACTATAAACAAAACCTCTGTCTCCAAGAGCTTCCTTCTTCAACTCTCCCTCTATCCATTTCTAAGCCTCACCATGCTCCAGATCATCCCCCTGGAATGGAAAAGTTCATGGTATCCACTCATCCTACCATCCCTGTTTCCTTTTTACAGTTAGTTGCTTCCTTCTTCCTGGCCATCCTTCTTTGCTATACCCCACTTTGGCAGCTGGATGAAAGTGTGTGTCATAGGTCTCCTGTCCTCACCATGGTCAGATTCTAGTGGTCACACCTTGATCTTCCTGCCTTCTTCCTCATTCTCTCTGCAATCTCTTTCCTAGGAACTCAACCATGTTCGTGGCTTCAGTTATTACCTCTAATGATCCCCAGATACCTATCTTTACCCTCAACTGGTCCTCAGAACCATAGACATACATTTCCATGTTTGAGAGACATGCCAAGAGATGATTTGGTATGTCCAAATTAATTCATCATCTTTCCTCAACCAACCCCCAACCTCATATTTATCTCCCACTGCCTTCTGTCTCTCTCAATGGTCTGACTTCTCTCCTTCTCAGGGTTTCGGATGACTACCTTCCCTTGTACTCCTTGGGCCCTGTTACCTCAATATGCTTCCAAGTCCTATAGATTTCCCCCAAGAAATGTCTTTCTTTACTTTCCTGCTGTTGTCATTGCGTCTTAATAGCATTGACTGTATTGGGTCATCTTTGTGTTTGTCAAATACCAACAACATGGTAGATAATTAATACACATCTGTTAAACTCTATTCTAGAATAGACTTCCACGTGTTGCCAGGAGTGGACCCAAGTGGGTCCTGAGGCTTATACAACCTAAAAGTAGTTTTTTTTTTATAAAATATACAATATTACAGGTACAAAATTAGATATAGTGGGGTTCTGGAAGGAGCCCATGCAAGTGAAGGGTCCTAAAGTTTAAGATGCATTGGCTTCCCAATAATGCACACTTTACTTCTCAAATGCAGATACAACCTCTAAATGAGGTCTATGTTTAATTTTTGACCCTAAGATTAAAGTGATTATTGTGATTAAAAGATCAGAGTGATGCATTGTGGAATCAATGGCATTTAAGAATCCAAACTTCTATCATCTCTCACCTGGTCTTTCATAATAGCCCTCTAAAACTAATTCCCTATTGCTCCAAACTCACAACTTCCTCATTTCCAAATTCTATCCCATCATGCTCCATTCAAAAATTTCCCATGCCATCCCACTACTCTCGGACCAGACTACAAATCCCACAATCTGGCCCTCAAAGTCCATTATTTTTGAAAACTGTAAGATTTATGGTTTTAAGATGTTAACTACTTTCTTCTTCCCTCTCTCCCTCCCATGAGTCCAGTCAACATTTATTGCTTTAGAAGGTGTGACACCTACAAAGCAGAAAGAGCTTACTAATATCTTCCTGGCCCCACTTTCCCAAAAAACGAAAACAAACAAAAAAAAAGCTTGAGTTTTCAGGGAATTGGAGAAGACCTGGGGTATAGTCAAAATATTACCGAGAAACAGAATTTGAAGTCCAAATCCTTTCCCTGGTTTTGAGGAGAGTGGATCAGAATGGGAAGATTGGGGTCCTAGAGAGAAGTGTTCTGATCCCTGATTGTCATACGGAGACCTCCAGGGCTCCAAAAAGGTTTCGAGGACCCAAAAGCAGAAAGGACCAGCACCTTACTTCTCAGGAATCTAAGAAAGGGGAACATCCCTGGGCACGTGGGTGGCTCAGTCAGATGAGCATCTGACTCCTGATTTCAGCTCAGGTTATGATCTCAATGTTGTGGGATCGAGCCCTACATCAGGCTCTGCACTCAGCAGAGTCTGCCTCTCCCTCTGCCTCTGCTCCTCCTCCCTCACACTCACTTTCTCTCTTTCTCTTGCTCAAAAATAAAATTTTTAAAAAGGGGGAACTTCCAAAATGTTCTGGTAGATTGAGCCATGTGGCAGCCTTGCCAAGATGTTCGTGCCGCAGGGAGGCACAGAAGGAGCACACGAACCAAGAGCCCCCGAACCGGCTGATGGGAGAGCAAGATGGACCCTGTGATGTCTTGACCGTGACCTGGGACTTTGCAACGATTCTGGGCAGAGGTGGTGGGGTGAGGATGAGACACTCGGAACTGACTTGAGACAAGCTTTCTGCCGTGCCAGTGTAATAAAAACCAGGCTGAACTTCAGGAAAATGAAGCAATGTATGCTTCTTACACACTTGCGTAAACACTGACGGTCATGGCTCCATCAGCTACTTACATACCCCTGAGGTTGTAAACATATTAAAGCTACTCCAAATTTAAGGCCTTAATTCCAGAAAGTCGTTTCAGAACTGGTGACAAAGAGCCTCCCTGGGACCCTTGTGCTTAACCTGCACAGGCACACAGTTGGTTTTCTTTTAAAACATCTATGCCCAAAACACGGTCTGGGTAGTTTCTCTTGTCTGGGAAGATGGACATCAGAGCAGGGAAGCACCTTGTCAAGAGGACTCTTCTTTTCAAAATTCAGAGATTTGTGGGTCTTTTCCCTCTAAACCACAAGCCTAAAGACCAGGAAAAAAAAAACTTATCAGCAAATAATTCTGCTAAGAAAACAGCAGCCCATTCTGGGTCAGATTTGGGTGACGGATGTGCTTACTTGCACTCGCTAACCACCAATAAATAATCTTTTTGGTAATGCACGGAAATGATTGCCTTGTATAAATGTCACCCTCCTAGATTTGTGCAGGACAAAAGGGGAGATTCATTAATAAGGGAAAATTAGACACAGAGGACAACCCAATAGAGAGAGATAAATGAGACGTGGATGCCAGCCAATCTCATGTGCACGAGTTACAAGGAAAAATGGACACTTGGTTTGAAAATATAATTTCCCTGCTTATTTTTTTCTCTTTCTTCCAAAATGCACCAAAGCACACTTCAGCCATATTCCCATGTCGCTAATAGAAGAAAGAGCATAGGGAAGTGATAATACGGCTGGACTGGGCTTTTATCTTCACGCCTTTCATCCAGGTATCTTTCTGCCCTTAAATAATAATTGATTAAATCTCACTATATCCCTACTGAAGGTATCTTCTGCTGGGCCTGGACAGAAGCAGAAGACGCGGAGTGGATTGGATCACCCAGGTTCAGGGCACGGGGCTCTAACAGAGGCAGAAATAGACCCAAGAGAATCCCCTCCTGTTACTCACCTTGAATCACTAGGAAATAGCCTGGCCCCTTGGGACTGCCGGCCAGACCACCTCCATTTTTGGAGTTAGCTATGTTTTTCATTTAAGTATCTTCGGGACAGATGCCTTTGACAGCTGTTCTTTTGAGAACGTGACTAGAGAATCGTCAAAAGGCTTGCCTGTGGCCTCCAGAAAGTGTCACCTCCCGGGATCACTGCAGAGAGCCCGCAGGTAACACATATCAAGTACAGTTGAGTAATTGGGGGTCTGCTGCAGAAGTACTTTCATGCTGACTAATTAATCTCTAGTAATTAGCACTCAGATGTAACAAGTGTAGCATTTAAGATCCATAGCGAGGGAAATAAAATCTGCTCTTCAGAAATTTGCTGGAGAGTCTGATTGCCTTTTTTTCAGATAAATAATGGCGCCCATCCATTCAGGCACAAACACTGGAGTAGGGCATTTACTTCATATGAAATACTTAACACTGCCCAAGAAGTCTCCCAATTTGGAATACTTTGAAACTCATTGCAGAAGTCAGGCGAACCTGAACTTACCGGAACTGGAGAAAGTCAGAAAATCATCTAGCCCAAGTTTTTTGGCCCGCAGCTAAGGAAATTGAGGCCCAGAGAGGTGAAGTGATCTACCCAGGACCCGCAGCTGGTTAGGACAAAGCAGGGACTGGAATGTGCAGCACCAAGTGCCCCATATTCTTACAGGAACAAGGCTTGGGCCCTGCCTCACCCAGGCAGGATCAGCCTTTGAGAGTAGCCCCAGCTGCTGACTCTGGGCCAGGTGCTACCAGATGGAGGTGAAGTGTCTCTTCCTCTGCCCCACCCGCCTCATTCAGCTCATTCAGCTCTTACCCCGCGTCTCATTCCTGCAGCACCCTGCTCTAAGACTGAAGTGTTAGGTGAGCCCTCAACTTAGCCAGAAAGGCACATCCAGCCCGGGGCTCTGTGTGTGCTGCTATAGAATCTTAAGTCTAAAAGCTTCTGTCTGTCAAAGGGACAAATGATGTCACACACATGTGCACTCAGAGTTGGTGGGGAAGGGGAGAGAGCACACACTCAAGAGATCACACTTCCTCGGATTGTCTCTAAAACCATTCTAGGTGGGGACGCAGCTCTCCCTCCCATGAACCTCAAGGCAAATGATGGCTCCATGCCAGAATCACCTTCACGTATGCCTGCCACTCCCTCTTCTCCCTTTGCTTGTTTGCCCACACCTCTGCATTCTCTTCTTCCTTGGCCCTGGATGGGATGCTCTCCCGCCTCTTCATCTGAGCCAAATGGCCAACCAAGGGAAGGCACAAAGGTCAATGGGATTTCTCTGAAAAGGGAGAACATGGACACCTGACATCTGCTTCCCAGGGGGAGCCTTGCCCAACCCCGGCAGTTGAGGGCAAGGAGAGGGAGGGAGACAGGGTTCGGACTCCTCACAGCCTCTCCTCCGAGGGGTGCCGTCCTCACTGTCCTCAGAGAATGGAAATTGAACTCCTCTCAGGCTAGAGTCAGGCAGCGAGTCTTACCTCCAGAAAGCTGTTGGCCTTTGTTTTTGGTTTTGTTTTAGTCTTTTGCTTCCTTGAGTAGAAGGCGTGAAGGCAAATAATAAGCTTTCTAGAGCTTTCCCTTCCTCTTCACCTCCCATGTAGCCAGCTCTGCATAAGCCAGCCCCAACAGCCCTAAAGACAGTGGGATACAATGGCTGAAGGCTTGGAAGAACCCAAAGGAAGTACATCATTTAAACAATCTCTGGTTTCTCTAGACCTCAGACTCCAGCTACAAAATCAAGAGCTTAGACTGACGTTCTCGAAGGTTTCTTTCTGCTTTAAAATGTAAAATCCTGTATTTATTTTTCAAAAAGCATTTATTGAGCACCTGCCGAAGCAAATCACTGTCCAAAGTACTGAAGATACAGAGGTCAGTTAAGCCTCAGTCCCCACCCTCAAGTGTCTCATGAAAATAATGTGGCTCCAAGATTCGGGAAACACAACAACAGAGTGTATCCATGTGCTGTGGGCAACTTCAGTGAGGCTGGGGATAAGGATGGGGAAGAAGAGACCATTGTACCGGGTCATGAAAGACGAGCTGGAGTTTCCAGATGAACGAGGCCTGGGGGCAGGAGAGGGAGGACTTTCCTTGGACAGAAAGGCCAAGGTTAAGAAATATCAGAGAGGATGGTACCACTAGGGAGGGAGGAACAGCAAAGACGAGGGCCAAAAGGTGGCTGCTACACCACTCGGAGGAGCTCAGACTCTGTATGTAAACAGGAGTTTATACAATTGCTCGTGTGTCAGCAACAACTATGAGAATAAATCTGATTTTTTTTTTCATTGCCAAAGGGATGCATGGGAGGGTTATGGAAAACCCTCATAAAATCTTAACATCTTCTGACATTACTTCGAAATGATTTTTTTTTTCTTTCTTATGGAAAACAGGACACTAGCAGACTCAGCCCATGGTTTTTAAGCAAGTTCAACAAGATCCCGGAGATTCTTTCCCAAAAGATAAGCTGCATGTGGAAATTAGAGAGGGAAGAATGTAGTAACTACAAATCTTCCAGTTAAATTCCTCATCTAAAAATCATGCTCTCTTGCTGTTTCTATTAGGGAACACGCGTGCGCACACACACACACACACCCCAATGGGTCCTTCAGAGTCCTGCAGGGGACACAGGTGTGTTAACGATTCCTGCCCCAGAGACAACCTACCCCTTTTCCTGAAAATCCCACAGAGCTTGGCTGTGGCTTACTGGCACACACACCTCCTGGTCTGCCTCTCTGTTCTTTAAATCCTGTCAGCTTGGGGACCCACAATTGTTTGAACACAAAGAAACCCCATCTGGGCATCTGGGTGGTACAGTCCATTGAGGGTCTACTCTTGGTTTCAGCTCAGGTCAGATCTCAGGGTCTTGAGTTCAAGCCCTGGATCAGGCTTAACACAGAGTTTGCTTGAGTTTCTCTCTCTCTTTCTGCCTCTCCCTTCTACTCTCTTTTTATTTAAAGTAATAAATTTTAAAAAATCAAAACAAAACAAAACAAAAAACAATGAAACCCACCTTTGGCTGAGGACTGAAGGCAATGAAGATAATATATGAGTATGGCCAGACACCGAGTTTATAAAAAGTAAAAATATAGTAAATATCCTGTGATTATGTACAATCTTTTGGTGTCCTAGAAACTATGATTCCATTGCACAAGACTGAAGCAGGGTATAGCCCAGAGAGAGAATGCATCTCCCCAAACCAAGCAGATTCTGAAAATAGTGTTTCATAAAAAATCCTAAGAATAAAAATACCCCTTTCAACCTTCATCCATAGTCTCATTCCCCATGCAGTAGTTTTTGTCATGAGTTTATAGTATATCCTTCAAGACTGTTTCTCTGTCCCCCAAAAAGCACTTTTCCCTCACAGGCCACATAAATCTTAGGTTAACTTAACAAACTTACTAAGTCAATTTAAAATTGCAGGTACGGGTCCAAGACAAGGATCAACAAATTTTTCACTCAATGTCCTGATAGTTAGTATTTGGGGCTTTATGGGCAATACAGTCTGTCAGAACCATTAACTCTGCCTATGCAGTGTGAAAGCAGCCATAGATAATTCATCAGCAAATGAACGTGGCTGTGGTTCCAATAAATCTTTATTGACAAAAACAGGCCACAGCAGGATCTGACCCACAGGCCATAGTTTGGCAACCCCTAGTCCAGACCGTGAACTCTGTGGGCACTTGTATTTTGCTTGAAGTAGAATAAAGTTTCCTATGCTTGTGAAGATTCAGACCGGAGCAGAGTTTAATTATCTGAAACAATTACAGAACAACGCAAGACAGCAAATAGGTATAACACTGGCGACAGGGGCCTCACTACCTACTGAAGCTCAGACACTGGAACCTTACTGGGCTGGGGCTCGTGAAGGAGATGTACTTTGATCCTTCCAGGAGACACATTTCCAGTCCTCTTAATTAAGGCCATTCACAAATGGCTTGGAAAATGTTTGTGGAGTAAAGCAATTTGGGAAACCCATGAAATGGAACACACACCCATTAGCCTCCACCCGATTCCCGCTCACTCCAACACCACCGCCCCCCACCCAACAAACACGCCGGAAGACAGCAGCACGCACAAGCGTGTTTTCAATGATTAATCTCACTGTTTCACTTTGAAACCTAAAAGGGGAAAAAAAAAATGGAAGCATTCCTATTTCCCATTGAAAGTAATCACAGCTTTATATCCCTTGGTGTTTACATAAAGAGAGCTGTTTATTTAGAATCATTGCTGATAAGAACACCACACGCTCCTAACTTATTATATATTCCCTTCCCATTTTGTCTTTTTTGGGGGGGGTAGGGGGAGGGGAGGGAGAATTATGTATATTTTATGATAACCCAAAATGACTTATACATAAAAAATACAGACTTTAAAGATAAAAAGGATTAGTCGCAGGTAATGCATTTTCCATGAGTGGCTATAGGGCTCTTGGTTCGAAGAGGTACCCGGCTGCATACAAATGAATTGATAAAAGTCTGACGCTCTGGATGGGTAGCAAGGCTCATGCTTTGCTGGAGATGATTCTTAAAGTTACAATAAATCAGACAGACAGTGTCGGCCTTTGAGGATAAACCTGTGATGGCTTGTTGTGCCTCTCTGAATCGCCTCAGAGGCCCGGGGACTAAAAAGTGCCTAGATGTCACATTAAATCTACCGGGAGGATGGGGCACTTCAAAGACGAACGCAATCAGATCTGATGGAAAATACATTTTCTGAAAGCTACTGACAAAAAAGTAATCTTTAATGTGGATGTTGAATAACAATTGATATTGTCTTTCCTGACATTTTTCATTATTGCCGTCTTATACAGCCTACTTCATGTATTAAAGCAATATTAACTGTTTGACAGGGACAAATCCTCCAACTATCACATAAGCAATTGTTTCTGAATTGTCCTAGCCCACTGCCTGTAAAAACCTATCCCAGTAACTGCTTTTAAATAGGACGGTAGACACTCTCTCCTGACTAGCGAGACACTGTCTGAGCTTCAGCCTAGTTCAGTGGAGTCTGGAGAATATTAAAAAATGGTTAGGTGGTTATGAGGTGTCATTTGATTATAAGGAAGGAGCAGGGATGTTTTCTGAAGGTGAGTTTTAATGAGAGCGGTCCATAAAAGTTAGTCCTTATCATTCCCCCATCTTCGGTACACATTTATTTCAAAGAGATGTGCACAAATCTCAGATCTGCCACCATTCTGGTTGCTCAGAGGGGGAAATAAAGGAATGTACAGAAGATCTTTGTTATTTATGCAATGAAATAAAGCCATCTCTGCCTGTGCGAGGACCTATAAAATAGGCTGGAATTAAGTCCTCCAATATGCTTCTGGAAAGAAATTCAAGCAGATCGGGGACACACGTGTCGCTTTCAAGGTACTTTCGGAGGCTTGAGGTCTTAGCCTTCAAGTGTAAATACACGCTGTTTCATTGTAGGTATTCGGAATTCTTAAAATCTCTAATTTTGCAATGACCTTGAGCTTCTTGAGAAATGAGGTTTGGGCAAGTTCTACAGAAGGGTTGGTTTTTTTTTCTTTTTTTTTCATGACATGGGGCTAATTCCACCCCAGAGTAAAAGACAGAAAACTAAAACCCCACGATTGGAAAAAAAATCACAAAACCTTGTCAATCTGTGTTGCAGACTCTCAAAAGTTACCGTTTGCAGCTAAGACACCTAAAGGATGGGATACATGTCCTTTATTTACATTTCCCCACATTCCCTGGAGCTTCGGCGTGCCCATGCCTTGACAACACCATAGCTCACTTGTATTTTTATGGTGAAGTTTTACTGAAAGTCTGCTTCTTCACTGGGATCTGGCTGGGAAGGGAGCCTCCCTCTCCTTTACGATACTTGAAATAAGGCAGGTGATGGGAGATGAAATGAACAAACCACTCCCCACAAATGTAAAATTAGAACACAATGCATTGCTACTCAGGACTTTTCCATGACCTTAGACAAGATATTTATCCCTCTTTGCTCTCTAACAGGAGTCCTGCATTTCCTTAAAGGACTAGACAGTAGTTAGTTGAGGTTTGTAGACCACAGGGCTTGTTATCAATACTCAATTCTGCCCTCAGAGCACAAAAGCAATCATCGACAATACATCAAAGATCAGCGTGGCTGGGTCTGCATAAAAACAATTTGAGGGATGCGTCAGTGGCTCAGTCATTAGGCACCTGCCTTCAGCTCAGATTGTGATCCCAAGGTCCTGGGATCAAGCCCCTCAGCAGGCTCCTTGCTCAGTGCGAAGCCTCCTTCTCCCTCTCCCACTCCCCCTGCTTATGTTCCCACTCCATCTGTATCTCTGTCAAATGACTAAACCTTTAAAAAATAAAATGAAATAAATAATGAAAAAAGCAATAAAAAAACAACAGGTGGTGAGATAGATTTGGCCCACAGACCAGAGTTGGCCAACCCGTAGCTCTGAATCTTTTCAGTAAAATGGGTAGGAATATAAAATGACATCTAACGCCCTTTATTGCTGAGCAGATTAAATTAGTTCACAAACGGGACAGTGCTCTCCCTCTAGTAAAAGGCAATAGGAAAAAGTCCACACAACCCAGTGATAATTACCTTTCAGGAGTCATTGGATGGATACATTGATCTTCATAAAAGGAAAGGACTAGCATTGCAGTAAGTGTATTAAGCCACTCGGTCAGTTTTAAGATTTAGCCCAGCTATAGTCTATTCAAGTCCTTACATTACATCGTTTCTCACTTGGTCTCAAGGAGAGGGAGGCTGGTAAAGTAGATCTAAGTTGGTTAAGAACAGAAGCTTCTAAGTAGACCCAGAGTTGCCTTCAGACAGGCCTTTTCTGGATGCTTGAGGAACCCTTCCTACAACACAAATGTAAGAAGTAAGTATGCATTTTGCAGTAGGACACAGCAAGAGCTGGAAGACTAGCACCTCTGTACAATTACAGTCAGAACCAGCAACGCTGGGCTGCAAAAACCAGCTACCAGAATTTCTCCGTGGCTTAAAAAAACAACAAAGGTTCTATTGGTGCCAAGTGACATCGACATCTTGGGTCGGCAAGATGGCTTTGTTTGTTGCTGTCATCCAGGCCCAGCCTGACACAGGCTTCCGTCCTCAAGAAGGCACAGGAAAAGCAAGCACGCGGATCTCTGCACGTGCTCTTAAAAGTGGCGCACGTGGCATGTCTACTCACATTTCATCGGCCAAAGCACAAGACCAAGCCTGCAAAGTCACAAGACCAAGCCTGACATAAATATGGTAAAGAAGGAGAATCCTTCCTGTTGATTATATTCGCACATGTAGGCAACGCTGGTGTCTACCGGAGGGACCAGACTTTTCTGAGTGGAAAGAATGAAGGCCCTGATTTGTTGGCTTCTGACATGTAACTTGACTGAAAACCCCAGGTATCCAGCTAGAAAGAGCACAGAAGACTTCAAAGAGGCTCACCATGAAGACAATAAAGCCAAGATCAGACCCAGGCTCCACTCCAGGGCTAGAAGATTCGAGGAAAGGGCTGGTTCTGTCACAGTGGTTCTCTAAACTCTGCCCCCATGGTTACGTATCAGCCAAAGAAACCTGCAGCCTTGAGGTCCCTGAGGCGGGACCAGGAAACTTGACCGTACAGGCATCATGGACGAGACAGAGGGGTCTAGGTTGGACAAGAGTAACATGTCACAGAAAGAACAGAACATCAGAGACCAAGATCCCTGAGACTGCTGGGGGCCCCAACAGATCCACCCATTTCACTCTCTCTGCCTAGGGTGAGGAGTCAGGACCCACTCAACTGATCAAGTCAACTCCTAGACCCATGCCTACAGGCACACTCAACTCCGCCTGATTTGGGGGGAGATGAAGCAATCTCACCAGTGAGACTGGAGTGCTGAGCACGATCTGACTACATCTGAGGCTGGTGAAGGATCCAGTCAGTTACACAAGGAAGGTCTGTCCTTTGTTTACCAGGATCACCGGGGATCACCGTGGGAGCTGGCCTGAGGAAGTTCCTCCCTCCCACTGAATTTGCGATTCTAACCTTCCATCCACCTCAAGGGAGGATTTAAAGAAATATGTTCTCCAACTGGCTGGCAAGAGAGGGGTTTTGCCATTTAAGCACTAAATGCATAGAATGAAGGCTTTGGGAAATAGTAAGGAGAGATTGATCTCAAAAGCTTCAAAATGGGGCTATAGGTCTGTGGGGGCACTGGAGAGGGTCCTCTTGTAGCCTCTAAAAGTCACACCTGTAGCTGACGCCAGCTCGCTTTATAAGATTCAAATCAGACTGAAGTAAAAACTCCATCCAAAGACTGGACACACAGCTTTCTTCCCAGTGACCCTGCTTTCCTTGCTTTCTGACCCCTCATCTGCCCTGCCCCCCACCAGGGGGACAAGAGCCTCTAAGGTTTGAATACAACTTCTGCACCACAAGCTGTGTGGCTCTGGGCCAATCACTTAACTGTTCTGAGCCTTAGTATTCCCACCTGTAAAAAAAGGAGATAATGCCTACTTCATAGAGCTGCTGTGAGGTTTCAGTAAATTAAGCCTAAGGCTTTCAGGGGAGTGTCCAACACGCAACAACTGTTCTAACAGCAGCCAACACTATCATTTGCATCTAAACCTCTGTCCACATTAGCAATTCTCACGCTACCCCTCTCCCCAGCCTTCCTGAGACCATGAAGACAATGGAATCACTATTTCCTATCATATACCAGAGAATATATTTAACCTCCTACATTTATGGATTTAATGCCATTTACAAGAGTTCTCTAAAGGAAACAGGATTCTGTCCATCTTACAGGAGAGGAAACAAAGGCTTGGATTAAGAAACTTGTCCAAACCCACAGCTAAAACGGAGATTTAACACTGACCTTGAGGGGCCTCTGTGCTTGCCATTCTGAGCCAAACAAAGGAAGAGGTGGGGGAAGGTGAAGGAGGGAAAGGAGATCTCTTTGATGAAATCTTCTATCAAAATAAAGCAACAGGGAGCGGGGGATGGAGGGGAGAGGAGACGGGACTACAAAACAGACTGTGGGATAGCAGTGTCATCCAAAGTCCTCAGAAAGGTGACTGTCTTGGCTCTTAATTCCACGAGGACCTGTAGCTCTGTTATTTCACAGCCAGGAGGAGACAAATATCCCTTGTGAACATCTGTCTCGAGTTCATCTCTGCCGTCTCCGCACTCAAGCTCCCTGCTGCATGTTCCTGGAGACCCCCCAAAGACCTTCGGCACCTTCCAAGACCTTCTTCCTCACTGGAGACACATCCCCATCTGGATTTAACAGAGCAGCCTTTCAAAACAAAGCAACCTGACCAACAGAAATCTCTTGCAAATGTTCTCCCAGGGATGTGTGTGCTTCTGGGCTCAACAAGCCTCTGGCAGTCAGGACCTGTGAGTCAGGCGGCTTGGATTCCAGTCCTGCCCTCAGCTCGCTGGGGCAAGATCCCACCCCCAACCCTAGAAGTTTCTGGAATCTCCTCACTTTACCCATCAGACAGCCTGTTTAAAAAAAAGAGAGAGAGAGAGCTGATCTCAAGGATTCCTCCAACTCTAAAGAGCAAATTCCAAATCTGTCCTCCTCCAGGAGATGTCCCAAAGCTACCCCTTTAAGTTCCAGAAAATTCCAAGTCGACTACAGTGTTGTCATTGTCAAATGTGCAATGACCTTCACTTCTTTCATTTCAGTTAAAAGGACCAACCCTAACAGAAGATAGTTAACCTTAAATACCTAATTTTAAAAAGATAAATGCCACTGAGATAAGGGGAGATAGCA
The DNA here is from genome assembly GCF_963455335.1 of Martes martes. Classification (NCBI taxonomy): domain Eukaryota; kingdom Metazoa; phylum Chordata; class Mammalia; order Carnivora; family Mustelidae; genus Martes; species Martes martes. The sequence goes on along the minus strand of NC_137900.1, from coordinate 18,761,557 downwards.
ACCAAGTTTCAAATGCTTCACTTAAAAAAAAAAAAAAGACTTTATTTTAGAGAGAGAGCACACATGCACACGCACATGCATACAAGTGGGGTGGGGGGCAGGGAAAGAACCTCAAGCAGACTCCAAGCTAAGCACGTGCTGGATGCAGGGCTCGATCTCACAACCCTGAGACATGACCTGAGCTGAAATCAAGAGTCAGACGCTCAATCAACTGAGCCACCCAGGTGCCACACTTCACTATCATTTATAACATAAAGCAAAGCCCTTGTCCTGAAAGTATAATAAACCAAACACTAAAATCAAGGGAGGGGAGACTTTGTGCCCCAACAAGAAGTGAGAAGTGGTGAAAATGCCTGCAAACCTCCAAGTGCGTACAATCACCTGATGTGCGGTGATCATGGCAACAGCTATAGGACTGGCAGTGCTTGTCTGCAGGCTTTGATTATCGTTCTTTGTAAGTTACATAGGAGAGAAGAATATTCTAGCCCTCAGAAAGGGAAAGAGAATCGGGGGACCACTCTGGGGCACCTACTCCACACCAGGGCCCATGACAGGTGCTGTGTACTTGACCTCATAGAATCCTCGCCCGGGTCCTATGGGGAAATTACTTCTGCTGTAGGCTGGATGTTTGTGTCCCCGACCTCCATCTCCTTAATTCCTATATGGAAGGAACCCTCACTCCCACAGTGATGGTATTTGGAGGTGGGACCTCTGAGAGGGGATTAGGACTTGAGCTCTCACAAATGGGATTAGGGCCCCTTCCTTCCCTTCCCCTTCAGCAGGTGAGAACACAGCAAAAAGGTCAGGAATGAACCAGGAAGCAGACCCCCCCCCAAGACACCCCATCTGCTTGGACTTGGACTTCTAGCCTCCAGGAGGGTGAGAGATAAATCATTGTTGTTTATAAGCCTCCTGGTCTCTGGTATTCTGGTCTACCAGCCAGAATGAATGAAGGTAAACTCTGTCTTTAGTTTTAAGGGCAAGACCCTCAGCTTCGTAGAGCTGCAATGACTCTAAGACCACTCAAGACCAAGCAGAGGCAAATTTGAAGTTCAAGTTTCCAGTTCTACATCCAACTGAATCGGGCCCTGTATCTAGCCATGATGGCTTGAAGAGCGAACGCAGGAGCACAGAGAGCTCACAGGCAGCAAAACAATTAGGAAACCATGTGGGTGTGCAGGACACATCAGTTATTCTTGCTGTGCAATATCCTTTTACCACTCCTACAACTGAGGAGAAGCCATGCCCAGTGGGCTCATGCCGGCACTGCTGTCTCTACCTCCTTGGCTCAAGAGGTGGAAAAATCACAATCCTGCCTGGCCATCAGCACCCTGACTTCCACCAAACACAAGGCCATCTTCAGGAACAGCTCTGTGGTGTTGGCTCCCAGTTCACTCAGCTGTCCCCACACACCAGCAAAGATGGTCGCCAGTCCCTGCAAACCTATACCCTACCAGCCTACCAGCCACCAACCGTTTTGTTCTGCTCAAGTATTTTTTTTTCTGCAAAGCAAAAGTCCCAGGCTGATTCTTATCCATCCTGCTTTGGTCAAACATTCTCCTTAGAACCAGCAGTGTTGGCCAGATAAAACACAGGATGCCTCCTTACACGTGAAATTCAGATAAACTTTTTTTTTTTCAAGCGTTAAGTATGTTCCACACAACATTGGAGACGTACTTACATTTTAAAAAATCGTTAATTGTTTATCTGAAGTTCACGACTTAACAGGGGTTCGGTTTTGTTCATTGTTTTAATTCGGATACCCCTAAGAGCCGACCACTGGGGCCAAGAGAGGTACAACAGAAGACTTCGGGCCATGGCTGGGTTGCACCTCCCACCCCATCGCACCAGAAGAGAGTGGGACCAATTTCCTCTAAGCCCCATTAATTGAGATGCGGGCTACTCCCCCAAAAGAAAACGAGGGGCTTCTCCCAGGAGAGAGAGAGAATGGCTGTTTAACAGCCAAGAACAACAGATGCACGCGAGAATCAAAGTGGGTGTCTCTAAGGAAGAGGAGCATATGTTTTTGGCGGGGGTGAGGGGCCTGTGGGCCAGCTAAGTGGGAGAAAGAAAGCCTGAGCCGGCTCTTCCTCAACCTTCCAAGTCTGTGTTTTTACCCACACACATTTGCCAGATTGCTCTAAAAAAGCAACAGCTGTGGAAACTGACAGTTTACAGTTGTGATAAATCGCATTAGTAAAGTATTTCAATTAAAGCCATATCTAACTAAAAAACAAGAAGTCATCTCCGAACAAATAAATTACTGACTTCCATTTGTGGAGCCTTCAAGTGCAGGATTTCGGCCCTTACCTCCTCTCTTATTTTGGCTTTTCTCATGGGGAGTGTCTCATCCCGTGGTTCAGGTGAGGGAGAGGTGCTTGATAAAGACACATGTGGAAACCAAAATCTGAAAGTAGGCATTTAGAACATAACATTCTTCCTTTGGGGGCATTTCTTAAGGATTTAACTCCAAACCTGGTTTCAGATTTGCCTGTCATTTCCCTGATTGTCTGTCAGGGAAGAGGGCATTCCAGAACCTCCCTGTGGGGTCCGCCTGTCCAGCCCCATCAGCCGGGTGGCCAGGCCCAGCGGGGCTGTTTTCTCCTTCCCAGGCCAATTCATCTACATCTGTAACATTTTAAAAGGAATGCACAGATAGGTCTTCTCCAATGGATTCCTTTTCCACGGTTTAGAAAGTCATTCGCCTGCACAAAATGAATGGCCTGGAGAAATCACTGAAACTTTTTCTCCCAGGGTCAGAGCCAGCACAGCCCCCAGACTACAGGGCCTCTGGGCCCCACAATGGACTTTAGGCCTTCACGGCCCCGCCCCCGTGCTCTTCCCCCATCCTTTCAATGAAATCACATCTTTTTCCAGATTACTCACTTCAGTTTGATTTTTTAGCAGATCCTTTACCGAGCCAGTTAGTAATTCAGGACTAATTAGGTGATTGCTTTCATTTCTGGTAGCAGTCGGGAGTGGGGGTATGAAATGGCATCGCCCCTATTCTTGTTGGAAAAATAAATTACACCCATTGTTCCTGAAGATCTCATTCTTTTCCCCCCAATCAAGCAAATTAGCAGCTTGGTTCATTTTCCCAGCATTCGCTCCTGAGCAGACGGCAGCGCCCTGGAATGTGGCTTGGAGCTGTGTGGTCAGTACGATTGTTTGGGGCTGTTTGTGCCAACAATGAGAGGAGACGGCTGTCTCCGAAAGACGAGTGGTACTTGTCTTGCTTAGGCCAAGGAGGGTTGGCGAGCTGCCGCCCGGCCCGGCTTGTGAGGAAGAGGTACACCGCCATCTACTGGAGACTGGGGCTCACTGCAGTGCAATCCCTCCCAGCTTTTGCTTCTGGCCGGTGAGGACCAGCACTAATGCTTCCTCGGAGTTACTAAAAATAGGAAGGACTCTTTGCATCTCCAGGAACTAGGAAATGGTTGCGTCAGTGGCTGTAATGAAAACGCAACTCAATGCTTGCATTATGTTTCTCTTACGAGTAGTTCTCTTTGGTCTAGATTTCCTGGTCCAAAAGGGGATTGTCACTGCTTCCACAACGGGTATCCCTGAATCTGGGTCGTTCTCTTGTGTCCTAAGCACCGAGAGCAGAGAGCGTCCGCACCTTCGGACAACAGGTTCTTTCCTCTCTGCCCCTGCTCCAACACCCCTCATCTCCCCCACATCGAGCCCAGTTCTGAACTGCACAAGGCATTCAAAGAAGCTTTGCTCACCAGAGGCATTGCCACTGCAGAAGGGAAGCTGGAAACAACCCAGTCGTCAGACTTTTTCTGATCTTGGTGTGGAGGGCTGTTCCCACTCTCTGACCCCTGGCAACACATGAGTCCACGCTTTCTTCCTGCCTATTCTTTCTACCCTATATAAAGATGGTAGTTGTTCCCCCATTTTACTCCGGGAACCATGACTTTCATGGGGTTTATGTCCCTGAGGAAGAGGCCGGAGAGTGCAAATAAATTTCAATAGGGAAGGCTTCGAGATAGTGGTTCTCATTGGGGGGTGGGGGTGGGGCGGCAGTTTTGCCCCCAGGAGACATTTGGTAATATCTCAGGACGTCTCAGTTTGTCAAAACTCAGGGACTGCTAAAAATCCTACCTTGCTTGCACAAGGCAGCCCCCCCACCAGAATTATCCAACCCAAAATGTCAATAGGGCTGAGGAAGCCCGGCTTGGGGTAACAAAGAGTGCCTCAGTAATCGGGTTGTGATAACACCAATTGATTGCCTTCCAATGAGCCACACTGCAGAGCCTGTGGATAATTCATCCTTTCCCAAATCAGTATTTACCACCTTTTTTCGTCCTTTAGACTCTTCCATTTTAAACCTAATTTAGCTGTCTTCCCCCCAGCCCCACCCCCCTCTGCCGCTGCTGGAAAGAGAAAGGATTGGAACGGGGGAGGGGAAGGCGACAGAAAAGGAGGATTAGAAGCATGACCTGTTTCTCCTGGAGAAGCTCGGCACATTCCTCTCTCAGATGTGCTTTGTGACCGAGCAGGGTACAATTAAAAGCACAATAATTTGCTTGTTATTCAAGTCAGGCATTAGTCCGGGTAATGGCGTGCTTGGTGGAGAGATGGATTTCCTTGTTAGGAGCTAAGCACAGGATTAGCGGAATTCTCCATGGAGAAATCTTGATTTGTTCAAGGTCTTTCATGTTTTCTACAGAGAAGGGATTATGTCTTCTTAAAGAGGGGCCTTGCTTAAAAAGCTACAAAGTATAAGAAAAGGATTTAGGGCAGAGGGGCCTGTGGTTAAGTAGCTGAGGGGTACAGGGAATTTTAGAGCAAAGGATTATTTAAAGCCATAGAGTTCAAAAAATAATTGGTTTAGCACTACTGGGTCAGTGCCGGCGAGTACGCTGTAAAGGCAATTAAGCATGAGCTAATATTCATTTTACTTTGGCTAATTATTGCACGGATCCAGGAGAGCGAAGGGAAAGGCAACATGCCCCCTCCCCGGCAATCAGGGAGCTCGTTGTTTTTGGTTTCTGAGCCTTACTGGCAAGCTAATTTGTGGGGGTGCCCAGAATCCAGGCAGCACAAAGAACTTAACAGGTAAAACACAGGAAAATTGTTCTCTCAAGGCAGATCGCTGCATGTCCTGCTATCCTGGGTACCAAGGAGAAGCCACTATTAGTTTTAATTCCATGGAGATCATTAGCTAGAGAGGACAGAGAGTAAAAAAACAAAACAAAACAAAAACAAAAACAAAACCTGACTTCACCTATGTCCCTGCTAAGACTGGCAGGAGCTTGCAACCAAAGCAACCGTGTCCCCCCAGGGACCTTGGACAATGTCAGGAGACTTTTCTGGTGGTCCCCACTCTCGAGGTGCCATGCATCTACCAGACGGAGGACAGGGATGCTGCCACAGGATGCACAGGATGGCCGCCTGCGACAGAGAGCCATCAGACCCCAATTGTCACCAGTGCCACAGCTAAGAAATCCTGGTCCAGACAGAGGTGACAGTCTCTCTTTGGGTGGATGCAGGTTTTCAGAATCTCCCCTTCCTTAAATCCGCGACTGAGAAGTCAGCAGAGGGCCACGTTATGCTAACCGACACTTTTCTTCCCTTTTCCACACAGGGCCTTGCCAAAATCGGGAAACAGGGGGGATGCCAAGAGCAACATGTCCCGGCCCCGTGGTTGTGCCTGCCTGGCCCTCCCCCCGATTCTCACCACCCCGACCAGGAGAGCAGAGAGCTGGCTTCTTGGCAGTTTCCCCAGGTCCCTGAGTCTTGAGATGACACATTCCTCCCCGCATGAAGAGGGTTCAGGGAGGACATCCTTCAGCTGCTTGCAAGGCAGGAAGAGCCTGCAGCTACAAGATACTCTTTTTGCCCTGACGAGTGACAGTCCTCATCCCGAGAGAGGTTAACACGCCCCAGACTGGGAGCTTCTGATGGGCTGTGAATCAAGAGGGTTCCAAGGCCTGGCCTGCAGCTCTGTGGGAGGGTCTCAAGGAGGCACTTAATAAGCTCCATTCACCCGAGAGGAGACAGAAGGCTGCAGAAGGGGAGTGAGCGGGAACAGAGGTTCCCTCAAATATGGCACGTGCACCATTCTGGAAATTAAACCACAGGGGCCACAAAGATGAACGCTTTTATATTAGGTCTTCCTCTACTGAACACGAACACACACACCTGAATAGCCTTCCAGCCCCCTGGTTTCTTGGGTGTCAGTGCTACAGAATGGCTCAAGGAGGGGTCCCCATGATGACCCACCCCACGCACAAGCAACACTCAACACCTGGCTGCCAAGGTTTCAACCCTTTAGGAACGGTCCCTTCCACTCGAACGGTCCGGAAGGATTGATGACAGATGAAATGGCTTCTCATTCCATCTGCTGTGGTTTTCTCATATACTGAATTCCCACGGGCATCGCCAAAAAGGACCTTAGCAGTACATCAAAGCACCACTTCTGGTTTAAAAAAACAAAACAAAAAAAATTTTTTTCGTGCGTGTTCACAAGTGTTAACAGCTCTTAGAATTTGTCTAGCAGGTTTTCCGGTCCTTACCAGAAAATCCCTAAAAATGTATTTTTTTTTTTTTTTATTCTCATTCCCTACGCTAAGTGACTGTAATTTGGGAAACCCCTCACTTGATTTGTTTCCTACCTCTAACAGTGTTTGGCAGGCGACATGCTTTTACAAAAGCCGGCGTGCTCCCAGCATTTCAGTGTTAATATATAACCTCATGAAGGACAGACTTTCCAGTTCAGGAGGGGGAATTTGGAGCAGGCCTTGTCCTCTAAATGAAGGGGCCTCTCTATAAAGAACACAGACTTACAGACACACAGAGGTAAAGTCACTTTTTGTCTGTATCCTCAGGGTGGACCCTGGAGGTATTTATAGCCTGACAGTAGGCCTGTGGGGAAGACTGTCACCCACTAGAGATCCGGGGCCCAGTGGCCTAGACTATCGGCTCTAGCTCTTCAATGTCTGCCAAGTTCTGACTCTACCTCACAGTGGCTACAGCAGAAGGAAACCAGGACATACAGGTGGAAAAGGAGGGGTGCTACTCATACCAACACGTGAGCCATGTCTCCCCCCAGCCATTAGACATGTCATCAGATGGGCAGAATCCAGTCTCCCAGTGACACAGGCCCAGGACACCTCAGCTTCAGTTTCTGTTCAGTTCACGTTGGGCCTTTCACTCTTCTAGTCCACACACAGCGCGACCCAAGGCCCAACCCCATCTGTGGAAGTCACACAGCTGCTGCTTGTTGGCAATGACCCATCCACTCACGAGTGTTGATTCTATCTACGATGTGGGTGTCGAGCATGGGGGATAGAGCTGAAGGCAGCAGTCTAGGTGTCTATCCAGACAGACAACATGAAACACTGACAACCCAAGAGTTCAGTGTTGCTCCAAGTGGAACCCACAGGAACCACCAGGGCACCGTGGAGACGGTGGGAAGGCAGGACGAAGAAGTAAACCTCCGGACACGCTGAAAGGACAGATGGAGAAGGACAGTCAGCATGGGAACTGGAGGAAATTCCAACAGGGCCATGGAAGGAGTGGGCATATTTGGGGCACTGGGAAGGGACTGGAACATGGAGTTTAGACTGGGAAGCAGAGAGAAAAGATGTCAGAAAGGAGATTTGGGGATGGTTTACTGAGATCTTGAATGTCCAGCAAGAGAACTGAAACTTTATTATGCAGCACTGATGCACTAGGCAAGGATTTCAGTGTAAGGGGTACATGATGTTGTAAGAAATAGAACCAGGATGGACTGGAGACCAGGACCCAAGGCTGCTATTATAGATTTTGTACTACTGAGGAGGAAAAAGCCCAATTTAAAATGGTGTATTTGTCTGCTCAGACCACCTTAACAGGATACAATGGACTAGGAGGCTTCTGCAACTGAAATTTACTCTCTCCAAGTTCTAGAGGCTTGAAATCTGAAATCAAGGTGCCAGCAAGGTTAGTTTCCTTTGAGGGGTCTTTTCCTGTCTTGTGAATAGCCTCCATCTCATTGTGTCTTCACATGGTCTTTCCTCCGGGTGTGCAAGGAAAGAGAGAGAGGTTGCTGGTGTCTCTTCGTCTTCTTCTAAGAACACCTGTCCTTTTGGACACAGGCCCCACCCTTTAGCCCCTCCTTTACTTTCATCACTTCTTTTAAAGCCTCTTTCTCTAAATACAGTCACTTTGAGGGCTTCAACTTAAGGATTGGGGAGGGGTTACAACTCAGGCCTTAATAAATGGTATGAGCTTCAACTCAAGTAGTGACAATGGAAAAGCAAGGTTTTGGAAATATAAGTGGAAAATATTTATGAAGGGTAGAGAGGCATGCAAAATAGTACTAATATTACCAACCCAAAAGAATTGGTGGGGGGCGGGGGGCTGGGGAGATGCTTCACAGAAGAGAGAAAGCCCCCTGCATGACTTAATATGCCATTACCCTCCCTTGACACTCCCCACTGGAGACTCCTGAGTTTTCTAACACAAAAACAACCCTTCTTTTATTATATACAAATTGTTAGTACCAAATATAAGGAGTTTTAGGGTTGTGCTAGAGACTATAACTATGGAAATGGGATGAAATTAAATGAAGGGGCTTGAGACTTCAGTGAAAAAAGACCATAATATTGAGCTCTGGGAGACAGGATAACACTCAGTTTCCCAAAGGAAGTAAGTGCTGCCACATTCATTCAGCGACCCAAAGCCAGTATCAAAATTGCACAGAAGGATATTCAGCATCCTTCAGACACCTGGAAGCCCCTTCCTTTTTCAGTGGATGACTGAGTTATCGGAGATCTGATGTCCTGGCCTGGACCATCACGTCATCTGACCGGCCCAGCAATTGCAACGTCCCTTCATCCTCTTAACTAAAAGCTAATTCACTCAAAGCTTGAATATTGTTCACAAAATGGCTTAGATTGTGTTGTCCAGAAACAGACCCTGAGATGAAGATTCAGGCCCATGTGGTTTATCACACACATGCTCCCAGGAGAGACTGGCAAGGGAGTGCGGAAGCAGGACAGAAAGAGGAGGCCACAGAAAGATGCGTGCTTAGCAGGTTCAACAGAGAGTAGCATTATCCAGGTCCTTTGGGGGATGAGGACATGCAATGTGTGCCTTGGAGCCAGGGCAGAGGAGCTGGGCTTTCTTTCCTACTCCCTCTCCCACCAGTCACTGCTTCTGGGCTGCCTCAGAGTGGTGTCCAGGCACCACAGTCTCTCCAGCTCTTTGGGCAAATTCTAGCTGTCCAAGAGCAGCTTGTCCTAGAAGTAGCTTCAGGTCCCTTCTGTTGACAGTGAAAGCACATCAAAGGCAGGGGCACAGAAAAAGCCTAAGGAGAAATTCAAGGAGATCTGGGCAAGCACACACACCCTAATTCCATAATTCTACTAAAATACATGCAAAGGAAAAAGTCATACATGTGCAGGATGATTTAACCTGGTACATTGTTCTAGTGCTTTTTAAAAGGTGTGTGTAACCTAGCAGGTTTTTGGTTCTACGCACCAGAAACCTCCACCCAAACTGTTCAGTAATTAGGGAATCCCCTCATTCCCAAACAGTTGTGCCCAGAAGTACTTGGGGTGTCCACCATAGTTCCGTGTGCACCCAGCTTCATTTTCCACCACTCTTCCTGGTTCCTCCACCTTTCTCTATGGGATGACTTTGTCCTTAATATAGCTTCAGCAGGGGGCGCCTGGGTGGCTCAGTGGGTTAAAGCCTCTGCCTTTGGCTCAGGTCATGATCCCAGGGTCGGGCTCTCTGCTCGGCGGGGAGCCTGCTTCCTCCTCTCTCTCTGCCTGCCTCTCTGCCTGCTTATGATCTCTCTCTGTCAAATAAATAAATAAAATCTTAAAAAAATATATACATAGCTTCAGCAGGACTTTAAAATAGGAAGGAAGGAAGGAAGAAAAATGGCTGTAACTGTTCTAAAAGCAGGGGGGATTTTTCTCTTTTTGCAGCCACAGAACACCAGTACTGAGGTTCATTCTAACTGAATTAACTTCAGTTTCTTGCTCACTCCTGAACAAATCACTGTGGCCAAGGGCATGGGGACACGCAGTGTAGTTTAAGGCAAACAGGGCTAATTTGAGAGGAGGGAGGGAAAGGGAAGAAAAATCCCACCCAAACCACGTCACTGATTAACAATGAACAAATAGTTCTAGATAGCCACCAACGCAGGGCAAAACTGACCACTACTAAAATACCCTACCCAGGGGGCTGGCTTACAAGTTAGAGTATCCTTCAGTGAATTGCCTCACATACACTTAAAAACCTATAACAATACAAAAAGATGTCCCAAATGTGCTTTATATAGAAAGAGATTATAAAATCTTGGATAGATATACACCCATCCGTTAACAGGAGTCTTCTTGATATGGTGGCATCGTGGTTGGTTTTCATGATTTTTGTGTTAAACTTTTACTTGTGCTTATACTTATTTTCCCCAAAAGTTTTATAATAAAATCTATTCCTTTGTAAAGGACAAACATCCATTCTATTACCTTCCTGCTTTTTATGGATCTGCATATTTCTCACATCTTTTGCCCTTTACTATAAATCCTCCAAAAGGATTTGTTTTATTTTGTTTTTTATTTTGTTTTGTTTTATTAATGAAATAAGTCCAACAAAATAAAGTGACATGCCCAGCCTTTCACAGTAAATTTTTACAAGCACCAATATGAAAATCAAGTATCTGGGTTTCTGTTACAGTTCTGTTCCAATCCCTGCTCCATCTTGCCTCCCCTCCGATGAGAAGGGCTATCACTCTCTACACACCGCCAAACAGATTCAATGTTGACAGAGGGACCTCTCCAGTAGGCACCCGAAAGCCTCACCATTTCAAGGGACTGCCAATACTTGTCACTGCAGAAGTCAAAGAGGGGCCCCTCCTGCAGAGGACTATTACTGACATGCAGTCCATGAACTACTCCCAGGAGCCCCCAGAAGTAGTACGTGGCTACCAGCTGCTCCTGAGATTGTTGGAACATGAAGACTGACTCCATTTCCACTGGTTATTTTGTCCTGCTTTAATTATCGGTGCCTGTGTGACAGAGTATGGATTCAACTGTCAAGGAGCAGGAACTCTCTCGGCCACCAGGCTCTAAGACATGCTGGGCTGTCTTTCTGATTGCTCTATCAATAGCCAGCATCAGTGCTTCCCTTGGAAAAAGGGCATTAAGGAAAAGATCAAAATGCCAAATCTATGCCCTTTGTGAACCACACCAGATGGGATTCAGATAAATTAATTGTCACACCCCCACCCTCATTACCAGAACCGAAGCTCTCAAAGCCACTAGGAATAGTTTCTTTTGTCCCTCATGCATTTTCCATGAAGCAGCCGCCTTCGTCTAAACTTGGACTAGTATTTCAGATTGCCCAGGCCATAAAGAATCTGAGAACCCTCCGACTAATGGAAAACTTAAGGTCCTTTTAAGGGCACTGAAAGCTTCAAACTTCTGTGGTTCCAGCATCAACAGACTTCTTGGTGGACATTTTCCTGATCTATCGCTATACTGAGTGCTGTAGATTTTTCTGTGTGGCTACACTGAGTGCTGGACTCCCAACAAGACCAGCACTCTGCTTCTTTTACCTTTGGGTCATGTGACTAATCCTGGCCAATTCATTGTGACAGTGAAGCTGTCATTTCAGAGACAAGGCACTTCACCGGCAGTGAGATGGTCCAATGCCCGCCCCTGCACCCTCACCATACAAATACATGTTGAGACAGGCACAGTGCAAGGTCAGAGGGGCCCTTATCACTGAGCTAACCCTCGGCAGGGTCTCCCAGACCCACGGCCAACACTACGTGAATAGAAAGTGTGTTTTAAAGATGCTTAAACCCGAGGCACCCTTAGTTGGTTAAGTGTCCAGCTCTTGATTTCAATTCAGAGCAGGATCTCAGGGCCCTGGGATCGAGCCCCATGTCAGGCTCTCGGCTCAGTGGGGAATCTGCTTGAAGAGTCTCTCTCTCTCTCCTTCTCCCTCTCGTTCTCACTCACTCTCTCTAATAAATCTTTAAATATATAAATAACAAATAAAGATACATAAATCCTGTATTGATTTTTACAATAATAACTTTGACTCATACAAGTGTTTAATAGGAGTCAGGCAGTGCTGGGCACTCGATGTGCATCATCTCATTTATTCACGAAAACAACCTGGTAAGATACAGTCCATTATGATTCCACTTCACTGAAGAAACAAAGAGATACTTCATTCGAGATCATATAGCAACGGAGGCACGTGACCAGGATGAGACTTCAAAATTTGCGCTCATAACCACCACATTGCAGCTGTAGGGTGGAGTTTAAAGAAAAGTGGAATGAAGAAGCCAAAGGTGAGCAAAATAATGAAGAGCAGAGTCAGAAGCAGGAGGGAAGAAGGGAACAAGAAAGCCTTAAGATACTGAGTTAAGACAATCGGCCATTAGAAAAGTAGGCAACTTTGGAAAAGCCCCCAAAGTCCTGCTCAGCAGTTTATAGCAGGAGAAGGGGCAATGGTTAAAAACCACAGATGAACAAATAAGTGAGCAGTTGTCTTAACTGAGTGACATTTGTGTATGGAACATGTCACAATCAACCTGAGTATAGGAAATTTTCGCCTATATTTTTTTAAAGATTTATGTATTTGAGAGAGAGAGAGAGAGCGTGTACTGCACAGCGATGGGGAGTAGAAAAGCAGACTCCCCGCTAGGCAGGGAGCCCAACCCAGGGTTCAGTCCCAACACCCTGGGATCAGGACCTGAGCCAAAGGCAGATGCTTAACTGACTGAGCTACCCAGGTGCCCCAAGTTTTAATTTAAATAATCATCACTTTTTTTTTTTTTTTTGCTGAGTAGGAGACTCAGCAATTTTGCCCTCACAAAATATTTTACTTCCAATGATGATCCGGACAACTTTCACAGAATCCAAACAAAAGTGTCAGAATTTTATTAACCATTCATTTGTTTAGAGTATCAGACTTTGTGTTCCGTTGGACAGTAAATCAAAGAACCCGAGTAACATTGAACCAGAATTATTAAGGAGTGTCATAAGCTGCAAACACTTACATTACCCCTTTTAAGACATTTTTCAGGATAAATAAGCATCTCCAGAAGTTAATAAGGAACACACACCTAAATCCAAAATTTCAAGCAGTAAACATGAGAAATGATTCTTTGGTAAATTAAAACTCACAGTTTCTAATAAAGTTGACAAGACTCTACATATATATATACTTACATATTTTATTATGCTTTGAGGAAATTCAACTGGAAGAATCAAGATAAATGTACCATGTCTCAATATTTCCAAAGCTTAACTCCTCCTAAGTACAGACAATGAAAATACCTATTTTAATTTGACCCAATACTGTGGGTTTGCTTTAGAATTTATGAAATTATCAGCTTCAGACTCTACCTGCCTTATCCTTCTGCATTTCATTCCTGGTTTCAATTCCCCTCCTTTTCTAGCATATAGCATTTTCAGTTAGACTCAGGGCTGAATTTCAGCAGAGGACAGAGCCCCCCACTAGGAGAGGGAGGTGCCATCTGCAATCCTTAAGAAGCTGTGCCTCTAAACACATAAAAAATACCCAAGGAATCAACCAACAAAAACAAAGGCGGGGGGGGAGGGGTGGCACGGCAGTGCATGTCATCCATGGGACAGCTATAGAAGGTCATGTCCATTGAGCATAAACACTCTAAAAGGATTCTAAACTTCATGAATCACTTGTTGCTTTTTTTTTTTTTTTTTAAGCAATTGAAAGTCAAAAAAAATTTGGAATGGGAGGAGATGCAATGAAGTACTATCCATCCATCCTCCCTTCCCACACATGACTTTCTCTCTGGTTTGACTTCTCAGGATACCAACACACACCATACCCCATCCCATACCACAACCCATCCGAACCCCTCATAAATGATCTTCCCCCTTATTCTTCTCCTATTCAGATCCTATACAGCCTTCAGAGGCCAGTTCAAGTGCCACTACCACCATGAAGGTCTCATGAAATCTCAATCCCATGGGATCTTTCTTCTTCTAAGTATCTATTGTTCTAATCTTTTATCCCACACTTAGGGATAGGCTGGTTTCCCATCATCTCTATAGGATTAGTCTTGCTCTTCCACTTAGAGTCCTTAACAAATGTCTCTTACACTTGCTTATTCCCCTGCATATCTAACACGATCCTGACTACATAGCATAGGCTCCACTTACGTTTTTAAGAAAATTATGTATAATATTGAAAACGGAATGACAAAAATACAAACTTCAGAATTGAAGTCCAGTTTCTTCAACATAAGCAAGTATCAGTCTTAATGGTGACCAACCCAATCCCCATGACCACATTCATCATCAAAGAACCCATAAATAATTTTTAGATATCCTTTCTTTCTATGAGAGGACAAAAGGTTACAGCCTTGGGCTTTGACATTAACCTACTAACACATTCTCTGGAGCAATGTGGGCTGAGAAAAACAGCTCAAAAATCATGCTGAGGCTGGGTTTCTTTAGGGGAAACTAGTATGGAAGCAGGAGCTCCACTGCTGTAGAAATATGGATTTTCAACCCTTGACTTCAATATCAGCAACTTTTGACCATTATGCAGCAACCACTGCTGGGCTGCATGTCAGACTCAAATTCTGAAAACCTAATATTAATACACATCCATGAGAAATTTTGAAATTCAATTTGGTTGTGTTATTGAACAGAAATCTATCACTGAAAACAACTGACTAGCCAGCGATCGGGGAAACAGGCGAGTTCAATCTATTTCCCACTGTTGATGCCTTTCTTCCCCTCCCATCTTATGTAACAGCCACACTGCTTGGACAGAATTCCCTTTGTCCCCCAAACAGGCCACTTCATGTCATCTCATTCCCCCACACCTTGCTACAGTGATTCTATCACTTGTGGGCAAAAAGTCTGCTCATCAGTTAGTGGTAGTCCCTGGCTACTACCACTGGTTGAGTTTAGTCCAAAGTGAAAACAACTTTTGGTAGTTTGGGGCAAAGATCTCTGCCTGCGAAGTTCAGTGCTGTAGAGCGAAATGCATTTCCCTGAAATTCCTGTGTTGAAGCTCTAACCCCCTGTGTGATAGTATTTGAAGATGGGACCTTCAGGGGGTAATTAGGTTTATGTGAAGGAATGAAGGGGAGGTCCTCATGTTAGGATGGGCACCCTTATAAGAACAGACACCAGATACCTTGCTTCCTCTCTTGTTGAGGATGGAAACCTTTCAAAAAGGACAGACCTCTTGAGAGGAAGAAATGGAAACAATGGCCGAATGGTATTATACCTAATCCCACTTGAAGTTTGGGTTTCTTTCACTTGAAATAAAAAAATCTCTTAACATGAAGAAATTATATATGTACAAGACTAAGGTTTAAAAGACAGAGGAAACATGAAAACATTGAATTTTGAGGATAGCAAGATGGATGGATTTTCTCCTATTTTGAAATCAGTTAACCTTCATTAAGGTCTTTAAAAAGGTCAAATATATGCATTGTTTCATTCAATTCCCTTCTTACAAGGAGCAGTCCATAACTGCAACTTTATTTTATTGCCATTTTGTTAGAGAAGGGAAGAGAAAAAGAGAAAGAGAGAGAAAGGGGGAGGGGCAGCAGGAGAGAGGGAGAGAGAATCTTAAGCAGGCTCCACACCCAGCACAGAGCCCAACACCGGCCTCGATCATGACCTGAGATCATGACCTGAGCTGAAATCAAGAGTCAGATACTTTACTGACTGAGCCACTCAGGCACCCCTGTCACTGCAACTTTAATGTTGTCTGTTCCATAATTTAAAACTTGCACAACAATTCAGCTGTTAAAAAGATCAGTTTGTTTGCTTCTGGAAACTATCCGCCTACAGAATATAACAACACAAAGGTTGGCTGATACGAAGAAATCCCTCTCTACAACATAAGAAGGGCAGAGGGACAACCTCTTATCCAAACAAGTTTACAAAGGAAAGGCAGCTCCAGTGACCACCAACATAAGTAGAATTTAATCTTGCCCTCTATTACAATGACATCAGTATGACTCATAGAAAAGATGGCCACCACACCAGGAATATGGGAAAGATTCAGTAAGTATTTGTTGAACTTGGTGAACAATCATACAGTTAATCCCTTATAAGGAATTACCTTCCTTTAATAGTGTTTATTCAAATGCTTCTTGTGAGTAGTTTCAGTTTGAATGTCCCAATATGGAAATGCTAAGTATTACCTGAATCTAGAGACAGCAGGCATCTCATGACTTTATCTAGAAGTCTATGAGCTTTTAAAATCTTCATCTAGGGGCGCCTGGGTGGCTCAGTGGGTTAAGCCGCTGCCTTTGGCTCAGGTCATGGTCTCAGGGTCCTGGGATTGAGTCCCGCGTCGGGCTTTCTGCTCGGCAGGGAGCCTGCTTCCTTCTCTCTCTCTCTGCCTGCCTCTCTGCCTACCTGTGACCTCTGTCTGTCAAATAAATAAATAAAATCTTTAAAAAATAATAATAATAAAAAAAAATAAAAAAAATAAAATCTTCATCTAGATAGCTTCCATTGTTACTCCACACCCATTCTGCACCCTTTCTACCCTGTGACCTGTATGGACAACACTGACAAGCTTCCAGCTGGGTTTGGTCAGTAGAGAGACCAGAGAGTAGATAGGAGAATGAGGTTGGAATACTTACCTGTCTGGTTCTTCCTCTGCAAGGCTGCTCAGGCTGCTTGTCAGGCACTTCTGGACAGCCTACCCCATCTCTTAGCTCTGGGAGTCAGGACCTCCACTGTGGGGGTAGCAGCAACAGACCCTCACTAGTCCCCACACTTTCTAACCCCAGCATACTACACAATCACCTCTGATTCTACTCTATGCATTTATAAACTATCAAAATCACTAACATTATCCAACTATAATATAACATTTTGTTTCTCCAGGACAGGGACAGACAAAAACATGGTACCCAGTTGATTTTGTAATGCAACTTACGATCAGGAAGGATGTAGACACTCTTCTGGAAAAAATAAGATCTAAAAGTTATGCAGTTGTGGGAGATGTGTCTCATATTTCGACTTAGCGGCAAGATATTAAATCTTACACTAGCAGTACCTAAAAATTTTTTTCCGATCTCCATAGAAACCAAAAAGAAGGGGGAAAAAGTTCAATTCACCACACCCAATGTAAAGGCCACCCTGAATTCTTTTCTGTCTTCCACCACTCTCAGAATTTAAAGTGTCATCCTTACCCCAGAGTGCAGACGGAGTGCATGTGGAGATGTCTTGATGCAAAACCATTATGGACAGTTACGTAGCTTCTCTGCCATACAACTCCAGGAGCACCATTCACCATACTACTCAATGGGAAGGCTTTTAAGAAATAGTCCTACTGCATCCAAGTCAGATCCCACATCCTTACACAGTACCTCAGAATGATTTGCTAGACCAGATGGCATGCTCCGTTTTCCAACCTCAAGCTTCTGTAACTGAATTCCACCACAATAAACATGAGGTACAGATACAACCTTTTGGGGGGCTATGTGTATGTGTGTACACTCCCTCCACTTATTTCCAAATAGCCAAAGACTCTCAAGTCTTTCACATGAGTAAAAAACAAATGGGCGTTCTATAGGACTAGCTTCAAAAGCTGTTGGGGCATGTATGTAGATGGAATTTGAATGGTCTGCCACCATAAAAAAAAAAAATCTGGATCTCTAGTTGGAGAATTTTTTAAGATCTGGCAACACTGGTCTCAAATCCCCAAAAAGCTACCATCCCTGGGGCTCACAACACTGTCCTTTAGACCAGACCTTCCACCACTTGCGTCACTCACCTCTGTTAAATGGTGGCGTGTAGAACCATCTGAGTGGGCCAAACCTGAAAAATCACCATAAGTTCCAAACCTCCCTTTCACCTTCCCCAGGGAAGAGCTACAAGACACTCATTGTCAGCTGATACAACAACCTTCAAGGCTTACTCTGATGAGCCCTGAAATTTTCAGACCCTTGTGAATGAATGGCAATCTCCTTGATCCGAAGTGGCATCAGCTTTACCCTAATGACACTAACAAACTTCCCTGGATTATAGAAAGACTTCTAAAGGAAACTGTAAATTCTACTGTCTCTATGCTACCCCCCCCCCCCGCCCCAACAAAGTCTACATTCCTACACTTAAATACAAGGGGGCCAGAAAACCAAACCAAACATCCTTCCATCCTTGCTTAAACCTAAATCTCTAACTCCTTGTAATTAGTATATTCCAAGAGCAAGTATTTTTCTGGAGATCTAATGGACAGCATGGTGACTATAATTAATACTGCATTATATAGTTGATATTTGCTGACAGCAGGTTAAGTATTTCACCACATTCAAAGTTGACTGTGTGAGGGGACAGGTTAATGAGCTTGATTGTGGTAATTATTGCACAAGTTATGTGCATATCCAATAATCATCTTAGATGTCTTAAATATATAATATTTTTGTCAATTATAGCTCAGAGCTGGGGTGAAGCTGCTCTTCAAGCAGAAAGAGACAGCTCTGTCCTATAGGCATCACCGATAACGACTCCCCTTCCTGGCACCTGTCTCCAGGCCTCAGCCCGCTATCAGAACTCTACAAAGTCCAAACACAAGTTTTTCAATGATCCGACCCTCTCTGCTCCTGAAAGACAGGAAAGAAAAAAATGAAGGGGAGAGCCTATGGCGGCAAGCCTGAGCTAAAGCAGAAACATAAACCAATAAACCCAAGTAAGTTCAGAGTCTGGGCCACCACGGAGTCCTAAACCAGGCCCGTTGTGTTTTGAACTTGCGGAAGCCCATATGGTCTTCCATTAGTGGGTCTCAGAGCAGTGGGCAATGTGAGCATACCATATGTGCTGATCGCGGCACAGGGCTGATGGATGTTAGCACGCGCAAGGTTTTTTCTTCGTATTTCATCTCCTTGTTATTTCAAGAGAAACGTAAAGGTAGATTTATTCTGCCATTACGAGAAGCTTCCTACGGTTTGTTTGTTTAAAGTTGATAGTTTCCAGTAGGATGAAGATCTGTTTCTTACAGAATCTGGGGGAAAGCTATGAGTGGCTTCTCCTCCGCCCCTGAAATGAGAGCAGATTTAACCTCATCCTTCTAGAACCACGGATGCAGAGCCAAGACAAGTAATGCCAGAGAATCGTCAGTCTAAGGCTTACATGCAGCCTCTCCTGGTTCCCCTACTTCTTTTCTCACCATGAGGGTTAAAACTCTGGCCAGGGATGAATGACGCAACAGGCTAATCAGGGAAATCCAAAGGATGTCAAATTACTTGGTAGTGATCCTGGAGACCTTCCTCTTCCCAGCAGAGTCTAGGAAGAGGCTTGCCCTATTCCACCCCTGAACCCAGGGGTCAGTGATCAGTTGCCAAGTAGGTCAAAAGGAAGTGGAAAGAAGGGGTTCTCAATACTGGCCCACAGAAATAAAGACTATGGTTGCTTGCGCCATGTGAAAATAAGGTCGCAAGAGCTGCTTCCCCCTGCCCCAGAAGATTCAGTCACCTCTGGTCCTTTGAGGCTGGAGAACCAATTACTTTGGTTATCTCTATGCCTCTATCCCACTAGATGTCACTCTCCATCTCTGAACCCTAACTAGCCAGCACCGTCCTACAGCACAACAGCCTAGAACTTCACCTGCCTTCTCGATGCAGGTATCTAAATCTCTACCAGATCGTCTGTTTCCTTTATTTTTATTTTTTTTTAAAGATTCTATTTATTTATTTGACAGAGAGAGATCACAAGTAGGCAGAGAGAGAGAGAGGAGGAAGCAGGCTCTCTGCTGAGCAGAGAGCCCGATGTGGGACTTGATCCCAGGACCCCGAGATCATGACCTGAGCCGAAGGCAGAGGCTTAACCCACTGAGCCACCCAGGTGCCCTATCTGTTTCCTTTAATCAACACACATTAAATAGGTGGAAAGCATTCTAATGATTAAACCAACTGACCCTGATGTACGAATGGCTAAAAGCTATTCTAGAACTAGTCTAGTGGACTGTTGGTAAATTTTTTTTTTTTTTTTTTTTTTTTTAGATTTATTTGAGGGGCACTTGGGTGGCTCTGTCAGTTAAGCATCTGCCTTTGGCTCAGGTCATGATCTCGGGGTCCTCCCTCTCCTACTGTCCCTCCCCCCAACTTGTGCTCTCTCTGTCAGAGATAGATGAGTAAGATATATTTTTGGTTGGGAGAGGGGGAGGGAGAGAGGGAAATACAGACTACCTGCTAAGCAGTGAACCCAATGTTGGGCTTGATCCCAGGAACCTGATATTATGACCTGAGCCAAAGACAGACACTTAACTGACTCAGCCACCCAGGTGCCCCAATAATAAATTTCTTAAAAAATAAATACAGAGTGCCTGGGTGGCTCAGGTCACAATCCCAGGTCCTGGGATTGAGTCCCACATCGGGCTCCTTGTTCAGCAGGGAGTCTGATTCTCACTCCCCCTCTGTTCCCCCTGCTTGTGATCTCTCTCTCTCTCTGTCAAATAAATAAATAAAATCTTTTTAAAAAATAAATAAATAAAATAAAATATTTTTTAAAATAAATGAATAAATACAGAATGAAGTTCTAATTGGTAGAAAGGGATAATATGAGACAAAGGGGAAAGAATCTTTTTAGGTATCAAGAAGAAGCACATTTTTTTTTAAGGTTTTATTTATTTATTGACAAGTGAGAGAGCACAAGCAGGGGGAGCAGTAGAGGGAGAGGGAAAAGCAGGCTCCCTGCCAAGCAGGGAGCCAGACATGGGGCTCAATCTCAGGACCTCAGGATCATGACCTGGACCAAAGGCAGATGCTTAACCATCTGTGTGACCCAGGAGCCCCGAAGAAGTGCATATTAAAACTGGATTCTAGGAGCACACATGGTTGAGTCGGTTAAGCCTTTGCCTTTCGTTAAAGTCATGATTTTGAGGTCCTAGGATAGAGCCCCACAGTGGCTCCCTGCTCTACGGGGAGTCTGCTTCTCCCTCTCTCCCTCCCCGCTGCCAGTGCTCCCTCCCTCTCCTTCTTTTTCTCTCAAATAAAGTCTTTAAAAAAAGAAAACTGGACTCTAAATTTTATCACATTATTTCCACCTCCTCTGTGTAGCCCACTCACCTCTCTTCTTCTCACTCCTCTTTCCTAAAGGATGAGGAATAGGACAGAGCTCCGAGTCAGTCATAAAGTCAAAGGCAATGACCCAGTGGTTGCAGGAAACACTATGTAGCTAACAAATCTCCTTGCCTTTTCATAGAAAATAAAGTTCTCTTTCTCTCATCCACGTCTCTAAAATTGAGATGATCTAAAGAATCAAATCCAGCTTTTTGATATAACAAAGATCCTGAAAAGCAAAACAAGGTGTCTGAAAACCTGTGTTGTTGAAGCATTGCAAAGTTCAGCTTTAGATTCAAGCAGACTTACGGTCAATTTTGGGCATTGCCATTTACTCCCTGTGTGGTTTGGGATAGTTCCTACCCCGATCTACTTCAGTTCTCCTATGTCAAATAGGGTTATTCAGACCTGTCACGAAGGTTAAGAGGATTCAATGAGATCATGTAGAGACACTAAGTCAAGCATGTGGGATATTGTGCTCAGTACCATTTGGTTGCTGCTGGGGTGGGATTGTGGTTACTGACAGAGCCCCTCCCCACCACATTAGACACCAGTTCAGAGAAGGGTCAGTCTCCCCTCTTTCTCCCTCACCATCATCCCATTCACAAAGCGCAAGTACAGTGCTGGAATTGAGTAGAAAGCACCTCGGGCACAGTTCATTAAGTCATTCAACAGGTGTCTATTAGGCACTTCTAGGCGTCACAGGAAACCTGAAACTCGGGAGATAAAGCTGTGAAGAAAACCCATCAGCTCCCTGTGGAGGTTACGTTCCAGTGGTGAAAGGCAAGTAACAAGTAAACTAACCAGTGATAATTTCAGATGTCAACACAAATACGAGCTATTGAACATCAAAGAGAATTAGGGAGTGGAGAAGGACACAGGGGTGACCTAGTATGGAATCACTAATGAATCACCTCTGAAGAAGTGGCATGAACTCTGAGAATTAAAACCCAGGGTCAGGCACAAGCTTTGGTATTTGAAACACAGAAAAAAGCCAGTACTGGCAAAACCCCAGGGAGTACTGGGAGACTAGATAGCATGGGGGGTCTAGGAGAGCCTAAAATCAAGGACAGGGGTTAGGGTTAATATTTTGATTTTTATTCCGATTAGGATAGGAAAGCATCAGAATGTGTTAAATAGCTTCTCAGAAAAGAGGCCTGGTGGAGGTACGGTTACATGATGGGGCAAATGGGGCCATTCTAGCTCCTGCTTCATGGTTTCATGCTCACATAACGCCTAAGATTGTCAAAGCAACCGACTTCTGTGGCTGATGTTTGGAGCTATATCCATGGAATGTGCTTTCCTCAATGAGGGGGGGAAAAAAAAACCAAAAAAATTCGGGACTGGCCTTTGACTCCAGAGAGTAGAAAATTAGGACAAACCTATCGGTTTATTCAATGGGAAAGGCTATAAAGATTTAAGGTAGTGAGGTGGGCCATCTTGCTTTGAATCCTATATGTCTTCTCATGTCAAAAAAGATAGAAAATCTTACCTTTGAGGGTCAAAGACCATTTATCTTTGTTTTAGAACTACAGATACCACAGTTACTAGGGTTTCTACTCATCTCTGGGATGTAAAATTGGTGGAAGAATTAACCCAAACCTAAAGCTCAAGAACCCAGAAAATCAACCTTCCCAGGAACGGGAGTGTGCCACAATCGTACTGTGTCATTCCATGTCTTATCAGGAAAAGAAATGGCTCTAGGTGTGTCATAGGAAACATAATACAGGAAATGGGAAAATCTGGGAAGTGCCAACAGAGAAAAACCAACAGGTGTAGTCAGTCAGAGAAATTGCTAGTATTTGCCAGAAGCTGCTCCCATCCTCAAGCCCGGGGCACCAGAAAGGACAATGCTTCTCAGAGTCCATGATCTCCACGCCATTGCCAGAGCACCCACTGCCAGTGGTGTTTGAACCTCGGCTGTGGTTTCTTTGCAGAGAGCGTGGGGCCTACAGTTGCCCACAGCAGTCACGGCTGCTAGTTAAACCAGGATCCACGCTGGTTTGTTGCACCGCCTGGCACGATGCCAGGAGTCTAGGCTTTTTCTACCACCACTATTCCCTTGGCAGGACTTCAGAGGTACAGAAAATTTCATCTCCTTTTCTCCTGCCTTCACATCTCCACCAGGGCCTCCCACCCGCCGAGGAAGCCATGTGGCAAGGGAATTTCAGCAATGGGGTTTGTAGACTTCCAGCCCACCCTCCCCCAGCAATACACAGAGCATGGAAGAGGGGAAATGAGCCAGGAACCAACACCCAGATAAATCAGCACTCCTCATCTTGGTCTCCACTGTCAGAAATCCGAGGAAACCACGGAAAATCCAGGCTGCCTGGAGACATTCTGAAGCGCATTTAAAATTAAAGAGAAAAGGGAGAAGATCAAAATCCAGAATGGAGGAGAAAAGGCTCATGAGACCATTGACAACTTTGGTGCCTCGTTTTTGGTTTTTTAAGATTTCATTTTTCTAAGTAATCTCCACACCCAGCGTGGGGCTCAGATTTACCACCCTGAGACCACGAGTCACATGCTCTACCGATGGAGTCAGCCAGGCGCCCCTTCCACACTCCCTCTGCATCCCAGCTCCCTTCCCAAGCCACCTTCCCATAACAATCAAGCCACTCACGAAGCCAACCCACACTCACTCACGCTAGTGTGGAAATGATGGATAATAGTTTTGAGAACAAGCCAGGCTAGTAGGCAGGAGAAACTTATAAATAACATCAATAAAAGCCTTTGAAAAAAAGAAAAAAACAATGCTTAAGATGTTCTATCTGGGTTAGATTCCGGTAAGGCCTGGGGCCCCAGGACCCAGTCAGGCCCAACCCTGAGGGTGGAAAGGGAGACTGACCACCTCCCAGAGACCTCTTAGAGGTCTCACAGGGTCTTCAGTGTCACCGAATGGGCCCACTGCTCTAGAGTAAAGAAGGCCCTCACCGGCTGGATGAATCACCCCAGTGGAAAGCCCAACCGGATCCTACAGACCTGCCCCAGCTACACCTTCAATGAGAGCCCACTGAGTGACGGACATCTGTTCACCGTGGTCCCTGGCTATTGTCGGCATGGCATGGACACCCTCACCTCAGGAGCTGGACTTTGCAATGCTGCCCCTTCTGACTGGATTTTCTCCCAGAAACTTGTTAATGTTATTGCTTATTGGGCAGCCTTAGGAACCTTAAGACGGATTGCTAAGTTCATAGAAAACACTATTACCAGGCAAGGCACTCACTGTCCAAATACTAGCCTTACAGGGCCTTGGTAATAGATGATAATGATGCTCTCTAAACTAGGTGTTTAAAAGGGCATCGAAGGGGGGAATGATAGCGAAAAACTGCACTCTAAGATGGCGGACCAAAGCAGCAAGGAAATTCCGGTCCCTGTCTCAAAGCCCTTCCGGGTTCTTCTTTCCTACCCCGTTTTCCCGCATGTGCCCAAAGCACCAAGTATGCGAAGTAGAAGGGTAGAAATCCCCCTCCCTGCTTGTGCTCAAGTCTCAGACCTTTGGAGAACAACGTCCTCTCAGCCCACCGGTGTTAAATAAACCTCCGATCCTCCAAGAAAAAAAAAAAAAGATGTTCTGTCTGCCAGGATAGAAAAACAGAAAATCTTGTCCTCCAGTTCATATCATCTAAAGGGGAGAAACACATGGTTAAAATAAATAAAATGCCATGTGGAAAATATGTAACAGGTAAATAGGAAGGAGTAGTAGCACAAGGAAAACTCGAAGTAGTTTCTCCATCTCAGAGCTCTTGGCATTTTAGGCCGGCTAATTCTTTGTTGCTGGAGGGGTGGGGAGAGGCCTGTGTGTTAGTGGAGGTTCACCAGCATTCCTGGCCAGTAGCACCCAAACCTGTGACAACCGAGGATTTCTCCAGCCATTAGCAAACGTTTCCCAAGGAGCAGGATCACAGCATCTGACACTTCAGTGGAGAGTGAAGTATCTGAAAGAGTTGCCTAATGAGAGAGGAAGGCGGGGGTTCCAGGCAGAGAAACCAGTCACGGGCCAAGGTGTGAACGGATGTGCCAGCGTTGGGCGGGAGCACAGGGCGTGAGGAGGGGCCTGGAGAAAAACCTGGGAGGCAGAAAGTATGGCCTATGGTGAGCTTCAAGTGTGACCTTTCCTCTCTAGACGGCGGGAGCCATTGAAGGACTTTGAGTACTGCAGGAATTTATTCAGATTTTGCATTTTGGAAGCCTGTCTTCGGTGACTGTGTGGTAACCAAAGGGTGGGGGAGGTAAAGGGAAGGAACACAGCTCACTGGCTGCCATCATCCTGATAAGGACGGATATGAAAGCCATCAAGGCCAGATGAGGGATACTTGGGAAATCAACATCAGTGACTAAACGAACGTGGGAATAAAAAGGAGGAAGACGAGAATTGAAGGCTCAAAACGATGGGGAAATGAGACAACTTGAAAAATGAGTCCATGGGGCGCCTGGGTGGCTCAGTGGGTTAAGCCTCTGCCTTCGGCTCAGGTCATGATCCCAGGGTCCTGGGATCAAGTTCTGCATCGGGTTCTCTGCTCGGCAGGGAGCCTGCTTCCCCCGCTCTCTCTGCCTGCCTCTCTACCTACTTGTGATCTCTCTGTGTCAAATAAATAAATAAAATCTCGAAAGAAAGAAAGAAAGCAAGAAAGAAAGAAAAAAAAATGAGTCCTACCTTCAGTATGTGAGGTTTGAGTTCTCTGTAGACCCCCAGCTAAGAATGTCTAGGAAGCAACTCTGCGTATACATACGTATGTACGAATGAACGCCTGTTGCTCAGGGAAGGAATCTGGGCCTTATTTGCTGGGAAACCTTCGGAACAGGCAACAACTGATATGCCCATGAACTGCCACCACAGAGAGACGACAGACAGCATGAGCCAGGACCTAAGGACAGACATCCAGGGAGCGCTGACATTCGGGAGAGAGAAATCCAGACAGAAAACCTTAAAGCGATTCTGCATGGAAACAGAAGGATAGAAAAAATAAGAACTGGTCAAATAGCAGCAGCTAAAGAAACAGGTGGAGAGGGAAAGGGTGCTTAGTGGTGCCAAGAAAGCAAGCAAGAGAAGGACTAAAAATGGCCTCGTGGATCGCATGATCAGGAGACCCGCTAACGTTCACCAAGGGGACGTCAGGAAGGTCCGCGAGTCTGACTGCAGGGAGCAATAAAGACGACGAGACAAACAAGAGTAGAATGGGCAACTGTGTTGTATGCATACCGACAATGCTTTCAAAAACCATATTATATTGCTGTTACTGCCCTGGTGAGACTGAACACATTTACAGGTTGAGAGAATGGACCCAGAAAAGGACCGATTAGCAGCCGTCAGTCCCTGAAGAAGAGAGTGGACTGAAGCATGGCGGGGGGACCGATCTGAAAGGAGGGGAGGACACATCTGACGGAGAGGGGTTTGAAGTAGATGTGTGCGGGCAACTGAACATTTGTGCTGCCTCTGAGACACAGGAGGCAGGGCCACCCACGAATCCGATCAGATGAGAATGTTTGAGAGAAAGAACTAGATTCGGTGTTCTGGGGAGGAGTGACCATTTCTGAGAACTACCAGAGGAAGTTGGAGGGAAATTGCCAACCCAGAGACCAGACAGCTTTGAGGACTCAGCTGAGATCTGAACCCACTTGTTTTCAGAGGATCCGCTTTGCAGGGATGTGCAATTTTTCTGGGCTGCACTCAGCAGCTCAAGTTAGGAGTAGACTGAGTTTGGGTCGACCCCGACGCCACCATCAAATAGATACGGTAGAAATGACGCTATGAAAGCTATACCTGCTGAAGGTCTTTGCAATCTTCACTCTTGGAGCCCTGAGCCACCGTATGAGGAAATTCGACTGACTACCCTGCTGGCGGGACCACGTGAAGAGGTGGAGACAATACAGAAGGTGCCCAGCTAAGCCCAGTGTTCAGTGAACCAAGTGTTCAGCCACTTGCTGCCATCAAGGTGTCAGGCATGTGAGCAAAGCTTGGCGTGGACCCTCCAGACATCCTGAGAACAGAGTGACCCAATCCCATGCAACGTGGTGCACTGAGTCTTGCCCAAATTCCAGGCCCACATAATCACAATGGAAAATGATGGGAAGTTAGGGTCTCAGTCAAGTCAGAGACTCCAGCAGTACGGCTGTCCCAAGTTTGGCATGGCCGGGGTCTTACCCTGGGAGTGGGTTGCTGGGCCAGGAAGGATCAAGATCCTGGAGGTGTTATAAATGTGGGGGGAGAACATCTATGGAAAGAGTTTGGGGGGGTAAGAAAATAATATTACCTGGGTTCAATTTATTATTAATCATTTCTGGCTGTTACTGTTTTTTAAAAAAACAAAGGATTCAAGGAGGAAAATTGTTCACTACCAGTCACCTCAGCTGCCACTGTGATGCCTGGTGACACATAATTAGAAAACAAATGACAGATTAGTTTAATAATATTCATTAACAACTAATGAAACTGACAGTGTTTCCTCCTGAAAGCAGGTCGGCTGTGCGTGGATTTTAAACAAATTCTGCTCCTCCCCTCCACTCTGCTTTCCCTTCCCCTGTCTGCCTTTCAGCTCCAGAGTGAGGTGGGGAGGGAGCACTGCAAAGGAGTCACAATACAGGGTGTTCAGGGTGAGACAGTTGAGGGGACAAAGAGAACAAGAGACAACATCAGAGTTGGTGGAGAGACGTTCCTGGGGGTCCAGGGAGGAGGAGAAAGAAAGAGGTGAGTTTAACCTCCCCCACCAGCTGTCTCCAGACATGGAACCATTGTTAAAAATGAAATTTCCAATTGCCTCAGGAAGGAAAGAGTTAACAGGGGAAAAAAAAATCAGTGCTGCTTTTCAGGCATTGTTGTTTTTTTTTTTTTTTTTGCTTAAGAAAAAAATTATCCTAAGTAAGAATTTTAACGATATGCAGAAATCATAGCTGTCTTGCTGAATCGCTGTAGGACTGACCCCCCTTGACAGTTCTTAAATTATTCAGCTATCAAGGGCCTGCTAAACATTAAATTAAGCATCCTCTCTCCCCTGTCCTAAACCATTAAGTTATGCAAATGCACAGATAATGGGGCATATGACAGCTGGAGGCATTAATCACGCAGCTCTGTCTCTGGGCTGTTGTTATGTAGAAACTGCATCTGCCAACAGACCGAACAGCCACAATTAGATCTCACTTAATGGAATGAGGAGACACTACCTAGCCCTCCACACTCGTGTTAGGTTGTAGACCCTGGAGTGAATAAGGCACTTGGGAGATCCGCCCGCTCTCGCTCCCCCTCCCCCCTGCTCTCTTTTTAATACCTGCTCCTCCAATTGAAATGAAAAATTACCTGTAATTGTTAACATTTGCAAACAAAACCTGTCAGAAGACAAACCTGCTGTTTACAATGGATGTTTTTGTTGTTCCCCAGGAAGATTCTTTGGGGAATTTCCTTCTTTTTTTTTTTTTTAAACTAATTCTGTCTTTAAGAGGAGGCTGGGGCCTGGGAGTGGGAGGAAGCCAACAGATTTCGCAGTCCGGCCTCTAAATAGCCATCTGGAAGACACAGACTGACTCACCCCACGAGGCTGTTTGCTGGAACTCTCCGCAGCTCACCTTGGGCTCTTCAGTACTTGCTTTGCAGGAGTGGGCACCTGCCTGTCGGACAGCATCTTAGCTCTGCTCCACCCGAGTCTCTCCCAGGAAGCCGTGAGCGAGATGCGGGGGGAGACATCCTACCCTCTTCCCAAGAACTGTTAATTTCACTTCCTTATGACTTAAACATTCACTTTGCAGTTTATGAATTTTTTTTAAAAGCCTAATTGACCACCTTGTAAATGTTCAACAACAGGTTTTGTTGTTGTTGTGTGCGTGTGTGTGTGTGTGTGTGTGTTTGTGTGTGTGTTTTGGAGGGGGGGGTGTTGTTTTTTAGTTTTAGGATACAAAGACCACAGGGATTCTTTGTAGGAGTATCTGATTTGCTAACAGTTGCCATCTGTCTACTGAGTTGGCATATCTTTAATACCGAAACACCGGTTTCCAAAAGGTTTGTCAAGAACCCTGTGGTTCCACACAGTCCTTCTGGGTAACTAGGAGTTATAGCTTCCTAGGGGAGATTCATGACGCCCCCCCCCCCAAACAGCAGGAACACCACTTTTAACTGTTTGGAATCCTGAGCTTTTTGTGTTGGGGGAGGAGGGATAAAAGTTCTTCTGTTTAAAATACATAGTTTGGGAAACCACAGTTCTAAAACCAAGCCAAGGAGACATTCAGTCTCTGATCGGCTGTTTGCTAAAATTAGAATCTTCTCAATCAATAGCACTTGCCTCCTTGCCTCAAAATTTCTCCAACACTTTCAGAAAGTGTACACATATTTATGAGCAAGAAACCAAAAGTGGAAACTAGGGTGACGACCTCTCTCCTTCCTCCATTAAATTCCACTAACCCCTTTTTAGGGCTGATTAGCTCCAAGCGGGGTGAGTACACCCCACCTCCCTCTAGAAGCTCCAATCCATGGAGAAAGAGAGCAATCCAGTTGGAGGAAATCCGTACTGCTGAGGGAAAGACACATGCACCTGTTTTGGGTAAGATTCAGTGAAGTCTGCTTGAGCAGGAAGAGGCTGTATTGCGTGCCTGCCAAGCCTTCCAGGACTGCTCTGTTCCGTGCTGTCTGTTCCTAAACCTCCCAGCCATTCTTCCTCTTTGCTCCATTCTCAATTCTGGAAGAATCCAACCACATGGTTTCAGGTCCTGCTGGTCTCATCTGGAACCCTGGTCTCTGGAGTTCTGTTTCACCCTTCCCTGGCCCATCATTTTCCCACAAACACAGAGCGTTAGGAATTGGACAGGTAGGTATTTAGGACCAGGGTCCCCCACGAGGAAGCAGGGAGTCAGGGCAGCTGGAATAAAACAGCATTGACACCCTGTTTTGAAGCTTAGATGGGACCACACTAGCATCCTGCTTTCCAGTCTTTGGAGAAAGGACTTCTGCAAAATGTCCTAAAATAAAACCATTAACCACAAAACGTTTGTCACTATCACCAGCAGGGGGCACTTAAGACCTAAGCCCCCAGATGTCAGCCAAAAAACACCATCAGCGCGTTGACATTAACCTAAGAGGTAGACAGATGTGTGACCGATGCCTAGATGGACCCGACTCCGCACACCCCGATGGCCTCAGGGAGTTTTGCCAAAGAACGCATAGAAACCCCTCAACTTAGAGGGCAACCCTCCCTGGGCCCCCTCCCTCTCCGGGAGCTTTCTCCTCTTGCTCTATAAACTTTGCTTTGCCTCCTCCACTCCTCATCTGGCTTACCTCTTCATTCTTCAAAGCAGGATGACCAAGAACCATGGGCACTGAAGGCAGAGAATTCCTCCAAGAGTAGTAGTACCTCGACCACAAATCTCGGTGACCTTCCTCCACTTTACCCTGTATGCGTTTCACCAGTTCTTTATCTTAGGGGTGGTCATTGCCCTGGAAAGCCCTCCTGAAGCCCCTTCCAGGCCCCCTCGCTCCTATGCTAGCTGGGCGTCGCTCATACCCCCTTCTGTGCTCCCACTTGCCGCTTTGACAAGGAGTAGCCCTGCATTCGCATGTCGGTCCATCAACAAACTTGTCACCCAGCTGAGGGTCTAGGCCTATCCGCCAGTGCTTTTCCAGGTGCGTGCATGATTCACAGATCTTATTTAAAAAGCAGCCCAGGGGCGCCTGGGTGGCTCAGTAGGTTAAGTATCTGCCTTTGGCTCAGGTCATGATCCCATGGTCCTGGGAGCCCCATGTGTGGCTTCCTGCTCAGTGGGGAATCTGCTTCGCCCTCTCCCTCTGCCACCCTCCGCTCATGCTCTTTCAAATAAAATCTTACAAAATAAAATAAAAATAAAAACTCTAATTCCATTATCTCAGGGTTGCGGGGTCCTCCCCTATGTCGGGCTCATGCACTGGGCCTGGAGCCTACTTGGGATTCCCCCTCTTCCTCTGTCTCTCCCTCGCTAAAAAAAGTAATTCACCGAGCGTGGGTGGGCCTGAGATTCTGCATTTCTAATGGGTTCCTGGGGAATGTCACTGTTCCCATTCGTGAACCACATCCCAAGTAGCCAGGCCCTGAACAATTTTCTAACGGGACCTCTGTGCTGAGAGTACAAGGCTGGGATGATTACCCACCTCCCACCACTGGTTGTTAAAAGACTGACAGCCAAGTCTACCTAACGAGGCTTGTGTCCAATGAACCCACAATAGGCCCTCATATAATTAGGCTACTTGTTACTAGAAACAATTCAGGTACCGGGACAAATGGCTAATTAGCCCCCTATTCATCTCAAGGCATCTCACAGTAACCTCAATAGGAAGCTGACTCCTCCCCCACCCCAGCCCCATGACCCTGCCCCTCCCTGCACGACTGTCAGTGAGCAGTCTTCTCCCTCCAAGCACTGTTAGAATGATTTTTTAAATCGAGTGATGGTGCTCAAACAAAACAACACAATCTATTCACAGATCTCATTCCTGGCTTTTTGTCTGTCTTTCCACTGGAGGGGAAGGTCCATGAATGCATGTCTGTCTCCAGGTCTCATCACCTCATCAGTACAGAACACAGTGTCTTGCTTTGAATCATCAGAAAGCAATTGGAGCGTACAGACCACCAGGGCACTTGAACCATAGGCTTCTACAAGTTCAATGTGCCCATGCCTACTTTCCATGGAGGCTTTGAACCACCCTTGTTCTTCCTGTTATAAACATGGATAGACCCAGAGCCAAAAAGACAGAGATCTGATCGAAAATATGTCTTCACCTTGGAGCCGAGGAACTGAACGTCATTCGGTAGCTTTAAACGTCAGCCAGTTTTTAAAATGCTGGAGTCTTCTGGAAATGCTGGTTTGCATGGGGAGGAAAAAAACATCATTCTTTCCTGATGATCTTTATTTTTGAGGATCCTAGTACCTCCTGCGCTGTTAACATGTGTTCTAAGACAGAAAGCTTTTTATTTTTGTCCCAGGGGTTTGATCTTCTAGGAAAATTATTTAACAAAGCCCCCACCCATGAAGCCTGGTTCTGGGGAGGTGCATAAATTTGGAAGATGGTTTCACTAAGGCAGCTCTAAACTTTAGAACAACACTTTAAAAATGGCAGTAGAGGAAATTTGCATTTTCTGACAGTAAGAACTGGGCATGGATTAAAATATTAAAGATTTAACTATTTTTCCATGAGCATTTACTTCTACAAATATCAGAAACTGTTTAGTTGAAAATTAAGAAACAAGGCAGGAGAAACAAATATAGATCATCTACCCTCCCTTCTGTATTTCTAGTACTCTATTTTGTTCATGTATATTTTCAGAGTAACAGTAGGGAACCCAATTCATACCAGTTAAGCTAAGACATAAAATGAGTTGGCTCATATCATGGTCAAATTCACAGCAACAGCATCAGGAATAGCTGGATCCAGGGTTTCTACCAAGGTCAGATGTTAGATCTGTAACTCACAAATGCTTCAGTACAAACAGTATGAAATCATGTATATGTTGATTAAGCTTTAATTTTAAAGATAACGTGCAGCCCAAGTAGAACCATTACATAAAAAGGGAAACCCGCCAGAGGCAACAACTGCATATAGTTCTATTATCTGTATCAAAGCCAACACCAAGGCTTTGGCAATTAACATAGTAACTGTAAGAAAACAGGGGTTAGGGGTGCCTGGGTGGCTCAGCCAGTTAAGTATCTTCCTTCAGTTCAGGTCATGGGGATTGCCCATATTGGGCTCCCTGCTCAGTGGGGAGTCTGCTTCTCCCTCTCCCTCTGCAGCTCCCCCTGCTTGTACTTGCTAGCATACTCTGTCAACTAACAATCTTAAAAAAAAAGAAAGAAAGAAAGAAAGAAAACAGGGGCTAGTTAATTAGCATAATGAATGTTAGAAATCTTTTTTTTTTTTTAAGATTTTTATTTGGCAGAGAGGGAGAGAGATGGACAGAGCACAGGCAGGAAGAACAGCAGAGGGAGAGGGAGAAGCAGGCCCCCAACAGAGCAGGGAGCCCAAGGCAAGGCTCCATCCCAGGACTGCAGGATCATGACCTGAGCCAAAGGCAGATGCCCAACTGACTGAGCCACCCAGGCATCCCAGAAATGTGTTTTTAATGGTGAAATTTTAAGTTATGTGGGCGGGCCAAGTATTTTTGAAATGTTCCTATCCCTTATGAGAATAGTATACATCATTTCGGCTAGACCTATAGCTTTCACCCCTAGAGAAAGATCTCAGTGCTTCCCTAACCAAACATTATTGTTATTATTATTATTATTAATGCAGTAATTATTTGTCTTCCCTCTGTCAAACCCGGAGCAAACCACTTTCCCTGAGCTGCCTGTGGAGGTATAGGAAAAGGAACATACAGGGCAGATGAGACACAAGGAGGAAGACCTATGGGAGGTGGACATGGCCCCTTCACATGGCAAAGAGGCTAAGAAGGGCCACCATCAGGCAAAAGAGCCCCATGGCGTCCGAGAGGGGAAAGCCCAGAATTAGCATAGGAGAAGAGGTGCTGCTTCAGAGAGGAGTTCCTGGCATAACCCATGACGAGGCTCCCAGACACAGTCCCAATCCCAGCCCCAGAGCCAGCCACCCCTACCACGGCAGCCGCAGCCCCAATGAACTTGGCTACTGTGTTGATGTCCTTGCAACAGCACTGGCTCAGAATCTGTGGCTGGGAATGAGTGAGATCAGGGAAAGTGAGGCTGCCAGGCTGCTGAGGCTCTTGTAAGGTACCTCACCCATCAGCGTGTCCGATGGTTCTAGCACGCCTGCAGACAGTGATCGGCTCAACAGCCTGACCAAGAAGGGAGTCGAGACGAACTTTGCACAGGGGTCCATTTTCAGGGGTTGAGGGGCTGGGGCAAGAGTGCTCATACCCATGCAGAGAACTTCCCTGACCAATCCTGTGTCAAGCCATGGGTTTGGAAGGCTTCTGGTTATTGGATGTTGACCTTAAAGTAAAAGGTCACCTCTGAAATCCCTCAGCCTCTGCCACCAGTGAACATTCTGTAAGAAAACTCTGATGGGGCCACTCTGCAGAGGCTGGACGCCAAGCAATATCTGGTTCTGTTTGTCAAGACTAAAGGAAAAGACACTGGCCTGGGTTTTTACCCTGATTAGGGAGAGGGGCCAGGGAGTCAAACGTGGTTTGACTTTTTCCTGCACCAAAGGAAGGAACACAGAGGCTAGAAAGCAAGTCAACTTGCCCAGCTGTGGGGCAGAAGGAAAAGGCAAAGGCTTAGAAGCTGCCAGTAAACATCAAAAATATGAAGTCAGATTTTTTACTGCAGGCCTAGAAGAATAAGAATTTTGAAATTCATCAATCTAATAAAGCAAATTGATCTATTTGGCTCCTGTTTCCACTTAAATTACTTAGCGCTGGGGCGCCTGGGTGGCTCAGTGGGTTAAAGGCTCTGCCTTCAGCTCAGGTCATGATCCCAGGGTCCTGGGATCGAGCCCCGCATCGGGCTCTCTGCTCAGCAGGGAGCCTGCTTCCTCCTCTCTCTCTGCCTGCCTCTCTGCCTACTTGTGATCTCTGTCTGTCAAATAACTAAAATCTTTAAAAAAAAAAATTACTTAGTGCTTCTCTGTGTATGTGATAGAGTTTGTGTCAGACCTTCTTTCCTTATAACCAAGAAGCAAGGTTTTTGAGTAGTCAAGCCTACCAACCTTAAACCTCTTGGTGGTTACAATAACTAGACAAAACCATGTAAGGGCATGTCCATCAATAGATGAATGGATAAAGATGTATGCATGCACACACGCCGGAATATTAGCCATAACAAAGAATGAAATCACGGGGTGCCTGGGTGGCTCAGTTGTTAAGCATCTGCCTTTGGCTCAGGTCATGATCCCAAGGTCCTGGGATCGAGCCCGGCGTTGGGCTCCCTACTCAATGGGAAGCCTGCTTCTCCCTCTCCACTCCCCCTGCTTGTGTTCTCTTGCTCACTGTGACAATCCCTATCAAATACATAAATAATCTTAAAAAAAAAAAGGAATGAAATCTTATCATTGGGAACAATGTGGGTGAATCTAGAGGATACTACACTAAGTGAAATAAGTCAGAGAAAAAGGCCATAGGATTTCATTTATATGTGGAAATCTAAAAAACTAAACAAACAAACAAATGAACAAAAGCAGAAACGGACCCAAAAATAGAGA
Source organism: Martes martes (assembly GCF_963455335.1). NCBI lineage: Eukaryota > Metazoa > Chordata > Mammalia > Carnivora > Mustelidae > Martes > Martes martes. Next base: position 18,726,395 of record NC_137900.1, on the reverse strand, counting down.
GAACAAACTGATGGTTGCCTGAGGGGAGGGCAGATGGGCAAAATGGGGGAAGGGGAGTAGGAGATGAGGCTCCGAGTTATGGAATGAGTAAATCCTGGGGATGACAGGTACAGTATGGAGAATATTGTCCAGGATACTGTGATAGCATCATATGGTGACTGTACTTGTGGTGTGAGCCGTACCTTGTGTAGGTTGTGAAATCACTATGTTGTATACCTGAAACTAACGTAACCTCGTGTGTCCACTATCCTTCAGTTTTAAAAATGAAAACCTATCTCGGGGTTTTACATGACAGGTAGGTTTATGAGACGTCTGTTTTCTATCCACTCGAACAGATCCTCTCCGAGTTGTGACAAAGAGGTCAGCACCCTTGTCCCCAGTGACCCTAACCAGGGGACAGGCCTCTGTTCTGTGAATTCAGGAATGGGTGGGTCACAGGCCTCTACTAGACCCAGACCTCTGACGGGCCAAGCCTGGTTCCCCTCCCCTGGCCTGAGGACCAGGTTCCTCCACTGAAACCTCACGGCCCCCGAGAGAGGAGCAGACACCCATCCATCTCGCGCCCTTCCCCGGGTCACAGGTAAGACAAGTCCTCTCCTCCTTTCGCCACCCTTTCCCAAACTGCAAGTGCGAGGTACAGCCAACAGCCGAATACTGTCCAGCCATAACAACGAAGGCAGTCCTGGTACACGCTGTAACACACATAAACCTTGCCAACATGTCACTGGTTGAAAGAAGCCAGGCGTTAAAAACTCACATACTTTGTGATTCCTTTTATAGGCGATATCTTAGAATCTGCACATCCAGAGACAGGAAGCAGATTGGTGGTTGCCTGGCAGAGGGGGTTGGGGGAGTGACCACTCATGGGCATTGTGTTGCTTTTTGGGGTGATGAAATGTTCTGGAATTAGTGTGTTGGTTATACTTCCGATTAGCCTTACACTAACCTATGAATAGCCTAAAATCACTGAACTGTATAAAAGGTGGATTTTACGGTATGTGAACTCTATCTCAACCTAAAATAAAAATAGTCTGCATGTTTAAAAGAAAGAAAGTAATCTTATAGGTAGAATTAATTCTAGTAGAGGGGGCGCCTGGGTGACTCAGATGGTTAAGCATCTGCCTTCAGCTCAGGTCATGATCCCGGAGTCTTGGGATCCAGTCCCGCTTTGGGCTCCCTGCTCAGCGGAGAGTCTGCTTCTCCCTCTGCCTCCAGCTCCCCCGCTTGTGTTCTCTCTCCTCTTTCTCTCTGTCCCTCTCACTCTCCATCAAATAAATAAAATCTTTTTTAAAAATTCTACTAGAGAGGACTTTGGGACACATGGCGTTGGTCCCTTCTCCTTTGACATCCAGGAAGAAACTCTGGAGGCCACAAATGAATTGGTACTTTAATTATGCGATGACAGGTTACCCATGTACTGGCTGCACCTGAGGCTTTCTTCCTTCAAATCACAATTTCCCACACTGGTCTTTGGCTGATGACCATTCCTCAGGAAGTCTGGAAATACTGGATGTATTTAACAAGTTAAAAACCTTCCTTCTGGGGCGCCTGGGGGGCTGGGTGAGTTGAGCATCCACTCTTGATTTCGGCTCAGGTCATGATCTCAGGGTTGTGAGATTGAACCCTGCGTCAGGAGTGGAGCTGGCTTCTCTCCCTCTCCCTCTGCCCCTCCACCACTGACTGTGGCACTTTGTCTGTCTCTCAAATAAATAAATCTTAAAACAAGCAAACAAACAAGTGTTCTTTCTAGAGTGCCTAGGTGGTATAGTTGCTTAAGCATTCGACTCTGTTTCAGCTCTGGTTGTGATCTCAGGGTCATGAGATCCAGCCCTGTGCCAGGCTCACTGCTCAACACTGCATCAGCTTGACACTCTCCCTCTGCAACCCCCTCCATACACTCTTTCTCGCTCTCTCAGATAAATGAAACACACACACACACACACACACACACACCTTCCTTCTGCAGGATTTTTGAGGGTCTCGTCATGCTAATGAGCATTGTGAACCACTAAGGAAAATCGGTATGGTACTTCTCACATTTATTTGACTACAGAACAACTTGGGTTTTATTCCCCCCTCCCTAAAGAATCATCTTCTGGAATTTAATTCTATGGAAAGTACCGTGAAAAACCATCTCCAGAGCTATCAAACTCTTCATTTCTTTGGATTCTGTGTGCTCCATCAAAAGCAGGTCTCATTATAAAGGACGTTTAGTTGACGTCAGGGTTGGACTCCCAGCCTCATTCTTTATTGGCTATGTGACCTTAAACAGGTTCCTTTGCTGAGAGGAGTTTTCCATCCACCCGAATGGGAACAGTACCTACTTCCCAAGGATGTTAGAAGAACCCAGTGAGAATGGATGTAAAATGCCGAGCACTCTACTTGGTACATAGCTGGTACTTTAAAAATGTGCATCCTCTCTCTTTACGAAGTAGATCAGAAACCCTTGGTGAAGAGGTAGGCATAGATCTCTGTAAGCCCCCACAACACTGGCAAGGGGCTGTGTCCACCACTGACTTTCAGTATTCGCTAAGTGCGTGAAGGCATGTTCGATGCCCTGCTGGCTGTACATGCCAGAGCCACACAAATCCAGGGTAGACAGTCCATGACAATGTGATGATCACAGGAGGGTAGAATTCCAGAGCTCACAACTCCTACTGAGATTTTCACCAAACTCCCCCCCAAAATCTCTCTCTCCGCCTTGCTCTTGACAGATCTCTGTGTTTCGAGTCTTTGCTTAAGGACACTGATGGATGACACAATATTGGTTTTCTACTGTGGACAGACGGACGTTCCTACTGCAGACAGCCTTAAAGCAGAGAGAACCATCATTCCCAAGGCCAAAAACAACAACAACAACAAAACAAAACAAAAAAACACACACAAAAAAAACAAAAACAAAACAAACAAACAAAAACCCCCAGCACTTGGACTTTGGAACCAGACTACCTGAGTTTGAATCAAACTCAGTCGCACATGACCATAAACAGGTACTTATCCACCTCAGGCCTCTGTGTCTTGTCTGAGCCCTTACCTGGGGAGCGGCGGAGAGGATTAAAATTGGTAAATGAGAAGTACCCAGAGCAGGGCTTGGGTCCTAGTGAGTACTCCATAAATCCTGACAGCCCTTAATTGACCTATTAGGAATTTTTCCTCGTAAACCCTTCCCAGTCCTGTTCAGCCCTTGTCTCATCTAACCGTCCTCTCATATCATGGCTGAAACCTAAGAGACTCAACAATATAGAAGGAATTACTGAAGAAACTGGATTCATCAAACAAGTGTGGAAATTTCTTTTTATTGGTATTAAGAGGGAATTTTCAGGCTGTAATACTGCCTCTTTATTCCTCAAAGGGAAGTAGTTATTGTAATGATGTACTTTGAGCCCACGGCTAGTTAGCACCTTCTCTCTTCATTGGAGAACCATGAAATCTATTATGTTCCCTGAGGAGGCCAGTATTCAGTGAGAAATTGCTACATTTGTAAAGAACATATTGACCATGATGGAAAGATTTTATCCAGATCTACACGGTGATGACAAAATTGGATGTGACTAAAAGGTTTGGAGCAGCCCAGTTCTCAGGGACAAAACCTAGAAACAAATGTCATGATACCCAAGAAAATGCCTCGATGTGTCACAGGACACCAAGCGAAGCCTTTATTCACATTCTGGAATAGAGGGGCTCCAGGGTGTTTCAGATGAGCAGTTTTCAAATGTGTTTGAACCCCTTCTCAAACAAAATCTTTGACGGAACTCACATATGTAAACGAGAACAAAATAGGGCTGAGTCCCTCTGGGTTGAAAACCATAGGATGGGAGTTCCTTCCACCACCCAGCAGTAACCCCTGACCTCTGCAAAGAATTTTCCAGATTCCAGGAGGTCCCGGTGAGGTCTCAGGAGCCCCCTCCTCCAATAAACTCAGACACAAACTTGAAGATCAGTAGGGGAGGAGAGTGTTTTGCAATGTAAGAGACTGGAATTACTCCCGGAAGGCTGATCACTCTCTAAAGGGACTTGCTAAAATTCTCCAATCATGCCAAGTTCTAAAGTGCGTCAGAGTAAGTAACGTTCATTTTTCTCCTTCTAACTCCATGTGGGGCCCTTAAGGAATAGCAGATCCACTAGGGGCAAGCTTAAGAAACTAGGCTTTCTCTACGCTTGTCAGTTGCAGTTGAAATTTACAACCCTGTGTGTTCTCTAATGACCTTCTCATTTTAACTGGGGCTTTCCTCAAGCTCTGCAGGGTCAGTAGGTGGGCCTGGATTACTTTTGCAAGGGGCAGGGGTGGAGTGGGGGTGGGTGCGGGTGCAGGGGCAGGGAAGGTGACATCTTGAATGTCCTGAGACAGGCAGCAGCATCCCTGGTCTGTGTACTCGAGGTGCTGGCAGCAAGCCCCGCATAACAACCTAAAGTGCCTCCAGATATTCCCGATGTCCCTTGGGAGAAAAACTGCTCAACACTCAGTTGAGTGCCCTGTTCTAGTCTCACCCCTTCCAGACCACTTCCCATAGCTGCAGGAGAAATCTAAGACCCGATCTAACCAAGGGCCTGCCTGACCACGTGATAAGTCTGATGAGTCCCTGCTGCATGCAGGAATTTCCAGAGCTCCCACAGCCTTCAGAGGGCACCCGCTGACCACAGGCCTCTGGGACCTGAGTCCGCCTCCAAATGCATTTTGACCTCCTATAACCTCTATCCCCCCCAACCATCATGCAATACCTAAAGACGTGTTCCTACACTTGGCATTTGGTGCTTGTGTTCTCCTGTGTCTAAAACCCCCTTTCTCAACACACCCATCTCCCTGAGAGCCTTGTCCTCTTTTAAACCCCCAGACAAAACTCCCTCTGTGTGCCAGGTGGTTAGGAGCACCGTTAGAGGACAGAACACAGTTCCTGCTGAGACTTTGTGCATATCACAATTACTGGTTTTCTCATCTGCCTGTCCCTGGAGATCGAAACTCCTCAAGGACTTCATACAAGTTCAGCAACCACCACATCTGTTAGAATGTAGGAGGCTAGCATTTTCCCGCACTTACTAAAATTCCAAATTTTGAGGCCTACAGTACTACTGTAGTACTGTACTGTACAGCTGTCCCAGCTCCAGCCCCCCCCACTAGGGTGGGGGGGTGGGGGGTGGAGCAGGGACACATAAACCACAAAGGAATATTCCATATGAAAGAAAGGTACTAGAACATCTCTTATCTTGAAGGACATCGAGACAGCAACGACTATACCTAGGAGAAAGTGCTAGTTGATAAGTAATCAACTAATTTCAGTTCTACAGATCCTAAGATTGCTGGAGAAAAATAAGCCTGGTTGAACGCAATTTTGAGCCTTCTCTCCAAAAGCTTTGTACCAACCAAAAGCTATGTATTGGGTTAAATCTCCGCTGGCTTCTCTAAATTTGTGCCCAGACAAATTGCAAACATCACACCAACCAGTGGTCACTGAGTCTGCTCTTAACAGGCTGATTGATTTTTATAATGTTCCAGGCAATTTCAAGTTGTCAGTAAGAACTAATTCTGTCTCGTTACCGCCTTCACTCTTGGCAGCTCTGTGACCACTTATTGGTTTTTTGTCTTCATGTTCATTTTCTTCTGCTAATCCTAAAGTCTTTTTTCCCCTCTCCAGCCCCATTCAAAGGTCTGAAGCTATAACCGTAGGAAGCCCCCAGCACAATTATAGGTGAACACCTCTGCTCTTCTCATGGGCTCCCAAGCTGAACCCCAAAGCCCCACATCCCCTGAAACCTTCTGCCAAACCCAAACCCATTAGAGTCTGGGATGCTGTATTACTTCATCAATCTGGTGACTCTGTTGCTGATGCCCTCTTCCGAGTTGATATTAAACCAACTTGTCAATCCATAATTGTGGAATTCCACACTCTTTTCCTCAGGCAGCTTGGGAATAGAATTGGACTGGCACATACCCGACCTTTCTACATGTATTTCCATACAGTCTAAAATAGAAATAATTTACAGACCACTTATTCAGAGTCCATATGGCGGGTAAGGCCTCATTGTCATGAGATCTCAACAAGAGCATTTTATAGAAGTGGGACTGATAAAAAGGTTCCTAATAGGCCTCACATATTCAGAATGAAATTCTTGCCATTAGGCAGAAACATGGGCATTTATTCCCTTTATATCATACATACTTCTTGGGCAGTGGAAGACACTGTAAGACCCAGACTCCAAAACACACAGTGATGATGGAGAAGCAAGCATTCTTCAGGTAGAACCATGAGGTGAATAAAACATGCCCTTGAGGAACTCAAAAATCAACTGAGGCCCTTAAAACAGACACTGTCATAAAAGTAGTAGAGACTATAAAAGTCCACAGAGGAGAGAAGCACTGAAACCAATGCCTCATCACCACTGCCACCAACCCACTGCTGCCCTGGAACTGAGTATCAGAGTGAATTCCACAAAGAGGAGAGAGCTGTGCCTGGAAAGGAGGAGGAGGGATTAGCCAGCACAAAGTAAGGCCGCAGAGCTCTTTGTAGAATGGTCTAAGCACAGCCAAAAAAGCCGGGCAGTAAGGGGGGCGGGCAGCATCAGTAGGCTTCAGAAAAAGTCAAGACCGCTACAGATGAGGCTCTAAAGACAGACTTTGGGAAAAGTCTGGGTTATCCCATACACCTCAGAAGTTTTAAACACCTGATGTACCTGTTTTAGAACTCAAACAAGATGGCCTCAAAACTTCCCTCAGCTTGACTAAACTCCTTCCTCAGCCCTGAACCTCGCTTTTCTTAGAGCATTTTTTTTTGAATTTTATTTATTTGACAGAGATCACAAGTAGGCAGAGAGGCAGACAGAGAGAGAGAAGGAAGCAGGCTCCCCGCTGAGCAGAGAGCCCGATGCGGGGCTCGATCCCAGGACCCTGGGATCATGACCTGAGCTGAAGGCAGAGGCTTTAACCCACTGAGCCACCCAGGCACCCCTCTTAGAGCATTTTCTTAAGAAAACTTGTAAATTCTTTCCCCGTCCCCTTTGAAATGTACATAAATCTTGTTAAAAGCCTCTTGGGAGTTTACAGGCCCAGGTCAGTCTTTCTCAAGGGCCTGGGTACCAGCTCTTGAAATGCAATCAAAGGGTGCATGGTTGGCTCAGTGGGTTAAGACTCTGCCTTTGGCTCATGTCATGATCTCAGGGTCCTGGGACCGAGCCCCGCACCGGGCTCTCTGCTCAGCGGGGAGCCTGCTTCCCTCTCTCTCTCTGCCTGCCTCTCTGCCTACTTGTAATCTCTCTGTCAAATAAATAAATAAATAAAATCTTTTAAAAAATGCAATCAAAGTCGATACTACCTGAAGCACCCAGTTTCTACAGGTGCCTAGGAGCCCAACACCTGCGGGCTCCTTGCTGCAAGTCCTAAAACTACTTCCTCTCATAAAAATATGCGAAGTTAAACATTCCTTTGAGTAAAGTCAATTAGCAAATGATTGGTCTTTATCTTTTTCACCACAGCCCTCAAAATCCCTACCACCACCCTCCCCCCCCCCACTTCAGGCTCTCCTCTAGTGCAATAATCTTGAATAAAATCGTCCTTGTCTATTTAGCTTTGTCGAGGACAGTTTTTGGCTTGACAAAATAGTCTTTCTTCCTCGGACCCTGCATCCCCCTCAGCGACCCCTCCCCCCATTTCTCTTTCCCTCTTACAGCAAAACTCCTTCTTAGACTTGGAGTATATTCTGTCTCTCTTCCTCCCGGTCCCACTCTGACTTTCACACCCACCACTCCACCAAAACTACCCTGTCACCCTCGCTGAGGATCTCCTCTTAGGACTTCATTAAATTACCATTTGTTAAGTGAAACCCCAGGGTGCCCCTTGGTGAAGTGCGGCTCAACAGACCAGAAGAGAAATTTAGATCAGGTTTATTACTCACGGATCCTGGAGGAGGTGTATGGTACACCGCGAGGGGCCAAACTGGAAGTCAAGGCAGAGTGTGGACCGAGAGGCAGGACTTAGGGCATGTGCCTTTATTAGGGTCTCTGGGTGGAATGCTTTGGAATGCTTTGGTCCTGGGCTATGACTGGATTGCTCAATTCAAACCAAAAGAGTTGAGTTCAGGTAAGCTCCCCAGGGAGGGGTCTTATCTAAGGGGAACACGAGAGGAAGGCCCTGGGAGGCAAGGAAGACCACTGATCACAAAAGCTATTGGGGGGTTCCTATCAGGAACTTCTAGGTTCTTCTATCATCCAGGCCCTGTGTTTGCTTGAGGGGCTGGTGTCCGTTTCAGGTCCTGTAAGCCGTTCGGCTAAACAAAATGGACAAGGAGGTAAGGCTGCTATGGAGTAGCTAAATTCTGAGCACCTCCATTGCTAAATCCAAGGGTCACTTCTTAGTCTTCATCTTACTTGAAGAAACAGCTCAGGCCCTGATCTCGGTGTTGTGAGATCAAGCCCCACATTGGGCTCCACACTCAGCATGGAATCTGCTTGAGTTTCTTTCTCCTTCTCGTGCTCTCTCTTGTGCTCTTTCAAATAAGTCTTTAAAAAGGGGGTGGGCATCTGGGTGGCTCAGTTGGTTAAGCAACTGCCTTTGGCTAAGGTCGTGATCCTGGAGTCCTGGGATCGAGTTCCGTATTCAGCTCTCTGCTTGCAAGGAGTCTGCTCTCCCTCTGACCTCTCCACTCTCATGCTCTCTCGCTCTCATTCTCTCTCTCTCAAATAAATAAATAAAATCTTTTTAAAAAAAAAGGGGGGGGGTGGTGCCTGGGTGGCTCAGTCAGTTAAGCCGCTGCTTTCAGCTCAGGTCATGATCCCAGGGTCCTGGGATCGAGTCCCGCATCAGGATCCTTGCTCAGTGGGAAGCCTGAATCTCTCTGCCTCTGCCTGCCACTCTGCCTGCTTGTGCTCTGACAAATAAATAAATAAAATTAAAAAAAAAAAAAAAAAGCATAGAGGATTCAGTGCACTCAGGCCATGTGACCTCTTGCTACCTAATAATCACAATCACACAAACCCATATGCAATGTGGACATCTGGTCTCAAAGACGAGGACTAAAACTGCTCTATCAGCTGAAATCCTTCCAGTCCCCAGCAACAGCCCACCAGACTGACACAGGCCGATGTGACAGACACCTCATCTTCTCCCCACAGGGGATCTAGGAACAGGCAGTCCAGTTTGGGTGACAGCCTTCCAATAGCTGAGCTTCAGCTAATTTCTGATTTTCTTTTTCCCTCTTTCTTAAATGTTTAACTCAGAGTTGTCAATTGGCTCCTACCGTTCCAGACATTGTGTCATCACAGCGGTGTTCCATACTGGAAAGAAGAGGTAGGAAGGGAAGTTTTCTCCCCATAAGACTTTTTATTTGGGAACTTTAAAAAAAAAAAAAATTCTCCTAGAAACCACCACCACTGGTCAGGGCCATGTGACCAGTTAGAGTTGCAAGGAAAGTTAGCAAAAAGGATGGGTTACAACTGGCTTAGACCTCCAGGACCCTTCTCTCAGGATGGGAGGACAGATCTCTTGTTCCCTAACATCACGGGATCTCCAGCCTACCAGAAGGGTGGGAGGATAATGGCAGTTGCTTAAGCAATAAACAGTTAGCCATGGCTGCCAGTGATTATGGCTTTAAGGCCACCATACTAGTCCCAGAAGTCCCTGGTACATAAAATGGCTATGACCCACCAAACCTGACTGCCTGCGAGGGGCAGCCCACCAGTGCTGTGTTGTTGGTAAGCGCCTACAAACGGAGCACTTAGGATCCCATGAAAGAAGTGCTGGGAAGAAGGCACCTGAGTGTCTGCCTTCAGCTGCGGTTGTGACCTCAGGGTCCTGGGATCACCCATCTCCTTAGTCGGGCAATCTCCAGGTCCTGGGATCAGCCTGGGTTGGGCTCCCTGCTCAACAGGGAGTGTGCTTCTCCTTCTCCCACTGCCCTTCCCCGCTCCCTCCCCATGTTCTCTCAAATAAAATCTTCAAGAAAAAGAAATGCAATGAAGAATGAAATCTTGCCGTTTGCAACAATGTCAATGTAGCTAGAAATTGTTATGCTAAGTGAAATAAGTCAGAGAAAGACAAATACCATATGATTTTACTCATATGTGGAATGTGAGAAACAAATGATCATAGGAGAAAAAAAAGAAGAAGAAACCAAGAAATAGAGTCTTACCTATAGAGCACAAACTGATGGTTTACAGCGGGGTTGGGAGGGAGGGGGAACAGATGATAGGATTAAGGAGGGGACTTGCTGTATTGAGCACGGGGTATTGTACCTAAGTGATGAATCACTAAATTGTACACCTGAAATTAACACTTCCTGCATGAGCTGGAATTGTGAAAAAAAAAAAAAAAATGCTGTCGAGTTGACCCTTGCATTCTACAAGTTTGAACTGCTAGGTCCACTCTATGCAAATTTTTGACAAATATAGTGCCATACTGTAAATGTCTTTTCTCTTCTGATTCTCAACATTGTTCTCTAGCTTACGTTAAGAACACAGTGTATTATACACGTAACATACTAGATGTGTTAACTGACTGTTTAGGTCCTCGGGGAGACTCCTGATCAACAGTGGGCTATGTATTAGTTGTTAAGTTTTTGGAGCGTCAAAAGTTAGATGCTGAGGCACCTGGGGGGCTCAGTCAGTTGAGCATCTGAATCTCGGTTTCTGCTCAGGTCAGGATTTCAGGATCCTGGGATCAGGCTGGGCATTGGGCTCCCAACTCAGCAGAGAGTCTGCCTGTGGATTCTTTCTTCTCCCTCTGCCCCACCCCTGCTCACACAAGTGCTGCTGAAGACTTTCTCTTCTCTTCCCTGCCCATGCCCCCCCCCCCGCCGCTCCTCACACTTTCTCTCTCTCAAATAAATAACCTTAAAAAAAAAAAAAGTTATATACAGATTTCCAACTGTGCAGGGGGTCAGGAGTTAGTACCCCGAGCCCCCCCCCCCTCAAATAGTTCAACGGTCAACTGTACTTTCTGTCAGAAGCTGTGAGGCCCATGGCTGGGGGCAAGTAGCCAGCAACCCGAGTGTCCGCATCACAAGTGTTTTCTTCCTAACTAGACAGTCCCCAGCCTAGGGGACAGGTGAGCCTCAACGTCCCCTACTCTGCGGGCAATTCCTATTTTCTTCCCCAACAAGACTAGGCTCAACCCCAGTCACTACTTCTGCTTCCTCGGTGTCAGGGGCTCACACTGAGGAGGAAAGGATAAAGCCCGGGAGAGGCGCAGGCAGATGGAACTCCCCATTCCTCCCGACGCCTGATGGAAGCACGAGTGAAAGGAGCCTTATGCTATCCTCACCACGTTCTAAGTATGATGGACTGTACTGTACGCACAACCCTTGAGTAAGAGCTTGAGATCAATTGATCTGGAGACTTTCTGAAAAATCGTCTCAACCTGAGAATGCCAGCCTTTCTGCACCATTTTCAGTACTTATTTTTACCAGCCATTTTTCAAAAGTCACCACTAGCCAGAAGTTTAGAGCGTTCATTTCCCAGCTCGAGCACTTTTATGCGAACGTTTCCTCTTTCTAGGCTTGAGAAGCCCAAGGAAAACACGGATGGCGTGGGCTGCGTGGTAAAGGCCTGCCCCACCAGAACACAAGCTCCGTGAAAGCAGGGATTTCTGTCTGGTTGGCTCATTCGGTGGCCCCCAGTGTGGGGGACACCTAACCCAGTGTGTCCACATCCAAAGCATGCGTTGAACTGATGTCACAAGATGACGGTCCTTGTGCTGTAGGTTATGTCCTGCATCCCTCTCCGCTGGACGATTAAGATATTGATGGAGCTTCCTTCAAAATCAATGGCATGCCTTGATGAGAAATAGGGATGTGGAGGAGGAAAGCATGTGAACCAAAGCTATCTATTTAGTCTTAAGTGGAAACTCTCAAGAGACACGTACCGAAGATGCTGGTGGGAGGCTCCAAGTCACAGCTCTCTTCAGGAGGAGCTGTGTCGTGCTAGGAAGTCCCTTAACATTAATAATAGCAGGGAAGCCTGGGTGGCTCAGTGGGTTAAAGCCTCTGCCTTCGGCTCAGGTCATGATCCCAGAGTCCTAGGATAGAACCCCACATCAGGCTCTCTGCTTCGCGGGGAGCCTGCTTTCTCCTCTCTCTCTCTGCCTGCCTCTCTGCCTACTTGTGATCTCTGTCTGTCACATAAATAAATAAAATCTTAAAAAAAAAAACACATTAATAATAGCAAACACTTACACAAGTGCCAGGCTTTATTCAAGTGCTTCATATAAATCACCTCACTTCATCTTCAAAACGGGTTGTAAAGCAGACACTATCATGTCCCTTTAACAGACTGGAAAACTGAGGCAGTGAGTTCAATTAACTGTCCAATTTCACATACCTAGTTTGGGTCAGAACCAGAATTTGAACCAGGCAATCTGGCTTAAGTATCTGGGCTCCTGGCTTCATCACTGTGGCCACATCAGCCTCCCAGAGCCTCCAGAATCCCCTTTTCCTGTCAGGGGGAGGCTCAGGTGGGGTAGAGTGAGGAAAGGGATCAGTAGACTTCCAACCTCCTCAGGTACCTCACTGTGTTCTTAAAAGAACTCCTCCCGAGCTAGCCAAATCCACAGAAACAGGAAGTAGAGGGGTGGCTCCTAAGGGCTTGAGGGAGTGCGGGGGAGGGGAGGATTGTCTTTGAAAGGGGTTACAGTTCCAGATTTGCAAGAGGAGAAAGTTCTAGAGATGTGTTTCATAACCACGTCAACATACTTTACGCTACTGAGCCGTCTGCCTTCAAGAGATTAAGATGGTAAATATTATGTGTTTTTACCACAGTAAAAAAAGAAAGAAATCTTACCTGGAAGCTCCGTCCGTGAAGCAGGAGGGTTGCGGCCTAACGCAAGAGGGCAAGGGTCTACGACGCCAGCCTCTTGGCGGCTAAAACCAATGCTATGTGCTCACCCACCACCCCAGCAGGGAAGGCTCCTTCTATCCCCACCTTAGTGGCAAGTGGGGCTTTACCTCTGGGCCACAGGCACTCCTTGCAGGTGCCCAGTTTCCCCCAGCCTCTACCCGTGCCGGGGTCGTTACAAGAGCCCAGCACTCCCAGATGGAACGGCAGAGGGACCAGCTCAGAAGACACTCCGGCACAGAGAAGCGTTAATGACACCCCATCCTTCCCTATCCCCTGGACCCCTGCACAGCATGGTTCTGAGCCTAAGGATCAGGGAAGGAGCGCATGGGGGCAAGGCAGCCTCGGCCATAAGCTCAGAGCAATGAAAACCGAAGAACTCCAGCACCAAAGTAAGCGAGGGCATTGGCACATCTTTTTCATTAAAAAAAAAAAAAACAAAACAAAACAAAAAACACCTAACTAATAGAACAATTATCATCTTTGTGATGTTCTCTGCATCTTCTTTAGGTCCTCAAGTGACCTACTTCTTTCTAGCACATGGACATCGCACCTATACCTGAAACTTATCTCAGCTCTCAGGTTATATTCTGACCCAGTTTACGTGGAGCTGACCGGAAGGAGGCACAGATCAGGAAAGCAAGGCCCCTGAAAGGAAAATCCAAGCTTCCTCCTTTAGATCTGCACCAACTCTGTGGCCCACCGCGGGAAGTTACTTGGTTACTCATCCAGAGTAGCCCATTTCTCTTTGTTTGGGAACATGGCGATTATACTCACAAGAGGGAATAAATAAAGGACATAACGAGCACTAGAATTCTCATTTGGTGAGCAGAATGAAAATCATTTGAACATATGCCTGTGGAAAAAAATAATCAATTTTTCATAGACTTGTTATAGGTTTCATAAAATATATCACACACATATTTTTAAAAGGAGATGGCTTTTTAATGATATTTAAAATATATGGCACAGCAAGAATTATTTAAAGTGCATTTCTGAGGCCCGAAGTTTGGTACTCCCTGCTAAAATATAGATGATCTGGATAAGTCCGTCTTCTTGGGATAAATGTGAAACCTGGCTCATCGTACTATAAAGCTCATATGACGGAACTCGATTGGGGCGGTTACATAATTGGGATAAGTCCTCCCAAGATATTAGACCCCCTGAACCTCTCCCAGTGAGCAGTTGCTCACTGGCCTGTGTGACACTGAACTATCTTACCCTAGAGGACAGCAAGCCATGCGCACACAGAAAAAGTCAACACAGAACAGAGCAAGAGGAAGCAGAGATGAATCCGACCGAAGTATGAACACCGCTCATCCAAGAAGTGTTTCCTGAGCACGCAGCAGGCCCAGGAATGCAGGGATACAGGATGGAGGTGGTCTGGGGTCTCGATCCCTGATCCAAGGAGATGAATTTCATTTTCGGGAGCAAATGGCTTGATTTCCCACATTGGTAAGCATGCTTTCAACAGGCATACATGTCCAATCTAGTGGAAGACGATGCCTTGTAAGCATTTCATGTAGGTCTACAAAAGGTCAGGTAAGAATCGGAGAACCACCTTATCCCCACAACTGCAGAAACAGGCATCTTCAGAGTCATGGTAGTAAGTCACGAGGGTCTTGTCTCTAGAGCATGGGCAGCCCCATTTATCACCGTTCCAGAAAATCAAAGTGTTTTCTCCACTCTCTGCCGAAGAGGGATTGCCAGACATGTATCTGGCTCTATGTGTTCATGCACATGACTGAACGGATGGATGCATGGATATTTAAAATCTATCTGAAGCAGATCCAATATATAAAAACAAGTTTGGGAAAAAAAAAAAAACTTGGCTTTTTTTTCTATCATGTAACAGGGTACTTAAACATTACACTATTTTTGGGTCTAACATCTTCAAGAAGCTATAGGACATTCAACATCAGAACTGATGCTCTAGCTAAGAGGAAGGGACATGCCTGAAACGAAGGTCACATCAAATATAGGACCCCAGCTTTAAAGCTTCAAGAGTTTGCAGAAGAGAAAGGCACTTCAGGACCAGGACAAGGAGCAGGGCGCATTGAGGACATGGCACGACGGTAGACTGGAGATTACTAACAGCGTGGAGGTAGAAGAACACAAGCAAAGCTTTAGCAGCAGAAACAAGCATCCTGTTTGCCGAGAGCTAGGACAGCCCTGGCCCTGACCACAGCTGCAGGTAAACAGGCTCATTACAGGGGAGCAGCTTGTAATAGAGAAGTTGATTTGTTACATCAGGGAATCATTTTAGGATCTTCAAGGAGTAACAGGGTGTTCCAACAGTAAGGAGAGAACTCACCCCAAGATTGCCTTAAAGAACACGCGCCCCGACAAACCATAAAAGACTCAATCTCAAAAAACAGACTGAGGGTTGCTGGGGGGAGGGGGAACGGGAGAGGGTGGTGGGGAAATGGACATTGGGGAGGGTATGTGCTATGATGAGTGCTGTGAAATGTGTAAACCTGGCGATTCACAGACCTGTACCCCTGGGGATAAAAATACATTATATGTTTATTAAAATAAAAAAATTAAAAAAAAAAAAAAAAAAGAACACGCGCCCCTTGACATGGAGTTGGGGATCTCATTTGCACTCAGCTTTTCAATATCCCGTCTCAGTGGTTCCCAACTTACAGGCCACAGAGTTATGGCAGAGGTCCCCGAAGTCCAATAAGCACTGCCTAGAAAATGACTTGCTCCCAGAACATTGCCACTATCTGGTTCTAATAAACGTAGATACAAGGGGAGACATAAAATGCAAATTCACTAAAAAAAAAACAGTAACCAGAATTGCCCCCAGGCACCAGCCTGTGGCTGCACGTGGAGTCATTTTGACAACAACCCCAATGTCAATGGCACCAATCTCCCTGCTCATGCAGTACCTTAGCCTCCATTAAAATGCCCCTCAAAACGTAAAATAAAACGCCCCTCACACTTTTCTAGTAGTTTCCAGGGATTTTGCTCCTGTGCCGGCAACAGGTTCATTCTCTCCAGGCAGCCACTGGGTGGCGCTGCGTCTGCACAGCTCCCTCTCCCGCTCCTTCCGCGCCCCATGCCTTAGACCCCAGCTAGACCAAAGCTGCAGGATGGTTGATACAGAACAGGGGAACTTTTGAACTACCATGCCCAAAGTAGGCGTATTTGTGCCACACACTATTTTACCAAGGAATTTGGTCTTAAACAAAAGGAGTGCTTCCAGGTTTTACTTAAAGCTCCTAAACTAGAAATGAAAACTGTATTTGAACGTGAACCCAGTGGTGGTGGGTCAGGAAGAAAAAATACCAGGGACAGATCCCACTCTGTGCTCATCATTGTCTCCTGTAATCTGCTGTCAAAATGTCCATCCCTCCTTGACCCAAATTAAACTTCTAACTGTGCAAGTGAAAAGCACCCAAACATTTGGCACATAAAGGATTAAATTAATTACCCAGACCTAGGGAAGGAGATGAGGGGCTGTTAAAAACAATGAGGTTGGGGGCGCCTGAGTGGCTCAGTGGGTTGAGCCTCTGCCTTCGGCTCAGGTCATGATCCCGGGGTCCTGGGATCAAGCCCCGCATGGGGCTCTCTGCTCGGCGGGGAGCCTGCTTCCCCCTCTCTCTCTGCCTACTTGTGATCTCTCTCTGTCAAATAAATAAAATCTTTAAAAAAAAAAAAAAAAAACATTGAGGTTGGTTTCTAAGTACCGCTCTGGAAGATTCAAGCTGTATTAAATGAAACAAGTCAATTGAAACCGGTGACCAAAGAGTTAATAGGGCAGGTGGGCATAGCCACAATCATTTTACGGAAATTTGCTCATTCTGGGAGTGCAGTCTGCCACCATATTTCTCTAATATTCTTGCTGACACCCTGATAACCAAGTATTAATTTAGTAGTTTTGCAGACTTGAGGTTTCATCAAGAAGCTGGCCAGCACCAGTCAGGACCCCTGACCATCTCTCTAGCACAACAAATGAAAGAAACCCTCCCCTACTCATTAACTTCCTTTGTCTGAGTTTGAGTCACATAGCCCCTGTCCCCTTTACCCAGACCCTTTCCCACTTGCCTTTAAAGATCCCGGAATCTCCCCCTTCCCAGAGGGAGATCGGAGGTTGCCCTTCCGTCTCCTCCTTTGGCTGTCTCTCCAATAAACCCTGTCCTTCTTTCCTATTCCTGTCTCAGTGACTGGCTTTTGCTGAACAGGTGGATGAACGTGGGCTTGGTTCCACCATCAGAAGACATTAGGTATAGCATGACCCCATTTCAAATGGAGGGAGGGGGGTGTGGCAGGGAGAGAGGTACACGTGGATATTACATGTCAGGTACAAAGTCTATTACAGTACTGACCTTTCCCCCCAGCCCCACCTAAAGAGAAGTGGTTTGTTACCACCCCGACCCATCTCGAACTTATTTGGGAGACAAATACAGACAAGTGCTAGAGTCCTCAGTTGGCCCAATTGTCTTCAATTGCTTAAGACCTGGACCGTGGTAGAGAAATCTGGCTGAAGTAACATTTAACCATCTACTGCTGGTCATGTGCCTTATGACCCAACCACAGAGTCTGCCAATAGACCTTGGCCAAGATCTAGAACACCAGTGAGGTTTGGGAATCAGATTGGTTTCTTTTGAATGTTTCTGTGCTACTTATGAGAGGAAGATAAGAAGCCTAGCTGAAAGGCGCCTGGGTGGCTCAGTGGGTTAAAGCCTCTGCCCTCGGCTCAGGTCATGATCCAAGGGTCCTGGGATTGAGCCCCTGCTGAGCAGGGAGCCTGCTTCCCTTCCTCTCTCTCTCTGCCTGCCTCTCTGCCTACTTGTGATCTCTGTCAAATAAACAAATAAAATCTTAAAAAAAAAAAAAAAAAAAAAAAGAATTCTAGTTGAAGGCTACAGGTGAAAGAAAACAGCCAGGAAAGACATCCCAGAAATTGTGCCAGCGGTTACCTCTGCAAAGTTAGATCAGGTACTAGCGTACTTTGTTACAATGAGTATATATTTTATTTATGTCTTTAACAGAC
The DNA here is from genome assembly GCF_963455335.1 of Martes martes. Classification (NCBI taxonomy): domain Eukaryota; kingdom Metazoa; phylum Chordata; class Mammalia; order Carnivora; family Mustelidae; genus Martes; species Martes martes. The sequence continues at coordinate 18,708,580 of NC_137900.1, read as the reverse complement.
ATGTCTTTTACTCATACTTGGGACAGGAACTTGGGTGAGGCAGGTAGGGTGCAGAATTTAAGGAAACACTGGCTCTCAGGGTCTTGCCAGCTCAGAGTTGGCAAACGCCCCTGTGAGGGATGGCTTACTTAAATTTAGCACCCTCGTCCCCCTGCTTGCTTCACCCCTGTCCTGGCCCTGCTCACCTCTCTTCTAGTTCACGCTCATAGTTCTGAATCTCAATTCAAGCTGGATGCCATCTGCCACACACATGACTTACAGAGGAGGCTGTCATTTTCAAAAGTATTTTCACATACATATTTCTCTGATTCTTCACAACAATCTTGGAGGAAAACAAGATAGGTGTGAAAATTCCCATTCTGTAGATGCAAGACTAGAAAGGTTAAGACACCTGTCCAAGGTCAGACTGCTCAAGTGGGGGTAAATTCAACCCAGTTCAGCTGACTCATTCCAACGATTTCCCATCCCCCTAGAGTTTCCACGATACCAAGCACACACACAAATTGATATTGTTCTTCCATCAGAGAAATATGAACCTCTGAAGCGAACCTAAAGCAAATACTCTTGTCTTCCATCAAATAAGGCTGTGCGTCCCTCCTTGCCCCCTTCCAAACCACAGCAGGAAGACGCCCACCGGAGACCAAGGCACCCTCCCGCCAAGATAGCCGCCCCACCCCCCACCCCAGGCGCAGCCCCTGAGTTCTCTATTAGAGCCGCCTTCCACTAGAGCCTTCAGGCAGATCTGTGGCTGCTGGCTGGCGCCAGGTGTGAGCCATAGAAACACTCTGGAAGTCCGGGGGAGGGGTGCATCTGCACAGAAGACATGAACCTCAGAGAAATCTCGGAGTTAGAAAAAGCTAACAGGAATGCACGCTGCTACTGGAGGTCAGCCCTTGCTGGTTTTCTCCTCAAAATGAGCAAAAGGGGTAATATAGCACCAGTAGCCACTAACCTAGAAGCTCAGCCAGGTGGCCTGGCTACCTGTACGTTTGCTTAGGGAGTGAGTTCAGGCGGATGCTGAGCCACGCTGTCCTTCCCGCTGCATTTTGGAGTACTGAAGATCTCAACAACGCATTTGATAAAACTGAAGTCCATCCCTTGCCTTGCCCTCCTGGGATTTGTTTTTCTGGGTTCCCCACTGGTACTATCTTTTAAAACTGAAGTCAACAACAACAAAATTAAGAAACTGAAAAAACACTCTGGCTTGCTAACTGTTTGTGTTTTTTTTTTATTCATTCGCGGAGGCTCTGTCATCCCTGGCAGAATTCATCCTGTTCTTGCTGACCTACTCCTCTAAGAAAATGGATTCATTTCTCTCTGGCCTGGGGTTTAGGTAAGGAGTTTAGCCAAGTCTTTGCCTCCCTCTTCTGTTGATAACAGAAATAACATGCCGCCAATTCAAATTCCGTATTTGAGAAAACTTAGAAGGAAACTCTACCCCAGGATGTTTACATAAGCAGTCTAAAGCGTATTTAAAGAAAGTGGGGGTATTAGTGTTACCCACAGAACACTCAGATTAATACTTCCCAGAAAAAATAACCTTTAAATCAGATCAAATTAGGATAAATGGCACACTACCTGAGTCGTTGAACAAAATCGATGCAGAGACTCCTTGATCACTGGACTAAAAGCTTCAAGATTGATTTTTCTCCCCCTTTTAGGAAAATACAAAACTCCCTGGTAACCCAATGTATTACTGGAGTCCAGTATCTTGCAAGAATTTACGTGGCAAAGGCATAGCATTCTTTCAACAGCTCTACCGATGGCTGAATTTGCATGATCTCACCAGGCAATGATTTTTAAAAGCATTAACCTCACAAATAGGGAGTAAAAAAGATTCAAGTTTCCTGCTGAGTACGAGAAATCTCAGTAATGAATTAATTCTTTTGCAAACTCCGTTATATCCTAAAATAATCAATTACGACCTCTTAAGATATTCAGTGATATACAGGGAAGGCTGAATTTATAAAGGGCCTCATACTTTCCAGAACACAATGGCAGATTCGTTTAAGGGAGTTTTTCTTTCTGTGGAAGATGCCCGTACACCATGGACTACTAGAAGTTTCTGCTGGGGCCCCTGCCACTTAATGATGAGCTGTACCCGCAGTGGGGTCCTCTGGTACTCATACAGAGGTGCTCCTCCCAGGAGGGGGGCCACTAGCGAGCACTGTGTTAGGCACTGTGCATATACACGACGAGTTATGATTATCTATGTTTCTCGGGTTAGGAAATAGAATATAAAGGAACTTACCGGGGCGCGTGGGTGGCTGGGTTGGTTAAGCAACTGCCTTCAGCTCTGGTCATGATCCTGGAGTCCAGGGAGCGAGTCCTGCATCAGGCCCCCTGCTCAGCAGGGAGTCTGCTTCTCCCTCTGACCCTCCCCCTTCTCATGCTCTCTCTCTCTTTCAAATAGATAAATAAAATCTTTTTATAAATAAGTAAGTAAAGGAACTTGCCTGAGGTGGCAGGTTAGGGGAGAGGCAGAGTCACAACGCCGATCGCTGGAAACTCAACATCTAAGCTCTCGACGGCAACACCTACGGCCTTTTCAAAGCTCTGACGCGGCTAGAAGGCATACCTGAGACCAGTATTTCTCCAGGGATAACAATCACCTGGGAAGCTTGTTTGCTATGCCTCCCCAAACTCCCTGCCCTAGAGATTCGGACTCAGGAAGTCTGTGTTCAGCCCAGAAATTGTGCTTTGAACAAATGAGCCAGGTGATTCTCATCCTCAGAGAACTGTGGGAGTGGCCTTAGACCAGGGGTCAGCAAGGTAAAGGGTGAGAGAGTGTTTCTGGCTCTGATGAACCCATGGTCTCTGTCACAGCACTTTGGTTCTGTCACCAAAGTGACCAGAGAAACGTCATCAATGACGGGCCTGGTTGGGGTGCAATATTTTATTTGCCCAAAGCAGGTGGCTGGCTCTAGTTTGCTGTCCGCTCACTTAGACCCTTCATAATACCGTTAAAAAGACACACAAATGCTTGCTATCTGTCACCTTACTAAGGTTGTTTCTCAAATGGCAGCTGATCCAGTGGAAATCTCCCCAACTCCATGACACATCACCTACAGCAAGGGATGAAGACAGGGTTGGGTCTTCTCTCTCTCTTCAGGGAGCTGTACTTTTTTTTTTTTTTTTAAAGATTTTATTTATTTATTTGTCAGAGAGATAGAGAGAGAGTGTGAGCACAGGCAGACAGAGTGGCAGAGGGAGAAGCAGGCTCCCCGCGGAGCAAGGAGCCCGATGTGGGACTCGATCCCAGGACCCTGGGATCATGACCTGAGCCGAAGGCAGCCGCTCAACCAACTGAGCCACCCAGGCGTCCCAGGGAGCTGTACTTTTAATGTTGGAGGTGGGTTAGCGACTAACTCTGTCGACACAACTCATGACTGTAGGGGAGGACATTCAGGGGTCAGGCACAGGCCCATAAGCAAAGCTTTCGCTTCCGCCTAGCGGGATGTGTGGTAGGCAGAATTCTAAGATGGCCTCCAAGTTTTCCAGCCCCTGTGGATTCACCCCTTCTTCCAATCATCCAATCATGCATGCATTCCAGGGCCACTCTGCAGGGATTTTGCAGAAGTATTTAAGGCACCAAACCAGGTGACCTTGGGATAGGGACATCATCCTAGTGGGCCTGATCCAATCAAGGAAGCTCTTGAAACCTGAGTCCAAAAGTCACAGAGGAGTCAGAATCAACCTGAGAGGAAGAAACAGTGTTAGGGAAGAGTCTCCAATGCTGATAAAGACCTCTAGAAGCTGAGACTACCTGCCTGACAGCCAGCCAGGAAAGGGGTCCTCCCGCCCTATGACCTCAAGGAAATGAATTCTTCCAATGACTTATGAGATTGGCAGAGGACACTGATCCCCAAATGAGCGCCAAGCCCTGGCCAACACCTTGACATGACCTGGGTGAGACTCCAGCAGAGCGGAGATCCAGCCGTGTCGTGCCCGGCTGGGCTTGCAACATGCAGGAACTACAAGAGAATTAAGGGAGGCACAGCAGGCTCCTGAGTTCGGGCTCATTTGTTACACGGCAGTAGAAACCTCTTATAGAAAGGCCCAGGGCTTTCATGTCTCCACTACTGCTGGAGATTTTAAAGTCCAAACATTTCTGGATTTACATATAGGTGGAGGTGTCTTTTTACAGCCATGTTCATTCATCCTGCCCAGATCCTCCTATGACCCACGCCTGTGTGCACTGCCCACCTTTCAGAAATAGAGTTAGGGCTGCCTGGGTGGTTCAGTTGGCTAAGCATCAGCGTTTGGCTTGGGTTGTGATCCCAGGATCCTGGGCTCGAGTCCCACATTAAGCTCCTTGTTCAGTGGAGAGCCTGCTTCTCCCTCTGTCTACTGCTCCCCCTGCTTGTGCTCTCTCTCTCTCTCTCTCTCTCTCTGATAAATAAATAAATAAATAAAATCTTAAAAAAAAAAAAAGAAAAAGGAATCTAGTTAAAGAGGCCTCCTGCGATGATGTTTATCCAAGATCAACTTGCAGGCTTATTTCAACACACCTGTCCTACACAAAGCATCAAATCAGATATTGGGCGGTGGAAAGGTGATAGGGGATGAAAAGGTAAATAAGGAGTTTGCATCCCAGGTGAGGGACAGATGTTTGAAAAACTGTCAGGCAGGCGTTATGATTGAAATCTATTTATTTAGCCTCAATTACAGGCGTTTAGAAAGCAGGACAGTTAATTCTGATTAAAAAAAAATGGAATTTACATGAGAGGCCACTGTCTAAGCCAGAAAATAGAAGTGCACAGTATTTTAAAGAAGTAGAAGCAGGTTGTAAGTGTAAAGGGGACCGGTGGTGGGGGCGGGCTTTAGATTATGTTCTTCCTGTAATGGACCCCAAGGACCCCCCAAATCTCTTCCTACACCCTGGGATTTAGTAGCTCTGACCACCACATAATCTTTCACGGCACCTGTTGTTATAGCCTTTATTTTTATTTATTTATTTATTTATTTATACTCTTCCATCAGAATGACTGATGCTCAGCTGAATCTAAAGGAGCATTTGATTTGTCTGGTGTCCTCTGGAGATGCCCCTGCCTAAAGGCATGAAAAGTCACTCAACATCACAGATCATTCAGCCACGAGGGTGAGAGCCACTGTCACCTCATCCCACTTCCAATAGCCAATGTCCTCTTAAGAGTCTCCCTAGTGCAAGATACAGAAGTGGGAGAGGAGAAGGAAATGAGGGCGTGTGGCTTAATACAGTGGAATTTCTATTGGCACCAGCTCCTGAGCAACCTTTTAACAGAGATGTTTAATTGATCTTTATTGAGCAGAACCTTCCCTTCTGCTTATAAAAGGAAGGATCGCTCTTCCCCCTGGTTCTATCTGGAGGACTTAATAGCCCCTGTTTTCTCTTAAAGCAGAGACACTTAACGACCGGGAGCCCAGCATAAATAGAGTTTATTGTCCAAAATACAAGCCATGTTCTAATCAGCCTTCACACTGAGATCGCCTTGCTTGGAGGTGCTGATTTTTGTAGGGGCTTTTTCCTGACTGACAAGTGCATTGTTCTTGCCACTCCGGGTCTGCTGTCAAATTAACAAATGCCTTCAGCAAAATAATCTATAGGCCCTTGCCAAAGACGCTTGAGGATGCCCTAATGTATATCGATTGGATTCCCTCCTGCAGCAGCTCTTGGATGAGGCCCAAGAGCTGAGCCATCATCATTTGCATGCATCGTGCATGAATATTGCGCAGGTAGGAAGGCGATCATTGCAACAGTCCCAGGATTCAGACATACTTCCAGCAGTCAGTACAAATAGAACCAATGCTCGGTGAGCTATGAAGAGTGATTGAGAGGAAAAGGAATATTTTCTAAGTTCCTTTTGTTCATTTTTGAAGGGATTTATTGATATTAGCATTACTCCTTGAAATAACCTTCAAACAAGCAAGTATTTCTATTTCCACTTTAGCCAGGAAGTTTTGTCTTAAACGTTCCTACTAGTGCAGTATTTAAGGAATAAACTAGAGGCTAATTCTTGATGCCATAGAAAAGCATTATTATTTGGGGATTGGTTCTAGGGTTATGGATTTTCTGGCTCTTTTTATCTCTCCCCCTTCTGGCTCGCCTTGCCCCCCTGTCACCAGCCTCTCCCTCCTCAACCTCCAAGCTGCCACCTTGGCACGGATAATTCCTGAACCAAATTTTGGAAACTGTAGTGTGGAATATACAAGTGTTCTTAGAGGGACAAGAAGACAGAATTTTTGAAATCCTCACTCTCCAGAAAAATCTAAGATATGTGACCACTCTAATCGCGAGGCTCTAACATAACCCTGAAAAGCTACCAAAAGAAGATGTGGGAGGGAAGCACCTGCCCTTATTGACATAGGAATATCTTTTTTTAAAGATGTATTTATTTATTTGAGGGTGCCTGGGTGGCTCAGTGGGTTAAGCCTCTGCCTTCGGCTCAGGTCATGATCTTGGGGTCCTGGGATCAAGCCCTGCATCAGGCTCTCTGCTCAGCAGGGAGCCTGCTTCCTCCTTTCTCTGCCTGCCTCTCTCCCTACTTGTGATCTCTCTCTCTGTCAAATAAATAAATAAAATCTTAAAAAAAAAAAGACGTATTTATTTATTTGAGAGAGAAAGAGAGCATGAGCAGGAGGCAGAGAGGGAGAGAGAATCACCAGCAGACTGAACACTGAGTGTGGAGCCCTCTGCAGGGCTCAGTCTCACGATCCTGAGATCATGACCTGAGCCGAAACCAAGAATCCAATGTGCCACCCCAGGTGCCCCAACTCAGGAATATCTTTAAAGCAGGCATAAAACCTGGGTCTGAGGTCTTACCTGAAACATAAGGGGGAGAAGCCTCTTTATCCCTGAGCTGTTGGCTTTTTTCTCAGTGTTAAGATAGAACTAATGCATAGCGTTAGTTTAAGTTATACAGCATGGCAACTTGAAATATGTATATTTGCGCAGTGACCACCACACTAAGTCTAGTTAATATCCATCAACTCGGGGCGCCTGGCTGGCCCAGCTGGAGGAGTTTGCAGCTGTTGATCTTGGAGTGAGGAGTTCAAGCCCCACATTGGGTGTAGAGATTGCTTAAATAAATTAACTTAAAAAAAATCCATCACCTCACATTGCTGCAATTTTCTTTTCTTGGGATGAGAACTTTTAAGATCTAATCTCTTAACAAATTTCAAAGAAACAATACAGTATTAATTACAGCTATCATGATGTACGTTACATCTCTGGGACTTGTTTTATAAGTGGACCCCCCCCACACACACACACCTCTGACAACCACCAGTCTGTTCTCTGTATAGAGCAATTCTGTTTTTTGAGATTCCGCATTTAAGTGAAAACACATCGGCTTTTTCTTTCTCTGGGTTATTTCACTTAGCATCATGCTCTCAAGGTCCATCCTGGCTTTTTCAGTCAGTATCACAGTCAAACATTTCAGGACCCTGTTCGTGTTATTACCAGGCCCTTGTCAGGTGTGGGGGGTTGAACCGTGTCTCCCCAAAATTCATACTAAGCCCTAAACTCCAGTACCTCAGAATGGAACTGTATTCAGAGTTAGGGACTTTAGGGTGGTAATTAAGTTAAAATTAGGCCATTAGGGTGGGTCCTGCTCCAATCTGACTAGTGTCTCTCTAAGAAGAGGAGATCAGGACCCAGAGAAACCACAGACGCCCACAGATGAAAGGCCTTGTGAGGACATGGGGAGAAGGTGGTTGTCTGATAGCCAAGGTGGGAGGTCTGGAAAGTTCCTTATTACAGCCATCAGAAGAAACCAACCCTGCTGACACCTTCGTCTTGGACTTCCAGCCTCCAGAACTGAGAGAAAATAAATGTGTTATTTATACTACCCTGGACTGCGGTGTTTTGTTATGGTAACCCTAGCAAACCAATACAGTGCCCCAAAAATGAATGTGGAAAAAGGTCTGGAACATCTGGCATGTGACAAGCACTGTTCTGAACACATGTGCTGTGCAGGGGGCACTATCATTCTCATCCCCATTTTACAGATATGAAAACAGGCACAGAGAGGCTCAGTGAATAGCCTAAGGCGATACATCTGGTATGTGGAAACACCAGAATTGAACCCAGTTACCAGCCTGGGAGTTCTATTTTTCCTCAAATTTCTGCCTGTATCCCCCAACTGATCATCTACAAAACCTTCCAGAAAATCCAAATACCTTCCAAGACTGGTGTAGGAGGCAGCAAAGAAGGCAAATCGGAGGATACTGTGCCCCTCTCTTGAGAGGCAAGGAATCCCCACTTGGAAAGCTTTGGAGAGACAAGGAAAGTTGGTTCCTCTAGAAGCCCCATGGGATGGAAGGAGATACGTGGGCCTGGTCAGCTGAGGGCCAAGAGGTTTTCCCCACAATGGCTGTCGTCCCCACCCACAGCCCTGCAGGGATACGGCCCTGAGCCCTGGCTTCCTTCAGGCACACTGGCCCAGACAGGCACAAGATGTGGAGTCAGAAATGGCTCATTCCCTCACCGGCAGCTCTTTCTCCAGGACAAGCAGGGACAAGATGCCAGACTGAGAGGCAGGGAGGATTGCCTTCATCCTCCAGACCAGAGTTTCTCAGCCCTGGCTCTAGTGATGGTTGGAGCTAGATCTTTATTTGTTGAGCTGGGGTGGGTGGGGGAGGGGGGACAGTTGTCATGTACACTATAGGGTGTTTATCAGCACCCCTGGTCCCTACCAACTAGATCCCAGTAGCACACCACCCACTTGTGACCACCAAAAATGTCTCTAGACATTGCCAAAAATCTCCTAAGGGACAAAATCACCCCCACTGAGAAGAATTTTCTATCCTTGAAGATAAACAGAAAAAGATACTTCCTCAAGACACTTATTTCCATCTATCAGAAAGCTTTCATAATAATATATGCAAATGTTCTACATCTATGATATTGTATAGTGCACAACCTGCCCAAATGTCCATGGCAATCCTCCTTCTCTCCCTCTCAAGTCATTCTCAGGAGAATGAGACTAATCTGCCGTACACTTGATCATTCCTCTCCACTTCCTAGACTCTGAGATACCACAAGGAACCTGAGGGCTGACTATACTGTCAAAATCCTTGCTTCCTGACCGAAGCTCAGGGCTGAGTTTGGGACTGACCTTTCTCCACCCTGAGGTAAAGATGAAGAAAACAAAACCTATACTAATCCTTCTGATTTTCTAGTCCAGCCATTAACGTGACAGGCATGAGGCGCTAATAATCCTTTTCCTCCCTCATTGCTGAAGCGATAGATAAAACAGTTTTAGAGCTGTGTTCCCCTATCCCTAAAGCAGGAAGTATTAATTAGGAAATAAAGCAGTGACAGGGTGTGCGTTAATGGGCTATTAATGCCTGCCATGGGTGCCCTGCACGGTCTGGAGCCAAAGGCCAGGCAATTTCCACCGCCCAGTACGCACACTAATAGCCAATTAAAGTCTATCCTAAATCGGCTCCTTTCTCTTGGTCAGGAGTTTTTTCCATTTAAAAAAGTGGTGAAGTTTCCAAGTAAACATGCGTTTGCTTTAATGCATGTTCCTTTTCTCGTCTTGCAATAAAAGGTGAATCCACCCACTGGGGATCAGGGGAAGGAAGAAGTGCAAGAAAGAACAGGAATGACGGGGGCTGACATTCTTTTTTTTTTTTTTAATGTCTTATTTATTTATTTATTTATTTTAAAGATTTTACTTATTTGTTTGACAGAGAGAGCACAAGCAAGGGGAGCAGCAGACAGAGGAAGAGCGAGAAGCAGGCTCTCCACAGAGCAGGGAGCCCAGTGCGGGGGTTGATCCCAGGACCCTGGGATCATGACCTGAGTCAAAGGCAGATGCTGAACCATCTGAGCCACCCAGGCACCCCTTTTTTATTTATTTGAGAGAGAGAGAGAGAGAGACCAAGCAGGGGGAGCAGCAGAGGGAGAGGGAAAAGCAGGTTCTCTCCTCTGTGCAGGGAACCCGACGCGGGGCTTGATCCCAGAGTGCCAGGACCATGACCGGAGCCAAAGGCAGATGCTTAACTGACTGAGCCACACAGGCGCCCTGGGGATTGACATTCTGACCCTGAAAGCAATCCTTTGAGCCTGGTGGCTGGAGGCAAGGGGTACCTCTCTGTGGGCTTATTTACTCCCCCTAGAAGAAGGCTCACGTGCTATAGGAGATTTTGTTCTAGAGAATACTTAGTTCTGTTGACACCTTATCTTCTAACAATACTTGTCTCCTGGTAGAAATCAGAGCTAAGGTAACACAGACTGGAGGGTTACTATGAACCCGGGCTATTTATCTCATTCAATCCCCATAACGGCCCCTGAGAGATTACGATGGTGGAGAAACAGACACAGAAGTTGAAATAATTTACCCGAGAGCAAACAGCCAGAGGCAGGAGAGCCAGTTTTTAAACCCAGACCACCTGCCTCTGATTCCAGGTGTGGGGAACCAGACCCACAGCCTACAGGTTACCTCTGTTCCCCTTGACCTGCAGGTACAGGCTTGTGAGGGAGGTGGGTTATAGAATTCCCATTACAGAAGTTTTCTCCTTCAGCAGCAGACATCTGGCCCTCCCGGGAGGCAGCGGCAAAGGCAAGAGCTACAGCCTGGGTATTTCAAGAGCGGCCCACGACCACCACCTGGGAGCTCACTGGAAACAGATGCAGACCCACAGGAGAACGATCAGGTCCCCCGTTCTAATAAGACCTACAGGAGCGTCATACACATCTTAAAGTTTGAGAAGCATGAAGCTGGAGCCCAAGTATTCCATCCCAGGGCCAAGTTCTTCTCTGAGACTAACGAAAAGGAAGCAAAGATTCATTCTACGCCTTCCACGCCTACTCTGCCTCAGTCACCCGGATATAGCACAAGCTCATTGCATCCTCCCCAGGACTGCAAATGATCCTGAGGGTCAGAGTGGTTAAGCACCCAAGGCGAAGAGGGCACACTGGAGCCCAGAGCCTCTATCAGAAGAGCCCCTCCGCACAGTGCCTCAGCACAGCAGCCCAAGCTGTGGGTCAAGGAGGTCCTCAGCAGAGCACAGAGCAAAGGTGGGACATGACTTCTTTTTGTGGAGTCTCTGACTTTTGAGATTTAGAGAAGAAAAAGTCTTTTTCTGGGCTGGTTAAAACAGTATTACCAGGGAGTAAAGAGAGGGTGTCTCCAGGCCCCTTCCGGACTTAGAATTTAATGCCTATTTATTGAGAACCTCTCAGTGCATTTGCTCAGCACTACATCAAAATGGAGTTGTTCTCGGTGCCCTAAAAGCTTATGATCTAAAAAGGCCACAGAAATGGGGGAGACATAAAAAATGGCAGAACAATACAACAGCCTTAATCAGACCGTCTTTGCTTTTCTTTGCTTATAAGTCACCGGCTTTAAATTTAATATAGTGTCATGTCTTTATTTTTCTTGAAGTTTTCTTGAAAGACCATATAAAGATTTTCTTCCATGGTAAGACTTTTATATTGTATTTTTCTTAAAATGGAGTATGGTACATTTACCCTTCATCAGATGATTGCTTATAAGTCACCTTGCTTTATTAAGAACACTGCTAGAGGCTTCTATGCCCCTAGTAATAAAAATGTATTTTCAGGCCCATTCAAACCAATGAAAATCTGAGTTTTCAGAGCACAAGATAATGGAAATTCTCTAGATCGGTGTCTTTTACTACTTTTAATCTGTTAACAGACCCTGAGTGTCTCAGATGAAAGGTACTCTAGCGTGAATTGCTATCGTTAATAGCATTCCATACAGGTAACTCTTGATTATTCCAATTTCTCACAAATTTGGACACTTTTACTACCTCTATAACATCTCTAGGGGGTGTGAAAGAAAAGAGGCCTGTACAATTTATTTCTCAAAATATACACAGAAATATAATTGCACATGCATAGAGGAAACCTTATAAATATGTATAAGGAGCCAGAGACTGTCAATCCTAGAACTCCTCATTTGGCATGACAGCACCGGTCCCAAAATGGCTCCTCACCAAAAGTGACTGGGAATTTCTAGGGACCACCAACCCAGAGATGGAGAATTACAGGAATCTGAGACGTTTGAAAAATGAAGGTTCCCGACGACCTCTTTGTTGCCTTCCAAAATGGCAAGAAAGTTGTCTTCCACATAAACTCCTTGTATCCTCACCCTTGGCGAGGTGACTTTCACAGCCTCTCCCACGGAGAGGCAGACTCAGTTTCCCCACCCTGGAATCTGGGTTCACCGTTTAACAGACCTCAGCCAGTGGAATGGAGCAGGGATGACGGTGTCCCACTTCGGAGCCAGGCCTCAAGACACAGCGTCTACCCTTCCCTCCAGGAGCCCTGTCACCACCATGAGGAGAAGCCCTCGCTCTCTGGCAGCCGGGGGGGGGGGGGTGCAGGGGGATGACCAACCTGTGGCCCCCGCCCCGCCGACAGCCGGCCCTGAGCTGACCCCACTGTGATAAACTGGGTTTTGAGGAAGAAGAAACAGCACATGGCAGGCTGTATAAAGTGCTCCGCATACGTAAGATACTACTTTTCAAAAGCATTTTGCTGCAGTGGTGAATCCCTGCACGGCCATCTTGAAAAACACCCCTCCAGTCAGTGACAACGGAGAGTAAAGAAGGCACACTGAAACTGAGAGGAAAATATATTAGCATACCCAAATTCACCGAAGATGTTTATCAATGAGCAGACAGACAATCGTCTGAGGGAAAACAGACTCGGATGAGAAAACGGTCCAAAGAACAAGGAGGGTAAGGAAACACATAGATGTGACACCAACTAGGCCTCAGGGGCATAATGGAAAGTGTATGTTTGGTTCTTCTATTGTTTGGATCTCCGAAGCGTTATCGGATTGTACAGTCTTAGAAGAAAAACAAGCATTAAGATTATCTATGGGTTTGCAAACTGGCGGCTGCCGGAGGGCCAGGGAAGAGGGCAGAGAGAGGCAGGCCCTGCAGAGGGGCAGGCGGCAGTGTTAAGCCAGGGAACTTACCAGGCTTGTCTTGGGGTGGACGCAAAGACAGAGCGTCTCTGCACCCTCCAGAACCTTCAGAGTTTGTACAGAAGCCCTAAATGGTTTCAGACGATCCCGAGGACCCACTGCTCTGCCAGAGTTGTGTCCTTGAAAGCAGCTCCGGCTGTGGGAACGGCAGGCAAGAGGGAGTGGGGAGCCTCCCACCCCCCCCCCCTGCGCTTGCCCAGATCCAGCTTGCGGGTCAACGGGGGGTCAGGACCTCTCGATGACCTCTGCCAACGTTTTCAATAAGAACGAGGAAAGATACCAGAAAAGAGAGCCCACGGCAGAAACCCAGAAACCTCTCTCCACCTTACGGCGCGCGCCAGGGCAACACAAGGGGGTAGATAGATACGCGAGTCTAATTAGGGCTTGGAAATAGGAAGCATCGGGGTCGAGCCCTAGGCTGGTACCGACCTCCCTCCCCTCAGGGACAAGGATGGCAGGAAGCTGGATGGGGTCAAAAGGGAAAACAAGGAAAGGCAAGTTCAGGTGTGCAGTGATCTGTGGATCCGAGGGCGCGTGTCTCAGAACCGGAGCCCCCGGACCTGCGTGCGATCTCTCCCAGTCTCCTGGATCCCCACCCCTCGGCGCTCAGCCTCGGGCTTGGCTCACACGGTGGCCTCCTCACCTCTGCCCACCGGTGTGGATGGCAGTTCCCTCCTGCAGTGAACCAACTTGGGGACTCAAGAGATGCCGGGGAGGAGTGAGGCCACCAGGAGTCAGGAGAGGAAACATGTTGTCGACAAGGACCCGGTGGGGAGGAAGAAGAAGCATTCAGTGAACTCCCCTTCTGATGCGGGGAGGGGCAACAGAGGGAAGGGAGATCCTGAGGACACTGTTAATTTACATATTATATTTTATATAAATTCCATTAAAACCATTCTGAATACCAAAGGGGGAAAACAGGATCCTTTAAATCGTGTCGGTGATTGTACCTCCCACTGCGCTCCACGAGCTCCCAGCCAGAGAGAGAGGGAAATAGGAGTGTGCGTCTGCCCTCGGTCCTCTCAGGAAGCCTCAGGGCTCAGAGGCTTGTCCTTGCAAAGTGTCTCTCCTTTTGCATTTTTCTTTTAAATGTTGATTTATTTATTTGTTTATTTGAGAGCAAGAGCACAAGCTAGGGGAAGGGGCAAAGGGAGAGGGAGAAGCCGACTCCCGACTGAGCAGGAAGCCCACGATGGGGCTTGATCCCATGACTCTGGGATCAGGACCTGCACTGACAGCAGATACTCAACCAACTGGGCCATCCCGGCGCCGCTGTCCTTTTGCGTTTTTCAAGCAAATACCCACCAGAGCTGGTTTCTGCCCCACGACCCTCATGAAAGCACTCTCTTTGTTGTCCCAGGGCTTTCTCTGCTGATGAGTTCAAAGAAGTGCTTCTCAAGCCTCATTCATTCATTCATTCACTCATTCATTCATTTAAAGAAGACTCATGCCCAAGCCCAACGTGGGGCTCGAAATCACAACCCTGAAGAATCCCACACGTAACCGTCGGAGTCACCCAGACTCCCCCTCATCTATGTGACTTCTAAGCAAAGTCATCAACTCACACAGTTTCTAACGTGACAGTATCTTCTGTCTTCAGTTTCTGTGCTGGCCAATCCTCCCAAAGCCGTTCTCTCTTGCCAGTCTCTTTCTGAGACTTTGTCTTTGGACCATCTCTGCTCTCCTTCCCTTCTGCTGTCTCCCAGAGGATCTCACCCACTCCCCTGTCTCCACCCAACCCCACTCACTGCGGCTTTCCACCTATGCACGTGACTGCCTGTTGAACACCCTCATTCCAATGTCTCATACAGGCACCACAAACTCAACACGGCCGTATTACTCAAGCCACTCAGGAAAATACCCCAAGACAGGCAGTTCCATACAGCAAATTTCATATGGAGACAGAAATCTAAAAGGCGGGACAGGATGGCGAGACCGCCCAGAGAGTCACAGCAGCAGAAGCCATAGCCGCCCCATGGCTGGAGGGACTGAGAAAGGGATGACGTTGCCATGGCCAGAGCCAGGCTGCCAGGCGCAAGCTGGGAAAGCCTGCCTGGTTGGGACGGGAACTCAGAGGCCCAGCCGCAGGTGCCTGACGCGAAAAGAGAGGGAGGCAGGAGATAAACCTGGCTTTGACCTTCCTCCCACTCTCCAAACTCCTGCCAATGCTTTCCGCTGGCTGAGCCTACCGGACAAGAGTTGGCAAAGAAATCAGAGCAACGGGGTTGCAGGGGCTCTCAGCAGAGCCATGGAAAGGCGGGTAGCAAACGGGCAAATGACAGCACAGTACCCGTGTCTCCCTGTGTCCCTGACCCCGTTGAGTGGAAGCATCTTTCACTCATCACTCGCACCACACTTGACCTTTCCCTTCCTCTCACCTCCCACATCTGGTCATTCACCCTGTAAGGAGCTCATCCATCCCCCTCTCCTCCCCACAGCCACCGCCATCACTCACTGTCGCCACTGCCATCACTTACTGTCTCCTGTCTCCAGACTCCCCCTCTCCGATCAGCCACTGCACCCCTGCCAGGACTCTTCTCAAATGCACATCTTCTGCTGCGTCGTGTCCTACAGCGGCTACCCACTGTGCTTAGGATCAAGTCCAGATTCCAAGGTAGGACTTGGCTGCCTCTTCGTCTCCTTGTGGTGACAAAACTCCTCCACCCACATCCTGAAATTCATGTTTGCCCTTGAATTCCCTGGGGGCAGCTTGACTCCTGGTCTTTACGTGTGCAGAATAGCACGTTCTTCATGGAACACTCCCCCCACCCGCCACCCCGATCCTCTCCCTCCTTATCCCTGTCTCGTGGGTCTCCATGGGAATTCTCCTAGGAAGGCTTGCCCCGTCGCCCTGTGTGTGTGTTCCCTTGTGCCTGACCCTTCCGCAGGTGGTGGGGTTACCAGATTTAACAAACAAACCATGCAAGTTTAACTGGACAGCTTGTGTTTTATCTGGCAGCCTGGCCTGGTTTACTTGTCCCAGAGTATGACAATTGCATGTTCATATTTTCATTTCCCTACCAGGCTCCAATCCTTTCGGGATAATGATCTTGTCAATGCTGTTCCCCATTTCATCAAATGAATAGATAAGTGTGAGTGCATTGGGTGTATGGATGAATGACTTGCCCAGCTCTGTTCTGAGAGTCCATCGCCCAGCTATAAAGATTGTCTGTGTTCTGCAGAGCTGAAAATGACAGAAGAGCCTGGAAAGATGGTACCAAGGATAAAACATCTTACACTTTTTGCCTTGGGATGGTTTTCTAACAGAAAGCTCAGATTTTGCTCTTTGCAGACCCAGTACTCAAGGGTCAGGTAGGTAAAAAGTATGACCAAAAAAGTGGACAAGGTCGGGGGCACCTGGGTGGCTCAGTCAGTAAAGTGTCTGCCTTCAGCTCAGGTCATGATCTCAAGATCCTGGAATTGAGCCCCAAGTCATCGGGTTCCCTGAGCAGTGGGGAGTCTGCTTCTCTCTCTGCCCTTCCCTCCACTCATGCTGGCTCTCTCTCTCATGAATAAAATCTTAAAAAAAAAAAAAAAAGTGGGTGAGATGGAAAAAGGCAAGTTAGAGCCTTTCTCACCATCTAAAGAGCAGGACTACTGGTTCCAGACATATGTCACCACCCCGGAATACAGGCCCAAATGTTCTACCCCTTTAAGAAAAGACAAGAATCAAGACATTAAGGCTTCATCTCATGATCTTTTAATATGGCCATTAATTTAATAATAAGTAGTGGATGGTTCAACCAAAACACAACTGAACTGATCACTCGGTACAGGCTTCCAAAACCGCACAACAGAATCAACGTGTATCTCCAGGTGGAGATCCCCTCACTCAGCAAAGCTCTGGCAGATGTTGATCCCAATTTCCAGAAGCTTCTAGTAGAGAATCAATGCCTCAGACACTTCAGAGAATATAAGAAAGCATTTGCTAATTTGTTC
Source organism: Martes martes (assembly GCF_963455335.1). Taxonomy (NCBI): domain Eukaryota; kingdom Metazoa; phylum Chordata; class Mammalia; order Carnivora; family Mustelidae; genus Martes; species Martes martes. Next base: position 18,691,694 of record NC_137900.1, on the reverse strand, counting down.
TGGGGTGAAATCTTACCAATATCAATCAATATGAACATAGATTATTTTCCCATGGCTATCAACATAGTCATTGATATGCTCGGTCAACATTTACTGGATATCACCTACAAAGGGTTTGGTGGTCCTCAGGCTGTGGGAAGAGGCTGAGAAGAACAACATACACTCAGGGCTGAAATCCAGCGGGTACACACCTCTGTGGCCCTACCAGCTGTTTACCTATTTATCTACGTCCAACCTACTTGGTTAATTGACCCCATCCGAACTCCAGCCCTGCTGGCCCTCAGATCCCTGCAGGAAGGAGAGGGCCCCAGGCACCACAATGGCCAATGCTGGGTGCTCATCTCACCCCCTGTGGTTGTGGCCACGTGTGGCCAGGTGGCCCTTTCCTGCAGTTGCCCTCCTATGGCCATTTGTATAAACTGTGGCATCACAGACCAATTCTTCAAAGAGAAAATAAAATGATAAATGTCCCCCCAAATACCCAAATTGCTCTTGTCTCTCCCTAATCTCTTTTCCTGATTAACTCCTGTTCTACCATTCAGATATCAACTAAAACATCACTTCCCACTTCCCAGTCCGGACTGCATCCCCCTGGCAGTCTCACAGGTCTGTTCCTTTACTTCCTATCTTGGATCCAATTTGTTTACTGTCTGCCTCCCCTTAGTAGGCTGTGAGCTCTATGAGGGCAACAGAAAGCAGAATTTATTTGGCAAACCGTGTAGGCTTCCATAGGGTGTAGGTGGGGTTGGCTGCCCACTCATCCCCAAGGATGAGCTCTGATGTATTGTAGCCACTGAGCATATCCCCTCTTCCAAGCCCTAATATTTGGTTCAGGCGAAAAGAACCTGACTAGGGCAGCCCAAGCAGAGCGAGCCTGGACACTCTCACTGGGGAGGCACAAGTACAGACCTCTCGTTATCCCCTGGTCAACAGAAGTACTCAGAGCCAGTGTCTGGTCGACTGCCGCCTCCACGGTTATTATGAAGCCAGGGATGAAGGGCAAAAGGTCCTAGAAAGGTGAACCCAAAGGCCACATGTCTTGGGCCTTTGGAGCAAACCAGACCTGGGCCGGAACTACCTTTGAATTGTTCAGTTCTATCAACCAATGGATTCCTTCCTCTGCTTTTGTTGGTGTGGTTTTGCTTTAGTCAGTTTAGATCAAGTTTTCTATCTACTGTGACCAACAAAATCCTAAGTGATAGGATTTTGCTTTGGTTACTTTGCTTGCCCCTGTGCATACAAGAACCTTGCTCGTGGAAGACATTGAATTAAAAATCTGCTAAACGGGGATGCCTGAGTGGCTTAGTTGGTTAAATGTCTGCCTTCAGCTCTGGTCATGATCTCAGGAGTGGGGCTCCCCAGTCAGTGGAGAGTCTGTTCATCCTTCTCCTTTGGCTCCTTCCCTTGCACTCGCGTGCATACTCTCTGTCTCAAATAAATAAAATATCCGCCGAACAATGTGCTACTGGGAGATCAGAAATGGCTTAATGGGGGAAATGACTGGGTGAAAGCCAGTTGGAGCATTAATTTGAGTGTATTTCTTTAGAAACTGTAAGATTACCCAAGATTTAAATGCATCAAAAATTCAGAAATATTTCCCCCGGTGTATATTTTATAGCAGAATGCTTGCTACCTGAGGTTATTAACCTGCTCACCTGTCATTTCCTAACAACTTCTGAGGATTTCTGCTTCAAGCCCTGGACTTTCACCCTAAAGAAAATATGGTTTTAAAGTGGGGGGAGGGAACAGGAAGGAATACTGAGCCAGCAGGAAAACTTACTCTGCTGGGTAAGATCATTATTTTTCCCCCCAGAATGCCCTATAACCTCTTATGTTTCTTACATTTCAACTTCAGGTTTTATTTCTCAGGCATTTAAGATGCTTTCAGCTTTTTACCTGGCTAGGTGGAAGCCAAGATTTTATTTTTCTCTTGGGGGCTATTCTGCTAGGCTAGAAACCTCAGACGCAACCTTAACTTCAGGTTTTTATAGGACATCTTTCAAAGTATAATCAGGCTGTGTGGTTCACAATCTGGCTATTAGATTAAGGGTCTGTGTTGCCAAAGGGATGTTCTTCTAAAAATATTGAGAATTAAAGAAACCTGACCGGACAGGGAGGGAAAATTCTACAAGTCGGTCCCTGTATCCTGATCAGAAGATTCTTTTCCTTCTTTCCTGTTCCACCAAAAAGCACACTTGCCCATAATATTCACATTCTCAAAACACATTTGTTACTCTCAGGGCTCCTGAGATCTATAACCCCAACTGTTGACTTTTGACATCCCAATTTTTTTTTTTTTTAACACACCTTTGCTTATATTTTAGGGTTTCTTTTCCCTCTGGGAGAGAGAGGAGCAGGTTGTAGAAATATTGGTGGAAAATTAGCCATAAATCACTTTACCTTCTCATGATGAAGAACAGAATAGTCAGAACCTTGAAATTTCTCTCCATGAAATATTTATTAACTACAAAGGGACAAACAATAACTTGACAGTGGAGAATCCTCAAGGACACCACCTTAAGACACTAGTAAGACAGACGGACATCAGGTGCCTCCTGTCAGGGTGCACAGAGAAGGACATCCCTTCTGTGGTACCCCTGCCAAAACAGGAAACAGGACCAACTCAAACCCACTCCACAATTTTCTACGACAAGCAGCCTGTGTTCTGCCATGGTCAATAACGTGAAAGACAAAAAGGTTGAAGAACTGTTTCATATTTAACTTAAGGAGACATGAGAGCCAGGCTCATGGGTGGCTCAGTCAATTAAATGTCTGCCTTCAGCTCAGGTCATGATCCCAGAGTCCCAGGATCAAGTCCCACATCAGGCTCCCTGCTCAGCGGGGAATCTGCTTCTCCCTCTGAGCCTCCCCCTGCCCATGCTCTTTCTCTCTCTCAAATAAATAAAATTAAAAGAAAAAAAAAAGGAGACATAAGAACTAAGTACCATACATGCTTGTAGACTTGTTCTTGGACTAAAATAAATAGGTATGAAGGATGTTACTATAATAATTGGCAAAATTTGAATACGGACTGCAGATGAGTCAACTTTATCAACATTACATTTCTGATTTAGATCATCGCTGTGGTTACACAGGAAAATGCCTTTATTCTCTGGAAATTGTCACTATTTGGAGGCAAAGGAGCACAGTGTCTGCAGCTTATCCTTAAATGGTTCTGGGAAGAAAAAAAAAGTATATATATAGAGACTGACTACCATAGCACGTGAAGCGAAATGTTAATAATTGATGAATGTATATCAAGCAAATACAAGAGCTCTTTGTACTAATCTTGCAACTTCCCTGTAAGTTTGAAATCAGATCTATCTACATCTATACGTCGACAACTAGATAGATAAATAAAATAAACCACACAAATTCAAAATACATTCATCACCCAGGGCATCAGCCTAAAATCCAGCCTATCCCTCGGGTTCTCAAGCAATCTCTACAGAAACAAGGCTAGGATACCCACAGTGACCAGGTCAGCAGGCTCACTAATTAGTCTGTCTACATTTCTACTAGCTTAAATTATGTTTCATTTGAATAAAACGTATCAGACTTCCTTAAACTTAGTACTGATGACTTACATGCTTAAACACTCAAAATACAAATTCCATACTCTTCCCCCCCAGTGAGACCTAAGGTTGTCAATATTCTCACGCCCTAACAAATAAGCAAGGCTACTTGGTATAACCCAACTGTAGAAGTTCTGTGTACATAAACTTTTTCTATTATGCCCAGTTCCCTGCTTTCCTAGAAAATCCAATTTACATCCCCAGGATGCCAGATACCACAAATACCATGCTCTTGTTTTTGTCACATCAAATGAACCATTTTATTCTTTACCCTTCTTAAAAAGAAATTCAATAAATCTTTGCTCGCTGTTGGCTTTTCTATCTCTTCCCTAGCACCTCCTTCTGTAATTAAGCTTTTCCATCCACTCTGGAATAATCCAGGGGTAATTAGAACTTCTTACCTTCTTTAGCCCAACAGGAGCCAATTTATCACAAACTGTCATGAATTCCGAATCTAAATTACCAAGAGTCCAATTACCGACGGAGGCAAGGAATCTTCTTTCCAATTACAGTGATTGATTTCTTCCCAAACCCAGTAGCATTTCACTTTTTAATTATGTTCATTCTGATCAAATGTGAGAAAATTCTTCCTCATTTTATTTTCCTTCCAACGAACACGTTACAACAAACATTAATCATGAAGTGATACAAGGCCAGACCTGCTAATGCCTTCAGCGGAAATGAACATCTAATCTATCAGCGGGTCTTGTCCATTTTATGGGTCTTAGTGGTTCCTTCAGCTCCGAACTGGGGGAAAAGGAATAATTATTTGTTACATCGCCTAGTTCACCAAAGGGCTTGTCAAACCTTCCAGCATCGGCTAAATGGTGATGAAGACTCATTGGACAGATAAACACAGACCAGTGGGGAATGAAGACTTGGGGACAGAACACGATTTGTTTCTTGTGCAAAGAACAGAACCACCGTGTTGGGAGACCAAGTAGTGTGTGGAGGTAAACATAAGGAACATGGAAACAATTTTGTTTTTTCTTACTCAGGCAGCATTAGAATGAATGGAAGAATTTTGGGAAGAATTTTGAAGGAGAAAAATAAAACCTCAAATTCAGTTTGCGGGAGGTTGGCGGGGGAGTAGAATTTGGGAGTATCTGGAGGAATGTGAGGCCGTTGTGCCTTACAGACTCCCCGAGGCCTGAAAGACACTGATTTTGTCTGCTCTGCTTATCTTCAAGGGAAGGCTGGCTGGTTCTGGCTCTCGCAGCCTGCTGACCCGGGAGCCTGTACCCTTATCTTCCCTCACACTTCTCTCCATGGGGTCAGCAGACTGGCATCAGTTCATTCACCCGAGACACACAAAGGCCAAGGTTTTCACTTGACAAGCATCTTCCATCAATCTGTGTCCCAACAAGTGACTACACTTTGTACTCGTACGGACGCTGTCCACTGACCATTTTCACAGATTTATAATGATGAGTCAGGGAGCTCTCCAAGACTTTAAATATCCCTGTTCAACCACAGAGTCCTAGTTGACCATTGTAGTGGAAACTGAAATTGTATCGTACGCTAAGGTTTTAAAAATTAAAAAAAAAAAAAATCCACATCTGTTAAGATTGTACGTCTGCCTCTATTCCAGGTTTAGTTCGTGAAACTCAGGAAGACCAATACGACCTGCGTAAGACTTCTCATTTCTTGAACAGATAACTATTGAGTACCCTTAAGGGCAAGGATGCCAGGTGCCAGAAGTGGAGAAACAAGGCTCCTTCCATGATGCTCTAAGGGGAGGGACAGAGAAGCAGACACCTTGGTAGGGAATGCAGGCCTGTGAGGGGCAAAAGTGTCACCCCGTAAGAACACCATCCCGGGGGCGCCTGGGTGGCTCAGTGGGTTAAAGCCTCTGCCTTCTTGGCTCAGGTCATGATCCCAGGGTCCTGGGATGGAGCCCCGCATCGGGCCCTCTGCTCAGCAGGGAGCCTGCTTCCTCCTCTCTCTGCCTGCTTCTCTGCCTACTTGTGATTTCTGTCTGTCAAATAAATAAGATCTAAAAAAAAAAAAAAAAAAAAAGAACACCGTTCCAATGGAGGCACAAATGAGGCAGGAACTCCAGGCCCACTAGCTGTGCAAGGGAGGGGGGCTGCAGGAGACCAGGCTGCAGAAATAATCCGCCGAGGGCAGACATCAGAGAAGACCCTGGAGATGGGAATGGAAGTTTGAGACTTGGGGTTGGTACAAAGCACAGGGGCTTGCAACCAGCAGGAAAGGATGAGAAAAGTGAGGTCGACTCTGAGCACCGTTTCAGGTAAACACTGAGGAGGATTCCATGGGCTGGCTGGCTTTGCTATATAAACATTTATTGTAGTTATTATTCATATCCTGCCTTGACTCCTTGTTTGAAGCTCTTAAACATCTCTGGGACAAGTGGGGGAGTTACTTCAATCCTTCTTTTTACAGATGAGAACGAAGACAAGGGAAGTGTAGCACTGACCAGGGGAATGCAAATAACCCAATTAATTGATGCTGAGCTAGAATAAGAGATCAACACAGTCCTTGTTACATAATCCAACAAAATAGAGAGATAGCTCAGAAGTGTCCTATGGGCATGTTTCTTGGCCTATGTGGGACAGAGTTCATAGACCTTTAAACCATGAGCTGGGCTGGAAGGTGGTTTCTCGATAATGTCCATTCCAAGAGCCAATGGAAAGCCACCATGGTATACCGAGTCGTTAAAAAAAATGGATGCACAGGACTCAAGACTTACACCTTTGGTGGAACTAAATTACCCTTATCAGATGCTACTTTCAGACTCAAGTTTTTCCATCACAAAGTTTTTAACAGAACAACCTGCTTAAAAGCAGGTAAAGTGGGGTGCCTGGCTAGCTCAGTCAGTAGAATACATGACTCTTGATCTCTCCAGGTTGTAAGTTCAAGCCCCACACTGGGTGTAAAGGTTTCTTAACATACACACATACATTAATAAATAGCAGATAAAGAAATTTATTGACAAACGTTTAGATGTTTTAGGACTTTCAAGTCCTCCACACAGTCAAGAGAAAATACTGACAATGGACAAACAACAGGGAAAAAACTCTTCAGTAAAAGTTCTCCAGAACTCACAGCATCACTGGTCAAACACTATAAAAAACTTAAGTGAACCAACAAGAAGGGAGCTTAACAGAGAATTTTAATTTAACAGCCTAACCGAAAAATAAAGAACATAGCAACCAACCAACCTTCTCTTCTGCCCACTAAAAGGAACATAAAAGGAAATCAGAGAACTTCTAAATCCTGTGAAGCAGGTTTTTTGGAGAGGGAAGAGGGAGGGAAGGGACACACCGTTGCAAGCGTTAACCCATAATATGCGAGGTCAAGGATTCTAACAAATTCTCTTAAGTCTCTACGTGCGTCACCAAGAACCGTATTATCAGAAACAGACTGCATAGAGATATAAACTATTTGGTATTAAAAACGGACTTTGCTATGTGAACATATAGTATGTCACTTTTATCTCTTTAATGAGAGTAATAGGATAAAGAAAGATCCCACAGCTTGCCCTTGAGCCTGGAACCCCTAAACATCACCACACAGGCAGTGCGGACCCAAATTACCAGGTGCAGAACCCAGGAGACTCCACCAAGTCATTTTGTAAAGGATCAAGATTCAGCACCCGTTGAATCCTGGTCCCCACCCAGCCTCCGTGCCATGTCTGAGTGTCTCCAGAAATCAGTAACTTCAATTTGCATAATTAAGTCCACAGGCAGGTTTGAATACTGAGATCTAGCTAGAAAAAGTAGCAGCAAAGACAAAGTTAGCCGGAATTCGATAGAAAAGCTGAAGAGAGATTTTTTTAAAAAAAATGCTTCCAGTTCACGTCAGAATTAAGGTGAGGGCCGTTAAGACTGACCAGCTTTGTAGAGCTGTGAATGTTTTGCTGTCGTTCTTTAAAAAAAAAACTGAGATCTGTAATAAGCACGTTCACTCGAGAAAAATACTGTGTTTGCTAGGTTTCTGTCCTCATTCCCAAGTTACTTTAGATTTTATACACTGTTCAAGGGCAGAGTATATACTGGTCAAGATGTGTTCATAGCTGATGCATCTCCAGAAAGTTCTTCATGAAGGCCGCCAGCTTTTGAACATCCTCAATCGTGACAGCATTATACAGAGAGGCCCGGATGCCTCCCACAGACCTAGAGTGACCAAAGATGCAGCCAGTGAGAACAAAAGCATCTAACTGAGCATCAAGACGACGGTCTTTCCAGTCACCTGCTCCTGAGAGAGACACAGCACCTGAGGTCATCATGTCCAACCTGTCACCTGAAAGCCCCCAGGTGGCCAGCAGGTTCAAACGTCTCATCACAAGAAAATTCTCCCTAAGGTAGTGACAGACCATCACGCCCACACGTAACCTGGATTAATTCAAGGTAGGTGTCTGATGGGCCTGCCTAGGAGGAAGGCGGGAGCAGGCAACCACTGGGGCCAGTGTCTCGCCTTCCCTGTGGTAAGGACACACACTTTTCATACAGCATGCAGGATTAACTATTTGATGTTCAGTCAGAGCAACAGTGATCTGTTCTCTCCAGTCAAGGGATGGAAGCCTCAGGGCCGTAAAAGCCATTTCAGAGATTTATTAAAGGGAATTATGACAAAAGCCTGCATAGGTGGCCCCACCGCGCACCCAGCCAGGGAATCACGCTAAGGGTTCCACAGGCAAAAGGAGAAGGGCGCCTGCCAGGCTCAGCTGGTAGAGCATGTGACTCCCGGTCTCGGGGTTGTAAGTTCAAGCCCCATGTTGGGTGTGGAGATCACTTAAAAATAAAACCCAAGGGGCGCCTGGGTTGCTCCATTGTTAGAAAATCCAACTCTTGATTTCAGCTCAAGTTATGATCCCAGGGTCATGAGATCAAGCCCCATGTTGGGCTCTGTGCTCGGCGTGGAGCCCGCTTAAGAGTCTCTCTCTCCCTCTCCTTCTCCCCTTACCCCCATTCTCATTCACGTATTCTCTCTCTCAAATAAATAAATAATAAAATCTTTTAAAAAAAGGATTATCCTGTGACAACTGGTCTTTCCAACAGTTACAACAGCTGCTACTCCAAGATGGGAGACTCCTAAATGGGTAGATAGGTTTTGTTCTACATTTGAAAAACTATGAGGTGCCTGAGTGGCTCAGTCACTTAAGCATCCAACCCCTGATTCCTGCTCAGATCATGATCTCAGGGTCAGAGATCGAGCCCCACCTCGGGCTCCGCGCTGGGAGTGGAGCCTGCTTAAGATTCTCTCTCTCCCTTCCTCCACCCACCCCTACTCCCACTTATGTGGGTGCTCTACCTCTCAAAAAAAAAAAAAGAAAAAAAAAAAAACATTAAACCAATTCTCTGGTGAGTTTTTGGATTGACGTGTACTCACCTATGTCCTTTCAAGGAGATCATATTGAGTTCAAGAGCTTTATCGAGAAATCTTTTTTCTAAAGCATCGTCTCCTTTGGCATTGCCAATGCGGAATGGAATATTCATCTTGCTTCTATACTTGGGCTCCACTGGACATCTGAAAAACATGATTGTTCCAGCTACTTTTCTGAAATGTGCGACAGCCACTAACAAATCAACAGAAACACTGCTTTAAACGTTTTGTCAATACAAACAGAAGTTTAAAAGAAAAAATCTGCCCCAGGACATTGATAATTTTTAAGGAGACCTCTCTTGCATATGGAACAGTGAGTAAGCATTCTCTTGTATGCCTTGTACTTAATTTCCATGAGCCTCAGTTCCCTCACCTGAATAATGGAAATAATGCCTTAATTTCAGACCAGCTGTGAGAGCTCAGAGGCACAACATATAGGAAGCTTTCAATACATGGCAACCACACAGCTATGTGAGTGACCCTCTCTCTACAAGGCTAGAGAAAAAAATACATATATATGCTGGTCCTAACAGTGGCTGAGGGACTCAGCCATTAACAGCTTTCAAAGACCTTGTCACACTGCACTGCCCCAAGCTGTGCGAACCTGAGCAACTTACTAAACCTCTCTGTTGTGTCTCACTTTCCTCATGAATACTGGGAAGATTAATGGAACCTACCTACTAAAGGTTGATGTAAGGTTTAAGTGAGCCAGTATTTATAGGGGGAGTTTGTGGTTTCTAAGCGGCCACAAATTCGCTACAGCCCTCCAGGCAAGAAGTGGCGTCTAGTTCTTCACACCTTTTTTTTTTTAAGATTGATTGATTGATTGATTAGAGAGAGCGAGCATGAGCAGGGTGAGGGGCAAAGGGAGAAAGAGAAGCAGACTCCCTGCTGATCCCAGGACCCTGAGATCATGACCTGAGCCAAAGGCAGCCGCTTAACTGACTAAGAAATCCAGGCACTTCTCTCCACACCTTTTGAATCCGGCTGGCCTTGTGACTTGCTTTAACCAAGAAACTGCACCATCAGGGTTGCTATGCAACCTCCAAGCCCAAGCCTCAAGGGGAATACAGCCTCTATATCTGCCCTCTTAAAACACGGCTGCCACGTGGGCAAGCCTGAGCTAGCCTGCTGGAAACAGGAGACCAGCAACAGCCAGCACCAACTCCCAGACATGAGTGAGGTCACTGTAGACTGCTGGCTGCAGGTGAATTACCATGGACTCTGAATACACACTCCAGGTGAGAAAGGCCGAAGAACCACCGAGCGAAGCCCAGCCCAGCCTGCTGACCCAGAGTCAAGAGCAAAAAAAATTACTAAGTTGTTGCTTTAACAACAACTGTCTTGTGTGTTCTGTGATGCAAAAACGGATAACTGATACAGTTTAAAACAGTGTCTGAGGGGGTGCCTGGGTGGTTTAGTCAGTTAAGTGTCTGCTTTCGGTTCAGGTCATGATCTCAGGGTCCTGGGATGGAGCCCCGCTTCTTCCTCTCCCTCTGTTGCCCTCCCTGCTTGTGTTCTCTCTCTGTCAAATGAATAAATAAAATGTTTTAAACATTTTTTAAATAAAAATAAAAATAAAAGTGTCTGGAACATAGTAAAACAAGCTAAGTATCAGTTAAATTCAACAAATTCATCTTTTTGGTGCCAGCATTTTGCAGAAGGCTTCTCCAAACTCTCAAAAATGAAAGATGTGTGAGTTTTTATCTAGGAGAGGTTAGTATTTTGACTTCAGTTTCTGGTTTGAAAAATCAGGAGCCAAAATTATGTTCCACTGACAATCAAAGGAGACAAATGGAGGAGCGGGCATCCACTCCAGAATAAAAGTAGGAGGAGAATATGTAATCACCCCTTCTCCATTTTCAAGCTCACCCTGTTTTATTTTTACTCTTGTACAGGATGTGATTCATTAAAATTAAACAGCAAATAAAAGCAGTGTGAGGAAGCCCCCGTGGAAAGTCACGCTCTCCCCTAAGGGCACATACATAATTCCTGCTAAAGTTAATAGGAGTCAAGTGCGCACCTACAGGCAAAAGAGACGCCAAGCAGGGAAACCAAATATCTGGAATGGGTTTTGAGCCTGAATTCCGCGCACCCCCCTTCCAAGAGGTGGTAGGTTTCATGGCTGACATTTAAATTAAAAATTCACTGGCTACCCTCCTGATATTCTGCTGCCTCCGGCTCCCCACAGGAAGGTCTAATTATAGAGGTGCCACGGTAAAGAGCACGTCTAATTTAAGGGGGAAAAAATTAAAAAGAGGAAGACTTATTTACAGTTCAGCCCCACCCCAAATGGACCCGTCCTATCATGAAAGTGGATGGTATCACGGGAGCCATGAGTTGGCACACAACAAATTATTTACATGGCGCCCAAGACGGTCTCTGGGAGAAGGATCACGGAGGGAAACAAAGATTCTAGGGGATTCACTGCTCCCGATCTAGTGAGATGGCTGTGTAGGGAATTAACATGCCACGTCAAGAAGCACACAGCCGAGCAAGGAATTCTGCCCAAGAGAAAGCTGAAATGTTTCAGAGCGACATGGCAAGGTTAGGATGGGTGAGCCGGAAGGAAGGCCATTCTGGCAAAACTTCATCTACAAAGCCCTGGGGGAACTCCGGGAACTGCAGTGTTGGGTTTCCTGGCCAGGGGCTGGGCCCGGACGGTGGGGGGCCCTGCAGATACACGGAGGGGAACTAGACTGGGTCCTTGAGCCATGAGGAGCAATCAGGTTGCCACAACATGAAATGTGAATTTTAGAAAAGGAACACTAGCACACAGAGGAGAGAATGGAGTGTGGGAACACCAAAAGGTGGAGAGACCTGCTAGAAAGCTCGTATAAAGAAGTGTGCTGGTCAGGGAGCACCTGGGTGGCTCAGTGAGTTAAGCCTCTGCCTTCGGCTTAGGTCATGATCTCAGGGTCCTGGGATCGAGTCCCACATCCAGCTCCTTGTTCAGCGAGGAGCCTGCTCGTTTCTCTCTCTGCCTGCCGCTCCCCCTGCTTGTACTGTTTCTCTGTCTCTGGCAAATAAAGAAATAAAATCTTAAAAAAAAAAAAAAGGACCCTGGAACCAGCCCCCCATGACACCCCTCATGTGCATATCCTGGCTTGCTCCCATTTCCCAGCTGCCACTTTCACCTGTCTGTGCCTCCAGAAAAAAGCCTTTAGTGTCCGCTTCACAGGGCTGTGCTGACAAAGGGTTAGTATCTGTAAAGCACTAGGGCTCTGCCTGCTTCCCTTTATGTTGGGTTTATCGCTAGACCCGTCACACACTCCCCTCTTTCCCAGGGCCTGGTCCCCACATGAAGGTAGCGAGAAAGGTAACCTCGGGTCTGGATATGGACACTATCACTTGGACATCTTTTGAATATCAAAATTCAGCATTCTGAGTGCTTTCCATTGTAACACAAAATAATATTAGGAACTAACTCTTAAGGAATGCTCCTTAGGTGCCAAGTACTGCTTCTAGTGATTTATGCAAATCAACCCACATGGGAGCCCATGTTCTTAAGCCCTGTTATATATTCTTTATTCACATGGATTTTCACTAAGTCCTCAAGGCAGTCATAAGAAGTATGTACCATCATTACACCCATTGTACAGATAAGGAATCCGAGTCTGGAGCAGTTAGGTCGTTGGCTCAAGGTCACATGCTAATAAATGGCAAAGAGAGGGTTCTCTACCCAGAATGCTACGCTGTCCACGTGGGCTCAAGTCAGGGTCGACCAGCACCACGTGGGTGGTTAGGCCGTATGATGAAGAGAGGGACTTTGACTAGCTGTTTCTAGTCTCGGCATCCCTACCAGGCTCACAGCCCCCAGGAAACTGCCCAGAACTGGGTTCAGTCTTGTATTTCTAGGTTACTTGGTATTCCTCTTTAAAACTGTTCACCTCCAGAGCACCTGGGTGGCTCAGTCGTTAAGGGTCTGCCTTCGGCTCAGGTCATGATCCCAGGGTCCTGGGATCCAGCCTGGCATCTGTCTCCTTGCTCAGCGGGGAGCCTGCTTCTCCCTCTCCCGCTGCCTGCTGCTCCCCCTGCTTGTGCTCTCCCTCTCTCTCTCAAATAAATAAAATCTTTTTAAAAAAACTGTTCACCTCCCTTTTGGCTCCGTATTTCTATAGTTCGAAAGAAAAGTGGAGCATTTCCTGAAAATCCAAGTGATCCCAGGAACAGCTATCAAGCACTTCACAGGGAACGCAGAGGAGGGAGGAAGCGAGGGCCTGCAGACTCCAGTAACAGCGTCCCGCGTGAACTCAGGCACCGGGCTGACATTTTCTGGGCGGGCAGCCCAGGGCGGACGGAAGTTCCCAGAAAGAGGTTTACTCTGAAGATGAAAATTCTGGGTCAAGGCTGTACATAAGTAAATGCGAAGTTTGGAGGGTGGGAGGGAAGGTGACCTGATTGCCCAGGAGACAACCCACCCGCCATGCTGGCTACAGCAGGCTACCTTCCGAGAAATGCCGGATTGGGTGCTTGGAGTTTAAGAAGCTTGGGGGAAAAGGAATTCCAGGGATTCCCGGGCTTCCTCCTATGTTCTGTTTTGTTTCTAATTCCTGGAATTTTCCAGAGGCATCATTATTCTTTCTGTCTCCCCATTTTGTTCCTACACATCTCCTGAGAAATAAATGGAATCAAAAGCTACTAGAAAATTTGGCCTCCACAATAACCAAGTGCTTCTACTCACGTTCAGGTTTGGAGCACTTTTGGGGAGTCAGGAGAGATGCCTGTTCTTCTGGGCATCCCAGGGCCTAGAACAGTTAGCCCAGAGTAGGTGCTCAGGAACATGGGCTGGATGGTTGGATGGTGGATGGATGAACGGATGGGTGTGTGAGTGGATGACGGATGGGTGGGTAAGTGCGTGGGTGGGTGGATGGATGGATGAACAGGGGTGTGGGTGGCTGCCGGAGAGATGGGCGATATCATGGGTGGCTGCATAGATCACAGATAGAAACGTGGATGGTGGTAGATAGGTAGATAGGTGAACAGAGGACTGAACAGGTGGACGAAACATGTCTTCAGACCTTTCCCCACCTTCCTTCTAAATCACCATAACCATCACCTCCAGAAAACCCACTCTTTGATCCCCAAGCACAATATCCTTTCTTCCCTCAGTACCTTTGCAGGGATCATTCCCTGGCTTCCAAAAAATCCCTAACAGTAGTTTTGCCCTCCTCTGACTAACACTACTAAAATTCATTAAAAAAAAAAAAAACAAAAACCACACACACACACAAAAAAACCAACAACAACAAGCCTACACCCCCTACAGGCAAAGTCATCGTATCATCTTACTGTTCCAAGCTTCTAACTACTATTTAGCCCTTGGCTGGGAACTTCTTGGACCATCTGCCAAGCCCCCAGTCTGCACTTGGCTCTGTGGCACAGACCCGGAGCAGGCAGAAAGCACAGTGTGCACCCCTTCCCCCAGCCGGGAGAGGAGCCTAGAGGCTAAGGCATCCAGCCAGACTCAACTCCCCCAGGGCCTATGGCTGGAGGGTCACTGCACGCCAAGAACTCAGGGGAACAGGCAACAAGCATTTTAAGGGCAGAGGTAGCAGAAACATGCTGCTTTATCCTATCTGCTCTGAAAATAACCCCCCCCAACCCCCACCCTTGGGTGGTCACAGGGACATATTAGAAGTTAGGCTTAAAGCACCATTTTGTCCATCCCGTGTGGCACATGAATTCTCAAAGAAGAGTGTACACTTTCCTGTTACTATTGGTCAGTTACTATCATTGGACCCAAAAGAGTAGTGGTCCCTGAGGAGGAGGTCCCAGGCTTGGAAAATGAGTATGTGTTTATGTATATGCGTGCAAATGTGTACAAACACCTATGTGTAGCATGCACACACACACACGCACCTGCACGTGTGTGTGCGCACGCAGACACACACACACACACACAGCATAAAGCCTCTTATGCCTGCCACTTTGAAGGCAGGGAAACGCTAATGAAAGGAGCCATCTATCAAGCTCCCCGTGTGCCAGGCACTGTACTGGGTGCTTCACACCCAGCATTTTGGTGAGAGGTCTCTGGTAGGAAACTGGACAACCCCCAGAACTTGTGGATGTGACCTATTTGGAAAAAGGGTCTTTGCAGATGTCATTAAATTACAGGCCTCTAGTTGCGATTAATCATCCTGGATTATCTGGGGAGGCCCTAAATCCAACAACCAGAAGTGAAGATACCCAACAAAGGTGAAGCCAGAGACCAGGCTGACAACACGACAAGCCAAGAGCTACCTGGAGCCACCGGAAGCTGGAAGAGACCAAGAACGGATTCCTCCCTAGAGCCTCTGGAGGGAGCAGGACCTTGCCGATGCCCTGCCCTCCGGGCCTCCAGAGGAGTGCAAACAGATTTCTGTTGTTTAAAGCCATCAAGTTCCTTCATCTTTGTTCCAGCAGTCCTAGGAGGCTAATGCAAGACCCATACACTCTGGTCCAGCAGTCAACGCACATTCATGAATCATCTGGTCACAAAAATGTTTAACTAGAAGTCTCCTCATACCATAGCCAGTTCCATTCACAGATGGCAGGCCTGGGATGGTAACATCCGTCCTAGAAGGGAAGCAGTGGACTTTCCTAAAAAGGTTAAGTGACCTAGGGGCGCCTGGGCGGCTCAGTTGCTTGAGCATCCAGCTCTTGAGTTCGGCTCAGGTCATGACCCCAGGGTTGTGGGATCGAGCCCCGGGTCGGGCTCTGAGCTCAAAGTAGAATCTGCTTTAGATTCTCTCTCTCTCTCAAACAAATAAAATTTAAAGAAAAAGGTAAGTGACCTGGCTGAGGGGCCCAGGAATGGGTATTTATACCAAGGTTCTCCAGTGGAGTCCCTGAGTAATGCTGAGAGCTTTTAGCAAGTACACGTGTTTTTTTCCCAGGAGCCCTACAGAGGAAGCAGACAGTGGGAGAAGGGGTCTGCGCTGGGAGGAAGGTGAGATCTTTGGTGTGAGAAACATCACCACCCCTGGGGTTCCCCGGGTGGGGATGCACAAGGGAAGAGCTCACCTGCCCCGTAATCCTGGGGCCCCAGACTTCCCAGATCACTGCGCTTCTTTTTTTTTTTTTTTTTTAATATTTT
Source organism: Martes martes (assembly GCF_963455335.1). Classification (NCBI taxonomy): domain Eukaryota; kingdom Metazoa; phylum Chordata; class Mammalia; order Carnivora; family Mustelidae; genus Martes; species Martes martes. Next base: position 18,675,692 of record NC_137900.1, on the reverse strand, counting down.
TTATTTATTTGACAGACAGAGATCACAAGTAGGCGGAGAGGCAGGCAGAGAGAGAGGGGGAAGCAGGCTCTCTGCTGAGCAGAGAGCCCGATGTGGGGCTCGATCCTAGGACCCTGAGACCATGACCCGAGCCGAAGGCAGAGGCTTAACCCACTGAGCCACCCAGGTGCCCCAGATCACCGCACTTCTAAGAGCTCAAGAAAGGGGACGATGTCCACTCCTCAAAGGCACACGACATATACACATTTTAAAATGCACAAGAGGCAAACTGTGAGATGAAAGTGCATCGACTTACACATAGAATCCTTGAGAATTATCAATAATATCATAAATCATCTGCGATTTGATGGCACTGAGCTTCTCCATGGCTGCTGCACCGCCATTGTTCTTAATCCACTCCAGGACCAACCCCATGACGTAGATGCTGAAATAAAGATTAAAAATCCATCTAGTTTTGCTTTGCAAAAGGGCAAAGACATTCAGAAAAAAGGTTTAATTATAGACTTCTCTCGAGCTCACACCAATCCCTACCTGTCCAGCCCCAGCCCTAATGCAAACTCTCCTCTCTCATTGCACCAGGCGTCCTCAGGACCCTGGCTCCCCACTCCCACCCAGTTAACCCCTTCACTTCCTACACTCACAGGGCCCTCTGCCCGTCCATCCCATAGTTTGTACCATTCACTCCCTTACTTTCTATTTCTCTGTGCCCATGACTTGGACTCCATGGCTGTAGAAGACCTGAAGCAGCGTTCATCTTTTCTACCCCCGAGCCCTCCCATGCAGCCCTCTACTTGGCGGGAGGCAGTGTGGCAAGACGCTAGGAGCCCAGGCTCAGAGTCAGTCCCAACTCTAGCCCCACGGCTGCTGCCATTAACTAAGAAGATCACTCAGGATTATTCACCTTGGGAATCCAAACCTTGGCTTTCCCACATGGAGAGAGGGAGGCCTACCACCCTATGGGGGACACCTGGCATTTTAGCTGCCCTGATCCTCCTAACCCCACCCCCAGCCAACAGGCAGATCCAGCTGGGTCCCTTGTCCCCTGGTCTCAGAGCAGGGCTGGGACCTAACTGGGACAATCAGAGCCCTCCCTGGGACTCTCTGACTTGGGAGTGAGGACAGAGAGGCAGACCTGTGTGTTGGTGACAGTGTGAGTCTCTGAAGGAGACTCATCTGAGAAAATGAAGTCAGTATTCCAGCAGAAAGAAGCAATGATCAGAAACAGAGAGCAGATGGGGCGGGGGGCGGGGAGCGGGGAATCTGGGTCCCTGGTTCCAGGAGCCACGGCCCCTCGGCTGCTCATGGAACTTGGGAGGGTTCCTTTCTGAGCCAGAATGTCAAATCTGCCAGCTGTAAGACCTCGGGGCCCAAGAGGACTAGAGAAGAAAGACTAGGAGATGGGTTGGGGAAAGTGCTTAGTGCAGCGTCCAGCACCTGGTAGCTAGGTCACACAAGTGTAGATAGTGGCATCTTCATTACGAAGCCCCCAAAACTAAACCAAACACACACAGCGTTGAAGCGTGGTGGGTGGTTTCCCAGTGGTCTTCTGAAAGCCCATCTCTCAAAAAGGTGCCAAGGGCTCCGTGTGCACCTCCCTGAAAGTCTGTGGGGGCAGGAGCACAGGTGTCCAAGGGAAGAGACTCCATCCTCTTGAGCGGGGAATCTGAAGACCAGCTCTCAGCTAGGCACTCTCCAGGGGTGGGACAAAGGTCCCCCGTGGGAATCTGTGCAAACTGAGTTACCAAGAGTCAATGCCCAGCGATGATCCAGGATGCTAACCCCTGGACAAGAGCTACCTTGTTCATTAACACCACGGGTCTCTTTCCACCATGACAGGTTGAAGCAGGAGATCACTGGATCTGGAAAACACTCTAACAGCCAGAAGCTGGTGCCAGGGAAAGCCTGAGGCTCTGGCTGGTTCATTCACTGTTCTCAACCTGGTAGGTAGACGATCCAGGTGTTTCCATACCCAGAAGTTAGCAGAAGTCAATGCCAGGCTGCTCGGTAGGCAATGGGCACCCAAAACCATGTAAAAGGCTTTCCCGAGGCTTCCCTGCTTGAGGAATGAGAAACAGTAGCTAGTGGCAGGAAAGGAAGGAAGAAAGCAGAGAACAGTCCCTGAGTAATTTAGAGCCACAGCTGTAGCTCTCTGGATCAAGACTGAGAATCAGAGAGACAAAGAGAAAGAAGAAAGAGGCCAGAGTATTTCCTAACATCTGTTATGGGGCCAGGCACTCTGCTAGCTGTTCTCCCTTTTACTCATCACAAGAATCCTGAGGTCAGAGCTATCATCAGCCCATTTTACAGATGAGGAAACTGAGCTTTGGGGAGCTTAATTTGGCCAAGGTCACCCATTAAGTGGCTGATAAAGCCAAGATTACAACCGGGTTGCTCTGACTCCAAAGCCCAAGCTCCTTCCATAGTAACCAAGGCATCTGGTTCAGGAGGGGCTCCGGGACCCCCCAGCACTGTCTCCCCTACTCGTGGGGCAGCCCAGCTGGCACTAAACCTCCCAGAAACAGCTGCCAAGTGCAGGGGCTACAACAGCTTCACGGCACACGCGTGTGCATGTGTGTTCCAGACAGGATGCTGCCCGCCCACCCCTCTGTTCAGGAAGATGCTCTGGACTTCCCATCTAACCCCAAACTGCTCACTCCCCCACAAACCCTGCCCCATGATCCAAGCAGAGCCACGGGTGCCTGTTCACTACTCTTTAGAGGCCACATTGTGCTTCTACCCATGGCCCTGTGACCTGGGTTCCCTTACTGCTTTCTCGCTACTCAAGTCCAAGGCTGCAGCAAGGCCCAGGGCAGGCCCCCAAACCCTGCCAGTCCTCAGCCCCAACACACCTCCCTCTCTGTGGCTGTTGAGCTCAGACTCACGCCCACGAGCCCAGCTGATCTTAATGTGATCTGAGCAGCCGATGAGCAGAAAACATCCCCCATCCCCCACCCCCGCCCCGCTTCACACACTGGCTGCCCGGAGCCCACAACCCGAGCCTCCTGTGAGGCCTCAGCCTGAGGCTGACCCCTCAGAAGGAAGCAGGTTCTCCCTGAGGCTTCTCATTCATGATTAACTCAGATTGCTACCCCCACACAATCCAAACTCTTCAAAACACAGGGGACCTCGATGCTTATGCAGCTCTGCCATTTCATCTCAGTTCTCCCCACACATCAATAGAACATGCCTGATTTCTGCCTTGACTTCTAAAACGCCACCGGCATCACATGGCAGCAAGTTCACCATCTAAAGCCACCTACTGATAAGTAACTCAATAAATCACAGGAGATCCACTCTGCAGAATACCATACAGTACCTCAAAGGGGAAGAAAGAAAAAAGGCAGACATTTAAGCTATATAAGAGTGTAAGAGTATACTGCACATGGCATATTGCTGGGGAGAAAAAAAGAAATCCACAGAACAGTCCATATGGTAAATTTCCACTCACAGAATATATGGCTCTGGGTACTTGCCTAGGCCCAGGACACACAGCAGTTAACAGCGGTTACTCCAGCAGTTTCTGCTCGCTCCAGAAACCTTTGCTAAGAACACATGTTAATTTTTTTAAGTAATACAATGTACTCTGTGTGCTGAGGCTTACAGAAGCAGACCAGAGCGGCGCCCGGGGGGTTCAGTCAGTTAAGCATCGGACTCATGGTCATGATTTTGGGGTTATGAGATTGAGCCCCAAGTGGGGCTCCATGCTCAGCGGGGAGTCTGCTTCCCCTCTCCATCTGCCCCCTCCCGCACTCACACACACTCCCACAAGTGTGCACGCTCTCTCTCTCAAATAAATAAATCTTAAAAGAAAGAAAGAAAGAAAGAAAGAAAGAAAGAAAGAAAGAAAGAAAGAAAGAAAAGCACACCAGGAAGTCCTTGGGAAAGCTCTCCCTGGCTGTTCTGACGATTCTAACTGCAGAGGCATATCTGCCTCTGGGGTTCATCGTGAGTGAGGCTAAGGCCCTGGGGCAGCCCCACAATCCTACTCTGCTGAGAAAGGTGGGCTTGACAGATGATGGGGTAATTTTGTTTCTTCTTAGTTACTTTACCTCCTACTAGAGCAAAAACAATGTAATACTCACAGGTTCAGTTAGTTGTGGTAAATAACTGTTTTGTGGGGACAGAAGGGAAGCTTAGGCATTTTATTGCCTGTTCATTCGTGGGCTCCAGTGTGATCTACTAAAGGATGGAAACAGAATGACCACGTGATCCTTTCTTCCACCCCAATTCACTGCTCAGGGCTACGGCCCACTACGTGAAGGCCCGTTTACCCAGCCCAGTTCACACAAAATGCCCAGAGCCTGTGGTCATTCAGCTCTGGTTTTAAAAGAAAAAATACATAAGTAAATAAAGGCTTCTTTTCAAACATGGGGCCTTTTCAAGGACTTCTGTGTGACACAAAGTTCAGAAGCCTGCGGGCTGCCTTATCGGTTTACCGTCAAGGACTCGGGGAGAGGATTTGGCACGAATCTTCCCCTCTCTAACTTGGAGCTTATTCTCATTGGACAAGCTGTAATTTTCTAATCTTGAGTGTTTAAGTACCACGAATGAATCTGAAGTTTTTCGAATCATAGATTTAGGGTAATTGCTCAATTGTATATACTTTTATTTTTCTTTCAGGGTGAAAGAAAGCAAAGTGAAACCCAGTGGGGATCTTGGTCAGCATACATTCAACCCAGACTCTTTCGTCAGCTCCATTTCGACCATTCTAATCAACATTAACAATCCTGCCCTGGGGTGGTCTCAGTGAACACTATTCTGATCTGCCTAGGGGAAAAAGTTTGCCCCTTTCTGCCCTTGTTTCTGGCTCAGCAACCCCCCTCAGGCAGGAAAGCTCTGGGGAGGCAGTGTCCGCCCTCCCCTACCACCCACCACACCACCCTCTCCCAGGCGACCAGCTGACCCGACTGGTCAAGGCCTGGGGCTGAAGCCTGTGAGGGGCTGGGAGAGCAGTGCCCCTACATGAGAGCCACTGAAAGGAGCCCTTTCTCTCTGCATATCTAGGTCTGACTCCAGACCTTGTTATCTCTTATCATTGTAATATTTATTAGACAGACTGACCTGCTTTCTCACTGACTTTTCACCCTAATATTAACAAACAGCATTTTAACATATTCATTGCCTTTTTCAGAATTTGCTTCCCAGCAACTCCTAGTTACCAGAGAAGGTAGCAGAGGGCGTGCCCTCCCCCGGGCTCCTCCGGGCGTTGCTCCGATCTGAACTTGCCAGCTTTCAAGCCACATTTCAGGGACAACATTCTCCCTGCCTCCTCCTGGAGCCCATGGTGGCCCCTGCCTTGCCCTTGAAGGACTCAACTAACTACGAGCCAGGCCCTGGCCCCAGGGTGGGGACAAACACCCCCTGTCACTGTGCAACCTGGCATCTAAGCCCCTTCCCCAAGGTCCCTGCACCCGTGTCTTCACTGCTCAGCACAACCAGTTCCCATGTCCAACTTGGCCAGTGATCCCTGGTTGTTTCACTGGCTGGAACCCCCAGAGACAGGACAGATGGGGGTGAAATTCAGCCCCACTGCCCCACCCCCCACTTTTTTTAAAAGATTTTATTTATTTGACTGACAGAGATCACAAGTAGGCAGAGAGAGAGGCAGGCAGAGAGAGGAGGAAGTAGGCTCCCCACCGAGCAGAGAGCCCGATGTGGGGCTCCATCCCAGGACCCTGGGATCATGACCCGAGCTGAAGGCAGAGGCTTTAACCCACTGAGCCACCCAGGTGCCCCTGTCTGACCCTTAATAGGCATTTCAGAAACCTTTCAACCACGGTGAAACAGAGTGGGGTTTACAGCTGAGCGAGAGAGTAAGCACCAGAACACCCCATTCCCTGAGGAAAGCAGGAGACACAAATGAGCTGCTGTGCGCCCCGTCCGCTGTGCAGAAATCCAGCAGAAAGTTCCATCGAAAATCTAACTTTGAAAAACAACACCTTTCTTTCCTATTGCCAGGTAGGCGGGAGATTTTTCTGCAGGCAGCCGCGTGGGGGAGAGCTCTGACAGAATCCCAGCCTGGATGGAACCACTGCCTGACCCAGCTCGAGCCCACCCTTCCACCCGCCACAGAAAAGCCCATGAGTGGAAGAGCTAGACTCTGACGGTGACCTAGTCTCCTAACACGGAATCCTTCAGACACAAATAAATGCATGCCGATAACTGCGCTTGTGGCGAGCATGAAGGTGCAGGGTATACATATACAGGCCCCGGATCTGGAGCCAGGCTACCTGGGTTCAAATCTCAGCTCTGCCGTGTCCTCCAAGTACGGCCTTTGCTTCTTTGCTTGCAAAATGGATGCTATTTCCTAGGGTGCTTGGGAGGATGAAAAGGGTCACACACATAAAGTGTCAGCATTCTACACCATTATCTGCCCTGAAAGATAAATCCATAAACTGTGGCTCTCCCCTCCCCTGCCAAGGCTCTGGGAACTAACACTGAGACAAACAGCAATAATAATACAGCAGCTAGCATGCATAATCACCAGTGCCAACCACGAAGTGCTTTTCGTATATGTTCTCTCCTCACAGCAACTCAGTTGGCAGGGTACTGTTATTACTCCTGGAGGAACTGGCTGCACAGACAGGTTAAGTGACTTGCCCAAGGTCACACAGCCAGAGAGCACTACAATCCCCCAGGCAACTGTTAAATCCTAGGTGTCACAAGATTTTCACAAAATATCCAAGGCCAGCTGTTCAAAGATCATGGAGGGCGTGGGGGGCAGGCCTTGCTCTTCCTGAATGTGTTTCAACACCCTTTTCTCACTTGGCTAATGGGAAGCCAAGCTTACAGGGCACCTGCAGACTGGGTGAAAAACCAGAATGGTGTTTTTTCCAAGCCAGTATGTTCACTACCACAGCGGCCAGCTTCAGGCAGGCCCAGCAGGGCAAGAAAAGAAAGTGGGGGAGGCCTGGCCTTTCAAAGTCCTTTCCCAAAGCTTCACCGGTTGTTTGAGATACAAGCCTGCCACTTCATCTGCAGAGAGCATCTGGGTTAATGGTGAACCACTAACGCTATGGAGATCAAACAAAACACAACCCCCAAAAAGAAAGGGCAAGAAAAACTGATCTAACAGCACACAGAAGGTTAACAGAGAGAGAGAGGCGAGCTGGGCAGAGAAGCCTGATAGGATGTCTGAACTACGAGGTCACTGGTTCATGAAAACACTCTCTACCTTAAAAAGCTATCTGTCTCCGCTTTGATGGGAAACAGTGAGACCCCTTCCATCAGTCCCCTGCCCCCTGCCGCCCCCCAACCCCCCACCAGAGTTCACCTGAAGCACGGGGGCGTGTTGTACAAGGAGCCGTTTCCTGCCTGTACTTTGTATTCCAGGATCGAGGGACACTCTCGGAGCGCGAACCCCAGCAGGTCCTCGCGGATGATCACTACGGTGACCCCAGCAGAGCCCACGTTCTTCTGCGCACCGGCAAAAATCACACCGAACTGAGCAAGAGAAGACACGCTATTGTAGCTACACACGGCCATTTTTCACACACGTAGCCCCATTTCCTGATCTCTTTCCAAAGCACGAGGAGCCGATTTTATTCCAGTGCTGCTCAAAGTACATTCCGTTCTCTACTGGCATCTCCATCTGGGACAGCACATCAGTCTTCCCCAGGTCTCGGGCCTGCAGGTTAAGTATGTGCCTGGTCCTTCTCACCAGCAAGGGGCTAGTCTGAGCATCTCTATAAAGATCTTATACATATTCATCTTCGCTCTGTATACCTCCTTTCTACACCCAAACCAGTATTTTAAATGAGGCTGCTGGGGCACCTGGGTGGCTCCGTCAGTGAAGTGTCTGCCTTCGACTCAGGTCATGATCCTTGCGTCCTGGGATCGAGTCCACATGGGGCTCCCTGCACATCGGGGAGCCTGCTTCTCCCTCTGCCTCTGGCCCTCCCCCTGCTAGTGTGTGCATACTCGCTCGCTCTCTCTCACTCAAATAAAATCTTTTTAAAAATCTACAATAAAATAAAATGAGGCTGCTAACTGTTCCTGGCAACCAAAAGAAACCATTCTTAATGTATTCATGTTTGCGTAAAAGGACAATCAGAAGATGCTGAGAAATAATAGACAAGCTACCTGAGAAGAAATTTTAGCAAACAGAAATTAAGCTAAATGAACCTTTAGCTTAAAGGAACTTCAGAAAACGTTGTCATATAAGACACACAGCCCTCTCCCACCTCCTCCCATGAAACCCTTCTAAACAGCGAATGGCATCCCAAGTCCAAGGGAAGAGGGTCTGGCCCGCTAGGAAGTATGTCACAGTTAGCATTGTTGAGAATCACCAATGCACAGATGGTAATAAAAAGCAAGCTACAAAGAGGACGTGGGAGAACCACCCCAAGGAATATTATTCAGCCTTAAAAAGGAATAAAGTTCTGACACCAGCCACTGCATGGCTGATCCCTGAGCCATTACTCTAAGTGAAATGAACTTGACACGGAAGGACAAATACTGCATGAGTCCCCTTTTGTGAGGGAGCTGGAGAAGTCCAATGTGGAGAATGGAGGCTCCTGGGGCCTGGGGGAGGGCTGAGGACTTACTGTTTCAGGGGCAGAGTCCCAGTTTGGGAAGATAAACAGTTCTGGAGACAGATGGAGGTGATGTTTGCACGACAGTGTTCATGTACCTAATTCCCCTGAACTGTACATGCAAAAATGGTTAAAATGGTAAATTTTATATGTATTGTACCATAATTTTTTTTTAAAAGGCGGGCTACCATTTAGTGTGTTTGTTTCTAAATACTTTACCGTTATTACGCGCCCTTGCGGCACGCACCTGAGCGCACTGCTCCCCTGCCCGCCTTGACGTGCCACCTGGAAAGCCCACGTGTCCTGTGGATGCTCTTGGAGTTGAGGTGGGCTCAAGGTAAGGTGGAGCCCCTTCCCAGATCCCCCGAGCTTGGATCATCTGCAGCTTCCCCAGAAGTCAGCGAGCTACTCCCAATGTATTGACCAAAACATTTCCTAAGAGGGACCCTCAAAGGCAGATGAAATCCCCAAGGACTCCATGTGACTCTGTGAGGCCATCATTAACACAGGGTGGAACCCATCAAGACTCACACGTTCCGATAACCCACTACAAACAAGCAACTTTCGGCCTGGGCATCGTGAGTTGTCTTGGCTTCAGAGTCTCTGTTGGCCCAAGACATTCTGGGCCTTTTCTTGTTCTCGTATTTCTTAAAATGCCCTCACAAAATCCAAAACACAGGGCTTCCCCCACCAGGCCCCTTTACACTCTACCTTGGAAACATCCACTGGCTTGGAGAGGAAGTTTGAGGACATGTCGCAAACCAGCACTGCCCCCTTGACGTCAGGGATGAAGTCAAACTCTACTCCATGCACGGTCTCGTTGGCGCAGTAATACACATAGGAGGCGTCCGGGCTGAGGTTCCAGGTGCTTGGATCTGGGATTTCTATCACAGAAGAAGAGGTGGAGAGTCTGTGCTTTCATTCCTCTTTGCTCGTGTAGATGGGAATGGCCAGGAAGGACAGCCCTCCCCTAGCTGTGAAAGGCTGATTCCAAAGTCCTCCCAAGGGAAACCACCCTATCCATCTTATATTATAATCCCCATCAACAACCTAAAAGGCTGATCCATCCCATCCTCCTGATGGTTGTTGGGGGCAACTAATCTTCAAGGATGGTATGGTGGAAATTTATCCCATTACCCAGTATCCATCCACCCTATGTCCACTGAGTTCCTTCTTGGGGCTCCAGCCTCCCCAACTCAGCCCATGTAGTTCTGGTGTAGTCAGTTTCACCCGCAGCCACATGACTGAATGGGAATGGGACACAGGACATGTGAGGCCATAATTGGAAATGCTTGAGCAAAGGCGTTGAAACTTGGAAGAATATAAGGTCAGGAGCATCCTCTAAAAGGGAAGGGACTGTGGAGCCATCACAGAGGAGACCGGGAGAGACATCAGGACCTGCAGACATTGTTGGAGCCCTTGATCAAGCCATACCTAAAGCCAAATCAGCCACAGGCTTTCCAGCTGAGTAAATCAAAGAATATTCTTTCTGTAGCAGCCAGTTAGTAATCTTAACAAGGGAGACTATCCACTCTAAATGGTATCAAATCAGCTACCAAGCAGAAGGAATTAAAAACTGCAGGTTGCCCTGGGCAGGGATAACCAGGTATCTGAAAAGGGACCACCCACCCGGCAGCATTTGTCCACATTCCATTATCACTGAAGAGCTCAGATCCCAGCACTTACTCGTGTAACTCCCAAGTTTGGGGTGGACGATATTCACAGTCCCGAACTTCTTGGCTTCTTCTGCGGCCTTCGCTGACCAAGAGCCCGTTACCACATAGTCAGCACACCTTCCTGCTTTCCGGCCAATCAGGTTTAAGGGGACAGCACTGAACTGGCCAGACCCACCTCCTTGCACAAAAATCACCTTGTAGTTATCTGGAATGGCTCTGGGCAGAAGCGTGGGAGACAGTAAACAGAGACACACAAGGTCAAAGAAAGAATGAGCGAGGCTCTACCAGCACTTTACTTTGGGTAGAAATGTGGTAAATGTGGTAAAGTCCCACCCCTGCTTTGCCTTCCCCAAAGCCCTTCCTTGGGCTCCCTGTGGAAGCCTATGGGTACTTTTTGGAGGGAAGCTAGTCACACCCTGCTGTTCCTTTAGGGAATCACCTTGCTATCACTCTCAGTCCTGAGACCCTCGCTCAAACTTCTGGAAAAGATGAATGGTCTCTATTGAGGGAACGAATAAACTAGGTAATCCCGCAACCACTGGTGGCCATCTGGTGAGGCTAACACATCCAAAAGCAAAGCCAGGAGACGGAGGAAAAGACCTTCCTGGCCATCACCTGAGCTCTTCCTCAATCACTCCTGCACTGTCTAGTTACACGAGGTAATACATTTCCTCTTCTGCTGAGAGTTGGGCTTCCATCACCTGTAACCAAAAGTCCTAAAAATAGACATGTGCTGGTCCATTACAGGAACCAAGTGGACACTAGCAAAGGATCTGAGATAATGTGTTAGGCTTAAGCATGTCATCACATACTGATAAACATCGAGATTACCAGTGAAAATTTTTTTACTCCAATGTACAAAATTAAGATGTTTGCTGGAATGGCTGCAGGCAGTAGAAGGCCAGCTCCAGAGGGACTAGGCCATGGAAACTGGACCCCAGCCTTTGAGGAAGCTCAGAGCTTGGGAACAGGTATACAGAAGGCAGATGGCTGGGGTCCAGAGGCCTGAGTACCAAAGGGCAGGGCAATGTGACAGGGTTGAATGGCTGGTGTGCAAATAAGTGTCTGGTCCTGAAACCCATCTACCCTCGATCATGCAGGCTAGCAGGCAGCTCGCACTGGGAGGCTCTAAACACGAGGTTCTCGGCAGCTGGGAGGACTGGCAGCCCAAGGCACAGTTCCAGGTTTATGTTATTCAGATGCCAGATAGATAAGCAGGCCAACACCTGGATGGAAGGTCCCGAGACACAGGCCCAGGTACAGGGACACAAGACAGGCACTTGGTTAGGAAAATAAAGGATAGGCCCAGAAATTGAACTGGGAGTCCAGTCCCAAGAGGCTTGCAGCCGTACGGGTCAAATGCCACATCTTCTGGGCCAGGGCTCCAAATACCTGTTCCATGAAGGATGGACTTGTGCTGTGAACATGACATGGAACCCAACAGGCACACCCCATGTGAGGTGCCAAGCAAATGATGACCGGTGCTGGCCACCCACAATGCAATGGGCTCTAGTGCTCCTCACAAAAATGGCACCAGCCGGGGCGCCTGGGTGGCTCAGTGGGTTAAGCCTCTGCCTTCAGCTCAGGTCATGATCTCAGGGTCCTGGGATCGAGTCCCGCATCGGGGTCTCTGCTCGGCAGGGAGCCTGCTTCCCTCTCTCCCTCTGCCTGCCTCTCTGCCTACTTGTGATCTCTCTGTCAAGTAAATAAAATCTAAAAAAAAAAAAAACAAAGGGCACCAGCCTGCCCCACCTGAACACTTTTATCAAGGCAGTTCAAAAGGAAAGTAATAGTCAGTACAATTCTAATCGTGTTAATGAAATCATGCAAACTTGCACCCTTAAAATGTTAACAATAATTATTTCTGACGGATGAGGTTATGGAAAATTTCAGTTTAATTTGTGACATTCAGTTTTTCCTAAACTTTCTACCATGAATATACACTAGTTTTATGAGCAGAAAACGTGTTGTTGTTGTTTTTTTAAGATTTTATTTATTTATTTGACAGAGATCACAAGCAGGCAGAGAGGCAGGCAAAGAGAGAGGAGGAAGCAGGCTACCTGCCAAGCAGAGAGCCCGATGTGGGGCTCGATCCCAGGACCCTGAGATCATGACCTGAGCCGAAGGCAGAGGCTTTCATTCACTGAGCCACCCAGGCACCCCTGTTTTGTTTTTTTTTAAAAGATTACCGTATTTGTAACGTTTATGTGACTATACTTAGATAGTATGTAAATCTATCCCTTAAACAGCAATCTATTTAAGAGTAAGGTTTCCTCTGGGTAAGGAGAGTAGTGCAGATAAGCTAAGAAGGATCATTTGAGAAGTTCCTAGAGTGAAGAGCTCTTAAAATTACCCAAAGAGTCTGTTAAAGTTGAAGTTTCTACAGAGATTCTGATTCAGCTGGGCATGGTCGGCGCTATACTTGAATTTTTTAATACCTGCCCACAGATGTTGACTGAACAGGTACTATGAGGCCCTTGCTTTAAGAACCAGTACACTGACCAAGATGACCATTTCTTTGTTATTTAAATCCCTTTTAAGCCTGAAAAATCTTTCCTAGATATAATGATTTCAAATCACTGGAAACACCACTTAAAATAAAAACACACAGGGGTGCCTGGGTGGCTTAGTCAGTTAAGCATCTGACTCTTGATTTCCACTCAGGTCATGATCTCAGGGTTGTGGGATCAAGCCCCAAGTGGGGCTCCGTACTGGGCATGGAGCCTACTTAGGATTCTCCCTCCCTCTCTCTCCCTCTAAAAATAAATAAATAAATAAACAAATAAAAATAAAAACACAAATGCAGGATGGGAAACAAGTAAAAAGCATTATATACTAATTTAGTGAATTTGGGAAAACTCTTCAAAAGATTATTTTTAACTATGAAATATTCTTAACACACAGCCAAGTAAATACTGTTAACAGATACTCACATACATAGATTATCAACCAAGAGTAACGACTCTGTTTAAAATTTTAAACTTACAACAATTCCCGCACAAGATTCTCTGCGTTGTTAATAATCTTGGCAAAATCCGATGACCTGTGGCTCATTTCTGTGGAAGGAAAGATAAATAACAAGAAAAAAAAGTTCCTGTTTAAAACCAATCACACAGAAGTAACGTTAGAAGTAGCTACACAGGGCGCCTCAGGGGCTCAGTGGGTTAAAGCCTATGTCTTTGGCTCAGGTCATGATCCCAGGGTCCTAGGATCGAGTCCTGCATCAGTCTCTTTGCTCAGTATGGAGCTTGCTTCCTCCTCTCTCTCTGCCTGCCTCTCTGCCTACTTGTGATCTCTGTCAAATAAATAAATAAAATCTTAAAAATAAAAAAGAAGTAGCTACACACTTTGCAAATAAGATGATAAAGGGAAAACTCAGTTATTTTGCACTCAAATTGTGGGCCAAGGCTCACTTCGTTTAGGGGGAAAATCCAAACTAATTTTCAAATTGCAAACATTGGAGCCTTCTAGTCACAGAAGAATGATTTTCAAGCAGCATACTCATTGAATGAGCCATTTACTAAATCATCCTTCCGTCCCTGTGATTTCTCAACATCCTTCTCACAAATATGAATCCATGTGCAAGGACTGCCCCATAGAAACAATAACACAAAATTCCACTCTGTGGCTCTCACCGCGCAGAAACCCCAGCGTACGTCCCAAACCCACAGGAACAAAATTTAATAGCAGTGATCCTACAGTTAACCCTATAATCTCCCCATATTGTGCAGCCTTGGGAGTTACAAAAAAAAAAAAGGAAATGAAAATTTAAAATTTTTAAAATTCAAAGGGCCCCTTCCTCAATGATAAAGGAGAAACTTAATGCAATTATTAAGGTGCAAGATCTGAGCAAAGGCTTATAGACTTTTAAACTTTTACTAAGTTCATTTTCAAGTTCAGTAAAAGAGGGCTGGAGCCCTGGGATGCATATGTTCAGCATCCTCTGATCTCAGATGCTATAAACAGCAAAAGTAATCATGAAGTGGTAAACGGACACGCAAGAACCCCTCACCAGCACATATGCTGATTTCAAAACTGCTTCTAGGAGAACATGGGTGGTTCAGTCAGTTGAGCATCTGCTTTCGGCTCAGGTCGTGATCCTGGGGTCCTAGGATGGAGCCCCGCATCAGGCTCCCTGCTCAGCTCAGTGGAGAGCCTGCTTCTCCCTCTCCCTCTTCTGTTCCCCCCACCCTCATGCTCTCTCTCACTCAAATAAATAAATAAAATCTTTAGAAAAAATTTTTTAAAAGTTTCTATCAAACATGCCACCAAGGTTACTAATATTTAAAAATATATTTACAAAGGTCTAAAGGAGACAGAGGTGAAAGTTCAAGGTTTGATGCATTTTCATCAGTTCTCTTTAGAACCTGGATATTCAGAGTCAAAAAGTGAATCTTACCAAGAACACTAATCCCGATTCCTTTGTAGTCTAATAGTTCTTTTTGGATCTCTAACAATACCTAGAAGAAATAAGAGAAAATAAAATGATTTGAATATTTGGCCCAGAGCTCTGCCTCTGGACATCAGACCAGGGAAGGAGTCTACCCACAGAGCCTGTGAGGTCTGGAAACGTCTGTACTGCCCACGGCCAATCCCCTTCCTTCCAACCAGTCCACAGAGCCCTGCTGATGCAACTTACACACAAGTTAAATGTGAAATTATGTCTTGTGATTGATACTAAAATACAATTTTCCCAAAATGAATTTACTTAGATAAAAAAATTCACCTAGATTCAACAAAAAATTCAAATAGAGAATTTTTCTGATGACAACCCTTAACTGTCAAGATAAGACCTTTGGGAAAAAACAGATTCCCTAGAAAAGTCTGTTCCACAATTACACTTACCACTCTCTGAAAGCAGTGGGTTTTCAGTGGGCAGGTAGGGAGAAATAGGGTGTAGATAGGTGCTGCAGGTTAACATCCTCAGAGATGCGTGCATGGATTCCCCTGCCTACCTTTGTGTCTGTGAGAACTGCCATAACATGCAAAGAGAGGGGGGAAAAGCTCTAAAAATGTACACGAAATAGGTGAGATAAGCTCTCTGTAGAAGCATCCTGCCATCAAATTTCCTTGCAAGACAGAGACTAAATCAGAAGTCATAAAACAATCTAAACTGGATGGCAGCTTGTCTGAAATACAACATTTAACAATAAAGAATTAGACAGAAGATTTCCTGGCGGGGGGGGGGGTTAGTTTAAGAATTTGTCGTTGTTGGGGTACCTGGCTAGCTCAGTCTGTGGAGCATGTGACTCTTGATCTTGGGGTAGTGAGTTCAAGCCCCATGTTGGGTGTAGAAATTAATTAAAAATAATAATAGGGCACCTGAGTGGCTCAGTTATTTAAGCGACTGCCTTTGGCGCAGGTCATGATCCTGGCGTCCCAGGATGGAGTCCAGCATGGGTCTCCCTGCTCAGCAGGGAGTCTGTTTCTCCCTTTGACCCTCCCCCCTCTCATGCTCTCTCTCTCTCAAATAAATAAACAAAATCTTTAAAAACAATAATAATATTAAAAGCTAGCATTTAGGGGCGCCTGGGTGGCTCAGTGGGTTAAAGCCTCTGCCTTCGGCTCAGGTCATGATCCCAGGGTCCTGGGATGGAGCCCCGCATCAGGCTCTCTGCTCAGCAGGGAGCCTGCTTCCTCCTCTCTCTCTGCCTGCCTCTCTGCCTACTTGTGATCTCTGTCTGTCAAATAAATAAATAAAAATCTTAAAAAAAAAAAAGCTAGCATTTAAAAAAGTATTTGTCACTTGTTTTGCAAACTATGGGATGATTATTATTATCGATGATGATTATTATTAGCACTGGCCGATTAAACACACTTAATGAATGCTTTCTTTAGTGAACACAAACAGATAGTAAAAGCATCTTTGAACCTGTTTAAGACGGGATTTCTCTTACAGGCAGTATCCCTTGAAATGAGTTTATGATCCAAATCATTACAAAGAGTTTTAAAGACTTCTACCCAAAAAGCATGCCCCTCTACTCCAGTGGAGTTTATTTTTTCAAACTGCAGAATGCAATCACTCTTATGGGTCACAACACATTTTTTTAAAATAGAACAGACTAGCATGGAACACAGTACAAAAAGTATGTATGTCATAGTTATTTAGGGTAAATATTTCATAAGGCTTTAATTATCATTATATACATATACTTCGTCATTTTGTAAACTATATTTCTCATTGTGGTCACGGTCAGCAATAAAGTTTGAAAAACTTCTCTAATCCTTACAACCAAATCAAATCAAAACTCATAAAAAGTAACATTTGCCACTTCCTCCCACACCCTCACCCCTCAGAGAAGGCATCTGAGGAGAAAAATCCTCCCAAGAAAATAAGAAATAACTGTATTACTGATGACAACTTCCATTATAAGAAAGGCATAAGAAATTACACAGGGAGGAACACCTGGCTGGCTCAATTGAGATTCTTGATCCCCGGGTCCTGAGTTCGAGCCCCACAGGGGAGAGAGTACTTTTAAAGAAAAGAAAAGAAAGAAAAAGAAATTGCACAGGGAACAACTACTCAGAAGGCTCCAAACCACAGAGACAAGACAAAGGTGAGGCGGGTACAAGAAACACTTGCACAGCTCTAAGTAGGGAAGGAATTTAGCCTAAAACAGGCTGCAGTAAGTGGGAAAAATCAAGCCTTGCTCTTTCCACTACTATGAGCTCTGCCCCTAGGAAAGCACGAAGTCCTTTCCCTTCTAAAATTGTTAAGATTCTCTGTTCTTACAACACAGAAGAGGCTCTATCCCACGGAGATTTCTACTCTGTTCAACAATAGATAATTGTGAAGCACTTGGCTAAGCCCCATGTTGCTACAACATAGTATCAGAGTCAATGTGGTTAGAAAAATAAAAATATAACAGCAGAGATAGCCCCTTGTCAATTAAGGCACACCACAAACTGCCTTCTTCACAGTTGGTGGGGGAGGGGGGGCGGACTGAAGATGATGTGGGAAGGAGAATGGGCTTTTGGGGGGAGGAGCTGAAACCTGGCTAGGGGCCTAGGAAGGCAGGGAGTGAGTTCCACTTGCACTTGAAAAGTCTGGTTGTGGCCCCGGGGAGAATTCAATCATTCCATTTCCTCCAAAACAAAGTGAAGCAAACTGGGCTGGCAGCCCACTGCCTACCAGAATTTGAATACTCGAATGCCTTTAGGAGTCAAGCCAGTTAAAATAAAAAAAAAAACAACAAAAAACAAAAAAAAACCAAAAACAACAACAACAACAAAAAAAACCCACGACTGAAAAAGGCGGGGGAAGGGAAGGTTCTCTTGGGAAACAAGGAAGGAAAGCCAGGACTGAAGGCTTTCAAATTTACATTTCTGAAAAGCAATGTTCCCAAGTGCTGGCTAAACCAAACACTCCTTACAGGGGTCAGGCGCGGGACTCCAGTCTGCAATCCCCTCCAGTTTAACGCGATCCTCATTCACCATTCACTCAATGTCCATTCACGGATCCTCTCAATACTGCCTGGCTTGCAGCAGTGTTCTGCAAGGCGAACCCAGCGATGAGAGCTTTTAGCTTTCCGCCGCGCCCGGGCCCAGGGCTGGAGAAGGCACAGCCCGGGAGTCTGCAGGTGCGCTGCGCCGGCGAGCCACGTCGTGCAAGCCGCTCACCGGCAGTCGGCGCCAGGGGCAGCTGCACAATCATGTTGCCCAGTTTCCTTCTCCCAAGTGCATTCTTCCAGAAGCCCACTTGCGAGGGATCCCGAACTGGGCGTGCACGCTGGTGCAGAGGATTCGGAGGGCTCCGGGCGGGGAGAGGGGATCCTAAGACCCGGCGCAGAGATGCACAGCTACCCGAACGCGGACTCCCGCTCGGACCACACTCCCGGCGCGCGCCCGTGGGGACTTACCGAGCGCGGTAGCTTGGCAGGCCCGGGCCCAAAGTTGACCACCTGCGTCGGGGCGCTCATGGTGTGGCAGCTCAGGCGACGAGGACAACGGAGAGAAGCGTGCGCGGCGCGAGTCTGCTGCGGGAGCAGACCATCTGTCTTCTTCCAGCGCCCAGCCGGCGCCACCATTGGCCCGCGCAGTCGCAGGCCCTGCGCTAATTGGTTCGCGCAACGGGGCTTGCATCCCCATTGGTCGTGCTCAACAGCCAAGGCCCAGGAGCAGTTGCTCCTCCTCTCGTGTACTGTTTCAACTCTTTCCTGATGAATGCAAGGCGCGCGGGAGATTGCACCAGCCATCGAACTCCGCAGAGTGCCCGCCCTAGCATCGTGGGCGGCGGGAAAAGGCTGCCCCTGCCAACGTGAGTTAGTGCTTCTGCATCCTGGAACAAGTCCGTTTCCGCCCTCCAACCTTGACCCCAGCCCCTCTCTCTCGGTCGCACCGGAAGATGTGGAGGAAATCGCTCCCCAATCCAACCACCTCTCCTTCACCAACCCCAGGTCTGATTTCTGATCCTTATTTCAGAGACAGCAGTTATTAATTCACCAAGCTTTTCTGAGCTCCCCCGCGGACCCCACATACTCCAGTGGAGAGGCAGGACTCCCAAGAAAGAAACTGCAGGGTGAAGGATGGGCCGGGAGTGTGTGGGTCGGGAATGAGGTTCTCTGCACGTGCACGGCGGCCAGGAGTTCCAGCAGGATGAAAGGATGTAGGCAGCCAAGGGCTCTGGGAGGGGCACTAGCCTGGGACACCTGGATTGCCCCCCACCCCCACCCCTGGAGTCCTTGCAGGTTGCTGATTCTCCATTTACTCCTGTGAAAAGAGCGAGCTAGAACTGACTTTAGCTCTCAGTTTGCGCCACCGCTGACAAGCTGTGAGTTTAGAAATGTGAGGAGGTATTAACTGCAATACAATATCCCTAGGGACTCGGCGCAAGCCTGGGGAGAGGCCCTGAGCCAGGCCGGGCGCAGGGCCAGAGCTGCTCAAACTTTTACACAGATGCATCCCTCTCAAAAGAACCCCCATGGGGTTCTGAAACAAGGAGGCCCCCTTCCCTATAGGAAAGACATTTCTTTGAAGTCTGGAATTTCATCATTTTTTAAACTACAAAGTTTGCCTTCTACTCCATCATGTAACCTAGTTTCTTTGAACATAAAAATATTGTACCAAATCTTTGAGCAAAATTGATGCTCCAGGAATATAAGCAGTGCCCATCCTGGGACTTTCTTAACACCATCCACAGCGTCAATTACCCCTGTGTGAAAAGGCTTGTAAGCTAGCAGGGTTTGGGGCTTTTGCTTGTTTTTTTTTTTTTTTTTTTTTTGTTTTTTTTTTTTTTTTTTTTTTTGTGGTATGTGGGTCGGATAGGGCAGGGGACAGAGGTCCTGCTTTGGATTTGTGAATTGGAGGGCAAAGTTTCTAGAAAAAGCTGAAGTGAACAAGGTCACTGCTTTCTATAGCACCTTCTGTTAAAAAACTGCAAAATTGAGCAGAGGATATGAATCTCAGTCCATAAACTAAGATGTGCAAGAATCGTCACTTACCCATTATTTTATATCATGACTTATCTGTAGAGCCCTAGCAGCTAGTCCCCTGGGGAAGTGGGGGAGCTGGCCTTCCTCCTTCCTGGAGTCCCTAATCACGGGGATTTACATGGTCCTAAGGTTTGGGATGGAGGGGAAAGCAGGCATCCATTTAGTCCTCCATCTCCAGAAAATATGGCTGAGTTGTGTCCGCCATGCAGGTTTATATGGCGGATTCAGCCAATTAGCTCTCTACCACTTCTATGTCTCACAAGGTGATGAAATGTGGATGTTTTTGGGTTTGTGAGTGAAGAACGAATTCTTGAGAGATTTTTGGGTCCAAAAAGGTGATTGTATTATAGCACAGAGACAGAACCCATGGGTATAAAGAGTTATACCAGGAGTGTGAGGAGATTAAATACACACACACATATAATCTATATATATATAAATATATATATATATACATACATACACACACACACACACACACTTTTTAATGAGCGGGGTTTAGGGATAGTGCCTGTCTCCAAGGAATGTGGAAACAAGGCTTTCTGGTCCTTGAGGGGCTCAGTGCCATTAAGATAAGGTTATTTTTGGTCTTTCATAAAACATAAACATTAAGGCACCAAGGCAGCCATGAGTTCCTTGAGGAAGGTCAGGCTCCGCATGTCTCAAATATCCATCAGTGGGCTGTCCCCTCAGTGGGCTGTCAGCAATTAGGAGATTTAATTCAGGCTGGATTTCTCTTGCCTTTGTTTCCCTCATCAAAGGGACACAGGAAATTTGGGTGGGGGGTTGGAGAGGCTATCATCCCACCTGCCAACACCTGTCACATTCAGTCATTCCACCTAGGGCCTTACAGTTTCTGAGATGATATTACAGGGAAGTGAGGCGCACAGACCCTCAACTCAGGGACATCGTCGTGAGCATGCTTGCTATAAAGGCACACACACAACTTGTGTCTTTCAACAATGTCAGATTTATTCAACCATAAAGCAAAGTCAAATCACAATTAGAAGGTGGGTTCAGGATTCCAAACTCAGTTTGGACCGTTCACCATGTGATTAAACTTGGCTTCTTACACAGTGCACAGAGAAGGACAGAAGACAAACCACACAACAAACAGGTTAACAGAAGGGTGCAGGAAGTTAATGAACCAAACGCGAAGTCAGTCTGTGGGCGCGAAGCTGAGACAAGGCCACAGCCTGGTCCGGGTCAATTCTTGGCACTTACGGCTTCTGATGTTCAAGCAGGGAAGGCTTCCAGTTCTGTTCAGAGATCAATCAGGCAGAGCCTTGGGCATCAATTGCCTTTTTTAAGTGGTCAGACATAGAAGGGTCAAGTCTGAAGATTCTGACAGTTTTCTCCCAAATCCTCCCCTTTCCAAAGGGATTTAGTCAGTTTTGGGTCTCTGCAGACCTCCTCTGGTCCTGCTGCTTCTCAGTTCTGGGGTGTCAGCTGACGTCAGTCCCGGTGATATCTCCTAGCTGCAGTACCTTAACTGCTTGCGTCTTTGCTGAGCACGGGCCTTTGCTTGACACAGGCTCCTGCTTGACGTGAGAGACTCCATTTTGCCCTCTACAGACTTGTAGACCTCTGCCTCAATCTCTCTCTTCCTCCCAGCCCAAGGGAGCCTCTTTATCATCCTAGAGAGAATCCACTTCTTTCTGTTTCTTCCTCACACTCTGTGCACAAATACCTTTGGTAACTGGTTAGAAGTCTCCCCTGCCAATTTTGCAATACGGACGTACAAGGACAGCCCGGGGAATTCCTGCATTTCAGGAAAGTCCCTATCCCCTTTTAGTGGGCTGTGTTGAGTAGGCAAAAAGAAGCTTCTTTATGAAAGACATGTGTTGTAAATGTTAATTTCCAGAAGTGTTATTTATTGGGCCCTTATTTTACACACATGAAAATGCTGCCGTTTCCAGTCAGATTAGCCATCCCATTTCCAGAGGCATGAAGAGAGAAGGCAACTGAAGAGAGAAGAACCCCATTTGGAATGAGGTGAGATTATTTCTGTTGCCCTTTTTGTAGCTGGAGCTGAAGATCTTTTTCCCGTATCATTCATTATTCCCAGAGGAAATGAGAGACAAGGGAGTCATTGTAGTTTAAGTAGCTAAGTAGCAAAAAAGAAACAAAAAGTCAAAATCCTATAACATTCTTCATTCTGACCCCAAAAGACAGAAAAAGTTACTCACCCTACTCACTTTGCTTACCTCAGTTTATTTTTGTCCCCTACTGTGCTTCATTTTTAAAAATTGTGATAAAATATACATAACATGAAATCTACCAGTTTAACCATTTTTAAGGGTACAGTTCAGTGGCATGAGTACTTTCACTGTTGGGCAACCATCACCACCCTCTACCCCAGACTTTTTCATCTTCCCCACCGAAACTCTGACTGTACCTATTGAACAGTAAGTCCCCATTCCCCTTCCCCCAGCCCCTATAAACCACCATTCTGCTTTTTGTCCCTATGCATTCAATGGCTCTGAGTATCTCCTATAAGTGGAACGTACAGAATTTGTCTTCTGTGACTGGCTTATGTCACTTAGCACAATGTCCTCAAGGTGCATCCATTTTGCTCTTTTTTTTAAAACTTCTTTTAGGAGGCTTTATTTTTAGAGCAGTTTTAGGTCCAGAGGGAAAATTGGGAGGAAATTACAGAGATTTCTCATCTACCCCCTGCCCCTACACACGCTTAGATAGCTTCCCTGATTATCAATATCCCTCACCCGAGTGGTACATTTGTTACAAATCAGTGAACCTATATTGACACGTCATTATTACCCAAAGACCAGAGTTTACATTAGGGATCGATGTTGTTGTCACACATACTGTGGGTTTGGACAAATATATAATGATGTGTATCCACCATCATTGTATCATATAGAGTAGTGCAGTGTTCTGCCGATTCATCCCTCTGTCTGCCCCTCTTTTTTTTTTTAATTAATTTATTTATTTGAGAAAGAGAGAGTGAGCATGAGCGGGACAGGCAGAGGGAGAGGGAGAGAGACTCCCAAGCAGACATTGCACTGAGTGCGGAACCTGACACTGGGTTCGATCTCACCACCCTGAGATCTTGACCTGAGCTGAAACCAAGGGTTGGATGTTCAGCCAACTGTGCCACATAGACGCCCTTCCCTTTTTAAAAAATGTTTTAAAGTAATCTTTACACCCAGTGTGGGACTCAGACTCACATCCCAAGGTCAGGAGTCACATGTTTTACCAACTGAGCCAATGAGGTGCCCTCCCCTTTTTTTAAAAGATTTTATTTATTTATTTGTCAGAGAGAGAACATGCTCACATAAGCAGGGGGAGCGGCAGGCAGAGGAAGAAGCAGGCTCCTTACTGAGCAGGGAGCCCAATGTGGGGCTCTATCCCAAGATCCCAGGATCATGACCTGAGCCGAAGGCAGATGCTTAACCGACTGAGCCACCTAGGCGTCCTCTGTCTCCCTTTTTAAATGATCAGTATAGAGAACATTCTACTGCAAGCTTTGCACAAGTAAAAGCTCTAAGGGAATCATTTTAAGAGAAATGCTCTCTGTGGACCAGTGGGCAAAATTACACAGGGGACTGCACACCGCTTGTATCTTCAACAGCCTGAAAAGATTCTGGTATGGTAAAGGCATTAGGATTTTTTTTTTTTAACCTGAGAATATACTTATTTCAGTACTTTTTCTAAGGAAAGGAGCAAAACTCCTTGCCACCATCTGTCTGGTGTGTAGACATGGTGTTCGCCACACCCAGCCGGGCTCACAGGTGCATTTTTGGATCAGCACTCTCCACCTGGGCTACCTCATGCCACGGTCCCACACAGAGGCATGAAAATGGCTGCAGAGCACTTGTTCAATCACCTGTCCGGGTCTATATGTGTCAGAGTGCCTGGGAGGCTCAGTGGATTAAGTGTTTGCCTTCTGCTCAGGTCATGATCTCAGGGTCCTGGGATCAAGCCCTGAATTGGACTCCCTGTTCAGTGGGAAGCCTGCTTCTCCCTCTGCCACTCCCCCTGCTTGTGCGCTGTCAATCTCTCTCTCTCTCTCTCACTATATCAAATAAATGTAAAAAAACAAAAACCCAAAGTCTATGTGTACCTATTATAGAAATCATCAAGTCTCAGAATGACTACTGTAGTGATAGTGATGTGGTGGTGATTTTATTTTTTCCTTTTATTTATTTACTTGTTTTTAGGATTTTATTTTTAAGTAATCTCTACATCCAGCATGGGGCTCGAACTCACAACCCTGAGATCAAAAGTCATGCACTCTACCCACTGAGCCAGGTGGGCGCCTCTCCTTTTGTTTTCTTTCTGGGGGCCAGAGCAAATACCAGACAAAGGAAGGAGATAGAGCAAAGCCAGGGTTATGGGGGCAGAGCCCATGTAGGACTCAGAACTTCCTGTTCCTGCTCCTTCTTTTTCTCATCCCCCAAACAAAATCCCAACTCCAACACACACTGCTTCAGAAACAGACGGGGTTTTATCTAATTGATTGACTACAATTGATTTTATTGGTTTTATCTAATTGATTGGTACAGAAAGGCAGCAAAGATTAATAAAAAATTGCAAGAATTCAGAGCTGCAAATGAGAGCCATTTCTGTAATCCTAGAGATGAAATGGAGGAAAGACAAGGTGGGCAGTGTGGCTGGAGGGCAGTGACTGAGAAGCATGGGGAGACCAGTTCGATACATGATTTATGCACATGCTGAACTGCTGTACTGCTATTACAGGTGATGCATACGAAGACCTTTATTATTTTTTAAGATTTATTTACTAGAGACAGAGGGAGAACATGAGTAGGAGAGCCAGAGGGAGAAAGAATCTTCAGAAGACTCCCTGCTGAGCGTGGAGCCAGACATAGGATTCGATCCCAGGACCTTGGGATCAGGACCTAAGCCAAATCAAGAGTCAAACTCTCAACCGACAGAACCGTTCAGGCGCCCTCCTACGAAGACTTTTAATGACATAGGAATATGCTCAGTATGAAAAAATCAAATGAAAGCAAAAGCCACTTTCCATCACTGCAACCATGAACCAGCTCCATTCTGCAAACATAACAGTGATTCAGCCACTTAAATAAAAAAGGCCTCCTCCTTGGTGTCACAGTTCCTACTCACACTTAGGCAACAATTTATAGTCCCAAACTAGAACATTAACAAATGCATTCAGTCCCATTTATTCATTCCACAAATACTGCATTCCTACCATGTACCTCAAAGAATGCAGGCATGGTCCTTGCCCTCCCACAGCTTCTGCAGTTTGATACGTTTATAGAGAATCTTTTCCTATTTTGCAGATGTCATCATCTCAATGAGGCCTGCCATGATCACCTTGATAATATCAAAACCTCGCCCTCCACACCTGGGGCTCCTGATTACTCTTACCCTGCTAACATTTCTCTTTTTTCCAAAGCATGAATCACCTCTCACATGCAATAGAATTCGTCCATTAATTTTTTATTCGTGTGTATGAAGGGAAGGAGAAATTCTTCTCTATCCTTCAGGGTTTTCCAGCTGGACTAAGAATTAAATTGACATGAGACCCATTCCCAGGAGGAACAAGCAGAGTTTTATTACATGCTCATGGAGGTCCAGTAATGAAATGGGGACCTAAGAAATGACCAAAGCAGGCAGATTTCATACTTCTTAGACAAAGAGACAATAAACCTGTGAGAAATTGACAGGACAAAGAGAAGTTAACTGGGAGCTTCACTTACAAAGGAATTCTCAGCTGAGTTTGGGCTAGGGTAGTAAATTAGATTAGTAAAAAGTAACAAGGGTTGTTTATTCAGGCTTCTCTGTTCTAAATTTTCCATCTCTCATGAAAAGGATGTCTCTTTACGGCCTGGTAGAAGGAGGGGATTTTTCACAGGAGAGTGTTATTTCCTGCTTTCAGGGGGATGGGGGAGGGGCTGAGTGTCCTTCTTGCACAAGAAACTTTTATTTTTAATAATCAATATGCCAAAGTGGAACATTTCGGGGAAGCCTGTCCTTGGCTCCTCCACCTATAGCCTGTGTGGTAGAATTCAGAGTCTGTGATTTGCTGGTACACCTAGATGAATGTCTAGTTCAGGGTAAGCTCAAAAGGATTCGTTGAATGAGAAAGATTGAGATTATAAATAATAGATCTAGGGTGCATGGGTGGCTCAGTTGGTTAAACAACTACCTTCGGCTCAGATCATGATCCCGGAGTTCTGGGATCGAATCCCGCAATGGGCTCCCAGCTCCACAGGGAGTCTGCTTCTCCCTCTGACCTTCTCTCCTCTCATGCTCTCTCTCTCACACTCTCTCTCTCAAATAAATAAATAAAAATCTTTTAATTAATAAATAAATACTGGATCTACTATGATAATTTTCCTAAAACAAAGAGGTCTGTCCCAAAGTGGAACTCTCTTCCTCTAGGGACAGAAAGCTGCTTGCCTTTTTTTTTTTTTTAAGGTTTATTTATTTATTTGAGAGACAGAGCCGGTGCCCAGGCGTGCAAGCATGGGGAAGGGGCAGAGGGAGTGGGAGATTCTCAAGCCGACTCCCCCTGAGAGCAGAGCCTGATGAGAGACTCGATCTCATGACCCTGAGATCATGACCTGAGCTGAAATCAAGAGTCAGACACTCAAATGACTGAACCACACAGGTGCCCTGCTGCTTGCCTTTAGTAATAAATGATTCCCCACCCCATTCTGCAAGGTTTCAGAGGAGGGTACACCTTCCCTCACCGTCCTATTCAATCTCTTAGCAAGTCTATTGAACCTCAGAACTTTTCTCCACCCCATCACTTCTCTCTGTCTCTGCTTACCTAGCCAAGCTCCCATGGTCTCTCTCTTCACAGACTCCTAGACCTGGCCCCCTTGAATTCACTTTGCCCTCTTAGAATCCATTCTTCAAACAGAGCAACAGTTTAAAAAACACACATGAAAAAACACACATGAAGTAGATCTTATAACTGCCCTGCTTAAAGCTTTTAACATCAGGCCATTACCTTTAGAAAAAGACCCAAATTCCTAAGAGGCCCACAAGATAATACCTGGCCTGGTCCTTGGTCCCCCTCTTGGCTCCCTTTTACTCAGTCAGTCCTGGAAGCCTCTCAAGATCTTTCCTTCCCTGGCATTCTCTGGCCTCCCCAAGGCTGGCTCTGCCCATCCCACAGTTTGCAGTTCACACCACCTCCCGCATCTTGCCTGGCCACCTCAGCCACAGTGGCCCCAGCAGACCCTTCGGCTCCTTACCATATTTCCTAGGTTATTTCTCTCAGAACTTGCCAGTCTCTGAAATACTCGTATACTTAGTCACTGTCCACCCTCTCACTAGAACACACGTGCATGAGAACTGAGACCACACCTGCCCTATTCACATCGTCCCCCCAGCATCAGCACAGTATGTGCTTGGTGATACTTTTTGAGCGAATGTCCAGGGCAGGAAGAAGGAATTAACAAGGCTGACAGTCTTTGTTGCTAGGAAAAAGAACTTGCATCTCCTAATGCTCCAGAATTTTCTATAGTGAATATTAAAAACAATAATCATTTTTTTAAAGTCGGTTATTTTTAGGGGCATCTGGGTGGCTCAGTTGGTTAAGCATCTGCCTTTGGCTCAGGTCATGATCTCAGTGTCCTGGGATCGAGTCCTACATCGGGCTCCTTGCTCAGCGGGGAGTCTGCTTTGGCCTCTGCCCCTCCCCCCACCCCTCCCGCATGCTCATGTGTGTGCATGCGCTCTCTCTCTCTCAAATAGATAAATTAATTTTTTTTTAAGTTGACTATTTTTAAAGAGTAGGTGGGGACAGGCATTCGACCATGAGAAAGTCTGGTGATCCTGGCCTACCACTTTGCCACACGGGGACTGCTGGGGCCCGTCCTGCCCAGGGCAAGTGCCGAGACTGGAAGGCTTCCTTCTGCATCGAGTATGAACACGTCGCTGTGCAATTAGAATTCTAGGCAAGTGTTTTCACTGGTAAGGGAGGCTGCAAGGGGGAGTTCAGCAAACCTCTCACTGGCACTGGACCTGTCCGCACTGCCCTGACCTGGCGCAACCTCCTGAGTTCACGGCAGCCCTCGGTGAGTTGCAGGTTGTGGAAGTGATGCATTTTGTCAGGGAAGAAGGGGTCGCTAGAGGAGCAGGAGGACAGGGGGTGGGGACAGAGTGCCTACAGAGCCGCAAGGAATCTTGGAATGTCATCTCGAATTATCCACCCACACATTCTCAGAGTCAGCCTCTCCCAGCATTGTCCTGGGGCAGCAGGGAGGAAAATGACTTCCCCCTATAATCCCATGAAGTCCCTCCCCTTTGACTGCCTGAGGATTGAGGTGGAGGTTTACAGTACTGCAGAAGGGGATAAAAGATTGAAGAC
Organism: Martes martes; assembly: GCF_963455335.1. NCBI lineage: Eukaryota > Metazoa > Chordata > Mammalia > Carnivora > Mustelidae > Martes > Martes martes. The sequence continues at coordinate 18,647,719 of NC_137900.1, read as the reverse complement.
TTTTTAATTGATAGCCATCTTTATATTGATGATGTCGGTCCTGGCATCCCTGTAACTCATATCGCCAAAAATCCTCAGGTTACACAGGATGACCTGGTGCCAGGCTGGCCCCCTGAGTCTCAAATCTCTAAGCAAGACTAAACTTCCTTGTATTACTAACCAGGTAGACTGACCCTTTGGAACTCAGGGGTCACAGGAAACTGTCTGCACTCTAAACGCCAAAGTTACAGATGGAAGAAAATGACCAAGTGTGCTTCTGAAGAATAAAATGAAAAGCACCTGTCCTCTTTCAAACATCATGGGATGCTTCTCAGGTATTAAACTGAACTATTTCTGGTGTGTCTTACATCTGTCTTGGACTGTTTACAGCATTCACATGGTAGATCTCAGGCATTTACTGCAACTCCTCCAGCTTCTGATGAGGAAAAAGGATGGTTAGGGCCAGTCCTGCCCTCTCTGGCTCCACGGCTGTTACCTCTTGCTGAGGACTAACACCTGGTCCCACCTGGCAGAAGGAGAACCGAAACCCAGATCAAGGATTTGTCTAGGGTCACCAAGAATCTGGTCAATCGAGCCAAGAAGATACCAAATCATTGCGTTCTGAGTCCCGAGAACATACCCTTTGTCTTATACACACTTCCTTGCTTTCAAAAATGACTTCAGGGGGGCACCTGGGTGGCTCAGTTGGTGAAGCGTCTGACTTCAGTTCAGGTCATGATCTCAGGGTCCTGGGATCGAGCCCCACTTTGGGCTCCCTGTTCAGCAGGGAGTCTGCTCCTCTCTCTGCCTCTGCCTGCTGCTGCCCCTGTTGGTGCGCTCTCTCCCTCTCTATCTCTCTCAAATAAATAAAGAAAAACTTTAAAAATACTGGGTGATGGACATTGAGGAGGGTATGTGTTGTAATGAGCACTGGTTTTTATAGAAGACTGATGAATCACAGACCTGTACTCTTGAAAGAATACATTATATGATAATTAATTGAAGTTAAATTTTAAAAAATTAAAATTAAAAATAAATAAATAAAAATGACTTTGAGGTGTCAGCAAGATTATTTAAATTCTCCCAGAAGAGCACAAGATCAGAGAAATACAAACTGAACCCTGGGCGATCCGAGATCTAGAAAGGAAAGGGCATGGGCTGGGGAGGAAGTTGCACTCGCCCCACTTAGCCCCACCTCCGCTCCTCTAGGAAAATGCTGCGACCTCCCCAAAGTGCAGGCAAGAACTTCATAAGGGTGTTCCTGTGCCTTTTGACAGGCATTGCTCCCCTGTTCTGCCAGCCCTGGAACTGATCCAAGGTATCCCCAGCAGCCTAGGTTACACTTACCCCATTTTTTTTCTGTAGATCTGTGGTCCCTTTCCATCCCATCCCAAGCTCATTATCACCTGATTTCATCCACTTACCAGCAAGTTAGCCGCTGCTGTTAGGCTGGTCTTCAGTCCTTCTGGAATTGCTGAGTAGAGGAGCAGGGTGGCAGAGGGTGGCTCAGAGGAGAAGCACCAGTGATCTAAATTTAGAGACATTTGTGTTAGAAACCCAGAGGTTGGAAGAGTCCCTCTTCTTCCCTACTTTTTGAACTCGGTGCATTTATACACAGTCTTGGTCCTCAGGGAAATATCTGGCACTTTGCCTTTGTCTTCTTGGATCTCTGTACCTAGGAAAAATGTTAACAGCATGTGAAGTTTTCCCGAGACATATTTAAACATGATTGCTTTTAAAATGTTCAAATATGGGTGCCTGAGTGGCTCAGTCAGTTAAGCATCTGCCTTATGCTCAGGTCAGGATCCCAGGATCCTGGGATTGAGCCCCATGTTGGGCTCCCTGCTCAGCAAGGAGCTGCTTCTCCCTCTGCCCCTACCCCTGCTCATGCTCTCTCTATTTCTCTCAAATAAAAAAATAAAATATTTTTTAAAATAAAAATAAAATGTTCAAATATTATAGAAATTCAGAGCATAGGCAGAGAATATCCAACTTTGAGACACTTTTACTTTAGGTACTGAGTCTATTTTTTGAATTGGTAATACATTCACATGGCTCAAAAATCAAACATATAAAAGATGTACGGTGAACATTTCCATATCCTCCACCCAGCTAGCTCCTATCTCAACTGCACTAGTAGATACTTTTGTCATTTCCTTTTGTGTCTTTCCAAGTTTCTTCAGCAAATACAGGCAAATATAAATATATAATTATTCCCTCTCTCCCAATTACACATAAGGTAACATAAGCACTGTTTTACATCTTGCTTTTTTATTCTAAATAATAGATATTAAGCAAATTTTGATTCAGAATGTAAAAAAAAACAACCCAGAAATAAGAGCTATATGCATATATATGCACATGCATACACACAGATCTGTGTGTTTGCTTGGGCATGCACACGTGCACGCGCACACGCGCGCGCGCGCACACACACACACACACACACACACACAACTTTTGTTCTCCCTTTCTTTCTTTCTTTTGTATAACTAAGCAAGATAAACGAATTAAGGTGATGACTGTTCAACCTACTCCTCTCCATGGGCCAGAGGAAGAAATAAACCAGGGATAAGATCTGACGAGAAGATTCTGTTTGATGGGTCGTAGCAGAAGGTGGGAGTAGGTGAGCCCATGGAGGGGCCAGAACTGCTCAGGTTCCTGTCTTGCTTGTTCAGAAGAAACTGTGAGATCCAGCTACGTTAGGGACAACCAAATTTGTGGATGTCTCTCTGCTTGGAACCATTATACCCTTTGATTCTTTCTATCATCAGGAAACGAAAATTAGAGCACACCAAGAGAGAGAAACTAGAGAATGGGCTTCTTCTTCTTTATTCTTTATTAAATACAGTGTCAATATAAATACAGACCTCCCCCATCTGTCTGAGAATAAGACTTCCCCACAGTCCAGATAGCCTCAGGGCCCCAAACTGGTGAAGCTCACTCCTTAGCAGGCAGCCAACAAAGGCTTTTTGCTGTGAAGTTCAGCCAACTCTCTGAAAGCAGAATTATTGTAAGGAATCCTCTGACCCAATTTTTAATTTCTCCCAGCACAAACAAAAACTAAAAGTTCATGGGTCAACCAATGATAATCTTTAACTTTCTGCGTGTGCGCACGCGCACACACACACGCTTCAAAGGAACAAGCAAGCATATTTTTCAGAGGGACTTATCCTATTCAAGAGACACGACACTACTCCCGTTCCTCACAACATAGACAAGATATTTCCTGAAAAGAACAGAGAAACCCCAAAGTGTTTTGTTTAAGAACAACAATCCCAGGCTGTTGAGAGGCTCTTACATAGTTAGGTTGGGGGAAATCACACCTACACAGGGAGTTTTTCCAAGTCTTCCAAAGTAGCAACTCCAACCACTGCCCAAACAGCAGAACTCAACTCTGTCTGCATATCCACTGCATTTTCGGCCACTTCTGTCCTGCAACAAAACATCAGCCCATGCACGGTAGCATTCAGCCTCAGGAGCAGAAAATGCCAAGGATAGTTGGTGATTCTTCTTTCTTCTGCCTTCTTTATGCCCTATGCTGCCAATAACAGGTATCCTCTCTTTATTAAATATCTGAGATCTCAGCTGGGGAGATACAGGGTGCACCATCTCTTCCTGTCTTACTCCCTCTAGCCAACACAGGAAGGACTAACGTTTAAACCCTGTTACAGGGGCGCCTGGGTGGCTCAGTGGTTTAAGCCTCTGCCTTCGGCTCAGGTCGTGATCCCAGCGTCCTGGGATTGAGCCCCACATTGGGCGCTCTGCTCGGTGGGGAGCCTGCTTCCTCCTCTCTCTCTGCCTGCCTCTCTGCCTGCTTGTGATCTGTCTGTCAAATAAGTAAATAAAAAATAAAAAAAAAATTTTTAAACCCTGTTACAATGAGCAAGACTTGGGACGCCTGGGTGGCTCAGTGGGTTAAGCCACTGCCTTCGGCTCAGGTTATGATCCCAGGGTCCTGCCATTGAGTCCCACATCGGGCTCCTTGCTCGGCAGGGAGCTTGCTTCTCTCTCTGCCTCTGCCTGCCTCTCTGCCTGCTTGTGTGCTCTCTCTCTCTCTCTCTCTCCTCTCTGACAAATAAATAAATAAAATCTTTTAAAAAAATGAGCAAGACTCAGGCAAAGAATTAAAGGCAGAGTTGGGGTCAAAACCAAGAGAAGACTCAGTAGCATAAATCAAACTGACATTTCGATAGTTGAAAGAATATAAGTTGAAATGCCCTTCGGATGACATTGTCTAGCCCCCTCTTTTTACGGAGTTCTAGAAGATAACTCATCCAAGATGGCGCAGTTAGTGATGGAGCAGAGGGCAGAGTCCACTGTTCAAGCCTACTTCCTGCGACTCCTTGTTTTCTCAGGAAGGGAAGTCAGTAGCCTAATGTTGCACTGGCTTATCTTCGAGGGATTCTCCTTGTCCTATGGTGCTGGGTGGCTTATGCGGATATGCGCTGGGCTGCATCCCTGGACTCTTTCCACTGAAAATAACAGAAACTCAACTCTGACCAACTCAGGCAGAGGGGAAATGAATCCATTCATGGAACTGGGAGCCAAACCTCAAGGCGGCGGACAAGGGGGAGGCTTTGCTTCATGGAAACCTGGACAAAACCCCCATGCACTGTAAGCTGTATATTTGCACAAGTCTTTGTCCTCTATTTTTGTTTTTCTTTTCACATCATTTTGTTCTCTCAGACTGGCTTTCTCCTCAGGCCTGAAACCATGGCCAGGGACTGTCCCGTCTTTGCCATGAGAGAAGGGACTGTCTTCCCTTGCTTCTAGTTCAAAATCACCTTGAAAGGACTCTGGAGCCTTTGGGTCGCACACCTACTCCTGCACCCAGGTGTGTGGAGCAGTAGGACTGGAAGCACCCCAATAGTGAAGTGAGGTGGGTGGGATGGTCTTCACAGAGGAAAAGCAGAGGCCTGGGAAAGCAAGAACTATATATATCCCCTCTCCTTCCCCTCCTTTGCATAGTTTGGCATGATGACCTCATCTCAAATTCTGTCAATAATCAGAATTCTGAGCTGTTTTGCTGATGTACACTGTCTGTCAGACATTCCAGTTCATCACCCATGCGGGTAAGACTACTCAGTATGAGGTATTGGCCCAGTGGAAAACCAAGTTTCAACAGAAAATCAATGATTAACATTTTTATCCTGAACCAAAGTGCTAGGTGACATTACAAAAGAAAGACATTTTTATTTTAAAATCACTAAATCCTTATTGCTGCAAATTGCACATGACCTTAAATGAACTCAGAAGATCATATATCATTGGGAAATACTGATCATGTAAGAACACTGTATCCTAGGGCTTCAGCAAAAAAAAAAAAAAAAAGAAAGAAAAAAAAAAGACTCTATCTCTCTTGCCCTTCCTGTCCTGGCATCTCAGATTGAACTTCTGAGATTTATTAATTTCATTCTTCTCGGCTTAGACAACTCGGAGAGAAGAAATACTTCACCCCTTCCTTTTACTGGTAAAAAAAAAAAAATACAGAATTGTTTCTTCTGCAAACATTCCAATGACTCTTCAGTTTCATTTATGATTTTCTTTGCCACAGATATTCTTCAGCCACAGGAGCTCTCCAGTGTCTCACTAGTCTCAAATTATATGAAGGCCGGCAGCAGCAGCAGACACTCAGGGCTCCTTTCTTCATAGGAGTGGAGGCTCAGATGTTCTGAGCTGACCCTGCCTACTGGCCACAATTGATGGCTTCAAGAATGAGCCCCCGATCCAAGGAGCGTTCATCACAATCTCTCCCAGGATTTAAAAAAAATTGTGGTAAAATACAAATAACCAAAAACTCTACCATCTTACTCATTTTTATATGTAGAGTTCAGCAGTATTAAGTACATTCATATTGTTGTGCAACCAACCACCAGAAGGCGTCCAGCTAGCAAAACTGCAACTCTTTACCCGTTAAACAACTTCCCCTCCTCCCAGCCCTGGCTGCTGTCATTCTACTTCCTGTCTCTGTGCATGTGACTACTCTCTTATACGTCGCGTAAGAAAAAAACCAGTATTTACTCCCACAGGACTACCACGCTCACCACACTTCTGACACGGGAGGGGTGAGTGCTTTCCCCCACCAAGCAATTCTGCCACACCAGCTGAGGATCCTGCAATTTAACTTGCTTCTGACCTCTCTGCCTTATGTGAGCATCGGTCCCACAGGACAAGGGCTCAGTCCCTCAAGACTTTCGATGCCAATAGCAAGAAGTAGGTCCCCAGGTTACCCACGTCTTCTGTCTGACTTGGCTACAGCCAGAGGTTCGCATGACCTTCTCCCCCATTGGATTCAATTATTCTCTAGAACAGCTCACAGAACTCAGGGACACTTGCTTATATCTACCAGGATATAACAAAGGATATGGAAGAACAGTCAGGTTAAAAAAAATACATAGGGCGAGGTCTGGGAGGGTTCTGAGGGCAGGAGGTTCCGTACCCTGTGTGGCACGTGCCACCATCCTGGTACATGGTTGTGTTCACTGACTCCTGGAAGCTCTCAGAAGCCTATACTACTGAAATTTATTTTGAGGCTTTCTCACGTAGGCATGATCAATTATTAACTCCATTTCCAGCCCCTCTCTTCTCTTTAGAGGAGGAGGAGCCGAGCTAAAAACTCCAAGCTGGTAATTATGTCTTGTTTCTTTGGTGACCAGCCCCCATCCAGGAGCCATCTGGAATCCCACCCAGAGTCACCTCAACAGAACAAAGGATGCTTCTAGTGCTCTTATCACTTAGGAAATGACAAGGGTTTTTGGAGCCCGGTGCCAGGATTCAGAAGCCCATATATATAGATTTTAAATATATGTATTTTAGAGACCAATATATCTATTTTCTATTACCTCACATATGTATATACCACATTCTGTTTATCCATTCATCCATCACAGGATGGGTGGGGCCTTCCACATTTTGGCTATTTTGACTAATGCTGCCATGAACATGGGTGTGCAAGTACATATTTGAGACCCAGCTTTCAGTTCTTTGGGGTATATATTCGGAAGCAGAGTTGCTGGGTCATATAATAGTTCTATTTGTAATTTTGGGGGGAACTCCATACTGTTTTTGGTAGTGGCTGCACCATTTCACATACCCCCCAACAGGGCACAAGGCTTCCTCTTTCTCCACGTCCTGACGAACCGTGGGTACTTTCTGGAGTTTGTTGGTTTGTTAGAGTCGCCATCCTAATGGGTGTGAGGTGGTTTTGCTAGGATTTCTAACTGGAACTGAGGAAGATGGTCATTCTCTCCAAGGACAGAAGCCATGCTGGTGGGACTCCAGAGTTAATTATTATATTTTCTTGACACTGTGAAGAAACACAGCCTGTGTTGTTTCAGGGATGCTAATTAATCCTACTGTTCTTCCAGGTTCTGAACCCAGCTGAAACCTATTCACGGAATCCCAATAGGCCCTAAAGGGGCTTAAAGTAGCCACCTCAGTACTTTTCAAGGGGAACTGCAGCCTAGGAAGGAGGGCCAAATCCAAACTATCTTTCTCTTCTCTTCCTTCACGGGATGGAATGGACTTACCAGGCAATGGCAGGCAGCGGGGACAGGCAGGATCCAGAAGGAGGAGGCTGAGCCTGTGTGATGAACAACCCCCCTGCTGACCTCAAACAGGCAGAATAAGACCCTCCATCCTGGGAGAAGGAAGGGCGCCCGACAAGGAGAATGAACGCTGAAACCCTAAAAGTTCTGAGAAAGCAGACACTCACCTTTATAGACTTCAGCTGACCCAAGAACGGAGGGGAAAACGTCTCTTTCCAGATGCCCCCAATATTTCTAACATTTGGGTTTCTTAACACACACAGCTCAGTCCTGCGCGAGGGCAGCCGTTCTTCCTGGGAAAACGTTGAGTGCTCCCGGCCCTCATCAGCGTCCCCTTGTGAGTCCTCCTGAGGTCAGCCATGGGACCCCGAAGGCTCTGAGGTGGGTCTCAGTGGAGCACGGATTAAATTCCCTCAAGCCCATCCCAATGCTCTGACCTCAAAATGCGCGCCGCAGTCTGCCTTCCGTCTTGGATTTTCCCAGGTAAGGCATTCATTCATTCGCGAGAGCTCGCTGGACATTATGCAATGAATTCAAATGAGGCATAAATCCACTCCAAAGAACAAATGCCGGCTATATTAAAATGCCCTGATTTGAACTGTATGAAATGCCTCACATTATTAAATTCTCAGGGAGGAATTAAAGTCTAAAAAAAAATTAATATCCTTTCTCTTGAAGGTTGAGCTCTAAAGAAATTAAAAATCCACAATTATTTCCTGCCCGCTTTCCCTTCGGTTCGGGGTCAGTCCGAGGGGGCTCGTTCAGCGACGGCGGGAGAGTCGAATTCTTTCCACAGCGGCCTCCGCGGCAGCACAGTCTCGGCTTCCGGTTCTCCAGGAGGTCGCTTCCTGCGCGCGTTTGTCTGGAGTCCCTGACTCGTAAACGGAAACTCAGATGGGAGAGACCCACCTTGGCAGGGTGGGTCCTGCCGCCACGGAGCCCTCCCCACGGCTTGTACAGGGCCAAGGCCGGCCCGAGGCCCCTGGGCTGGGGCGGGAGCTCGCCTCAGAAGCGGCTTCTCCTCAAAACCCACCTCAGGGAGGCACCTCAGCCTGCTGGGAGGTAAGACTCGCCTCATTCTGGCAGGCGCCCTGCCTCTTCTTCACGGGCCTTTGAAGTCCCTGAGGAGATGAAGCTGTTGCTGATTCCGCTGAAGTCACCGGCAAGGGCTGAAGTCGCAACGTTAAGTGTTAGTTAGACGGCCGCCGGCCCGCAAGGCCCATTTCTCAGCCAAGGCGCGAGGCATTGACTCTCCTTCAAGGGAGAACGGGGGAGATGGAGAAATAGGCGGAGAGGCGTCTTTTTGTTGTAGAGAAGAGTGACGGGGACGAACCCCAAGTGATTACAATCTCTCTGTAAATTGTGGAACAGAGTTAGCTCCCTTGAGTGGAAAGTTCGATGCTGGTCCTGCTGGTCCTGTTTATAAAAGGAGATACCTGAGTACTTGCTTGGGCAGCACATTTATTAAAATTGGGACAAAAAGGAAATACCTTAAAGGTATGGCAAAATCATGGACAACTGAGGGTTGTAGGCCTGAAGCTTTATTTTAACCTAAAGCACTAAAATCGTAAGCCCCAGTAAAAGGTTCAGGGTAAATCTGCTCCTATCAGTGAAAGAAAACACCAAACTTCACCTTATCAGTTGTATTCAAAACCCAGGCCTTGAAGACTATGGACTTCACTCTGTATAAGATGAGTGATTTCTGCAAAAAGTTATTATTATTTATTTTTAAGTAGGCTTTACGACCCTGAGATTACCTCACATAAATTACCAGCTCAAGAAAGCTGGGCTTTGTAAGGAATGCCCTAAGAGTCCAACGCTTAACCAACCGAGCCAGGTGCCCCTGGAAAATGTTATGTAATTTTTAAAAAATTATAATATTTAATTTTTAAAAATAAAAAATGAATGGAAATCTATACCAAAAATTTTGAGGCATTAGCCAATTTAAACTTATTATTTAGTTACAAGATTATTACATTAACTACGTTGGAGAAGAGGGCCACTATAGAAAATAATATAAGCCTAAGCATCCATAAAGAACGGGAAACCAAGAAAACCATGTTCCATAGCTTCAAATTTGCCTTTCTTGCCAATCAACCCAAAAAGTAGCCAGCTGTTCACTTGATTGTAAGCAGTAGCTTGAACCAGGGTATGACTGATAGAAAGGGTATGAAGATAACACCTCTGACCCCTCATAGGTTTTAAAGTCTTGGAATAATATGTGAAAATGTCTCCTACCTGATATACAGTAAGGCACTAGATTCTTTCCTGCTTTCCTTTAAAAAAATATTTTATTTATTTATTTATTTATTTAAGAGAGAGAGAGCATGCACGCAGAGGGGCAGAGGGAGAGGAGAGAGAAAATCTCAAGCCGTCTCCCCACTGAGTGCAGAGCCCAACGTGGGGCTCAACGCCATGACTCTGAGATCATGACCTGAGCTGAAATCAATAGTCGAGAGCTTAACTGAGCCACCCAGGAGCCCCAATGTAGTAGGTTCTTAAGAAAGATTTAGTTGGACTTTGATGTAAAGAAATTAGAGCTATTTACTAAGTTGATTTTAGGTTCTTTTTTAATTGAAATATATTTGACGTATAACATTTTGTTAATTTAAGGTGTACAACTCATTGATTTGATACATTTGTATGATTGTCATTGTAGTGGTAGTTAGTACCTGTACCACATCACATAGCTATCATTTCTTTTTAGTGGTTGGAGTAATTAAGATCTAGTCTCTTAGCAAGCTTCATGATTATAATACAATATTGTTGCATTTATTTACTACACTGCGATTACATCTATAGGACTTTCTTAGTACTTGTTATAAGTTTGTAGTCTTACACAACACTTCTCCTATCCCCTCTCCCAATTTTTGTGTTTTCACACCATGGCCAAATTTTATCGTATAAGATAAAATGACCTGGGATTATCCAGTTTTAAGATCTTTGTGAAGTTTTGTTTTTGTTTTTTCTGGCATAGAGATAAAAGCCTCCTCCACAATCAAGGGCGTTGAGGACTGTCTTTTGGAGACCTTAAAATAAACCAAGTAATCCTCACTGGTCACTCAGGAACAAAGTTAATGATTATCTAATCTATAGGAGGTGTCCTTATCTAATTCTAAACTGCTTGGTTGTTTCTGTTTTTCCGCTATTAAATTCACACTAGTTTAAAATTTACAAGCTGTCCTAAGAGGGAATGAGCCCTTTCAACCCTTACAGTAAGTACATTATGTGCCTTGTGAGCAACATCAAGTGAGGCCTTAAATCATAGACATTTGCCTTTTTTTTTTTTTAATTCTTTGACCAAATTACGTTTTTAAGATTCTGCATAGATGCCTCAGTTTGAAAACTTGGGCTTTCACTGTAACAAAAGGGTTTTTAGTTTTTGTTTTTGGTTTTTTTTAGAGGGGAATCTCACATAAATTACCTCACATAAATTACCAGCTCAAGAAAGCTGGGCTTTGCAAGGAATGCACAAATGGAGAAGGACTTTGCCCCATAGAGGAACGAAGCAAAGGTGGGAAAGCCTTGCATTTTACACCGCTGCAGTTTGGTCAAGAGTGGGCAGAACTGAACGTCTGAAGCATTCTCCCCAGTGTTTTCATACCACAGGTCATGACCCAATAGTGGATTGTGAAACCTACTTAGTGGGTTGCAAACAGAATTTTCTTTAAAGGAATGAAACAGAACAGAACATACTAGAATGTGACTAGAAGTACAGTAAGAACTGTTTGATGAAATTTTCCACTCACTATGTGTGCACACAAGGCAGTTGTGGGCTAGGACAATCACCTTTTCCTTTGCATAAAGTATAATTTTTACTGTGGCAGTTTGAATATACTATGTAGGAAGCCATCAGGGGTACAAAGCTCTGAGAGGTTACATAGTAAAGCTCATTTTCCACATGGATACTAGGACAGACATTTTAAAAAATAAATGGAAACAGGACATACAAGATGACAGATCATATGTTTGTATTTTCCAAGGTCTCTGTGATGACTGTGATGAAAAGAACTCAGGGTCATGAGTTCAAGTCCTACATTGGGCTCCACACTGGGCATGGAGTCTACATTGAAAAAAAAAATCAAATAACCTAAAGTAAGTGGAGTAAAATATGAAAAGCCCCCGTTTGTCCCTCCACACAGTACTACTGCCTTCTGCAGAGTCACCGTCAACAGCTTGACATGTATTATTAGAGTATTTTCTAGGCACACACAGACCCAAATGTATACCATATGTATGTAAACAGGTTTTTAACCATATGAATGTAAAAAGTGTGCAATAAGTATTATGGCAGAACTTGTTTTTTGTATCAGTATGTCCTTTTTATTTTATTTTTTAGGTAATCTGTACACTCACCGTGGGACTCGAACTCAACACTGATAACGAGTTGCATGCTTTACTGATTGAGCCAGCGACGTGCCCCATATCAGCACATCTTAAAAATATTTCCATGTCCATACTACAGAGCTGCTGTTTTTATCTGCTGCAGAGTACTGCATGGTAGGAACTGATAAGTCCTAATTCAGTAATTTCCACATTTATGTACAATTATATTGTTTCTTTATTATTATTTCAAAAAATACTTCAATACACATTCTTATTACTGACTCTTAGGACTCTTGTGTGAATATTTAGGTTGGATGCTTAGAATCGTGGTTATTAAACCAGAGGCTAGATGCATTTTAAATATTGATATACACTGCCAAATTGTCCACCCCCAAAACTGTATGGACTTAAACTTCCTTCAGCAACGAGAGTGCTCTTTGTCCACATAATCTCCAGCACTAGCTGTTATCAGTCATTCTGTATCTGCCACTTTAAGGACTGAAAATACTATTGCACTTTAAATTTTTTATTTCTTATGAAGTGAATGTTTATGTTTAGCTTTATAAAAATATTTTTATATCCTTCATCCATTTTTTCTCTGGTTTGTAGGTACATTTTTAGCTATGCTTAACTTGTTAGGTTTTACATATTTTCCCAACCTTTTGTCTATTTGTGTACAGAAGTTTGACATTTTTTTTTTAAAGATTTATTTAAAAGAGACAGAGACAGAGAGAGCATGCAGGGAAGCACGCACAAGCGGGATGGGGAGAGAGAATCTGAAGTAGACTTGTGCTGAGCTTGGAGCCTGATCTCAGGACACTGAGGTCAGGACCTGAGCTGAAACCAAGAGTGGGACACTTAACCCACTGCACCACCCAGGCGCCCCAGAATTTTAACATTTTTTTAGTGTGGGCAAATCTATCAGTTTTTCTTTTGTGGAGACTGGGTTTTGTGTCTTGCTTAAGAGGGCCTTCTTCACCCCATTTATTAAAAGTCATTTTCTGATATTTCTAGTTATTTTTGTATTTCAGGGTTTAACTCATCTGGATTTTATTTCTTTTCCATGGTATGAAAGAAGAAAATGTTTTCCAAGTAATGACTAATCAGAACATCATTTACTGAATAGTTCAAGTCTTCCTTACCTATTTGTAATGCCATTTTTCAAGTACTAAATTCCTGTGTATACATATCTCTGTTCCTGGATTCTCTGTTCTTTGCCTTTAATCTATTTGATTATTCCTGTGCTGGTACCACACTGTTTCATTAACTTTGGCTCCCTGGACTGCTTTGATTTCGATAATGTTTTGTGCATGGTCTTCCAGATGAGAATTGTGATCAGGTTGTCCTATCCATTTAAAAACCTTGTTTTGGTTATATGAAATTGCTATGAATTTACAAGTTTACTTGGTGGAATGGACACATTAACTGTGTTGGGTCTTCCTCTTAGAACTGTGGCATGCCTCTCCATTTGGGGTGAGTCTTTTTTAATATCCTTCAGCATAGGTTGTTTTTTATTATTATTCATAGGTGCCTTCACATTTCTCTGTTAACCTTATTTCTACACAAATGGGATCTTCTCCTCCATACATTTCCTAACTGGTTATTGCTGGTGTATAAAAAAGTTTTTGGTATTGGTGTTGGTGTTGTGCCCTGACTGCTTACTAAGCTTCTCGTAAATTATAATACCATGCCAGTAGATGATCACTAGTTTCCTTTTGGTCCAAAAACATTTATTTACGATGACAACTATCTTACTTTGTGTTGTGTATACTTTTTAGTACTATCTTTGGGCAGAGGAGAGGGAATCTCAGACTCTCTGTGGAGCACAGAGCTGGACGCAGGGTGTGATTTCACGACCCTGAGATGATGAACTGAGACGAAATCAAGAATCAAATGCTTAACCAGCTGAGCAACCCAGGCATCCCAGTATTTATCTTTTTAAAAGAAGTTCTCATACTACCTTTTCAATTTCTCCTTAATTACTTGGTCTATTTACATTTTCTACTTCTTATGTATTTTTAGTTCTGTGTTTTTTTTAAAGTAATCACATTTCATCTAGTTCTTTCAAATTTATTGGAATGAAGCTATATATTCACATTAGGAGTAAATTGTAATAATACTCCCTTCTAATTAAAAAAGTCTCTATATGTACGTTATCTTTTTTTTTTTTTAAGATTTTATTTATTTATTTGACAGATAGAGATCACAAGTGGGCAGAGAGGCAGGCAGAGGCAGAGAGAGGGGGAAGAAGGCACCCTGCTGAGCAGAGAGCCCGATGCGGGGCTCGATCCCAGGACCCTGAGATCATGACCTGAGCTGAAGGCAGAGGCTTTAACCCACTGAGCCACCCAGGCGCCCTGCTGTTAACTTTTTAAATCCCTTGCTTCTTTCAGCTTACCTTGTTTTCTGGTTTCTTAAGTTTTATTTCACTCATTTTCTGACTTCCTCCCCTTTCTCCCTCCTTCCTTCCCTTTCTTTTCTCCTTTTTTAAAAAGACTTTATTCCTAAGTAATCTCCACACCGAGTGTGGGGCTCAAACTCACAACCTGGAGATCAAGTCGCATGTTTCACTGACTGAGCCAGCCAGGTGCCCCTCTTTTCGATTTTCTTTTCTTTTCCTTTTTTTTTTTTTTTTTAAGATTATTTATTTATTTATTTATTTGACAGATAGACATCACAAGCAGGCAGAGAGAGAGAGGAGGAAGCAGGCTCCCTGCTGAGCAGAGAACCCGATTCTGGGCTTGATCCCAGGACCCTGGGATCATGACCTGAGCCGAAGGCCAAGGCTTTAACCCACTGAGCCACCCAGGCACACCTCAATTTTATTTCTTAAAAAATAAGTCAAAACTTATAAATTTTCCTCTAACATGTTATTTAGCAGAATCTCTCCCAGGTTTTGAGAAGTAACTTTTATTCATTCTAAATTGTCTCTAGTTTGTTTTGAGTTCCCCCATCAACGAGTTAATGAAAGGTATAAAAGGTAATTAAAAAATGTCTAAGTGGACTAATTTTGTTACTACTTTTATTCCATTTTGCAAAGAGAACACTATCTGTAGAATCTTTGCATTTTACAAGTTTCCCCCCTCATATCAACCATTTTGATTGTTACATAGATCTTCCAAAAGAACATGTATTGTATTCATGGTGGAAACAAGATACTTAGGAGATAATACCTTCCCTATCTTGATCTATCAATGCTGGGGGTGGGACCTGAGTTTTTTGCTTTAACATTATTATACAATAAAATGATGTGGGAGGGGGTGCAGTTCTATGACTTTTTTTTTTTTTAAGATTTTATTTTATTTGACAGAGAGAGAGAGAAATCACAAGTAGGCAGAGCAGCAGGCAGAGTGAGAAGGGGAAGCAGGCTCCCTGCTCAGCAGAGAGCCCGATGTGGGGCTCGATCCCAGGACCCTGAGATCATAACCTGAGCTGAAGGCAGAGGCCCAACCCACTGAGCCACCCAGGCACCCCCAGTTCCGTGATTTTTGACCTATGTATGGGTTTGTATTACCACCACCAAAATCATAATCACGATCATAATACAGAAGTTCATCACTGAAGGGTACACCTCTGCATAGCCTCTTTGTAATCAAATCACTCCCCTTCCCCCAAACCTGACAACCACAGGTCTATCCTCTATCACTATAGTTTCGCCTTTTCAAGAATGTCAAATACATGAAATCATGGAGTATGTAACTTTTGGGCTTCTTTCACTTAGCCTAGGACTTTGAGATACATCCAAGCTGTTACATATGTAATTAATTCCTTGTTATTGCACATGTGGATACACTATCATTTGCTTATTCATTCACCTGTTGGAAGACATTTTGGTGATTATGAATGGAGCTGCTATAAACATACATGTATAGGTTTTTATGTGAACATGAGTTTTCATCTATTTAGAGTGAACACAGAGGAGTGATGGCGGGGTCATATGGTATGTTTAATATTTAGAGACGCTGCCAATCTGATTTGAGTGGCCATATTATTTTGCATTTCTACCAGCAATCTATGAGAATTCCCATTGTTCTGCATCCTTGTACCATATTTTTTTTTATTTTAGCCATTCTGATAAGTGTGTAGTAGAAGAGCCACTGATTTTGAAGAGATGTGTTAAATCCTCTCTCATAACTGGTTTGTCCATTTTCCCTTACATTTCTAAAGTTTTCACTCTGTAAATTTTGAAACTGAGTTTTTAGGTTGCAGATGTATTTTTAAAAATCTTTCAGGGGTGCCTGGGTGGCTCAGTGGGTTAAAGCCTCGGCCTTTGGCTCAGGTCATGATCCCAGGGTCCTAGGATCAAGCCCCGCATCGGGCTCTCTGCTCAGTGGGGAGCCTGCTTCCTTCTCTCTCTGCCTGCCTCTCCACCTACTTGTGATTTCTCTCTCTGTCAAATAAATAAGTAAAATCTTAAAAAAAAAAAAAAAAGGATTGGAAGTGACCAACATTTAAAAAAAAATCTTTCAGCAAGGGGTACCTGGGCTAAGTTGGTTAAGCATCTGCCTTTGGCCTGGTCATGGTCTGGGGGTCCTGGGATCAAGCTTCACATCAAGGAGTCTGCTTCTCTGTCTCCTTCTTCCCCTCCACCTGCTTGTGCTCTCGATCTAAAATCTTTTAAAAAAATAATGTTAAGAAAAATCTTTCAGCAAAGTATGATTTTTATTAGTCAAAAAGAAATGCTTTGGGCACCTGGGTGGCTCATTCATTTGGCATCTGCCTTCAGCTCAGGTCACGATCCCAGAGTCCTGGGATCGAGTCCTATGTTGGGTTCCCTGCTTGGCGGGGAGCCTGCTTCTCCCTCTCCCACTCCCCTTGCTTGTGCTCCTTCTCTTGCTGTCTCTGTCAAATAAATAAATAAATAAAATCTAAAAAAAAAAAAAAAGAAAGAAAAGAAATGCTTTTTTCTTTGTCTCCTTTAACGGTTTAAATTTTGGATTCTGTTTATTCTATTTAGCCAGAAGTTAACAAAGCCACATCCACTTTTGTTAGCATCCGCCTGGTATACCTTTGTCTAAATTATCCATGATAATTTAATTTGCTTTTTGTAAATAGTGCATAGTTGGATTTTGTGTTTTTACTCAAGCCTAAGGAATCTGAGTATTTAACCTACTCACGCTTGAGAGAAACATTTAACCTACTCACACGTGAGAAAAGCATTTGGTCCTCCCTTTTTTTTTTTCCTATATAACTTGGTTATTTTCTTTTTCTTGACTTCTCTTGGATTTTTAAACTCCACTTCCCATTCCTGGTCGTTGGTAGCTATGAAAGTTGTTGACATGTATTTGCTTCTCTCTCCTTGTCTTGGCACATACTAAGTCTGCACTCTGCTTCCCTGCTTTGAACTCAGGCACAGCCCTGTGACGCTCTTTGGCTAATGAAGTGTGAGAAGTGGCATGTGTGCAGAAGCTGTAAGTCAGTGAATGTTGCCTCACTCTCTTTTTCCTTAGGTATTGCAACCAGCAACATTCTAAATAGTGATACTTTATCAGCTGGCTGCCCGGTTAAGGGTGATATGGAGCTCACTTTAGTTTCCCATAGGCAATAATATTCATTCAGACTTTTTCTGATTATAGACATCTCATGATTACAGAGGGGAACCGCAGGTCCCATGGCATCATCAGTTGCTTTGATTTAAAATCTTATCACGGATTCACTGTTCAGTTTGCTTAGTAATTCTTAGAGAAAAACTTCTTTTAGTTGTTGAGTAAGACGTCTAATACTGAAATCTTGTGTTTTCTCACTAATTCCCCAAGTATTTGTGTACTTACTATATGCCAATTGCTTACTACTTGTGTAATTATTATACATCTCAGTTTGTGGAGGACTTCTACTTTTCTTTCATAATATTTACCTTTCATCCCTTTGCAGGGCATATTGGGGGATCTCTCAAATATCCCATTTCATGAATTGAAGCTTCAGCTGAACCCATTCTGTGATCTAGCCCATCTTCTGAGTGTTTTTACATAAGCATATTTTTAATTTCTAGAAATTAAATATTTTTCCTAGCATCTTATTCCTTATGGATACAATATCCTTATGACTCTCTGAAGAACTTAATCATTTCATTTTTAAATTTCTTCTGTTTCTTCTACTAATTACTTTCTTGAACAGGTTAGTTTGTTTTAATTTGCTCTTTCCTTTTACAATACTGGTTTTCTTCCTGATTCTTGCATATTTATAGATGCAGACCTAAGATTACAGTTTGAAGTGCTTTTCCTCAGCCAAATAATTGTTTCACATTCAGCAAACACAAATGCTGATCATGGCACCTCTGGTGATTAGAAAGGGAGTGGCTGGTCCCCACAGTCAGAGTGAATGGGTGGGCAGCACATCTTCAATTCCTCCTTGGAGTCATTTGGATAACTCCCTTCTTCTCTGATCCCAGTGTGTTCTCCATTAGAACTCCTACCTCAAAGAGCTGCTTTCTGAGCCTTAGCCTGGTGTTAAAGTCCAGAATTAGGTGCTTCAAAGGTGCGCGGAACAGTTCACTCTTTAATTAACTGATCCTTCGATAATCTATTTTTTTTATCTTCTAGTAATTCCACTGTTCATTTTCTAGTTTTCCAACTCTGCTATTAATCTATTTTTAATATTTCTCCAGTCATTTCAGTGAGATTCTGGAAGAATAAAAGAATGTGTTCAGTCATCTCTGTTAAGTGATAGGCTCCAGCATATATAATCAGAATCTTTAAAAAAAATTATCATCGCCTATCTTGCTGATCCTCTGAAAATCTTGAGATTAGGGATTATCCATTTGAAATAAGACTTCTTCCTGGACACAGTACAGGACAGGAATGGAAAAGTAATTATTGCAATAGTAATTATGACCCTTTGTAATTATGTGTGGATTTAAGGCAGGAGTACAAACTCTTTGCTACAGTATCACATCTGACACTGTTTTAAAAACTTCAAAAAACTCCTCTTTGCATAGGCTGCACATACTCTGGTAATCACTCAGCAAAGGTACACAGTAACTTCTCAGTAAACGTACAGGCTTGTAACTAGCTCTAACCCAGATGAAAATACTGTATTTCAAGTGATGTGACATTGCTTCAGGTATAGTATTAGAAGTTTAACATCAAACTTCTAAAATCCTCACATTAAACGACAAAATATCCACATTGATGATTCTTTTTTTTTTTTTAAGATTTATTTATTTGAAAGAGAGCACAAGTACCCGTACAGGTGTATAAGCAGGGGGAGGGGCAGATGGACAAGCAGACTCCCTCCTGAGCAGGGAGCCTGACATGGGACTCATCCCAGGACCTTGAGATCCTGACCTAAGCTGAAGGCAGACATTTATCTGACTGAGCCACCCAGGCACCCCGATGATTCTTAATGAAATCATCTCAAATGATATTTTAAAAAGTCACATAAATGATGCAAGAATTTTAAAACTGTAATTTTGTACTTGTATGTCTTTAAAAAACTCTGTGGTAAAAGAAAACTGAGGTTATCAGCATAAACTCACTTAACTTCTACTTCTTCCCAATGCTGTTTCACCCCAAACTTGCCAGAATTCATCCCACTTGAAGAGTACAAGTCATTCTTAACATATTTTGCAATGTGAACTGTATCCCTGTTTTTTCCTGACCGTATTTCCCTGTTTTCCCAATTCCCTAAGTTACTTATCTCACCATTTTGCACTGCATGCATGGAGGTGAGCCACCTCAAATTCACTGAGCAATCAAGTAATCTACATCCACACCGTTCACATGTCTTTCTTCCGGTCCTAACAGCATTTACACATCTCATGCTCCTGCCTCCTTGGCTCCTGCTCCCCGGGTGAGCCTCTCACTCCTCAGCATCTTCACTATTTTTGACAAGTTCGTTCCCTTCAACCTATAAACACTTAAGTCACTCTCAGTCTAAAAAAATTCTTTTCAAACTCATCGCTTCCTCTTCTCATCCAAACTCCTTCAAAGAGTATTCTATACCCACTCTTCAGTGTCCCCTCAGGGTGGCCCTGTCCCCTCAACTTGTCTCAATCTGGCTACTTGTCTACCACTTCACTGAATGACTCCCTCCAAGGTCACCAGGAACCTAACTGCCAAAGCCAAACACATTCTCTGCAGCATGACACTGTTACCTATTTCCTCCTTCGTGAAATGCTATTACCGCTCTCCTCAAAATCCTTTCTCTGCTTCTGACTTAAACTTTTTTTTTTTTTTAAGATTTTATTTATTTATTTGACAGATCACAAGTAGGCAGAGAGGCAGGGAGAGAGAGAGAGGGGAGGAAGCAGGCTTCCTGCTGAGCAGAGAGCCCGATGTGGGGCTCGATCCCAGGACCCTGAGATCATGACCTAAGCCGAAGGCAGAGGCTTTAACCCACTGAGCCACCCAGGCGCCTCGACTTAAACTTCTTCTTTTTTTTTTTTAATTTTTATTTATTTATTTGACAGACAGAGAACACAAGTAGGCAGAGAGAGGAGGAAGCAGGCTCCCGGCTGAGCAGAGAGCTCGATGCCGGACTCAATCCCAGGACCCTGGGATCATGACCTGAGCCGAAGGCAGAGGCTTTAACTCACTGAGCCACCCAGGTGTCCCTCGACTTTTTTAACTTTTTTTAAGACCCCACAGTTCTCTGTGATCTCAACCACCTTCATAATTTTATCTACTGCTTACACATGCTCACACCATTCATATTTTTATCTTTCCATGCCTTCACATGCGCATCCAGTGATCGACCCATCATCTCCTGAATTCTGTTAGGCAAACGTGATAACCACTATGCTACAGAAACCCCACTCATCTCCTGAAATCTGAAGATGCTTTATTTTTTTTAAAATTTTTTAAAGATTTTATTTATTTGACAGAGAGAGAGATCACAAGTAGGCTGAGAGGCAGGCGGCGGGGGTGCGGGGTGGGGGAAATAGGCTCCCCGCTGAGCAGAGAGCCTGATGCGGGGCTTGATCCCAGGACCCTGAGATCATGATCTGAGCCAAAGGCAGCGGCTTAACCCACTGATCCACCCAGGCACCCTTGAAGATGCTTTAAAATTCAACCCGTCCAAACCTTAAATCTTCTCCCTAATGCAGTTTTCTTTTTTAAAAGATTTTATTTATTTATTTATTTATTTATTTGAGAGCAAGAGAGAGAGAGAGAGAATGAGTGGTGGAGAGGCAGAGGGAGAAGTAGGCTCCCCGCCAAGCAGGGAACCTGACACAGAACTTGATTCCAGGACCCTGGGATCATGACCCGAGCTGAAGGCACACACAACCAACCGAGTTACCCAGGTGCCCCTCCCCCAATACATACCCAATACTCCCTCTATCCAACCTCCATGATACCATCCCCGACCTCAGCCACATAAAGGGCATCCAGCCTCTGCCTCCTACCACCTCCTTACTTCCCACAAGCAAGTCTTGCTTATTTTATTTCCTAAATAAAATTCAAACTTATTTCTTCCCTTGATATCTTATTTCAGATATCTTCAGATATCTTATTTTCCTCTTGTTATTGCCTGATTCAGAAGTTACCAAACTGTTGTTTGGTGGATCTTTTAAAAAAGGATTCTAGGGGTGCTTGGGTGGCTCAGTCAGTTAAGTGACCAACTCTTGATTTCACCTCAGGTCATGATCTCAGGGTTGTGAGATCAAGCCCTGTGTCCAACCCAGTGCTCAGCGTAGAGTCTACTTGAGATGCTCTCTCCTCCTTCTGTCCCTCACCACCCCCATCTGTGCATGCATACTCTCTGAATTAAAGAAAAAAAAATGAAAAAGGATTCTAGAATCAAATATATTTGCGGGCTGTGTACCCTATGCCTGTCTTAGAAATTCAGAATGACCGTTAGCTTGCAGTAGCCCTGAGAAGTCATACAGTAAAGAAACCCGCTTAACTTTATTTAAGTCAGGGTCTCTCTTACTTTTGTCCATGGAACCCTTTCAGTAAAGGATGGGGGGGGGGGGGAGTCTTTAATTTTTACTTGAAAATTAAAAAACAACGCTCCTCAGAAGAGTGTGGCATCATCTCTGATCATTCATGATCTAACATGCAATCCTCCACACGTCATTTCCATTCTTCAACCCTTTCATTAGCTATTTTCTGAGGAGAAAGAACCGGCTCCGTGCAACATGGCTTGTAAGGCCTGCTTGCAGTCTCCTTGCTACCACTGTCTGATGACATCCCACCAACTCTGAAACCCGTATCCGGCCTTCCCCAAACACATCCCTCTCATGCCTTTGGCTCTATACTTCTGCTTATGCTGTTCCCTCCATCTTGAGGATTCTTTCCCTTCCTCCCCTTATTCACCTGTTTCCAACTAGTCCTTCAAGACTTAGCTTAGATGTGAGCTCTTTAAATGACCTTTCTTGGTCCCAGTTCTCTCTTCTTCCCCAAACATGGGCTACGTTCCCTAAGTGGTCCCATTAGAGGATGCGATCTCTGCTTGTGCGTCTCCTACTCTCATGCTACCTACTGGTAAGGGCTATTATCTTTCTTTATTGTTTTACTCCCACAGCACTCAATCCATGATCCATGAACTCAACAGTACTGCAGTGCTCCTTTTTTTTTTTTAAACTTGCATCTTAATTATCTTTTTTTTTAAATTTATTTTTTAATTTATTTGTTAGAGAGCGAGCGAGCACAGGCAGACAGAGTGGCAGGCAGAGGCAGAGGGAGAAGCAGGCTCCCCGCTGAGCAAGGAGCCTGATGTGGGACTCGATCCCAGGACGCTGGGATCATGACCTGAGCCGAAGGCAGCCGCTTAACCAACTGAGCCACCCAGGTGTCCCAGTGCTCCTTTGATAACAATCAGGCAGGGCCTTCTAGAAGAAATCTGACACACCAGTTTTTCTCTGATTTTACCTGTCAAGTCACAGTCTGGTTGAACTCCGGACTTACTATGCATGTTCTACATAGAGAGGCATAATTTGGTCCTGAGATGCACATTCATATGCTCTTTACATATTCTGCCTTTAAGTACCTGACCTTGATGGGGGAGGGTCAGGCATACTTTCTGATAGCCCAGCTCTGTACTTGCAATGCTCACTGGCTTTTCTCTCCATGGCTTCCTCAAGCCCTTCTTCTCTCTCTTTTTTTTTTTTTTTTTAAGATTTTATTTATTTAGGGGTGGGGGAGGGGGCAAAAAAAAAGATTTTATTTATTTATCTGACAGAGATCACAAGTAGGCAGAGAGGCAGGCAGAGAGAGAGAGGGAAGCAGGCTCTACCACTTATTTAAAGCTCTGTAATTTTGGGCAACTTACACAATCTGTCTCCTCAGCCTCCACATCTATAAAATGGGCCCAGTAATGGTTCCCTGCCTTATACAGTTGCTGTAATCCAGAAATAAGGCTAAGTACTTTGGGAAATGTTTGCTGCGCCGGTTATTATGAATTAGGATATGCCAGTGGCTTCTGGCCCATGATTTATAGTATTTCCACTTTTACCCAAATGTTAAAACTCCCCAATTTATTACCCTGTCTTTTCTAGGGCCCTTATCCTGCTTCCATATTTTTTTTTCCTCCCTCCACAGGATATTAATTCCATGAATGTAAAGGTTTTGTTTTGTTCATTGCTGAAAGCAATAGCACCTGGAATAGTATCATACATATTAGGCTCACAGGAAATACTTGTTGAATGAAAGTTGGAGAGTGTCGAAAAGAAAACATATCCAAAAGTTTTGTTGCAATAAAAAGAATGAATCTTTCCATTCTTTAACGGGTCTCTTTAACATCTTCCAGTACTATATTTTAAAATACCATATGCCACAATGAAAACATAAGAAATTTATTAAAATTTGAAGGCAAAAACATAATTTTAAAAGATTTATATCTATGTC
Organism: Martes martes; assembly: GCF_963455335.1. NCBI lineage: Eukaryota > Metazoa > Chordata > Mammalia > Carnivora > Mustelidae > Martes > Martes martes. The sequence continues at coordinate 18,624,078 of NC_137900.1, read as the reverse complement.
AGGTGTGATACAGTATGGATGCTTTCTTGAAATTCAAAATCAGATCCAAGAGTATCACTTTCAGAGTGTTCTAACAGATTGAGTTTACTTTTAGTCGTCTTGGATGAAACAGTCACTATTCTACTTTCTTTCTTGCCAGAAACGTGTTTTTTCAAAGACTCACTTTTAACTGGTTCATTAACCGAAGAATCATTTTGTCCGATTCCTTTACTATTCCGATTTACAGGTGAGTCAGAGCAAGAATGCAGATCCTTTCTGGGCTGTTTTTTAGCACAATATTTTTTGGTATATTCACCTGTTTTGGTCATTTTCTCTGAAGAAGATCTGTTATTTCTAGACAATTCATCTTCTTTTCTTTGGCTTCCAGTTCCAGACATCACATCTGCTGAAGGAGAACATGTTCTAGCAATGAATTCTTTGATAGAGTCCTGTTGCTGTTCATTGACTGGGACTTCCAGGTTGTCTCTAAAAGTTTCTAAGGGCTCCTGCGTGGAAACGGGCACACGGAAGGAGTCGAGAGGCAAAGGAATTCTAGCATCACCTGTAATTTTCTGAAACTGGAGGGAAAAACAAAAGACGACAAAACAAAAATTCAGTGATGAACAAAGTCAACCATTAAAAAGTTGAGTCCCTGTGATCGTATTATTAAGATAGTCGTTGATTGGGGGCACCTGGGTGGCTCAGTGGGTTAAAGCCTCTGCCTTCAGCTCAGGTCATAATCCCAGGGTCCTGGGATCAAGCCCCGAATCAGGCCCTCTGCTCAGCAAGAAGCCTGCTTCCCCCTCTCTCTCTGCCTGCCTCTCTGCCTCTACTTGTGATCTCTGTCTGTCAAATAAATAAATAAAATCTTAAAAAAAAAAAAAAAAGACAGTCATTGATTAGTCAGAAGATTTTAGACCCAGTTTTTTTCTAATTCTATCTTGTCAGTTGATTCCCAACTTAACTTTGCTATATCCAAGGCAATGACTACTACATTTTCAGACTTTGTGTCTGGGATGATTATTGCCCACTTCTCTTTCCTCATTAAAAATAATAAAGTCCGGGGCACCTGGGTGGCTCAATGGGTTAAGCCTCTGCCTTCCGGCTCAGGTCATGATCCCAGGGTCCTGGGATCGAGCCCCGCATCGGGCTCTCTGCTCAGCAAGAAGCCTGCTTCCCCCTCTCTCTCTGCCTGCCTCTCTGCCTCTACTTGTGATCTCTGTCTGTCAAATAAATAAATAAAATCTTAAAAAAAAAAAAACAGTCATTGATTAGTCAGAAGATTTTAGACCCAGTTTTTTTCTAATTCTATCTTGTCAGTTGATTCCTAACTTAACTTTGCTATATCCAAGGCAATGACTACTACATTTTCAGACTTTGTGTCTGGGATGATTATGGCCCACTTCTCTTTCCCTCATTAAAAATAATAAAGTCCGGGGCACCTGGGTGGCTCAATGGGTTAAGCCTCTGCCTTCCGGCTCAGGTCATGATCCCAGGGTCCTGGGATCGAGCCCCGCATCGGGCTCTCTGCTTAGCAGGGAGCCTGCTTACCACCCCCCTCCGCCTGCCTCTCTGCCTACTTGCGATCTCTCTGTCAAATAAATAAATAAAATCTTAAAAAATAATAATAATAAAGCCCTATTCCCTAAGAAAATTAGTTTCTTTTCTATCCTCCAGGAACATGTAAGCAGTATCCAATTTGTGATAAGACTATTTATTCTCAAGCTGTCAGTTCCCAAGACTGTCTAAGGTTGGCTGAGATGGGAGATGAAGGGAAGGCTCCAAGGAAGGCCAGGAGAAAAGCAGATGGGTTGTCCCCTCTCGCTTCCATAACTGGGAGGCTCCCTATAATATACTGTCTATTAGTTATGTCTGGATTACTTAGTTAAGAACATTATCCATATCAGTACTTGTACCTTCATTAGTGTTCCTTCATTGTAAGCTGACTGCATACAAATAGAAACCTAGATGAAATATGAATAGAATAGACATTTACACAATTTAAAATTTGGAATGTTTTCTCTAATGTTTCATTTCTTTCTTCACCGAGGATAGTTTGCTTTATATCATACATTTGCAAAAGACCTATCTTTCTTATTTGTAACTACACAGTATTATGAAATGGGTCCAAACTTACTAATTTCACATCTGGAAAGGACCCCAAAAAGGCTCCTCCCAAGTACGTGAGTTAAACAGGAACAGAGCATCATTATTTTCTGACTTGGTAATTCCCTTTGGGCTAATCACCCTTAGAATCATTATGTTCTTTTCTGTCCACTTACTTGGATATTTTGCATCTGTCCTAGGGGGTTCTGCTTTGATTCTGGTTTTTCTTCTTCAAGTGCCTTCTTTTCTTCCTTAGGCAGACTACTAAGAGTAGAATTCATCTGGGGACGACCCAGTAAATGAAAATCAGACTGATCTATACCAGCCATTGTGGCAAACTGCCCAAGCCTGGACAGGAGGAGGGAAGGAGAAAAAGCAAAGGTTATTACAATTCCATACGAGCAGCTTCGATTTCCCTGTACCTATAATCATGAAATACCCTACTCCAGATACAAGCCCCTATTCTCTCCCAAATTCCAAGCCCTTCCAGATTCATGCTTTGGGACCACATCAGCTCACACAGCCTTTGCAGCCACATCTCAACCACCAGCCGATTTCCTACTCCATTTCAGCGCTTCAGCTTCTAGTAAGCACCCAGTGCATCACCTCTCACCTCACCCCTACTTCCTGACCACCTTTCCTCCAGTTTCCAAAAACGTGTTCATTCCTTCCTTCCCAACACCAACCCCTTCACCCACAAAACATCACTCCATCAATTTCAATCTCCAGTTCTTTCAGTATCTTCCTTTAACAAAATTGTTTCTAGTTGAGAATGACTGATCTGTATCTATATGTGCCCTGCAGATTAATAATAATTTTTATGTGTAGGACAAAAACCACTGTAATTCAAACATATTTTACAAGGAAGATAAATAAAAGGGAAGGAAATTCCAATGCATTCTGGAATATTTTCAGGTAAAATTATCTTCATGTAGTCTTTCCCCAAAACTATACCTACAAATTATCTTATCAACAGGTTATTCTTTTATAATGGGCTCTCTCCTCTACCAAAGCAGGTTTACCATTTTGCATTTCTTTTAATTCCTCACTTAAAAAACACCCTATATTACACACTAAAGACAACTATGAAAGCAATGAAAATTGCTCACATTTCTCAGTAAACCATCATTACAGATGCAAAGAGAATCATGCCACGGAGAGAAATGAACTAACCCGGCATCTTTAAGGAGGTCCAAGAAAGCATGGAACTTCTGAAAAGAATTCTCAATGCTGCCCAAAACACCTTCATCATCCAGGATCATGCTTGTCAAGGACTGTGCATGCAGGGCTTCAGACAAAGAGAAGTTTATATTTCTTAACTGGGCATTTTCATGTTCCAGCTACAAAAGAAAATTGAAAATGTCTGACATGATTTTCTTCCATTGTCCTAAAAAAAATAGTTTTTAAGCAATAAAACTAAAATAAAACAGTTCAAATGTAATTAATTTGTAATTACTATTTCTGCCTATAAAGACAAAGACTATACCACTGAAGAATCAAAACCCAAAGGGGCTGCCTGGGTGGCTCAGTGGGTTAAAGCCTCTGCCTTCGCTCTGCCTTTGGCTCAGGTCATGATTCCAGGGTCCTGGGATAGAGCCCGCATCGGGCTCTCTTCTCAGCAGGGAGCCTGCTTCCCCCCCACTCCCCCACCCCACCCCGGCCTCTCTGCCTACTTGTGATCTCTGTCAAATAAATAAATAAAATCTTAAAAAAAAAATGACATAAGTGGAGGGGTTCCTGGGCTGCTCAGTAGGATATGCTCTGCATTTGACTCAGGTCCCAACCTTAGGGTCCTGGGATTGAGCCCTACATGGGGCTTTCTGCTCAGCGGGGAGATTGCTTCTCCCTCTCCTCCCTGCTTGTGCTCTCTCTCACGCTCTCTCTTTCAAATAAATAAATAAAACCTTTAAAAAAAAAAAAGAAAACCCAAATATACCCAACAAAGTTTCCTATACAACACTTAGGTGGTATATAAATAAACCAAAGTAACTGTTTTATTAAGGATCTTTCAAAAGATAATTTTTCTAACTGGTTATATTCATAACAGGCCCTCATTTACATTAGAAAAATTAGTTGCTTAAGGTTCACCTTAAATTAGAAAGTGAACCGCTTCTCGGGCCTTTTGGCTAAGATCAAGTGTAGTATCTATTCTTTTCAGTTTAAATTAGAAAGTGAAATAGTCTGATTTGAGCAAAGCATATTCCAACTTTGCTGGACATTAAGGATTAACTTTATGGAGCAAAATATTAAATGGCTAAGTTTAAAAGTCCTAAATCATACCCAACTTATTAACCGTACAATGACTAATATCCTCTTTGGCTTCTTGAAAATGTTTCCTCCCTCATGTGACCCCTCCCCCTCACCATCTTTTCATCTAAAGCCACAGGTAAACCTGACTCTAGTATTTCTCAGAGAGACTCTTTTGTTCATGACAGAGCTTTTACCTTACAGGTGCTCAACATTTACTGAATGAGTAAGTATTCGTCAATCCCATGTATGCACTTGGAAAAATTCCTCCCAAAACTCACCTTATAATAATCAATTATGTTTACATACAACTTCTGAGCTTATGTCCTGCTTCCATGCACAGTAGCCTAATGTAATTCTCATATATTTTTATTTTTCATTACATTCTTAGTTTTCCAATATTTTATACGTATTTATTTAAATTATTCACTGTCAGTAAATAGTTTCATCACGTCTTTTATGTTACTATATATGCTTTATAAGCATAAATGCTTTCCTTTCTTTTTTCTTAAAAGATTTTGTTTATTTGACAGAGAGAGAGAGATATCACAAGTAGGCTGAGAGGCAGTCAGAGAGAGAGGGCGAAGCAGGCTCCCCGCTGAGCAGAGAGCCCGATGTGGGGCTCGATCCCAGGATCCTGAGAGCATGACCTGAGCTGAAGGCAGAGGCTCAACCCACTTAGCTACCCAGGTGCCCCCAAGCATAAGTGCTTTCTTGAACTGAAGCGTCATAAACAGAAAATAAGCTAACATCATAAAAACACACATGCATCAAAAAAAACCCCTAAGATTTTTACCTTTTTTTTTTGCCCCATGCCCAAAATAGGTGGACCTCAGTGCAGGGCTTGAACTCACAATGCTGAGATTAGGACCTGAGCTGAGATCAAGAGTCGATGCCTAACTGACTGAGCCACCCAGGCATCCCTAAGATTTTTCCATTTTAAAAACATTTTTTGGAATAGAGGTCATATGACCCCTAAATATAAATAAATACAAAGGTTCATATGGTACAACCAATTCACAATATATTAGTTTAAGAATTTATAAACTGCATGTGTATGCCTTAAGATCAAATAAAAATTAAACCAAAACACTTTCAAAAGTATAAGAAAAACTTGTTTACCTCACTGACTCGTTTATCAGCCTTAAACCTTATTACTCTTTCCTCCTTTAACTGCTTTAGGCACTCCTCCAGTTTCTCCTAGTGTGAAAAAATAGAGTAAATATTATAAACAATTCATAGTATCATATCCAAAAGCCTTTCCAGTTACAGATCTCACCAAGGATATAGGCACAGAGCCACAAGTAGACTCAGAATTCAGGATTTTTTTTTTTTTTTAAATTTATTTGAGAGAGACACAGCGAGAGGGAATACAAGCAGGGGGAATGGGAGAGGGAGAAGCAGGTTTCCTGTCAAGCAGGGAGCCGGATGTGGGGCTCAATCCCAGGACCCTGGAATCATGACCTAAGCCAAAGGCAGACACTTAACAACTGAGCCGCCCAGGTGCCCCAGACTTCAGGATTATAATCTACTACTTATGATATCATACCGTGCTGGTGAAATTAATTAACAAAAATATCAAATTAGCATATTAAAAATTTATTTGAATCCAAAACTTTTGAAGATAAATATGTGGCAGCTCACCATAAAAGGCATATGTGTATAATATAGTTAAGTGTGAAATAAAAAACCAAGGCCAATAAGTTTTTTTAATTTTTTTTATTATTTTATTATTTTATTTTATTATTTTATTATTTATTATTTATTTTTTTATTTTTTATTTTATTTTATTTTTATTAATAGGTCCCTTTATAACTAGAAATCTTATTAACACAGTTAATCCACCCAAATTATGTTATTGCAGATTCAAATGCATTTTTTAAAAAGTAAACACTTTTAAAGCACATAATAGAGCCCTTAGTAGGAATTTCCGGGATATTAATTTAATCATCAAAGCCCTACAAGGAAAGAACAATTATTAACTCCATGTCTTTTTGCAGCTGTGAGAAAACAGAGGCAGAGAAAAGTAGAGTAGGACACCCAAGACCATGTCACCTAAGACATTACGTTGTAGAACCACATTCTGAACTCAGGAAGTTGGGTGCCATGCCTGTTCACAGAAGTGGTAATTTCCCCATTCACCAACGTCCGTAAAATAAAATGCACATTGGTAAACCCCCTTTTAATTCCGAAGAACAAGACTCTTAAAGTCCTTGCAGTGGTTGGCAGAATTCTAAGAGAGCCCCCCTGCCACGCCCCAAGATACTTACCTGCTAAACTATAAATCCTCCCAGTTAATCAAATCCTAGTCTAGGTGCTGCAGTGAAGGGATTTTGCAGATGTAATTAAGGTTCCTCAAATCTTTAATTGATCTTAAGAGATTATTCTGGTGGATGTGACCTAATCAGGTGGCCCACTGAAAGGGACTGGGGTCTTCCTTAAGATCTAAAGTAAAAAGGGGACAAGGGGGAGATTCTCTGTGGCTGGCTTGGAACACGTCAAGTGTGATGTCGTGGCAAGGAAGGCAGGAGGGAGGCCTCTAGGAGCTGAGACTGGCCCCTGACCTCCAGCCAGCACAGAAAGGAGGATCTGTGTCCTACAACTCCAGGAACTGAATTAGGCCAATGAGCTGTGTAGTTAGAAGTAGGTTCTCTCCCAGAGCCTCATGACGGGAACACAGCCTGACTGACATCCTGAGCTCATCTTTATGAGACGAAGCAGAGAGCCCAGCTGTGCCATACAAGGACTTCTGACCTACAGAACTGGGAGCTCGTCAGCAGGTGTTGTTTCAAGCCACTAAGTTCACAGCAACAGAAAATTAATATACTACTCAACCCTCAGGTTCATGAACAAAATAAATGACTGTTACTGTTTTAAGCCACTATTTTGGGGCTGGTGTCTTATGCAGCAATAAATAAATAAAATACCTCTATTTGTTAAAACAAGGAGGTATATTTATATATTTTAAAGGCTTTTGAACAATCACTTAAACAAAGAATTTCAACTTAAAATTTAGTTTGCCCCTGGTGCATGTGGGTTGAGGGGAGGAACTCTATTATATGCTGGCACTGAAAGAGGAAACTAGAACCAGCTTCTGGACAGTGAGTACAGACCAATGATCTTACACGTAGGAATTTACCCTAAGGAAATCACCAGAGATGCGGCAAAGACTTATCTACCGACATGTTATACGGGACTGTTTTAGAACTAAATCCTAGAAGTAAGCTACAAGCTTCCAAATTGGGTTAGTTTAAATAAAAACAGCATACCCATTTGAAGAAATGCTCTGTAAAGCCACTAAAAAACATTGACCACAAGAGGTCTTAACCAGAATTAATGAATGGGCCTCAGGAGTTCTATATACTGTGTGTTTTTTCAGGGAAGATAGTACATAACCTTAATCTAAGATTCTCTGGTGTATAAGAGTATTTAGTGATAGGACAAAATATTTTTGGTATCTTTTTATGGCAAAAGGGTAGATTGGGTATGTGTACATATAGAGGTGGCTTTTATTTTTTTCAGTAAGTTTTTCATTGTTTTTAAAATTTTGCTCAATGAACACACACTTTATACTCAGAACTTATGTTTAAAAATTTAAAAATAGTCTAATAACTTCAAATTCTTTAATGTTTCATTATACAGTTGAAGCCAGCCACATTTTTAATGTGGACAAAGACAAAAAAATTGCAAAATTCCTCTACTCACTTATATAATGGTTTTGATATTTAAAACTTAGTTCACAGAAATTCTAAACAAACACCACAATCAGGGAAGTATAGACTGAAATGCTCCATTCTCAACTGGCTCTAAAGATGAACAGCACATTGTGCAATTACATGACATGGCTTCTCCCTCTAGTGGAGGGAGTTAGAACATCACGTTGGCTCTTCATGAGAGCCTCCTCCAAAGTTTTAAGTAATTCATGCTCTTTAAAAAAATATGAAACCGTACGAGACTCGTAATCATAGGAAACAAACTGAGGGTTGCTGGAGGGGAGGGGGATGGGGGGATGGCATAACCGGGTGATGGACATTAGGGGGACACAAGATGTAAGGAGCACTGGGTATTATGTAAGACTGATGAATCACTGAATTCTACCTCTGGAACTAATAATACATTATGTTAATTGATTGAATTTAAATAAAAAATTTTTTCAAAAGCTCAATGTCTACATTAAAAAAAAATATTGTACCAAAAGATTAGATAATAAAATTACGTGTAGGGTGCCTAAGTGTCTGCCTTTGACTCAGGTCATGATCCCAGGGTACTGGGATAGAGCCCTGCATCTGGCTCTCTGCTCAGCGGGAAGCCTGCTTCTCCCTTTCCCCCTCCTCCTGCTTGTGTTCCCTCTCTGTCAAATAAATAAATAATATCTTAAAAAAAAAAGAAAATTACATGACATCCAGTTATGTAAATTAGACTAACGATCCTTGTTATCTGCTCTCCTTCCCCTTCTATACATTGGCTAGTTTGATTCTTTTTCTGAAACAAAGCTCCCATCATACTACATCTCTAATTTTATATTCAACTTTTTTCCATTGTACATTAGATCAATAATTTTTTATATAATTAAGGGATTCATAGCCTTGATTTTTTAAAAAGATTTATTTTTTGAGAAAGAGAGCAGGTGCACCTGTGAGCTGGCGGGGGGGTGGGGGGGAGTGTGAAAGAATCTCAAACAGACTCCCTACTGAGCAAGCAGCCCAACTCGAGGCTTGATCTCATGACCTGAGCTGAAATCAAGAGTCAGTCACTTAACCAACTGAGCCATCCCTAAACTTGAATTTTTTAATGGGCTATAAAATATTCCACTGAGCATGTCTCTTGGTTCTATAAGCATTCCTGCATTAAACATTTAAATTCTTTCTAACCTTCCAATATAAAACAAAATAACTATTTTTACACATGAAGGCCTTTTTCCATATGCAGGATAATTTTCTTGCAATAAGCCAATAAAAATGAGTTTAAGATCAAAGAAAATGAGCATTTTTAAGGTTCTGTGATAATGATCTTCAAAAGATTCCTAAGATTTTAGACTGCTTTCAGTAATGTATCACTCGGTATATAACTTCTATTGTAACTGTTGGCTTGTTTCCTCACTTTAAAGTGCAAGAAATTTAAGGGAAGGGGGTGTGTCTTATCCTAGAACATGTGCCAGGTTTAAAGTCCACGATAAGTAATTGCTGAATGAGATAAACCCATGCCAATATGAGATCTATGTGTATAATTAACAGTTACACTTCTGGGGCACCTGGGTGGCTCAGTGGGTTAAGCTTCTGCCTTCAGTTCAGGTCATGATCTCAGGGTCCTGGGACTGAGCCCCGAATCGGGCTCTCTGCTCAGTGGGGAGCCTGCTTCCCCCTCTCTGCCTGCCTCTCTGCCTACTTGTGATCTCTCTCTCTGTCAAATAAATAAATAAAATCTTAAAACAACAACAACAAAACAAAAAACAGTTAAATTTCTCTTTCAGATTGTACTTTTAAAAATTCAGAATCTCTGGCTAAAACCTGGCCCTACTCCTTAGCGGTATAACTTTGGGCAAGTTCAGGAACTCTAGGCCTCAATTTCCTCATCTCTAACATGAAGATAGGTTCCACACACGACACAGTTCTTGGGAGGATTTCATGAGTTAACACACACATAAAACTCAGAAGAGTGCTTGGTACGGAGGGTATGTTCAATTAATGCTAACGAATATATGTGAACGCAAATAGTAGCAAAGGATTTAAACTCAAATAGTCTCAACTCACTCACACATCCAGCCCCCTTGAGGCAAACTTTTCTTAAGCAGGTTTTAATTTTTTTAAGTAGTCTTTACGCCCAACGTGGGGTTTGAATTCACATTTCCGAGATCAAGAGCGGCATGCTTTATAGACTGAGCCAGCCAGGTAGCCCTCTGGGCAGGTTTTAATTGTAAAATATGATATACATACTTTATAAAGTGCATCTTTACATGCATGCATCCCTAAAAATTCCCTTTGGCTTTCCCAATTCTTAACTTCGCTAAAAGAGAATCACAGTATATCCAGCCTTCTAGTCAATATTGTTTTTAAAAATTAATCTACGTTGTTGCCGGTAGCTCTAGTTTGTTAAACTTTATTGCTTTATAGTTTCCCACTAAATGAATACACATAATTTAATTTTTGACTCTTAAGGGACATTTGGGCTGTTTTCAGTTGGTGCTAGTGCAAATCACACACACGTCCTGTTGCAGCAGTTACTCTAGTACATATACCAGCTGGGCAGGGGAGAGGGAAACTGGTTGGGTTGTGGAGTAGTAACACAACTTCAGGCAATGAACAACGCTGAATGCTTTCCAAAGTAGCTATGTAGATTTATATGCCTATATAAGCAGGGTGTGGGATTCCTATTATACTCCAGGTCTAGGAAACCCATAATTATCAGACTTTTTTTGTTAATGGGATTGGAGTGTTGTGGCCTTTCATAGTGGACACTTTTCTATGTTTATCAGCCATCTGGATTTCCTTCCTTTTTCTTTTCTTTTTTTTAAAGATTTTATTTATTTGACAGAGACACAGCGAGAGAGGGAACACAAGCACGGGCAGTGGGAGAGGGAGAAGCAGGCTTCCCGCTGAGCATTGAGCCTGATGTGAGGCTCGATCCCAGGACCCTGGGATCATGACCCAAGCTGAAGGCAGGTGCTTAACGACTGAGCCATCCAGGTGCCCCACCCCTGGATTTCCTTTCTTAATGAGCCTTTAGCCATTCTTATTTTCAATTCTTCTCTATTTCCGAGTAACAAACTTACATGACCACGTCATGATTAAGTTTTAGACATTATTAACTTCCTACTTTACTAAATAAGACGTTAATTCATTTACACTCTTTCCCTAAGTCCATTTCTCTCACTGAAGTCACATCCCCATTAGTTTTTCCACTGGTCATGAACTCTTTAACTTGCAGTGATATCCTTAAAAATCTGTATTGTGGGGCGCCTGGATGGCTCAGTCAGTTAAGTGTCTGCCTTTGGCCCTGCATCGGGGCAGGGGCGGGGGGGGGGGGGCTCCCTGCTCAGTGGGGAGCCTGCTTCTTCTTCTCCCTCTGCCCGCCACTCCCCCTGCTTATATGCTCTTTCTCCGAGACAAATAAAGAAATAAAACCTTAAAAAAAATCTGTATTGTTAATTGACCATAAACTCTCCCAAAGCCCCACTTTGGGAATGGGACATTCATGCCTTTTTCCCTTCTTTCCACCTCTTGTTTACCTTCCAAACCTATCTTTTATGTTGTCAAAGCTGATATTTACGTTTTCTTCTGTTTCCTGTTGAGATGCTAACAGCAAATAGTCCCTGGTTCTACCAGGTATCTGCTTTTACTCCTTTTCTTCCAAACCCCCCACCTCCCACCCTGTCATGTTGCATGCTTTACTCAACTCTCAGGCGAACTCTCAGGCGAACCGGTTATTTTCTACTTAGGAACGAGAGCAGAAAGCTCCCTGGAAGCTCATGGTTGACTGCGAGGAGGTGGGTAGTCAGTTATAATACGGAACCTCCCAAATACTCTTTTCTAGGGTGTACAACTGCACTAGATGCCCTAGTTCTCCCCAGTTTTTTCCCTCAAATTTTTATTTAAATTCTAGTTAGTTACCATATAGTGTCCCAGTGGTTTCAGTAGAATTTAGGGATTCATCACTTACATCTAACTCCCCAGTTTTTTCCAAAGTAAAATTATCTCATTTCAGGAGAATGAGGGTGGGGATGGGCGTCTACTCTCCCAAATGAAAACCTCCCACACCCGCTCTCCGTATTTCAGTCACATTTTTACTAATTCCACCGTCTCCTCCCTGCGCATCTGAGGATGGAGCTATTTCTGCCAGGGGGATCAGATTCCCCTCAGCGGAAGTCAGTCCCTGTGCAATTCTAGGTTGTGGTGTTCCTCTGCTCACAGCTTCCCACCCTCCCACTTGTCTTCTGTCTTTGTAAAAAATGTTGAAAAATCCCTTCTCTTGATTGTTGTGGATATATTCTTAAAAATTTTGATACCAGCACTTTAATGTCTTATCAAAATGGAGAAGAGCCGAGAGGGTCCTCAGCACATCCTGAATCAGGTAATCCCTGGTTACAGTTCCTGACCTCCTTGGGTCTTCCCCAGTGCCTACTGCTGCTTTTAGAAGTACAATCTCCCTAGTGTCTTGGTGTGGGAAATGAACACATTGTAAAATGACCATGACTGCAAATTAGACGGTCTGGGGTCTTGTCTCTACCGTGCAACTTAGTAACAAAGCACTTTAAGGGCTACAAATTGTAGGTGCTCGTTTAGAAGATAAAAAGGAGGGGCGCCTGGGTGGCTCAGTGGTTTAAAGCCTCTCCCTTTGGCTCAGGTCATGATCTCAGGGTCTTGGGATTGAGTCCCACATCGGGCACTCTGCTCAGCGGGGAGCCTGCTTTCTCTTCTCTCTGTCTCTGTCTCTCTGCCTACTTGTGATCTCTGTCTGTCAAATAAATAAATAAATAATCTTTTAAAAAAAAGAAGATAAAAGAGATAATTCGACATCAATTCCAGATTCGTCCCACTCTAACATTTTATAATTTTCCAGGTACTTAGCTTAGAATTTCCCTATGTTACTGTCCTTAATTTTTATTAGGAAAATAAAAATCTGGCTTTCTTTTTTAAAAAACCAAATAGTAAAAGGGGCGCCTGGGTGGCTCAGTCGGTTAGGAATAGAAAAATTCCTTTTTGATTTTTCTCTGAATTCAAATGTCTATCTTCCACATTGGTCTAGGCCAAGGAATCGGTGAGGGAAAGACAGAAGCCATGTACAAGCTCTTCCAGTGTCCTGATCAGGCTTCTGCCTGCCCAATAACCACTCCGGTTTAAAAAATTATCTCTAGATCTTTAAAGTGGTAACTTTGTACCTCTAATGCTTCTTGTTTTAAACTGGTTTTCTCAGGCTGCTCTTGAACACTTTCGGATGAATCGTCGACCTCTTCAATTTCTGAGGAGGAAGGACTCTCTACTGTCACAGTCACAGGAAAATCTGATTGCTTAGAGAAAGAAGACAAGGTTGTAAAGACATAACAAAAATCAGATACCAAATATTATAGGACATTTAATAAAACTGATCTAAGGTATCATGTCATTATCTATAAATGTCTTCTACTACTTAGTCTAAAACAAGCAATGACAAAGTAAAATGACAGTGACTTATTTTTGCTGTCAATGTATGGAATTCTGTTAAGGTTAATATTTGGAATCATCCATATTATTTTTAATTTTCTTTCACATAAGCCAAGTGAGGAGCCAGGGTTGAACATTCTTCTCAGACCAACTTTACACTGACGATGAGACATTTACTCTCCACTGTACAAAAAGTCTGGAAGAAATGTAGTTTTTGGAGGAAAAATCCATCAGTAGGGGAGTGGTAAGAATTAGAAGAATAATTAGAAAGTCAACATATTTAGTGAAAAAAATTTTTTTAAAGTAAATCATTTACACATACACAACTAAAATGGACCCATCAAAAATCTCATCGTATCATCCTTCAGCCACCGTAAGCCAGAACTACTGTAACGGTAACACAACTCTCAAGTTTCACTGCCACTGGAATGCAGTTTAGTATGTTGTTTCCAAACACTTGAAAACTGACCTGATCATGACCCCATAAAAAGTCTACAGATCAAAAAGAGGAGCGCTGGGATTGCCTAACTGCACAGAAGACAAGTCACTGGGGTGCCATTTTAACCACAGGCAACAAATCCCAGAGTATAGGAAAGTTCCAATGGTAGAATGAGGTGTACACCCTTTCTTCTGGACATGCAGGGGGCAGGGCTCACACCTGGGGTGCTCTTCTCCCCACCCAGCAGTGTTACCCTACTCAGAGCAACTCTGCAGTTTCCCAGCACAAGGGGGAAGGAGAACCTGACACTCTGACAGGAATGGCTGGTTCTAAGACCATGAGGCAGCAAGACAGGGAATGTGTGTGGTCTTGGTGAGAGAGGAAGTGCTCTGAGAGACTCTGGCTTCTTTATTTTGCCTTTCGGATCTGGAACTTACACATATAGCCCTCAAATAACATTTCTCGAAAACATAAAAACATTCTTGAAAATGACAACTCCATGTGTTGGGTCAGGAATAGCGGTCAAATTCCTTTCACTGGGTTAATAGGTGACCTGTGGGCTGGAGAAATGGCTTCCCTGTTTACAGATGGAACCACAAGATGCCCAGTGTGTGTCACAGTCACAGAACTACATGGTGTCATTGGGAGAGCAACCTGACAAGTTGCAAATGGATTTATTTCAGAGAGGTAATGGTCCCTGTAAGGCTCTGTTTAGTCTAAAACACAAAGAGAATGACCTCCCACCGTTCTCACTTAATCTTCTATACACAGTAAATATGAGAACTACGTACCTGCAAATGATTATATACATCACGAGTTTTGATTAATGGAAAACCCCTAAAGAGATATCAACAAAGTAAGTTAAACATTGACATGAACATCATCAGTTAATGCCAGTTAATAAAATTTGCTAGAATTATGTACAATAATACTATTAATAGGGGCGCCTGGGTGGCTCAGTGGGTTAAAGCCTCTGCCTTCAGCTCAGGTCGTGATCCCAGGGTCCTGGGATTGAGCCCCGCATCGGCGGGCTCTCTGCTCAGCAGGGAGCCTGCTTCCTCCTCTCTCTCTCTGCCTGCCTCTCTGCCTACTTGTGATCTCTGTCTGTCAAATAAATAAATAAAATCTTTAAAAAAATAATAATAATACTATTAATAGTACATATGAATTTTGTATAAAAAAATAAGCTCAAAATAAGGAGCCGGGAGGCTCTGTTATGGAGAAAACTGAACAGGATTTAGCAGACTGGCTTGTCATAACTCCCTGAACTGCTGAGGGATGTCTTCACTTTCTACATTCAGGCTGGTTTAGACTTCCAATCTAACTTCTTTGACTAATAATCATTCTCCAATTGACAACTCCTTGTGATCAGAATGGTCTTGAGATTAGTAAGTATCATAAAAAGATGATATGAAATCACACAGCCATAAAACTGAAGTGTAAAGACTAGAGCCTGGGAACTAGAGTTTATGCAATAATAATTCATATCACCATTTGCAATGGAGAGTACATTTATCAATATAATGTGAGCATCAATTATTTTAGAAAGTACCTACCTCAAGTTTTATTTAAAATCAAGTCTTTGTTTACTTTTTTCTTTTTTTAAAAGATTTTATTTATTTATTTATTTGACAAAGAGAGAGATGCAGCAAGAGAGGGAACACAAGCAGAGGGAGAGGGAGAAGCAGGCTTCCTGCCAAGCAGGGAGCCTGATGTGGGACTCTGATCCCAGGACCCTGGGATCATGACCTGAGAGGAAGGTAGACACTTAATGATGGAGCCACTCAGGCACTCCAAGTCTTTGTTTTCTTAAGCAATTGTTAATCCCCAATTTCTTGAAAACTACCCCGTAAATTATTGAAAAATAATCTATAGCAAATCAATTCACTCAGCAGGCCTAAAATCATAGTTTTGACCATTTAAAGAGACTTTTATACTTCTAGGATAAAAATTGCTAGGCACCATTATCCTCTGGATAAGTAATCAGCTAAAAGTAGTTAAATCTAATTTACTAAATCTGATTCACTAAAATGATTTAAGCCAGTTGACTGAGTTAGATTAAGTCTAATCCCTCCTCCTCATCCATTCTGCATTAAACTATTAAACTATTAAACTATTCACCAGGCTGGAAATGTCTTTTTTCCCCATTCCTTACATATCCTCCTGCACTACAGGGCCCTGCCCAATTATACCCACCTTTAATGAAACCTTTACTCACCTGTACCAGTGGGGAGAATGTTATCTCTTCTTGACTCCCACAGGGTTACATTTGTTGTGACACAAGAAATAGCTTGCAACTCCCAATTATAACTGTTTTTGTTTTGTTTTGTTTTTTCTTCCTTCAAGGACTCATTAGGCAGAAGCCACAGGTGAGTTATCGTTTTTTCCTCTAGAGAAACCACTAGAGACCACCCACATAATAGAAACTCCAAAATGAAAATTTCTGAACAACTTAAGTTAGGAAGATATATACTCTACCTGCTCCTTTTTGCACGTTCCGCTGTGCGCCACGGCAGGAAACCAGACACGCCAGGAGGTAGAGGTTCAGGAGCGTAACACTCTTTACCAAGGGAGTGTTTTCTTCCATTGCTTACAGGTTTCTTCGTGGCCAATCCTGTTTGCAAAAGCATTAAAGGACAAACTCAAGATGCACTAAATGGTGACACAGCAATCATCACATGTTCACACTTTATAAAACAGGCACCTGCCAATGATGCGAGGCCATTAATAACAGGATCGTTCTGTAAAAATGCTTTTACATAGACTAGCAATGTTTACAAATATAAGTTCTCATAGAGTAACAAGTTATCATTTTAACTAAAATATGAGATGCGCATAACATGCAAATAAATAAGTAAATAAAAAATACATCCCAAAGAATGAAACATGCACGATACACCTTATGTATCATGCAGAAACATTCATTTTATTGAATCTCAGAATATCTTTGGTATTTCTGAATCTCAAAGATAGAGAAACACTGACACATCCCTGATTCCTGCCAAAGAGAATCTGAATTGGACCAAAATTTCAACTTAAGTTTAGTTTTCCTATGTGAAAACAATCAAAGTAATAGGACTGAAAGCTGCTAAGTGGCAGGTAAGTCAATGCTACTCTCTGTAAGTCTGTCACCTTCAATGCTCATTTGATTTCATATAGAAAACGAAAAAGAAGTAAGACCCAATGGATAAAAGAGCAAAATATGGAGACTTGGCCCAATTTCAGTATTAAAAAAGTGAAGTATCCTTATATGAAATGGTTAGTAGCAACAACTAGACCTACCTGCCAATACTTTATTTAGAATAAACCATATATTAAAATTGACATTTAAATATTTTTCTGTTACTCAAAACAAGTAACGTAAGTTTATTATATTTATTCCTCAAATCTATTTTACTATACTACTTTAGCAGCATTAGGGTAGCATGAGAAGTAAAGCATATATAGCAACAGAGGGCAAATATTTCAGAGTGTACCTTATTGAAAATCTCTACATGACCCTGTGTAATTTCTCTGGATAAATTTATACACCTCTTAAAATATATAAAAGTTCCATTCACTTTGAGCTATTTTTTTGTTTCTAACTTAATTACTCTCAAGGAAAAATGTTCGTATATTTGTGGTTTGTACGTGTACACTTCTCCCCTGACTTTCAGAAACTAATGCAAATACCATTTGTATTTAAATCCAGAATAATTCTCATGTATCTTGTTAGGAGATACAGTTCCCATTAAAGTTCCTATCTTCTTTCTGCACACATGATTACAATGTGAATGTGACACAACTCACACATTTAACCCTATACTCACCTGGATCTAACTACATAGCCAGACATTGCTGTGGCTTACCTCTATGTCTCCATATAACTGAGGCAAATACAAAAAAAAGCCCAAGAAATAAAATTACTCTTAAAATAGCTCAGTGAGCCTGTAAACTTCAGTCACATTTCCACTTTGTTTAATCATGCTAAGGAAAAAAAAAAGATTTTTAATTTTTTATTCTCATTCCATGAAGTCCTATTATATACCACCAGATACTAAAATTATAGAAATCCTAATATAACATATATATTTTTTACCTATATACAATTCTATTTCTAATATTATATCAAGGGCACCTGGGTGACTCAGTTGGTTGGGCGACTCCTTCAGCTCAGGTCATGATCCTGGAGTCCTGGGATCGAGTCCTACACTGGGCTCCCTGCTCAGCAAGTAGCATGCTTCACCCTCTCCTCCCTCCTCCTGTCCACTCTCACTATTTCTGTGTCTCTCTTTCTCCAATAAATAAATAAAATCTTTAAAAAACAATAATATTATATCAAAATACCAGTTTAGACACTTTCCAGAATGTTTTACACATGATGCAAACTTTTAATAATATCTAATTACTGTGACATCACAAATCTCAGCTTCTTGCATATACTATTTGACTACTAAAATATGTTTTAAAATAAAAATTGGTAGAAGAATTGTTAAGCTTTCTTTTGATTTAATAACTCCTACTCAATATTTTATTGACCAAACAAGGAGATTAATAGAGAATCAAAAACATACCTTTTAATAGTAAAAAAAAAAAAAAAAAAAAAAAGGTGTATTTATGGAAATGTTTACAATACTATTAAAAAATTATATAATATTCAGGTTATTTTGAATTTTCCACTAATTTATTATTTATTTATTTATTTAAAGTGGGCTCCACACCTGACATGGGGCTCAAACCCATGACCCCAAGACCGAGAGTCATGTGCTCTACCGACTGAGCCAGCCAGGCACCCCAAATCTTTCACTAATTTAAAAAATAGACTAAACTCAATGAAACCTTGTGAATACATAAAAAAGTATTAACTATGAAATCATATAGAATTTTAATTCAATTTAAAATGAAGTGAAAGAAGAAAAATGGCAAATTTTATTTGAGCTCTGTGGAATCGTATCAATATTTCATCCACCCTGTCACCTGTGTACCTACATTGTCTATGTTAATAGACCACAGGAAGAGAAAACGAAAATCTTAACCAAGAAATATATTCAAAATAATGAACTTTTTAAGAACACATCGCTGGTTAATTAAAAAAATGGAAGTATTAGCATCTCTTTTTAAAATTGTTTCTAATTCCATAAATTCTCATCATCTATATCAGAATATTTATAGTCTTTCCTATATGCAGTGTGGTTAACCCTGGTTGTTACCCTCAGTATCACACAATGGGAAGAGATTCTAATTTTAGCCATCGGAACACATATATGGCATAAGTTCTAGCCACGTTAAAATACCAGGAGAGAAAGAGTTACCAATTCTAATAGTAGCTTTCCCCTTTCGACCATTTCCCAGAATTATAGTTCTCTTTTTCTGTCTAGCAGTTTTGAATGGTTCCTTCACTGATGGAGAAGTTATCCACTGGTACTGGAAGAGAAATAAAAAAACACTTATTTCAGTTACAGGTTATTTATAAGGGTTTGATCTCAATTGGAAATTAAGCTATTCTGAATTAACAAAAGGTTTGCAATCTGCATTTCTGGGACCTCAAATTAAAGAATCACACAATGTTTTCAAAACAGAAAAGCCATTTGATTTGACTTAATTGATTTAAGATGGCAGAAAAATGCCTTGATAGTTTTATTTTATGAGGGGAAAAAAAAGAAAAACATGCAATTAAAGAAAAACATGCAATTAAAGAAAAATTCTTCCTAGAGAACTACAACATGTTACCTCTGACTTGGCGCTCCTTCCATTCTGGAGAACTTTTTTGATAACTGCTTTCATCACAGAATGATCTAAAGTAAAATAAATTGGAATTATAGTAATTGCTTCCCACTGAGCGGTTATTCCCATTTAAAAACAAACAAATTACAAAAACAAATTACAAAAAGACCAAACTAATTACTGTTTTCACATTAAACTAAATACAAAACCCACATTATGTGATTATATACCTATTTCCCCCTTTTTAGTATTCTAATTTCTTCCTCAGAAACCTAACACGAAAGTATGCCCCCTCCCATATTGCCCACAATGACTATTCTTTTGGCAGCAGCAAAGATGAAATCGAAACACTTCATGTCTAACGTGGCTTTGGATAGCTTTGGATAGAAAGCAAAAGTCTGGGCACTGTCCAGATGCTTAGATACCTAAAGGGCATCTAGTCTGCCAAACCAAAGTCCTGATATTCTCTCAAAGCTGTTCCTCTCATCAGACCCCCTTTCTCAGTGAGTGGTACCAACTGGTTGCACCCGTTATCATCCAGCACTTGCTTCTTTATTACTATTTCCTTTATACCCCACACCCGATCTGTCTTATTAGCTACCCCCTAAAACACAACTGAACTGAACCACTTCGCCAGCCCCAACCTTCCACCCTAAGGCAAACCATAAACAGCCCTTATCTGGACTCCTGAGGGGAGTCATAGTCTCCCGACCGGTCTCCCCATTTTCCTTCTTTATCTCTCCCCCACCCCCAGGTCTATTCTCTACACCAGAGTCATCTTATTGAAACACACTCAAGGGGCGCCTGGGTGGCTCAGCGGGTTAAAGCCTCTGCCTTCGGCTCAGGTCATGATCCCAGGGTCCTGGGATCGAGCCCCGCATCGGGCTCTCTGCTCAGCAGGGAGCCTGCTTCCTCCTCTCTCTCTGCCTGCCTCTCTGCCTACTTGTGATTTCTGTCTGTCAAATAAATAAAAGAAAATAAAATCTTTAAAAAAAAAAAAAAACAACACACACTCAAGCCTTTTCCAGCTCAAAACACTCCACTCATTTAGAATAATCCATGTCCTTACTCTGGCCTTCAAGACCTTGTAAGATCACACCCCTGGCCAGTTCTGTGACCTCCCTGCCTACCTCGCTCTCCCTCACTCAGAGTTCCGACCATGGTGGCCTCCATGTTTTCCTTAAATACTCCACCCACCCTGTCACCTACACGCCTGTGTATGCATTGCCTCCAGGTCTCCCAATGGCCAGCCACTCTCTTCATTCAGCTTTCCGCTCAAAAGTCGTTTCTCCAGTGAAGCTGTCCCTCATCATATGGAATACAGCCCTACTGCCCCCTTCAGGGTCTTTACCTTTGGCTGTTTGGGTACTTCCCGCCATCTAAAATCACACTACTTCTCTGCCTACTCATTTCTACTTGAATTCCTCCACTAGAACATAAGCTCCAAGAGGGTAAGACTTTGGTTGATCCCGTTCACTGTTACATTCCTAGTGCCTAAAGCCTGTATCTGGAACACAGAAAGGATTAAAAAATTACTTGCTACACTGAGAAATGAATGAAATGCTCTTTGCAGCAATGCAGAGGCAATAATTCTCCTGGTGGAAGCTAGTTCATAATCTAGGTTCGCCTTATTCAGAGTGGCAGCCAAGAGCAATTTACACGTATAACTCATGTTAGTTAGTAAATTATCTGCTAAAACACAAGGGAAGTACAAGATTAGGCAAGTATAGCATTAGGAAAGCAAACACATTAGGTTTTAAAAACTGTCAATACACGAACACATTCTTTCTGTTTTGTTATTTGTTCATCAATTAAAAAAGGAGTGACATACCAACGAGTGGATTTTTTCTTATATCCAGAACGACCAGAGTTCTGTTGGTTTCGAGGGCCTTTAGTAAAGCCTTTGCTCCTTCATTGGTGAGGCCACACTGCTGCAGGTCAAGTGCTTTTGAAGAAAGACAAAAGGTCACTTGCCAACTCTACACAGATTTGACACACATACAACTCTCGCGTATTCATGTAAAAGCTCATGTAAGATTTCTGTACAAGAAGTCATGGCAGGTTTTTAATCTTGGGTGTTGAAGAAAGAAAAATAGAAAAGTACATACACACACATATAATACAAAATCCAATAAAAAATTCTTGGATGAGGGGCACCTGGGTGGCTCAGTTGGTTAAGCGACTGCCTTTCGCTCAGGTCATGATCCTGGAGTCCTGGGATCAAGTCCCGCATCGGGCTCCCTGCTCGGCAGGGAGTCTGCTTCTCCCTCTGACCCTTTCCCCTCTCATGCTCTCTCACTCTCTCTCTCCTCTCTCAAGTAAATAAATAAAAATCTTTAAAAAAAAAAAGATTTAAAAAAAAAAAAAAAATTCTTGGATGAGCCATGACCAGCCTGCTCTTGGTACCAATAAATGAGCCAACATATTTTATAATTACAGAGGTAAAGAATAACTCTAGATAGTCTGTGAGTGAAAAACCTCACAAAAGGGGTCTCAAGTGGTGCCTGGGTGGTTCAGTGGGTTAAAGCCTCTGCCTTCGGCTCAGGTCATGATCCCGGGGTCCTGGGATTGAGCCTTGCATTGGGCTCTCTGCTCGGCGGGGAGCCTGCTTACCCCTCTCTCTGCCTACTTGTGATCTCTTGTCTGTCAAATAAATAAAATCTTAAAAAACAAATGTGGCTCCTCAGCAAGGATGCTAGTGGCAGAGTAAACTTCACAGGCAAAAGCTGGGTGGAGCTCAGAGAACACGCTGCATACTTTTGATACGCTCTTGAGTTCCAAATCACTCTTAAAACTAGTTAAAAGGAAAAAGCCAAATAGCAGATATGTAGTAATTGTTAGTTTTAGAAAAGAAAAACAAAGAAAGATGTCTAAGAGGGTGTAAATAATAACGAATCCGAAGAATGTGTGAATAGGGAACATATGCTAAGAACTTACCATGAAAGAATGACAGTCAAGAACACTGTCTTGAAAAGGTCAAAGAACAGAACAAATGATCATAATACTAGTAGTTCTAAGGCTGAACAATATACTCATTTAAACCAAAGGGATCATCACAAAAGCACAAGTATAAAAAACACTACCTAGGAGGAAACTATCATATGAGTCCTTTTTCTTTTTTTTTTTTAAGATTTTATTTATTTATTTAACAGACAGAGATCATAAGTAGGCAGAGAAGCAGGCAGAGACAGAGAGAGGGGAAGTAGGCTCCCCGCTGAGCAGAGAGCCCAATGTGGGGCTTGATCCCAGGACCCTGGGATTATGACCTGAGCCGAAGGCAAAGGCTCAACCTACTGAGCCACCCAGGTGCCCTGTTATGAGCCCTTTTTAAAAAGTATTGTATAAACCATTACACTAAAGTAACTGAGGTCTTTTAAAACCCCATGACACACAGAAACAAGCCAGACATATGGAAACAACACAATGCAATGCTCGCAAACTCTTACCACAAAATGGACAAAGGATATAATTAACCAACTAGCCAAATTAATATAAATAGCCACTACATGTCACTAGTATGTAAACTGAATACAAATTAAAACAATAAAATGAGATTGTTCCATAACAGTAGCTCAAGATCACGTAACAAAAACCTTGAAAATGTACATGCTCTTCTGACCTAGCAACTAAGAATTTAACCAAAGGAAGTAAGAGACGTAGGCAAGGATGTGTATCAGAGTACTGTTTTTAACAGTGAAAACCTGCAAAGAGCTCATATATGTAGCAATAAATAAGCAAAATGGACCACGGCATATTCATATAATGGCAAGTCACTAAAAATGATGTGGGAGATGTAAATGTATGGACTTCTTAAGATGTTCATACCATATTAAATTAAAAAAGCTATAAAGTTTGGAGTAATCCCACCTGCATAAAAAAGGAGGGGTTAAAAAATAAAAAAATTTAAAAAATTAAAAATTAAAAAGGAAGAGTTATCACTTTTATAGCATTACAGTTTTTACTAGTGACACAAGCCAGCATTTGTGAGGGGAGAGGCCTCACATACACTGTTAAGGTGGATTATAAATTGGCACAGGATTTCTGGATGGGAATTCAGCAACGTGCAGTAAGTATAAAAATATGTCACATTATGAGGTGTTTCCACTTTTAGTAACTTAATCTATAGAGCTAATGCAATGGTCATAGAGATGTGTTCACTACACACTGTTCCTGACAGAGCAAAGTACAACGTGTTTAAATCTAATTGCAAAGGATTAAACTATTGTACATCAACATAATGGAGGACTACATGATGCATCATTAAGTAAGAGAAGAGCATGAAACAGTAACTGAACCATGAGTCCACTCTTCTAGTCTCTGAAGTGTATGAACATGTTTATAGAAAAACAAAACACTGAAGGTACGCTAAAATGTGTATTAAGATTATGAGTAATTTTGTTTAGTTACTCTGTATTTCCTATAAAAAGTATATGCAACTCTTAGAGAAGCGTAAAAACACAGTAAAAGGTATTGGAAAAAATAAGGCTTAAAAAAAATCCCATGACAATGGTATCAAGCCAAAAGCTAAACATACTTAACATTTAAAAAATTCTAGGATTTACCTCTAAGCCATAAATCCTCACTGAGAGATTCTGCAAAAGCACTTGTGCCAAGGTCACCAATGAGCGTGTTGCAGTTCAAGGTGATGCGCCTCAGACCAGCCATACAGTCCAGATCAGGCCTCCTGTAACGAAGACTCTCGGCCCAGATTTCTTCGTGCCTTCTCATGGTCTGATACTTCAAAGATTTAACAGGATGAAATTAAGACATCTGGATAAGGAAGCAGGGTATGCCTACTGAGGATGGCTTATCATGTCAGACATTTATACGCACGTACAAGCATATAAGCCAAGAGAGTCACCCCAAGAGGCTCAACAGTCGATTCTAGCTCAAGAGTCTCAGGGACCCAGATTCTAATTTGCCAGTGATTAGATTTCAGCCAGGGAGTGACCTGTGGCTGATTAGTTACATAAACTTTGACAATCAAATTACATTCTATACATTTTATTTTCTTTATCTGCCAAGTCAGGGAATTGGTTCTAAATTCTGTTATTCCTGAGGCTCTAAGTTCTATCATTCTGTCCTCCCATGGTTTCCAGACACTTGACTGGGCATCCTGCAGTAAACTTTCTGTAACATGGATCTATTTATTGATAAATTATATACACGAAGTTACACGTTCAGTTCTGCACATACACTTCACCTACATTATAAACTACACGGTTATTTTTTAAATACCACAAAAGGAATATAGAGGTTCTGGTATTTTCTTTCCCCAACTCAATGGATCTCACTATTTTAGAATTTGCACACCAACTTTAGAGGCCTCCAGTATGCAAAGCCAGTTTGACCTCCCTCAGGAAATTGATGGTTTGATTTTTAACCACAGATAAGAGTCGTAAAGACATATTCAGTTCTCTGTATTCATAAGACAAATTTTGGTAACAGGGAACACTGACTTTAAAAGAAAGAAATCTTATTACATGCTCAAACAACAAAAGACTCAAAGTTCCTATGCCAGTCTAAATGGAAAATCATTGGTGCTGTTTTTCTATGAACAATAATTTATAAAAGCAAAAAGTAGAAATCACAGCAAAACACTTTCACGGTGCTTATAATGTGCCAGGCACTATTTTATACAAACTAGTTCATTTAATCCTCCTAATAAAGCACAGAGGCTAAGTAATGTGTCTGTGGTCAGAAGCTATGAAGCTGGTGAGCTAGAATCTGAAACTGGGATATTTGGCTTCAGAATCCACGCTGTTGACTGTTTTCTATATCTGGGGTCAATGGACTTGCTCTGCACAGGCCCAAATGTAAATTTTTCAGCTTTGTGGGCCATAAGGTTTCCGTTACAAATACTTAACTCTGCTGTTGTAGGACGGAAACAGCCACAGTCCCTAAGTCAGCGAATGGGTCTGGCTATGTTTTAGAAACACTATAACACCCGGTGATGGGCTGTTTCCAAGAACTAAAAATACATGAAAGTATTATTTATAATGTATTATACACTAGATCTTTTATTACTATGGTTAAATGGATTACCTTTCCTTAGTGGTAGAACCCCCAACTGAAAGCTGGTAATAATCTTTCAACAAAACCAAAACTGTAATCATGTACATCAAAAGACAAGAAAAGATGTGCCATCTTGTATCAGAGTATTAATCTGCTTTAATCACAGAATATGTTTTCATGAAAGTTTAAACAGAAAGTCACCTTTAAGATCTTGGCCATGTGATCTGCTCCCTGCCATGTCAGATTACACCCCGTGAAGTTTACTGTCTTAAGAGTGATAGAGTTCTTTATACCTTGACAAATAACTAAAAGGAAAAAAAAAAAAAAAAAAACCACACACACGATAAGATGAAGAGCCCATACAGTCTGGTCAATTCTGACTTATTTGCTTTTCCTGAGTCTACCGGAGGTTTATAGCTATAGTCTTAAAATCACTATCTACAATCTTCCCAGGCAACGGATGGATTGGTGCATTCTAAAAAATGTCAGTAATAAAGGGTTATTCTAGTTTACAGCAACAGTTTAATTTTACCTAGATGCTAGAATTGAATATTCTGAACCTGGCAAACTTTATGCCCAACTAGTCAGTAAAGTACTCTGTACCTTTTGAGGTATAAGAAAGAAAAAGAAAAACCTAAAAAGCCTAAGACTCTTCCCATATATCCCTATATTCCTATTTCCAATGATATAACCCAAACTCATTTATCAGTCATCTGTCAATTTAAATGTCAACTCTAAACCCAGAGTTTCATTAGGTGCCATGCAATATACTAGAGCAATGTAAGACAGAACATGTCAAGTCTTAATCCCCTCAAATTAAAATGCAGCCTTCCTTACCACCCCAGACCACTAGTGGACACAGTGAACACACTAATTCTTCAGGACCCCAATCAACAATTACTTTCTCTGTGATTACTCCTATGATACCCCCCCCACCAACACCACTGAATTTGCTGGCCTTTTATATACTCCCGTAGCACTTTGCATGTATTTCCTATTTTAGTACATAACACGGTGCATTTTGTCATTATGATTGCATACAGATTTTTTAACTATTTAAGGATAATGATTCTTTTGTCTTTACATTTTGCTATTTCCCTTCCCATAATTATTTCTTGATAATAAAAAGATGAATGAAATAATATAGTATATATTATACTGCATATATATAGTATTATACTACATATATATAAACAATATAGTATATACTTGTGTGGCTTTTGGCTTAACATAATCTAAGTGAAAATGGTTCGGAGAGTATCCAGCATGACAAACTTTCAGTGTACAGGTGAGAGGAGACCATGGTTTGATCAGGCATGGGAGACAATCCAGGCAGAAAAGGTACAGACAGCAATTAACATGCAAGCAGGGAGATGTGAGATCAGTCTGGTTGGAGGAGACTTAAAAAACATTGAAACTTACTTTCTAAACCTCCATCTCCAATTGGGCAGTTTGCAAGAGACAGGTGCACCAGAGAGGTGGATTTATTCAATCCCTTTAATGGGAAGAAAAAGTTAAAATTTTTATGGGTTGAGTTTCCCCCCAGAGTAAATATCCAATGTTTGCAGGACACACTGGAGAAGCCTTACCTTTGTCAAGGCAGTCAAATCTCTCTCGCGCAGCACTAGTCCGTTCAGCTCCAGGTTCTTTAGTGCACTTGATATACTTAAACAGCACTTGAGAGCTTTACATAACTGGAAGGTCACATCTTTGTTTCTTATCGCAGGAACACGACTTCTGCAAACTTTACTTCTGTCAGAACCTAAAGCAAAATTATTGCAAAATATATATTATCATCGTGAGAAAGCATCTGCTCTGTGTTCTTAAAGCCCTCTTTGAGGGACACATGTAAGCTCAAAGCATCAACCACACGAGATACAGAAATATAAACTATGGGTATAGAGGCTCCTATGAAAGCAAGATGCTATATCTAATTGATGGCTTCAGGATAACCCTGAAGTTGAATCTAGAAAGGGAATGACCACATAGTCTGGGTGGGAGGAGCTTAACTGCAGAGAGAGCACCTGCGCAAAGACATCCAAGCCTGACACCTGCGGGCCATGGAAAATACTGCAGGTGGGGACGACTAAAGGCCAAGACACCAGGGGGAGGAGACAGAAATTACAAGACAGAGGTTAGCCAAAGCAAGCCTCAGATAAAAAGCCTATGGCTTTCACCCGGAAGCTGATGAGGACAGAGGCTACCACTGGCACAGTAAAGGTGCCTCTGCAGGTTAGAAAAAGGTACCTAAGTCAGACAGATTAGAAAAAGCACCTCTTCCTCAGGGCCAATTAGCCCCCTGGGGCTTGGCAGAGATTTCAAGCTTCTGGGCAGAGCACAAACCTCGCACCCCATACACAATAATCCTGTGCTGGTGAGCCCTTACAAGCATTATTTTAAGCATGTATTTTCATTTTAGAAGATCACTGAAGGGGCGCCTGGTGGGCTCAGTCGGTTAAAGTGGCGATTCTTGGTTCCGGTTCAGGTCATGATCTCAGGGTCCTGGGATTGAGTCCCCTGTTGGGACTCCATGCTGGGAGTGGAGTCTGCCTGTCCCTCTCCCTCTGTTTCCGCACCCCGCACCCCCAACCCCCGTCTCTCTCCTTCTCTCTCTCAAATAAAGAAAAACATCACTGAAGCCCAGTAAGCAGATGAACTGAGAGAAACTGAACTCAGAGGCAGCAACACTAGCTAGAAGTTGGTGAGGTGAAGCGCCTGGGAGGCGCAGTTGATTAGACGACCCAGTCTTGATTTCAGCTCAGGTCTTGATCTCAGGGTTTTGAGACTGAGCCCAGTGTTGAGCTCAGCACAGAGTCGTTTGAGATTCTTTCTCTCCCTCTGTCCCTCCGCTGCTCATGCTCTTGCTCTAAAACAAATAAAATCAAAGAAAGGAAGGAAGGAAGGAAGGAAGGGAAAGGAAAGGAAAGAAAAGAACAAAGAAGAGGAAAGCAAAGCAATGCTGGTGAGAATAAAGAAGCAAACCTAGGAGGTTGAAATCTACAGCCTGGAGCCACTGGATGCAAGAGAAAACAAAGGTTCAGGGAAGGAATTCTGAAGAGAGTGGTCTCTATGACACAGTTTTCTTACATTCAATGTGAAAGATTAGGCAAGATTAAGGACAGTGGCCTTGACTTTGAGGTCTCTTCCCACTGTAATTGCTTCTGATTACTTTGGATACATAAAGTCCCTTCAGAGGTATGGAACAGTTACTACACCTGCATGAAATGAGAGAATAATGTGACTTCTCTTCACCAGGGGATAAACTGAAATGTCCTTGCAGAAGAGATAACAGATGATGTGAAACCTAGAGCCTAGAAAAAGCACATGACAATTGTTCAGATTTTTTTGGTTTTGGTTTTAAAGATTTTATTATTTATTAGTGAGAGAGAGAGAGAGAGAGAAGTAGGCTCCCTGCTGAGCAAGGAGCCCGATGGGGCACTCGATTCTAGGATCCTGGGATCATGACCTGAGCTGAAGGCAGACACTTAACCAACTGAGCCACCCAGGTGTCCCAAGTGTTCAGGTCTCTAAAAAATATATCCATAGTCGCCTTCTCTCCTGGATCTTCACATCCTGTGTCCTGGCTACTTTGTCTCAGCTTGTAAACATACTCAAGTGGGTCCATTTTATTTTCTATTTATTTTTTTATTTTAAGGATTTTTATTTATGTATTTACTTGACACACACAGAGAGACAGCAAGAGAAGGAATACAAGCAGAGGGAGTGGTAGAGGGAGAAGAAGGCTTCCTGCTGAGCAGAGAGCCCGATGCGGGGCTCGATCCCAGGATCCTGGGATCATGACCTGATCGAAAGGCAGACACTTCACTACTTAGCCACCCAGGCGCCCCAAGTGGGTCCATTTTTTAAGATTTTATTTATTTATTTGACAGACAGAGATCACAAGCAGGCAGAGAGGCAGGCAGGGGGCAGGGGCGGGGTGGGGGGGGGAAGCAGGCTCCCTGCTGAGCAGAGAGCCGGATGTGGGGCTCAATCCCAAGACCCTGGGATCATGACCTGAGCTGAAGGCAGAGGCTTTAACCCACTGAGCCACCCAGGTGCATCCGACAAAGTGGGTCCATTTTAAAAAACATCCTTCAGGCTTAGGATTTTCTAGATCTTCTTTGTGGGTTATCTCAGTTTCTCCCATATCTCAAACATTCCCCCATAAAGCCCAGATCTGCACCTGCAGCCACGAGATGTCTAGCAGACATGCTGGGATGCCCCGCCGGGCCCTCCTAAAGCATTAACGATGAAGTGAGATTTTTCTCCCAACCCAAATCCCCTCCTACTGTGCTCTGCGCCTCACAGAAAGATGCCACTATAAACTGTCACCCAAGCTTGCTGCCCTCCCCCCAACTAGTCACCAGGACCCGTCCATTCTATCTCTTTGATCTCTGAAATCCAGTCCTCCGTTTCTATACCTTAATTTGGGCTCTCAGATTACTATTTGTCCTCCTCCCAATCAACTGCCTTCCATATGGAGGGCACAGCAAGCTTCTAAATAAAAAATCCATCTCATCATCCTTGTGTCTCCCACAACCATCGGGATAAACATCCAACTATTTGATAGGACAAACAAGGCCCCTCCCTGTACGGCCCCTGCCAGGTTGGTTTGCAGTCTCAGGTCTCACTTCTAGAACCCTAAGTTCTTGTCCTGTACTTTAGTTTTGCCATATTTTTATATTTCTCAAACTTTCGCACGAGCAGCTCCCTTCCGCCATTTGAATAGCTTCTCACATTCTCAGAAAGGAGGCACGTCCTCCAAGAAGTCTTCCCTGAACATTCCTTTCATTGTTCTCTGCTTTGCAGCACCAGAGGTCACTTATTCCAGAACACTGACTACTACTGTGCTTGTGTTTACTTGCTGCCTCCCTCAGTAGAAGAGGAGATCCTCTAGGCCAGGAGCCTTGCCTCCAACCGTGCTTGGTGCTGGCTGAGCTCATCTGAGTGCCCAGAAACTTTATACAACTTGTGCAATTCTTTTTTTTTTTTTTTGGTCAAATTTATTTATTTTTAAAAATTCCAGTGTAGTTAACATACAGTGTTATGTTAGTTTTAAGTGTACCATACAGTGATTGAATAATTCTGTACAGTGGCGCTTGGGTGGCTCAGTTGGTTAAGCCTCTGCCTTCCACTCAGGTCATAGTCTCAGGGTCCTGGATCTCTGCTCAGTGGGGAGCCTGCTTCCCACCCCCCCCCCCCCGCCTGTCTCCCTGCCTACTTGTGATTTCTCTCTCTGTTAAAAAATAAAATCTTTAAAAATAAATAAATAAATGATTTTATTTATTACCTGCTCACCAGGTAAGTGTACTTTTAAACAACCTGTTAATTCTAAGAAGAGATGGAAAGAATAGTTTTAATGCCACTTTACAAGTGTGGGGATTATAGTTCAAAAGTAACTCGCTCAGGCCACACAGAGTCTATGCACTATAAGATGTCACTAAAAATAATACAAAACCAAAAACAGCTTTTGTTTTGTTTTTTTCCTAAGAGCTATGTCTTATTCAAACCGAAACGAGGCAAAAGGCTGGGCTGTATCAGTTTTCCAAATCGCTTTGTTCTCTGTCAGGCTAACTCATTCAGAAAACCAGGCAAGATCTGTCGAACGCTTAATGATGCCCCAGACCGCGGTGAGTGCTCTACAAGCAATAACTCCGTGCATCTTCGCAATCACCACGTAAAGCGCGTCCTGTCGGCCCACATCACGGATGGGAACGCTGAGACCTACGGGGCCGTAACTCACTCACTCCGGGCCACTGAGCTGGTGAGTCCCCGGGGTGCTGCACCCAGACCGCGGGACTGGCCACCCCGGCTGGTGCCCAGCCTCCACCGGGCACCGTCACCAGGGCCCCCGAAGCGGGAACTACAAACCTGTTTCGCCAAGCCACGGCTGGAAGAAGCTCTTGATAGAGACTAGGGGCAGATCTTTATTAATCTTGAGGGTGCTCAGGAGCGGCGCCCAGTCCACGAGGCGCAGGCGGTCGGCATTGAAGTCCAGCACGCCCTCCCGCAGGCAAGCGCGCACCGAGGGCAGCGGCACCGAGTCCTGCAGCGCGCACAGGTATTCGTAGTGCGAGAAGAAGTCGGCCGCAGCGTCGCGGCGCAGCTTCACCGAGTCGATCATGGCCAGGCGTTGGCCTCCAGGGACGCCGGCGGCGGAGACAATGCCCGCTGGCGCCCGGGAGTGCCGGGTCGCTCACGGCCGGGCAGCTGCGACCCCGCGGCTACGGAACACCCGTGGCTCAGCCGGAAGACGCAGGGTCCCCGGCCACAGCTAGGCCAGCCCCTCGACGCCGCGCTCCCGCACCGCCCCCGGCCCCCGCCGCCGGCCGTTGGCTCCCGCCCCACCGCCCTCCGCAGCGCGGGACCGCGATTCAAGCCGGCGGGCGGAGCCTGCAGGGGCGGAGCGCGGAGACGTCAGCGCGCTCGCTGTGCGTCAGCACGCAGGGGGAGCCCCGCCTCTCGTGGGGACCGGGCGTGAGGACAAGAGGCGGGACCTCCGAGGCGAGGGAGGTGCGGAAGGTAGGAGGTTTTCGGGATTTGAGGTTTGAGGAGAGGTTTTTCTGGTCGAATAACAGTGAGAAATGGATGTAGCAGCACAGTTAAAAAGTGGTCTGAAGGAGAGAGCACCCTTAATAAGGGATGTGCGAACGATTTAGTGGATGTCCCCTGCTGTCCATTAAATCTTTGCTGTGTTAATTCCTACAAGTAACTCTTCACTTCTGTAGTTTCGACTTACCTCACACGGCTGTTGGCATATTTAATGAGTTCCATAAATTCAGGACGTTATTGCGGTTACTAGTAATCGCTTTGTTTTGTGTTGACATTTAACTGTCTCATAACTAGTATTCTGTCTTCTAGCCTTTTTTTTTTTTTTTTTTTGAGTAAAGCGATAGAAGTTTATTAAATGAAGATACAGAAAAAGCTCTAGAGTGAGACGGGGTCCTGACAGGGTTGCCGTTAGGGTTGGTCTTTTATAGAAAGCTAACCAGGGAACTTAAATGCTTTTAACATTTCTATTGATATCACCACCGAGCAAGGACTATCCATAACACCTTCAATGGCTTACTTCCTTTTTAGGGTCTGGTTGATTATCCCCCCACCCCCACCCCTTTTAAAAAGATTTTATTTGAGAGAGAGAGAGAGAGAGAGCGCGAGCGCACAAGCCAGCAGGGAGAGGCAAAGGGAGAAGCGGACTCCCTGCTCAGCAGGGAGCCCGACCTGGGTCTCCATCCCAGGACCTTGGGATCATGGCCTGAGTGAAGGCAGATGCTTAAACCAACTGAGCCACCCAGGTACCCCTCTTGCAAGTGATTATCATAAAAAAGCACCCACTCCACTTGCTTGGGGCGGGGTGGCTGGACCCACCCTGCACGCCCAAGGCATTATTTTTTTCTCAAGGATTTTTATTTATTTATTTGAGAGAGAGAGGGAGAGCACAAGTGGGGACCAGGAGGCAGAGGGAGAAGGAGAAGAGCACTCCCCACTGAACAGGGAGCTCCAGGCAGGGCTCCATTAGAGGACCCTGAGATCCTGACATGAGTTGAAGTCCGTTGCTTAACCAACTTGAGTTACCCAGGCCCACCCTCCCAGGCATTATTTTAAGCACTGTTTAAGTATGAAATAATTTAATTTTCCTAACAACTCCATAAGGAATATATGATTGTATATCCGCTAAGTAGGTAGAACTCAGATAATTGGCCTCTGAACCTGCATTTGTATACAGTTTCCAGAATGGTGATAAACTTTAGGCGTTATGTTTACAGCATTCCTCTTCCACTATAGAGCCAAACTAAAATGGAGTCACTTATGTCAGGGACAAAATGAAGATGGTCAATTGCCACACATAAAGGAAACTTAATAATTACAGGAATATACAGCTCTGCTTAGAAATCAGCAAAGGACACCAGCCAGTCCCCAAATGCCAACTCTGATCTCACCTTCTCTGGACTTCCTTGTTCCCTTGACTCAACTACCCTGATCCAAATAAGATAGAATACGACTAGGCAACCAGTCAGCTTACCCCATAAAAATCCCTTAGCCTGTGAGAGACTCAGAATTGATTGCTCCCAGAGGTTGGAGGTGAAAAGCCTTGAAATAAGCTCATCTTTTTGTTTTGTTTTATTCGATATGTGGAGTTTGGTTTTTGACACCATCCACTGGTTAAGTGGGATCATTTTACCTCTCATTTACTGTATTTCACTGATCCATCCTGACATTATTCCCAGACTTCCAACCCAGCTTACTTTCCTGTGGAGCCTCAGTGCTGATGCCTTCTGCTCATCTCTAATACTGATCTTCTCTGGACCTGGTTTCAGAGCAACGAGTTTGTTAGATCCAATCACAGACCTGTGTCAACCTGGTCAACAACATAGGCTGTCTTGTTTTAACTGCCAAGTCATTCTCATTTCTTTTTTCCACTCCTTTACTTAAAACAATTCACAATGGCTCTTCCAGACCTCCTCTATTCTTTTCATGTCACCATTAGATACAGTGTCCCTGCTCTCTGACCTGAAGAAGATACCTCTTATTTCACCAGGAAAATAAATTTTCAGGCACAGACTTCTTCATCTTCTTTCCATGAACTCTGGCTGCCTTCCAGTCCATGCTTCATAATGCAGCCCCTGCTTCCTGTTCGAATCCTTCCATGACTTCCCATTTCTCTTAGGATAAAGGCAATCCTCCTCACAATTGTTTAAGATATAGCTACTCAATGTGGACTCACAGACTGGCTGCAGTTGAGAATGGTTACTGTTCTATAAGATGAGGAGCTTGCTTCAGAATGTAAATGCACTAGCCATCTTGTTCATTTCAGCAGATGAGATTCTCTTGATGATGGTAGCAGTGTGTTGGTATATTCTAGAGCAAGCTCCTTATCTCACTGTCCACTGGCACTTTGAGTGTCTGATCTACAGGGCACTGCATCCCCTGGACGTGATGGAGGCAAGATCTCTGCAGCCTCTTCTTGCACCCCTCTCCCTTTCATTTTTCAGGAGTCCAGCCCACAGTGGACTCCTCTTAGACCTACGTACCTGTGGTTCATTGTCCATGCTTTCCCCTCTACATGAATATTCCCTTCTGTCTGCACCTGGTTAATGCCTTCTTATCCTTCTCAGGTCATGTGTCACATTGCCAAGGAAACATTCCCTTACCTACTCTACTCATCAAATCCCCCCATCCTAAGCTCTCATAACACCATGTCTCTCTCATTCATAGACTTCATCACATTTCACAGCCCATTTAAGATAGAAATAGAGATCACCATATGACCCATAAGGAAGAGATCATGTCTGTTTTGCATCTCCAGGGACTAGCACAGTTACTACATGCTACATGTAACTGTAGCACTAGTTACAACACTTCTTAAATGAACAAATGAATGTACCTAATCAGTCACCAAGCCCTGGCAGTTTTTCCTTTATAGCGTCTCTCCTACTCCTTTCTTCTATTTGCATTGCCATTATTCGCCATTTATTATCTTACATGTGGATTGTGATGATTGCTTCAGGCTCTCCTTACATCATTTATAAAGCCTCCCAAGGTTCATGGGTCATCCTGTTGTCCTGCCCAAACCTTCCATGACACCTGTTGCCAACACAACAAACCCCTAACTTTTAAGAATGACATTTAAAACTTCCCATAGTTTGGCTTTAATTTCACTTACCAGGCTTGTTTTTAATCTATGGGTCTAATTATCTCTACATCTTTGCTTCCTTCCAGCTCTGTGTATTGTGTCAAAAACTCTTCTAGTCATCACCCTTGTGTCTCCTTCTCTGGGAAAGCTTCACGGACAATCCAAGCAAGATATGGATCCCTTCTCTCCTCTGAGCTTGGAAACAGTTTAATAGGACATATCTGGCACTGCCATAAGGCATCTACATCTTATCTTCCCTGCTGGTATCTAAACTCTTTGAGAGCACGGATACATCTCTGTGTTCTCTGCCGTTCTCAGTATTGCTGTTATACACATAGTCAACCTAGTCAGTGAATATTTGGTGAATGAATGAAGGAATGTTGAATGAAATGAGTTCTCAGGCTCTTTCTGTCTTTTTCTACTTTTCAAGGTTCTGTAGTTAGTTACATTTGGACAATAGGATGCTTCATAGCAACATAATAACCAAGCTCACAGAGTGTTGCAAATAGCTGCTAAGAGCATCCTTCTGCCGCTTTAGAACAGCTTGTTCCCTCTCAAATGAAGAGCAGGATTCCATACTTATTAAATGTCTTTGTTCACTTGGCCTTTAGAGACACTGGGGGCATCAGTGCTCTACATTCAGCGAAATGCCTATTTTGATTATAATTTTCCCTTGTGAATAACAGCTATCCAAAGATGTTCCTGTACAATTTTTCATCCTTTTGTATTCATAAAATGTATTTTAACTACATACAAGCATAAAATAAATAGAACTCTATTTATTTTTGGTAAAAGTATAGGGAGAGGTCTTTATGGCACATTACCAAACTTGTTTGGGGAAATTTTAACCATGTGAAATGTGTTAGAGAGGCACCAAGAGTTCAAGAATTCTCAAAATTCGGACACAGTTGCCTCATGTATAGGCACAGTGGCAGCCATCTATATAACAATAATTTGGAAGATGCTGTGTTAGTCCACTCAAGCTGTAATAATGTGGAACAAATCATCCTAAAACTTTAGTGACATCAGCAAGAATTTCGGGGTTTTTGATCTGTGGACTAGCTGTAGTGGCTGTTTCAGACCTCCAGGTGGCTGGTTTTCCTCCATGGTTGGATCCATTTGAGGTCTGTCCCACATACCTGACTCCAGGGCCCAACTGTGGGGTAGCTGCCTCCAGGGCACACTCTTCTTACTGTGGCCACTGAAACGCAAGAGGTGAGCCCACTTTAGCCCATTTAAGACCTCTGCTGGCATCATATCTGCTCACACTACACTGACCAAAACTCATCCCAAAACTCAACTATTGTTATTACATTGCTGGGAGAATTGGTGATGATAAGGTGAGCACAAATGAAAGGTTGGAGATTCACATCTTCCTTACTAACATTGACAGTCAATGGAACATTCCTGGATTCCTGGGGAACTGTGATGGTAGCTTTTTGTGATTTCTATCACATTACAGTTTGCCAAAGCCACTTAAGTAAAACATACATAACATAGCACATCTCGTTTTAGTTTTCCCCACCACTCCACCACGTATTATCAGTGTGGTACCTAACAGATAAACAGAAACAGAAACCGAAGCAACGCATTGCTAGCACACCTACTTCACAAGAAATACTAATGGAAGTTCTTCCGATGGTATCAGACTCAAATCCATAAAGACAAAACAAGACAAAGAATTCAGATTAAAAAGACAACATAAATTCACATTTCTTCTTTCTTGACTGATTTTAAAAGTACATAAATGTTATATTTAGATGATTGTGCACATAACAGAACTGTAGTATATCTGACAATTCAGACAAAGGAGGCAGTGAGAACAAAGCTGTGTTAGAGTGAGAATGACACTAGAGCACAACCTGAATCCATAGGAAAAAATGAGAACCAGAAATGGTAAATAAACAGATTGACCTAACAAACTCCATTAATATTTATTTGCTCTTATTTCTTCTCTCAGCTCCCCTAAAGGGGTGAGATTATTTACAGTCATACTTACAACAATGTATTGTTGAATATGTGACATATATAAATGTAATAAAACAGAAAAGGATGAAGGAGGAGTAAAGTTTCTATATCTGACTGGAATGAAGTTAGTTTAAATTGAAGTAGATTCTGATAAGATAT
Source organism: Martes martes (assembly GCF_963455335.1). NCBI lineage: Eukaryota > Metazoa > Chordata > Mammalia > Carnivora > Mustelidae > Martes > Martes martes. Next base: position 18,586,691 of record NC_137900.1, on the reverse strand, counting down.
AGATTATAAGATATAGATTATTTAGAACAGCCATTAACTAAAAAAAATTGATAATAATAAATGGAGTTAAATGTTACACTAGAAAATATCCATTTAATATATACAAATATATTCTACAAAGTAGAATAGAGGAGCAACAACAACAACAAAACCTCCAAACATAAGACATGTAGAAAACAAAAGGTAAAATGACATAGATCCTGCCATATCAATAATAAAATTAGATGTGAATTAATGAAACAATCCAATCAAAAGGCAGGATTATCAAACTGGGTAAAAAACAAAAAACATGTTGTGGATAGGAGGTACTCCTTAAATTTAAAGATACAAATATATTCAAAATAAAAGATGAAAAAATGTACATCATGCAAATAGCAATCAGAAGAGTGCTCTAATGGCTAGACAAATACTGGACAAAATAGACCTTAAAAACAACAGCGAAAAGGAGTTGCGGGATATAAGAGGGAAATTTCATGATGCAAAAAGGGCCAAAACTGGGGCCCTGGGTGGCTCAGGTGTTAAGCCTCTACCTTTGGCTCAGGTCATGATCCTAGGGTTCTGGGCTGGAGCCCCGCATCTGGCTCCCTGCTCAGCAGGAAGCCTCCTTCTCCCTCTACCATTCCCCCTGCTGTGTTCCATCTCCCGTTGTGTCTCTCTGTGTCAAATAAATAAAACCTTTAAAAAAGAAAAGGAAAAAGAGGGTCAATCCATCAGGAAGACATAAAAATTGTTAATATGTGCAACTAGTAAGAGAACACCAAAATGTGAGAAGAAAACAGCAAAATACGTGAAGAATTGAAGGGAGAAATAGAGAATTCAACAATAATAGTTGAAGACTTCTATACCTCCGAGTCAGTAATGGATAGATGAAGTAGGCAGAAGATTGACAACTAGGTAGAAGACTTGAACAACACCATAAATTAACTAGACCTAACAAGGATCTGTAAAACACTCAACCTGACAAGACTTAAATCCATCATCTTCTCAAGTACATATGAAACAATCGCCATGGTAGATCATGTTCTAGGCCATAAGATGAGATTGAAACCCACACACACTGTAGGTGGGAATGTAAATAGTGCTGTCATTTTACAAAATGGTCTGACAGTTTCTCAGAATGTTGAGCATAAGAGTTATTCTGTGATCCTGCACTTTCTGCTACCAGATATATACTCAGCAGAAGTAGAAACTTACGTCCACACAAAAACTTTCACGTGAATGTTCATAGAAGCATATTAATAATATCAAAACGTAGAAATAACCCAAATGTCAACAAAAATGTGTAATATTCATACAATGAAATATTTTCAGCTATAAAAAGGAATGAATTATTGATACATGTTACAACATGGATGAACCATGAAAGCATTATGCAAAGTGAAAAAAACCACTCACAAAAGACCATATATTGTATAACTCCATTTATTATAAAATGCCCGGAATAGGCAAATCTGTAGAGACAGAAAGTAAATGAGTGGTTGCCTAGGGCTGAAGGGTTGAAGAGAATGGCAAAAGACTACTGATGTGTCTTGACTTTTTTGTGGGGGAACAAAAATCTTCTAAAATTGGGTTTTGGTGATGGTTGTACAACTCTGTGGATTGCACTGAATTGCTTACATTAATGGGTGAAATGATGGTAAATTATATCCCAAAGCTGTTAAAATTATGATAAGTCTTATGCTTAGAAATTTGGAAATTCATCCAAGATTACGATTTCTTAAAAAATGCAGCCTAACAATGACCCAAGAAAGAAAAGAGTATCTAATAACCCTAGTTAAGTACATTTACAGAAAACAATCTCCATGGATAAGTGACTTTCTTGGTAAATTCTTCCAAATACTTAGGGAAGAAATAGCAATCTTAAAAATTTTCCAGGAAACAGAAATAACAGAATACACTACTCAAATCTTTTTTTTTTTTTTTTTAATGAGGCCATCATAAGCTTCAGACCAAAGCTGAAAAGAATATTACAAGAATGGAATCACAGGCCAATTTCTCTTCTGAACATGCATGCAAAAATTGTAAACAAAAGCACAAATAGTATCCATGGTATGTAAAACTATAATACATCCCAACTGAATTGTTTTTTTTCTGGTAATGCAAGCTTACTGTCCAAACATAAAATAAATCTCAGGAATAAACTCAAATGGAAATAATTCATGTAAAAAAGAAGTCAATAAAAAAAAGTCAATCAGGAAAAACACAAGAATGAATAAACACAACAGATAATGCCTTATGAAAAAATAGATGAATAATATTCCATAAATTATCAAATATTCTAAAATTTTAAAATACAAAAAGCAGTTGAAAAAGATTCAAGAGTAAGTGACAAATACTGAATATAGGCCAAAAAAAAAAAATCAAATATACAAATGATAGGAGCACCTAAAGAATAAAAGCAAGGAAACAGAACAAATACTAACAGGATAATTTAAGAAATTTTCTAAAATAATAATAGTAATAGTAAAAATAATACTAATTAGAAACTGCATTTTGAACAAGTATATTACATACCTGAGAATAGTAAGTCAGAATGTTCCGCACCAAGCTGTATTCTAGAGAAATTTTAGACGTAAAATGGGAGGTTGGAATTTTAATCCTAACAAAACTAACTTTTAACTATAAAGGGCATGGGCCAACTATTAACCAACACGCAAGAGGTGAGGTTATCTGAATTCCATGAACCCTTATGAAGGAAACTATTAAAGAAAGAGTATCACACAGCTGAAGTGACTGGAGATAATCAATATAAGTATGGCTGATGAGCATTAAGTGTAGTACTACTGCTTGTAGAATGAGAAGTAAATGAGGGTTAAACAGGAAAGACTATCGTATGCAATGGCTGTAAGCTCTGGCAATGTAGGTATCAGTCCTGTAAGTGACAGAGAAGCAATGAACAAACACCAAATGAAGTTAAAACTGTTTTCAAGCATTGTATATTGAAATTGCAATTCTTTTTTTTTTTTAAGATTTTATTTATTTATTTGACAGACAGAGATCACAAGTATGCAGAGAGGCAGGCAGAGAGAGAGGTAGAAGCAGACTCCCCGCTGAGCAGACAGCCCAATGGGGGGCTTGATCCCAGTACCCTGGGATCACAACCTGAGCTGAAGGCAGAGGCTTTAACCCACTGAGCCACCCCGGCGCCCCTGAAATTGCAGTTCTGAGTCTGTTCTGTGAGTAATATGGAATGGAACAAATGAGGAATTATGGAGTATTCTATTTTTTTTTAAAGATTTTATTTATTTGGGAGAAAGAGAAAATGTGCATGCATGGGAGGAGGAGCAGAGGAAGAGAGACAAGCAGACTCTGCACTCAGTGTGAGCCCAATACAGGGTTCAGTCTCACAACCCTGAGATCATGACCCGAGCCAAAATCAAGAGTTCAATGCTTAACTGACTGAGCCACCAGGGCATCCCTGAAGTATTCTAGTTATAACATCTGTGAGCTAGGGGACTTGGAGGATGGAGGAAATGAATACAGAGGTAATATAGAGGATGTTTATTAAAAACTGCAGTGCTGAGTTAGAATTATCTGTCTGTAATTAATAAGTCATTTTAGCTATATATATATTTTATATATTTATATATATTTTGTATAGTTATATAAAATATATATACATATTTTATATATTTTATTTATTTATATAAAATATATATACTTATATATAGTTTATATATTTATATAAAAACATATATGTATATTTTAAAGACTTTATTTATTTGAATGAGAGAGAGAGCATGCATGCACACAAGTAGGGGAGAGGTGGAGGGAGAAAGACAAACAGATTCCACACTGAGTAGGGAGCCTGACCCAGGGCTCGATTCCAGGACCCTGAGATCATGACCTGAACTGAAGGCAGACCCTTAACCATGTGAGTCACCCAGGCATGGCATTTTTAACCATATTTATATAGATAAAGGTATTTAGGTCTATGTCTATATCTATAAATTTATATATAACTATTTGCTCTGTATATAATTATATATAAAAATGTGCCAAACACACACACACACATACACGCTGTCTCTGTCTATTGAATAGGACTAGAAGCAATGACCAACCCAGTAGGAACAAAGATCCATAGAGCTCAGATTATGGTCTTGAAATGGCTGATTTAAGGTCTGTGGTGCATTTGTGTGAAATGTACTTGGAAAGTTTTGTGATACCAAATAACAAGGAAGTTATCAAAGAGCACTGGGCCATTTCAAGAGGATTCCGGGGCCAAATATGAGGAGGCTTTCCATGGACAATAGAACAGTTTGAACTTGAGTAGGTATAATAATTACAATGAATTAAAATCCATCAACTATGTTTAAATCCATGGGTTTCTATGGATACCAAAAAAAAGGTCACCTTATGAGGATCATTGGGAAAAAATTCATTATAATGAAACCTGATTTTTAGAATGGTAGAGGTAGAATGGGGTGAGGTGAGAGAATAACCAAGCTTTTATCCTGTCTTTCTGTTGTGAACTGTATCACTGTGCAACCAAATTGTAGATGAGGGGATAGATATCTTCATAAAAGTATTCCTGCCAATAAGTGGGAAAGAAGTGATTAAGTTAGAATATCTCAATTTTGCAATCCATGATGAATTTATGCTGGGACCTGGTAGAATTTGGAAATGCAAGATTAACTTAGAAGAACTGTGGGTTCTAGTGATTGAACAAAAGATTTTTGTATTCACTGAGTATCAATGGCTGCTGTCATCACATAGAGAGCAATAACCAGACATTATCTGCTTCCTGACAAATAGTACACCACAGTCTATAGTCTTCCTGAAAGGACTGACCAGTTTCTTATTTTCCAGGAAATACAGAGGACAGAGGAACATATTTAGCTGCACCATGAACATGTACTCAGCAAAATCCATATTGTGGGGAACTCTACAGTCAAGGTCATTGTATTCTTCAACAGATTCATTGACAGTCAGTAAAGGGATGGAAAGGTGACTTATAGAGTAAAAGAGAAAAAGTCATTATTTAAAACAGCAAAACTAAACAATGCTGTCTAGGATTACAAACTTGGATGATAAATTTATAAGAAATTTAAGGATGAGTCGATTATAAAAGTGAGGAAAATGATTACTTTTTGGAAGAAGGAAATTGTAATTGGATCAGGACACCAGGAGGGGCTTCAGGCAAAGTTCTGTTTCTTTAATTGTATGATGATTACAGGAGTATTTGTCTTCTAATATCATTAAGCTATATATTTGCCTTTAGTGGTTTCCTGACTCTACAATGTATTTTATAACAAAAATGTTTTAAAAAATCAAACACCTAGGAATAAATATAATAAAAAGATTATGAAAACTCGATACAGAAAACTAAAACTCTTTGAGGTAAATCAGACTTAAACAAATGGGTATCATTGGTCATTGATTGCATAATTCAATATTGTAAATCAGTAATCTCCAAACTTTACAGATTCAATGCAGTAAGAGTATCTCTCGTGTGTGTGTATGTGTGCGTTTGTTTGTCTGTCTGTCTATGTCTGTCGGTAAATTGACAAATTGAATCTAAAATTTATATGGAGGTTCTTAAGGGCAGTCACAGTAAGATAGGAAAAAGTACAAAGTTGAAGGACTATATATCAGACAACATGACTCATTAAGCTATGATAATTAGAACAATGTGGTACTGACAAAGAATAGAAATAGAGCTATGGACTAGAACAGCAGGTTTGGCCCCTACCCAGATAGATGAAGTCACTTCATTTATGACAATGGTGACAATACAATAGATAAGGGAATTTTTTCAATAAGTGCTTATATGTCAAAAATGAAAAAATTAATTTTGATCCTTATGTCATGCCATATACAAAAGTCAGTTCCAGATGGATTGTTGATCTAAGTGGTCAGCGAAATGATCACTGAAGAGTGAAAAAGTAAACCAAAGGGTGATAGAAGGTCTTTTCCATATTTCTTTCTTTTTTTTTTTTAAGATTTTATTTATTTATTTGACAGAGATCACAAGTAGGCAGAGAGGCAGGCAGAGAGAGAGGAGGAAGCAGGCTCCCTGCTGAGCAGAGAGCCCGATGCGGGGCTCGATCCCAAGACCCTGAGATCATGACCCGAGATCATGACCTGAGCCGAAGGCAGAGGCTCACCCCACTGAGCCACCCAGGCGCCCCTCCATATTTATTTCTGACAAGAACTTGGTCCCCAAAAAAGTACTTGATTCCAAGAAAAAGACAGACAACCCAACAGAAAAATAAGCAAATCTTGAACAGGCACTTCACAGAATAGGATATCCAGAATCACTCAAAAAAACCATGACAAGGTACTCACCATAATAAGGGAAAAGAAAAGAAATTTAGTTAAACATTTAAAACACAAGTTAATTAATCAAGGAAATGAAAACCACACTGGGATACCACTGTATGTGCATTATAATGGACAAGATGAAAAGAGCTGATGAAAATGTGGAGCGGCCAGAACTCCCACGTACTGCTGGTGGGAGAGTAAATCAATATGTGCACTTTAGAAACCGCTGGCAGTAGTGTGGAAAGTAAAGGTATGTGTAGCCTAGGACCTGGCAAGTGTAAACCTAGTATATACTCAGCACATGTGTGTGCACATATGTCCCAAGAGGCCTGGAGAAGAATGTTCAAAGAAGCACTATTTATATAGCCCCAAACTAGAAATAACCCGAATTCTGCTCTATCAAGAGCAGAATAATAAATTATAACTTCATGCAATAGAATACAATGAAAGTGAATGAACTCTTGCTCCAAGCAAAAATATGGCTGAATCACAAATGTCATGTTGAGTGAAAGAAGCCAGATGCAAATGAGTACATACCATGTATTAGTTATCTGTTGCTCCATAACAAATTATCACGATATTTAGCTGCTTAAAACATTCACTTTTTTATTTCAGATTCTGTGGCTCGGGATCCCAGGTGTGGCTTAGCCAGTGCCTCTGCCTCAGTGCTGTAATTTAGGTTGTCAGTGGGAGCTGTCATCTCATTTGAAAACTGAACTGAGGGAGGGTCTGCCTCCAAGTGTGCTTATTTGGCTCTGAATGGGATTCCTTCTTTATAAATGACTGGACTTAAGGCCTCAGCTGTCCACTGGCTGGGGGATGTGACCTCCTTGCTGTGGGGTCTCTGATGGTGCAGTTCATGACATGGCAGCTGTCTTCTCTCAGGGGGAGTAAGAGGGAGAACAAGGTAGGAGATTTGTCCCCTAATCTTGGAAGTCCCATCCCACACTTTTGCAACATGCTGTTATTATAAGTAAGTCATGCATTCCAGCATATACTCAAGTGGAGGGGGTGACATGAGGACATCAATAGCAGGATGCATAGGTCATTGGAACTCATTTTGAAGCTGCCTCCCACCTGATATGATTCCATTTTTGAAATTCTGAAACAGGTGAAAAAATCCATGATGACAGGAATCAGAATTGTGAATCCTGATGAGGCTTCAGATTGCTGGTAATGTAAGAGTGCGAAGCTCTGGTTCCACAGATGTTCTTTTTTTTATTAACTATTTTTTATTAACATATAATGTATTATTAGCCCCAGGGGTACAGGTCTGTGGATCATCAGGCTTACACATTTCACAGTACTCATGATAGCACATATCCTCTCCAATGTCCATAACCCAACCACTCTCTCCATCCCCTCATCCCCCAGCAACCCTCAGTTTGTTTTGTAAGATTAAGAGTCTCTTATGGTTTATCTCCCTCCCGATACTGTCTTGCTTCGCTTTTTCCTTTCCTACCCCCCAAACCCTCCACTCTCAAATTCCTCATATCAGGGAGATCATAGGATAATTTCTTTCTCTTGACTTATTTTGTTCAGCATTATACCCTCTAGTTCCATCCACATCATTGCAAATGGCAAGATTTCATTTCTTTTGATGACTGCATAGTATTCCATTGTATATATGTATACCACGTCTTCTTTATCCATTCATCTGTTGATGGACATCTAGGTTCTTCCCATAGTTTGGCTACTGTGGACATTGCTGCTATAAACATTTGGGTGCATGTGCCCCTTCGGATCACTACATTTGTATCGTTAGGGTAGATACCCAGTAGTGTGATTGCTGGGTCATACGGTAGCTCTATTTTCAACTTTTTGAGGCACCTCCATGCTGTTTTCCAGAGTGGCTGCACCAGCTTGCATTCCCACCAGCAGTGTAGGAGGGCTCCCCTTTCTCTGCATCCTTGCCAGCATCTGTCATTTCCTCACTTGTTAATTTTAGCCATTCTGACTGGTGTGAGGTGGTATCTCATTGTGGTTTTGATTTGTATTTCCCTGAGGCCGAGTGATGTGGAGCAAGCACTTTTTCATGTGTCTGTTGGCCATTTGAATGTCTTCTTTGCGGAAATGTCTGTTCATGTCCTCTGCCAATTTCTTGATTGGATTATTTGTTCTTTGAGTGTTGAATTTGATAAGTTCTTTACAGATTTTGGATACTAGCCCTTTATCTGATATGTCAGTTGCAAATATCTTCTCCCATTCTGTCAGTCGTCTTTTGATTTTGTTAACTGTTTCCTTTGCTGTGCAAAAGCTTTTGATCTTGATGAAGTCCCAATAGTTCATTTTTTGCCCTTGCTTCCCTTGTCTTTGGCGATGTTTCTAGGAAGAAGTTGCTGTGGCTGAGGTCAAAGAGGTTGCTGCCTGTGTTCTCCTCAAGGATTTGGATGGATTCCTGTTTCACATTGAGGTCTTTCATCCATTTTGAGTGTATTTTTGTGTATTGTATAAGAAAACGGCCCATTTCATTCTTCTGCATGTGGCTGTCCAATTTTCTCAACACCATTTGCTGAAGAGACTGTCTTTTTTTCCATTGGACTTTCTTCCCTGCTTTGTCAAAGATTAGTTGACCATAGAGTGAAGGGTCTATTTCTGGGCTCTCTATTCTGTTCTATTGATCTATGTGTCTGTTTTTGTGCCAGTACCATACTGTCTTGATGATGACAGCTTTGTAATAGAGCTTGAAGTCTGGAATTGTGATGCCACCCACCAACTTTGGCTTTCTTTTTCAACATTCCTCTGGCTATTTGGAGTCTTTTCTGGTACCATGTAAATTTTAGGATTATTTGTCCCATTTCTTTGAAAAAAATGGATGGTATTTTGATAGGGCTTGCATTAAATGTGTAGATTGCTTTAGTTAGTATAGACATTTTCACAATATTTGTTATTCCAATCCATGAGCATGCAACGTTTTTCCATTTCTTTGTGCTTCCTCAATTTCTTTCATGAGTACTTTATAGTTTTCTCAGTACAAATTCTTTGTCTCTTTGGTTAGATTTATTCCTAGGTGTCTTATGGTTTTGGGTGCAATGGTAAATGCGATTGACTCCTTAATTTCTCTTTCTTCTGTCTTGTTGTTGGTGTATAGAAATGCAGCTGATTTCTGTGCATTGATTTTATATCCTGACACTTTACTGAATTCCTGTATAAGTTCTAGCAGTTTTGGAGTGGAGTCTTTTGGGTTTTCCACATAAAGTATCATATCATCTGCAAAGAGTGAGAGTTTGACTTCTTCTTTGCTGATTCGGATGCATTTTATTTCTTTTTGTTTTCTGATTGCTGAGGCTAGGACTTCTAGTACTATGCTGAATAGCAGTGGTGATAGTGGACATCCCTGTTGTGTTCCTGATCTTAGCAGAAAAGCTCTCAGTTTTTCTCCATTGAGAATGATACTCACTGTGGGATTTTCATAGATGGCTTTGATGGTATTGGGCTACGTACCCTCTATCCCTACACTGTGAAGAGTTTTGATCAAGAAAAGGGTGCTGTACTTAGTCAAAAGCTTTTTCAGCATCTATTGAGAGTATCATATGCTTCTTGTTCTTTCTTTTATTAATGTACTGTATCACATTGATTGATTTGTGGATGTTAAACCAACCTTGCAGCCCAGGAATAAATCCCACTTGGTCATGGTGAATAATCCTTTTAATGTACTGTTGGATCCTGTTGGCTAGTATTTTGTTGAGAATATTTGCATCTGTGTTCATCAAGGGTATTGGTCTGTAATTCTCCTTTTTGATGGGGTCTTTGTCTAGTTTTGGGATCGAGGTAATGCTGGCCTCATAAAATGAGTTTGGAAGTTTTCCTTCCATTTCTATTTTTTGGAACAGTTTTGGGAGAATAGGTATTAATTCTTCTTTAAATGTTTGGTAGAATTCCCCTGGGAAGCTGTCTGGCCCTGGGTTCTTGTTTGTTGGGAGATTTTTGATGACAGCTTCAATCTCCTTACTGTTTATGAGTCTGTTCAGGTTTTCTATTTCTTCCTGGTTCAGTTTTGGCAGTTTATATGTCTCTAGGAATGCATCCATTTCTTCCAGATTATCAAATTTGCTGGCGTATAGTTGCTCATAATATGTTCTTATAATTGCTTGTATTTCTTTAGTGTTGGTTGTGATCTCTCCTCTTTCATTCATGAGTTTATTTATTTGGGTCCTTTTCTCTTTTCTTTTTGATAAGTCTGGCCAGTGGTTTATCAATCTTGTTAATTGTTTCAAAGAACCAGCTCTTAGTTTCGTTGATTTGTTCTAGTGTTCTTTTGGTTCTATTTCGTTGGTTTCTGCTCTTGGTCTGTATTATTTCTCTTCTCCTGTTGGGTTTAGGCTTTCTTTGCTGTTCTTTCTCCAGCTCTTTTAGGTGTAGGGTTAGGTTGTGTACTTGAGACCTTTCTTGTTTCTTGAAAAAGGCTTGCATGGCTATATGCTTTTCTCTCAGGACCACCTTTGCTGTGTCCCACAGATTTTGAACAGTTGTGTTTTCATTTTCATTTGTTTCCATGAATTTTTCAATTCTTTATTTTCCTGGTTGACCCATTCATTCTTTAGTAGGATGCTCTTTAGCCTCCATGTGTTTGAGTTCTTTCCACCTTTCCTCTTGTGATTGAGTTCTAGCTTCAGAGCTTTGTCGTCTGAAAATATGCAGGGAATGATCCTAGTCTTTTGGTACCAGTTGAGACTTGCTTTGTGCCCCAGGATGTGATCTATTCTGGAGAATGTTCCATGTGCAGTAGAGAAGAATGTGTATTCTGTTGCTTTGGGATGGAATGTTCTGAATATATCTGTGATGTCCATCTGGTCCAGTGTGTCATTTAAGGCCTTTATTTCCTTGTTGACCTTTTGCTTGGATGATCTGTCCATTTCAGTAAGGGGGTGTTAAAGTCCCCTACTATTATTGCATTATTGTTGCTGTGTTTCTTTGATTTTGTTATTAATTGGTTTATATAGTTGGCTGCTCCCATGTTAGGGGCATAAATATTTAAAATTGTTAGATCTTCTTGTTGGACAGCCCCCACTTTTTAAAAAGATTTTATTTATTTATTTGACAGAGATCTCAAGTAGGCAGAGAGAGAGAGGAAGGGAAGCAGCTCCCTGCTGAGCATAGAGCCTGATGCAGGGCTTGATCTCAGGACGCTGGGATCATGACCTGAGCCGAAGGCAGAGGCTTTAACCCACTGAGCCACTCAAACACCCCAGGACAGCCCCTTTGAATATGATATAGTGCCCTTCCTCATCTCTTATTATAGTCTTTGGCTTGAAATCTAATTGATCTGTTACAAGGATTGCCACCCCAGTTTTCTTTTGATGTCCATTAGCATGATAAATTGTTTTCCACTCCCTCACTTTAAATCCTTGGGTCTACAATGAGTTTCTTGTAGACAGCATATTGATGGGTCTTGTTTTTTTTACCCATTCTGATACCCTGTGTCTTTTGATTGGGACATTTAGCTCATTTACATTCAGGGCAACTATTGAGAGATATGAACTTAGTGACATTGTATTGCCTGTAAGGTGACTGTTACTGTATATTGCCTCTGTTCCTTTCTGGTCTACTACTTTTAGGCTCTCTCTTTCCTTAGAGGACCCCTTTCAATATTTCCTGTAGGACTGGTTTGGTGTTTGCAGATTCTTTTAATTTTTGTTTGTCCTGGAGGCTTTTTATCTCTCCTTCTATTTTTAATGATAGCCTAGCTGGATATAGTATTCTTGGCAGCATATTTTTCTCATTTAGTGTTTTGAATATATCGTGCCAGTTCTTTCTGGCCTGCCAGGTCTCTGGATAAGTCTGCTGCCAATCTAATATTTCTACCATTGTGTGTTATAGACTTCTTGTCCCGGGCTGCTTTAAGGATTTTCTCTTTGTCACTAAGACTAGTAAGTTTTACTATTAGATGATGGAGTGTGGACCTATTTTTATTGTTTTTGAGGGTGATTCTCTGTGCCTCCTGGCTTTTGATGCTTGTTCCCTTTGCCATATTAGGGAAATTCTCTATTATAATTTGCTCCAATATACCTTCTGCCCCTGTCTCTTGTTGGTCTTCTTTGGAATCACAATTATTCTAATATTGTTTCATCTTATGGTATCACTTCTATCTCAAATTCTCCCCTTCTGGTCTAGTAGTTGTTTGTCTCTCTTTTGCTCAGCTTCTTTATTCCCCATCACTTGGTCTTCTATATCACTAATTCTCTCTTCTGCCTCATTTATCCTAGCAATAAGAGCCTCCATTCTTGATTGCACCTCATTAATAGCTTTTTTGATTTCAGCTTAGTTAGATATTAGTTCTTTTATTTCTTCAGAAAGGATTCTCTAATATCTCCCATTCCTTTTTTGAGCCCAGCTAGCCCCTTAAGAATCGTCATTCTGAACTCTAGATCTGACATATTACCAATGTCTATATTGATTAAGTCCCTAGGCTTTGTTACTGCCTCTTTTCCTTTTTTTTTTTTTTTTTGTGGTGAGTTTTTCTGCCTTGTCATTTTATCCTGATAAGAATAAATGAATGAGAGAATAAAATACCAAAAGGGTGGCAAAGACTCCACAAAAATGTATGCTAACCAAATCAGAAGAGACCGCTAATTGGGGGGGCAAATAAAGGGTATAAAAAGAAATTAAGAAAAAAATATATATATATTAGTGGGTGAATAGGACAGAGCCACCCACTTAATTTCGGGTGTATTTTGGTCTCTTAGAAGAAACTACCTCCCAAAATTTTAAAGAAAGAAAAACTTACATATATATAAAAATAAGGGTAAACATGATGAAGGGATGGAATATGAATGTAAAGATGAAAATTTTTTTCTTTTTTTTTTTTTTAGATGAAAATTTTTTAAAAATTCTAAAAAAGGAATTGATAAGTTGGTTGGGAAAAGAAAGAAGGAAAAAAAAAGGTGGGGAGAGAATGTGGTCAGGCTGGAGACTAGAACAAAGCCCTGTGCTAGATTTAGGGTATATTTTGATCTATTAGAAGAAATTGTATCCCAAAATTTTTTAGAAAAAAAATACCCTATATGTATACAAAAAATAAGGTTAAATACAATGAAGGATAAAATATGACTATAATAATGAAGGTTTAAGATGATTTTTTAAAGAAAGGTATTGTTAAGACAAACTAGTTTAAAAACGTTAAAAGATGAAAGAGGAAAAGTCAAAAAAATTAGAATAAGAAAAAAATAAAATTTGAAAATTCAATTTTATTTTGCAAGACTAAAAGATCATGGTGAGAAAGCCTTGAATTCCATGCATTGCTTTCCCCTAGCTCTGGCTTTCTGCTGTTCTCATTGATAAGAGAGCTTGGTCTTGGCTGGATGTTCTTGCTGATCTTCTGGGCGAGCGGTCTGTTGTAGTGATTCTCAAATGTCTTTTCCCGAGGTGGAATTGCCCTGCCCTTGCTAGGGGACAGGCTAAGAAATCTGCTGGAGTTCCCTCTCAGGAGTTTTTGTTCCCTGAACGCTTTCTGTAGCGCTATGGAGGACTGGAATGAAAATGGCGGCCTCCCAGTCTCCAGCCAGGAGGAGCCAAGAGCTTGGGTCCTCACTCCTCAGTGTGCCCTCAGAGAAAAGGGGTCAATCACTCCCATCTCCCTGGTCTCCGGCCATGCTCTGGGCTCACCCAGCCTGTGACCGAGCATTTCTGTCTCTGGCGCACAGCCCCATTTGGAATCTCCAAACCCAGGAGATTCCTGCCTCCAGAGGAGGAAGGTGAGTCTCCTTGGATCTGCCACTTATGGGGTCCCTGCTGAAAGAGCAGTGGCCCGACTGTGCCATGGATCATGGTTTAAGGTAACCCCGAGCTGAGAGCCCCCTCCTCAGCTCTGTCTCTGCTGCTGGCTTCCCTGCTCCAATATCTGGGAGCTCTGCCACACTCAGACACTCCTGATCTTTCAGTGACTCCGTGGGTACTAAGACCACACTGTCCCTGCGAGGGCTCCACCCCCACTTAGCCTCTGAAGCAATATCCCTCAGTGGAGCAGACTTCTAAAAGTTCTGATTTTGTGCTCCACTGCTCCGCCACTTGCCAGAAGCCAGACCCTCCCCCCGCAGCCTATCTTCCTGTTGCTTCGGATTCACTTCTCCGCACGTTCTACCTTTCAGAAAGTGGTTGATTTTCCATTTCTAAAATTGCTGCTCTTCTTCTCTTCTGTCTCCTGTTGAATTTGTAGGTGTTTGGAATGGTTTGATAGCTATCTAGCTGAACTCCTGCGACCTGATGTCATTTCAGTCTGCTACTCCTCCGCCATCTTGCCTCGCCATCTCCCACAAGTGTTCTTTATAAAGATTCCTTGATGCTTCTGATTTGTGCACTTCTTCTGAATGCATGTTACCTTTCTACTTTAAAATTTACATAAAGATAGTTAGTTTTCTACCCTACCGGCTCATTCTCCTGATAAATAGCTTTCATTGTTCCTAACCATGATCTCCCCCCTCTCCCAAACCAGGCAGTAAGATAAAAACCCAATTTATACTCTACCACTTAAAAGCTGACAATTTAGCAAAAGTGCATGCAGCCTTGCTTTTGGAAAAAATACAGGTTGAGGAGTTAGACTAAAGTTCATATCCAGGTTTCACCATTCACCAGTCGTGTGACCTTGGTCTTTATTTTCCCCATCTGTATTATTAGTATGCATCAGAGGATTACATGGAAAATTAATAACTGGAAATCATACAATATATACCTATTGTAAAAGGACTTGAAGTTCCTCCAAAGACTTATAATGGCTTCTTTCTTTCTTTTTTTTAACCTAAGATTTTATTTATTTATTTGAGAGAAAGAGAGAGAACCTCAAGCTGACTCTGTGTTGAGCCTGGAGCCCAAGATGGGGCTTGGCCCCAAGACCCCGAGATCACAACCTTATCTGAAATCAAGAGTCAGACATCTAGCTGACTGAGCCATCCAGGCATCCTTCATAATGGTTTATAATGGCAACATCTGTACAATTTCCTCACATTACCGTGGCCTTCATGGTCAGGTTGGCTTGACTTGCAGATCTCTGCTCATTCTTACCAGGGAAGAATATTCCTGAAATATTCTCTTAGATTTGACTTAAGGTAGATTGCTCTACTTATCCCTACACATCATTACCTACAATAGTGATCCTCTCCCAGTCAGCCTCAGAATATACCAATACACAGATCTGAAGAAGGTATTTGCTCTATTTTCTTCTCAGGTATTTTCCTTTAGGAATCACTGCTTAATCAATAGGGAAGTGGTTAAATGAATTATGCCCATATCCATTTTATGGAATTCTATGTGGCCAATAGAATATTTAGCAAATTTGCATAAGTTGATGTAGCAAGGTATTCATGATACATCTTAAAGTGAAACAGGCGAGGAACAATACAGTCAGACAAATACCATGCCCACTAGAAGGTAAGATAGGCGAGAGCAGAGACCAAGTCCATCTTATATATCTGCAGTGTCTAGTGGACACACAGCAGGCTCTTGTAAATATTTGTGGACCGAATGTTAGAGCACGGAAAATGACCTGGAAGAACACACATCATGTTGTTATCAGGGTAATCCTTCTCTGGAGGAGCGTTTTTTGTTTACCACATTTCTAATGATCCAAGCAGTTTTATTAGAATGTATTTAATGTTTTATGCTTTCTGGCATGTAAGGTGCTTGGCCCTCCAGCAGTCAGCGCCTGTGTCTCTTTGTTGCTAGGGTGACTTCAGGCTACCAGAAATAGCCAGAAACAGCTGGCTCTGGGGAGCCAGACGTGGCTGGTCATTCACGTACCTGTCCCCATCCAGCTTTTAACAAATAACTGACAGAAGGAGTAAAACGGACTCCTGCAGCCTAGCCCTTGATTGGGCAACTCAAAGGGTGCATTTTGATTCTGTACAGCTCCCCGGTGATTCACCCTAAATGACTTCACTGGCTTCAAGGGACTTTACTTGCAACTGCACTTTCTTTCTGGCCTCCTTCCAGTTCAAGCTTCCCTGGATTGTCTTAGAACAGTTCCCCCTCTGAGTCTGCTTCTGGGGACTCAATCTCAGTCACTTGTGTAATTAAAAACCATAAAAACAGATGGTGCCTATTAGAGGATGAGGTGTATGACCTCCTCACCTCAAACTTGTCACCCTCCATAGCTTTAAATTAATCAGAAAATGTGTCCAGCCACAGCTCCATAACTGACAGGGCCCAGGGCAAAATGAGAATGTGGGGTCCTTTGTTTGAAAAGCAGAAAAAAAGTGATTGTAGCCATACTAAAACATAAAAACTTTTCCTTTTTTCCAGAGTCTCTCTCTCTCAACTTGTTAGGATATTTTTTATTTGCTACTGACTATTGTTTGAAGTAAAGAAAAACTAAAATTAGGCATGATCGGCATGAATTTTTTTCACTCATCTTTATTCTTGTGCAATGTGAATTTTAAGTGCATATATAAAAGCTTTTCACTTACGTGCAGAATTACAAATTGCACAATTTATCCTTCATAGATTATATATGCATATGTATTTCTTTCTTATCTATACCATGGAAATGCTGCACAAAACTAATTCAATTGTTTTAATTTTACTTTCCAACATGTACACTTTCTCCCCTGATTCCTACCTTCTGCTCAGTGTTGTGTGACTAAGGACTGAAAGGAAAAAGAACCCCTGGTTGCCCTCTCTTTCCTTCTGTGTCATCATTTCCAGGGTAAGCAATTGGCTAATACAGGGCAGTGAATGAGTAAGGAAGGTTATGATGGGTTCTTTCATGTTTCTCAGAACTCCATTGCCTTCCCTGTGTCTGAAGGATTTTGATGAGAGTGTAAAAGCACAGCCTCCAGGGGCTGTCAGTCCTTCTGTTCACTCAGAAATTTAGGGAACGTGGGGTGTGTCTGGCCCCACTGCTGGTCCATCTGAATGCTGCGCACGTGGAGCATGGCAACTGCTGTGTATGAATGCTGCAGCGAGAACAGTGGGCATGCTACTGCACGGGCTCCTCTCCTTATAGGCATGTGCCCTCATCCCATAGACTTCACTTAGAAAACACAAGCTGAGGGTGCCTGGGTGGCTCAGTGGTTGATGTCTGCCTTCAGCCTGGATCATGATCCCAGGGTCCTCAGATCGAGACCCACATTGGGCTCCCTGCTCTGCAGGAAGCCTGCTTTTCCCTCTCCCACTCCGCTTGCTTGTGTTGCTGCTCTCGCTGTCTCTCTCTCTGTCAAATAAATAAAATCCAAAAAAGAAAACACAAGCTGAAAGATACAATAAAGAATTTTGAGACAGATGAGAGTAGAATATTAAACCAAGATAAGAGTTCTTCTAAGTGTGAGACCCTGGGGGACTGCTCATGAAGGCACCCCTGGCTGGAGTACAGAAGTAAGTAAGGCCTAGGCCTTGTTGTATATTACGAACATATTCAATATTTATAATATTCAGTAAATTACATTCTTTACATGAATACATGTGATCAGATAAATAATGTTGAGTATTGTCTCCAGTAGTATACTCTAACTGTGTTAATATTTTCTGGGAAAATATTTTGTTCTTCATGCAGGGAATATATTTTAAATTTAAATAAATATATTTAAATTTTAAATTTAAATATTGTTTTAAATTCACCACATTCCCTGTGTATCCTAAATTTCATGCCCATTTGCATTGTGCTCAAGACCATCAAGTAATCATTGCCTTTATTCCCGAGAGTCCTCCATCCTCTTATTCAATATAGACTACTTGTTTTTTGAACCTGCTGCACAGTTGCCACCCAGGGGCTTCCATTCCATGCACTCTTATTTGAGGACCCCATTTCCTGTATGCTAAATTATCCTTTCTTTTGTTTTTCCCTCTCATTTTAATGGTGACATATCCCTATTTAATGGCGACATATCCACATATTCAGGTTTTTCTTAAGTGTACAGTGTACTTTGGATTTCTGCCCATCTTTAGAAATAAGACCTTAAGTATACGGGGAGACTCCATGCACAAATGTGTCTTTTATTCCAGAGTGAGTTGTGGGGAAAGCTTGTTTTTGGGATTGGACACTCAAATATATGTATCTGGAGGGCTTTTCTCTGGAATTTAAAATTTTCATCAGCAAGGCCCACTGATCTCCTGCCTTGGTTTCTGTAACTGACTTCTGGAGGGTTCGAAGCAATGGTGGGTGCTTGAGGTGTGTGGTAAGAGGGGAACTCCCATTCTGAAGGTGCTTTCAGGCAGTCCCTTCACCTCACCCCCACACTCTGCTGTACTTAGATCTTTGAGCTCAGAGGCTGTTCAGTTGCACTTCTCCAGTGATTAATCACCAACCCTACACTCTCCTTGAAGCAGGGTGCAAGGATGGGGAGGAGGTAGAAGGAAACAAATTCGGTTGTTCAGTGATGGGCAGAAACCAAGGAAGGGGAGGGGATCTGACTAGTCAGAGCTATAACCAATGCCTTGTTTTTAGCCTCCCTCATTCCCCATTATTTCTAATGGGGAATCTCTAATAAGTCATCTGGTATTTTGTGGGCATTAAGACATTATGTTTGGAAATAATTGCAAATTTTAAAAAAGTTGTATGAATTCCTGTGTTTTAAAAAATGTCCTCCCATTACTCTGTCTCTGTATTAATCTGTTTCCTGAACATTTGACAGTAAGATGCATGGATCATGGTCCCTTGCCCTGAGTCCCTCAGAGTGTTCTTCTAAAGTAGACTTCTTTACATTAAACTTAGGTCACGTGGGACACAGCCTTCTTCAAGGGCTGAGTGGAAAAATACCTCTCAAAGACTCCAAAGTGGGTGAGACCACAAAGAAAAAGGCAAAGGAGATGTGGAGGTTCCCCCATGACTGTATGATGAAAGAAGCCACTGGAGCCACCCTTTCTACCAATATTGTCCTTTACTCCTAGAAGAGTTGAAAATTCAGGGCAGTATGGCTCCCCTGGCTGCCCCAGGCTCTTCACCTGCCCTAGGTTCTGGATTCTTGTCCTAGAAAAACAACCTTTAGCTCCTGTCACATGGGACAGACTTAGAGAACAAGTAAAGCCTAGAGTCTGAGGAGTTTAATTTATTTAATAGTCTAGAATAATACTGCATACTATCATTGTGTTTGAGTTTTCCAACTTGAAGTGCCAAGATTTTCAGTGTATCCATTAACTAGAAAAGTCAGAACTAAAAGATTGGGGAGATGAGTCTCTAATGCCAGTGATCTCTTTCATGTACTTGGGGCTCAGGAACTTCTCACCAAAGGAGAGTTCGTGCTTGGAAAGAGCTCAGAGAGTGGTCTTTGTTACATAGAAAGTCATTCCTGGAATCCTATTTCTTTGGGTATCTCTGTACACACATAGTTGATGAAACAATCAGGCAGGTTTCGACACTAAGAGGGCTAGTATGAGAGAGTCCCAAATGGAGAGGGGGAAATTGTCTAGGGGAGATGCCTCAGTCTTGCTCTGCTTCAGCACTGTTTCCCTCCCCTTCTCTAACTCTCACCTGTGTGGGAAAATATAAAGGCAGGAAAGCTCATTGACAGAGAGATAAGGGCACTCACACCAGGAATCATTTTCTATTGCTTTGTGCCCACTCCCAGGGCTCACATTTGGTGTGACTAGGGGCCATCATTCATTTTGTTCAGAGTTGGACAGAAAGCACAAAGAGTTGTTCCTTAGCAGGTGTCCTGACATTATGCACAAGGGAGGTATATACCACCATGACTCACACCCCACATCTCCTGTCCGGGCAGCCACAGTGCATGAATTGGCTGACCCTGGGGAATGAAGAGCATGGAACATTCGCAGAGTCCAGCTCTCGCAAAGTTCTTTAAATTAGCATGGGCACGTGGATGCGTGTTCTAGATCGTCACTCGTTTTATGTCAAAGCATATACTGAAGTCCATTCAAAGCTCTCTTTCTGGGAATAAATGAAAGCAGAAAATATTTTCTGTTCTTGTTGTCTTAAAAAATACATGTATGTTTATATACAGGTGTGCAAATATCTGTGTGTATATGTGTGTGTGTGTGTGTGTATTCCCAGAATAAACCCCCACTTCTGAAACTAACCCCAGCACATAATCTGGTAAGAAGGAAATTCTAATCCCAGTATCTTTACAACATCCATTGAAGAACATACTGAAAACTTTATATACCCCAGGATATAGAGTTCAGCAAAGCAACTGTCCAAAGATATTCAAGTCCTATAGATTAGGGTTTTCTAATTATAGCAGATTGTATTTCTCAAAAAATGACCACAGCAGTATTTCAAGTCCCACATTCCCTTCCAGAGCTTTGCTAGCCTCTATCAAAAGTTGGAGTCTATCTTTCCCTTAAAGTTGGGTGGGACTTCTGGCTGTATCGATGAATAGAATGCATCAGACAGGAGTGTGTTCCTTTCTTAGGGCAGATAACAGATAACAAAGTATCTGTATGAATTAAACCACAGGAATATATTCTCTTAAATTTCTCAACGGTAGAATTATGAAACCAAGGCATCATCAAGATTGATTCCTTTTGGAGAACTCTGAGGGAAAGTGTGTTCCAAGCCTCTTTCCTAGCTTCTGTCGATTGCCAGAAAACCTTGCCATCCTTGGTTTGCAGATTCATCATTCCAATCTCTGCTTCCTTTGTCACATGGCATTCTTACTTGTGTGTGTGTCCCATGTCCAAATTTCCTCTTCTATTAAGGATGGCAGTCATTGGATTAGGGCCCACCCTAATCCAATATGGCCCCATCTTAATTTAGTTAAGACCCTCCCCTGCTTTTTTAAGTAGGCGCTACACCCAACATAGAGCCCAGTGTAAGGCTTGAACTCACAGCCCCGAGATCAAGACCTGAGCTGAATCAAGAGTTGGATGCTTAGCCAGCGAAGCCACCCAGGCCCCCTAAGACCCAATTTTTAAATAAGGTCACATAAACAGGTAGTGGGGGTTACAACTTGAACATGTCTTTTAAGGAGACACAATTCAATCCACAAGAGTGAGGTTAAGTGATTTTTAAGTTTAAGTCATAAGAGGCAATCCAGCTTCTGTCTGGATCTTTCTCTCTAAGGATACTTACCTTTGGAACCCAGCCACCATTTTGTGAGGAAGCCCCAGACACAAGAAGAGGCCACATTTGAGTGTTCTGGCTGACAGCCCCAGCTGAGATTCTAATCATAGAATCACCAGTCATGTACCTGAAAAGGCCGTCAGATGAATCTAATTCCAGCCTTTGAGGGGTGCTACTTGATACTGATGAACTCTCTCTACTGATCCCTGTGAAAATCGCAGATTCATAAATGAAATAAATGTAGTTGGTATTTTAATCCCTTAAATTTTTGTTGTTTGTTTATTAATCCATTAAGTTTTATGATGGTTTGTTACACAGCATTTGATTACTGGAACACCACCCAATGTCCACTGCCCTACCTGAGACATCTGAGTCTTCTGTGCTAGGATAACCCTCTGTAATGAGAAGGTGGCCTTGGGATCTGGTTCTGGGTTTGTTTGGGGTTCATCATTCTTCAGGACACAGATGAAGCAGGTGACTAGGTATATAGATACTATTGGTTTCAGGCTGGCTTAAAAATGTAGCCATGTGCTTAAAGTTTTTGTTACTGACTTTTCTTGTGAGGCATTTCTTCTATCCTCTGGAGTTCCAACCAGTGGCATTGAAGTGTAGCTCTGATGCTTACTAGTTGCGTGATCTGAGCCAAATTACTTAAACTCTCCAAACTTTAGTGCCCACATCTATAAAATGGGCATAATGATATCCACCTCCTTTATGTAAGCTTGTAGCTGTTTCCATGGAAAGTTAAAATGTTAAAAAAATTTTTCTATGTAAAATAATCTTATTGGTGGAGGTTGGACAGATTTGTAGAGTGTATCTATACTTTGTACCCAACTGTAAGACTACAATACTTTGAAATCACTGTTCTTCAGATCAGCTAAGGGACAGTAAATACTTATTAAAGCAATACAGTCTTTGTTGCTACAACTCACAAGGACATATTTAAGATTGGTGGCACTAAGCCAGGAGAGACTATAAAATTGACAAACTGAAAGGAGTTTTCTTTTTCTAACTGGCTATAACCTCCTCACAAAAAAAAGAGAGAGAGAGAAAAAAGCCTACATCAAATGCTTGGGAAATTCTAACTAAATTGTTTCTCTTTTCTGATGGCAAGATTTATCCTATGAGAAACACACATGGCATGAGACTTTGTGAATTTTGCTGGGATGAGTTTAAAGACTATAGGATTAGCTAGATTTGGGAGGAGCACTGGAATTTCAAGTGGGAGCCAAACTTAATGCTTCAAAGCCATGCTGTTTTTATATGTGAGATTCTATTCTGGTAATTTTTATTTAGCCTTTTGTATGTGTCAGGGACTTGGACATTTTATGAACTGCAAAATAAATACGAAATTCATCCACATAGCTTTAGGCAGAAGTTTGTTTCAACAGAGTCTGTTTAGTTTTGTTTGTTTTATTCTCATACTCACCAGTGCATACTAAAGGGAATCCATTCTTATTTATATTACTGTCCTTTTTTAGAGATCCTTTTCACTTTTCACAAACCTGGACTCTACTGGTAAATGACTTTTTGTCCCTGCGTTCCATGGAAGGCTTACAGACCCTGAATGATAAGTGGAAAGTAATCAAAGCTCCAACTTGCAAATCTGTGCACTTGAAAATGTGCAGCCGGAGTCAAAACTTTGTTTGGAGCCTTGCTTCTCTTGCTAGGTGGCAATGTTCCCTTACCAAAAGGGTGGTTAGAGTCTGCAGGTCCTTTTCTGAAACAGAAAGGAAAACGCTGCCTTACTGCCTCTTCATTAGCAACTTCTCAACCAAGTTTCCTGGTTTTAGCCCACAAAGAGGCACTAACACTGTCAGAATTGCCAAGCTAGAATCATCAAAACCAAAATTTCTTCCTCGCCGCCACTGTCCATTGCAAAATCAGGCAGTCAGTGATATCAAGCACAGTTGTTTCCAGTAACTGTAAAAATCCACAGTAGGCAGGGACCAGAGCTATCCCAGGGCCTAGTAAACAAGTGATATTATCTCACTGTCCAGTGACTGCTGGTATAGTATTAAGTTCACAAAAGAGCTCTAGCATTGTGGTCGAGAAACGTCTGTGGATGGTGTGTGTAAGACCTACTGAAGGTGCCTTTTAAAAAAGGAATTGATTTCACTCCGATGCCAGATTGGGTTGCCAGATTTAGAAAATAAAAATTCAGGGCAGCCAGTTAAATGTGAATTTCAAATGAATAGTGAATTTTTTTTTAAAGTCAGGTTTATTGAAGTATAATTTACATTTGATAAAATTCATCCTTTTTAGGTATATGGTTCTATATATTTTTACAAACATATACATCATGTAACTACTACCACACTCAACATCTAGAATAGTTTCCTCACCCCCAACATTTCCTCCATGCCCCCTTTTAGACAGTCTTTCATTTCCCTCCATCCCTGGCAACCCCTGATCAGATTTCTGTCTTTGTAAGCTTACCTCTAACACAGTGTAAGTGGAATCGTACAATACATAGCCTTTTGTGTCTGGCTTCTTTCATGTAGCACAATGTGAACACTGATGGGATTTTTTTTTTTTCTTAGTGTAAGTATGACCAGTGGAATAATTGGGTCACTTATAATAAAAAAAAGTATCTGTTGTTTATCTGAAAATTTCTTTCTTATATGTTTCTTTTCTTTTTTAAGATTTTATTTATTTATTTGATAGACAGAGATCACAAGTAGGCAGAGAGGCAGGCAAAGAGAGAGGGGGAAGCAGGCTTCCCGCTTGAGCAGGGAACCCGATGCGGGGCTCGATCCCAGGACCCTGGAGTCATGATCTGAGCCGAAGGCAGAGGCTTTAACCCACTGAGCCACCCAGGTGCCCCTATCTGAAAATTTCTTAATCAGCAGACCAGGAGTGGAAGTTGGAACCTGCATTTTAACAAAACCCATTGTGTTTCCACGCAGGTGATTCTCAGATCACACTTCCACATAATGAGATTCTGAAGCAGTGCGGTTGTGAATCTCCTTGAGAATTTGCTCCATTCAATCAAGTCTTTTACTGGGAAAATATTGATAGACACCCAGAACTTTCACACAGTTCAGGAGGTTGCAGGAGTGGCCAAAATTCACAAACTCCATGAAATCCAGATTGAGAACTGGAGTGTTGTCATCTCATATGCTTTACTGAGAAGCTCAAGTTTTCCCCAGAAGTGAGAGGAAAACAAGTTTGTTTGGGTTTCTCCCGCTCCCTCTATTTACCATCTTTCCCCACGCTTCTCAGAGCAAGAGGTATTTTTTTTTTTTTTGGTCTTTCCACAAGATATAAGGCCTTTCCATTGCTATTTGAATGTTTATTAGAGCAAAAGTGGGTTAATCATTCACAGAGCATGAAAGCCATACATAGTGATGACAAAAAACTAAAATTGCAAAGAGAATTAGAAAATAGGAAAATAGTAATACATAGTCCTACTGCCCAAAGAGGTAGTGAGATAATCATTTTATTTAATTGTCTTCATTTTTTTTCATAGTTGTAATAATAATGTAATTGATGCCTATGGGTCCTATGCCAAATATTCTGATCTGTTTGGTATGGGGTGTCTTCTGGACTCAGCAGTTTTCAAAGGCTTCTTAGGTGATTGTAACATGCAGCAGAGGTTGAGAGCCTCGGCTCCAGCCACCTGCCATGGATTTGCTCTCCGTGTTCTTTCTATATTCTCCATTGGTTGGCCTTGCACAGTGGGTCATAGAATGCACCAGGAATCAGTTATCACAACTGGGCATCAACATGAAAGGGAAAAATCTCATTACTAGCTCATGCTGGAGGGATGTCTACAACTGGCCATTCATGAAGAAGAATAGGGGAGCCCAGCTTGAAATAAGATTAGATCTGAATGGGAGAAGATTATATGCTGGAATTATTAGATTTCACCACAAACCCCTGGAGTTGCCTGAATTCCTGTGATTAGGGAGAGCTAATCAGGGCTGAGGAAGAAAAGAAGACATGGCAGCAATGCTCCAAGAGGAAGACCTAATAATAGAGCTAAGACTCTAGGCACAGGGGCATGAAGGTGGCTCAGTAGGTTACACCTCTGACTCTTGTTTTCGGCTCAGTTCGTGATCTTGCGGCTGTGAGATGGAGCCCGGCATTGGGCTCTGTGTTCAGCATAGAATCAACTTGGAATTTTCTCTCTCTCCCTCTGCCCCTCCCTGCCCCCCCCTTTCAAATTAGTAAATCTTTTTTTTTTTTTTAAAGATTTTATTTATTTATTTGACAGACAGAGATCACAAGTATGCAGAGAGGCAGGCAGAGAGAGAGGAGGAAGCAGGCTCCCTGCCGAGCAGAGAGCCCGATGCGGGGCTCGATCCCAGGACCTGGGATCATGACCTGAGCCGAAGGCAGAGGCTTTAACCCACTGAGCCACCCAGGTGCCCCTCAAATTAGTAAATCTTAAACAACAACAAAAAAAATTCCGGGCTCAAGGCGGACCCAAGTCCCTGGAAGTGATACGGGCATGCCCTGGTGACTTGAAATCCTATCTCCAGCAAGCAAATATGTCCAGACAGGGGTACTCTTACAGGGGGAGCCTCACCTCTCCCCGACTCCTCCAGTCCCACACTCTCCCGAGGCTGCATAGGAGACTCCAGTTTGCTTTCTGTGTGTTGAGAATTATAAGTAAAATCACCGTGCAGGTCCAGGCACCAGCCTCCCAGTGTTCACTAGTCCAAGTTACCAGGATGTTTAAATTCAGTGGCAACCTTTAGGTTGGCACTGAACCTTGGGAAAGGTATTGCGAGTCTTGAGGTTGATTTTATGAGAGGTCTCAAGGTCGTCACCCTCGAGATCTCCATAATCACAACAACTTGTCCCCATCCTTAGACACCCTGGATGAAAGGACTGAAAAGGTCAGGGGCCTTCTCAATGCTTCTCACACATCAGAAACAGACATGCTAGTCCTTATACTGATGTTGGAAGAAACGGGTCAGGGGACTCGGGATGGAAATTGTTTATTATTATTATTGAAGTGTAGTTTACATGTTAGTTTCAGATGTGTAACAGTGATTTAGCATTTATATAGACTATGATACATATAATCGCCATGGTAAATCTAGCTATCCTCTGTCAACTTTCAAACTTGTTACAATATTATTAACTATATTCTCTGTGCTATACATTGCTCCCCTCTGTCTTTTTTTTTTTTAAAGATTTTATTTATTTATTGACAGAGATCACAAGTAGGCAGAGAGGCAGGCAGAGAGAGAGAGGGGGAAGCAGGCTCCCCACTGAGCAGAGAGCCCGATGTTGGACTCGATCCCAGGATCCTGAGACCATGACCTGAGCTAAAGGCAGAGGCCTAACCCACTGAGCCACCCAGGCACCCCTTCACCCCTGTGTCTTATTTATTTTATTTTTTTTATTTTTAAAAAATTTTAATTTTTTGAAAAGTTTATTTATTTTTAGTAATCTCTACACCCATTGTGGGGCTCAAACCCGTGATCACATGCTCTTCTGACTGAGCCAGGCAGGAGCTCTTTATTTATTTTATAACTGGAAGTTTGTACCTTTTAATCCCCTTCCCCTACTTTAGTCATTTCCCCATCCCCCTCCTCCTCTGGCAACCAACAGACTTTTCTCTGTATCTATGAGTCTCTTTCCATTTCGTTTTACATTATTTGTCTGTCTTGTTTTTTTAGATTTCACATATAAGTTAAATCATATGGTATATGTCTTTCTCTGACTTATTTCACTTTGCATTATACCCTCTACCTCCATCCATGTTGTTGCAAATGACAAGATCTCATTCTTTTTTTTTTTTTTTAAGATTTTATTTATTTATTTGACAGAGAGATCACAAGTAGGCAGAGAGGCAGGCAGAGAGAGAGGGGGGGAAGCAGGCTCCTTGCTGAGCAGAGAGCCTGATGCGGGACTCGATCCCAGGACCCTGAGATCATGACCTGAGCCGAAGGCAGAGGCTCAATCCCCTGAGCCACCCAGGCGCCCCAAGATCTCATTCTTTTTTATGGCTAACTAGTATTCATTATATATTTATATATATACTTATATATATATTTATATTATATATTTGTCTTTATATATTTGTATATATATTTATATGATTTATCCATTCTTCTATCAGTGGACATCTAGATTGTTTCCACATCTTGGCTATTGTAAATAATGCTGCAATGAATATGGGCGTACATATATCTTATCAAATTAGTGTTTTCTCTTTGGATAGATATCTAGAAGTAGCATTGCTGGATTGTATGGTAGTTCTATTTTGATTTTTTTAGGAACCTCCGTGCTGTTTTCCATAGTGTCTGCACCATTTTGCATTACTAGCAACAGTGAACGAAGGTTCCCTTTTCTCTGCATTCTTGCCAACACTTATTTATTGTCTCTTTTGGTAACAGCTCTTCTAAAAGGTGATATCTCATTTTGGTTTTGATGGGATGGTGAATCTTCTGTGTACCTCCTATTATAGTTGTTGCAGAGATCTTGTAATAAAATTTGCTATAAAATCATGGTAGCTAGCAGGCTAGCTGCTAGATATTGTTATTTATTAATAAAGCAGAACATTAATTACTAAAACATATTAGTATTTTAATGACTGTATTTCAGTATTATTGGTATCCTTTGTAATACAATGTATTTTATGTAGTTGCAAACATGAACAGGGCTTCATTTTGTATTACTTTGATTCACGATGCTTGTCACTTCCATTTTTTTTTTTTGGTTTAAAGGTAATCAGGAGCTGAAAACTAGCAGAGGGAAATAGGGACATTTACCTCGCTAGAGCTGAAATTCTTTTATTCTACCCTTTATTTTCTTTGTTCCCAGGGTATTTTTTTTTTTTAATCTGCTAGTATGATTTACATATGCAAATTTGCTTTCTATAAGAGCTACATTTGAATTACCTTTTCCGGTGAATAATTATTTGCTTCCCAGTGGGGGCTAGGACGACTCCTGCTGGTTCTATTGCAGAATCAATGATAAGGTACATTAATAAGGTACATTAAGGAGTCTCAGAATCACTCCCATGAGACTGTTTTCCTTTCTGTGCTCTATCTCGTTGATGTGGCCTCTCCTTTTCATGGTATTGGGAATTGTAATTCAGGTACCATACTTACTAGCTTATCCTCTGTGTCTTCGGATCGCAGGTGGAGATGTGACTTTCAAAACCATCTCATATTCAAAGTTCCAAAATCAATAGCATAAGCGCAGAGATGGTTTATGTACTAACTGCCCCCCACCCTTGGTATTTTAGGAATAAATGTTAAGAATAGAAGTGGAAATTATCTATTCCAAGAGGCCTAATTGTAAACGTTCTCAGGGCTATTTTTATGGGAGAATATGCTGTAACAACTGTTTGTGAACTCTTCCCTCAGAAGGACACAAACCAGACTGGCACCTCAGAGCCTTGTTTTATCATGATGTAACAGTAAAGGAAACGTACATTAGTACTAGTGAAAGTTAGTGTTCAAAACAAATAATGAAATGTATTTGTCTATGTGCATTTTAACATCTCCCTCTATAATGAAGAAAATTGTATTTTTATCATATGCTTTTTGTAGTGTCTTATGTAATTCCTTACCATTTGATAGGTGGTCACCCCTTTTCATATTCAACACCTTTGATGAAACACCTAGAGACACAGGGTACAGGGGTAGATTAGTATGTGATGCTTTGTGGTTAAATAGTTCTTTACCTCTCTCTTCCCTTCATCTTATCTTGGGTGGGACCTGAGAGAATTCTCCAGAAATACCCCCTCTGCTGTGGGCCTTAACTGCCAAGAACTGACGATGATAGCAAGGCCAACATATGGGATTTCTTGTAGAGAATGCTTTCCTGCTTTTTAAAAAAATTTTAAGTCCTCTGTGTATTTTGCACTCCCTTTTGTAGCTATTAAGGTATTTACTTTTGTTGTAATGATGCATTACATTTATAGATCCGTACATTTAAACAAGTCCAGTTTAATGAAGAAGGACCATGATGAGGGAATGTTTTCCATAATCTTTCTCTCTCTCTCTCTTTAAACAAAAAGAGCACAAAACAGTTTCATTCTTAAACATTTATTAGAATAATCTTTTGCACAGGGTTCCGTTTGAGCAAATCAACTCTTCTTTCGCTCTGGCAGATAAGAATGTTGTGGAAAAACATAAACACAATGGAGCCTGTCCGTGCCTATCTCTGTGAAAGGCACGATGCTGTGCACTGCAGGGTGTTCAAGGACAGTCTCTGCCAGGACCCTTGATTCTTCTTCTGGGAGGAGGTAAGTATATCCCCAGAGCTCAGAGCAGAGAGATGTAAATGATATGAGAGATCTACCTGAGGAACTTCTGGAGTTCTAAAGAAGATGAACATCCGATTCCAGGGCTTCACCCACAGAAACCTCCGCGGAACATTTGCATGTGGTCCCAGAATCTGCACGAGGCATTTCAGAGTATCTGCTGCACGTGGGCCCCACACTGCATTTTTGAGAAATGCCAATCTACTTGGTCTTTTCATCAATACAGGTTCTTGTTTTTCCTTTTGAGTATAGATTCTTCTTGTTCCATTTAAGAACTCAATGGTGTTAGCACATTGCAATAGTATCCAGAACACAGCACTTACATACTGTGAGAGCTTGCTCTCTGCCATGCCTTCTACTGAATGACTACTAGGTCCACAATCTCTTATTGGAAACCTTTTTGGGTAAATGTGTTCCAGGCTTAAGAATTTTTCATAGATGGGCGCCTGGGTGGCTCAGTTGGTTGAGCAACTGCCTTTGGCTCAGGTCATGATCCCGGACTTCCAGGATCGAGTCCCGCATCGGGCTCCCAGCTCCCTGGGGACTCTGCTTCTCCCTCTGACCTTCTCCTCTCTCATGCTCTCTCTCACTCATTCTCCCTCAAATAAATAGATAAAATCTTTAAAAAAAAAAAAAAGAAGTTTTCATAGAAAGGTGCTAAATGATCCATCTCTAATGACACTGTTAGCTTACATCCTTCTGTCAGCATCAAAACCCTTCAGGACCCATATACACTACGGAGTATTATGCCTCCATCAGGAAGGATGAATACCCAACTTTTGTATCAACATGGATGGGACTGGAAGAGATTATGCTGAGTGAAATAAGTCAAGCAGAGAGAGTCAATTATCATATGGTTTCACTTGTTTGTGGAGCATAAGAAATAAACCAGAGGACATGGGGGGATGGAGAGGAGAAGGGAGTTGAGGGAAATTGGAGGGGGAGATGAACCATGAGAGACTATGGACTATGAAAAACAATCTGAGGGTTTTGAAGGGGTGGGGGGGGTGGGAGGTCGGGGGAGCCAGGTGGTGGGTATTAAGGAGGGCACATATTGCATGGAGCACTGGGTGTGGTGCATAAACAATGAATTCTGTTAAAAAAAAAAAAAAAAAACTCTTCAGGACCCATCACCTCTCTCTGATCCTCCCATTGTGACCCTACCCTCAGCACTCAAAATCTCCCCACACTGCTTCTTTCCACCCACCCCCCACCCCGCCCCGGGAGAGAGAGTGCAAGAGAGCACAGGACAGGTGGTGGTGGTGTCGGAGGGGGAGAATTAGAGGGGGAGAAAGAGAGAGGGAGAATCTTAAGCAGACTCCACACCCAGGGCGGAGCCTGACTCAGGGCTCAATCTCATGACCCTGAGATCGTAACCTGAGCCGAAATCAAGGGTCAGATATTTAACCAGCTGAGCCATCCTGGTGCCCCTCCCTGCGCTGCTTCTAAGAACTTCCATGTTTTTCTGAAATAATCTACAAATCTATTTTATATCAAAATTTTACCAAATTCTATCAAATTGTATTATGCTTCTATTATTATGCTTCTATTCTCATTGATAGCATCAAAACATTTGTATTATGCTGCTCAGCTTTAATATCAATTTTCAGATGTATTTTTATTCACTATTGCTTTTTTTTAAAAAAAATTAACATATTATGTATTATTTGCTTCAGGGGTACAGGTCTGTGATTCATCAGTCTTACTCAATTCACAGTATTCACCATAGCACATACCCTCCCCAATGTCCATAACCCAACCACCCTCTCTCTCCCTCCCCTTCATTCCCCAGCAACCCTCAGTTTGTTTCCTGAAATGAAGAGTCTCTTAAGGTTTGTCTCTCTCCCTGGTCCCATCTTGTTTCATTTTTGTCCCTCCCTACCCCCTATGATCCCCTGCCCTGCCTCTCAAATTCTTTATGTGAGAGAGATCATATGATAATTGTTTTTTTTATTTGGTATATTCCTTCTCGTTGGGTTATACTTTATTCTTTCTGGAATACATTCTTGCTTAATTCTATATAAAAAGCTTTATGGGTGATATGTTTCATGGAAAACATTTCTTTTGCTATCAGCCTTAAATACTGGTTTAGAGTGATAACGAACTCTGGGTCAGACTTTCCTGCAGAAATGGAAAGATATTATTGCTTCACCCTCTGGCATCCCATATTTCAAATGAGAAATTTGAAATCAATCTGATTCTTGCCCTACTGTAATTTTTTATTCTGTGGGTAATTTAGTATATTAATATTATACTTGAAAATTTACTAGGACTTTTGTAGGTATTTTAATAAGTGTTTTTCTTTCTCTCCATTTGATAAGGCAGATTCTTCTAAAATGGATGCTCAAGCTTTTTTTCAACACGGGGAGATTTTTCCATTCTTTGATTTTCTTTATTCCATTGTCCTAAAGCTAAGACCTTAGAGGCCCTGTGCCTCTTATCGTTTCTTCTTTTTTTTCTTTTGTATGTTCTCTGCAAAATAAGGTGACTGATACTTTGGCTCACTAATTCTGTCTTCAGTAGGATTCATCCTGCTATTTAGCCTTCCACTGAGTTTAGTTTTGTGTTTCAGGAATTATGTTTTTAATTTCCCAAATTCCTGAATGCTTACTTTTCACAGCAGCCTTTTTCTGCCCCCTTAGTAAAATACCCTATCAAATCTCTCTCATGTTACCAACTCTTTTCTTCTTCTGTTCCCTATATTGACTCTGCTTCTCTGAGGACTAGTTCTGTTTGTCGACTTTAATTAATTTTTCCATGAGCAAATATTTCCTTTAACTCAAAAAATTTCTAAGCTGGGCATATTTCAGGGTTCTCCTTGCAATATTCTCCTTTTTTCTCATATGAAATTGAGAATTGTTCAGCTCTGTTGAGTTTTGCCATCAGTTTTTTATTTTCTAGAAAAATCCAAAGTGTTTTGAACTATGGTGGCATACCTTCAGGCCTGCTGTACACCAGTATGGGTTTATGGTTGTGTATGGTTTTTGCTATTAATAAAGAGCTATTTTGTTTTCCATTTGGTTATTTTTTCTTGCACCTATTTGGCATGAAATCCCATAAGGAGAAACAGTAAGTGGTAAACAATCAGGGCAGGATTGTTAAGATCATAATAGCATATAATCTTTTCACCAAACAGGTACATATTGACATCCAGTGTGGATATGTATGTAAGAACTAGTATTTGGGCCAAAGTATCATTTAGGGAAACTGAGTCTCAGTGCACCTGTGATAATTGACACTGTCACTTGAGTTAATATTAGATTGTTAGGAAAAGAGGTACTTTGGGGGAATCAGAAGATTGTCATCTCAAGATAGGCAGTACTTCAGTATACAAATGTTTTAGGTACTAATAAGTACAGAACTTTTTTTTTTTTTTTTCACCAGAACTTGTTTTTCCCTTCATTGTATTGTTCAGTCACAATTGTGGGACAGTATTTTTTATTTATTTATTTATTTATTTATTTATTTATTTATTTTTTTGTGGGCCAGTATTTTAAAGTGTAAAAGCCATTTAGTTCCTGAGCAGTAGAAAACACTGATGTGTGAAACATTTGGGATTTAAATTCTTAGCTCTTGGCGTGGGTAGGTGGTGCTAGAATTGTAGTTACAAATCTAGTGTCTCCTTATTTTGAAGAAGATGCAAGGAAAAGAAAATCACTGTCTCATTCAGCATTCGATTCATGTGGCTTGTTCTCAGCTCCTGGAATTCATGACCCTGGTCCCTCACCATCTGGTCTATACCAGCACATGCCTTCCTGTTCTGGTTCTGACTTGTCCATTTCATAAGCTCAAATTACAGATGTGAGTCAAGCTTGGGAATTCAGCTGTGGTGGGGTCAGGGTAGGGGCTGGCATGGAGGTTGATTTTGTTTTAAGCAAATGTTTAAAGAAATGGAAATCCTTAGGTTGATGTAGAGAACAAAGAAACAAATTCAATGATATTATTAAAATCTAAGGACTGAAAAGGAAATTTAAAAACTTGTGCCCAAATACTATGCCTTCAGGACTCAAGTTTGCTTCAAAACTTGGAAAGGAATGTGATCATCTCATGAAATAGGTGTTAGTCTTACAGTCAGAAAAGGAAGAATATGAAACATGTCTTTGATTTTCTTTCTGCTGTTTTCTTTGCCTACCCACCTTTCCCAAGAAAACATTAAGTCTCTGCTCTGTTCTTTGACGGCCAACAGGAATGTGGTCTGGATTATACCATATACTGGGATCTAGAGAAATAATTTTGCTTGGAAAGAAGCTGCTATCACGACGTGGTATTAGTTGGTATTTGGTGGGTGTAGGATCTACTGATGTTCTTACATGTTCTGCTGATCGTTATGAGCTTGAGAAAACCAGAGCAGTGAGACAAGTCAGTTTGGATTAACCCAGTTTTAGAGGGGGTTTGAGAGAGCTTCACCCATCTCAGTGGAAGATGTTCCAGGCCACAGCTGTGAACAAAGCAATTGCTACTCCATGTGAGTGAACTAACTCCAACGGGGAGTGAACAAAATAAGAAATGAGGATGGCAAGAAAAATGGAATGTAAGTTCTTTTAGATTTTAGTTTCACCAGAAGCGGGGGGATTTTGTTTAGGACTTCCATTTCACTCTAGTGAATTAAGTGGGAGAAAATTAATGTTTCTCAGTTTTGTGTTATTCTTTATCTTCTTTAGGCCTGTAGTATAAATTTTGGTGAGTCAGTCTGAACATCATGATTACACATAGGGGATGGAAAAAGAATAGATGGTGAATTTCTTGCTTTAAGTAACCTGTGATGTTTAAGTTAATACACTTCTGTGGCTCGTTTCAGAGACTTTTGGGGACAACAGCTAAGCTAAACAGATTCTTGATGGTTCTGAGGAAAATTAATGAAGTGATTGATATTGGGGGAACTTTTCCAAGTCTGAGGGAAGCTCCACTACTTTAAAATACTATTGGGCTCTGATGGGGTAACTAACTTGTCCTGATTTGCCTAGAGTTTTCTTAGTTTTAAGTGTGCCAGAAAGCCTCCCCTATTTCTGTTTATTAGTCAGGGTTCTCCAAAGAAATAGAACCAATAGGAAGGGAGGAAGAATGGATGGATTGAAGGATGGATGGATGGATGGATGGATGGAGAGAGAGAGAGAGAGAGAAAGAGAGAGAGACTCATTGTGAGAGATTGGTTCACACAATTTTGGAGGCTTAGCCTGTAGTCTGCCCTCTGCAAGCTGAAGACCCAGGAAAGCTGTTGGTGTAATTCCAGTCCCAGCACCTAAGAACCAGGGGAGCCAATGGTATACATCTCAGTCCAAATCTGAAAGCCCGAGAGCCAGAAGAGCCTGCATCCCAAGGTAGAAGAAGGTGGATGCCCCAACTCAAGCAAGAGAGCAGATTTGCTCTTCCTCCACCTTTTTGTTCCGTTCAGGCCTCTGTGATTGGAAGCCTACCCACCTTGGTGAGGACAGTCTTTTTTAACACAATCTATTCAAATGCTTATCTCTTTCAGAAACACCTTCACAGAATGACCCCAACATAATGTTTCACCAGCTATCTGGACACCCCTCAGCCCAGTCAAGTTGATGCACAAAATTAACCATTACACCCTGTCTGACTGGAGGATAGCCCACCATCAGTGGACCTTAATCTCTGTTTGCAATCCCAAGGGGATGAGGCAATCAAATATGAAAATGGAAGTGACGACTTCCCTTCACTCTGCCCACCTGTATACTGTTCCCTGAGGAGGACAGAGTTGTTAATCCACATAGTAAGAGCCCTGGACATTCACTGGGTGTTTTGTTTTGTTTTTGTTTTTGTTTTGCTTGATTTTACTTCTGGGTGAGGTTACTGCGTTTGAAAAGTCAGCACCCATGTAGGGCTTATGCTCTTGCTCCTTCCTCTGAACAAAGCAGAATCTGCTTCCCAGAGACAGGCCAGCCATTCTCTTCTCCATTGGTTCCCAATGCAGGGGGAGTTTTGCCTCCCAGGAACATTTGTCAATGTCTGGAGACAATGTTGGTGTCATAACTGGAAGTGTGTGTGTGTGTTATTGGCATTTAGTGGATAGAGGTCAGGAGATGCTGCTGAACATCCAGTGATGCACAGATTAGCACTCCCTTTGTGCACGAAGAATTATCTCATCTAAAATTTCAGGAGCGCCAGGACGCCTGGGTGGCTCAGTTGGTTAAGCCGCTGCCTTCGGCTCAGGTCACGATCCTAGGGTCCTGGGATCGAGTCCCACATCGGGCTCCTTGCTCAGCAGGGAGCCTGCTTCTCTCGCTGCCTCTGCCTGCCTCTCTGCCTACTTGTGTGTACTCTCTCTCTGACAAATAAATAAATAAAATCTTTAAAATAAAAAAAATAAAATAAAATAAAATTTCAGGAGCGCCCAGACGGTAAAACACTGTGCTTACTTTCTTATTCCATGAAGTTATATATGTGAGTGGACCAGGGTCTGCAAGCACCACTGAGTGTGTTGCTGACATGTGGGGAAGCAGATGCCTTACTTCTGTCTGCAGGTCTTAGCTGAGTTTTTAAAACACAGACTTAATGAAACAGTCTTGCATTGTTTATCTTGTCTAATGGTTTAGAAGGCAATAATGTATTTCCTTTTTGCCCATTATTCTTCACATTTGGTTCCCTCCATTGGGGATTCTGTAGGGAAGAGAGGTGAATATCGAGTCATGATTTCACCTTGTTTCTGGGCTATAATACCATCAGAATACCATGAAAATGCTGCCTCTTTCCACCTGTTGTCCCCTATCAGTGTATCTTCAACCTTTCCTTCGGTCCAGACTCTTTCCTATCAGTAGGAAGACATGTTCATACTTTAAACTATAGTTTAACTAAAAATCATTAAAAAAAAACTTTTCCCTTTCTCCCACATCCCTGTTCTCTATTTAATATTGAAGATTTTTTGAGAGTTGAGAAATGGCAAATTTAGCACAGCCAGTGAGTGTTCCAATGGTAAGTGAGGTCCACACTGAGACCCAGATGAGGTAATGTGCCCATAATCAAAGCATGCATTATTGCTTTCATGCAGCCCATCCTTAGTGTATTGTTACGGGCGAATGTAGAACAATATATCACCTTTCAAAGCTCTTGTGGAAATTTGAACATAGGAACATTAAAGAAAGTCAAGAAAATTTCAAAGGATCCTTAGGGTTGCAGGCAGATTATTTCTAATATGGAAACTGGACTCTCACTTTCTCTGACTGCCCTCATGCTAAAGCCTATGACTTAGAACTCAGCAGATGCCCCTGTGTCAGACTGAGACTCAGAAACTAGTGACACAATGACTCTGTGCATGATCAGTTATGAGGATAGCGGCATCCTGGGTAGCACTCTCCAGTTTCCAGAGGCAGTAGTGGTATTGCCCGTAGCCAGGTCCCGGGCCAGAATAGCATAAGGAGTTTTCTTGTCCAGCAGCAGAGCAGTGTGACCTTCAGGGGACCACTTCCATAGATTTTGGATATTGTTCCTTGTTATGGTGCCTCTAGACCTGGTTCTTTAGCCTTCCTGCATATGAAATGAGCTACTTATATGATTTAACTCAGGCTTTCCTGAGCAAATTAGCCAGAATTTGGTTCTGTTGTTTGCTACTGAGCATTCTCATTGGTCCACAGTGGATCCTCCTTGGCAAGATGGCAGCCAAATGTGGAATAAATATAACATAGACCCTACCACAGAAAAAGGGCAGTTAAGTGAATTGTTTAGTAACAACCATATTTTACTTTTTCGATTCTCTGCTCTAACCTTGCCTCTTCCCTCCTACCTCCATTCATGTAGCTGCATCTGTTAAAATAGGGATGGTACACGTCAAGCCATTTTTTCTGGATTTTAGGATTAAATCCCAACTTTCCCCTTAAGTTATAATTAAGTCTTAACTCTCGCTAAATAGTGATGGATGAAAAATAATAAAAGAAAGGAAGGGAAATAAGGGAGAACTGATAAGAAGTATGGATGCGGACTGTTCAGATTGCAGTACTCAGTCACAGAGGCCTACAGATGTTTTCTGTAAGGAAACGTATAGTAAATATTTTGTCTTTGTGGGCCATAGATTTTGTCCCAGTGACTCAACTCTGCCATCATAGTGAGAAGGGAGCCATAGACAACACATAAGCACATACGTACAACTGTGTTCCAGTGAGATTTTATTCATAAAAACATATGGTAGACTGAATTTGGCTTACTGGTTATAGTCTGCAGACCCCTGCTCTATTATGCCAGGTTCTAGATTTTTCCCCCTGTTTACATTTAGGGCCAATTTTCTTGTGTTCATTCATTCATTCATTCATTCTATAATCATTCATTGAGTACATATTTGTTTCCGCAGGCAAAGATTCTTATAAATACTCAAGGAGCATACAGCCTTTGGTGGATCAGGTAGGAATATTACCCTCTTGGTGTCCTGGCCATGCCCCCTCCACCTTATCTCCTCATTTCACATCATCCACCTTCCCACTGCCAGAAGCTGCATTTCTTTGCCTCAGGAATTTCTCTGGCCATGAGTTGTATAGACTTATATCTCTCAAAGTTTCCTAATACAATCCTTCTCTTGAATCTGGGAGGGCTTTGTGACTGATTTGACCAATAGACTGTAACAGGTTTAAGACCAAGGCCTAAAGAGATTGCCTGCTTGCACCTCTTTACCTCTTAGAACATTTCATCTTAGAATCTAGGCTGCATGCTAGGAGGAAGTCCAAAGAGCCTCATGGAGAGACCAATATGGAGAGGACCCAGTTCCAATTTGGAGTACCTAGACATGAGAGTGAACCAGGAAGCAGATCTTCCAGCCTTAGTCATGGCATCCCAACTAATACTGTGTGGAGCAAGACTGAACTCTCTCCACCAAGTGCCTGTGTTTCAGATTCACAAGCAAAATGAGCTACATAGTTGTTAAATCTCTTAATTTGGGAGTTTTTTTTTAATTGAAATATAATTAACATACAATATTATATTAATACAATATTATATTAATATGTTTCAGAGGCACAACATACTTATTCAACAATTCTAATAATTACTCAGTGCTAATCATGATAAGTGTAGTCACTACCCATCACCATCCAATGTTATTATAATATTAATGATGATATTCTCTATGCCGTAATCTTTATCTCCATGACTTACTCATTTTACAACTGGGTGTTTGTACCTCTTTTGTGTGTGTGTGTGTGTGTGTGTGTGTGTGTGTGTGTGTGTGTTGGTTTTTTATGTGTGTGTGTTTGTACCTCTTAATCCTCTTTATCTATTTCACTCATTCCCCCACCTTCCTGCTCACTGGCAACTACCAGTTTTCTTTATTTAAGAGTCTGTTTTTTGTTTGTTCATTTGTTTTGTTCTTTAGAATCCACATATAAGTGAAATTATATGATACTTATCTTTCTCTGATTTATTTTGCTTAGCAAAATACTCTCTAGGTCTATCCATGACATTGCAAATGGCAAGATCTCATTCTTTTTTATGGCTGCACAATATTCCATTATGTGTGTGTGTGTACATATACATGTACACACACATACAAGTATATGTTTATGTACATATATATGCATATATACATATATATCTGTAGATATATATGTCTCTATACATGTACACACACACGCACACACACATGCCTCTTCTTTATCCATTAATTTATGTATGGACACACTTGGGTTGCTTCCATATCTTGGCTGTATAAATAATGCTGCTGTAAACATAGGGGTGCATATGTCTTTTTGAATTAGTGTTTTTTTGGAGAGGGGGTAAATACCCAGTAATGGAATTACTAGATTATGTGGTATTTCTATTTTTTTAAAGAATTATTTAATTATTTTAAAGAGAGAGAGAGAAAGTGCAAACAGGGGGAGGGGCAGAGGGAGAGGGAGAGAGAGAATCCCAAGCAGACTCTGGGGGTGAGCCTGGCATGGGGTTCCATCTCATGACCCTGAGATCATGACCTGAGCTGAAATCAAGAGTCAGATGCCTAACCAGCTCAGCCACCCAGGAGTCCCTAGTATTTCTTTTTTAATTTTTTTGAGGAACCCCCATACTGTTTTCCACAGTGCCTACACCAGTTTACATTCCCACCAACAGCTGCATGAGGGTTTCTTTTCCTCTATACCCTTGTCAGCACTTCCTTGTTGCCTTTCTGATTCTAGTCATTCTGACAGATGTGAGGTGATAGCTCACTGTGGTTTTGGTTTGCATTCCCCTGATGTTGAGTGATGCTGAGTCTCTTTTCACGTGTCTGTTGGCCATCTGGATATCGTCTTTAGAAAAATGTCTATTCATGTCTTCTGCCCATTTCTTAATTGGATTATTTGTTTTTTGATTGTTGAGTTGTGTAAGTTCTTGATATATTTTGGATATTAACCCCTTATCAGACATAAAATTTGCAAATATCTTTTCCCATTCAATAGATTTCCTTTTTGTTATGTTTATGGTTTTCTTTGCTGCACAAAAGCTTTTATTTTGGTGTAGTTTCAATAGTTTAATTTTGTTTTTGTTTTCCTTCCCTGCAGAGACATACCTAGAAAAATGTTGCTAAGACTGATGTCAAAGAGATCACTCCATATGTTTTCTTCTAGGAATTTTATGGTTTCAGGTCTCACATTTAATCTTTAATCTATCTTGAGTTTATTTTTGTGTATGCTGTGAGAAAGTGGTCCAGTTCCATTCATTGGCATGTAGCTACCCAGTTTTCCAAACACTGTTTTTTGAAGAGACCGTGTTCTCCCCATTGTGTTTCTTGCCTCCTTTGGCAAGATTAATTGAACCTTGTAAGTGTGGGTTTTTCTGGGGTCTCTATTCTGTTCCACTGATCTGCGTTGTCTGTTTTTGTACGAGTACCATACTGTTTGATTGCTATAGCTTTGTAGTAGATCTTGACATCTGGGATTGTAATACCTCCAGCTTTGTTCTTCCTCAAGAATACTGTCATTATCTAGGGTATTTTGCGGTATCATACAAATTTTAGCATTATTTGTTCTAGTTCTGTGAAAAATGCTGTTGGTATTTTAGTAGGGATTGCATTAATTTTTAGATTGCTTTGGGTAATACGGGTATTTTAAGAATATGAATTCTTCTAGTTCATGAGCATGGCATGCCTTTCCATTTGTTTTTGCCATCTTCAATTTCTTCCATTAATGTTTTATAGTTTCCAGGGTATAGGTCCTTCACCTATTTGGTTTAATTTACTTTGAGGCATTTTATTCTTTTTAGTGCAATTATAAATGGAATTTTTTTCTTAATTTCTCTTTCTGCTACTTCATTATTAGTGTATAGAAATGAAACCCATTTCTGTGTATTATTTTTGTATCTTGCAACTTTATTGAATTAATTTATTACTTCTAATAGTTTTTGGTGGAATTTTTAGGGTTTTCTATGTATAGAAATACAGTGTGCAAATAGTGACAGTTTTATTTCTTCCCTTTCAATTTGGGTGCCTTTTGTTTCTTTTTGTTGCCTGATTGCTGTGGCTAGGACTTCCAGTACTCTGTTGAATAAAAGTGGTGAGTGTGGACATCCTTGTCTTTTTCTTGATCTTAGAAGAAAAGCTCTCAGTTTTTCACCATTGAGTGTGATGTTAACTGTGGATTATTCATATATGGTTATTAGGTGGAAGTATGTTCCCTGTAAACTTACTTTGTTGAGAGTTTTTAGCATGAGCAGATGTTGAATCTTGTCAAATGCTTTTTCTGCATCTATTGAGATGATTATTATATAATTTTTATGCTTTTTGT
The DNA here is from genome assembly GCF_963455335.1 of Martes martes. Classification (NCBI taxonomy): domain Eukaryota; kingdom Metazoa; phylum Chordata; class Mammalia; order Carnivora; family Mustelidae; genus Martes; species Martes martes. Next base: position 18,545,551 of record NC_137900.1, on the reverse strand, counting down.
TATTGTTAATGTATTGTTATTATATATCTTTCATAATTTTGGTGTATCACATTGATTTGTGTTAAATCATCCTTATGGTCTTGGAATAAATCCCATTTGATTATGCTGAATGATCCTTTTAAATGTATTTTTTAATTCAGTTTGCTAATATTTTCTTGAGGACTTTTACATCTATGTTCATCAGAGATTTTAACCTATGGGATTTTTGTTTTGTTTTGTTTTGTTCTGTTCTTTTTTTTTTTTTTTAATGTCTTCGATTTTTGGTATCAGAGTAATGCTGACCTCAAAGAATATTTTTGGAAGCTTTCCTTTCTTTTCTATATTTTGGAATAGTTTTTTTTTTTTTTTAAGATTTTTGAGGGGAATAGGTGTTAACTCTTTAAATGTTTGGTAGAATTCATTTGTGAATCCATTTAGTCCTGGACTTTTGTTTCTTGGGAATTTTTGGATTACTAATTCAATTTTGTTGCTAGGAATTGGTCTGTTCAGATTTTCTGTTCCTTCTTGATTCAGTTTTGGGATACTGTTTCTAAGAATTTATCCATTTATTCTAGGTTGTCCAGTTTGGTGGCATTTAATTTTTGTAGTAGTCTCTTATAATTCTTTGTATTTCTTTGGTGTTGGTTGTTACTTCCCCTCTTTTATTTCTGATTTTATTTATTTAGGGTCTCTCTTTTTTCTTGATGAGTCTGGCTACAGTTTTCAGTTTTGTTTATCTTTTCAAAGAAGTAGGTCTTGGTTTCATTGTTCTTTTCTATTGTGTGGTGTTCTTTTTTTGTCTCTATTTCATTTATTTCTGCTCTGATCTTTATTATATCCTTCCTTCTACTAACATTGGCCTTTGTTCTTCTTTTTCTAGTTCCTTTAGGTGTAAGTTTGGATTTTTTTTTTTTTTTGAGATTTTTCTTGCTTTTTGAAGTAGGCCTGTATCACTATAATTTGCTGAGAACTAATGTATCCCAAAGAATTTGGAACTTTATGGTTTCCTTTTCATTAGTCTCCATGTTTTATTTGTTTGTTTGTTTCTTTGTATGTTTTAAATTTCCTCTTTGATTTCTTTGTTTACCCATTGGATATTTAGTAGCATGTTGTTTAGCCTCCATGTGTTTGTGGTTTTTAAAGTTTTTTTCTTATCATTGATTTCTAGTTTCATATTGTTGTAGCTAGAAAAGATGCATGATACAATTTTAATTTTCTTAAACTTTTTGAAACTTGTTTTATGGCTTCACATGTGATCTATCCTGGAGAATGTTCCATGTGCACTTGAAAAATAGATGTGTATTCTCTTGTTTTTGAATGGAATGTTCTATATTTATCTGTTAAGTCCATCTGGTCTAATGTATCATTAAAAGATACTGTTTCCTTACTGATTTTCTGCCTGGATGATCTATCCATTGGTGGAAGTTGGGTGTTAAAGTCCCTACTACTTTTGTGTCCTTGTCAATTTCTCCCTCTGTGTCTGTCGATATTTGCTTTATGAATTTTGGTGTTCCAATGTTGGGTGCATAGATAGGTAAAATTATTATATCCTCTTGTTCAATTTTTGGAAGTTTTTTTTTTTTTTTAAGATTTTATTTATTTATTTATTTGACAGAGAGAGAGAGACAGCAAGAATGGGAACACAAGCAGGGGGAGAGGGAGAGGGAGAAGTGGCCTTCCCACCAAGCAGGGAGCCAGACACAGGGCTCAATCCCAGGATCCTGGGATCATGACCTGAGCCAAGGCAGCTGACTAATGACTGAGCTACCCAGGCACCCCTGGAAGGTTTTTAATGCAGTAGTAGATGCCCACGACATTTACCCTGGACTGAAAATAGTTATTTTTATCAGCCCTTAGCAGATGAAGGAACTGAAGTTCAGAGAAATTAGGCATGCCTTCCCCAAAGTTTTACAACTAGTGTATTACAGATTAAAATTTCAAACCCAGGCCTGCCAGATTCCAAAGCCCAGGCTCTTTTAACCTACCGCGTTACCTCTCTGAGCCAAAAATTAAGATCAACTAAAATGAAATAAAACAAAAGGAAAGAAAAGGAGGATGTAAGAATAAGTCAGGATCATAGGTGATTGCTAAGCTGAAGCTGTCTAGTGCTGCTTTTTTTGGGAAGTATTTCAGGATTACCATTCTTCCCACCACCCCCCTCAGACCTGCACCTGCCCATGTTAACTGTCCCTGTTATTACTATTATTATTACGACTGCTGCTGTTGTAACATTTATCCCATGCTCTACTTGTCTGTCTCCTGAACTTGGGTGAGCCTCCCCTATATATCTTTAATTTATGTACTCCTATTCCTGGCTTAATGCTTGCTTCATAGCAGAAACTCAGTAAATGTTTTTTGGGTGAATGAAAAAATTCTGGAATATATTGTAGAGGCACAAAGAACCTTATCAACTAGACTAGAGGTACAACTATTAGACACATGCTGTCTCTAACCTGGAAAGCAATGCAAAGATTATAAATAAAGAGTTAATAAGCTCTCTCACTCCTTTTATCTCCACCCACACCTGACTCCCCAAGGTAATCCATGTTAATAATCCAGTTGTTTCTCTCACCTCTTTTTTTCATGTCCATACAAATTGAAATACATAAATTCATTATGTAGTTTTTTTAAGCTTGTTTGTTTTTATTCAAATATCATCTTACCTTCCATCTCTGAGCAGTTTGTAGACTAGTGTATGGATAAAAACAGATTCTCTCTCTCTCTCTCTCTCTCTTTTTTTTTTTTAAACAGATTCTCATGTCAAACAGATTAGGCTTGCATCCTGGCTCCTTGCAAACTAGCTCTACTATCTTTGGTAAATCACTTAACCATTTTTGTGCTGAGTTTCCTTATCCATAAAATAAAGTGTGAAAATAATGTTCTCATTTTATAATATTATAAAGTGTACAGCACAAAGCTGTTGCATTGTAAACATTCTAAAAACGTCAGCTACTATATCTGCCATTAATAGATGGGGACTAATTTTTGTTTTATTGTTTTTAAAGATTTATTTATTTATTTTAGAGAGGGGAAGGGGCAGAGGGAGATGGAAAGCAAGTCTCAAACAGACTCCATGCACTGAGTGTAGGGCTTGATCCCACAACCCTGAGATTATGACCTGAGCTGAAACCAAGAGCTGGTCGCCCAACAGAATGTGCCACCTAGGTGCCCTGGTGACTCATTTTTAAATAGCTATATAATAGTCCATAGAATGGAAGTACCAAAATTCATTTGACCATTCTTAATGATGGCCTTTACTTGCTCCCAGCGCTGTTACCACTATAAACATTGCTACAATATACATTTCGGGGCATAAAGCTTAGTACTTTTATTTTCATAGAACAGAGTACTCAAAAATGGATTGCTATGGGTTTAATTAAATAGACTGACACCTGGTGTAGAAGGGAATCTATCATTCTCCATGCATCTGGGCCTCAAGAGATTCACTACTACAGTCCCAGGCTATTTCGAGATTAACTACTATAATCCCTCTGTTCCAGAGACCAGATAACTGTTGTTTATAGCAGGAAATCAAATGAGCTATGTGAATCATATGTCTGTCCTACTTTTGGTTAGAGGTTCAGTTAGCTTTTTTTGGTCTGAGGTTCTAGCTCCTTGTAGCTGAGAACATTGTCTTTCCTAAGCAAGTTTATTTTAATAGCCACTCAGGTAAGAGCGTTGAAGAAATGCTTAATAATGAAGTCTTACTAGAGCCATGGATTTTTTTCTCCTTAGAAGAGCAGTTATATAAAATTAAAAACACAGAAAGAATTAAGAGGCCAATCCCCTCCGGTATCCCCCAAATTGGGGATACCTTATTTTTTCAAATATATTGCGCTGTGTGACTCGACTCAACTGATCTTGCACTTGGGAATCTATGGTAATTCAAACAACCCTGCATGAAAATGTCTTTGGCCTAGTACAGGATCCATGTCCAGTGTTTCTTCAATGGAATAGGCTATCTCTTTTTAAATTGAGCTCTTCTTGTTCCGTATTTTTCATTTCCTCTTTCCTTTGTACTTAGACCTCAGACCCTTGGATAGGCTTACAATACTACCCCTGAGATTTAGAAATAGATTACTTTCAAACTGCCATTTCCTTACAACAAAAGCAGCTTTTCTGATTTCTCAGGGACTGAGCACTTTGAAAGTTCCTAAAACAGAATATGCAATATTCTTTGACATCTTCCTGCTTATCACTGATCTTCTTTCCTAAATATTTTTTAAAAATATTTATTGCTCCCTTTTTGTGGGAATGAAATGATCTGGCTTCCTTCTGCTGTGTTCTAGTGGAAATGAATACCAATATGCTTCCCAAAATAAACAGGCCTCAGGCACCCATGAACATTAAAAAGCACTCACCCATAGAGAGGTATTTGAATCTGTACTCAGCAGCCTTTTTTTTTTTTTTTTTGTCAGTGTGAAAGGAAAACAAAACAAAATAGGCCTAGCCTATTTTTTTAATGAGTTACTCCTAGCAGCCTTTTGTCAATCTGAAACTGGAGAGCATGGAGCAAGAAATATAAACAGTATAAAGGAAAGTAAGCATTTCTAACAAACTGGTTAACTTTAGCATTTTTTATGCAAGCCTTCAACAATAGCAATATGGCTTTTGGAACATGGGGAGAGCCCTAAAATGTACTAATACTATTGCAGTTGTCTTAAAATAATTTTGGGGGATTGTTTTTGTTTATACCTCTTCTTTTCTTGTCCTCTTTTCTATTTTTACTTTAACTTTAGGCTCTGACCACATTCTACAAACATATATTTTTTTTAACCCACTGATTTTCACTTCTAGTTTCTGGCCTTGGAAACAGAAGGGAGAGAATTTTTCGAGGCAGTTCAAGCTACTTCCCTCAGCCAGAAGAGCACACCTTCTGAGGACTGCTCTCGGAAAACTCTTAGATTAGGTCTCATTTCAGGATGTCTTTGTCTCCGGCCAGTTGTCCGAATTGCACACTGACTTAGCAACCCTTTTGAAACACAAACAAATGAACACTCAAAACTTTTCTGATTTCTTGTGAAAGGACAAACTCTTACTTATGTCAATTATTCCTACATTATCTTTTTTCAATTTCCTTGCTTTTCCAGGCCAAGTCGTATAGATCTAAAAAGGATTTCACGTACAGGAGGAGTAAAATATCCATATTAAAGACACTGCTTTTCAAGAAAGGTTAAAAATACCCCTTGAAAATGAAACAAAACAGAAGGGTTAAAATAAAAGGAAGGGCAAAGTTAAGTGAAGTCTCACAAAAATGAAGCATACGACAATATCTAGTTAAATATACCAGAATTAAAAAGGTTTTTGAAAGAAGGTGGAATCCTCCAGGGAGATAAAAGAGTTATAAATCTTTATACCGCATGTAACATAGGACGTGCATAAAGGAAATACTTCTAGAAATGCTGAGAAAATGAAAAATGCATGATGATAAAAAAATGCACGATGATAGTGTTAGACTAACAGAATCCTGTCAGAATTGATATGTCAAATGTTCAAAATTTAAATAATATAAGACTTTGAAAACTTGGATATCTAATTAGTAAGAATGATTTAATAGATATATTGCTAACAGTGTTCCCAGTGAACAGAGAATCATGTTTTTTCTAATAGTTATGAAACGTATGTAACATTGGACTAAACATTAGGCCACAAATAAAATATCAACAAATTCTAGAGAAATATATTAGGTTATACTATTTGACCATAATAAAAAAAATCTAAAAATTAATATTAAAAGGCAGCTATATGTGTGTGTATTTAAGTCACACAAACAACTGGAATTAAAGTTTTCTACGTGAATCTTGGGTTAGAGATTTTTAAAAGCTAGAATTACAAATTAACTGGAAATAAATGATTATAATAAGTCCACATACCTCAACAGGATGTGGCCAAGAATACAGACAGAAATACAGAGCTCAGTGTACAGGATAGGCATCAATCCATGTGCAAGGGAGGAGATAGCAGGACTGGACAAAAAGAGAAACCCATCAGTGGAGTCCTGCTTTAGATCTGTGGGGGTGGACTTTATACCCCTGCCGTGATCAATCACTGGCTGAGGCAGCTCTCTGTAGCTGAGGAACTATGAACTGTGGCAGCAAGTTCCCTCTTGAAAGGGGATTTAGGTGGTTCACCTCCATGCCCACCACAATCTGATTTAAAAAAAATTGTGACTTAGAGTCGTCTCTAGTAAAGTTAGGCAAGGTTATTGCTGATACTGCTACTATTCATCACAGCAAATCATGGACAATTCAATAACACAGGGAAAAGAAACTGGTAAGAGATGTACATATTGGAACATAAGAGACAAACTATTATTTGCAGACAATATGACTACATACAGAGAAAATGTAAGAAAATCAACAACAGCAAAATAAAACCCTAATATTTGTTCTGCAAGATTTGCAGAATATCAAATCAACAGACAGCAATTATTAGCTTTTCTAAACATCCACTCTCCAAATACCATCTGAAAAAACTAAAACATTAAGTAGATAATAAATGTTTATAAATAATATGTTTTGCTAACTTGTTGAACAAAACTAAAATAGATCCCTCACCCTCAACCACAAACACATTGAACTGCTGGATAAAATATGGATAAAAAATATTCAATACTTAACAGAGCTCAAAACAAAAAAGGACATTCCCCAGAGGGGAGAACTCAGAAGAAACATAGCCTCTCAGGGCTCTAAGCTTGAAACTGACCCCCTACAAGCTGAGAGGAAATAAAGCACAATGTCAGTGACAGCCATAAAGACAGTTCTGGTGTGAATCGTATTCTGTGGAGGCGTGCAACAAAACATTCTCCTTGAAAAAGATAAGTTCTAGATAAAACCAGGTCTCTGGAAGAGCTGCCACTTCTGAAAAAGGAAAACTGAAAAAAAACTATGCTCATTGGTCCCGGGAAGCCAAAAAAGGAGCTTGGCATTATGAGCCTCAAAATAGAAATCAAACATGCCTTCCGTAAGACATCAAAGTCTCACATCTGAACTCTGCATAGGTGGAATAAAAATTTGTATTATACATTTAGTGTGGCATTTGCCACACTGCAATATTAATATAAAAACAGGTCTTAAAAAAGCAAAAAACAAAAAACAGTTCTTAGATTAGTCAAAATTCTTGGGAATCCCAGATGAAACAAACATTTAAACAAACGAGTAATAAAACCACAGATCAGTTTTACAACACTGTATTTATACAGTGTATATGAGAATTTATAAAATTCTCATCAGGGAAAAAAATTCGTAATGAATGTTTGCTCGTTATAAGATAATTACAAGTCACGTGAGGAAGTGATCAACTCTTAAGACAGCCAGCAGATAATCAGGAGTATTATGACCCTAAAAACTAAGTAATAAAATGATCTGAACAATTCTTTTAAGTAAATATTTATTAATATTTACATAGATTTTTCTAAAGGAATAGATACAGTAGCTCATATTCTAGATTGTGTACCAAACAGCTCTTTCTTCCAATTTCTTGTAGTAGGTGCTACTTTTGTTTGGATTGTAAGCAGCCATGTACTTCAGAAGAGAATGGGCTCCTTCCCAGACTTAGGAGGCAAATTATAATTGGTATAAGTCAGCTATAGTAATTCCAACATCTTCTAATTTACGAACGATACGGCAAAATTCTGGTAATAATAATAATAATAATACATGAGGAAAAATTGCTATAAGCTTTTGGCAAAGTCTTCTTTGATCATACAAAGGGACGTTTGAAGAGGTATCTTCCTTTCTGCTCTGGGACAACCTACATAAAGATGAGGTCCTTGGAGCTGCTGCAGTCATCTTATAACCAGAAGAGGAAGAGGTTGAGGACAAAAGCCAAATACTTAAGATTGAGAGCAGAAAGTTGGAAAGACCCTATGTCCTTAATATGCCTGATCCACTGAATTGGACTTCTGGAGCTGCCTTATCTCTGAATTTTCTATGTTGTGGGATAAACTTCTCATAGTTTTAATGATTTGCCCTTAGTCTTTTATTATTTATAGCCCAGATCAAAGCAACTGATAAATTATACTGGGAAAAAGAGGACTATTAAAAAAAAAGAGAGAGAACAAGAACAAGCATGTTTGAACACAGTCAAATAATTTTCTAGAAATGAAAAATGTAACTATTGACATTACAAACTTATTGAACAGGTTAAACAGCAGATTAGACCAAGCTGAAGTGACAGTAAAATAGAGGATATATCTGAGGAATCTTGAAAAATGCAGTGTGAAATAAAAGAAATATCGAAGAGTAATAGACTGAAAGATAGACTGAAAGGTCCAATTCACATCTAAGTTCTCCAAAGGAAGAGAATAAAGAGAATGATGGATAAATGAAAATATTTACTTATTTAATGATGGATAATTTTTAAAAATTGATGAAACATATCAATTCTCACATGAGAGAAAAATAATGAATCTTGAGCTGGATAAACAAAAGTAATTCCTCAAAGGACACATTATAGTGAAAGGGAAAACAAAAGGGGAAAACCTTGATCAGAGAGTAAAATGGAATTATCTATAATTAAAAATACAGTGGCCTCCTTCTCAACAAATATCTTTCTGAGTCCACAAACCACTGGCTTTCTTTCAAAACTCTTATTAGAACTCTGATTTTGTTCAAGCATTGGATGGAGATTTCTTGACTAAGCAGTAAAATCTAAGTCATTTCTAGCCAGGATAAGGTAATAACTCTTGTGATGTATGTGCAAGACATATATCTGTTATTATATACGTAAATAACTGGATTTTTAGACAATGTCCAGTAGACATATCACGACTGATCCCTGAGACTATGGAAACAAATGAAATCCATAAGCACCCTGGATTTCTGTAAAGACACATCTTCTGCATGATGGTGGAAGGAGAGGGAACTTAAGTAGAGCACAGCAGTCTCAATGAGGTGAAGAGACAGAGATCAGAATCCACAGACCTGATAGTAGCTGAAATGTGTCTGGAAGGCTAATGTGGGGAAGGCAGCTATGTGCAGAAGAAGATCCAGAAATCGGCACTGCAGACCCTTAAATATCGACCAGATGCTAAGCTGTTCATGAGGGGTGTTAGACTTCACAAGGCCAGGAAGGAGCCATCCCTAGGGAAAGAACAACAACCAGAGTGCTGTGAGATAAACATCTTTGGATGGCTCAGAAGTGGAGGACATTTGAGAACTGGCCACACGGGGGAGAGAGAATTTTTTGAGTACCCAGAGCATGCAATAGAGACCCAAGAAAGGACACAATTTGGGAACACGGCTAATCTGGCACCAGAGGGAGGAAAAGCAACTTTAGACTCCCCCAAGCAAATCTTAGAAGGAACACTGGGAGAGATTAAGCTAATCCTCAGGTAAATTACCCGCCTTCCAGAACAAAGCTCAGTGCTCTATTAAGGAAACAACAGAATCGAGATATTCAAGAAATTAGCATATATCTAGCGTAAAAAACTTCTAGACATGTGAAGAGGTAGGAAAGTTTGGCTCATAATGAGGATAAATATCAACCAATGAAGAATATCTAGAAATCACAGAGATAGAATGAACAGCAAAGATTTAAAACAAGATCAGGGATGTTTTTGTTTTGTTTTTATTTAAATTCCAGTTAACATATAGTGTAATACTAGTTTCAGGTATACAGTAGGGTGACTCACACTTCATACAACACCCAGTGCTCATCCCAGCAAGTGCACTCCTTAATCCCCATCACTGATTTCACCCATCCCTCTGCCCACCTCCCCTCCGGTAAAAACTCTGTAGTTAAGTGTCTGTTCTTTTGTTTGCCTCCCTCTCTTTTTTCCCTTTTAGTCTTTTCTTCTGTTTCTTAAGTTCCACATGTGAGTGAAATGATACAGTATTTGTCTTTCTCTGACTGATTTCAATTAGCATTATACTCTCTGGCTCTATCCATGTTACAATTGGTAAGATTTCATTCTTTTTAATGGTTGAGTAATATGTATCCCATCGTCTTTATCTGTTCGTCAATCAGTAAACACTTGGGCTGCTTCCATATCTTGGCTATTGTAGAGAATGCTGCTAAAAACATAGGGGTGCATGTATCCCTTTGAATTTGTGCTTTTGTATTCTTTGGGCAAATGTAGGGCAATTGCTGGGTTGTAGGGTATTTCTATTTTTAACTTTATGAGGAAACTTCATACTTTTTTTCAGAGTGGCTGCACTAGTTTGCTTTCCCACCAACAGCGCACATGCGTTCTTTTTCCTCCACATCCTCACCAACACCTGTTGTTTCTTGTGTTGTTAATTTTAGCCATTTTGACAGGTGTGTGGTGATATCTCATTGTAGCTTTGATTTGCATTTCCCTGACGGTAAGTGGTGATGAGCATCTTCTCCTTTGTCTGTTGGTCATCTGTATAGCTTCTTTGAGGAACAACGTTAAGGTTTTAAAGGAAAACATAATGAGGGGATAAATACAGAAAGCAAGAGAAATGAAAACAAACAAATGAGGGGATAAATACAGAAAGCAAGAGAAATGAAAACAAACATGATAGTCAAATCGCTGAGGACCAATGATAAATTGAAAATCCTAAAAGTAAGTAGAGGAAATATTTTGCCTTTCTACTTTTCTTAATTTTAGTACGGTCCAATAATCAGTGTTTTCATTTATAAACTGTAATTTTTACCCAACCTTAAGCTCATGAAGCTGTATTTTTTTAAAAAAATATATTATAGTTTTACCTTTGAGATCTAGATCTTCATTTAGAATTAATTTTTCGTATGGTATAGTGGCCAAGATTTGGTTTTCACATGTATTTTGGCTCCTCACTATTTATTGAAAAGTCTACCTTTTGTCGTAAATCACGTGACCATATTTGCGTGGGTCTGTTTCATGACTTTGTTCTGTTCTTTATATTTGTATGCCACACTCTCTTTTTGTTGCTGTGATTTTATAATAAGTCTTGATATCTGATACCAGGAGATATTTAAAAGATTATTGCGGTAGGGATACCAGGAGATTATTAAAAGATTATTGCTGTAGGACTGGAAGTATCGATGGGAAGACAGCATAGTGGTTGCTGTGGTGTGCCACCAAGACACCCCCGTTAGGACTTAGGAATGTATTCTCCCAGATACTGAGAATGTTGGTACATGATGACTCTCATTTGGATCCTCTCTAGAAATTGCCATCTGTCAAAGAAAGCCTGCTGGGATCAATGTAACACCACTCCCCAAGGGCACCTTGCTTCCAGTGACAACCACAGCAATCAATGCTGAGATCCAGAGTCTAGTCCCCTTGCGTCCAGGCTCGAGGTAAGGACCATCCCAGTTCCAGAACTCCCAAGACCTTTGTTGCAATTCCATTTCAGTTCAGTTCTCCTTCTCCAAACTCTACTTCCTTTTATCCCTTACTATTTTTTATCCCCAAAGAATTCCCTAGTAAATTTTCTGCATGCAAATTTCCACCTCAGAATCAGTTCCCAAGGAACTTAACTCAGGCCACATGGGCCAGTATAAAAGAAATAGAGGTGTTGAAGAGTGAAGAATTTTAGGGGCGCCTGGGTGGCTCAGAGGGTTAAGCCTCTCCCCTCAGCTCAGGTCATGATCTCAGGTTCTTGGGATCAAGCCCCACATTGGGCTCTCTGCTCAGCAGGGAGCCTGTTTCCACCTCTCTCTCTGCCTGTCTCTCTGCCTCCTTGTAATCTCTGTCAAATAAATAAGTTTTAAAAAATCTTTTTAAAAAGAGTGAAGAATTTTAGTTACATATTTAAAGCAGTGCCAGTATGATTCCCCAATGGATTTGTTGTAGGATGTGAGGGAAAGGGAATAGATAAGGTAGATTCCAAATATGAGGCTGAGAAATTAAGTAAATGGAGGTGCCATTTATCACATAGGAGAATCACTGGGAGAGAAGAGTGTGTGGATTCTATCTAAGAATTAGGTATTGGACATTTTGGGGTCTCTAGGTTGCTTAGTCATTTGAGTGGCCGACTCCTGGTTTTGGTTCTGCCTCTACCTGCACTCATGATCTCTCTCTCTCTCTAGAATAAATAAATGCATCTTTAAAAAAATTAGGTATTGAACATTCTAATATTAAGATACCTATCAGATATTCAAGAGAAATCTGAAAGATACAGTCGGATAAATAAGTCTGGACATCAGGGAAGAGTTTGGGATAGGCTTTACAGCATTTAGCATGTTGTAGAAAAATTTAGAAATCTTTCTAAGGCAAACACGATTTTAACTGATTAAAGAAAGAAGAACCATATGACCATCTTTATATGATACAGGGAAAAAATTATTCATTGAAATCCAACGTCCATTCATAGTTAAAAACTCTGCAAACTAAGAAGAGAAGGGAATTTCCTTACACTTAATGGACAAAAGGTATATACCAAAATATCACAGCAAACATGAGTCTTCTTCTTTTTTTTTTCTTTTTTATAAATTTTTTTTTATTAACATGTAATGTATTATCAGCCCCAGGGATATAGGTCTGTGAGTCGCCAGGTTTACACACAGTCTTTTTTTTTTTTAATTTTATTTATCAAAAAAAAAGATTTTATTTATCAGATAGAGATCACAAGTAGGCAGAGAGGCAGGCAGAGAGAGAGAGAGAGGAAGGGAAGCAGGCTCCCTGCTGAGCAGAGAGCCCGATGCGGGGCTCAATCCCAGGACCCTGAGATCATGACCCGAGCCGAAGGCAGAGGCTTTAACCCACTGAGCCACCCAGGCGCCTCTACACACAGTCTTTTTAAAGATTTTATTTTTAAGTAATCTCTACATCGAATTTGGGGCTTGAACTTAAACCCCTAGATCAAGAGTCATGTGCTTTACTAACTAAGCCAGCCAGGCACCTCCAAACATCAGTTTTAATAGGGAAAATGTAGATGAGTCCTCCTTAAAATCAGGCATGAGACAGGGTATCAAATTTTATCACTCTGTCATAATTACACAAAAAGGGCCTATGCAATAAGATAAATAGAGTAAGAGGAATAAGAATTGAAAGTAAATTAATAAGAGGTTTGGCTGTGTGTGTAACAGAAATTTTAAAAGAATCACTTTGAATAAGATAGGATGTTATTTTTCTCTCATGTGAAAGGAATTCAGAGATGGGTCATCCAGGGCTGGTATGGCAGTTCTGTGAAGTCATCCACCACCAAGATATCTTCTGACTTTGTGTTTTGCCATCCCGAGTGCTTGATTTTCAGTTTTAGCATTCCTCCGTGTTCCAAGGTGCTTCCTTGAAATCTAACAGTAATGTCTATATTCCAGGCAATAGGAAGAAAGGAGGTGAGAGGATAAAAAAGGTGTACCAAGCCATTTGTCCTTATTTGAAGGGTCTGTCCCAGAAATCTTATACATTAGTTTCTACATATAGTCACATGACTGTAGCAAGCAGCAAGAGAGGTGCTTTTGTTTTTAAGTTTTATTTATTTAAGTAATCTCTACACCCCATGTGGAGCTTAAACTCATGGATCAGGGATCAAGAGTCCCATGCTTTTCCGACCGATTCCACCAGAAGGCCCAAGTTTTTAATTTTAGTTGAAACTATTGCTCTCCTAAAAAGTGCTTTCTTCTGTTCAGGAAGATGGGAGAAATGTGTATTGGGAAATGTTGACTCAAATCCATTCTCACTTTGTTTCTTAGCACATGACCATCTAGCCAAAGGCTTGTTTACTAGCTTCCCTTATTGCCACATGTGGGTTCAGGGCTAAGTTCTGGAATTGGAGTAAAATTGGTATACGTAGTGTCGGCCTCACTAAAAAGAAAATCTCTTGCCCTAGTTATTCCTTTCCTCCTTCCTGTGAGCTGTAATTTGGACCTGCAACAACCCAGCTTTGAATATCCATTTGAAGACAATTTCTTAGGGATGGAAGAGAATCAACATTGAAGGAAAATTAACTTCCACATGAGAAGAAATGATACCAGATCCTTACCTTACACCATCCATAAATATCAATGCCAGATGGATCAAAGACATAAATGTGATAAAACAAAGCTTCAAAAACTTTTAGGAGGGGTGCCTGGGTGGCTCAGTTGGTGAAGCATCTGCCTGCCTTCAGCTCAGGTCATGATCCCAGGGTCCAGGGATTTAATCCCACATCAGGCTCCCTGCTTGGCAGGGTGTCTGCTTCTCCCTCTGTCCCTCCCCCATGCTTGTGCACGCTCTCTCTCTTTCTCTCTCTCATAAAAATAAATAAATAAAATCTTTTAAAAAACCAAACTTTTAAGAAAAAAAACTCTATAGTCTCCAGATCAGAAGGGATTTCAGCATTTTGTACCACTACTCCTTTCTAATTGCTGGATGGGACACTGTCTGACTTATGAATCACTGAATAAAGTCAATTAGAACTTCAAATAAAAAAATGAGACACAGAAACAAATCATAAAGGAAAAGATTGAAAATGTCAACAACACTAAACTTTGAAACTACTCAATGATAAAGGAAAATAGAAACATTTAAAAGATAAGATAGGCCTGTGGCTAAACTAATATACAAACTGTTCCTACTCATTGCTAAGAAAACTACACAATGCAATCAAAATATGGATAAACATTTGCAAACCAATTTAGAAAAGAGAAAATTCTAATTGGCCAAGAAACAGACAAAATCAGCTCAGACTTGCTGTTGATCAGGAAAATTCCAATTAAAACAACAAAGTATTTTTCCTCATATCAACAAAGATTGTAAACATCTGATTCTACCACAGAAAAAGAGAAGACTTACTACCTATAAAAAGGGAAATTGATGAATAAACTGGAGTAGATTTGTGCTATAAAATATGCAATTACTAAGAGAGTATGTATTTGGAAAGAAGTCTCATATATATATATAAATATATTTTTAAAAGATTTTATTTATTTATTTATTTTAGAGAGAGAGAGAGAGAGAGAGAGAGCACACAAGTGGAGGGAGGCACAGAGGAAGATAGAGAAAAAATCTCAAGCAGACTCTGTGCTCAGCACAAGCCTGATGGGGCAGCTTGATCCCATAACCCAGAGATAATGACCTGAGCTGAAACCAAGAGTCAAACGCTTAACCAGCTGAGCCACCCAGGCGCCCCAAAATCTCTAATATTTTTAAATGAAAAAAAATCCTGTCTTAGGATAATAAAGATAGTGTAATCTCATACTTATAAAAACGGAATAATGCTGCCCTTTGTAAGCAAGCTAGTCCTTATAAGTGCATGTAAAATGGACACATTTATTGATAGTAAGTGGGTCCACTTATTAAGGAAATTCCCGCATTACAACACCGGAGCTTTCAGGAAGCTGTGAGCAATGTTCTTTCTGCCGTTGGCACTGCTGTCCCATTTACTTGTTTTCCATTTTTTACAAAAATTTAATATGCAAGTTTGGCTTTTGTAGTAATACCATTCCCCAAGGACACAGTGATAAGAAGATGAGGCTTTAGCAAAGAGATGTGCACAAGCTTGAAAGTTCTTACTGCTTCTTTAACACCTATATGAATTTTCCTGAAAGCTTTCAAGAACATTCATATCCAGATCTTTAGAATCTTGAATCTGCTGAGAATTTTGTTCACAAAACCACTTTGTTTTTGTGCTGAGGTTGGGATAAACCATTATTCAGGAAGTTTTTAAAAAAGCTATTAAATTTGAGACAGAGTCTGGTATGTGGCCAAGTCACTTTCTATCAAACGTTTGATACTTGAGTAGTAACATTAACTGGTTCATGCCATTAGGATGCTATTATTTAGTGCACCAGTAATGGGCCAAATTATTCTCAGTGTAATGCCTATTCCCAGGGAGATTCTTAAGAAGAGTAGAGTTCATTATGTTCACTGATGCTGTGATATTAGGAATCAATAGAGGAATCACAGGGAGATACACAAGTGGTAGAGGGACAAAGATATAAGGCAGCTTAATGCAGTTGAAAATATGCTCTGCCTAGTGGTACTAGAGACCTTTACTACAGACGCTAGTGGGCCACTAGGTGTGTATATATGCTGGGGTCCCCTGATCTGAGAACGAAGGACTTGTCTGAGATTATGACTTTTTTAGCCAATGTCTCTCCAGTTCCCAAGGGTTCATGAAGGTTTCTCAGGGGAAGGGATGGGAGAGGGTGTACAGAGCGCTAACAAAGGTGAAGCTCTAGTCTTCCCAGGTCTGATAAAGCCAGAACAGCTCTGCTTCTCTCAATTTTGTGTACTAGGGTTCTATGTAATATTTAGTTTGAAATAACACAGTTTGAAAATCTCTTCACCAGACTATTTCTTTGTTCCCAGCTAGTTCTCAAAATTCCATGGTTACAAGTATAGATGGAAGATGTTACAATGGACTTTACTGAATTCATATTTTTCACTGTGTCAACAGGAATGTTTTCCAAAGGTTCTTTGGAACTCTGGTATTAATAGGAAAAAGAGGGGAGGGCTACTATCTGGACAAATATGTTTCATAAAATCTTAACTGTGGGACTTCTCAGAGCTTTTTATATGTTTATGCACAATGTGAATTTTAGATGGGTTACTGTAACACTTCTTCATACTTCTTTGTGCTTTATCTTGTGTGACCTGATTCCTGCTGAGCTCTACCTTCCCACACCTTTACACTAGGATCCCAGCAAGCTGAATTTCATACAACGAATACCTCCACATCCTACTTTACCTTTTGATTTTTTTCTTAAAGATTTTATTTATTTATTTTTGCAAAAGAGACTGATAGAAAAAGAGAGAGCGTGCACGAGCAGTGGGGAGGGACAGAGGGAGAAGCAGACTCTGCTGAGCAGGGAGCCCGATATGGAACTTGATCCCAGGACCCTGGCATCATGACCTGAGCTGAAGGCAGATGCTTAACTGACTGAGCCACCCAGACACCCACCTTTTGATTTATCTCCAATTTCTCTCAGTCTAAGAACCTTGGGATAGAGAATGGGGCCACCATTAACCCAACCTCCTAGCACCACATCTGGGGCATTATTACTCCATGTGTCTATAGCATGTACTTTTGTTGTTATAAGGCTCGGTGTTGCAATTCACAGATATTTGGGGGTAGAGGGGGAGGTGAGGGATAGCTTGTTCTAGTCTGCTCAGGCTGCCATAACAAAAGACCTCAGACCAGGGGACTTAGCATAAATTTATTTCTCACAGTTCTGGAGGCTAGGAAGTCCAAGATCAATGTGCTAGTTGATTTGATTCCTGGTAAGGCATCTCTTTCTGGCCTGTAGATGACCTCACATGGTGGAGAGTACAGGTGAGCTCTCTGGTGTCTGCTTTTCTAAGGACTTTAGTCATATTGGATCAGGACTCCATCCTTATGGCCTTACTTAACTTTAATTATTTCTTTACTTCAAATACAATGACATTGGGTGTTAGGGCTTCGACATAGGAATTTTGGAGGGACACAATTCAATTCATAGCAGGGGTCATTTGTTAACAGTGACATAAACTAGCCTATTCTAATACATTATCTACCTACTTGCAAAGTCAGTATCTGGGTATTATCTTTGACTTCTCCTTCTCCATTACCCTTCATACAAATATAATACCAAATTTTGTATTATTTACCGTCTCAAGATCTTTCTAGAATATTCATCATATTTGTTCTCACTGCCAACTCAAGCCATACAAAAGGAGCAGTCCCATGTATTTTTTTTTTTTTTTTTTTTTTTTTTTTTTTTTTTTAAGATTTTATTTATTTGACAGAGAGAAATCAGAGCTAGGCAGAGAGGCAGACAGAGAGAGGGGGAAGCAGGCTCCTGCTGAGCAGAGAGCCCAATGCGGGGCTCGATCCCAGGACCCTGAGATCATGACCTGAGCTGAAGGCAGAGGCTTAAACCACTGAGCCACCCAGGCGCCCCAGTCCCATGTATTTAATCATGCTTCCTATGCCTCCAATCTAATTACATTTTCTTTTCCAGAAAATAGGGTTGGGAAATAAGGGGAATGCAATGTAATGAAAAGGAAGCTTTGAGCAGATGAAACAGAGAAACAGTATGTAGAGAAAGAGAGGGGGGAAAGCAGGTGCAATGAGAAGCAGAAACGAATGACCTCATGGCCAGTGAGGAGAAGGGGCAAGTAGCTATCTCTGTACCTGGTGACTCTCCTGTTCTAGAGTTCAGTTCCTGGTTGTGCTTCTTTCCTTGCCTCCATATTTCTGCCCCGATTCTGTGTGTGGTGATCTTCTCCCTCCTTGCTGTCATTCTCTAATTCCATATCTCTTGTGCTGACCATTGTGCTGATATTAATAACAGAGGACTCTGTTTTGAAAATCTTCCAGAATCAGAATTTAAATACTAACATAGCAGTATTTCTAGGACCCATCACAAGTGTATCTATTGTCAAGGAATCCTAGGAAATTTTTGGAGAACTGTATTGTATAAAAAAACAAGGAAATTCAAAACTTGTAACCAGCCTCTCTTTCTTGCCATTTGTATAGGTTGCATGATGTACCCCCCTCCAAGAAAAAGATATATTGAGGTGTTCACCTCCAGTACCTTAGAATGTGATCTTATTTGAAAACAGCGTTTTACAGATGTAATTAGTTAAGATGAGGTCACGCTGAAGTAGGGTGGGCCCCTAATCCAGTATGACTGTTGTCCTTTTAAGAAGATGGCAGTGGGGACGCCTGGGTGGCTCAGTTGGTTAAGCAGCTGCCTTCGGCTCAGGTCATGATCCCAGCGTCCTGGGATCGAGTCCCACATCGGGCTCCTTGCTCCGCAGGGAGCCTGCTTCTCCCTCTGCCACTCTGTCTGCCTGTGCTCGCTCTCTCTCTCTCTCTCTCTCTCTGACAAAAAAATAAATAAAATCTTTAAAAAAAAAAAAAAAAAAAAAAAAAAAAAAAAGAAGATGGCAGTGAAGACTACGTGAAGACAAGCAGGGATAAGAAAGCTGTATGACAACAGAGGCAAAGATCAGAGTGATGCATCCGAAAGCCAAAGAATGCCAAGGATGCTGGCAACACAAAGAGCTGGAAGAATAATAAAGGCTTCTTGCCTGGAGCCTTGAATAGTGTAGCCCTGCTGACGTCTTGATTTCAGATTTCTAGCCATCAGAAATGTGAAGTTAATTTCTGTTGTTTTAAGATACCAGGTTAATTTTTTTTTTTTTAATTAGAGAGAGAGAGCATAAGTGGGTGGAGGGGCAGAGGGACAAGCAGTCTCTGTGCTCCCGCCGAGCAGAGAGCCAGACTCGGGGCTCGATCCCAGGACCCGGGGATCATGACCTGAACTGAAGGCAGACACTTAACCTACTGAGCCACCCAGGTGCCCCGCCACCAGGTTTTTTTTTAAATTAAGTTTTTAATTTTAATTCCAGTATACTTAACATACAGAGTTATATTAGTTTCAGGTCTACAATATAGTGATTGAACAATCCCATACATTACTCAGTGCTTATCATAATAAGTGCACTCCTTAATCCCCATCACCTATTTCTCTTTTTTAAAGATTTTATTTATCTATTTGACACAAAGAGGGAGAGAGGGCGGGGAGAGCACAAGCAGGGGAGTGTCAGGCAGAGGGAGAAGAGGTTCCCCGCTGAGCAGGGAGCCTGACACAGAACTTGATTTCAGGACTCTGGGATCATGACCTGAGCCAAAGGCAGATGCTTAACTGTCGGAGCCACCCAGGCACCTCCATTACCTGTTTCACCCATTCCTCCGTCCACCTCCCCTCTGGTAACCATCAGTTTATTCTCTACAGCTGAGAGTCTGTTTCTTGGTTTGTCTCTCTCTTTCCTTTGTTTGTTTGTTTTGCTTCTTAAATTCCACATAGGAGTGAAATCAGATGGTATTTGTCTTTCTCTGACTGACTTATTTCACTTAGCATAATACTCTCTAGCTCCATCCATGTTGTTGCAAATAGCAAGGTTTCATTTTTTTATGGCTCATTAATATTCTATTATATATGTACACTACATCTTCTTTATTTGTTCATCAACTGATGGACACTTGGGCAGGTTCTATATCTTGCCTGTTGTAAATAATGCTGCTATTAAAATAGGGGTGCATGTGTCCCTTTGAATTAATGTTTTTATATTCTTTGGGTAAGTACCCAGTAGTGCGATGGCTGGATCATAGTGGGTTCTATTTTTAACTTCTTGAGGAATCTCCATACTATCTTCCACAGAGGCTGTACCAGTTTGCATTCCCACCAGCAGTGCATGAGGGTTCCTTTTCCTCCACTTGTTGTCTCTCGAATTGTTAATTTAGGTCTTAATCCATTTTGGGTTTATTTTTGTGTATGGTGGAAGGAAGCGGTCCAGTTTCATTCTTTTGCATGTAGCCATTCAGTTTTCCCAACACCATTTCTTGAAGATTAATTGACCTTTAATTGAAGATTAATTGCCTCTTTACTTGAAGATTAATTGACTTTTATGCTATGGGCTTATTGGGGGGATTTCTGTTCTGTTCTGTTCTGTTGGTTTGTGTGTTGTTTTTATGCCAGTACCATACTGTTTTAATTACTGTAGCTGTGTAATATAACTTGAAGTTTGGAATTGTGATACCTCCAGTTTCTGTTTTTCTTTTTCAAGATTGCTTTGGCTATTCGGGGTCTTTTGTGGTTCCATGCAAATTTTAGGTTTGTTCTAGTTCTGTGAAAATGCTGTTGGTGTTTTGATAGGGATTGCATTAAATCTGTAGATTGCTTTGGTAATGTGGGTATTTTAACAACATTTGTTCTTCTAATCCATGAGCAGGGAATATCTTTTCATTTATTTGTGTCATCTTCAACTTATTTCATCAGTGTTTTATAAGACTACAGGTCTTTTACCTCTTTGGTTATGTTTATTCCTAGGCATTTTATTGTTTTTGGTGCAGTTGTAAATGGGATTGTTTACTTAGTTTCTCTTTCTGCTGCTTCAGCCTTAGCATACAGAAAAGAAATAGATTTCTGTGCATTGATTTTGCATCCTGTGACTTTACTGAATTCGTTTATCAGTTCTAGCAGTTTTTTGGTGGAGTCTTTTGGGTTTTCTATATATAGTATCATGTCACCTGCAGACAGTGAGAGTTTTACTTTTCCTTACCAATTTGGATGGCTTTTATTTCTTTTTGTCATTTGATTGCTGTGACTAGGACTTCCAGTACTATGTTGAATGCAAGTGGTGAGAGTGGACATTGTGACTTCTTCCTGATCTTAGGATAAAGCTCTCACTTTTCCCCCATTGAGTATGATGTTAGATATGGGTTTTTCATTAAGTGGCCTTTATTATGTTGAGGTATGTTTCCTCCACACCTATTTTGTTGAGAGCTTTTATCATGAATTGATGTTGTACTTTTTCAAATGCTTATTCTACATGGGTTGAAATGATCATATGGTTTTATCCTTTCTCTTGTTGATGTGACATATCACATTGATTAATTTGCAAATATTGAATCACTTTTGCATCCCAGAAATAAATCCCACTTGATCATGGTGAATGACTTTTTAATGTATGGTTGCATCTGATTTACTACTGTTTTTGAGGATTTTTCATGTATATTCATGAGAGATGTTGGCCTGTAGTTCTCTTTGTTTGTGGTGTCTTTATCTGGTTTTGGTATCAGGGTAGTGCTTGCCTCAGAGAATGAATTTGGAAGGTCTCCTTCTGTTTTTTGGAGTAGTTTGAGAAGAATAGGTATTAGTTCTTCTTTAAATGTTTGGTAATATTTGCTTGTGAAGCCATCTGGTCCTGGATGTTTATTTCTTGGAAGTATTTTTTTAATTAATTATTTTTATTAACATATGATGTATTATTTGCCCAAGGGGTACAGGTCTGTGAATCGTCAGACTTACACATTTCACAGCACTCACCCTATCACATACCCTCCCCAATGTCCATAAGCCAACCACCCTCTCCATGCCTCCCCTCCCCCTAGCAACCCTCAATTTGTTTTGTGAGATTAAGAGTCTCTTATGGTTTGTCTCCCTTCCGATCCCATCTTGTTTCATTTTTTTTCCTTCCCTACCCCCCCAAGCCCCTACCCTGACTCTCAAATTCCTCATATCAGAGAGACCATATGATAATTGTCTTTCTCTGATCGACTTATTTTGCTCAGCATAATACCCTCTAGTTCCATCTACATCGTTGCAAATGGCAAGATTTAATTTCTTTTGATGGCTGCATAGTATTCCATTGTATATATGTATACCACTTCTTCTTTATCCATTCATCTCTTGATGGCCATCTAGGTTCTTCCCATAGTTTGGCTATTGTGGACATTGTTGCTATAAACATTCGGGTGCCGGTGCCCCTTTGGATCACTACATTTGTATCTTTAGGGTAAATACCCAGTAGTGCAATGCAATTGCTGGGTCATAGAGTAGCTCTATTTTCAACTTTTTGAGGCACCTCCATGCTGTTTTTCAGAGTGGCTGCACCAGTTTGCATTCCCACCAACAGTGTGGGAATGCAAGGAGGATTCCCCCTTCTCCGTATCCTTGCCAGCATCTGTTGTTTTCTGACTTGTTAGTTTTTGCCATTCTGACTGGTGTGAGGTGGTATCTCTTTGTGGTTTTGATTTGTATTCCCCTGAGGCCGCGTGATGTAGAGCACTTTTTCATGTGTCTGTTTGCCACTTGGATGTCTTCTTTGCAGAAATGTCTGTTCATGTCCTCTGCCAATTTCTTGATTGGATTATTCGTTCTTTGGGTGTTGAGTTTGATAAGTTCTTTACAGATTTTGGATATTGGCCCTCTATCTGATATGTCATTTGTGAATATCTTCTCCCATTCTGTCAGTTGTCTTTTGGTTTTGTTAACTATTTCCTTTGCTATGCTTTTGATCTTGATGAAATCCCAGTAGTTCATTTTTGATCTTGCTTCCCTTGCCTTTGGCGATGTTTCTAGGAAGAAGTTGCTGTGGCTGAGGTCGAAGAGGTTGCTGCCTGTGTTCTCCTCAAGGATTTGGATGGATTCCTGTCTCACATTGAGGTCTTTCATCCATTTTTTAGTCTATTTTTGTGTGTTGTGTAAGAAAACAGCTCATTTCATTTTTCTGCATGTGGCTGTCCAATTTCCCCAACACCATTTGTTGAAGAGACTGTCTTTTTTCCATTGGACATTCTTTCCTGCTTTGTCAAAGATTAGTTGACCATAGAGTTGAGGGTCTATTTCTGAGGTTTCTATTCTGTTCCATTGATCTATGTGTCTGTTTTGTGCCAGTACCATACTGTCTTGATGATGACAGCTTTGTAATAGAGCTTGAAGTCTGGAATTGTGATGCCACCAACTTTGGCTTTCTTTTTCAACATTTCTCTGACTAATCGGGGTCTTTTCTGGTTCCATATAAATTTTAGATTATTTGTTCGATTTTGTTGAAAAAAAATTAATGGCATTTTGACAGGGCTTGCATTAAATGTATAGATTGCTTTAAGTAGCATAGACATTTTCACAATATTTGTTATTCCAATCCGTGAGCATGGAACGTTTTTCCATTTCTTTGTGTCTTCCTCAATTTCTTTCATGAGTACTTTATAGTTTTCTGAGTACAGATTCTTTGCCTCTTTGGTTAGGTTTATTCCTAGGTATCTTATGGTTTGGGGTGCAATAGTAAATGGGATTGATTCCTTAATTTCTCTTTCTTCTGTCTTGTTGTTGGTATATAGAAATGCAACTGATTTCTGTACATTGATTTTATATCCTGACACTTTACTGAATTCCTGTATGAGATCTAGCAGTTTTGGAGTGGGGTCTTTTGGATTTTCCACATAAAGTATCACATCGTCTGCAAAGAGGGAGAGTTTGACTTTTTCTTTGCTGATTCAGATGCCTTTAATTTCTTTTTGTTGTCTGATTGCTGAGGCTAGGACTTCTAGTACTATGTTGAAAAGCAGTAGTGATAGCGGACATCCCTGCCATGTTCCTGACCTTAGTGGAAAAGCTCTCAGTTTTCCCCCATTGAGAATGATATTCACTGTGGGGTTTTCATAGATGGCTTTAATGGTATTGAGGTGCATACTCCCTGTCCCTACACTGTGAAGAGTTTTGATCAAGAAAGGATGCTGTACTTTGTCAAAAGCTTTTTCAGCATCTACTGAGAGTATCATATGGTTCTTGCTCTTTTTTTTAATTAATGTATTGTATCACATTGATTGATTTGTGGATGTTCAACCAACCTTGCAGCCCAGGAATAAATCCCACTTGGTCGTGATGAATAATCCTTTTAATGTACTATTGGATCCTGTTAGCTAGTATTTTGTTGAGAATTTTCGCATCTGTGTTCATCAAGGGTATTGGTCTGTAATTCTCCTTTTTGATAGGGTCTTTGTCTGATTTTGGGATCAAGGTAATTCCTTCCATTTCTATTTTTTGGAATAGTCTTGGGAGAATAGGTATTAATTCTTCTTTAAATGTTTGGTAGAGGGGCACCTAGGTGGCTCAGTGGGTTAAAGCCTCTGCCTTCAGCTCGGGTCATGATCCCAGGGTTCTGGGATTGAGCCTCACATCGGGCTCTCTGCTCAGCAGGGAGCCTGCTTCCTCCTCTCTCTCTCTGCCTGCCTCTCCGCCTACTTGTGATATCTTTCTCTGTCAAATAAATAAATAAAATCTTTAAAAAAAAATAAATGTTTGGTAGAATTCCCCTGGGAAGCTCTCTGGCCCTGGGTTCTTATTTGTTGGGAGAATTTTTTTTTTTAAAGATTTTATTTATTTGACAGAGAGAGACACAGTGAGAGAGGGAATATAAGCAGGGGGAGTGGGAGAGGGAGAAGCAGGCTTCCCGCCGAGCGAGCAGAGAGCCTGATATGGGGCTCAATCCCAGGACGCTGGGATCATGACCTGAGCCGAAGGCAGAGGCTTAACCCACTGAGCTACCCAGGTGCCCCTGTTGGGAGAATTTTTGATGTCTGCTTCAAACTCCTTTCTGGTTATGGGCCTGTTCAGGTTTTCTATTTCTTCCTGGTTTGGTTTTGGTAGTTTATATGTCTCTAGGAATGCATCCATTTCTTCCAGATTATCAAATTTGCTGATGTATAGTTGTTCATAATATGTTCTTATAATTGTTTGTATTTCTTTGGTGTAGGTTGAGATCTCTCCTCTATCATTCACGATTTTATTTATTTGGATGCTTTCTCTTTTCTCTTTGATAAGTCTGGCCAGTGGTTTATCAATCTTATTAATTGTTTCAAAGAACCAGCTCCTAGTTTTGTTGATTTGTTCTAGTGTTCTTTTGGTTTCTATTTCATTGATTTCTGCTCTGATCTTTATTATTTCTCTTCTCCTGTTGGGTTTAGGCTTTCTTTGCTGTTCTTTCTCTAGCTCCTTTAGGTGTAGGGTTAGGTTGTGTACATGAGATCTTTCTTGTTTCTTGAAAAAGGCTTGCATGGCTATATACTTTCCTCTCAGGACCGCCTTTGCTGTGTCCCACAGATTTTGAACAGTTGTGTTTTCATTTTCATTTGTTTCCATGAATTTTTCAATTCTTTAATTTCCTGGTTGACCCATTCATTCTTTAGTAGGATGCTCTTTAGCCTCCATGTGTTTGAGTTCTTTCCACCTTTCCTCTTGTGATTGAGTTCTAGCTTCAGAGCATTGTGGTCTGAAAATATGCAGGGAATAGTCCCAGTCTTTTGGTACTGGTTGAGACCTGATTTGTGCCCCAGGATGTGATCTATTCTGGAGAATGTTCCATGTACAGTAGAGAAGAATGTGTATTCTGTTGCTTTGGGATGGAATGTTCTGAATATATCTGTGATGTCCATCTGGTCCAGTGTGTCATTTAAGGCCTTTATTTCCTTGTTGACCTTTTGCTTGGATGATCTGTCCTTTTCAGTAAGGAGGTGTTAAAGTCCCCTACTATTATTGTATTATTGTCAATGTGTTTCCTTGAGTTTGTTATTAATTGGTTTATATATTTGGCTTCTCCCATGTTAGGGGCATGGATATTTATAATTGTTAGATCTTCTTGTTGGACTAACCCTTTGAGTATGATATAGTGTCCTTCCTCATCTCTTATTATAGTCTTTGGCTTGAAATCTAATTTATCTGATATGAGAATTGCCACCCCAGCTTTCTTTTGATGTCCATTAGCATGGTAAATTGTTTTCCATTCCCTCACTTTAAATCTGGAGGTGTCTTTGGGTCTACAATGAGTTTCTTGTAGACAGCATATTGATGGGTCTTGTTTTTTTATCCATTCTGATACCCTGTGTCTTTTGATTGGGGCATTTAGCCCATTTATATTCAGGGTAACTATTAAAATATTTGAATTTAGCGCCATTGTATTGCCTGTAAGGTGATTGTTACTGTATATCGCCTCTGTTCCTTTCTGGTCTACTACTTGTAGGCTCTCTCTTTGCTTAGAGGACCCCTTTCAATATTTCCTATAGGGCTGGTTTAGTGTTTGCAAATTCTTTTAATTTTTGTTTGTCCTGGAAGCTTCTTATCTCCCCTTCTATTTTCAGTGATAACCTAGCTGGATATAGTACTCTTGGCTGCATATTTTTCTCATGTAGTGCTCTGAATATATCATGCCATTCCTTTCTGGCCTGCCAGGTCTCTGTGGATAAGTCTGCTGCCAATCTAATATTTCTACCATTGTATGTTTCAGAACTTCTTCTCCTGAGCTGCTTTCAAGATTTTCTCTGTGTCACTAAGACTAGTAAGTTTTACTATTAGATGACAGGGTGTGAACTTATTTTTATTGATTTTGAGGAGGGTTCTCTGTGCCTCCTGGATTTTGATGCTTGTTCCCTTTGCCATATTAGGGAAATTCTCTATTATAATTTGCACCAATATACCTTCTGTCCCTGTCTCTCTTTGCTCTTCTTCTGGAATCCCAATTATTTTAATATTGTTTCATCTTATGGTATCACTTATCTCTCGAATTCTCCCGTCATGGTCCAGTACTTGTTTGTCTCTCTTCTACTCAGCTTCTTTATTCTCCATCACTTGGTCTTCTATATCACTAATTCTCTCTTCTGCCTCATTTATCCTAGCAGTAAGAGCCTCCATTCTTGATTGCACCTCATTAATAGCTTTTTTTATTTCAACTTCATTAGATTTTAGTTCTTTTATTTCTCCAGAAAGGGGTTTTATTTATCCAGAAAGCATTTCTCTGATATCTTTTATTCCTTTTTCAAACCCAGCTAGCACCTTAAGAATCATCATTCTGAACTCTAGATCTGACATATTACCAATGTCTGTATTGATTAGGTCCCTAGATGTTGATACTGCCTCTTGTTCTTTTGTTGTTGTTGTGAGTTTTTCCACCTTGTCATGTTATCCAGATAAGAATAAATTAACGAGAGAATAAAATACTAAAAGGGTGGCAAAGACCCCAGAAAAATGTATGCTAACCAAATCAGAAGAGACCCAAAACCAGAGGGAAAAGAGAGGGGGAAAAAAGAAATAAAAATAAAAAATAAAATAATATATATATATTATTTTATTTTATATATATTATATATATATATATATATATATTAGACTGGTGAATAAAATAGAGCCACCCACTTGATTTTGGGTGTATTCTGGTCTCTTAGAAGAAGGTACTTCCCAAAGTTTTAAGGAAAGAAAAACTAATATATATACAAAAATAAGGGTAAACACAATGAAGGGATGGAATATGACTGTAAAGATGAAAATTTAAAAAAAATTCTAAAAAGGGAATTGATAAGTTGGTTGGAAGAAGAAAAAAAAGAGAATGTGCTCAGACTGGAGACTAGAACAAAGCCATGTGCTAGATTTAGGGTATATTTTGATCTATTAGAACAAATTGTATCCCAAAATTTTAAAGAAAAAAAAAAACTATATGTATACAAAAAAAAAAAAGTTAAATACAATGAAGGGGTAAAGTAGGAGTATAACAGTGAAGGTTTAAAAAGATTTTTTTTTAGAAAGGTATTGTTAAGATAAACTAGTAAAAAATGTTAAAAGAGGAAAGAGGAAAAGCTAAAAAATAGAATACAAAAAAAATAAAATTAAAAAATATTTAACTTTGCAAGACTAAAGGATCATGGGAAAAAGCCATGAATTCTATGCATTGCTTTTGCCTTGCTCTGGAGTTCTGCTGTTCTCCTTGATTGGTAAGCACGGTCTTCATTGGGTGTTCTTGCTGATCTTCTGGGGGAGGGGCCTGTTGCCGTGATCTCAAATGTCTTTGCCCAAGGCGGAATTGCACCACCCTTGCCAGGGACCAGGCTAAGCAATCTGCTTGGGGTCGCTCTCCGGAGCTTTTGTTCCCTGATCGCTTTTTGTACTGTTTTGGAGTACGGGAATGAAAATGGCGGCCTCCCAATCTCCAGCCCACAGTTGCCGAGAGCTCAGGGCCCCACTCCTCAGTGCGCGCTCATAGTAAAGCAGTCAAACACTCCTGTCTCCCTGGTCTCTGGTTGTGCTCTCTGCTCACCTGGCCTGTGACCAGGTGTTTCTATCTGGCGCATGGCCCCATTTGGAGTCTCCAAATGGAGCAGATTCCTGCACTGTTCCTCCTAGAGGAGGAAGGAGGGGTCTCTCTGGATCTTCCACTTGAGTCCCTGCTTGAAGAGCTGTGGCCTGACTGTGCCTTGGATCATGGTTTATGGTAACCCGAGCTGAGAGCTCACCCTTTGGCTCTATCTCTGTAGCCGGCTTCCCTACTCTGATACCTGGGAGCTCTGCCACACTCAGACACCCCTAATCTTTCTGTGACCCTGTGGGGCCTGAGATCACACTGTCCCCGCAAGGGGACACCCCCACTTAGCCTCTGGAGCGATGCCCCTCAATGGAGCAGACTTCTAAAAGTTCTGATTTTGTGCTCCACTGCTTCACTGCTTGCCAGGAGTGGCGGTCTATCTTCCCATTGTTTCAGATTCACTTCTCTGCATGTCCTACCTTTAAGAAAGTGGTTGATTTTCCCTTCCTAGAATTACTGCTCTTCTCTAGCTCCTGGTGAGTTTGTAGGTGTTCGGAATGGTTTGATAACTATCTAGCTGAACTTCTGGGACCTGATGTCATTTCAGTTTGCTACTCCTCTGCCATCCAACAGGATTTTTTATTTGGAATTCATTATCATTGCTGGTAATTAGTCCATTCAAATTTTCTCCTTCCTCCTGCTTCAGTTTTGGTAGGTTATATGTTTCTAGGAATTTATCCACTTCCTCTAGGTTGTCCAATTTTTTGAAATATAATTTTTGATGATATTATATTCAGTTGTTAATATTTCTGTGGTGCTGGCTATTATTTCTCTTTTATTTGTGATTTTGTTTGAGTCCTTTCTCTCTCTCTATTTCTCTCTCTCTCTCTCTCCTTCTCTTTGGATAAATCTGGCTAAAGGTTTATCAGTTTTATTTTATTTTATTTTATTTTATTTTTTCAGAGAAACAGCTCCTGGTTTCATTCAACTATTCTATGGTGTGTTTTTCAGTTTCTATAGCATTTATTTCTGCTCTAATCTTTATTATTTCTTTCCTTCATGTGGTGAGTTTTGTTCTTCTTTTTCTAGCTCCTTTAGGTTTAAGTTTAGGTAGGTTATTTGAGATTTTTGCTTCCTGAGGTAGGCCTGTATTGCTGTAAACTTCCCTCTTAGAACTTAGATGCTTTTGCTGCATCCTAAATATTTTGGACTGTTGTGCTATCATTTTCATTTGTCTCCATGCAATTTTTTACTTTTTCTTTGATTTCTTATTTGACCCATTCATTGTTTAGTAGCTTGTTATTTAACCTCTATGTATTTATGCTCTTTCCAGATATTTTCTTTTGGTTGTTTTCTAGTTTCATAGCATTGTGGTCAGAGAAGATGCATGGTATGACTTCAGTCCTTTTGAATTTTTTGAGAATTGTTTTGTGTTCTAATACATGATCTGTTCTGGAGAATGTTCTGTGTATTGTGCTGCTTTAGGATAGAATATTCTAAATATATCTATTAAACCCATCCAGTCCAGTGTGTCATTGAAAGCCACCATTTCCTTGTTGATTTTATGTTTGAATGATCTATTGATATAAGGGTTGGGGGAGTGCTAAAGTCCCCTACTATTATTGTATTACTATCAGTTAGTTACTTTATGTTTGTAATTTTTTTTACTAATTATTTTTATTAACATGTAATGTGTTATTTGCCCCAGGGGTACAGACCTTTGAATCGTCAGGCTTACACATTTCACAGCACTCACCTTATCTTTATGTTTGTTATTAACTGTCTTATATATTTGGGTGCTCTCCTGTTGGGTGCACAATTATTTACAATTATTATATCTTCTGGTTGAATTGTCCCCCTTATTATTATATGTTGTCCTTCTTTGTCCTTTTATAGTCTATTTTGTGCGTTATAAGTATGGCTACCCTAGCTTTCTTTTGACATCCAGTTGCATGATAAATGTTTTTCTATCACCTCACTTTCAATCTGTAGGCATCTTTAGGTCTGAAATGCGTGTCCTGTAGGCAGCATATAATTGGGTCTTTTTTTTTTTTTTAATCCATTCTGTAACCCTGTGTCTCTTGATTGGAGTTTTAGTCCATTTACATTCAAAGTAATTATTGGTAGATATGTATTTATTGCCATTTTGTTACTTGTTTTGTGATTGTTTTTGTAATGTTTCTCTGATGTTCTCTTGCTGTCTTTTATGGTTTGCTGCCTTTCTTTAATGATATATTTGGATTTCCTTCTTTCTTTCTTTCTTTTTTTTTTTTTTTTTGAAGATTTTATTTGAGAGAGAGAGAGAGAGCATGAGAGGAGGGAGTGTCAGAGGGAGAATCAGGTTCCCCACTGAACAGGGCACCCAATGTGGGATTCAATCCTGGGACTCCAGAATCATTACCCGAGCTGAAGGCAGTCGCCCAACCAATTGAGCCATGCAGGCACCCCTATATTAGGATTTCTTTCTCTTTTTTCTTTACATATATATTATTGGGTTTTGATTTATGGTTACCATTAGGTTTGTAAATAACATCTTCTATATGTAGCAGTCAGTATTAAGTCAATGGTCATGTAATTTTGAACTCATTCTTCATGCCTCTTCCCCATAAGTTTAGGTATATGGTGTGATATTTTACATGTTTTTTTCTGTGTGTGAATCACATGACTGACTTATACAGATCTACTTATTTTTACTGCTTTTGTATTTCCCACTTTTCACACTTTTACTTATCATCTTTCCTTTACGCTCAAAGAGTTCCCTTTAACATTTCATGTAGGGCTGGTTTAGTGGTAAACGAAACTAAACTCCTTTAGCTTTTGTTTGAGAAACTCTATATCTCTCCCTCTGTTCTGAATGACAGCCTTGCTGGATAGAATATTCTGGGCTGCAGATTTTTCCCTTTCACCACTTTACATTTATCATGCCATTCCTTAAGCCACCAGTTTTTGGTACTTCATTACAACAGCCCTGGGGAATGAATACACCATTATTCTGGAAGTTCAGGTCCGAGAGATGTCTGTTACTCCTAGGAAGCCCAGGCTTGAGTTACTTCAGGAGTACTTAGGCTCAAAGTACTTAGAGACCAACATGAGAGAGATGGCCATGCAGGTGGATAGGGAAGAGGACAACCCTGCCAGGCTCCTTCATTCCCCTTGGTCCACAGCAGATCCTTCCTGGACCATCTGAAGGCAGGTGCGGGTGGTGGGGGGTGGGTTCATCTAACTTTACCTCACTCTCCCCTCCCTGTCCCAACTGTCACTACCAACTGCCCCAGCAATCTATGTATATGTTTTCAAACAAAATTTAATTAAAAGAGTTTTAAAAATATCACAGTCATCAGTATACCATTTGGAAATACAACCACTTGAGATGATAGAGAAGGAGCTTATAGATTTGGGCCAAGTGGTTAAAAGCCATTTGTCCCAGGTCATGACCCCTTTAATATCTCTTGAGGTTGTCTTCCAGACATCCTTACTCTCCCTGCTCTTTCCCTACAGTCTGAGACCATTTCCCCCAATGCTGCAATTCTGACTTCCACCCTTTGTGGTTTACCAGTCTGGCTCTGTGTATATTACAAAGTAGCTTTCCTTTCCCAGTGGACTCTAAACTGTTAATACATTAAATCAATGGGAACTTTCACCCCATTGAACATCTGGGTGTGGAGAATAGATTTAGTTGGAGTAGGGAAACAAAACAAAACAAAACAAAACAAAAAACTGTCCATCTATTAAAGCCAGATTACCTCTCCAAAGGCTGGGCTCATTCCATGTCTGATCTCAGGTTTGGGTTTCCAGGTATGCTAACAAGCTGTGGCTCCTCTGGCTGTGTCAGTAGACAGACTTCAGGATTCTGATGGCCACCTAGCACAACCAATTTGCTCTCTCGAATAATCTGATTCTATTATAAAATAAGTAAGTAGCAACAAACTAAAATAACTAAAGTGGATGCATTTGAAAAAACACAGCAAAATGGCAATTATGGTTTTCTTTAAGGAATAGAATTAAGAGGGATTTTTACTTCTTTTTTGGTACCTTTCCAAACTGTATGTCTTTTTATTTTTTAACAGTAATAAGTTTTAGTTTAGAACCAGACGAGTAAAGCTGTCTCACGTTTGAAGGCAACCACCACCACCACTCAATGAAGAGAGTAGGTAATATGCTGATTTAGCCTAGCTAAAGAGAAAATTTCTGGGGTGCTTGGGTGGCTCAGTGGGTTAAGCCCTTGCCTTCGGCTCAGGTCATGATCTCAGGGTCCTGGGTTTGAGCCCCACACTGGGCTCTCTGCTCAGCAGGGAGCCTGCTCCCCCAACCCCGCCTCCTGCCTCTCTGCCTACTTATGATCTCTCTCTCTCTCTCTGTCAAATAAATAAAATCTTTTTTTAAAAAAAGAAAATTACTTGATTGTACAGTAAATAAAAACAAAACAGAAAAGCAGCTATTAATGTGCCTATTTACCAGCATTGGTTATTAAAATTCTGGGTTCATTACAAGGCTACACAATTTAAACTTATCATGGATGTATTTAAAACATACTAAATGGCTTCAAGAAATAGAACATCTGAGTAAAAATAGCTTAGATAATAGAGGTCTATTTTTCCCTTATAACTAGAATTTGTACATAGCTCTAGGTTTAACTTCTTTGTGATTCTTTTGGCCTCGCCTCATGGTCACAATATGGCTGCTATAGTTCCAAATATCATGCTGTCCAGTAACAAAAGCAGGAAGGAGAAAGTTTCTATTTTATTAAAGAAGAAAATCTTTTCAGTTTTCTCAGGGCATTCCTCTCAGGTCCCATTGGCCCAGTTAACTTGCTTACCCATTCTGGCAGCAAGGGATGCTAGGAAACTGAATATCTGATTTCTTCAGTATGTAGTGGGAAGGAAGGAGTCTCTTTCCACTAAGAGGCACTATGAGCGCATGGCTGTGGACTAGGCAACCAGGATTATCTGCCACAGTAGAGAACTTGGAGGAAGTCCAGAGAAAAATATATTCAAAATTAAGTCCTTTACAAAAACCTTCATAATAATCTAAGATTTCTTAGCCTGAAGAAAAGAAAGCTAGCAATCAGGTTAATAACTTACTTTGAAAGTATGACATTTTTATACCACAGATAGTGGTATACATCTGTCATATACAAAGCACTGTTGTAGGTGCTTTTAAAAATATGAAAGTGTCATGGAGGAAGGAAAAATACCTACTACATGCTAACTGTAAGTCAGGCACTCTGGCAGATGATTTAAATATATCATTTCTTTTACTACTTTAAGGGAGGATTTACTGGGTTTATTTTGCAGACGAGGAAATGGAAATCTCATGGAATCAGACCATTTTTGCCAGCCTTCTCTCCTGACCCCTTTCACCTTGCACCAGTCCCGTACTGAGCAGTGCACCTTCTAGGGAACAGCTTGGCCAGATTACACAGGTGTACACAGAATATGACTCAGTCAAACAGTGAGTTTATGCATTGGTAAAAGACAGTGGAGGTAAATATGGTGATCTCAAAGTTGATTAGGTGCTATTTATTTTTGTCTTACATTTGCTTAATCTTAACAGTGTTTTGAAAGATGAGAATGCTTTTGAAAATTTTAGTAGAGATCCAGGCTAGGTGCAAGTGGAGTGTGTTTGGCTAATTGTAAATAGTTTCTTTCCATATTTGTGTGTATATATATACATATATATATTTATATTTACATATATATATTTATAACATATCTATGTTATGTCATGTTTTTGGTGGTTTGAAAAAAGAATGGTGTATCTGTTATATACATTATATTCATTATATTTATATTATATATTATATAATTTATATATATTATGTTTTTATTCAACATAATACTGGAAGTCCTGGCCACAGCAGTCATGTTACAAAAAGATATACAAGGCATCCTGGGGTGCTTGGGTGGCTCAGTGGGTTAAGTGTCCAACTCTTGGTTTCAGCTCAGGTCATGATCTCGTGGTTGTGGGAACGAGCCCCATGTTGGACTTTGTGCTCAAATTCTCTCTTGCTCTCCCTCTCCTTACAGCTTGTGCATGCATTCTCTCTCTCTCAAATAAATAAATAGAACCTTTAAAAACAGGCATTCAAATTGATAAGGATTTTAAGAATTTTAAAGGCTTTTTTGTTGTTGTTTTCTAATTCCCATTTCTATGTATAGACCTGTTTTCCTCTCTCTGAAAGCTTTCAGAAGTGTAGCTCTATCCCTTGTGATCTAAAACTTTGTGATGTTCTTCGTTGGTATGGAACATGTTTTTTTTTTTTTTTTTTAAGATTTTATTTCTTTATTTGACAGACAGAGATCACTAGTAGGCAGAGAGGCAGGCAGAGAGAGAGGGGGAAGCAGGCTCCCTGGTGAGCAGGGAGCCCGATATGGGGCTCGATCCCAGGACCCTGGGATCATGACCCGAGCTGAAGGCAGAAGCTTTAACCCACTGAGCCACCCAGGCGTCCCTGAACATATTTTTTATCCATTACACTTCACACTCAATATCCCCTTCCACCATAAATTTTCATTCTTTATTTCTGGAAATATTTCTCATTAAGTCTTCAATAACTTTTCCTCTTTAATTTCTATCTTTCTGGAATGTCTAAGTCTCCTGTCTGATCCTCTCATTTTCTTCTTTCTATCCAGTTTTCCATCTCAAATTGTCTTTCTGTTCTAATTTCTAGAAGATGTATCCACTTTGTCCTCCAACCATTCTATTGATTTTTATACATCAGCTATTATATTTATAATTTAAGTATATCAATTTGACCCTCTTTGGGATGTAATAATTCTCCCAAATCTCCGTGGATGATAATGATTTGAAGTCTTCTTCTGATCTTGGTATTTACTGGTTTTCCTTTTTTTTTTTTTTTTAAGATTTTATTTATTTGTCAGAGAGAGACAGAGAGAGAGAGAGAGAGCGCACAAACAGCCAGAGTGGCAGGCAGAGGCAGAGAGAGAAGCAGGCTCCCTGCTGAGGAAGGAGCCCTTCCCAGGACCCCGGGAGCTTGACCTGAGCCAAAGGCAGCAGCTTAACCCACTGAGCCACCCAGGTGTCCCACCTTGGGGTTTCCTCTTATTTCCCATCTGTTCTGGTCCTTATGCTTACTGTTAGGGGTTGTCTCCAAATGCTTATTGATACTTCGTTTTCTAAACATGTTGAGTGAGGGCCTCAAAAGCTGATTGGTAGCTATCAAATATAATCATCTTCACAAGTTCCTGAGCCTTTCATGGGTGGGGGGGCATGAATTAGCTTCCTTTTTTTAAATTTATAATTTAAAAAAAATTTTATAAATATATAATGTATTATTAGCCCCAGGGGTACAGGTCTTTGAATCACCAGGTTTACACACTTCACAGCACTCACCATAGCACATACCATCCCCAATGTCCATAACCCCAACAACCTCTCCCTTTCCCCCTCCCCCGTCAACCCTCTGTTTTGTGAGATTAAGAGTCTCTTATGGTTTGTCTCCCATCTTGTTTCATTTATTCTTTTCCTTCCCCCCAAACCCCCCACATTGCATCTCCACTTCCTCATATCAGGGAGATCATATGATAGTTGTCTTTCTCTGATTGACTTATTTTGCTCAGCATAATACCCTCTAGTTCCATCCACGTCATTGCAAATGGCAAGATTTCATCTTTTGATGGCTGCATAGTATATATATATATACCACATCTTCTTTATCCATTCATCTGTTGATGGCCATCTAGGTTCTTCCCATAGTTTGGCTACTGTGGACATTGCTGCTATAAACATTCAGGTGCACGTGCCCCTTTGGATCACTATGTTTGTATCTTTAGGGTAAATACCCAGTAGTGCAATTGCTGGGTCATAGGGTTTGGCTTCCTTTTTTGTTTATGCCTTACTTCTTCAGCTTTCTCTGGCTTTCCAAGTCAGTTAACACTTGCATATCTGCCATCAGGATTTAAAATGTAAATAATGTCGCTCATCCACTGGAATGTCTAATGGCATTTTCTTTTACCTTTTGGGTGCATTCTCTTTGTTATTTTTTTTTTCTTAAAGCAATTATTTTGTCATCATTTAATTGTGGTTTCAGGAGGCAACCGAGAAATACTTGCGTTCAGTCTATAATGTTTAACCAGAAGTTACATCTAGTATCCTACCTGCTTTTAGTTTACATAGTTGGTCATATTGAAGAATACAATTTACTGTCCTATTCTTTTATGTATTATTATTATTATTATTTATTTTATTTATTTTTTTTTTTAGAGAGAGAGAGAATATGGGGAGGGGCAGGAGAAGAGGGAGAGAGAGAATCTTAAGCAGGCTCGACGTTCAGTGTGGCGCCCAGTGCAGGGCTCCATCTCATCACACTGATATCATGACCTGAGCTGAAATCAAGAGTTGGATGGTCAACTGACTGAGCCACCTAGGTACCCTGTCTTTTATGTATTATTTTAAGTATTTTTCCAAGATAAAATGTCACTACTTTTTGAACACTAGGATGATAGTCACATAATTCACTCTTATTTCAAGTATACAGTTGTCTTGTCTCTAGACTCTTTCTCTCTCTCTGTGTCTCCCTCACCCAACCATATGTGTGTCTATGTGTGTGTGCATGTGTGTGTGACATATCCATCATGGTTCTGGGAAATGCTATTGAACCATTTGAATATAGGCAGAACCAATCATCACACGTTTATCTTATGATTTTATGGAAATAATATTCACAATATTTGAAGAGAAAATGAACTTCATTCAGCATTAGGAAAAAACTGATCTTTTATCTTATTATCAGTTATGTCTTGCAAGGGGTATAAATACTATTGGACTTAGGTACTTCAGAAAACTCTGTATTACTTTTGTTTCCTGCTTGGGCTGCTTTTTGTTTATAATCATACTCTAATCAGCTTATCAGTACCTGGTCCTTTCACATTTGATATTCAAGACACACAGAGCCAGCTATTTTTTTTTTTTTAATTTGGGTGTGCACATTCCTTTACTATAAATCCCCGAGGAGCCACTAGGTATATGATAGTAAATTATGGTCATGGAAAATATATTGTAGTTTTCAAAAATCATTAAACACTGTGAAATTCTACTCAGTTAAAAAAAAAAAAAAAGGTATAGGCCCTATTTATATTTACCAAACCACCAGCAAAAAAACCCAAAAAACAAAAAAACAAGAATAGATGCGGCTGCTTCCACTCCTCCACCTCTCTGTTTACATTACTAACGCATCTTTCCTTGAGCCTGATACTCCTTCCTCCTAACCTAGGGGTTTGATTGCTGTTGACAGTGTTGCCTGTGCTTGCTGCCCTACCCTTGCTATGCAAAATAATAGAGGGCAAAAGACCTGGGAAAAATAAAAAATAATCATCATTTAACTATGAGACGTTGTTAATCTAGAAAAAGCCATATTCTATACTAAAATCAATTCTGTACACCCTCCCCATCAGTAAAATGGATTCAGAGGCCATTTGGCTGAAATTAAACAATGAGAAGAATAGATGGGGTGAATGTAATAGGAGAACTGCCTCAGGAATGCTTTCCTCATGCAGATTATAAGATTGGCCTGGAGACAAGATATAATAAGGATGGGGAACTTCTCCTGAACAGACAGATTTCTGTGCTAAGTCTCAGTCTTCTAAAAACAGAGCATTGGTAAATTCTGCCCTTATAATCACTTTCCCTAGAAGCAGGTGGTGGAAGGAGTAAAGAGAATTACAAACTTGGATCAAATCCTAAAGAAAAATGAAGAAATTACAGTGGGAAATGATAGAATTCTTAGTTTCATTCTGAGTGTCAGAATGGGGGAATGGAAAGCTAAGAAGTAATCATACATATACTCCAGACTATAAGAAAGCAGTTTTAAGAAAACACAGAAAGGAAGACAATTAAATGGCCAGGGAGAAGGGGATTCTATAAATAAAATTCTTTGCTTTTGACTGGGAATGTTTCTAATGCAGAAGAAAGTTCTTCAGTGTATTTGGTGATGTACACAGCCAGTGTAAAGAACAGGTACAGAAGTTATTGCCCTTATAATCGTTGAATTCCAGGAAGCTTGGACGTAGATTAGTAGCTAAGCTGCTTAACTTGAATGTTTTGAGTAGTTATTTAAATGTCCTGCCTTTTTTTTTTTTTTTTTTTTTTTTTTAGCCAGGAGAGAGTAAGACTCTGGAATTATCCTCCCACTATACACAACTAGAAAAGTGGGCAAAATATAGGAAACACCTATTTTTAGATATTAGATATAAGGCTATGGACTTTATCCCTGAGAAAAGAAAAAAGAAGTGAGCCCCCCTCCCATTGCCTAGGTTTTCTGTCCTGGGATAATTCTTAGACTATGACACAGAAAGAGTTTGACAATGTTCTGGGATTAAGGCGACAGACATTAGATTTCAGGGAATTAGAATTTATAGGACAAGAGAGGATAGAGCGACACAGAGAAACAACTTCAGAGATTTGCATGAGTTCCCTCATGTTTGGACAAAATACCAATCTGTAACTAAGTATGATGAGATCCCATGAAGCTGGAAAAGCAACTTTCAAGGAAGGAACACTGCTGGGGAGCTGTAAGGAGAATAGTCCGCATGCCCACACATTCATTAGTAGAGTTTCTTCCATCCACACTAGAGAGACTTCACTGAATCCAAAGGACATTTGGTAGAGATTCCATAAGGAATATACCTTAGAAATGAGACTAATTAGCTCCAGAAAAAACGCTTTTCTAGACTCACCCTAAGAAGACTTTTCAATAATCTTAAAATGATCAAACTAACCTACCAGTAACTTACCTACTGGTCAGAAAATGTTTAACATTTGTTAAGGAATACAATATTCATTCCCAAATAATGTAACATTCACAAGATCCAGTATCCAATAAAAAATTACTAGGGAACAAGACAATGATGTCCACTTTTGACACTTTCATCGATATAGTATTCGAAGTCCTAGCCAGAGCAGTTAGGCAGAAAAAGAAATAAAAGTCATCCAAGTTTTAAAGGAAGAAATAAAACTGTCACTGTTTGCATATGACATGATATTATATATAGAAAATCCTAAAGACTTCACCAAAAACTGTTAGAACTGATAAACAAATTCAGTAAAGTTTCAGAATACAAAATCAAAATATAAAAGTCTGTTGCATTTTTATACACTGATAGTGAACTATCAGAAAGAGAAATTAAGAAAGCAATTCCATTTATGATTGCATCAATAAGAATAAAATACCTGGGAATAAAATTATTCAAGGAGGTGAAAGAACTACATACTGAAAACCATAAAAGATTGGTGAAAGTAACTGAAGATATAAATAAATGGGAAGATACTCTGTGTTAATGATTTGGAAGAATTGATATTGTTAAAATGTTCATACTACCCAGAGCAATCTACAAATTCAGTGCAATCCCTATAAAAACTCCAATGGCAGTTTTTTTTTACAGAAATAAACGAAATAATCCTAAAATTTGTTTGGAACCACAAAAGATCCCAGATAGACAAAGCAGTCTTGGGAAAGAAGAACAAACCTGGAGGGATCATTCTTTCTGATTTCAAATAATGTTACAAAGCTATAGCAATGAAAATAGTATGGTATTGGCATAAGAACAGACACATAGATCAATGGAACAGAATGGAGAGCCCAGAAATAAATCCATGCATACATGGTGAATTAGTTTATGACAAAGAAGCCACGAATATGGAAAGGACAGTCTCTTCAATAAGTAGTGTTGGGAAAACTGGACAATCACATGCAAAAGAGTAAAATGGGACCACTGTATTATGGCATATACAAAAATGAACTCAAAATGGATTAAAGACTTGAAAATAAGCCTTGAAACCATAAAATTCCTAGAAGGAAATAGGCAGTAAGCTCCTTGCATTGGTCCTGCTTATGATTTTTTGGATTTGATCCTACAAACAAAGGCAACAAAAGCAAAAATAAACAAGTAGGATTACCTCAAACTAAAAAGCTTATGCACAGCAAAGAAAACCCACAAAATAAAAAGTCGATTTACCAAATGGGAGCAAATTTTTGCAAATCATATATCAGATAAAGGGTTTATATCCAAAATGTATAAGGAACTCATACAATTCAATAGCTTAACAAATAAATAAATCAGATTAAAAATGGGCAGAGGATCTGAATAGACATTTTTCCAAAGACATACAGATGGCCAACAGATACATGAAAGGTGCTCAACTCCACTGATCGTCAGAAAGTAAAAATCAAAACCACAATGAGAATATCACCTCACACCTCTCACAATGGCTAAAATCAAAACGCAAGACATAACAAGTGTTGGTTGGCAAGGATATGGAGAAGAGGGAACCCTTGTGCACTGTTGGTAGAAATGTAACTGGTACAGCCACTATGGAGGAGC
This sequence comes from Martes martes, assembly GCF_963455335.1. Taxonomy (NCBI): domain Eukaryota; kingdom Metazoa; phylum Chordata; class Mammalia; order Carnivora; family Mustelidae; genus Martes; species Martes martes. The sequence goes on along the minus strand of NC_137900.1, from coordinate 18,505,021 downwards.
CTCAAAAAATTAAAAATAAAACTACCATATGATCCAGCACCCCTGCTTTTGGCTATTTATCTGAAGAAAACAAAAACACTAATGTGAAGAGATATCTGTGCCCCCATATTCACTGCAGCATTACTTAAAGTAGCTAAGACATGAAAGCCATGTAGGTGTCCACAGATGGATGAATGGATAAAGAAAATGTGAGAGATGTATATATGCATATGTGCATATATATATGATATGTGAGATATATATAATTCAGCCTTAAGAAAAAGACTGAATATATAAATATTCATTGATTTGTTCATATAAATATATTCATTAATTTATTCATATAAATATAAATATTCATTATAATATATAAATAAACAAATACATAGATATATAATGGAATATTATTCAGCCTTAAGAAAAAGAATTCTTGACATATACAACAACATGGAGGGCCTTGAGGGAATTATGCTAAGTGAAATAAATCAGACAGAGGGGCACCTCGGCAGCGCAGTCAGTGAAATGTCTGCTTTCCGCTCAGGTTATGACCTCAGGCTCCTTGCTCAGCGGGGAGCCAGCTTCTCCCTCTCCTTCTGTCTCTCCCTCCCCCACAACTTGTGCATTCTCTCTGTCTCTCTTGCTCTCTCAAATAAATAAATAAAATCTTAAAAAAAAAAAAAAGAAGGCAGACAGAGGAAGACAAATCCCATATGATCTCACTTATATGTGAAATTTTCAAAACCTCATAGATATGGAGAACAGCTTGGTGTTGCCAGAGTTGTGGGGGGGTGGTGAGTGTCATGAGTGAAAGGTGGTCAGGAGATATAAACTTTTCTTTATAAAATAAATAAGTCCTGGGGATGGACTGTACAGCATGGTGACTATAGTTAATAATACTGTATTGCATATTTGAAAGTTGCTGAGAGACTAGATCTTAACTGTTCTCATCACATGAAGAAAATTGTCACTACATAAGGTGACAGATGTTACCTGGACTTAGCATGGTGATCATTTCACAATGTATACAAATATTGAAGCATTACCTTATACACCTGAAACTACTATAACATTCTATGTTCATTGTATCTCAATAAAAATAAAGTTCGACACCCCCTTAATTCCTTTCAACTGCACAAAATGGCTTAGGAAAAGGAAACTAAAAGTGTGACCTTCTCCCTAGTGTGAAAGCCCTAAGTATCCACAAGTAAATTGTGAGAGAGGATGATACTGAAAAAGCTTTGAAATACTGCAAACTGGGGGCACCTGGGTGGCTCAGTGGGTTAAAGTCTCTGCCTTCAGCTCAGGTCATGATCCCAGGGTCCTGGGATCGAGCCCCGCATCAGTCTCTCTGCTCAGCGGAAAGCCTGCTTCCTCCTCTCTCTGTCTCTGCCTGCCTCTCTGCCTACTTGTGATCTCTATCGAATAAATAAATAAAATCTTCAAAAAGAAAAGAAAAGTAACTCTTTAAAAAAAAAAAAAAAGAAATACTGCAAACTGAAGATGCGTGACGAGAAAATAACTCAAATGTGGCTATTGACACATCAGTGCGGAGAGGAATTAATCAGATAAAAAGCTTACCAGAGGCGCCTGGCTGGCCCAGCTGGAAGAGCATGTGATTCTTGATCTCAGGGTCATGAATTCGAGCCCCACAGTTGGGTGTAGAGATTACTAAAAAAAATTACATAAACTTTAAAAAAAAGTAAAGCCTTAACAAACTTCAGAGGACATCAGGAACCAACAGTCTGGAGAGAGAATTAAATGAGTCCTTTCACAGAGGGTTCAAGGGACAGTGATGTAGTAGCTAGTTCGGACATGCCTGTTGTGGCAGTTTCATAACTTGACCACAAATTTTCTGGCACTCGTTTTATCTGTGCTTGTGACTCCTTCAGTCAGTATCATACAATAGAAGTAACACTATGTTTTTTGATCACTGGAACACTCATTCTTGGAGCCCTCAGTGGGCACGTAAGCGGTCCATCTTCCCCGAGGCTGCCGTCTGACCGGGAAGCGCAGGTCACACGGAGAGGCCACATGTAGTTGTGGTCGACAGTACCATCTGAGCATATATCAGCCGTTTAGCCCAAGCACAAGACAACGTGAGTGAAGAAGCCATCTCAGAAGTGGGTCCTCTGGCTCAGCGGTTGACCAGCACCCAGCCATTTGCGTCATTCCCAGCTGAGGGCCCAGACATCATGGAGCAGAGAAGAGCCATTCCCACTATACCCTTTCTGAATTTCTGGCCTACGTAATCCATGAGTTCCAGGGGTGCCTGGCCAACTCAGTTAGTAGAGCATGTGACTCTTGATCTTGGGGTCTCATGAGTTCAAGCCCCACATTGGGCATAGAGTTTACTTAAAAACATTTTTTTTCTTGTTTCATTTTTTCCTCTCTTCCCCTATGATCTGCTGCCTTTTCCTCAAACGAAACAAGAAGAAAGTGGAGGGGAAGACAAACCATAAGAGACTCATAATCTTAGGAAACAAACAGGGTTGCTGGAGTGGAGGGGGTGGGAGGGATGGGTAGCTGGAGTATAGACATTGGGGAGGGTATGTGCTATGGTGAGCGCTGTGAATTATGTAACACTGATGAATCACAGACCTGTACCTCTGAAACAAATAATACATTATATGTTAATAAAGAAATAAATAAATTTAAAAAAATTTGTTTTACACCACTGAAGTTTGGGTGAGTTGTTAGGCAACAGATGATCTGTGTTCAGAACTGTGTTCCCCCCAAATTTATGTGCTGAAGCCTCTGTACCTCAGAATGTGACTGTATTTCAAGATGGGGCTTTTACAGGTAATTAAATTAAAATCATGCCATTAAATGGGTCCTAATCTAGTCCAGTTGGTGTCCTTATAAAAAAAGAAGGGATTAGGACACACAGAGAGACATCAGGGATGTGCAGACGTGGAGGAAAGACCATATGAGGACACAGCAAGAAGGAGGAGATCATTTGCAAGCTAAGGAAAGAAACGTCGAAAGAAACCAGACCCGCTGACACCCTGTTCTTGGACTTCTGGCCTGCAGAACTATGAGAAAATAAATTTCTGTTGTTTAAGCCACCTGTCTGTGGTACTTTGTTATTGAAGGTCTGGCAAACTCAAGAAAAATCTTTCTCTCCCCACCCCCATTCCCGCCTGATTCTGTCAAATCATTGAGTGAACCTCAGACTCCTCTCTCTTTTTTTGTGCTAAGCAACCCTCATTTTTAACTTAAAGTCCAGACCTGGACTCCTGATCAAACCCAAGGGAATGCCATCCTCTTCGCAGAAATTAGATCTGAGATTTGGGATTTCAGATTATTAGAGATTATTTCAGATTATTATTATTATTATATTATTATAATTATTAGAGATTATTTATTATTATTTTTATTATATTATTATTATATATTCTATATATTATATATAATATATATTGTATATATTATATATAATATATATATAATAATAATATATATAATATATATTATATATATTATTATTATTATATTATTATTATTATTATATTAGAGATTATTTCAGATTATTATTATTATTATAATCAGATTATTTCAGATTTCAGAGATTAGATCTGAAATTAGATCTCAGATTAGATCTGAGCCCTGTGGGCTCACAGGGCAGATAGGGCCAGTCTGCAAAGGCCAGCTGATAGACTAGATACCCAGAAATGAGCAGGTAAAAGAGGTAGGGAAAAATTTTTAAAGATTTCCTTTTTCTAGTCTAATAGAACTTTCTTGAGGCCCAGCTATATTTCATATATTCTGAAAGATGGTCTGGTATTCTTATCGTAGACTCTCCATTTTGACTAGGTTAGCTCAAGCTGGATTCTATGACTTGCAACCAGAGTCCTGAATAACCCAAGTGTCAAGCTGGATCCACCAACAATGGATATTTGTGGGGTGGGGCCTAGACAGAGGAACGTGGTAGGATTCCTGACCCCAGCTCTCACTCCTGGCACACCCAGAAATAACTGGAAAGACCTCTGGTGAGGTCAGGAGCAAGGGGGCAAGATGAATCAGGGAAATTTGAGTTATTACCATAAATGTGATCTCATTTGTACTCAGCCTTGAGTAGAAATTTGAGTTACAGAGAAATAAATCCAAAAGAATGACAGAAACTTGTGACAAAAGTGCCAGGCGGGCCAAAACCCAGAATGAACTGGGGCTTTAAAAAGTGCTAAAGAAAAAAATCACTCCAGAAACACAAGAAAAGTTGAATCTGCTGGCAGTGTGTTTTGAAATGGTTGGCCAGGATAAAAAAATATATAATAATAACAAAATAAAACAAAAACAGTCTTTCAGGAAGAAGCTATATGAGACAAAAAGGAAGAAGCTCAGGGTAGGCCTGGGACCCAGCTGTTAGTAAGAGAGGAAAAGGAGGCATCCGTTCCATGCTTGCTCCTTTCTTATCAATTCTGATGTAAGCCTGGTCCCTGAGCAGACAGGGAACCCACGATGGATGGGAGGAGGAGAAGAAATGCTGGAAAACTGGCCTCGGGAGGAGCTAGGGGGTCATTACCCCAGCCAGAAACTCAGTTATAGCCAATGACCCAGAAGCTTCTTGTTCCTTTGCAATGTCACATATACCCTGATAGAGAAGCAGATCGATCCTGATAGGCACAGGAGCCCTGATAGCAACATATATCCTAACAGCAACAACATATGTGGTAAACTGTGCCCCAGGGGAGGATTATACTTCCCTATAGCACTGACGTCAGGCCGGTCCATGAAATGTCCTTTGGCCGACAAAGTGTCAGCAGAAGTGGCATGTGTCATTTCCAGACAGTCACTTTTAGACCCAGCGTGTGGTTTGCCGTTTCTCCTTTTTCTCGGCGATGAGACTGGCCGTGTTCCAGATGGAGGCTCTTCTCTCCGTGTCCCAGGGCAAAAACAGTATGAGCCAAGCTTCCTGGTTCATCATGAACATGAAGTGTGATGAGAAATAAGTCTTCGTGTTAGCCGTGGTGATTTGGGAGGCCCTTTGTTACGGCGGCACAGCCTGGCTTCTCTTTACTCTCACAACCTGCAAGGTCAGTGGCGCTGGGGGTGAGACTAGAGCATATCTGGTCACCAGCGACAAGCTGCAGGCTCCAGAGGATGGCACTGGAAGAGCAGTAAAGGAAGACCCAGGGCAGTCTGCCAGAAGCCCGGGGCCAAGATAAATGTGAGAACTGTCTGGAGAAAGCAGAACATAAGAAATCCCCTGGAATACAAAGTGTATTATTAATTTCTACTTCAACTGAAAACACAATGGGCTGATGATGTCTGATAAGACAGGTTGTATTAATGATGAGGGTTTGAGGGGATTTTGAGATTTTGTTTTGTTTTGCTTTTCAGCTAGGTCCTGAGCCAAAAGGTAAAGTGAGGATTAGGCTGACTTGTTTGAGGAGGAAGAGCAGATGATGACAAACGAACACATATTCCCTGGAACGACCACTGTTTGGGGATAGAGTCGTTTTTTTTTTTTTTTAATTACAGAAAGTTTTTTTTAGAGATTTTATTTCTTTGAGAGAGAGAGAGCATGAGTTGAGAGAAGGAGCAGAGAGAGAGGGAGAAGCAGACCCCACATTGAGCAGGGAGCCCAACATGGGACTTGAACCCAGGACCCTGGGATCATGACCTGAGCTACCCAGACGTCCCAGGGAAAGAGTCTTTTGAATGTAGAATCCAGAAATGGTAGTGCTCTGCTGTTCACACAGTCTCTGTCTCCATTATAAAAGTTGGTTCTAACCTTCCATTTAACCTTCTATTTAAATAAGTTCTCCATTGAGAACTTGCTTTGCTTTATGCAGCAAGCTTTCTGGGGACAGGAAATATGCCTGAACCTTTGCCTGAGGGCAAGGACCCTCTTGGCCCAGGCACCAAATTTCCTTCCCACTATCTGCCCGTCTACTGGGTTCAGAGTGTTTCACATCAGACTCCATTCTAGGTTCACTGCTCACTTGGGAAGACATCAGTACCATCTTGGAATCATCACCTTTCCATCCTTGCTGGCCCTTTGCCTGAAATAGAACAGGGATTCTTGGGATCCTGGGTCGTCTTTCTTTGCTTGCCAACCTGAGACCTTTCATTTGTCTCAAGCTCCTTCAGTCTGCCCCATTCTGATCCTCCCTGAGTGATTGACTCTTGTGCTCAGCTCTTCTCTCCTGCTGCAAAGCTGTGCTCATCATGTGTGGGCATGTCACAAATTGGGGTGACCCTATGAAAGAAGGGGAGATTCAACTTTTAAGATGATCCAATGTAGGAAAAGACATTAGGTTTTGAAGCTGAGGACCAAGAAAGATTTCTCAAGACATCGTTGGTGCAAAAAGGTGATTTTATTAAATCACAGGGACAGGACCCATGGGCAGAAAGAGCTGCACTGGGGTCACGAGGAGTGGCCCATCATATATTTTCAAGTTGGGAGGGGGTTAGGGATAGTTTAAGCTTCTAAGCCATTTTGGAAGCAAGGTTTCCAGGACCTTGAGGGGGATAGCTATTGTTGGGAAAAGATCATTTATTACCATCTAATAAAACCCAAGTCATGAGACTCTTCAGATGTATATCGGTGGGTCATATGCTTGGGGGCTGATTGCCAACATGTATTTTGGGGGTTAGAGAAAAAGGAAGTTTCTGAAGGAATTTTTATATGTTAAAGTAGGCTTTCCAGATCCTGGGGGTTGGGCTAAGATTACCTGTTGGCCTTAGCAAAGTATTAACATCGAAGCAGTTGAGTCCCTAAAAGAACACCACTCTGCCTGTTTCAAGGACTTGTCAATGAGCTGTAGGTAGTAAGGAAATTTAACAATTTTTCTTCTGCCTTTGTTTCCTACATCAATCTCAACTATTTTTCATGAGTGATCCAAACCAATAGGGAAGAATCCACTGGGAAGGTTTTAGCAGCAATGTCGAAAATGGAATCACAAGAGTCCGAGATGAGGAGGATCCAGGATGACAGGTGTTCATTAAAAAAAAAAAAAAAAATTGGGCCTAGGGTATGGTCTATTTGACCACAAGAGCCAACTGTCTATTGCAGCTACTAAAAAAGTTATCAAAGGAAAGGAGATATTAATCTTCCTCTAAATTAGTTTTGCCTAACTACATCTGGAGAGGGTTTTGGGCCACGACTTGTCAGATTGAGTCAGTCAGGATGGCTGGATTAAAATTTTAACTTCAGCAATGTCATGAAATTCACACAAAGTGAGAGGGACTATTCTACGTTAAAAAAAAACAAAGCTGAAGAATCATGAAAACCAAATGCAATGTGAGCTCCTTTATATGATCCTAGATTGAAAAACCACTAAAAAGGCATTATTTTTATCATAGGGAAGTTTTATGGTCTGTGTATAACATTATTAAATGTATTAAGTTACTATTCATTTTCTTTTCTCAAAAAAGATTTTATTTTTAAGCAATCTCTACACTCAACTTGGGACTCGAACCTACAACCCTGAGATCAAGAATCACACATTCCACTGACTGAGCCAGCCAGGCGCCCCTTGCCGATAATTTTCTAAAGTGAGATAATGATGATGTGGTTTTGAAGACAATGCCCTTGTTCTTAGGAGATACATATTGTCATGCTAAAATAGTTTAGCGTGAAATAGCATGATATTTCCAACTTTCTTTCAAACAGCTCAGAAAAATAAGAATTGTACATAAGTAAAATCTAGGTGAAGGATATACAGGTGCCTATTGTATTCGTCTTTCAACTTTTCTATAGGTTGGAAAATTTTAAAGAATTTATTTATTTATTTGACAGAGAGAGATCCCAAGTAGGCAGAGAGGCAGGCAGGGAGAGAGAGGAGGAAGCAGGCTCCCTGCCGAGCAGAGAGCCCGATGCGGGACTCGATCCCAGGACTCAGATCATGACCTGAGCCAAAGGCAGAGGCTTAACCCACGGAGCCACCCAGGTGCTAGGTTGGAAAATTTTAAAGAAGAAATTTTATCTTGAGGAACCACTGAGAGGAGAGTAACTGGGGCTTAAATGAAGAATGAAAGAAAAGCCCAGATGACTGTGTTCAATTATATGTGTTTCCTCAACTACCTCAGTGGAAAAGGGTGGGGGTTATTCAGAATGTCCCTGAAGATCAAAGGTAGGATCTAGGCATGGGGAGACCAGAAACTAGATTTCGGCTTAACGTAAAGAAAACCTTGCAGTAAGACTCTCATGCCTTGCAGCCCCAGTAGCAGAGAGAAGACAATTTTAAAAATGACCATGTGTTTGTCACTTAATATGGTCTTTGGATTTTTACTATCAGAGTGACCAGCAAAATCAAGGGAGCTGCTTGAATTTTAGTCTAAGAGCAAGGGAATATCCGCACAGAATCAAAGTTAAGAAAACAGTAAAGATTTTTTAAATTATTGGCTACAGCTTGTTCAGAACATTGAAAGCGACCTATCTAACCTATACACCTACTAGATCATACAAACGATGGTGTGAGAGATGGTTCCCCCTGATATATAGATTTTGCCCCTTTCACTTTTCTTTAAACTCTTCTCAGTAGTCAAGAGGAAAGGCTTGGTCTTGTGGTTTTACATCTCCCCAGTACTTTCAGCAAGGTACAATACTTAACTAAGGACTGAAAAAAAAAATGAATTTCTATTTATTTTAATTGTTGCCTTCTCTTTAAATCCTGAATTTTCATTTGTGATATAGTCGTATGTTTTTTCCACTTTAAGTAAATATATTATAGTCTGAAAAAAATAGATTATAATCTGAAAAAAAATTAATCAATGAACAAATTATACCTGGGTGGCTCAGTTGGTTAAGCATCTGCCTTCAGCTTAGGTCATGATCCCAGGGTCCTGGGATCAAGCCCCATGTTGGGCTTCCTGTTCAGCAAGAAGTCTGCTTCTCCTTCCTCCCCTCTGACCCTCCCCCAGCTTGTGCTCTCTCTCTCTCTTTCAAATAAATAAATAAAATCTTAAAAAAATAAATAAATAAAAAATTATACAAAGGGGTATACCAATATGACACAAACTGTGCAGGGGATATTTAGGTATTTGCCCTGGAAGAGATTCTTTTTCTCTCCTGTGTAACCGAAGTGCTAGAGGCCAGTCACTTGCAAACAAGACTCATCTCTAAGGAGAGCTGCCTCCTTTGATGATGAACCTCTGAAGTTCTCCAGGGTGGATGTGGACAGATGCCATCTCTTCATGTGGAATAAAGCTACAAAAGTAGTCTGTCTTCATCGTCTATCTTCACTGCCTTGAATTTTCTGCGACTTCCCCTGAATCGCAGTTCTTTGCATGCTGGTCACCAGCCCTTCATTTGCTTTCTCTTTGATGACTTTCAAGTCTCTGAAGACTTAACAAATACTCTAAGAAAAGAGATGGCTCCAAAATTTCTTTGTGTCTTTCCATGCAGTATTTGCAAGCCTCAAGAGATGGTTGAGAGACATACTATGGTAGCACCTGCATCAGATTCAGTAGTCTTTACAATCTTTTCCTTAGCATTGAACATTATTTGCCCTGTTGAAACCTAGGGAAGCAGGAAGGACACTTTACTCTCTTTAGCCTTCTTCAACTTGTCCTATCATATTTCATTTTATACTGTAGGCAAGAGCTTCCTTTCCTTGTAGGGTTAATAACTTGATGTACTGTGTTTTCCCCCCTTTTCTCCAAGAGGTTAAAGACCACATAATATTATAAATTATAGTACCAATGGGAATCAAAACAAGCCTAAGTAAACCACTGAACCATCCTGGTTGAGCATACAGTACTCTTGACCCCAGTAGAAACAAATGCTCTACCCTGTACAAACAAATCCCACCCCCCATTCTTTGCCTGCTGCCCCTGACTGATCATTCAAATAATAGAGGTGATTGACTATTAATTTCCCTTGAGCATCAAAATCTAACATATCTATGTATTTTTGGAAACCACAATGCTCATAAGTACAAAAATAGTGTTAATACCCAATTTTCTTAACTTAAAAATTGTATATTGGGCATTTGTACACCTGAAAATGAAAGTATTACCTAACAATGAAAATTCTTGCCTTGGGAAGCAGTAATTTTCCTCTTATAGGATCCTTACAGATGGTGACTAGATGATCACATGTTAGAGTTACATTTGTGAAGTGGGATGGTGTAACCATTATTGCCTCACGAATTCAATATTATATAAAGTTTCTGTGGCATAAAGGGACAATTTAAATGATAACGTGTGCTCTCCTGTGTCAGACAGCCCAGTCAGAGGAAAAAAGGAAATTGATAGTTCTGCCAAAATTTGAATCAGACGGTTGATATTCTGAATTGTTACCAGGCTGTATTAGGAAAAAAACAAATTATTAACATACTTTTCTGGGGGAAATGTATTTCTCACACAGATTTCCTCTAAATCTTTCCTGTAACTTAAAGCTAGCCATGCCTCAAAGAATGTGCACCATGGCTGGGTAAGTAAAATTTTCAAAGTACAAAGAACACTCCAAATAATTCATGAAGTATGATAAACATACTCAGGCATGTCAAATTCAAACTTTGATGTGTATTAATGACTCATTTTTTAACTTATAGTTACATAAAATCTTATTTTCATTTTAAACACAGTATAAGAAGTTCAGAGAAAAACCAAGACTCTGGAAGGAGGCTGGACATAAAGACTTCCTCTTTGATAATTGCTTTCATGATTTGTATTAAAGATTTGCAGTGAGGTTGCCTGGAGAATTAAATCACTAGGAAATTTTCACTCAAACGAGGGAAGAAAGCAGTTTACTGTAAGAATAAAAAAATACTTTTTTTCTATATTATATATTGCTCCCATATTCTTTTCAAACTAGTTTTCCAGAGCCAAGGTTTCAAGGACAACCAGAGTCTGATGTTACTCTCTCTAGATTTGCTTCTCGAAGCTCATCTGTCTGCAGCCTATCCCTGGTCATGCTGGGGACTCCGTGTCACACACACGCTTAGCATAACCACTTAGAGCTTCATGTATGTATTTGCCGAGCCTGCAGTAACATTTCCTTTCCCTCCCACCTATTCCTATTTTATTTTTTTAAGATTTTATATATTTCTATATTTCTTTATTTAGCATGAATGGGGGCGGGGCACAAAAGGAGAGGGAGAGAGAGAATCTCAAGCAGACTCCATGCAGAACACAGAGCTCAACTTGGGGCTTGATCTCGTGACCCAGAAATCATGACCTGAGCCGAAATCAAGAGTCAGACACTTAACTGATTGAGACACCCAGGTGCCCCCCAAAGCCCCCAAAACTTAGCTGTCTTGTGTGCTTTTTGTTTTTTGTTTTTTGTTTTTTTGTTTTCAGTAGGCTCCACACTAGGCGTGGAGCCTGGTGCAGGGCTTGAACTGATGGCCCTGAGATCAAGACCTAAGCCGAAATCAAGATTTTGCTTAACCAACTGAACCACCCAGGTGCCCCTTACCCATTCTTATTTTAGAGGAAGAGTTGTATGGCCCCTGTAATACAGTTCTCTCATTTTTGAAATAAGAACCCGTAGCCTAGAAGAACCATTTGAGATTTGCCCAACAAAAAAAGGATAAGACACATCACCTCCACGAGGTTTGATTGTTCCCATAGTACTCATTTATCTTCCTCTCACATGAATACCCTCAAAAGTAACATCCTTTCTGCAGCTTTGCCAATGCTTGGTATCATCAGCCTTTTGATTTTAGCCTTTCCAGTGGGTGTGCAGTGGTGTCTTATTAGGGTTTTAATTTGTATTTCTGTAGTGATTACTAATATTGAACATCTTTTCATGTGCTTGTCTTCAAGTCATTTATTTTCTTTGGTGAGGTGTCTATTAAAATATTTTGGCCATTTTTTTATTGGGCTATTTGTTTTAGTATTGAATTATAAGTTTTTTTCTTTTTCCTATCTTCCTTCTTTTTTAAGTAGGCTCCACACCCAGCATGGAGCCCAATGCAGGGCTTAAACTCATGTGCCTGAGATCAAGACCTGAGCCAAAAATCAAGGGTTGGATGCTTAACCTACTGAGCCACCCAGGCACCCCTAAAATTATTTCTAATATGTATCTTGGGTACAAATCCTTTATCAGGTTTATATTTTGCAAATGTTTTCTCCCAGTTTTTGGCTTGTCAGTTCATTTTCTTAAAGTTGCCTTTTGAAGAGCAAATGTTTTCAGTTTTGATGACTCCAATTTGCCGTTTTCTTTTTTGGAGTATCCTTTTGGTGGCATATCTAAGACATTTTTGCCCAGCCCAAGATTGCAAAGACTTTCATCTTTGTGGTTTTAGTTCTTATATTTAGGTCTACAATCTGTCCTGAGTAAGTTTTTATACATGGTATAAGGAAGAAGGCTAGGTTTATTTTTTTGCATGTAGATCTACAGCTTTTCCAGCACCATTTCATTTGTTTAAAAGATTATTCTTCTCCTTTTGGATTACCCTGGAGACTATCAAAAATATTATTCTTCGTCTCCCCTTCTGATTCCCCCCAACTCACTTTTCCTTTCCTTCTCCTAATGTCCTCCATGTTATTCCTTATGCTCCACAAGTAAGTGAAACCATATGATAATTTACTCTCTCTGCTTGACTTATCTCACTCAGCATAATCTCCTCCAGTCCCATCCATGTTGATGCAAAAGTTGGGTATTCATCCTTTCTGATGGAGGCATTATATTCCATTGTATATATGGGCCATATCTTCTTTATCCGTTTGTCCGTTGAAGGGCATCTTGGCTCTTTCCACAGTTTGGCTGTTGTGGACGTTGCTGCTATGAACATTGGGGTACATATGGCCCTTCTTTTCACTACATCTGTATCTTTGGGATAAATACCCAGTAGTACAATTATAGGGTCATAGGGTAGCTCTATTTTTAATTACCTGCATTTCTTTTGTTAAATATGTTCCTAAGTATTTTGATCTTTTGATATTGTGAGTGAAATTGTTGCCTTAATTTCATTTTTGGATTGCTCATTTTTAGCTTACAGAAATAAAATGGACTTTCCTGTATTGATTTTGTATACTCTGACCTTGTTAACCTAGATTGTTAGTTCTAGTTATTTTTTTTTAATATTCCTTCTATGTACATGATTCTGTCATCACAAATAAAGACAGTTTTACTTTTTCCTTTCCAATCTATGTGTCTCTGATATCTTTATTTTTTTATTGTACTGGGCAGAATCTCCACCATAATCTTGGATAGAAATGATGAGAATGGACATTCTTGGGCGCCTGGGTCCCAGGGTCCTGGGATCGAGTCCCGCATCGGGCTCTCTGCTCAGCAGGGAGCCTGCTTCCTCCTCTCTCTCTGCCTGCCTCTCTGCCTACTTGTGATCTCTGTCTGTCAAATAAATAAATAAAATCTTTAAAAAAAGAGAGAGAGAGAGAGAATGGACATCCTTGTCTTACTCCTGATTGGGAGGTGGGGGACAGAATACAGTTTTTCACTTCTATGGGTGATATTAATTGTAGGTTTTCAGAGATGCCATTTACCAGGTTGGGGAAGTTTGTTGAGAGTATTTTTTTTAAAACCATAAATAGCTATTGAATTTGGCCAAGAGTTTTTTCTGTATCTATTGAGATGGTAACCTGTTTCTTTTTGTCCATCACTGTATTAATATAGTGTATTATATTAACTGATTTTCAGATGTTGAACTAACCTTATATTTCTGAATTAAATTCCACTCCGTCATGATGTATAATTGCTTTCTTATGTTGCTGAGACCCATTTGATATTTTGTTAAGGATTTTCCTTCTATATTCATGAGGGACATTGTTCTATAGTTTTCTTATACTGTCTTTATATATGTATCACTTTTTGACTTGGAAACAATACTGTATGTGTGTGCCTTAAGGTCACAAATACAACAGTGAATAACGTTCACTACATTCTCTACGCTCATGGAGTTTACAGTCCTGTTGGAAAAGTCAGAAATACTAAAGGAAAATAAATGTTATTTTAGATATACTATTATAATTGTCATTGCTTTAAAATAAATAAATAAATAAATAGATAATGTTATATGATTGTTTAAAGTTATGGAACCAAATGGAAAGTGGTAGGTGAACATTTAAAAAAAATTAATTCCAGTATAATTAACAGAGTGTTATATTAGTTTCAGATGTACAGTATAGTGATTCGGCAATTTTATGCATTACTCAGTGCTCATCATGATAAGTATACTTTTAATTCCCTTCACCTATTTCAACCATTCCCTCCACCTCCTTCCCTCTGGTAACCACCGGTTTGTTTTCTGTAGTTAAAAGAGTCTGGTTTTTCTGTTTATTTTGTTTTATACTTTATTTTTGTTTCTTAAATTCCACCCATGACTGATATCATATGGTATTTTGTCTTTTTCTGACCATTTTTTGATTGGATTATTTGTTTTCTTGATGTTGAGCTGTATAACTTCTTTATATATTTTGAATACTAACTCCTTATTGAACATGTCATTTGCAAATATCTTCTCCCATCCAGTAGATTGTCTTTTAGCTTTGTTGATTATTTCCTTTGCTATGCAGAAGCTTTTTATTTTGATATAGTCCTAACAGTTTGTTTTTACTTTTGTTATCCTTGCCTTAGGAGTGATTTCTAGAAAGATGTTGCTAGGGCTGATGTCAGAGAAATTGCTGCCTATGTTCTCTTCTAGGATTTTTATAGTTTCAGTTCTCACATTTAGGTCCTTTCTCCATTTTGGGTTTATTTTTGTCTATGGTGTAAGGAAGCTGTCCAATTTGATTCTTTTGCATGTAGCTGTCCAGTTTTCCCAATACTGTTTGTTGAAGAGACTTCCCATTGCATATTCTTGTTTCTTTTGTTGAAGATTAATTGACTATGTAATTGTGGGTTTATTTCAGGGGTTTCTGTTCTGTTCCATTGATCTATGTGTCTATTTTTATGCCAGTACCATACTGTTTTAATTACTATAGCTTTGTAATATAACTTGAAGTCTGGAATTGTGATACCTCCAGTTTTGATTTTCTTTTTCAAGATTGCTTTGGCTATTTGGGGTCTTTTATGGTTCCATGCAAATTTTAGGATTGTTTGTTCTAGTTCTGTGAAAATGCTGTTGGTGTTTTGATAGGGATTGCATTAAATCTGTAGATTGCTTTGGGTAATGTGGACATTTTAACAATATTTCTTCTTCTAATCCATGAGCAGGGAATATCTTTTCATCTGTTTATGTCATTCTCAATTTCTTTCATCAGTATTTTGTAGTTTGCAGAATATAGATCTTTCACCTCTTTGGTTAAATTTATTCCTAGGTGTTTTATTGTTTTGGTGCAATTGTAAATGAGATTATTTTCTTAGTTTCTCTTTCTGTTACTTAATTATTTGTGTGTAAAATGCAATGTATTTCTGTATATTGATTTTTTATCCTGCAACCTTACTGAATTCATTTATCTGGCCTAGCAGTTTTTTGGTGGAGTCTTTTAGATATTCTAAATACGAATCATGTCATCTTCAAGTAGTGAGAGTTCTGCTTCTTTTTTTCCAATTTGGGTGCCTTCTATTTCTTTCTGTCATTTGATTGCTGTGGCTAGGACTTCCAGTACTATGTTGAATAAAAGTGGTGAGAGTAGACATCCCTGTCATGTCCCTGATCCTTAGGAGAAAAACTCTTAGTTTTGAGTATGTGGGGTGTGGGTTTTTCATAAATGGCCTTGATTATGTTGAGGTATGACTCCTCCAGACCTACTTTGTTGAGGGCTTTTATCATGAATAGAGGTTGTACTTTGTCAAGTGCTTATTCTGCATGTATTGGAATGATCTTTTAGTTTTTATCCTTTCTCTTATTGACGTGATAGATCACATTGATTGATTTGTGAATACTGAGCTACCCCTGCATCGGTAGAGGGACATGCTTTATTGGTTAGTAAGGAAGAACTCTCCCAAAGGGTGATATTTAAGCTAAAACTTTAAACATGGGCCAGCTGGAAAAGGGAAAGGAGACATGGGGGTATTTCAGAGATAACAATAGGTGCAAAGGAGCCAGGCAGGAAAAACTTTGATGAAATTGAGAAACTGAGCCATATGAAGAAAAGCAAAATACATGAATAACTAAAGGAAGGGGGAAACTTGCAAGGTAAAATGTTTTACTTCATCGTCTAGAAGTACTGAATGTGGCCCTGAGAAAAATGCAGGTATTACTCAAAGAAGCCAAAGGGTTGCTTGAATGAAAGAAAGTAATTTCTAATCCTGTCTTCTTGTCACTTAGAAGGTTCCTAGAGGCTGAGTCTGACAGTGCCCTCACAAGCCTTAAGATCCACTGGTTAAATGTGACTTCAGAGATTCTCAGACATCTTGTAAACCAAAACCCAAATAAGAGAATCCTGCCCACTGCATTGTGCTGGAAGCACTTATATAGATAGCTCAGTGTGGTTTTTATTCTTTGGTGGTCATAAGGATTTTTCTGGCACTCAAAGAGTTACATACCCATTCATTTGTCAACTGAAATAGAAATATGACTCAAGAAAGTGTTCACGGGCACATGTCTAAATAAGTGCAGGTAAGACAAGTGAAAAATGGCTCAGTCCTACATACCCTCAGCATTCTAGGAAGCACGTGTACATTTTAAAACTGATTGCCTTTCTAATTGTCTGTGTATCATATTGATGGTTTTAAAAAGAATTTACTGATTTCCTTGATGAAGAGTTTAGCAAATGCAGAATTGAATCTTAATTTCTGAATGCTTTGATTGCTTCTAATTGCCTTTTGTTTCTTTATGTGTCTCAGTTCAATACCACAGAAAGCTTTTGAATCATTAACGCTGGAAACATAAGCCCGCCACTTCATCACACAATAAGTAAATCATAGGCATCCAGGCTAGCCAGCAAATCTGACCTGGAAGTGTCTTTTCTAAGGTTCAGCTGGGAGATTTGTCTATCTTCAGCCGCTTAAATCATTTGTCGTCTTAGTGGAGATTTTCAGGATGCCCTTGCGGCTATAAATTTCCAGCCTGGTATGGAAATTCATTGCCCCGTCCCCATCTGAACATGCTAGATATGGAAGAAGCTTTAAGTTATAGTCACTGTCTGAAACAGCAAGAGAGTCTTAAAGTCCTCTTATTGCAAACTGCTTCTCATTCTCCCCCAACCCAGCAGAAGTGATGGTAAAATGCAAAGGTAGCCTTAAAATAACATATACCAAAGGTTATGGTTAGCTCTTAGCTTAAAATCACAAACTTCAGAATTAGACCTGGATTCAAATCCAGACTCTCCGCTTTCAGTTGTAAGCTCTCAGGAAAGTTATTTACTCTCTCTGAGACTCAGATTCTTCATCTAAAGAATGGAGGAAATAATCTCTATTTCAAATGGCTGTTATAAGAATCAAACAAAATAATATACGTAAAGTGTAGAGCCTAGTTCTTGGCACACAATAAGAGCTCATGATACTGGGGCACCTGGGTGGCTCAGTCGTTAAGCGTCTGCTTTCAGCTCAGGTCGTGATCCTGGGGTCCTGGGGTCCCAGGGTCCTGGGATCCAGCCCTGCATCTGGCTCTCTGCTCAGTGGGGAGACTGCTTCTCCCTCTCCCACTCCCCCTGCTTGTGTTCCCTCTCTTGCTGTGTCTCTCTCTGTCAAATGAATAAATAAAAACTTTTTTTAAAAAAAGAGCTCATGAAACTTATCAATTTACAGAGAAGGAAACTCATCTATCTGTGAAATATCTAAGAGGCTACGCACTTGTCCAGCATGTCATGGAATGACTGGTGCAGAGCCATAGAGCTGAAGGCTCTTGATTTTCACACCAGAGTTCGTTCTGCTCTAAATACTCAAGTACTTTGGTTGTTTTTCAAGTGATAAGTGATGTTCCTCCTGCTTTCTTATTTTTCTGATCACTTGTAGTTTTGATTCTAGCTTGCTATAATGTGAGCCTTAAGTTAACCAATATACTCATCTGAAAAAATATGAAAACAGTGCAAAATATTTAGAAGGTGAAAAACCTAATTGGAAAAGAAATATTCTGAGAATATGGTACAAAATAGTTAGAAGACATGCATGTGCACAAACCTGTATAATAATGGCTTTGTTCTGAATGATGATACATTTCTTTTTAATTTGCTAAAGGAATTTTTCCAGGGAAAAATGATCCTTGATGCAAAGTCTAATATATGGTCTTTGTATATGCATGTTATGTTTATATTACCAAAAATATTTTTAAGAAGCTTAATTCCCCCTCAATGTTTCAGCTAAACAAGAAGGGTTTGTAGATGGGAAAGAGGAGAGAGACCTAGTGCCGTTTTTTCCCCCTGTGACAGGAGGGATTTTACCAAGAAATGACAGATGGATGCCACCTTGTTCCCACTGCCAAAAGGAGTTCCTCTGAAGTCCAGAGCTGAAGAGGGAACTGAGTAAGTCAGTCTCGCTGATAGCTAGAACAGCAAACTGGGAATCGAGAAGGTGTTTTCCCCCTTGTGCTAGTTCAACATTATTTCAGCCTTGTTCTCTTGGGCTCCCAGCCTCTTGCCTTGGTATCACCAATCCACTCCTGATCTAGGAGGGCATAGCCCAAGACCTCTTGCAGCCTGTGGGTTCCAGTGAAACTTACTGGAAATGCGACAGTAGTAATAGTAGTGCTGTGGTTCCTTGGATCATTTAAGTAAGATTCCTTTTATTCATATTTACATAAGCAAAAATGTGCTAGTAACTACAGATAATACAAGTAATATGAAATGTTAGAGTGAAAAAAAAAAACAAGTCCTCTTCGCCCACAGCACTTGGTATCTTGCTTTTCTCACTTGACCATATGTCTTGGAACTCTCACGTAGTAAATATAAATCTACCTCATTTTTTTTCAATCACCAAACAGTATTCTACAGTATAAATGCACAAAATTCATTTAACCATTTCCTAATTGAAGCAAGTTTCTGCCCTTTTCCAATTGTTCTTTTTTTTTTTTTTTTAATTTTTTTGTTTTAATAAACATATAATGTATTTTTATCCCCAGGGGTACAGGTCTGTGAATCGCCAGGTTTATATATTTCACAGCACTCATCATAGCCCATACCCTCCCCAATATCCATTTCCCCACCACCCTCTCCCGTCCCCCTTCCCCCCCGCAACCCTCAGTCTGTTTCTTGAGATTGAGTCTTTTATGGTTTGTCTCCCTCCCAATCCCATCTTTTCATTTTTTCTTTTCCTACCTCCCCCCAAACCCCCCCACCTTGCATCTCCACTTCCTCATATCAAAGAGATCATATGATAGTTATATTTCTCCGATTGACTTATTTCGCTAAGCATGATACCCTCTAGTTCCATCCACGTCGTCGCAAATGGCAAGATTTCATGTCTTTTGATGGCTGCATAGTATTCCATTGTGTATATATACCACATCTTCTTTATCCATTCATCTGTTGATGGACATCTAGGCGCTTTCCACAGTTTGGCTATTGTGGACATTGCTGCTATAAACATTCGGGTGCACGTGCCCCTTCGGAGCACCACGTTTGTATCTTTAGGATATATACCCAGGAGTGCAATTGCTGGGTCGTAGGGTAGCTCTATTTTCAGTTTTTTGAGGAACCTCCACACTGTTTTCCAGAGTGGTTGCACCAGCTTGCATTCCCACCAACAGTGTAGGAGGGTTCCCCTCTCTCCGCATCCTCGCCAGCATCTGTCATTTCTTGACTTGTTAATTTTAGCCATTCTGACTGGTGTGAGGTGGTATCTCATTGTGGTTTTGATTTGTATTTCCCTGATGCCGAGTGATGTGGAGCATTTTTTCATGTGTCTGTTAGCCATCTGGATGTCTTCCTTGCAGAAATGTCTGTTCATGTCCTCTGCCCATTTCTTGACTGGATTATTTGTTCTTTGGGTATTGAGTTTGATAAGCTCTTTATAGATTTTGGATATGAGCCCTTTATCTGATATGTCGTTTGCAAATATCTTCTCCCATTCTGTCAGTTGTCTTTTGGTTTTGTTAACTGTTTCCTTTGCTGTGCAAAAGCTTTTGATCTTGATGAAATCCCAATAGTTCATTTTTGCCCTTGCTTCTGTTGCCTTTGGCGATGTTCCTAGGAAGAAGTTGCTGCGGTTGAGGTCAAAGAGGTTGCTGCCTGCATTGTCCTCAAGGATTTTGATAGATTCCTTTCGCACATTGAGGTCCTTCATCCACTTTGAGTCTATTTTTGTGTGTGGTGTAAGGAAATAGTCCAATTTCATTTTTCTGCATGTGGCTGTCCAATTTTCCCAGCACCATTTGTTGAAGAGGCTGTCTTTTTTCCATTGGATATTCTTTCCTGCTTTGTCAAAGATTAGTTGACCATAGAGTTGAGGGTCTATTTCTGGGCTCTCTATTCTGTTCCATTGGTCTATATGTCTGTTTTTGTGCCAGTACCATACTGTCTTGATGATGACAGCTTTGTAATAGAGCTTGAAGTCTGGAATTGTGATGCCACCGACTTTGGCTTTCTTTTTCAATATTCCTTTGGCTATTCGAGGTCTTTTCTGGTTCCATATAAATTTTAGGATTATTTGTTCTATTTCTTTAAAAAAAATGGATGGGATTTTGATAGGGATTGCATTAAATGTGTAGATTGCTTTAGGTAGAATAGACATTTTCACAATATTTGTTCTTCCAATCCATGAGCATGGAATATTTTTCCATTTCTTTGTGTCTTCCTCAATTTCTTTCATGAGTACTTTATAGTTTTCTGAGTACAGATTCTTTGCCTCTTTGGTTAGATTTATTCCTAGGTATCTTATGGTTTGGGGTACGATTGTAAATGGGACTGACTCCTCAATTTCTCTTTCTTCTGTCTTGTTGTTAGTGTAAAGAAATGCGACTGATTTCTGTGCATTGACTTTATATCCTGACACTTTACTGAATTCCTGTATAAGTTCTAGCAGTTTTGGAGTGGAGACTTTTGGGTTTTCCACATATAGTATCATATCATCTGCAAAGAGTGATAGTTTGACTTCTTCTTTGCCGATTTGGATGCCTTTAATTTCTTTTTGTTGTCTGATTGCTGAGGCTAGGACTTCTAGTACTATATTGAACAGCAGTGGTGATAACGGACATCCCTGCCGTGTTCCTGACCTTAGCGGAAAAGCTTTCAGTTTTTCTCCATTGAGAATGATATTTGCGGTGGGTTTTTCATAGATGGCTTTGATAATATTGAGGTATGTGCCTTCTATCCCTACACTTTGAAGAGTTTTAATCAGGAAGGGATGCTGCACTTTGTCAAACGCTTTTTCAGCATCTATTGAGAGTATCATATGGTTCTTACTCTTTCTTTTATTAATGTATTGTATCACATTGATGGATTTGCGGATGTTGAACCAACCTTGCAGCCCTGGAATAAATCCCACTTGGTCGTGGTGAATAATCCTTTTAATGTACTGTTGGATCCTATTGGCCAGTATTTTGGTGAGAATTTTCGCATCTGTGTTCATCAAGGATATTGGTCTGTAATTCTCTTTTTTGGTGGGATCCTTGTCTGGTTTTGGGATCAAGGTGATGCTGGCCTCATAGAATGAGTTTGGAAGTTTTCCTTCCATTTCTATTTTTTGGAACAGTTTCAGGAGAATAGGAATTAATTCTTCTTTAAATGTTTGGTAGAATTCCCCTGGGAAGCCGTCTGGTCCTGGACTTTTGTTTGTTTGGAGATTTTTGATGACTGTTTCAATCTCCTTACTGGTTATGGGTCTGTTCAGGTTATCTATTTCTTCCTGGTTCAGTTGTGGTAGTTTATACATCTCTAGAAATGTATCCATTTCTTCCAGGTTGTCAAATTTGTTGCCGTAGAGTTGCTCGTAGTATGTTCTTATAATTGTTTGTATTTCTTTGGTGTTGGTTGTGATCTCTCCTCTTTCATTCATGATTTTATTTATTTGCGTCCTTTCTCTTTTCTTTTTGATAAGTCTGGCCAGGGGCTTATCAATTTTATTAATTCTTTCAAAGAACCAGCTCCTAGTTTTGTTGATTTGTTCTATTGTTTTTTTAGTTTCTATTTCATTGATTTCTGCTCTGATCTTTATGATTTCTCTTCTCCTGCTGGGTTTAGGCTTTCTTTGTTGTTCTCTCTCCAGCTCCTTTAGGTGTAGGGTTAGGTTGTGTATTTGAGACCTTTCTTGTTTCTTGAGAAAGGCTTGCACTGCTATATATTTTCCTCTCAGGACTGCCTTTGTTGTGTCCCACAGATTTTGAACTGTTGTGTTTTCATTATCATTTGTTTCCATGAATTTTTTCAATTCTTCTTTAATTTCCTGGTTGACCCATTCATTTTTTAGAAGGATGCTGTTTAGTCTCCATGTATTTGCGTTCTTTCCAAATTTCCTCTTGTGATTGAGTTCGAGCTTCAGAGCATTGTGGTCTGAAAATATGCAGGGAATGATCTCGATCTTTTGGTACCGATTGAGACCTGATTTATGACCCAGGATGTGGTCTATTCTGGAGAATGTTCCATGTGCACTAGAGAAGAATGTATATTCTGTTGCTTTGGGATGGAATGTTCTGAATATATCTGTGATGTCCATCTGGTCCAGTGTGTCATTTAAGGCCTTTATTTCCTTGTTGATCTTTTGCTTAGATGATCTGTCCATTTCAGTGAGGGGAGTGTTAAAGTCCCCTGCTATTATTGTATTACTGTCGATGTATTTCTTTGATTTTGTTATTAATTGGTTTATATAGTTGGCTGCTCCCATGTTAGGGGCATAGATATTTAAGATTGTTAGATCTTCTTGTTGGACAGACCCTTTGAGTATGATATAGTGTCCTTCTTCATCTCTTATTATAGTCTTTGGCTTAAAATCTAATTGATCTGATATAAGGATTGCCACCCCAGCTTTCTTCTGATGTCCATTAGCATGGTACATTGTTTTCCACCCCCTCACTTTAAATCTGGAGGTGTCTTTGGGTCTAAAATGAGTTTCTTGTAGGCAGCATATTGATGGGTTTTGTTTTTTTATCCATTCTGATACCCTGTGTCTTTTGATTGGGGCATTTAGCCCATTAACATTCAGGGTAACTATTGAGAGATATGAATTTAGTGCCATTGTATTGCCTGTAAGGTGATTGTTACTGTATATTGTTTCTGTTTCTTTCTGATCTACTACTTTTAGGGTCTCTCTTTGCTTAGAGGACCCCTTTCAATATTTCCTGTAGAGCTGGTTTGGTGTTTGCAAATTCTTTCAGCTTTTGTTTGTCCTGGAAGCTCTTTATCTCTCCTTCTATTTTCAATGATAGCCTAGCCGGATATAGTATTCTTGGCTGCATGTTTTTCTCGTTTAGTGCTCTGAATATATCATGCCAGTTCTTTCTGGCCTGCCAGGTCTCTGTGGATAGGTCCGCTGCCAATCTAATGTTTTTACCCTTGTATGTTACAGACTTCTTTTCCCGGGCTGCTTTCAGGATTTTCTCTTTGTCGCTAAGACTTGTTAATTTTACTATCAGGTGACGAGGTGTGGACCTATTTTTATTGATTTTGAGGGGCGTTCTTAGCATCTCCTGGATTTTGATGTTTGTTCCCTTTGCCATATTAGGGAAATTCTCTCCAATAATTGTCTCCAATATACCTTCTGCTCCCCTCTCTCTTTCTTCTTCTTCTGGAATCCCAATTATTCTAATGTTGTGTCGTCTTATGGTGTCACTTATCTCTCGAATCCTCTCCTCGTGTTCCAGTAGTTGTTTGTCTCTCTTTTGCTCAGCTTCTTTATTCTCTGTCATTTGGTCTTCTATGTCACTAATTCTTTCTTCTGCCTCATTTATCCTGGCAGTGAGAGCTTCCATTTTTGATTGCACCTCATGAATAGCTTTTTTGATTTCAACTTGGTTAGATTTTAGTTCTTTTATTTCTCCAGAAAGGGCTTTTATCTCTCCGGAGAGGGTTTCTCTAATATCTTCTATGCCTTTTTCGAGCCCGGCTAGAACCTTGAGAATTGTCATTCTGAACTCTAGATCTGTCATGCTACCTATGTCTGTATTGATTAGGTCTCCAGCCTTCGGTACGGCCTCTTGTTCTTTTTTTTGAGGTGAGTTTTTCCGCCTTGTCATTTTGTCCAGGTAGGATTTGCTTTCTCCTGCTGTGGAATTCCGCTGTTCTTGGTGACTGAAGTTGGTTTTGGATCGGTTTCTTGTTGATCTTCTGGGGGAGGGGCCTGTTGTAGTGATTCTCAAGTGTCCTTGCCGCAGGCGGAATTGCACCGCCCTTGCCAGGGGCTGGGCTAAGGAATCCGCTCGGGTTTGCTTTCGGGAGCTTTTGTTCCCTGAGCGCTTTCCGTAGAGTTCCGGAGTACGGGAATGAAGATGGCGGCCTCCCAATCTCTCGGCCCGGAGGAGCCGAGAGCTTTCAGAAAGTGATCGATTTTCTGTTTCTGGGATTGTTGCTCTTCTTCTCTTCGATTTCCCGTTGGATTTGTAGGTGTTCACAATGGTTAGATAAGCTATCTAGCTGATCTCCTGCTACCCGATGTCGTCTCAGCCTGCTACTTCTCCGCCATCTTGACTCCTCCCAATTGTTCTTTATTATAAATAAAGCTGCAATGACTGTGTTTATTTTTGAACATGAATGAATGTTTCAAAAGGATAGATTCTTAGAAATGGAATTCAGAATTCCAAGGATATGCTTATTTTAAATTTTAATAGCTATTTCTAAGTTGCCATCACAAAAGTTTGTATTATTGTACCCTATTACAAACTGGAAACCACCCATTTCTACCTGATAATACTGGTGTCAATCTATTCTTCACAACCTGATTGGTTATAAAGTGTACCTCGTTGCTTATTTTGCATTTCCTTTATTAGTGTTGACACTAAACAACACTTTAAATTTTATCATTCTTTTTTGGTGTTTTAACCATCTCTTTATTTCTTTCAATCAGTTTTACATTTTATCCTTTTCAATAATTTTAGGAGATTTTAACAGATTTTTGCATATTATATTTTAAATATTTTGCAAAGACTTTCAGTGGGACTTTTTTTTGGGGGTCTTTTGCCATACAGACCTTTCCGTTTGTTCAAAGTAAGACCTTTTTATTAATGGCTCCTGTAATTTATGTCTTTCTCAGGAAGCCTTCGTTACCATCTCCCCTAACACTGTAAAAGCTGAAGTACTAAAATTTAATGTAGTTCCTTCCTGATTTGGGGTTTTTTAAATTGGTGTTTAGAATTTAATCCATTTGGATTTTGTGTGTATGATGTGATACTGGCTTCCAAATTAAATCTTTTTCCGGTTTTCCAACCCTCTCAATATAATTTTTGAATAGTCTGTCCTTTTTGTTCTGATTTGAAATGCATGTTCCTTTGTTTTTGAATTTCCTTTTTCAGTTCAATTTGTTCATGTCTTTATTCTGAACCAGTACAACATTATTTAACGTGAACCTAGTATATTGTGATAACTGAAAAGTCAGGTCCTTCCTTCTTGTTCTTCCCCCCTCCCCAATTTTATGGCTTGTTCTTGTGCATTTTTTCTTCCACGCGAACTCTAAAATCAGCTTATCAAGTTCAGTAAATCTCCTGTTGGGATTTTTATTAGGATTTCATTGAATTTATGGATTAATTTGGAAAGGTGACATCTTTATAATATCAACTCTTTCATTCAGAAACATGTATAGCTTTCCATCCATCAATTTTATCTTCCATAAAATTTTATAGTTTTCTTCACGTGGACCTTGCATTGTTCTTGTTGGTTTATTCCTAGAAGATTGTTTTTAAAGCTTATGTTGCCACTGGGAATGGGCTCTTTAGATTTTGGGTTTCTGCAGAAAAAAGAGTATGAGAATGAAAAGAAAGCAGGCAGTGAAAGAACAGGAGAGGGAAGAAAAAGAAAAATTAGAAAGGGAAGGTAAGATGATGAACAAGGAAGACAGAGAGGAGGAATTTGGTGGGGGTTTTTTTTTGAGTACCTATCGTGTGACGTGCCCTGTGATGGAGGCGTTTGCGAGCACCATCTCACACACTCTTCCCGCCAGGTGTCTCATCTGGGAAAACTGAAGCTTAAAAAGGTCAGCAAGGAAGCCTGGAACAGGAAATGGAAAGGGAACAGTTTTGGAGTGAGATCTGGGAACTGCTCCCAGATTCTAATCTCACCAGCTGTGTGATTTTGCTCCAGTTACCTAATTACATTTCTCATTTGGAAAACTTGAATAATATCTGCTCTGTGATTGTGAGTGAGGATTAACTGGAATCATGGATCTGAAGTTTCTACTCATTAGATGCTGCTCTCGGTGAGTGCCGGTTCCCACCCGTGAGCGCATTCCGTCCTGCCCCCTGCCTTTCTGCCATGACAGGGAATCCCAGAGTCTGCTCAGGATAGCAAGGAGCCTTCAAGTTAATATGCAAAGTGATTTTTATTCCCTGAGTCCATAACATGCAGGAACACATACCTAACATTCTTAAGAAACATTGTAGGAGAAACAGTCATTGGATACTGTGATCTGAGTCTGAAAAAAAATCACATAAACCTAAAAAAAAAAATTTTTTTACAAAAGGAGGCATTGTTGAAATGTGAATCCGTATTCAAGTCCAAATCCCCAGTGAGAAACACCCTCTATTTCTACCCAAACAATACTTCCTTGTCCCAAGACAATGCTGTCTACATAGCCCTGGAAAGCATCAAATCCCCATGGTGATGGCAACGGTTTCTCCTAGGGATACTGGAAACAGTGTCTGGAGGAACCACAGCACCTGACCCAGGGCTCTGGCCATTGAAAGGAAACTCATCCCATCCTAAACAGTAGGTTTAAAAGCAGAACTGCCCCCTATGTCCTGGCTATGCCTTTATGTGCTATAGGGCTCTGATCCTTTGGAGAAGTTGTCCTTAAGAGATGTGAGTCTGAAGTCAAGAAAGGCAAATCAGGCATACTGAAATGTTCTCTTCTAGGCACCATGCACATTTGTTCCCAACGCATTACTCTTCCTTATCATGAAAACGTATGACCCGGCCTGGATGGAAATCCTCTGCTCTGAGCCTTATTTCCCTTACCTGAAAAATAACAAGGATCTCAAAGGATTGCTGTGATGATTAAATCACACGTATGTAAAATTATGCCCAGTGAAAATCCAAAGTATTCTTTCATCATATAGGAAACTGCATCCACAGCTGGTGATAATTTTCAGTGGTTCTGTGTTTCACTATTCAAGGAAAAATCTGATTTCTGCAATAAAGCCAAATGTCATATGATTCTGGGACTAGTAAATAATGTGTGTAATGAAGCTGAACAACTGTATTTTTTTTACATTTTTTAAAGGAGGGATCTCTCTTAAATATTGAGACTGGTTTCCATATGTGACCTGTAAATTGACCTCAACCCATCAACTCCATATCCAAATTATATCCAGAAGCCAGTCACTTCCGACCACTTCCTATGCGACTGCCTCTTCAAATCGAAGCCATTGTCATCTTTCTCCAGGATTATTGCAGGTAGTGTCCTCCTAAATGGTTTCCCTACATCCTGACTATTTTCCCTAAAGATATTTTGAACACTGACAGTATCATTGGAATAAATGTATCGTCTCTCTAGAGGGATGTTTTGGCCATCACTTAGATATTCACTCAGTTAACAAATACTTACAGAGCTCCTACCATATGCCAGCATTTTTACCGGCTCTGATGATACAGCAATGAACAGAACATACACAGATCCCTGCCTCACAGAGCATATATTTATTGGACGCAATGACTATTTAACAAATAAGCAAGTACAAAATACCCTATGCCGGAAGATGATGGGCACTATGGAGAAAAGTAGTGTAGAACAAGGGAGGGAAAAGGGCACAGAAGTGGGAGTGGAAAGGTTTTTTAAGTTTAAATATGGTGGCTGGAAAAAGTCCTTCTGATAAGCTGACATTTGAGGAGAGCCTGGAAGGAGAGGTGGGAGAGGGCCCCATGATTATGGAGAGGATAATGGAGAGAAGGGAGTGGAGAGGGTGTTTCAGGCAGAGGAAATAGCAGGCACAAAGGCAAAGCAGAGGCCAGACTAATTTGGCACAGCGAATGGGAGAATAGAGAGGTGACTACACATATGGTGGGAATGCGAAAGGGATCGCAATGATTACTGCAGGCCTTCATGAGGACTCGGGTTCCTACTCAGATGAGCTGGAAAGGCACTGGAGGACTGTGAGGAGAGAGGTGACCATGATCTGATTTACATTTTTAAAGGATCATTCTGGCTAACCACTTCAGTAGAGCAGTGGTTCTCAAACTTGAATATGCATCAGTCACCCCCAAGGGCTGGTTACAACACAGTTGCCACATCCATGCCCAGAGTTTCTGGTTGAGTAGGTCTGGTGTGATGCAGGAGTATTTGCATTTCTGGAAAGTTCCTAGGTGGTGCCAATGCTGTTGGTCTGGGAGCACACTGTGAAGACCACTGGTGAACAAAATAGTTTGTAGGGGACAGAATAGTTGAGGCAGGAGAGCCAGCCACGGGCCTATTTGCAGTAACCTAGAAAAAAGGATGATGATGGCTTCAGTTCAGCTAGGTGGTAGCAGAAGAGTGGTGAGAAGAGATTAGATTCTGGGTAGAATTTGGATATAGATCAATGGGATTTGCTGAAGAATTGAATCTGGAGCATTATGAAAGAAAGGGAAGAGCGCAGGGTTTAGTCCAAGCAACTAGATGAATGGAATTACCATTTACTGAGATGGCAAAGACTTAGGCAGGATATAGGCTTAGTTTGGGGGAGGGTTGGACTTGATATGCCTGTTAGGGATCCAAGTAGAGATGTCAGTCAAGCCTTTCTTTTAGAGGAGTCTAGAATGCAGCAGAGAATTCTGGCCTGGAGGTAGAAAGGCAGGAGTTAACAGTGTGTAGATGGCTTCGTGGAGCCTGGCTGAGATCATCACCAGAGAGAATGAAGTAGAGAAGAGGTTCAGTGCGTCATGCTGTGGCGGTCAGTGTGGGGTTAGAAGTCAGGGTGGGGAGAGGGACCTGAAATGAGACTGGGAAGTGATCAGGGAGGTGAAAGGAAAACCTAGAGAGTGTGGGGACCTGGATGTCAAGGGAAGCAAGTATTTTAATGTGTTCCGGTGCATTTGCTAGGAAGCCACCTTGTCATAATAGTTACCACCAGGCATCTTCTGTGAAGGAGGAGATACTGCCTACCATGGAAAATGCCCAGTTGTGAAGTGGTTCCTTATGGGTAAATTATCCCCACAGGAAAAGACAGTTACCCAGTTACCTTGACTGAAATTTCACGCGCGCGCACACACACACACACACACACACACACTTTTGAGCTGATTTTACTGTTGCAACCAAAAAGCATACCACTGACACAATTTGATCATTGACAGACTAGAATCTTTTCTTTCATCTTCGAGCATTCTGTCTAGCTGACTTTTGTCTTTGAAGCAAATTGTCTAATTTTGAGGGTTGGAGTTATATGTGTGATCAGACTGCTGGGAATATGTGTTCCTGGCATCCCCCCTTTATTTTCTGATATTGAGCCTTGGAAATCTCTAGTTTTTCAACACAACCTCAGGTACCCCAGCTCCCTGAAATACTTACTACAGGAAGCTGTCAATTGCTCCTCTTGTGAGAATTACAGAGAAATTCTGATAATTCAGGATGCACTGAGCAGAGCCATTGGTTGTATCCCTAATCAAGGTACAACAAATGACAAGCCAGCCTTACTCAGTAACCTAGTTAACGAAAATTAATTTTGCACCCCTTTTACTTTGCTTCTTTTTGTAAGTTGCAACTCAACTTTAAATCTGTAGAGTGTAAAAAAAATGTACCCCACAGACTGCGTATTGCTTCTCATTGTAAGAAAAAATACTACTTGTTACTCAGCATTACACTCCCCAGATAAATTGGGTAAAGAAGACAATGCCCAGCATGTGGGTGTTACGAGTGGTGAAGGGGTGAATGATACGGACAGCCCATTGCTGCATCTTTACCTCTTAAAGGGGGACTGTGGGGGCTGGTACTCAGCACTCCTCCCTGTAGAAGATGCATGAAGCTAGGGTCTGCTTCTCTATAGGGAGAAAATAATTGTTTATTATTCAGGTTGATTGACCAAATGGAATATTGAAATACTTAGGACTAGGTATGTAACCTTTTCTTGTCTTGTTCATTCAACAGATATTTCTTTTTTTTTTTAAGATTTTATTTATTTATTTGACAGACAAGAGATTACAAGAAGGCAGAGAAGCAGGCAGAGAGAGAGGAGGGGAAGCAGGCTCCCTGCTGAGCAGAGAGCCCTATGTGGGGCTCAATCCCAGGACCCTGGGATCATGGCCTGAGCCGAAGGCAGAGGCTTTAACCCACTGAGCCACCCAGGTGCCCTTCAACAGATATTTCTATTAAATTTCAGACACTGACCTCTGTGTCTGACATACATATGTAAACAAAACAGACCAAAATCCCTGCTTTCTTGGAGCTCACATTCTGGTGGGGGGAGGGAAAAAAAAACTAAAAGCATATTAAATAGCTAAGTTATAGAATATGTTGCAAAGCCACCATGCTGTGGGAAAAAGCAGAATGTGGTTAAGAGGTTTGGGCATGGAGGGAGAAAAACAGCTTGCAGTTTTCAGTGGAGGAGTCATGATAGGTCTCGTGGAGAAGGTGACATTTGAGTGAAGATTTGCAGGAGGTAAAGTAGTTAGCCAAGTGGATTTCTGAGGGAAGTATGCTTCAGGCAGATAAAAGAGCCAGGCCAGAGTCAAGCCAGGAATGTCGGGGCGCCTGGGTGGCTCAGTGGGTTAAGCCTCTGCCTTTGGCTTTGCTCATGGTCTCGGGGTCCTGGGATAGAGCCCTGCATCGGGCTTTCTGCTCAACAGGATGCTTCTGCCTCTCTCTTTGCCTGCCTCTCTGCCTACTGGTGATCTCTCTCTGTCAAATAAATAAATAAAATCTTAAAAAAAAAAAAAAAGCCAGGAATATGTAAGGAATAGCCTGGAGACCAGTGTGTCTGAAGCAGAGTAACAGGAGATAAGGACAGAGAGGAGACTTGTAAAGGGCCTCGTTGGCCGTTCTAAGGACTTTGGCATTTTCTTTGAGTAAAATGGGAAGCCCTGGGAGGATTTTAGGCAGAAGAATTGTATGATCTGAATTACATATTAGGAAGATCATTCTGGTTTCTTTGTTGGAAAGTCTCTTAAAAGGCAAGTTGGAGGAGCGCCTGGGTGGCTCCGTTGGTTAAGTGGCTGCCTTCAGCTCAGGTCATGATCTCAGGGTCCTGGGATCGAGCCCCACATCAGGCTCCCTGCTCAGCGGAGAGCCTGCTTCTCCCTCTCGTCTGCCTGCCTCTCTGCCTACTTGTGCTCTCTCTCTCTCTCTCTCTCTGGGACAAATAAATAAAATCTTAAAAAAAAAAAAAAAAGGCAAGTTGGGAACAAGAAGACCAAAGAGGAGGCTGTAGCAATAATCCAAGTGAGAGCTGATGACTGAAACCCGAGTGTTGGCTGTGGGGATGGAGGGATGTGGTCAACAGTGATCCCCAGGTTTTGTATGAATAACTGAAAGGATGGAGTTGTCATCAACTGAAATGGGAAAAGCCTCTCACAGAAGAGGTTTGTGGTAGAAGCCGAGAACTTCATTTTCAGACATGTTAAATTTGAGATGTCTGTGAGGCATCCAAGCGGAGATATCAAGTTGGCAACCGCATGTATGAGTCTAAGTTGAAAAGAATTTTGTCACAAGATAGAACTGCGGGAGTCATTGTCACATCAATAAAGGAGTTCATTAAGAAAGTTGGTGCTTATCAAAAACAGACATATAGACCAATGGAACAGAATAGAGAGCCCAGAAATAGACCCTCAACTCTATGGTCAACTAATCTTCGACAAAGCAGGAAAGAATATCCAATGGAAAAAAGACAGCCTCTTCAACAAATGGTGCTGGGAAAATTGGACAGCCACATGCAGAAAAATGAAATTGGACTATTTCCTTACACCACACACGAAAATAGACTCAAAGTGGATGAAGGACCTCAATGTGCGAAAGGAATCTATCAAAATCCTTGAGGACAATGCAGGCAGCAACCTCTTTGACCTCCACCGCAGCAACTTCTTCCTAGGAACATCGCCAAAGGCAACAGAAGCAAGGGCAAAAATGAACTATTGGGATTTCATCAAGATCAAAAGCTTTTGCACAGCAAAGGAAACAGTTAACAAAACCAAAAGACAACTGACAGAATGGGAGAAGATATTTGCAAACGACATATCAGATAAAGGGCTCGTATCCAAAATCTATAAAGAGCTTATCAAACTCAATACCCAAAGAACAAATAATCCAGTCAAGAAATGGGCAGAGGACATGAACAGACATTTCTGCAAGGAAGACATCCAGATGGCCAACAGACACATGAAAAAATGCTCCACATCACTCGGCATCAGGGAAATACAAATCAAAACCACAATGAGATACCACCTCACACCAGTCAGAATGGCTAAAATTAACAAGTCAAGAAATGACAGATGCTGGCGAGGATGCGGAGAGAGGGGAACCCTCCTACACTGTTGGTGGGAATGCAAGCTGGTGCAACCACTCTGGAAAACAGTGTGGAGGTTCCTCAAAAAACTGAAAATAGAGCTACCCTACGACCCAGCAATTGCACTCCTGGGTATATATCCTAAAGATACAAACGTGGTGCTCCGAAGGGGCACGTGCACCCGAATGTTTATAGCAGCAATGTCCACAATAGCCAAACTGTGGAAAGAGCCTAGATGTCCATCAACAGATGAATGGATAAAGAAGATGTGGTATATATACACAATGGAATACTATGCAGCCATCAAAAGACATGAAATCTTGCCATTTGCGACGACGTGGATGGAACTAGAGGGTATCATGCTTAGCGAAATAAGTCAATCGGAGAAATATAACTATCATATGATCTCTTTGATATGAGGAAGGGGAGATGCAAGGTGGGGGGGTTTGGGGGGAGGTAGGAAAAGAAAAAATGAAAAGATGGGATTGGGAGGGAGACAAACCATAAAAGACTCAATCTCAAGAAACAGACTGAGGGTTGCGGGGGGGAAGGGGGATGGGAGAGGGTGGTGGGGAAATGGACATTGGGGAGGGTATGTGCTATGATGAGTGCTGTGAAATGTGTAAACCAGACGATTCACAGACCTGTACCCCTGGGGATAAAAATATATTATATGTTTATTAAAATAAAAAAATTTAAAAAAAAAAAAAAAGAAAAGAAAGTTGGTGCTTATACAACTCAACACCAAATTCCATGTTAATCTGATTAAGAAATTGACAGAGGACCCGAATAAACATTTTTCCAAAGAAAACATATAGATGGCCAATAGACACATGAAAAGATGCTGAGCATGACTAATCATCAGGGAGATACAAATCAAAACCACAATGAGATATTACTTCACACCTGTCAAAATGACTAAAATAAAAAACACAGGGAATAACAAATGTTGGCAAGGATGTGGAGAAAAAGGAACTCTCGTGCACTGTCAGTGGGAATGCAAACTCATGCAGCCACTGTGGAAAACTATATGGAGGTTCCTCAAAAAATGAAAGATAAACTTACCATATAATCCAGTAATTCCACTACTGGGCATTTACCCAAAGAAAACAAAAACACTAATTTGAAATGATATATGCACCCCAATGTATTGCATTATTTACAATAGCCAAGTATTAGAAGCAACCTAAGTCTATCATCTATCCATTGAAAGATGAATGGATAAAGAAACGTGGTTAGTACATATACACTGGAATATTACCCAGCCATAAAAAGGAATAAAATCTTGCCATGTGCAATAACATGGCTGGACCTAGAGAGTATAATGCTGAGTGAAATAAGTCAGTCATAGAAAGATAAATACCATATGATCTCACTTGTATGAAGAATGTAAGAAACAAATGAACAAAGAAAAAAAGAGACAGACAAAACCCAGACTCTCAAATAACAGGGAACAAACTGGTGGTTGCCAGAGGGCAGGTGAGCAGGGGGAGGGGTGAAAGAGATAAAAGAGATTAAGAGTACACTCATCATGTGATGAGCACTGGGCAATGTATAGAATTGTGTAATCATTGTATACCTGAAATTAATGTAACACTGTATGTTAATTACACTTCAATTTTGAAAAAAGTTGGTGCAGGGAAAGAAAGAAAGAAAAAAACAAAAAACAAGGACCGATCCTGGGGTACTCCAAAACTAGTAAGAGAAGAGGAGAAACTAACACGAGGTCTGAGAAGGAATAACCAGTGAGCCAGGAGGCAAACGAAAGAGAGTATGGTGTTCTGGAAGCCAAGCGAAGAAAATATATTGAGGAAGAGGGAGGCATCAACCGTGCCACTGGATTTACAGGGGAATTTCCGTCCTCATTGGCTTGCCAATGCCTACCTCATTGACTTAAATCAGATAATCTATGTGAATGACCCATCACAATGCTCAATGCCAATAAGGGCTCAAAAATACTACCTATTATTTCTATTCCTAACGCCTTCAAAAAATCACTTATTATAAAGCTGGTCACTGTACAAGTTAACCCCTAGGGGGCGCTCAAAGCCTTCCCTTCTTTCCCGCTCCTGCTCTTCCCACAGGAGACCTCAAATTTAGATGCAGGACAAAATAGACACAATGGCAACCGAGTCCTCTATGGTAAAGGTGGAAAAATGCAGTGAATGCAGTGGATGTCAGACTTCAGTGAGGATAAGAATTGCCCAAGGGGCTTGTTAGGATGGAAATCTACAGCAGGCCCAGCCACTGGAGAATCTGATTAAGTACACTGAGAGGGGACCTGAGAATCTGCATTTTCCCACTCCAGGTGATTCCAGTATATCTAGTCGGCTGCACAATGGGAGAAAAAGAAAGTCAGCTGGCCTGTAGCAAATATTTCGTCTGCTCTTTTTAGAACCGTAGAATAATTTTTGCCTCTCTTTTGGCTCTTTTCTCCCATGCAGCCAATGAGTGAGCCAACCCTGGGACTTCTTGTAGATGGCGCGGTCCTAACAGGACCAGGATGGTTCTACAGAATGCAGGCCTGGGGTGAGTGGTTGGCTCAGCTCTTATTCTGTCCTCCTCAAAGGACACAGCATGGGGCCTCCCAGTCCTCATCTGGCCCCCAGGTCTTATTGTTGTTTTGATAACATTAAATTTATGCTCAATGTTTACAACTCAGACTTCCTGCTTCTCTGGGACAATAAGAAGAAAATTGCCACCGTCTCCTTCCTTCTTTACCCCCGAAAAGTCGAAGCCAAGGGTCCATTGCAATTTATCATCATAATTACACTTATCTTTTCCTCAATGAACTATTTCTTTGAAAAATAAAGATATAACAAGAGGGGTTTTAATGTCCTGAAAATCAATTTTCTTTTTTTCTTTTTAGATTTTATTTATTTGACAGAGAGAAACACAGCGAGAGAGGGAATAGAAACAGGGGGAGTGAGAGAGGGAGAAGCAGGCTTCCTGCCGAGCAGGGAGCCTGATGTGGGGCTCGATCCCACTGAGCAAGGAGGCTGATGTGGGACTCCATCCCAGGACCCTGGGATCATGACTTGAACCCAAGGCAGCCGCTCAACGACTGAGCCACCCAGGCGCCCCCCAAAATAAATTTTCTTATACCAGCCCCTTTTTCTCATATTATTTGTGTGGCTTCTCTAGGCACTTAATCTTGTTATCTCTGGCCTAGCTCTATCCAGAGGTGGAAAAGCTGTCCTTATATTAAAAAATAGTCTGGAATATTATTCAGTCATAAAAAGGAGTGAACTGCTAACATACACAATAAAATGAATGAATTTCAAAAATTGGAGGTTTCCTGCGTGGTGCAGTCAGTTAAGCATCTGACTCTTGGTTTTAGCTCAGGTCCATGATCTCTGGGTCATGAGATTGAGTCCCACATCAGGCTCTGTGCTCAGTGGGGAGTCAGCTTGGAGTTTCTCTCTCCCTCTGCCCCTCCTCCTGCACTCTCTCATTCTCTCTCTTTCTCAAATAAATAAATAAATCTTTTAAAAAATTGACTGAGCAAGAAAGTCAGACACGGAAGTGTAATAATGTGTATTTCCACTTACATGAAATTCTAGAAAAGGCAAGACTAATCTGTAGTAAAAAGGAGAACAGTGGTTTCCTGGGGTGGAGATTGGCTGCAAAGGGCATGTTTGGAAAGATGGAAATGCTCTGTGTCTCAAACACAGTGGTGCTTGTACATGGGACCATACATTTGTTAAAACTCATCCAATTGTACGTTTTAAATAAGTGCATTTTATTGTATGACAATGTTATCCCATAGAGTTAATTTTTTAAGGTTTCCTAATAGGGGGATGCGTGGGTGGCTCAGTCAGTTAAGTGTCTGCCTTTGGCTCAGGTCATGATCCCAGGGACCTGAGATGGAACCCCATATCAGGCTCCTTGCTCAGTGGGGGGCCTGCTTCTCCCTCTGCCTGCTGCTCCCCCCTTGCTTGTGCTCCTTTCCTCTTGCTCTCTCTCTGACACATAAATAAATGAATGAATAAATAAATAATCTTAAAGAAAATATGAAGTTACCTAATAGAGTTGCACCAGGAAAGATGTGGAATTAAAGTAAGCCCTTGCCTGGAGTTCTTTTTTGCCTGTCACTGTGGATCACAGTCAATGGCAGGGCAGAATTCAAGGCCTTAAGATTCGTAAACATGGTGGCCAATTTTTAAATCTCCTAGACATAGAAATGGTATTTGGCACTGGCCAGCAGATCTAGATGAGTTGGCAGAAGGGATTGCAGATGTGGGCACAAGTTCTCAGGGGACTTTCCATGGAGTTGCATTCAGACAGAGCTCAGGGCTTCCCCGGGGAGAGGGCCGAGGAACCTAGACAAAGCATTGGCAGGAATGCAGTGTCTTGTCTTCCTCTTCCTCCTTTCCTCTCTCCCCTCTTCCTATCCCTTCTTCTTCACTGTACTCACTTAGTAATCTCAACCTACAAAAGTACTTTTCATAGCTATTGGGTGACATTCCATGTGGTGGGAGTGGAATCTGGGGTTGGCAACCCTTATCATTCTCCTCTAGGGACAGAGCAGGCTCACCTCAAAGTACACAGGACATTGGTGTGTAGGCTCTTCATTTGATTGTACCTGGCGCTGGTGGCAAACATCTCTTTTATCTCCCCCTGTGTTTCTTAGGATTATGGATAAAGCATTTAGGATATGCAAGATGGGGCATCTTTATGGCCGAAGAACCCAACAGAACCCTCTGTAAATTGAGACCTCGAGTGAGTGCAGTTACTTGGGGGTAGAAACAGGTGCTGTGGGCACCCAACCCATCTTCTCTTGCCCTTTCCACTTCCTTGTAGGCTGTCTGATTTCACCTGAAGCACTACATTTCTTTCCTAAGGTTTTCCAAAGTGGCTGTACCACTGTGCATTTCCAGCAGCGGGATCTGAGACTCCAGTCGCCCCCACCCCCATCCCTGCCAACACTTGGAGTTATTGGGTTCTTTCGTTCTTTTTTTTTTTTTTTAAGCTATTCTGTTAGGTGTAGTGTAGTGTCGTTTTATCATCATGGTTTATCATCATGGTTTTATTTGCATTTCCCTAATGACTAATGATGTTGGGCATCTATCATGTGGCTTCTTGGCTCTGCACGTATCTCCTTTAGTGAAGTGTCTGTTCAAATCTTCGCTCATTAAAAAAAAAAAATTCTGTTGTTCATTTTCTTATTGTTGAATTTTGATAGTTCTTCGTATATTCTGGATACAAATTTTTTCTCAAATAAGTCATTTGCAAATATTTTCCCCCAGTCTGTAGCTTCTCCTTTCATGCCTTCAAGAGGGTCTTTCCCAGAGCAAAACTTCTGCATTTTTATGAAGTCCAGTTTATCAATTTTATTTCCTTTATGGCTTGTGCTTCAGGTGTCCCATCTATGACCCATTTTCTTTCTTTCTTTTCTTTTTTTTTTTTTTTTTGGTTAAACTTTTCACAAAGTTGTATTTTTATTTTTTATTTTTTTAATTTAATTTAATTATTTTTAAATTTCTTTTCAGCGTAATAGTATTCATTGTTTTTGCACCACACACAGTGCTCCATGCAATACGTGCCCTCCTTAATACCCACCACCTGGCTCCCCCCAACCTCCCACCCCCCACCCTTTCAAAACCCTCAGGTTGTTTTTCAGAGTCCATAGTCTCTCATGGTTCACCTCCCCTTCCAATTTCCCTCAACTCCCCTCTCCTCTCCATCTCCCCATGTCCTCCATGTTATTTGTTATGCTCCACAAATAAGTGAAACCATATGATAATTGGCTCTCTCTGCTTGACTTATTTCACTCAGCATAATCTCTTCCAGTCCTGTCCATGTTGCTACAAAAGTTGGGTATTCATCCTTTCTGACGGAGGCATAATACTCCATAGTGTGTATGGACCACGTCTTCCTTATCCATTCGTCCGTTGAAGGGCATCTTGGTTCTTTCCACAGTTTGGTGACCATGGCCATTGCTGCTATAAACATTGGGTTACAGATGACCCTTCTTTTCACTACATCTGTATCTTTGGAGTAAATACCCAGTAGTGCAATTGCAGGGTCATAGGGAAGCTCTATTTTTAATTTCTTGAGGAATCTCCACACTGTTCTCCAAAGTGGCTGCACCAACTTGCATTCCCATCAACAGTGTAAGAGGGTTCCCCTTTCTCCACATCCTCTCCAACACACATTGTTTCCTGTCTTGCTAATTTTGGCCATTCTAACTGGCGTAAGGTGGTATCTCAATGTGGTTTTAATTTGAATCTCCCTGATGGCTAGTGATGATGAACATTTTTTCATGTGTCTGATAGCCATTTGTATGTCTTCATTGGAGAAGTGTCTGTTCATATCTTCTGCCCATTTTTTTATATGATTATCTGTTCTGTGTGTTTTGAGTTTGAGAAGTTCTTTATAGATCCTGGATATCAACCTTTTGTCTGTACTGTCATTTGCAAATATCTTCTCCCATTCCGTGGGTGGCCTCTTTGTTTTGTTGACTGTTTCCTTTGCTGTGCAGAAGCTTTTGATCTTGATGAAGTCCCAAAAGTTCATTTTCGCTTTTGTTTCCTTTGCCTTTGGAGACATATCTTGAAAGAAGTTGCTGTAGCTGATATCGAAGAGGTTACTGCCTATGTTCTCCTCTAGGATTCTGATGGAGTTCTGTCTCACATTGAGGTCTTTTATCCATTTCGAGTTTATCTTTGTGTACGGCGTAAGGGAATGGTCGAGTTTCATTCTTCTACATAGAGCTGTCCAATTTTCCCAGCACCATTTATTGAAGAGACTGTCTTTTTTTCCACTGTATATTTTTTCCTGCTTTGTCGAAGATTATTTGACCATAGAATTGAGGGTCCATATCTGGGCTCTCTACTCTGTTCCACTGGTCTATGTGTCTGTTTTTATGCCAGTACCATGCTGTCTTGGTGATCACAGCTTTGTAGTAAAGCTTGAAATCAGGTAACATGATGTTGCCAGTTTTATTTTTGTTTTTCAACATTTCCTTAGCAACTCGGGGTCTCTTCTGATTCCGTACAAATTTTAGGATTCTTTGCTCCAGCTCTTTGAAAAATACTGGTGGAATTTTTATCAGAATGGCATTAAAAGTATAGATTGCTCTAGGCAGTATAGACATTTTAACAATGTTTATTCTTCCGATCCAAGAGCATGGAATTATGACCCATATTCTTAACACAAGATCATGAACTTGAATCAGTGCCTAAGTGTTTATGATTCATTTTGAGTTAATTTTTATAAGATAGAGAAATAAAGCAGGATTCATTCATTTGCATTTTGATGCTTCTTCCTATTATTTTTTAAATAATAAATTTCAGGTAAAGTCCTTTTCAATCATTACATTGCTTGTTTTTCCTTTCTTTGCTTTCTAGGCATAGATAACATTAAGGTTTTTGTGAGAATCCTTCTGATCCAGCATTTACACATTTGGGTATATAGCTGGAAACTAAATATGATATTGTATTTTTTTTTTTTTACTTTTTTAAAAGACTTATTTATTTGGGAGAGAGAGAGTGTGTGGGCAGGAGGAGGGACAGAGGGAGAGAAAGAGAGAGAATCCCCAAGCAGAGCCGGAGGCAGGTCTTGGTCCCAGGACACCAACATCATGACCTGAGCTGAAATCAAGAGTCAGCCGCTTAACCAACAGAGCCACCCAGGTGTCCCCGTACTGTATTTATTTTAACATGTTTTTGAGATCTAGCTATCTTGATACATGTAGATACAGTTTATTCTTTTACAACTGCCTTGTAATATTGCCCCACATGAGGACACCTCCTTTTAAGTATCCATCTCTATATTAATGGACATTGCAATGGAATCCAGCTTTTCACTAGTATGAACACTGCTACAGTAACCATTCTTGCTCACATCCTTTGTGTCCATGTAAAAGTTTCTCTAGGGTATATACAATAAATTCAACTTTTAGGTGTTAGAATGTATGCTTTATTACTAAAATGGCTGAATTCAGTGCACTGATCACAGCACGGTATGATTTAAAATCTCACATCTTCACCAAGTCACAAGTCTCTGAAACTATTGCCAACCTGGCAGATACGAAATTGTTTCTTTAAAAAAATTTGCATTCAGGGGTGCCTGGGTGGCTCAGTTGTTCTAGGTCTGCCTTCGGCTCAGGTCATGATCTTAGGGTCCTGGGATCCAGTCCTGCATGGGGCTCCCTGCTCGGGGGAGCCTGCCTCTCCCTCTCCCACCCTGCGTGCTTGTGTTTCCTCTCTCACTGTCTTTTTCTCGGTCAAATAAATAAATAAAATCTTTAAAAACAAATTGTGTGCTTCCCAAACCCCCTAAAAAAATTTGCATTAACCTGATTACTTGTGAAGTCAGGCATCCTTTCGTTTATTTTTATGGGTTTTTTTTTAATTGAAACATGAATGACACACTAGTTTCAGGTGTGTAACATAGTAATTTAACAACCTTAAAGGTATGCTGAGCACAGCATAGCTACTATCTGTCAGCTTCCCTTACAACGTCTATCAATCTTTTCTGAGTTGGCCTTTTCTCTATGTCTCCTCTTCACATGAATTTTAAGTTTTGATAAAGATATGTATCAGTGGGCGCCTGGGTGGCTCAGCGGGTTAAAGCCTCTGCCTTCGGCTCAGGTCATGATCCCAGGGTCCTGGGATCGAGCTCCGCATTGGGCTCTCTGCTCAGTGGGGAGTCTGCTTCCCCCTCTCTCTCTGCCTGCCTCTCTGCCTACTTGTGATCCCTGTCTGTCAAATAAATAAATAAAATCTTTAAAAAAAAAGATATGGATCAGTATTTTCTATGTAGAGCATTGTGTATCTTGTTTAAGAAATTGTTTTCTACTCTCAGCTTATAAAAATACTTTTCTATACTTTCTCAATTTTGGACCATATCTAGTTCTTCAGTCGAGTCCTTTCCCCACACATTAAGTCGATAAAACTTTCATATAACGAAGCACACAACTCATAAGCATATGGTTTGATTGGTTTTGACAAATACACTCATGTGATCCATACCTCAGTCAAAATATAGATCATGTTTATGACTATAAAATTCCCTTGTATCTCCTCCCAGTCACCTCCTATCCCTTCCCTGACACCACCACTGTTCTGATTTTTTTTTC
Organism: Martes martes; assembly: GCF_963455335.1. Classification (NCBI taxonomy): domain Eukaryota; kingdom Metazoa; phylum Chordata; class Mammalia; order Carnivora; family Mustelidae; genus Martes; species Martes martes. The sequence continues at coordinate 18,463,672 of NC_137900.1, read as the reverse complement.
TACCATGGATTAGATTTGCCTGTTTTAGATGTTCATATGAATGAACTCATCCAATATATACTCTTTTGTGTCTGGCCTAACTTCTTTCATTCAGCATGATCATCGTGAGATTTATTCATGCTGCACGTTTCAGGAGTCCCTCACTGTTACCACTGAGTATTTGCATCGCATGGACATACCACCATTTGTCCTGCAGGTGGACATTTGGGCTGATTCCATTTGGGGGATATGATAAATGAATTTGATGTGAACATTCCCGTACAAGGCTTTCTGTGGACTTATTCCTTCTCTTCCCTCAGATATGTAGGAGTGACCCTGCTAGATAGCCACTTGAGTTTTAAGTTGACAGGTGATGCTCACTGGGCAGCTAGCGTAGAGGGATCGATTGCCCTTGGTGAATAGAAACCATGAAGCTTTTCTTTTTCTTCTTCTTTGGTGTTTCTGCCTGTTCCTCATCAGTCTCACTCCCCTTCAATCTCATCAAGGTCAACAGCTTTAAAAGCAATGTGATTCTAGGTTATGAGACATTTATTGGAGTCTGAGAACACTACTTCAGCTTGGAAAACACTATTTTATAAGGGCAACAGTTCTTAAAATTTTGCAGAGAGAGCAGAACCTATTTTTCAAATGAAATATTCTGAGAAGCCCTAGTATATAAAAAATTACTTTAAAAATATTTTATTTATTTATTTGAGAGAGAGCAAGAATGAGAGAAATCACAGAGGGAGAGGGAGAAGCAGACCTCCCGCTGAGCAGGGATCCTGATGCAGGACTAGACCCCAGGACCCTGAGATCATGACCTGAGCCAAAGGCAGACGCTTAACCACCTGAGCCACCCAAGTGCCCCAGAAATACTTTTTTAAAATGAAGCTGCTTTAGTTTTATGGGCATGCCTCTCTGCTTGTGCCCGATGTCCCCATCCTTGCTAACTAAGCAACTTCTTAATTTCTGTAGCATTTTTTGAAAAAATTTGTTCTCAGTGGTCAATCTTCTTGTCTTGTTTAAATTGTATGGATATGGGTGTTGGTCTGTGGCTGTGACTTTTTTAAAAAGATTAATTAATTAGTTGGTTTTTTAATTTATTTTAGAGATTGAGTGTGTGTATATGTGAGTTGGGGGAGGGGTAAGAGGGAAAGAGTCTCAAGCAGACTCCCCACTGAACTTGGAGCCCAATGTGGGGCTTGATCTCATGACCCTGAGATCATGACCTGAGCTGAAATCAAGAGTCAGATACTTAACCGAATGAGCCACCCAGGCACCCCATGGCTGTGACATTTTATATGTTCAGTTAATAAGTTCATAATACACCTGAGAAACTTCAATCTTCATTCTTTTTTTTTTTTTTTTTACCTGGGAGACTTTAAATTAGAATTCTCTAACTTAGGAGATTCTGAAAAGCTGCTCAATTCTAATGAAAGAATACTTCACTATAGCTATTTAAAGAAGAAAACTGGGCAACTTCATGGGATCACTCTAGCATTTTTAGTGATATAAAGGAATTGAACTGATAATGAGGCATGTGTGTGTGTGTGTGTGAGAGAGAGAGAGAGACAGAGACGGAGACAGAGAGAGACTAAGCTACCTAATACTGTAATGTCACATTTTAAAAATATAGTATGTTGTTATCTAAATATTGCTGTAAAATCTAATCATGTTGAGGTGGTATTTTTTTTGCTTTTTTTTTGTTTGTTTGGTAGCAGTAGATTAGAAAGAGACCAGGGGAACTTCCTTTGTGTAGTGCATAATCTGATTTAAAGGGAGGTTGTGTCTCATTTTAGATAATTCTGCAGCTCCATGAAAGCATCATTCACATATGGACAGGTGGCCTCAGCTATCCATGTCATTGGTCCCAATAAGAGGACTGATCATTTGGATTAGAAAGCTGTTCTCCTCTCCAGTTCAGCTGGTATTCCTTTGGGGGGTGGGGAGGTAGCAATCATGTCAGCTCTAGTTGGTCTATCGTGCAGCTGGGTTAATCCAGGAAAGATGGACATGGAGGGGAATTCTGGCCTCATGTGCAAACCCCTGGGGAACACTCAAACCTCTGTGTCTTCCCTCACCACTTCCCTGTTCTCCTTAAAGGGGAGATGTCAGGTATAGGATGCCAACAAAATGGACACTAAGGATCAATTTAAGCTACTGTACTAAGGAGCAGAGTCCTGATGCGAGGAGGAGAGGGACTATAAATAAAATAGAAGTGAGACAGAAGCCTGCTTGGGCCTCTTTGGGAGTGTTTCATGTTCTTTCTCTCTTTCTTTGAACTCATAAACTGGCCCCTTACCTCCTCCTTCCGCTTAAAAGCAGGGGTCCCCATCTTTGAAGGCAACACAAGCATCAGAGCTGGGCCTACAAGCAGCTGAGGCCTTGCAGGGAGGAACAAGTCCTGTGGCTCATGCATAGTCCATCCTAGCTTAAGAGTCTGTGAGGACAGAGACACCTTGCACAGGGAGCTGTGGTCACAACAACCACTGGTGTTCCAGATCCTGCCTCTGCTCCCACTCGGTTCCAGTGCAACACAGCTTCTGACCCTTCAATTGCCTCTCTTCTTTCTCTTGTTTCTTGTTCTCACCTTGGCACTTGCTCATTTGCCTCAATTTCCCTGACTTGCCCCTCTGTATTCTTGAATGACCCGAGTTTGGACTCACACTTCTTGTTCAGCCCTTTCTTGTAAATTCAGGAAGCTTCTTTAATTCTAGTTTGTTCCCCTAACCCAGACCCCAAATGCTGGCATGAATGAACCTGGATGGATGCCTCCCTTTGCCGACTGACTCTTCTTGATTTGGGTCCCAACATCAAGAGACTGAAAATTCCCGTGACAATTTGAAGTACATTTTGAAAAACAAGCACTGTTCTTGTCCTTAGAGGATTATAATAACACAGAGACAAAATACACTGAGTATGACATTAGCAAAATTATGTAAAGCATTATTATTCATGTTAAGTCTAATTTGGTTCACGAATGCTGGGGCTATCTAAATTTATTTATTGCCTTGGAATAAAATATCTAAAATTACTTGCATATTTAAGTAAATTTGCATGGTGGTAGCATTTGTTAGAAAAATTGGTCTGTAATTCAAACACATTAAGAAAGGTTAGGTGTACAACAGAAAGGATTATTTGAGAATATATTTCAGGAAGAGATAATTTTCAGGTTTGGATTTAAATTAGGAAGAATGTGAGTCAGCATTCAATTACTAATTCAGTGAAGAGATTGAGATAATATCATTTATGATCATTATTGTGGGAACAGGAAATTTATCGGCATCTAGCCCTTAGATAAATCCCACAGCCCTTAGAATGGAACTAGTAATATTACATGACAGACTTTGTCAAAGTGAAGCTTGAGAATAGTTTCTCCTCCTTCTCCCAAGAACATCAGAGCTACTGATACGGTCTGTAATGATTACTGAGGTGCAATAAGGTGAGAAAAACTAAATTTGCCCATAATTTTTAAGATGCTGCCTACCAAGTTATAGATGCACCACCCCCACATGCCCCTTGAGTTAACTAAATTAATGTATATTCTGAATTTTTGATAAAGTGTCTTCTAATGTTTTTGTGTGGGGATCCAGCCAGACAATGATAACTAACTCCAAATATGATGTTTGTGATACAAGATATTAGCTCCCAGCGCTCTACCAGAAGATTGGAGAGTCGAATCATAGCCTCATGTTCAGCGCCTTTTCAGGTCAGAAGAACTCCAGTAACTCATCCATGAGGTTCCGAATGGCTCATACCAGATTATATCTGAAAATCTTCTCACCATTCAGTTCTTGCTCAAAAAGACTTCTAAATAATGGTTCAAGTTCAACTTGAGGAGGGACACAGTGACCATCTGGACTGGTTTTCCATTCAAATCCCCATTTGATTTCATCCTCTCTTTTAGAATTCTGCAGGGCCTTTGTTAGCTCACCAAATAAACTTTAAGTTGTAGACCAAACACTGGGTTTCAAGTGTCATAAAAAATAAATCAAGTGCTTGAAACCAGAGCAATCTATATATATATATATATATTTTTTTTTTTTTTCAAACACACAGTAGGGGGAGAAAAGAGCGTGCTTGTTTCTCTCTCCCATGCATTTTTTTTTCCACCGATCAGCTTTTTGGTCTGTTTCACTATTCATAGAAATTTGCTTATCAACTTTGATTCTCATTAGAACAATCCGTCTAATCTTTGTAGATCTGCAGTGTCAACCGCCCTTATTTTTCTGACAGCTCAAACAGAACATAAAAGATACTAGCATGTGTTATCTAATTTCCTGATCTTTCTTGTTCTGACATCCTGTAATAATTGCAAAATCATAGTTAAATACCAGTCTGGTGATACTCTTTATTGCTTTTCAGTTTATTGACTTGGTAGTACAAAAAGCATTCCCCTGCCCTCTCTGGCAAATGCATTTGTATACAAAGTAGTCACAGGATGGTAGAATTTTAGAGTAAGACAACAGCTTTCAAAGAGCATTGAGTCCAGTATCTTCATTTCACAACTGTGGAAAATGAAGAACAGAGAATGCAGATGACTTCAGCGTTCTTCAAAATACCCTTTTTGGAATTACGAGAGTTATTAACATCATCTAAACATGACCTAGCTCATTCCTGAATCTCAGCTTTCTGTCCCTTCTCCCCCACATCAAACATTTAATCCATCATCGGGCTTTATCCATTTTACCTATTGGCACTTCCCAAATTTGTCTCTTCTCTCCATTTCTAACAGTACTACCATATTTTAGGTCTTCATTGCTTTGAAGATACAGTCCAAACTGCTTAGCATGGTTAAGAGCCCTTTTGCAGGGCACCTGGGTGGCTCAGTGGGTTAAGCCACTGCCTTCGGCTCAGGTCGTGATCTCAGGGTCCTGGGATCGAGTCCCACATCGGGCTCTCTGCTCAGTGGGGAGCCTGCCTCTCTGCCTACTTGTGATCTCTGTCTGTCAAATAAATAAATAAAATCTTTAAAAAAAAAAAAGAGCCCTTTTGCAGGCTTAACCTTGTGATCTTTTTGCCTTTTTGAAGATTTTATTTATTTATTTGACAGAGATCACAAGTAGGCAGAGAGGCAGGCAGAGGGGAGCAGGCTCCCGCCGAGCAGAGAACCCTATGCGGGGCTTGACCCTGGGATCACGACCTGAGCCGAAGGCAGAGGCTTTAACCCACTGAGCCACCCGGGCCCTCCCCACCCTTTTTAAAAGTATTTATTTATTTATTTATTTATCTTTTTGCCTTTTTGTCTTCACTGCCTTCTTTCATCCTCTGACCCAACAAATGATAAACTACTTGCAGGTCTATGAATAGACTGTATTTTTTCTCCTTTCTAGTTCCTTACACTTATTGCCTTCACGTGCATTTGCTTATTCTTCCCCCCTACTCATGTCCATTTACCTGACTAGGGATTATTCATCCATTAGATCTTTGCTACATTATCCCTGCCCCTCAGCCCATTTTGAGTCAAGGCCCTTTTATGTATTCTTACCATACCCGTATTTCTCAACATAGTCTTTTGCTCTTCTGGTATTCAGAACACTGTATTCTAATTGTCAGGTAGTTTATTAGGATCCGTGTATAGACTGTAATTCTTTGAGGACGAAGATTGGTATGTTGTGAGTTGTTACATCTCCAGAACCTAACCTTGTACCCAGCTAAGAAAAAAAAAAAGTAGGTGTTCAATAAAGAATAATAACAACAGCAGCAATAATAATAGCTGTGTTTTTATTGTTATTGGTTTTTTGTGTTAGACATTGCACTAAATTTGTTTCTTGCATGATCAGTATTTCTTCCATGATGGTTAATTTTATATGTCATTTGGGCTAGGCCAGAGCATCCAGATATTTGGTTAAACATGTCTGGATGTTCCTGTGAAAATATTTTTTGGATAAGATTAACACTTAAATCATTAGACTTCAAGTTAAGCAGATTACCCTCCATAGTGTTGGTGGGCCTCATCTGATCAGTTGAAGGCATTAAGGAGAAAGACTGACACATTCCTCAGAAAGACAGCATTCTGTCAGCAGACTGCTGTTGGACTCAAGCTGCAGCATCAGCTTTCCCCTAGGTTTTGCCAGCTGGCCTTCCTGGCAGACTTTGGACTCATCAACCTCTATTCTATAATCATGTAAGTCAATTCCATAAAATCTCTCCCCCACCCCTCTCTACACACACACAGGTGCATATGTGTGCACATGTGCTTGTCCTACTGGTCCTCTGGTCCTGTTTCTCTGGAGAACACTAATACACTTTCCAATAGCCTTATGATGAAAGTAGTATTTTCATTTAGAAATGAGGAAATAGAGGGGCGCCTGGGTGGCTCAGTCTGTTAAGCGACTGCCTTTGGCTCAGGTGATGATCCCAGGGTCCTGGGATCGAGGCCTGCATCGGACTCCCTGCTCAGCGGGCAGTCTGCTTCTCCCTCTGCCTACTGCTCTGCCTACTTGTATTCTCTATCTGTCAAATAAATAGATAAAATCTTTTAAAAAAATTTAAAAAAAAATGAAATGAGGAAATAGAACCACAAAGAAGTCAATCAGTTAACTGTCCAAGGTTATTTATCTAGTAAATAGAGAAACCCAAGTCTTGAGTCAAAGTCTGCTTGACCATGAAACGACAAAAAACTGACCATAAAATTCATGATCTTAACTACACTATTTGAGGGATAAATGAATAATTAAATGAATGAATCATCAGATAATTGAAACTGGCTCATTCTTTATGTAGACATCACAAGTAGTTAAATGTAATATTTCTATCTGAAATAGAGCTTCAGCATCATCTAATCACTTGATCTCTTATTTCACTGACAAGAAAACTGTTGAAAAATTCACTGTTGTTATCCAATTGGTGAATGAGTTGGGAATTATGAAATCCAGCTCTCTGGAGGGTTAATATTGGAATCTTTCCACTATGTGAACATAGTCTCTTCCACAGCATTTGGTCATTGACTCCAACTTTCTATAGAAAATAGAGGATGTAAGCAATGTCCCTGGGGCAGAATCCTGGAGCCACCATGCTACCGGGACCACCTTTCCTTCTCCTCTCCCCAAAAACTATATGACCCAGAGCACTAATGCATGTGAATTTCAAGTCTAGTTGATGTATCTCTCAGACTGTAGTATAGTTTAATCATCTGGGGCAAAACAATGGGATAAATAAAAGGAAGCAATTTGATGATGTGACGTTGAACGTTTCATTGAACTCTTGGGCCAGAGCTGGGAGCTTCTCTCTTTCATCTTCCCATAGCCCCCTGAGAATAGAACTGTGTAATTTCAGCCATTACAAAGGCTTTTAATCCTTTGTGGACCATTAGGTTAATGATACTTAATGGTGCCTGTGACATTTTCATATCTGTTCAGTAAATACTTGTTAAATAAATGATGTGTGCCTAGTCAGGAAGGATGATGGAGCTTATAAATTGATAGGGATTTCAGTTTGGAAGATGAGCTCACCTCAACTTCCCATATTTGTCTTTTCCTTCACAGCTAACCAACATGAGTGCCTTGAAACTGCCTAAATGTGTATTTCTAGAGGGAGCTGAGAAGGGCAGGGGGAGAAGGAAAAAGAGAATCTATTTTTTTTTAAGATTTTACTTATTTATTTATTTGAGTGGGAGGAGAGAGAGAGAGAGAGAAGAGGGAGGGAGAGGGAAAGGCACAAAATCTCAAGCCGACTCCACACCCAGTGGGGAGCCTGACAGGGACTCAGTCTCACAACCCTGAGATCATGATCTGAACCAAGACCAAGAGTCAGCTGCTTAACCCACCGAGCCATCCAGGGGCCTCTAGCTGCCTGAATATTAATGAGAACTCATGAAGATAGATCAGGACAGTCATACTCCCTACCTTCAGGGAGCATCCTATGTGATATTTTCTTCCTGCTCAGTCATTTCAGTGTTAGTTTTTATGATGGAATGAGACTTCTGGTCTTTATGTTTAAGAGATCATGTAAGTTGGGGCGCCGGGGTGGCTCAGTGGGTTAAGCCTCTGCCTTCGGCTCAGGTCATGATCCCAGGGTCCTGGGATCGAGCCCCACATCGGGCTGTCTGCTCGGTGGGGAGCCTGCTTTCTCCTCTCTCTCTGCCTGCCTCTCTGCCTACTTGTGCTCTCTCTCTGTCAAATAAATAAATAAAATCTTAAAAAAGAAAGAGAGATCCTGTAACTAGAGCAGGAACAACAAGATGCAATTAAGAAAAGAAGAAAATTGATAGCAGCTTATACTCTGGTGCTCAAAACAGAAACCACCTCAGGGAAGATTTTGTCTTTCCTTTAGGAAGATACCTCAATGTGTCTCCTGGTGATGGAAGAGAGGGGCCAGGCTGGCAGGGATGGAAGATACTGAGTAATGGGGGCCCAGTTCCTCTGCATGATAAGGTAACAGTGATTTGGGGGGGTGGGGCTGTCTTCTCTGGTGCTTTGAGGGAAATAATGGGGACAAAGGTCTACATAGGAATGACAGGTTCTACCACACAGCCAGCACAGTGGTTGACAGGACTGTGAAGAGTATCTGCCTGAAATAGCTTCTGTAGAGCAGAAAAGGGAAAATATTTTAAGACAAGTGATATCTGCTCTCAATTTTTGTTTCTTTTTCTGAGGTATAAGTCACCTCCTTTATCCCTAACCTTTAGTAAAATTTGAAGCACACGAGAGCATGATGATAAGGGTGCCTCAGGGCATGAAGGAGAGCGAGTGAAAGTCACGGGAAACCAAGAGCTGCTCAGAAGTCAGCAGAGGACATGGAGGGGAGGCCAGAGCAGCAGTTCAGAGGGAAAACGTGACCACGTGGCCCTGGGAAGCACTCCCCAGAATCTGAGAAGGGAGGAGATATGGCCACTAGTCAGGGGAAGGCTTCGGGTGTAACCAAGTGTTGCCTGGGATTCCTGGAGAAACGGAGGCCATTCTGTTTGGATAAGAACACAAACATCAGTTAAGATGATGATCGCACTTCGAGGCACAACTCTTGGTCATTCTGTACCTGTCTCCATTCCAGAGCAGTGCTGAATAAATAAATAAACCAACAAACGAATGAATGAATGCCTGTGGCTAAGAAGAGAAGAGGAAAGAGGAGGCAAGGATTCCAACTGGGTGAGCTCTGCAGAGAGTCTTTTCTACCCACTCAAAATTACACTGTAAGATGGTTGAAAGAAGTAGAGCTAAAATACTTTCCACAGTGTTTAGCACAAATTAGGCACACAGAGAATCCTACTATTGTATTAAATATTATCATTTCTAAAATAATAACAGCAACTTGACCTCCTAAGCACAAAGAAGATCGAGGGAGTAAGAAAAAATTTTTCTTTGCTTCTTTCTAGGGCCTCCCCCCCCCACTTTTGGACAATTAACTAAAATTAAAAAGTAAAGAAACTGCTTTTGAGTATCAGGTGAGGGTGAGTTTTGATTTCAGTTTCTGTGAGTCCCTGTTAGATGCACCTGTCCTGAGTTAGGGCCATTAGCCTCGTCTTCTCTAGACCAAATCATCTTGGTTCACGTAGGCATTGTTTTTTTTTTTAAGATTTTATCCATTTGACAGAGAGAGATCACAAGTAAGCAGAGAGAGAGAGGGAGAGAGAGGGGGGGGGGGGAAGCAGGCTCCCTGCTGAGCAGAGAGCCAGATGCGGGACTCGATCCCAGGACCCTGAGATCATGACCCGAGCCGAAGGCAGTGGCTTAACCCACTGAGCCACCCAGGTGCCCCAGGCATTGTTTCTTTTGCATTTCTACTCCACTTCTCTCTTTGTTGGGGTTATGATGGTAGCCAACCTTTCCAATTTAGCTTGAACAGCTATTAAATCTCGTCCATTAAAATTCACTTCCCCACAGAGTTAAAGGGTAATTTTCTGCACAAACCTCTTAGGGTTGTTACAACAATCAAATTAAAGAAAGTGTGAAGAAGGCTTTTTGCAGGCTGCTTTGCAGGAAGGGGAGAGAAATAGATTGGAACATGGCATTTAGGATCAAAATTCCTCTTTACGCAGAGCCTTCTGACTGCTTCCTTTGCACTCCGTGCCTTGGTTTTCTTGTTTGTAAGATAATAATCCTAACTACCATTTACTGGATGGCTTCCATCCCACTGACTAAATTTTGACCATGGTACATGATCTCTATATATCATTAGACTCCCACAGTCATTCTAAGAAACATAATTTTGTTTTCTTCCAGTTTACAGTGAAGAGACTGAGGGTCAGAGAGTAAGTAAACTAAATCACAGGCTATTGACAGTCAAGATTCCAAACTAATTCAGTTGAACTCCAAAAGCCATGCTAAACAAATCGTTGTGAAGACCGAGTGAAATAATCTGTGTGAAAAGCCATTCCAAACTGTAAAGTTGGGTGGTATTCTAAGCAGTTATTATTCTTGTTTAAAAAGGGGTTTAATCCCCAAGTGAAACAGGGAGTTCAGAATTAGCTCTCCATGGGCTGAAGAAAGCCAATCCAAAATAAAGGGGCTTATGTTTTAAGTTAGTTTAGGTAAAGTAACATGAGGAAAGGAGGACTCCAACCAGCTCCAAACTAATCAATTTTGTTGAAGGCAGAAAATCTCTATTACCCCATTTTGTACACATACTGTATTAGACACTGTAGGAAATGAGACTTATCAGGAGAGAGGACAAGCAAATATGAAGAAACACATAGGGACATGCCCAGTAGAGCAAGGTTTTCTGGAGCCTGGCACACACAGTGAAGCTGATTTGAAGCTTGTGGATTTATCATCAACGATGTCTTATGGAGAATTCCAGAAGGTTTTGAATAAAGAGGGTTTAGTGTGAAAAATGGTGAGCAGAGCATCGGACACAAGAAATGGTTTGTGTCTCAACACCAGAATGATGAAGGAAGGGAAGAAGAGAATTAGTATTCTTGAGCAACTATGGTGTGCTGGCTATGAAATGTTGACTTTTGGGTTATCTCATATATTCTTTATGACAACCCATGTGGTGAATATGTGTCCATTGGTTTATCTGGGTCTCCTAACAATTATTTATTAAATATTTATTCTGTGCCAGGTGTTGTGTGAGGCATCAGAATACATGATGGATAAGAAAACAGTCAAATGCAAGAAATAGCAAATCTAAACAGGCAGATTTTTTTTTTTAATGTCTCCATTTTAACAATTAGGAAACTGAAGCTTGGGGAAGTTTCATGGTTTGTCCATGTCCACCCAATAAGTTATTGACTGAACTAGTATTAGAACTAAGGTTCACGTCTTAACGTTTTCTCTAGTCATGCACTTGATGTGAGAAAGAATTTATACCCTGGTAAAAGCTGTGATGAATTCCACTTGCTTAATGTGGCCAGGTGGGAAGATTCGGTAACACTCGGTGGTAGTGAAACCAGGGTCCCTCGTGTCATCCTTAGTAACTGTGCTCTGAAAGCACATTATGAAATACCTTCCTAATGAAGATATTTTTAAAATTCTGCTTATTTATTTGCTATATATTTTTACTAATCTGTAGTGTTACCTGGAAACGTTGCCTGAATATCATGGGTCAAGTGAGTTACTAGCACCCAAGAGATGTGGGGTTTAAAACTTCTTTTTCTGTTTCTGAGAGAGGATGTAGAACTACATGGCTCTAAACTGACTCAACTTGGAGAAGTGTCTTGAGGGGAATAAAAAACTTGCAGTCATGGTCCTGGTAAACAGGCTCCTTTGAATGTGAGTGACAAACTCAATTCATTATACACTGGGGGATAAATGGTTAAGTTATTTGCACACATAACTGGGAGATCAGAGGTCAATCAAGAGACTCAAGTAGATGTTATGGGAAATCTTTTTCTCCACCGCACACTCTTCTTTTCTCTCCAGGGCTTTAATCTTTCAAATTTTACATTTTGGAATTTCCCTCCAGTGGGGAAATAGCATGGCCCCCGCTCGCATATTCACAGCTCTACATCCTCACATAGCAAATCTTATGGAAGAACTCTGCTTGGCCCTGCTAGTATCACGTGCTTACGGCTGGACCAATCGCTATCATCTGGGTAATGCTGGGGTCATGACTGGTCAGGCCTGAATGCCAGGCCCGCTACTGTAATGGCTGCTGATTGACAGCATCACTCACATAGTTCAGTGGAGGGGAGAACATCTAAGACAGGATTTCTCTCTCCAAAATGCCATGGCTTTTGAAAATCTGATTTTATTAAAAGCGAAAAATGTCAATAACTTCGATTTATGATATATATTTTCCATTGTGTGTTTTTGTTAATTGTACCAGGGACACAATGCTGTACAATCCAGAGGACATCACGCCCGTTACCTACAATGAGTTAAAATTGAATGAAATGTGAATAGTGCCCCCTGAAGTTGTGCAGTGTAGTTCAGCAGTCCTGAACTAGAATAAAGTCGTTAGAAATTGGTCCGATTGAGGAAATAATAACTGTAAGTAAATAAATAAATGTTATTTAGCTAATTGCTTATACATATTGATCGAACGTGCTAAGTATTTGCAGCTTCAGTCATGTTATTGGTTAACAGCAGTGTCTACCTCATGAGAGCTCTAGAAGGAAGGATTCTCACATAAGTTGTTGTCATGCTTCAGTCCTCATATCAGTAGTTTTCTTCTGACTTAAAAAAACAAAAAAACGAAAAAAACTAGCAACATCCAGCCTTCTTCTGCTTGATGAAATATATTTCCAGGTAGAAAGTAAGCAGAAGAGAATCCCCTTTCCTTTATCTAGAATGCATCATTGTCTTTCAAAATATAAATACTATGCCCACATCTATGTGCTCCAAGGGATTGACTCCTGAAATGGCTACTTGATGGTATTAAGAAAGCAATTAGGGCTGCCCTTAGTTTTTGGTATTTCCAGAACAGATCTTGTAAATAACAACCAGCTCAGAACCAAAGCAGAGGCTGTTCATTTCCTTGAACTTTGTCTCAATCAGTGATGTTAAAAATGGTTAAAAGAAAAATAAAATAAGCTTCATTGCATATCAATATGCAATCACATTAAATCAAATGACTATATGTAGGGCATGAAGGATATGGGGCTTTTATGCCTTTAATAACTTGCTAACAGGGGCGCCTAGGTGGTTCAGTCGGTTAAGCTTTGGACTTGATTTTGACTGAGGTCGTGATCTCAGTATCCTAAGATCTTGCTGGGGTGGAGACAGCTTAAGATTCTCTCTCTCCCTCTGCCTCCCCCGCCCAACCCCCTTCTTGCACTCTCTCATTCCCTTGCTCTCTTAAAATAAATAAATAAATAAATAAACAAATAAATAAATAAATAAAAATAATAATAGTTTGCTAACATGAGAATATGACTTACTTCTGTGGAAAAGAAATTATAGCCCATAAATCACTGACTTTTCATGTATATGTTACTACTGAATACGTGTTTTGATAGTATCTCACAAAAGGAAAATCTTATGACTTTTATGGTAGACATTACAATATGAACGACAGTTTATTCATGACAGCTAGTGGTGGAGTTGGAAAGGGCTTTGGGGCAAATGAATTTCTTCCTGAATTTGTTGACTGAATAGCCATCGTTATTCTTTAGCGTCCTCAACATGTGGCTCTCAGAACCAGTCCATGTATTACCAGTGATGGCATTTCTGCAACATTAGTTGGCTTCCGGCTCTGTTACTTGTAAATCTTTAAAAGCGTTCTTCTTTTTGGCTTGAAAACATTTTGCCTTAGCTCCTGATCTTGCTTGTTCAGCTACCATTGTAGAAACATTCCAGGCCCCTCTTCCTCTGCATCAGATTTTATCTGTTAATAACATGTCAGAGCATGTACTTACTTAGAATGTCATCTTTCCCTTGCAAGCTTTCTGTCAGTATTTTGGTGTCACGGTTGGTCCACAGTTACTCCCGCCCAAATCTGAATGATTAGTTGGATGGTGTATACTCTGAAAACCTAGCCAGAATGTTGAGTCTTTTTAAAAAAAGTATTTGTCTAGTTGATTCACAATCCACTCACACACACTCAAAAATCGGGACATAAACTGCACACCGTTCTTTTTCTAAAGTCTTGGAGAGAGTATCAGGTTAGAGTCTGCTCCCTGGGGCTGCCTTACTTTGTGAAATAGATGCAGTCCAGAATGTTAGAGCCCAAAGTGACCAATGGAGAATGGAAGGCCCAGAACTGTCACTGACGTGTCAAGGTCACACTCCAGTTCCACGCAGAACTAGAATTCAATGTGGTGCCTCCTATCGACTAGATTAATGCTCTTCTTTTTCTGCCCTCTCTTGTTTCCTATATGAATTGGACCTTGAAAATCAGGTATGTGTAAAGATTGATTTAAATCAACCCTCCTCTGTAAAGTAGACAGGGGTAAGTCAAAGGTTACTATGGCTTAGCTCCTGAATTTTATCATTTAATGGTCCATATTTCAGCAAATAATTATCCCTTGATTTTTCTTCCTTTTTAAAAACAAATTTTTATTTTAGAATAGTTTTAGATTTACAGAATTATTGCAACAATAGCACAGAGAGTTCGCATATACCCCATGCCAAATTTCTCTTATTAGTAATATCGTACGGGAGTATGATATATTTGTCACAATTAATAAACAAATACTTAAACATTATTAATTTTCTCTTTAGCATTATAGTTTGGATTTACATTAAGAGAGGTACTCCCATAATATTTTTAGGGAATACATAAATTTCTCTGGAGTGTTAAATGAAAATTATAAGCAAATCATTATTGTTTAAAGTTATTCATATTTTTAAAAGATTTTTTTCATTCAAGAGAGAGAGAAAGAGAGGACTGGGAGGAGCAGAAAGAGAGGGACAAGCACACTCCATGCTGAGCACAGAGCCCCACACGGAGCTTGATCCCAGGACCTCGAGATCCTGACCTGAGCCGAAACCAAGAGTCAGACGCTGAACTGACTGAGCCACCCAGACTCCCCTTATTCATCGTATTCTCTTTTCCAATGGACAACACTCTCATCTATTTGTTCAGCGATTACTTAAATTGTGTTTATTGTGTGCCAGACATGTGTTCTAGTTTCTTTATAGTTAATCCTTATGAGCCTTCTAACATCCCCGCATACTGATATTGTCCTTGAGAGAGGTTAAGTAACCTGCTCAAGGTCACACGGCACAGTGTAGCTCCAGAGTCGTGTTCTCAATCATGCACTACTGTGCTTCAGTTCTAGAAGGCAGAGTCCTTGCCTTGTTCCTGTCTGTAACCCCTCCCCCCATCGGAAAGCGACGTGGTGGATGTATTAGTTGGCTCTGGCTACCTCACAGAGTATTACAGATTAGGTGGCTTCAACAGCTGAAATGTGTTTTCTCTCGGTTCTGGAGACTGGACATCCCAGATGGAGTTGCCAGCAGGGTTGGCTTCTGAGACCTTTCCTCCTGGCTTGCAGATGGCTTTCCTTCTGAGCACATAGCCTTCTGGTGTCTCTTTCTTTTCTTAGAAGGACCTCAGTCCTATTGGGTTACCACCCTGGCCTTATGACTTCATTGAACCTTAATTGAACCTTATCCTCATCAAACGCCCATCTCCAAATGCAGGCACACTAGAGGTTAGGGCTTTAACACGAGGATTTAGAGGGGGCCCAATTCAGTCCATAACACCGGATAATCATCACAAATGTCTAGTAGGCTAAATTGACACTTAAAAATTATGTAATCAGTATCCTCTCAAACACGTAGGGGTCTTTTTTTTCTCTTGCTCTGTTTGGTTTCTGTCCCCCCCGGATGCATGTTTACAATGATGTTACAGCTAGATCCCAGGTCTTTCTATTCTGTAGCGCCATCTTGGTAGTTTATCTTCTTTTCTTTCCAAGTTATTTCCAGGCAACAAGATATTTGCCATTGAAGACATTGTTATTACTGAGCACATTTGTTTTTTTTCTCATAAGCTTTTATAAACACATCATGGTGAAATCAAAGCAGTTAATTTATCATTGCAAAAAAAAAATCATTGTGCTATCATTTTAAGCAACTTGCTTTTGTATTTTAGATCCCAGCTGTTGATTTATTTACTTACTCTCTTTTCTTTGTGTGGCATATTTAAAATTCAGAAGTAATTAAGTGCAGGCAATTCAGAAGCACAAAGATACGTAATATGTGTCATCTTTCTTTGTCACCCCTGCTCCACCCCTAGCAAGTTCTCTCTCCTGAATTAACCACTATTTACAATTAGGTGCGTATTCTTCCAGATTTGTTCTATGCATGGGTAGGTGGATAAATGACAGACAGAAAGATGGATAGATAGGGACGCCTGGGTGGCTTGGTCGGTTAAGCGCCTGATTTTGGCTCAGGTCATGATCTCAGAGTCCTGGGATCGAGCCCCGCATGGAGCCCGGCACTGGGCTGCCTGCTCAGCAGGGAGTCTGCTTGTCTTTCTGCCCCTCCTCCTCCTTGTGTTCTCTCTCTCTCTCAAATAAAGAAAATCTTAAAAAAAAAAAAAAAAAGAAAGAAAGACAGATAGATCCATCCATTCACACCCACAGCTTTCTTTCTCACCTTTACTTTTTATGTTCTTATACACTAATTGTTCTACTTCTTTCTTTTATTCATCAACAATACAAGGTCAAGGTGATGTATGATCACAGAATGATCTTGGGAGGACACAGAGCAGGTTATCTGAAACAGCCCTTACCAAATGCCTGCGGACTCTACCCACATATGCATTTCTTTTTCAGACGCTGAGAACATGTCAGCAGGACCTGCAAGGGAGAAGAAAAGTCTTCGAAATTAAGGAAAGAAAATCAAATAATTGCTTTATCCTGTTCCCCAACACCTTTTCCAAATTTTCCCTGTCTTTAACTCTCTGTGGTTTATGTGTATGTGTATCTAGGCTTTGCTTATTCACAAGTGATTTTTGATTTATACAAATATGCAGCTTGTTCTTGTCTATCACTGAGAGCAGGATAATTCCAGATTCCAGAGCACTCCCACCTTCTGCATGGTATATTGCCATGGTATAGCTGCGATACCAAGCAGTAAGAGCCAAAAAGCTTTTGATTATCACAGTGATGTCTCCCTTAATTTGATTGCTATAAAGCTGTCAGAGAAACTACCTAGAAAACAGAAAAAGAACTTAGCATGGGTAGAAAGTTGAAAGCCATCAACAGATCCTAACATCTTTTCTCTGCTTAACAGCAAGACAATGACTCCTTTGTGGGAATATCCAACCAATTCCCTTCGTCTTTGCTCTACCTGCCCACTCGCCAAAGAGTCCACCTGTCTTTATTTGATTTTATTTTTAAAATTCTATTTATTTATTTGAGAAAGAGAGAGAGAGAGCAAGCAGGGGGAGGGGCAAAGGGAAGGGAGAGAGAGAATCTCAAAATAGACTCCTGCTGAGGGGGAGCCTGATGTAGGGCTTGATCTCACAACCCGAGATCATGACTTGAGCTGAAACCAAGAGTCTGACGCTTGCGCGACTGAGCCACCCAGGCACCCCAAGACCCCAAGAGCCCCCCTGTCTTGCAGAACTCCAGATAGACAGCAAGCCCCCAGAAGAGGAACTGATGAATAAGAATGAGAGTGGCAGCCACTGAAAACAGAAGATTACAGTCAACATTGGAGTGGTTGTTTATGGATCACCAATTTACAAATTACTAAATTAAGCACCTCTCCTCCAAGGTGATGATACCAAGTGATCAACACATTTTTTGAATGATTCCCCTCCCTCTGCAAGAGGGCCCCTGATCATCGCCCTCTTCCATGTTGTTTCTTCTTAACTTCTACTGCTGCTCCTTCTTCTCGTTTATGTAATGTCCTCAGAATTCAACATTCTGCTGAAGCCTACCCCATCCCATGGAGGCATCTTCCTTTTCTAATCTCGTAACCTGAGTTACCCATACCAAGCACTTGCCAACTATTTAGGCATGTCTTGGATATATCTTGTTGTCTTGTAATGCAATTTAATTTTCCCCAATTTTTACTTTTACATTTTTTAACTTCCTAACTATGACATAAACATTCTTAAGGCTTTGTAGTGTGTGTGTTTTAGAAACATCTGACAGTTTCCAACAGGCTTCTTTCAGGACCAGCTCAAAAAAGGACCTTTTCTATGAAGATTTGCCCAAGAAATACAGTGAGACTTATGGTTTTATTTCTCCAGTGTGAACTTGGAGAGTCCCTCTGAAGTGGGAAATGAGAAGAAGCATAACGTTTTCCTTATATGATTAAAGAAGAAGCGCAAGTTCAAGTAGGATGATTCTTGGGCACAAGGGAATGCTAACCCCTAGCAAAAGCATGTTGCAAATGACAAATTCTGATTTAATGGATCACCAGCGGAGGTAACACACAGACAGGCGGAGTTAAAACTGGAGGATGAAGATAGAATTAATGTATTCTGCTGGCACACACACACACACACACAGGGGGTGTCCACTAAAAGGAGAACCTGCTGTTTATCTCAGGGCATGTTTCCATGAACAGCATTATGCTTACAACTAGAACCATTATTTGATTCAGACATGTCTCAGCTAATGCAGTATAACTTTCTCCAGTTTTGATCCCTCTTCATATTTCTTTCTGGTACATAAAATATAAAATCTTAGAAACACATGCATGCTTGTACACATACACAAGAACTCACATACCCCTTGTGTGATTTAATCAAATCGGGATGGGGTTGCTATGATGTTAACACCTTTCACTCCTTAAAATGTGTTTATTCAACTATTAGTTTCATATTTTGGTAAGTAATTTTCTTCCATTGTTTGACAACTTACCTTATTTGGGTATATAATTTCAATGTTTTTCTTTCATCATGGCAAAAAACAATTTTACAGCTTGAAAATTTTTTAATTGCAATTTTTAGTTAAAATATATTTGACGCATAGAACATTGTATAGATTTAAGGGGGACAATATGTTGGTACATTTATATATTGTAACATGATTGTCACTGTAGTAATAGCACCGTTGTCATGACACATCATCATCACTTCTTTTTTTGTGTGTTGGGAATAGTTAAGATCTAGATTCGTAGCAAATCTGATGATTACGATACAATATTTTTGTCTATAACTTTATAGGTCTTTATGATGTAGCTTGTATGTAGAGTAATTCTGTATACATGGAAGTACTCTAAAACACACATCCTACATAATCCCTCCTTCAAATCAAGTTTCTTAAACCTTGTTTAAAAAAAATCTCAAAAAAGCAATGATCGCTTCTATACACTGTTTCTGTCTTTGTTGAACTATAGTTTAAAGGATTCAGTTAATCCTTTCTAATTTTAACTTTAATGTCTCTAAAGATTTGCAAATAACCCTGAAGGCCTGTGACCTGTAAATATTCGTCATTTTTTTCGGACACACACCCAGTTTTGACTTTTGAGAGCTGTGAAGCTGGCATCCAAGATCCAGTCATTTTGCTAGTAAGTGAGATTGGCCTGCGCTCCACTCTTAGGTTTCACCATGACTTCATGGTTCTTCACCTACAAAAATTGCCCTGTGTGGTGAGTCCTGGGATAGTAACACTTCCAAAACCTAGGGCATCTGAGATTCCAAGGCTCTTCTCTGCTTTCTTTTGTTACTGGAGGGTAGGTTCCTTTAGTGAGGACATATCAGGTTTTAGAATTATTGTAAGTTCTTTATTTATTTAAAAGAGAGAGAGGGAGCAGGGGGAGCGGCAGAGGGAGAGGGGGACAAGCAGACTCCCTGCTGAGCAGGGAGCCCAGCGTGGGGCTCAACACCAGGACCCTGAGATCATGGCCTGAGCCGAAATCCAAAGTCAGATGCTCAACCAACTCAGCCACCCAGG
This sequence comes from Martes martes, assembly GCF_963455335.1. Classification (NCBI taxonomy): domain Eukaryota; kingdom Metazoa; phylum Chordata; class Mammalia; order Carnivora; family Mustelidae; genus Martes; species Martes martes. The sequence continues at coordinate 18,444,012 of NC_137900.1, read as the reverse complement.
TGCCCCATATTATTGTTAAGTTCTGATGCTTAGCACACTGTCTGTATATACTGTTGGGAAGCGAAATTCTGGTCCCTTAAATACACACACACAGTGGTCCTCATGCACACATTCACACACATGCACAGACTCCCTCATCATCTTCCTATAATAGAATTATGATTTTAAAAATCATCAGCTCTTTTGGACTCTCTGTGCCTCTGCTTCATTCCATCAGGATGGATCATAGAGAATTGATTTGATCATTACCAGGTGTGATTTTTTTTCTTCTTTTGCACTGATCAGCATGTGGTATGCAGTAGTGGGTTTCCAGTGTGGCTGTATATGAGAACCACCTGGGAAGTTTTGTAAAGCTCCTGCTGCTTAGGCTGCACCCCAGACCAAGTAGTCAGCATCTTTGGGAACAGGACCCAGATATCAGTATTTTAAATGCTTCCCTTGTGATTCCAATGTGCAGCCCACATTGACAACACTGCAGTATAGATTCTCTCACCGCAAGTGAAAAAGAAACCCAAAGACAGACGCTAGATTAAAAAAAAAAGGCAACATCTGGAGTAGTGGAAAGAATGCTGAAGTCAGAACTGGAAAAGTTGGATCTAGGTTTTAACTCTACTGCTTAGAAGCTGTGTGACATCCGGCAGTGTTCCAGCTGTCTAGCGCAGTGTAACAAACCACCCCACCAATCAGGAGCGTGAAGCCACATTCCTGAACATTTCCTTATTCTCAGAAACTCCAGGGTTAGGAATTCCAAAAGTGCATTGCTGGCAGGACTTGTTTCTGCTTCACGGCATTTGGGGACTATGGTGGGCAGACTTGAGTGGCTGGGGCTGGAAGCATCTGGAAGCATCTTACCTGTCTGGCGTCTGGGCTGGGATGGGCAGGTCAGCAGCGACTGTGGTCTGGAGTGCCCACGTGAGGCCTCCCCAAGTGGCTTGGGCTTCCTCACAATGTGGCAGCCTCAGGCTGGTCGGCCTTCTTCCACAGCAGCCCGGGGTTTCATTCATCAGATCAGATGCTGCATGGCCTTTTCCAGCTCAGCCTGAGAAATCCCATAGTGCCACTTTCAGCGTGCTGTGTGGTTGGAAGAACTCACAAGCCCGCCCAGATGCAAGTAGAGGAGCCGTAGAACTCCCCTCTGGATGGCAGGAATGTCCAACAATTGGGGGCCATATTTTACTATTTCCATAGACAGGTTACATTCAGTCTCAGTTTATCCCTGGTATTATTAGTTGGCTATTGCTGGGTAACAAATTGCTGCAAAGCAGCTTAAAGCAATGTGCTTATATTAGTCCATAGTTCCTGTGGGTTAGGCATCAAGGCGTGGCTTAGCTGGCTTCTGTACTTCAGAGTTTCCTCTAAGCCGCAATCAGGGAATTGTCTGGGCTCTCATCATCTCAAGGCTTACCTGGGGAAGGATCCATTTGCAAGCTCACATGATTATTGGCGGGTACAGTTTCTAGTCGTGTAAACCTCTCCAGTGTGGCAGCTTGCTTCATCCAAGTAAGCAAGCTGAGAAACAACAGAGAATCTGCTCCTAAGACAGAAATTACAGGTTTTTCTAACCTGGTCACAAAGGGGCATCCCCTCACCTTTGCTGGATTCTGTTGATATAAGAGCAAGCAAGTCACCAGGTCCAGCCCACACTCAAGGGGTAAGTGTGATACAAGGGCATGAATACCGGGTAGGGTCCTTGAGGGCCACCATAGCAGCTGGTGTACTGAAACTCCTCTATGGAATGGAATAGTCACTCTGGACTGCCCAACTCACAGGCTTTTGATGAGAATTTGAGAGGTTGTTAGGGTACCTCAATGGCTCAGTCGGTAGAGCAGGCAACTCTTGGTCTTGGGGCTGTGAGTTTGAGCCCCACACTGAGTGCAGAGATTACTTAAAAATTAAATCTTAAAAAAGAGAGAGAGAGAGAGAATTCAGGAAGTTGCTATCTTTGGCAGTGTGTTTCAAGATGCATATCACTGTACAAAGCGAATAATTTTCAACGGAGAATGCATTGTGACTCAGGATGGGCCTTCCTTTGGAGAAGGAGAGGTCTCTGAGTGTAAACTGGTTATTTTCTAAGGGGAAGAGAATTTAAGTTCTTTTTAATCAGTAATTTCTCTGTGATTTTCTTTTCACTTGTAGCTACCTAACATCGTTCAAATAAAGAATATGACCTCTTGTTCCCAGGGTAAGTGGAATTTATTTTTTATTAAAAGCATTTACTAACGCTTAAAATCCACCACATCTTGCACTTTCTCAAAGCAAACTAAGCAAAAGGTCAATGTAAATGTTCTTATGAATCAAATCCTAAAATGTTCATATCCTATAAAGGCCAATCTTTAGACAAAACTACTGAGAAATTCTTGTTTTTTGGAAAATACCACTTTCTATTTCTTAAGCTAGAGAGCATTTTTAATGACCAGAAAATACCAACTGGTGGGGTTACCTGTGAGTATACCCATTTAAGAAAGGCAAGTGAGTGTTTCACTGTTTTATGAAAGGTTTTTTTTTGTTTGTTTTATGAAAGTTTTATTTATAGATATCAAACAGCATTTAAAACCTTTTACAGTGTATAAACTGAAATCTTTAAAAATCAATGCCTAAGTGAAACATTTTATACCTAATAGGATTTACTTTTTTTTTCTTTTTAAATATTTTATTTATTTATTTGACAGACATCACAAGTAGGCAGAGAGGCAGGCAGAGAGAGAGAGAGGAGGAAGCAGGCTCCCTGCCAAGCAGAGAGCCCGATGCAGGATTTGATCCCAGGACCCTGAGATCATGACCTGAGCAGAAGGCAGAGGCTTAACCCACTGAGCCACCCAGGCGCCCCCCCCCAATAGGCATTTAAACAAACTTACACATTAAATGTATAATGTGGTGTTAACTTTGTAAAAAAAAATGCACATAATTTTTACATATAAATAGGTAAGATAGACACCAAAATGTTCAAACTGATTATGTCTAAGTGGTAGAATATTTTTATTTTATTCTCTTTGGCCTTTCTGGGGTTTCCTATAGTCAACATTCTTTTATAGACCTGGAAAAGCTATAAAAATTGAAAAGAACCCATGTGTTTCCACTTGAAAAAAAATAGCGTACGGATCTCAGCAGCACATGGACAGAATGGGAATAATATGAAATTGGGAAAGTAGAGCTTGATTTGGAACCAGGCATCTCCACCCTTTCAGAAACCCCAGGGCCCCTAGAAGGAGCCTGGCATTCTTCAAAGCACAGCCTAGATCACTGTCTTATGCAAGCCAGAGCTAGTAAGAGTGAAAATAACATAATGACGCCTCTTGATTTTTCTGATTTAAGAAGTAGGAATCTGAAAGACTACCACTGAAAGAACTACTTCTTGAGCCACTTCTGGCTAATATTTAAATTTTTGAATTGCGTTCATTTAAAAAATAACTGAAAGTCGAAGAAGGTAATCTAAGTTTACTGCAGGTGGATATCAGGAGTAAACTTCCTTCCCTCCCTTGGTGCGTATCAGGATGAGGTGATGGTTTCCCCTCCGCTCCCAAACCAGCTTACAGTAAAGCCCAGCCTCCTCTCAGGGTCCACACTCCCGGCTACTTCGTGGAAGCCACCTCAGACAGACTCTGTGAGCTCACACTCATGTCAACACTTTATCTGGGGGACAAAACCTAACACAGAAACCTGAGAATAAAGCACCCCAGCCAGATGGGTGAGGCAAAATGGTCCTAAGGAAACTGGACAAGAGAAGGGCTTCTTGGGCGCCTAGGTGGCTAGTTGGTTAAGTGTCTGCCTTCAGCTCAGGTCATGATCTCAGGGTCCTGGGATCAAGTCCTGGAACCAGGCTCCCTGCTCTGTGGGGAGTCTGCTTCTCCCTCTGCCCTCCTCCTGCTTGTGCTCTCTCTCTCTCTCTCTCTCTCACACACACACACACACAAATAAACAAAAAATCTTAAAAAAAAAAAAAGAGAGAGAGAGAAAGAGAAGGACTTCTTAGCAAAATTTTGGGTTGAGAAGTAAATTCAGCACCACGTAGATGCTTCTGGAACTGCCATGACTGCCTATTGCTCGACAGTTGATGTACGGTTATTATTTTTTTTAATAAAAAATTCTTGCAAAAGAATTAGATAGAGACCTGCACAGGAAATAAGATAAGAACAGTGGTGTGGGCTTTTGAGAGGAAGAGTGCAGAAGACAAGTCTTGAAAAGGAAGATTCAAAGAATGATTCGTATCTCTCGTCTAAGTAGATTATGTAGCCCCTGGCAAGCACCTTGCGTTTAGCACCGCTCAGCAAATGTTTGCTGAGTGAGTGATTGGATGAGGGGGTGCGAGTGGGGGAGTGGTAAGTGAAATAGTAAATAAGCAAATATTCATTTGCTCTGCCAAAGAAACCCTCTTGCTGCCCACTTGTGAAGATGAAGAGGAAAGAGCATTGGTGACCTTCATGATCCAATGAACGTAGGATGCTTTAATGCGTTACCTCAGGGCAGGATGGATGGAGTTGAAATCTCTCACCATGGTAAGGCCAGAGTAGGAATTCACAGAAGAGTGGAGATTATAAGGGAAAGATGAATTTGTCAGGCGAACCTGAATGGGCATGGGAACAAGTTGGAAGTAAACTGAGAAGGGAGGTGTATGTGATTTTAGATGTTCTAGAAGAGATTTGTGGGCTCCTAGATAGTGACAATTTTTTTTTTTTTGGTCTAACACAGCGCTTCTCTTTGTATGTTAGTGAGCATACAAACCACCCAGGATGGGGCCTGGAACTGCGTTTCTAACAAGCCCCCAGAGGGCTGCTGCCGCCACTGGTCAGTGGCTCACACTCCAAATCGTAAAGATTAAATAATACAAAATCCATATTCAACTTTCTTCATTTGCCCCAGAATATCTTTATTTTTTAATGGAAGTGTAGCGGACACACAAGTTGACATTAGTTGCAGGTGTGCAACATAGTGATTCAACACATCTGTATGTTATACTGTGTTCACTGCAAGTGAGCTACCATCTCTCGCCACACAACACTGTCACGGTACCACTGACTATAATCCTTGTCCTGCACCTTTCATCCCTGTGGCTAATTTATTCCATAACCGGAAGTCTGTGTGGAGAAATAATATTTTTGACATTCAGATCCTACTCATTTTAGAGAAACCTGTCTCACATAGTACATTTATAATAGTTTTTACCCTCCAACCTAAACTATCTCCCCCTCCCTCCCTCCTTCCTTCCCTCTTTTTCCTTTCTTTCTGTCAATCATTAATTACGTTATAGTTAAGAAAAGTGATAGTTGACTTAAGTGAGATGTCACAAGAAGATGAACTGTACTTCAGGGAGGGATAATAAATCAGGAAAGAACAATTTGCAGAGAAGCTCTAGAAAGCAGGACTGAGGAAGAGAATTGCAGACAGGAAGTGCCGAGTGTACAGAAGAATGAGGTATTATATAGGGCACCAGTCATTCAGTGTGAGAAGAAGTAGTTCCCAGTGGTAGTGGCAGAGGATGTGGCTGGAACATTGACAGGGGCTGCATTTTGAAAAGACTTGTGCCTGACACCTGAATGTGAACACCTCTCACTTCCCTCCTCAGGGTACAAAGACTTGAATAGCACACCCTTGTTTTGGACTGATGGAAATCCATATACACCTTCTGATGTCCAAGTGGCTTTGGATCTTGCCATCTACAGTGATTGAGGTTTCAGCCATTCAGTGACTCTGCCCATGTGGCTTAACCAGACCAATTAAATGGTGAACCAGGAGCGCCTGGGTGGCTCAGTGGGTTAAAGCCTCTGCCTTCGGCTCAGGTCATGATCTCAGGGTCCTGGGATCGAGCCCTGCATCGGGCTCTCTGCTCAGTGGGGAGCCTGCTTCCCCCACTCCCTCTGCCTGCCTCTCTGCCTCCTTGTGATCTCTGTCTGTCAAATAAATAAGTAAAAATCTTTTTTAAAAAATGGTGAACCAAAGTTTAACAAGAAAACTCACACTATGACCTGTATGTATCCCCATGGGTCACATGCTTGTGGAGGGGGCGGAAGATGGCCCCTAGAAGGTCTTTCCACTGGGGATAAGAGTTGCTTCTCAGCATACCTATTATTCCCTGTAATCATTGGGAATGAAATCAAAGAGCAGCAACTCGGTGTATGGAAGGATTTTATGAGAGTATGGCACGATCAGATTTGCATTCTGGAAAGAAAATGTAGGGTAATTGAGAGATTATAACCTTAGCTTGATTTACACTCAGACTTTGAAACTGAATCCCCTTGTGGGATGTGACTCCTTAAATTCTTACAACAACAGGCAAGGAAAGTCTCTTAGCATGCATTAAAGTTAAAAGTCACAAAGGCTGAATATTGACAAAATCTAGTAAACACTTTTGGAATTCCCCACCCACGTATCATCAACACAAGGGAATTGATAGTTATCCTAAAAAAGCCTGGTTTGACTGCCCAGAAAAATTGAGCTTCTTTTCCTTCCCTTTTTTTGCATTAGCACACTGGTTCTCAAACTTTGATGTGCATGAATTGAGTTAGGCTGTATACGCAAAACCATATATGCTGTGCTCTGTGGAAAATGGTTGAGTCATTGTGACTGTATGAGACCTTGGCTTTATGCACTGTCTCTGTCCTTTAGCAAAAGTTTGATTCTCATCTCCAGTCTGCTACAATTGTCCTGAAGAAAGAGGGAAAGAGATGAGGAGAGCAGAACCCAAGGCAGGAGCAATGTCTCCTGCTCACTAGTCTCATCATTCCCACTCTGTGCTTTTGACTCACTCCAGGCCTTCAAGCTGCCCATCATTTGGGACCTGCTGGGTCAGCAAGGAGTCCCTGGGATATTCTGAAATCTGGATACACACACATTCTTCTTTCTCTCCCTTCCTCTCTATGCAAGCAAGTTCACAGAAGCCGGCATGGTAAGTTCTTGACCTGACCTTCACAGATATTAAACTAAACTGGAATCTGTGTGAATCTCCCACAATGAATGTAATTTTCATAAAGTTCTTTCTCAGTTCCCCATGGATGAGCTGGGGGCATAATAAGGATATTGACCTCCTGGTCATCAGGAGATTAAATTGTGTGATGAAGGTAACGTTTTTGGTAGAATGACCAGCCAGATAGTAAGTTCTCAATGCATGTTAGGTGCTCCTTCTGTCCTGATGTCTAGGATTTCTTACAGAGTGATCCATTTATTTTTTAGTTTATGCAGAAGAGTATTTTCAGATAACTACTAGAGCTACATCTATGTTGCCTTTTGCCTTGATTTTCTGCCAAAATCTACTCTTTGGCTCTTCTGGTTCCTGTCTTTGCTATTGCAAGGCTGAAGATCTGATTGCTCTTTTTACTCTCATTTCTCATATTCCTGAACGTGACCATGACCAGTGACTGTGTGTTCAGGTAGGTCACCATCACACATAATCAGCATAACAACTTTAGCTATGCCAGTAAGGCCTGTCACTCAAATTTTCTGTGACTCTCTAAATATTTGCTTTCATTCTACCAGTAATTTAAAGTGAAACACAGCCATATTTGTGCTTTGTATATTGAAATTCTAGTAGTCAGTTGACATACATGCATATTTATTACTGTAAGTTGACATGTAATGGTAATCAATTTTTTTCTTTTCTTTTCTTTTTTTTTTTCTTTTTAGGTAATCTCTATACCCAGCATGGTGCTTGGCCTCATAACCCCGAGATCAGGAGTCTCATGCTTTTCGGACTGAGCCAGCCAGGAGCCCTGACATGTAATGATAATAAATGGTGACTTTTATTTTTATTATTTTTAAAAAGATTTTATTTATTCATTTGACAGAGAGAGACACAGCAAGAGAGGGAATACAAGCAAGGGGAATGGAAGAGGGAGAAGCAGGCTTCCTGCCGAGCAGGGAGCCCGATGCGGGGCTCGATCCCAGGACCCTGGGATCATGACCTGAGCTGAAGGCCGACACTTAACGACTGAGCCACCCAGGCACCCCTATAAATGGTGACTTTTAAAGTTACTCAAAGTATTTACAAGAGCACATAAGAATTCATTTTATTTATTTATTTTTTAAGGATTTTATTTATTTATTTATTTGAGAGAGAGAGCACTAGTGTACACAAGTGGAGGGAGGGGCAGAGGGAGAGGGAGAAGCAGACTCCCTGCTGAGGAGGGAGCCCCATATGGTGCTCGGTCCCAGGACCCTGGGATCATGACCTGAGATGAAGTCAGACCTTTAATTGACTGAGCCACCCAGGCGTCCAGCACACAGGAATTTTAAAATAATTAGATGAGTAGGAAAATAGATTGATACTTAATTAGAATATTAGGAGAGTGTACTAGCTGGAAACATTTAGGAAGCTTATTGTATCATTTTTAAGTCAACAAGTCCTATAAAAATTTAAATAATATAAGGCAGAATATTCAAAATTAGATAATACCATAATTTTAGCATCTATAATATTAATAAACCTTTATTTGTAATTTTACATAAAATAACATTAAGTGACTACATTCTTAAATATTAAGAATTGTATTGAATCTTACCTATTTCCATCTGGGCTATGAGTCTGTAAGATTTTATGCATTTATTTTATTTTGACAGAGGGAGACAGAGTGAGGGAGAGCTCGGGGAGGGGCAGAGGGAGAGGGAGAAAAAGAATCCCAAGCCGACTGTGGGCTGAGTGCAGAGCCTGTCCTGAGATCATGACCTGAGCCAGAATCAAGAGTCAGACGCTTAACAGACTGAGCCTCCCAGGAGCCCCAAGGGCTGTGAGTATATAAAGGAAAATTCTTGTTTATGAGTTCTTCTCATAATACAGGCAAGCATGGGGCGCCTGGGTGGCTCAGTGGGTTAAAGCCTCTGCCTTCGGCTCGGGTCATGTTCCCAGGGTCCTGGGATCGAGCCCCGCATGGGGCTCTCTGCTCGGCGGGGAGCCTGCTTCCTCCTCTCTCTCTACCTGTGATCTCTGCCTGTCAAGTAAATGAATAAAATCTTTAAAAAAAAAAAAAAAAAAAAAAGAAAAAAGAAAAAAAAAAAATAATACAGGCAAGCAGAACACTGATTCTACATTTCAATACTTAACACAAAAAGAATGATGTTAAGTGACCTATAGTAACATGCATGATTAATCAACTTTGATGTAGAAATAAATAATAAATAAATAAATAATATAAAGAAGAGGAGAACATATTAGAAAAATTCCTGTTTACAGACCCACACGGTGAATGGCACTACCTCATATTGTGCAGTGTGTGCCCTGAAGTGCTGTGCATGGCGAGCCTGTACAGTCAGTGTCAGGAGTGTGCCAAACAGCGGTCCTGGTAACCGTGTAGGAGCTGGCTGTGTGGAGGAATGATCATTCCCATGCTGTAACATCAAAAGTTTTAGTTTGTTTACTAAGATTTTTTTAAATAACATTTTCATAATAATTGCTTTTAAGTAAATATTTTCAGATTGATTCTTGTAGGCTAGAAGTTCTTCCTGAAACATGATCGTTGTTTTCAGCAGAATATTCTTTTTAACACATGGCAGTCAGCCAAAATGTATATTTCAGCACACCTGTAACTACATGAGGATTCTCTTTTCTGTATTCTTTTTCCTGTTACCATGACGATAATCATACTTCATATTATTGCAGTACTCAAGTTTGCAAAAATGTTTCTTTGCTTTTCTCTAATTAAACAGAGCTGACTTCGTATGAACCTCCATTACTTCTCATAGCAAAGAAACGTAATCTAGCTAATTCAAAGTAAACTCAGCACCTTCTGGATTAAGACCTCAATTTCTTCTAGGTGAGTAATCAGTCCCGTTTCAGGCTTCCCTCCTCTCTGGCCTCCTTTCCTTCCTGGTGATGATCTGAGATCCACATCACCATCCCTAGGTCCTGCCCTAGGCAGCCACTGCTCAGCTCTAGCCACAGTCAGTGTCACAACTCAGGGCTGCTGGAACATCTCATATGACAATAGAGGCTGAAAATCCAGAATCCTATATAACAGTCTTCTAATTTGTCAATATTGGCAAGTGTTTCCCATCCAAATTCACTCTCTACCCTTCGTGACTCCATGGGGAGGTTGGCCTGTAGGGACAGTATCAGTGGACTTCTTTGCTCTCTGGCTTCCTGTCATGCTCAGTGGGGGTCACCAGCCAGTGATCACTGAGGTTAAGTGTGTTCCTTCTCCATCTCCTTATCTACATGATATTGGGTTAGGTGGGGTTGGGCTGTCCATGGCTATTAGCCTCTACCAAAGGCCCCTGTCCAGAAGCCCTTCCAGGTAGGGGATGTGACAGTTCCCTTAGTTACAAACCCCAGAATGTCTTGCCATACTTTGTTATTTCCCGAACTCTGTCCATACCCTTAGGAGGAGTTTGTGTGTGGGTCCCATCTGTTTCCCAGCCAAAGCCAGATTGATTCAGAAACAGATGCAACTTTTTCTTTTGTCATTATATGGGCCAAGTAAAGCATAAAAAACTGTATGGGCCACATAAAACCGTGTCTATAGATCAGATGTAGTCCATGGGTTCTAAATATTTTTTTGTAGGATCTCCCATGATATATTCTTGCCTAAAAAATTAATCTAAATTCAATCAGCTATCTCTATCCATATTAGTTTAGGAGAAATAAGAGAGATGGAAGAACCAATTAAGGGACATGATCCAAAATTTGGGACATTACTATTCCAGGGCAAATGCCCCAGTTTCCAATAAATCAAAGACATAGGAAGGGGGCAGCTGGCAAGGAATAGAATAAAAAGAAGCTCGAGACAAAACAATCGAAGGCAATGTGGGAGTCTTGTCTGGATCCTGACCCAAATCAAATACCTTCGAGACAATCGAGGAATTTTAATATAAACGTGGTATGAATAACTTTGAAGACGTGTTAATTTTTCCATATACTTTTTCAATCTACTTCTTCATGAAGTACCAGTTTGAGATGCATAATGAAGAGTATGAAAGGCCTCATGTCTGGAATGTGCTTTAAAATATGCTGGCAAGAATAATAAATGAGTAAGTGTGGGGAGGGATAAGTGAGAGAAGACGGACAAAATTGTGGCAGTTGTCGAAGTGGGGTGATGGTACACGGGGATTTATCATTCTCCTCTCTCTATTGTCGTTGTGTCTAAAATTTTCCAAACTAAAATGCTTTCAGTTAATGGGAACCAAAGATTTCCTTATTTGTACGCAAGCGGAATTCCACTGTAGAACAATGCCACAACCCACATTCTGTTCAAACTTCTCCACTTCCTAAGAAAAACCCCGAAGGACTCTGCCCCCCAGGGAAGCCTCTTCCTTCATGACAGTTCAGCCTTGCAGCAGCCATCTGGAATGTCTTCATTCAATTCTGGTGTCCTTGTTCCTCCACTTTTGTCTCCCACTTGCTTTTATTTCCTCGCTCAGTTTATTGGATTCACCTTTCTCTCCATCTGTCCTGATTTAAGGCTTAGCCTTGGGCATTGGATCTCCCTGCCCCCGGCCTCTACGAAGAGTTGGAAAGCACCAGGTCCAACCTGACACAGGCCATCAGTCTTTCCTTTCTGGGATGATGGAATTCCCACATTAAGACTACCACAGAGTGGCGCCTAGGTGGCTCAGTCGGTTAAGCACCCCACTCTTGATTTCAGCTCAGGTCATGATCTCGGGGTTGTCAGATTGAGTCCCAAGTCTGACTCTGTACTGGGTATGTGTAGCCTGCTTGAGATTCTCTCCCTCCTTCTGCCCATCCCTCCTCTCTTAAAAAAAAAAAAAAAAGACTACCACAGAGATTTAAAAATGTTTTAATGTTATTCTTTTTAAATATAAAATTTTTTAAATATTAAATTTATATTTTAATATTTTAAATTTAATGTATTTTTATATTTTAAATTTAAATTTAATAAATTTTAATATTTTAAATTTAATATATTTTAATATTTAAAATTTAATATATCTTATATATTTTATAAATTATTTTATTTATTTGAGAGTGAGAACACAAGAGGGAAAGCACAAGGTGGGGGAGAGGCAGAGGGAGAGGGAGAAGCAGACTCCCCGCTGGGATCCCAGTGCAGGACTCCATCCCAGGACCCCGGGATTATGACCTGAATCAAAGACAGATGCTTAACCGACTGAGCCACCCACATGCCCCTACTGCAGAGATTTTTATGGCAAATTCACTTTTTTTAAATTAATTTATTTTTTTTAAGATTTTATTTATTTATTTGACAGCCAGAGATTGCAAGTAGGGAGAGAAACAGGCAGAGAGAGAAGAGGAAGCAGGTTCTCTGCTGAGCAGAGAGCCCGATTTGGGGCTCAATCCCAGGACCCTGAGATCATGACCCGAGCCGAAGGCAAAGGCTTTAACCCACTGAGCCACCCAGGTGCCCCACAAATTCACTTTCTTATATAAATGTGTAAAAATCAGTATAATCAGTATATCTTCATTTCATAAATCAAAAAATGGAGAAATGTCACAAAAAGTAAAAAACTTCATTGAAGACAACAAATAATTCTTTGAAGTTGTTGATACTATAAGTCAAATTGCTCTAATTGGTGGTTATCATTTATATTCGTACAAAAAAATCACTAAAAACTCTGATCCCCTTCTTTTTTTTTTTTTTAAGATTTATTTATTTATTTGACAGACAGAGATCACAAGTAGGCAGAGAGGCAGGCAGAGAGAGAGGGGGAAGCAGGCTCCCTGCCAAGCAGAGAGCCTGATGCAGGGCTCGATCCCAGGACCCTGGGACCATGACCCGAGCCGAAGGCAGAGGCCTTAACCCACTGAGCCACCCAGGTGCCCCTCTGATCTGCTTCTTAAGAGCCGTTGCTGATCAGTAAAATTTGCATACACATATATGCAAACACACATCTGTGGTCCAGTTAACCTTTTCAAGAATATGTTTTAAGTCTTTGAAATATACTACTGTATTTTTTATTATCTCTACATATGTCATGTGTTATTCATGATTATTATTTCTCCAAAGATAAGCTTAATAAAAATTTAAAATGCAAAATGATTTAAAGTTCAGTTTACAGAGGGCAGAACTGGGTGATATACTATATTTATTGCTTTTTAAGAGCTGGGGAATAGAGCGGGATACTGCATCTGAAAATTCCAAAATACTTCAATACTATGTGCCATTCTGTAAATTATTTTAGTTTCAGTTAGTTAAAACAGTACACTTTTAACGCAAAATACATAAATCCTTAGTAAGCATTATTAGAGTGCTAAGAAAAAAATAATGTTTTCAGATTCTAGTTTGATCATCTCTCCATGTGGTCAACTTCATTGTTGTTTTCATTGGGTTTTGCCACTTTGCTATATTTAATGATACTGTACAAAAGTCATTTGACCTGGCTCAGAAGAATTCAAACCCTGGTTTTGCTGACAAGCAGATATGGGATAGCATATGCCTGTGATATGACCTGGGGCGTGTTCTCTGACATTTTTGTCTGTTTCTATATTTATAAAATGCAAATGTAATATAATCTCTTCAACAGTGGGGTAAAACACAAAAGTTGTTTGATGTGTTGGAAGTACTCTCCTATGTAACTCTTAGCCATTATTGTTATAGACCCACAAGTGAGTCCCCGAACTTCTTTGAGTCTGTTTTCTCACCAGAGTGATGAAGGTAACACCTCCTTTTTTTCTCTTTTTAAAGATTTTACTTATTTATTTGAGAGAGAAAGAGCATGAGACGGGGGAGGGTCAGAGGGAGAAGCAGGTTCCCCACTGAGCAGGGAGCCTGACAAGGTACTCAGTCCTGAGACTCCAGGATCATACCTGAGCCGAAGGCAGTTGCTTAACCAACTGAGCCACCCAGGCACCCCAAGGCAACGCCTCCTTAACATGTTAGGGTTACATGAAATAATACAGGTAATGTGCACCATAACTTATATTTTCGCTGACGATTTAGGTTATCATTTTGGGTTTCTTAAAATTATTTAAAAAGCATGAGAGAGATGTTTTTTATTAGTAGTATATGAGTACTCTTTGCATGAATACAGTCCCACACTAACAATTTGGATAACATGGACACCTGACCTTTTAGAAATCTACAATTTAATGTAGTAGCTTAAAATTTCAAGTTAGAATTTGAAGACAAAGTGCTTTAATTAATACGTTCACAGTTAAACATTTTTTAAAAATTATATTAAACTCCTCCACTCAAAATTAACTGTTATTTTGCATAGAGGAAAACAGAACAAAATGAAGCTCAAATCTCTTGTTTGTCAGTTTCAATTACAGAGCCAAACTAAATTCAGAAATTACTTTCCTTATAAATGAACCATACAGTTTGTGCCTGGTGCTTTTAAAAAGTCTGTTATTAAGCCCCATGCAATACTATTTTCATTCGGTATTTTTCCAGATTATTTTTCTTACTTCTCTTGTATACTGTTTCTTAATTCCACGTTTTTCCATTTTTCTTTTCCTATGAGTTTTGCACTGTTATGTCGAATGTCTAATTTTTTTATTATTATTAACATATAATGTATTATTTGTTTTGGGGTACGGGTCTTTGATTCATCAGTCTTACACAATACACAGCTCTCACCACAACACATACCCTCCCCAATGTCCATAATCCAGTCACCCCATCCCCCCGCCTCCCTCCCCTCCAACAACCCTCAGTTTGTTTCCTGAAATTAAGAGTCTTCTTTCGTTCATCTTCCTCTCTGGTTTTATCTTGTTTCATTTTTTTCCTCTCTTCCCCTATGATCTTCTGCCTTGTTTCTTAAATTCCACGTATCAGTGAGACCATATGATAATCTCCTACACTGTTGGTGGGAAGGCAAGCTGGTGCAGCACTCTGGAAAACAGTATGGAGGTTCCTCAAAAAGTTGAAAATAGAGCTACCCTACGACCCAGCAATTGCACTATTGGGTATTTACCTCAAAGATACAAATGTAGTGATCAGAAGTGTTTATAGCAGCAATGTCAACAATAGCCCAACTATGGAAAGAGCCCAGATGTTCATCGACAGATGAATAAATAAAGATGTGGTATATTTATACAATGGAATATTACATGGCCATCCAAAAAATTAAAATCTCGCCATTTGCAATGACACGGATGGAACTAGAGGGTATTATGCTATGTGAATTAAGTCAATCAGAGAAAGACGATTAGGTTATCAGTTTGATTGCATGCCAAGATTCATGCCCTGACCCATCTTTGACAGTACTTTCTACTCTGAGGAGAGTGAGATTTAGCAATTGGAATGAAGGCTTTTCAAACAAGTACATAAAACATCTTTTGTTAACCAAGCCTGAAAACTGATCAGTCATAGCATCTCTTAGATCCTGTGTGTGTATTTTTTAAAGATTTATTTATTTATTTGAGAGAGAGAGGGAAAGAAAAGCAGGAAGGAGAGGGAGAGAGGATCTCAAGCAGACTCTGTGCTGAGTGCAGAGCCCCGCATGGGGCTGGATCCCAAAACCTTGAGATCATGACCCAAGCTGAAACCAAGAGTTAGACACTCAATCTACTGTGCCACCCAGGCACCCCAGATTATGTGTGTTTTTATCTATTTTTATTTATTTTTTAAAGATCTTATTTATTTTTTTTGAGAGAGCATGAGAGAGAACAGAGAGCGGGGGTGAGGAGGGGAATAGAAGGGCAGAGGGAGAAGCAGACTCTCCGCTTAGTAGGGACCCTGATGTGGGCCTCGATCCCAGGACCCTGAGATCATGACCTGAGCCGAAGGCAGACATGTAACCAACTGAGCCACCTAGGCGCCCTGATTAAGTGTGCTTTTAAATCAAGACCCTGCTGGATGACAGACATGCACACACATGCACACACCCACACAGAGGTGGGGGGCTAAGTTTCAAATGGGGAAGCTGAGAGTGGGGTAACAAGAAGCCTTAGAGCAGATTCAAAGAGTTATTGGAAGAAGTAAGTGAACCCATTGACAACAGGGACATGTGTTTTTAGTAAGTACACTAAACAAGATTCTTTCTATCGCAGGTGGCAAGAATCTAGCTCTGACTGGCTTCAGTAAAAGGAATTTTCATTGGTTCATACAACTGAAAACTCTAGGGGTAGATCATTGTTAAGCATGATTAAATCCTTTTCCCCCAAGGCAAAGCAGGGATTTGGGTACCAAAAGATTGATGAATGGATTCTGGGGAGCCAACATGCCCATGACAATATATATTCCAGAAATGGTTTAGAATGGGAAAGGTAAAACTCACATGCTTCCAATATATTTGATGGCCATGCTATTTATGTCTGAAAGATGTATCAAAGTTGTGATGAAGGCCCCAACTCAAAAGACTAGTTCAATGCTAAGATAGAAATCTTAGCCCTAATTCTAAATCCTCAGGAAGGAATCCTGATCAGTCCACTGTGTCCAGGAGTGATCCATCAAATCAGCAGTGGCCAGGGACACAGGGCCACCTACTCTGAAAATGACAAAGGAAATGAATGGGAAAGAGAAGATCTACTCAGAGAAGTAGAAATCACTGTGAAGGGGGACATGCCCAAAAATGTGAATGAAAGACTCCTACAAGTAGGTCCTGCCCCTTTAATTTTTCAGAAGCACCAATGGGACATGAAACAGTGACTGGCAAGAATACCATCAACATTTTTCCTCCATTTAGCTAAGATCTTTAGGCTGTGAATTGGCCTGGGAGAGGTAGCAATCTGTCATACTCAGGAAGGCAGCCAAGTCACTGGCCAAAGGCAGCTCAATGCTAAAGAGCCAGAGAAGCAGGCACTGGTAGAGAAAATCAGTAACTTTATACCTAGGGAAGTTACAAATCCTCCATCTGGCTGTATACAGGTACCCTTTTACTGGGGAGACCAATCTTATAAATCAGGAGTGCATGATAACTTACTTTTTTTTTTAACATAGTAGAAAATATAAATAATAGTTTTTAAAAAGCTGATCACCAATTTTCTAAGTCCTAGTTCTTTTTAAATAAACTTTTGGTTTTAGAATGGTTTCGGATTTATAAAAAAGTTGCAAAACAGTAGAGACTTCCCATGTCCTCTGCCCTCAGTTTCCCTTCTTAACATCTTACGTTAGGATGACAAGTTCATCACAACTAGTGAAGCAGTATTAATACATTATAAGCATTTACTAAAGTCCATATATATTTTATTTAGACTTCCTTAGCCTTTATTTGTTCTTAAAATAACTTACTATGTGAAAAAGAATTCCTGTGTTCCTTGTCTATCCCAGGATCCCACCAGAGATACATTGCATTTAGTTGTCACATTTCCTTGGAGTCCTCAAGACAGACAGTTCTACAGACTTTCCTTATTTTTGATGACCTTGACAATCAAGTGTTATGTAGAATGTCCCTCTACTTTTTTTCTTTTTGAGATTTTATTTATTTATTTGACAGATAGAGATCACAAGTAGGCAGAGAGGCAGGCGGGGCAGGGTGGGGGGAGCAGGCTCCCCGCTGAGCAGAGAGCCTGATTTGGGGCTTGATCCCAGGACCCTGAGATCATGACCTGAGCCAAAGGCAGCGGCTCAACCCACTGAGCCACCGAGGCGCCGCCCTCTATTTGGTTTATGCGATGTTTTTCTCATGGTTAGAAGAAGGTTAGGGTTTTGGGGGCGGGAGACCATAGAGGTCATATACCATCCTTGTTATGTCACATCAAGGTTATTCACTATTAACATGACTTACCATTGATGACATGAAACTTACTTATATGGCTAGTGTGGTTAGGTTTTCCAACTGTAACATTACTCTTTTTCCTCCTTCCTTATTGTACTTTTTGAAGGAAATCACGAATCACAGCCTACACTAAAGGAGTAAGATTAGCATCTACATAAGTCACTTAGAATTCTCCTGTGCAAGAAATTTGGTTATCCCCTATTTATTTATTCTAACATCATTTATATAAGCATAGACTCAGGAATACAGTGTTTCTTATTTTGTAGCTCAAATTGTTGCATCCTCCATTACTGTGTACTTATTTCTCAATTCCAGGATTGCATTTTAAAATAAAGGACAAATAGGGGCGCCAGGGTGCTCAGTCGTTAAGCATCTGCCTTAGTCTCAGGTCATGATCCCAGGGTCCTGGGGGAAGCGCCGCATCAGGCTCCCTGCTCAGTGGGAAGCCTGCTTCTCCTTCTCCCACTCCCCCTGCTTCTGTTCCATCTCTCACTGTGTCTCTCTCTGTCAAGTAAGTAAATAATAAGAAAATAAAGTAAAATAGAGGAGAATTAAATACAACACAAGCTCAGATGGGGATGATAGCTATTGGCCTAAAAGGACCTCATGAAAGTCTGTCCTGAAGAAGAAAGTTTATTCATTCTCATTCTTTTTTTTAAATACCCCTTTTTTAAAGGTTTATTTTTTCTTTTTTAGTAATCTCTACACCCAACATGGCGCTCGAACTCACAACCCTGAGATCAAGAGCCATGCGCTCCCCTGACAGAGGCAGTCAGGCACCCCTATTCATTCTCATTCTTATTATTTAACCAGAAATGTCCATAACTTGTAACCTCTCAAAACGTTTTGTGGGAACAAAAGCAAATACTTAGAAGAGGGACAACTGGTCTTCTAATGATACTCTTGCAGTTTTCAGTTGGGATTAGAGTTGAACTTGAACATCCTTACTTCTAATTGGGCCTTCCAGGGGCATCCCTGAACCCAGACATTGTGGGTTCTAGAGATGGCCTTGTTACTAGACATAGGACTGTGATGGCCACCTTCTCTCCCTAGGCCCCACTTCTTCATCTGTAACCAATGCGCTCAATAGACATTTATTATGTCGCTACTTTCTGTCAGCCTCCGTGGGAGAAGCTCTGCAGAGAAATCCAGTGGAGGGTCCAGGGAGGTGGTGCTCAAACGGTTTAAGCTAGGAAGCTGCCATTTTAATCTCGTAGATTAAAAAATTGAAGAAGTAATGTCCCATGAACCCAGCAATTTCACCTCAAGGTGTCTGCCCAAGGAAAACTCTCCAAGGATGTTCCCTGCAGAATTAGTTATGAAGGAAAAATGTTAAAACAATCTCATTACTTACCATTCTAGGACAAGACAAACAGGTTTAATCAGGAAGCAGAATATCATACAGGTGGTAAAAATATGACCATGGCTGTATCTTGAAAATATAAAGTTGAAAGAAAAAAACAATTTCGGAATAACACATACAGTGTAATACTGTATCAGTGTCAAAACACAGAACTGAAATCCTGCATTTGTAGTAAAAGTAGACAGATGTGGACAGGGAGAGGAGACACCAAGTTTGGCTTAGTGGTTCCCATGGATGGGGGTGGAAATGGGCTCAGGAAAGAGTAGCATTAAGCTTCCACTCCCTCTGTAAAAATATATTTACCAGAAAGTGAAAAGATCAGAAGCAAATCTGGCTAGAAGCTGAGAGCTGTTAATTCTGGGTTGTGACCAGACACTATATTTAATATGATTCCTTATACTTGTTCGCTCTGGGTATGTTGACATAGATTTTTCAAAGAGTGCAGTTTGCTTCATGCAGTGGGGACCTCAAGTCACCGTGGAGGTGATTTTGTGAACAACGGAGTCAGGGAGCAGGCCGTCTCCTTGTCCCTTGGTCTCCAGAAATGCCCACTTTCTGCCACCTGGTTGCCTCCACTCTTTGGGCTCCCCTGTCTTCTCTCTCTACCTCAGGAGGAAAACCAAGTTTCTCTCCTTTCTTCCCACTCTGCAGTTTCGCCACCCTCTCTGTGCCTTGCCCCCCACCCCTCCAGAATCTCATCATTTACCCCAACCACATTGTTATAGGACTGTCTCCAAGGCTGTCTTCTCTCTAAGAGGAATTCAGTCCAAGTTGTAAAGTGAGACAAATTTCACCAGCTTTGTATTTGTACAGGGAAAGTCACCAGAATGAGCTTATGTAGATGGAGGTGCCCATTCACCACCCTGAAGGAAGGAATAATCCAGAAATGTTCTGCCATAGCAAGGGCCCCCAGGTGAAAGTTCGGGAGGTGGAGGGACCTGTGGCAGAGGTCATGAGGATGCTTTCAAGGACAGGCCCGCCCTGCTGCTGAGAGCACCCTGTCAGACAGCATTCTGTCAGTCCCCTCAAAACCAAAACTCACATGGGGAAAGGCCTGGTCATTTGGCCCAATGCAGACCATCACTTATGGTCCGTTTTACCAGCGGATCTCCCCCAGCGGCAGCCGAGGCTGTTGTCAGGTGGGCGTTTCAGCTCGACTTTTTCCTGTGCCCAGTCCCACATCCTTTCCTCCCAAGCAAGTCTCGCTCCCTAGGAGACTCTAGTAAGCCTTCTGCACACTGAGCTCCATCAGGTACCTTGTTTCCTTTCTCCCACACTCACTGGTATATGAAGCGTGTTAGTCAGCTCTCCCTGCATTGATGCTGAATGACAAACAACCCCCCCCTCCCCAAATCTCCGTGACATGTAACAGCAAACATTTATTTCTTGCCCAACTTTCTGTAGGTTGGTTAGCATCTGCTGGGGCTGTTGACTCTACCTGGGTTCAGTTGGGCTTGGCTCCACGCCACAGCTCTATTTTAGGTCTATTCCACTGGCCTTTTATTCTAGAACCTAGCTTAAAAGCCAGGTAAAAGCAACAGCTAGGTAGGACACGTTCTTTCTACAGGGGGATGGCAGAGGTACAATAGGGCTGGTGTGAACTGTGAGACCACAGCTCAGAGCTTAAACTGTTGCCGTCAAAACAAGTCACATGGCCAAATTCTACATCCTTGGGGAAGGGAGGATACTCCACACCACGCATAGCAAAGGAAGGAACAGAGGACTGTGTGCAAAGAATGCTTCTACAGCAAACAACCTAAGAGGTAGGCAGATTTTATTTTCAAGATTTATTTATTGAACAAGACAAAATCAGAGAGGGAGACAAAGCATAAGAGACTCTTAATCACAGGAAACAATCTGGGGGTTGCTGGAAGAGGGGTGAGGGGATGGGTGCTGGACATTAAAGAGGGCACCGGATGTAATGAGCACTGGGTGTTATATAAGACTGATGAATCACTGAACTCTACCTCTGAAACAAATAATATACTATGTGCTAATTAACTGAATTTAAATTTTTTTAAAAAGATTTATTTATTTATTTGAGGTAGGGGCAGAGAGAGAGGGAGAGAGAAACTCAAGCAGACTCCATGCTGAGTGCACAGCCTGACCCGGGGCTTGATCTCACCACCTCAAGATCAGACCTAAGCCAGAACCAAGAGTTGGATGCCTGTCCAACTGTTCCACCCATGTGCCCCGGTGGACAGATTTTCTTAAAACCAAGACCCCTCCAGGTAAAAGGGGGAATGGGAGACAGACTTATTCTCTTGGAAGTTTGGAATTACTAAAGCATTATTGGACGAACTAGGATGGTCCTAACCAAGGCAAGGTGCATGGAGGGACAAAAAGCCCCTGATATAAAACAAATAAATAAATAAAATTGGGTTATGGACATTGGGGAGGGTATGTGATATGGTGAGTGCTGTGAAATGGGTAAGCCAGATGATTCACAGACCTGTACCCCTGGGGCAAATAATACATTATATGTTAATAAAAATAATAAAAAAGAAAAAAATAAATAAAAATTAAAAATTGGGGTGCTGGGTGACTCAGTGGGTTAAAGCCTCTGCCTTCGGCTCAGGTCATGATCCCACATCGGGCTCTCTGCTCAGCAGGGAGCCTGCTTCCCTCTCTCTCTCTCTGCCTGCCTCTCTGCCTACTTGTGATCTCTGTCAAATAAATAAATAAAATCTTTTTAAAAAATAAAAAATCATCATAAGGCTAGAAATAGAGGGAATTGGTGGAAACTGTTTTTAGGCACACATTGAGCTACTACTAGAACACTTCAGAAACATCTTGAGGCGGGGAGTGGAGAGGATTCTTTCAATGTGTAGAAAGTGTCCCTAAAGGGGCATTAACATTAGGAGCTCCAGCCTGTCCCCTGAATCCCAGCCTCTGTGGAGGACCAGTGAAGGCCAGTCCGATAGACAGAACCTTGCACTGAACCCACTCCACCTCCAGCTCCAGATTGGCCTTATGGGGCAATGAAGGACCCATCAGGGAAATGGCTACTTTTCCCTCTCTACTTTTCAGGGCAATAGTAAGCAAGATTGACCCCTTAGACATAGTAAGCATCACACCCCTGGGGGGCCTTGGCCTTAGCATGAGGAACTCAGGGAGTAAACACAGGCTTGCAATGAACAGGAATGTTTCCTTCTTGGAGAGGTTCTCATATAAATAATCTAAATTATTTAGCATGCCAAGTATAAAGCAGCAGGTCCTATTGATTAAGTGGGAATAAATAAGACATTGTCTCTCCTTTCTAGGATTTTACGGTGCTTAGGGGAATACATGTGAAACGAGGGTGCAAGCTTAGATGTTTTGCATGTCTTTTGGCTCAACTCTTCTATAATTTGAAGACGTGACACATCTTCCCCGTGCCTAGTACTTGTTCAGCAAGCCAAATGTGCAATATGCAAGCTGTTTCATGCCAATGTCAGCACTCCCCGAAGGGTACAGATTTGAGTATCTACTGATCTATAGCATCAGCTACCCAATTGCAACATCAAACAGCAAGCTAGATGACTTGCCAACTTATATGAGAAAGAACCTGACATTTCAAAATGCATAGCTCTGGGCAAGGCTGAATCCTGAGGTCTAATGGGAGTCATTGTTCTCATGACAGCATGCAAGTCTGCCTACTATGTTTTTACTCTGTGGACTAGATTGGTATTTTAATGACAAAGAGAGATGCATGAAAATATAGTTAACATTAGTGTCACTCCCTGGCTCTCTAGAGTTGTCATGGCTCAGACAGCCAAGCCCCAGGCAATTTCTAAGTCATTATGGGCCATAGCCCTGCACTCACTACAATCCCATTCACATCAGTAGCGGGATCCTGAGCTACTGGGCTTGCTCTACAGAAAGAATTGGCTTTCTGGGGCTCCTGGGAGACTCCGTTGGTTAGGCGCCTGACTCTTGATTTCAGCTCAGGTCATGATCTCAGGGTCGTGGGATCGAGCTCTGCATGGGGCTCTACTTGAGCTTCTCTACTTCTGCCTCTCCCCCTGTGCACACACTCTCTCTCTCTCTCAAATAAATAAATCTTTAAAAAAAAAAAAAAAAAAAGGAAAGAGCTGACTTCGTATTTTGGTTACCTGAGCCCATTGCAGGTTTTCAGAGAGGCTCAGATCTAGGCTGTGTTCCACACCATGTGGCTGGTGTGGTCCCAAAGTGCCCAGATCTGTCCAGCTTACTCATCTCAAAAGGTAGTTAGCTACAAACCTCATATTTCTACCTGATGGATAGTGTTCTATTAAAGCTCAGAACCCTCACAAGCCCATCTATCTTTGAATAATGGTGGTGCCATGAGATCGCTTTGGTTGTCTTCTACCCACTTGAGAAGACCCCTTGGCATAAGCAAATCTGAGTCAGGACTGAATTAGCCACACTGCTATTCATACTATTTGTCTCTCTAATTGGGTGGAAGTCTTTCTCAATCCAGTCCCAGCACTGAAGACCCAATATGGTTCCAAGCTGACCCATCCATGTTGTAAAAATTACATCTTTGTGTGTCTTCACAGAGAATAATAAATGTATTTATGTTAAATGAATACTATTCGTATTTATTCTTTCTAATGCTGTATTATCATCAGAAATGACAAAACTCTTAAGGTTTATGCATGTGAGAGTTTTGCCCCTAGCTTCAATTGCAACATTTATTGGAATCTTGAGAAATTAGATTGCCAAACTGCCCATGGATTATTTATGCAAGATAGTGAGATTATTTAATCAAAATGTAAAAACAAGGAGGCTTGGGACTCTTACCGAATCAGTGATCAAATCACTGTTGCAAAATATGAAAATTATCTGCTTGAAAATTTCTAGAGGTCGCTGTCAGACACCATAAATTATACGATACAACATTAAATAACCAGGGGTAGTTATGGAAATGAATATTTTAAAAGCAGAATCGTGACTGGAAACAGTGACCTTTACTTTGTTAAATAAGTGTATTTTTTAAAGATAGATAATATTTTAATGTAATATTTTTGTTTGTTTTTATGAGACTATATTGGTACATTATTATTAGCCGAAGTCCATAGTTTTCATAAGGATTCATTCTTTGTGTTATATATTCTTTGACTTTTGACAAATGTATGGCGATGTTTTCCCACCATTACAGTATAACACAGAATCATCTCACTGCCTTAAAAATCCCCTGTGCTCCAGTATTCATCCCTCTCTCCCTCTCCTGAAAACCTGGCAACCACTGATCTTTATACTGTCTCCAGAGTTTTGTCTTTTCCAGAATGTCACAGAGTTGGAATCAGAAAGTATGTAGCCTTTTCAGATTGGCTTCTTTCACTTAACAATATGCATTTCAATTTCTTTCATGTCTTTTTGTGATTTGATAGCTCATTTCTTTTCATTGTATGGATGTAACACAGTTTATGCACCCATTCACCCACTGAAAGACTTCTTGGTTGCTTCCAAGTTTTGGCAATTTTGAGGAAGGCTGCTATAAACATCTGGGTACAGGTTTTTGAATGTATAAGTTTTCAACTCCTTTGGGCAAATACCAAGGAAGTGCAATTGTTGGATCATATGTTAAGATTATGTTTAGTTTTATAAGAAACTGCCAAACTGTCTTCCAAAGTGGCTCTGCCATTTTGCATTCCCACCAGCAAATGAATGAGAATTTCTGTTGTTCCACATCTTTGCTAGCATTTGATACTGTCAGTGGTTTGGATTTTAGCCATTCCAATAGACAGGTGGTTGTATCTCATTGCTGTCTTAAATCTGTAATTCTCTAATGACATATGATGTTGAGCATCTTTTTATATGCATACTTGCCATCAATCTATCTTCTTTAGGAGATGTCTGTTCAGATCTCTTGCCCATTTGTAAGTTGTGCTGTCTGTTTTCTTTTTGTTAAATTTTAGGAGTTCTTTCTGTATTTTTGATACCAGCTTTCATCAGCTATGCATTTTGTAAATATCTTCTCCCCATATGTCTCTTGTCTTTTCATTCTTTTAACAGAGGTTTTCACAAAGAAGTTTTTAAGTTTAAGTCCAACTTTTTCTTTCATGGATCATACTTTTTGGTGCTGTACCTAAAAAGTCATCACGGGCACCTGGGTGGCTCAGTGGGTTATAGCCTCTGCCTTTGGCTCAGGTCATGATCTCAGGGTCCTGGGATCGAGCACTGCATTGGGCTCTCTGCTCATCGGGGAGCCTGCTTCCTCCTCTCTCACTCTGCCTGCCTACTTGTGATCTCTGTCAAATAAATAAATAAATAAAATCTTTAAAAAAATAAATAAAAAGTCATCACTAAATGCTAAGACATACACTGATTTTCTAATAAATGTATCCTTTTATTGTGGTATAATATACTTAACATAGAACTTGCCATTTTAACCATTTGTAAGCGTAAAGTCCATTCACGTTGTTGTGCATCTAATAAACATTTTTTTTTTTAGCTTGAGAGAGAAAGCGCCTGCTCCCAAGTGAGCAGGAGGGAGAGAGGGAGAGGGAGAGAATCCCAAGCAGACTCCCTCCCTGCTGAGGGCGGAGCTTTAGGCGAGGCTCAATCTCAAGTCAGTCCCTCAACCAACTGAGCCACCCAGGTCCCCCTAAATGTATTTTTAAATACATATATTTTTTCAATTTCAAAAGTAAAATAGGTTCACTTTGAAACTTTAAAAATACAGAGTAACAGAAAGCACAAAGTAAAAATCACCCACAATTCCCTTCCAGGAGATACAGCTGTTGATATTTCAGTACACAGCCTTCCAGACACACACACATACACATACACAATTCCCATTCTGTATGTGGAACATGCTGAAAAATGTAATTAGGATCATTCTGTTCACATTGTTTGATAACTTGCTTTTTTAAATTTAACAATGTATTTCATTGGACATTTCGTTTTCTACTATTATTAGGTATATTTTATATAGCATGATTATTCGTTATTACTTCACATTCTATCATATGGATATAATGTAATGTGTTTAGCCAGTTCCCTAAAATTTGACTCATACGTTTATTTCTAGAAATGTCATTTTGAAGTTAAAAAGATATACATACTTTTCATGTATGTACATGTGTACATATGTATTTACTGTCACCAAATTGCTCTCCAGAAAAGTGAAGACAATTTATAAGATAAGAGGATGCCCATTTTGTCACAATATCACCAATGCTTGACAATTAAGAAAGAAAAAGAAATCTCCACCAAACAAAATGTATCAATGCAGTTTGCAAGATGAGAAAATGGAAGGAGGGGCCATATTCAGCAACTTGAAAATCAAAATTAAAATAGTCACCTTCTAAAAGCACCAAAACTGGAAGAAATTTAAGAGCTTAGCTCAAATTTGAGAAACAAGGACCATCTCCATTAAATAATAACATATTTTAAAGGAAAGCCTTATTGTATTAGGCTTAAAAAGTGCAGAAATGTGAATTTCATGTCTAGAAAACCTGTATTTCAAATTTTCATTGTTTTAAACTGTATTTTTTTCTTCCAAAGCCATTTAAGTACCAAGGCATGTTGAAATGTCAGTTTCTGCCGCAATCACATTCTCAATGATTCGAGCATAAGGGCATGTTCATACATAGGACAGGACTTTATGGTCTTCTGTTTTGCCATAGTCATTATGAGATGGCTACGTCATCATTTTCAGTGCCTGCATGAGCCTTCTTAAATGACAAGCGGGGTTATTTTTTCTAGTATGAATGTTATTTATCACATGAAGTTTGGATAAACCACCAAAGTCAGTTATAAGTTACAAGACTTCCTACTTTTATTGAAATTAATTGAATTGACCACCAAAAATAGAACACTGCCTCTGAGGGCTTTTTTTCTCCTTCTATTTCAGAGACTTCCAAAGATTTGCAAGAAATCAATCACAAAAGTTTTCCTGGGAAGAAAATTTTTCTTTAATGTTTTAAACTTTCTATAAATGTCAAACTATCATAGATGTACTTTTTAAAAAGGCAATAATTTATGATGTAGTTATAGTTGAACTTTTAATTTTTGCAAAGGGAATGAAACCTTGCAAGGCATCTAGGTGATGTTCTACAGATCTTTATTGTCACACACTGTGAAAATGTGCAAGCCTTTATTACTTGGCACACAGCTATTTAAATGGTCCCTTGCAGACAGAAATTGAACTACATGCTTATTTGGGTCATGCACTTCACCAGAATCCATACAAGAATTAAGCGTGGTATTGACTATGAAGCCAGTTTTGATAATCTTGACCTTTTGCAAATCAATTAGGAAGTGTCACTTGGAGACTGTGTACCGTTAACTAGCAAAAATACATCCCATGCTGGAGAATGTTTATATCTCACACTTTCTGTTTTCATTGACATGAAATTTGCATGGTGCGATGCATTTATAAAGAAATGATTTCTACAGAATGTACTTGATTATTCCTCTCCCCCCTACTTTAGATTGGGTGAACTACATCTAAGTTAGAAATCTCTTCCTTTAGAAAAGCTTATTATGAAGAAAAAACCCACAAGCTTCTTTCTCGTTAACTTGAATGTGAAATTAGCATTTTTCATAAGCTCCTCCAACACTTGAACTGTGTTTGAAATGAATAGCGAGCAAGCACCGGCTTTCAACTGTTTGTCTGGCTGGTGTAATCGCTGAAGGTCAGGAGCTGCAGCATGAACTACTCCAACAGCACAGCAGGGTTCCCGAATGACTGACGGTTTGGAAAGAGTCTAGGAAGCCCCTCCATCATGTTGTCAACTTCAGCAGAATGAGATGCTGGGCTGGAGTTTCACTTACCTTAAATCAGTGTCTCAGGTGTATCTAAGATCCACCTGGCTCACAATGTCATTCCGCTGTTTGGCATTTACTACGACCTATCCAATTGAGCACAGATGCTTTTGATTCCCCCCCAGGAGAGGCCAAATCATACAACCCTGCTGGGAGGGGAGGTATCCGTTTGCTACAGACTCTAAGAGTACAAATTTGATGGCTAGGAAGGGTGGTAATGCCGGTCACCTGGACATCCTGGGATCTGTCCTCTTCCATGAGCTCAAGGTGAAGCTGTTGTGGGGTTTCCCTTAACCACCATCTCCTAGAATCTGTGCCTACTAAGTATTTGCTCCTCCTTCTCAAGGTCAGATGGACTAGGACTCCTGGGCGGCTGAAACCTACGTCCCACCGCAGGTTCCAGATAAAGGAGAAGTTAGGACTTCAGGAAGCGGTGGTTAAATATCTTGCATTTTTTCCCTCCCTTCGTAGGGTCTCCTCTTTAGCACTTATCGGTGGTTTTGTCTGACAGCCACTGCCAGTGCTCACCAAGGTTCCCACTGCACCCCTGTTTCCAGGCACGAGCCCATGAGACCTGCTCTGGCCAAGGAAATGGGGGTGGAAGCCTTTAATGACAGGCGCTGGACTATCCGTCCTCTTTCCGCCTTCCATAGCTATGGGTGATGCGGATCACTAACCTGGGCTTCCAGAGTGAGGACGAGGTAGATTGGAGCCCTCCCGCTGAGGGCAGTGGACATATAGCATAAGGACGCAATATGAGTTTGTTTTAAACCCTTTAGGTTTAGGGCATGTTTGTTACTGCAGCATATCTTAGCCCAATTTAACAGACACATTTTCCCCTAAATGGAATTTGTGCTCCAGATGATTTGTTCATTTATCTGACCCCAAGTTGGAACTTTTTCTCGCTCTGAAAGTGTGGTCCCGACCCTGGACCTGCTTCCTCGGGGCTGCGCTTTGTTTACCCGCTTCCTTGTCTAACTCCTCCTGCTTCCTGATCTCAAGGACCAGATCCTTGCTTCTGAACTAGAGTGCCCGCTAACCTATGGACAGATATTTCGCATAACCCTTTCCTACCTAATCCCTTGGGAGCCCTTAGTCTGGATCCACACTGCTGGACCCTTCCCTTTGCTAGGACATTCTTTCATAGCCCAGAATGGCCAGATCCTGCTGGGTCCCCTGGATGCTTTGTATGGTCTACAGCTGGGCCTTTTCTGTCAATCCTAAGCTGGAGCAGCTTCTGCAGTAATACTAAGGGCCCTCCAGTGGCTCCAGACCTGGGTCTCGGCTCCCTCTGCTCTGTTTGCTCTGTACTGTCAGGTAGCCTTCCTTCCAGAATAAACACGGTGGGATCAGTAGTGGCCCGATGGGAAGAATGAGCCACGAAAAATAACAGAGCAGGGGCTGGCAGGTGGTAAGAATTACGGAGTTTGTTTAAGATGAAGAAATAGGATTCTCTCTTCCCTATGTTTTGATAGTTCTCTAGTTTTGAAATAGCCATAAAAATCATCTATAAAGAACTTGAATCCTCTATCCCGGACATTAAATTTCTGAATGGGGTGGCAACACGGGGATGCTCGTAAAGATTTAAGGCAAGGATGTTTGTGAGAGTGCTGTTTATACTAGTGGAGAAAAAACATCAGTACTTAAGAGTACATCAGTAGGAGAAAGGTGAATATAAATTATTAAATGCTCATATGATGAAATAACACATAAAATATGTTAGGATTAAAAAAGTAACAGATTACTAAGTAAAAAGAGCAGTAATTCAAAATGGGATGGGCTTCCTAATTCTAACTATATTCAGAAATTCATATTTATGTTTGCATAGAAAATACACAAATGATATAGCAAAATATTTGCCGTTCTGGGCCACAGAGTGATTTTGCTTTCCTCCTTTATACTTTCTGTATTTCCCAAATTTCAATAATAAGCATGAGCTCTTTCCTAATAAAAAATAATGTTACAAATATGATAAAAGCATGGCTCCTGCTTCGGATATGGTCTACACTGTCCTACTGACAGCCGAAGATGACTATTTATTCCTTGTCCTTTCTTTGCAGTCGAGTTCCCTCAGATGTCATCATGGGTTCCTTTCTTGCTTTGGTCTTGCTCGGTTTGTCACAAAAAGATTTAACAAAATTTCCAAGCACTAACTGTTAATACAGAACACAATATGGAGGGTTTCAGAAGTGTTTATCTGGGAATGTGTATTATATACTCCTGGGAGAAATACGAGTAATTTTGAAATTTCATAGTTATTTTCCACAACAACTTGCCTGCAAGTAAAGCTTTGGAATAAGACATCCATTTGGATTGTTATTTTTTTAAGCCCAGAAAAGCCTTTATTTGAGGAATAGATGAGAAAAATGATGAATGATTAAGTTCGCAGAAATCTGAAGTTGGAAACTGGTTTTAACTAAATCCAGAACTGGAAATCAGTTGCATAACTCAGAAGAAGAAAAGAATTTGTCAAGTGCGGATGCTTTTGCCCGCTTCCTCCCAATAGCACTTGGGACTATTCAGTGTCCAGCTCAGAACAGCCCATCTCCAGCTCTTAGGACTAATCCAGGACTTGCTGTCAAGCCTGACTTTTTGGAGCCCAGCATCAGGTCACTCTGTGACAAATTTCCCTTTGAGGCTGTGTGCTGATTGTGGAGGCCGATTTGGTCCCTGACCCTGAGTTCTACTCTGCTAAACTCCCTTGAATCCAATTCCCCAGGGCACTTGGCCCATCCCAGGAATTAGGGCCAGGTCCCCAACTTCTGGCCTTGTGGCCAGCTTTCCTCATGGTGACTCCAGTTCTTGCCATCACAGACTCCTTCCTTGTCCCGTGCCCTGCCTTGCTGCACACTGGAAATCGGATGACTATGACAAGATGTGTGGATGGAGTCATTTGAACTGTGAGCTTATGTAACCGTAATCCTTGGACACTGCGTAATACTGAACTGCCTGGGCCAGAGCTTACTGCAGAGTCCATCTTGTCAGGCCCAAGGGGGTGAACTAGCGTGACCCTCCCCTCTTCCTGCAACCCTCGTCCTATTACCCTGATACTGTGCCTGCCAACGCAACCCTCACACGTGCCAGGTGTCGTCCCCATAGTCAGGTCAAAGAGTTTGGGCAAAGTCATTTACTCACACAACAGCAGTCTTCGTAGGGCATGTCTGCCTTGTTAAGTTGACAAATGTGGCCTGAGAACAAATAAAATTAAAAACATTTTAATTTTATTAAGTTAAATAATTAATTTGGATGTGATGCACCAAGGAGATGCAGATTATTTTCCTGCCGTTTTACCAACGTTCCACCTTCCGTGTAAGTCAGTGCACCAATCCCCCATGGACCAACCTGGCATCGATGTATTATTCCCCATGGAGAAGAGAAGAGAATGATTCCGGAATCCTCAGATAACCTTTCTTTTTCTATTCCTGCCTTGAAGAAGTTTAGAGTGCGTAGTCCCAGAATGGTAGTTAGTGAAACTGGCAGCCTGGCGTCCGTCCCCATGGAAAGATGTACACCAAAATAAATACCTGTGGCACAATGACAAGGCTCAGGTGACATTTCAGCGCCAACAACAGGCATTGGAGCCATCTGCCGTCTCATTGACTTTCCAACACCTGCTTCAAAGCTCTCCAGGCAGGCCCGGCGAAAAAAGTCTTGCAAGGCGTGTGCTTTAGGTAAATCCTCACCGTAAGTTAGGTGCATTCGAGTGATTCCAGACCTTCAGATACTGATCACGTGGCAGGACACAGAGTCCAAGAGACGTGGTGTGTGATGACTTTAAAAAGATTTAAGCATGAATGGTCCGAAAGCGCTCCCGTGAAATTGCTTTACCCTTACTTAGTCTGGCTCTTGGTTTTTTAAAATCAGTTGAAATGTACTGTATTTGGAGGTTTCCCCTGTAAGTACTGTAGCAAAAGAGAAGCATGCAGGCTATGGCTTGATGAGGTAGATAGTAAATGCGACTTCCTATCTAACTGGGGAGCAGTTTTTTCCCCCTGAGTAATAACTAGTAACATCCTTTCCCTGATCCTGCAAAATGTCGCTGATGGGAGCCTAGTCCTCATGAAGCTGGATTCTTCCGTAGATTCCCTGTGAAGGAAAGGAAGCCAGAGCCAGTAGAATTCTCATTTGCTTAGGGCAAGCTCTACCCCTAGAGGCAAAGAGTTAAAAGGGTGTTTGGCCTCCTCGGTATGAAGTTCTAGAAATACATATAGAACAAACACAAGATGTATCC
Source organism: Martes martes (assembly GCF_963455335.1). Lineage (NCBI taxonomy): Eukaryota > Metazoa > Chordata > Mammalia > Carnivora > Mustelidae > Martes > Martes martes. Next base: position 18,412,123 of record NC_137900.1, on the reverse strand, counting down.
CAACTCTAGATATGTGGATTTGTGTTAAAAGAAAGCCTGGAATCTCTTGGATGTACTACCGAGTAGACTTTTCCACCAAATAATGGCTGTTACTAGAACTTGCTAAAGTAAAATGAATTTGAAATTTAAAAACTTAGCTGTAACTATATGGCTTATTATTCAGTACAAAGAGTGTTCATGATCATCTGGAGATAGATGCTTAGGCTTACAAAAATCTCTGAAATAATTAAAACCTCAGTAGTTCATAATGATGAAGAAAGATCACAGTTTGAAAAAATCTCAAATATTTGACCCCAAACCAATCCCTAATTTTTAAATCAATTATTTGTGGTTTTCAAAGATAGAGGAATGAGACTTTTCATGATTGCTGGTGGGAGTATAAATTGCTGCTAACTTTTTGGAGAACAGTTTAGCAGTATCTATATATAAAAGTGTGTGTCCTTTGGACCGATAATTCTACTCTGTCGAATCTATTCTTGGGAAGCAAAGATACACACAGGTTTATATATAAGGATTGTTCAATGCAGCCTTACTCATAAATGATAAAGAATTGGGAAAAACATAAGTGTCTAACAATTCAGTATTGTTTGGATTATTATAAATTCATACCATGGAACACCAAGATGCTACTCACATAATTTTGAAGCATGTTTACTAAAGGAAAAAAAAGATCATGGGAAGAGCAAAGAACTAAATACATAAATATGTATTATAAAAGTAGCACAACACTGGAAGCAAATACCCATCAGTAATGGACAGGGTAAGAAACTGTGGGGAATCTGCCATAGAAAACTGTAATGTTAAAGAAAAAAAAGTGATGATATGGACCCATCTCTGAGATACATTATGAGTAGGAAAAGCAGGTCATAGAATAGGTTTAACAGAACTGGTTTTGTAACTAAAAGATGTATATCTATCTCTGTGGACACACATAGATATTTCTGGAAGTCTGCCAAAAAGCTAGTAACACTGGTTGCTTCCAGGGAGGTGAGAGGTGGGTTGAGAGTGGGAGGGAGACTGACCGGTGTGAAATTTTGTTCTATTTGAGCATTTTCCCCTATGCTTGTATGCCTGAGAAACTAAAGAAATACCAGTACATAAACTGCAATTTTAATTTGTAAGTAATTTCATGTCTGTCCACTTGAATAGAAAAGACTCAAACCCAAACAAACAAACAAAAAATGTAAACAAGAGTAATCTTTGGGTGGTAGGATTATGGTCATGTTCATTTTCTTTCTGTGTGTTAGCCTGTATTTTCTGAGCCTTCTGCCACCCCCAGGACAACTAACATTGATATAAATTTAAGAAAATAATGATGGGGAAAAGGCAAAGAAAAATGTCTGCAGATCTAATGGGATAGTGAGGTGGGAGGGAAGGGGCCAGCTTGGCTCCCTTGAGCACCAAACCTTGTCTGTAGCTGCCGGCCCTGTGTGGGGCAGGACTGGCCTTCCCAGCTAGAGTAGGTCATTATGGCTACGTTAGCCACCTGTTGGCTGAGGCCTGCACATATGTAATTAGTTTTATTGCTATAACTTAGTTGTTCACCGTCTTGCCTGCATGTTGGAATACCTGAGGGGGGTGGATTAAAAAATACTAAAAATATATCAAGCCCCACCCCAAACCAATCAAATCCAAATATCTGGGGTGAGAATCTGGCATCCAGGATTTAAAGTCTCCCCAGACGATTCTAATGTGCAGCCCAAGGCAGGAACCATGCTTTAACCTGGAGCTCTGATCTGGTTGAAAATACAGACTCCTACAGGGGTGCTGTGATTTATTACCAGTACGTTATGGGGCTTCCGGAGAATAGGTAAAATATAAAACGAACCACTGGGGGCGCCTGGGTGGCTCAGTCGGTTCAGTGTCTGCCTTGGGCTCAGGGTCTTTGGATTAAGTCCCCCATCAGTGCCCTGCTCAGTGGGGGAGTCTGCTTCTCCTTCTGCCAGCCACTCCCCCTGCTTGTGCTCTCTTTCTTTCTCTCTCTCTCTGTCAAATACATAAATTAAAAAAATGTTTTTCAAGATTTATTTATGTATTTGACAGAGACAGCAAGAGAGGGAACATGAGCAGGGAGAGTGTGAGAGGGAGAAGCAGACTTCCTGCTGAGCAGGGAGCCCAGTGTGGGGCTCAATCCCAGGACCCTGGGATCATGACCTGAGCTGAAGGCAGACGCTTAACAACTGAGCCACCCCGGCACCAATTAAATAAAATCTTAAAAAACAAACAAACAAACAAACAAAAAACAAATAAAACGAACCACTGATCTTTTATAAAACATTGAGGACCAGTTCTGAGACCAGGAAAGCTGGACCCCAAATATAACTTCCCCCAGGACTCCTTCAGTTTCAAGGAAAAGGGTCTAGGGGAAAGAGAGTGTGAAATCCCAGATTCTAGTTCTGCTTTTGTCTCCTCCTACATGCAGAACCTGGGTCAATGAGTAGACCCAATAGGTATGACCCTGCTGGAAAAGGAGGCAAATGGGTTAGCTCAGAGGCTGTGAAAATAGTCTGAGGGAAGAGGAAAGCGGAAGTGTTGGCATTCGGTGTCACCCCTTCTCCAGTCAGGACATGACACCTGTACCTTTGCCCTTTTGTAGATTAGTTATCTCCTATGCTTTAGTTTTAAGGAATGATTGCTGCATTTAAAAGACATTCCCTGGATCACATGACCTGTTAGATGTCTTTAGTCTGTGTCTTTGCTACTTAATGTAAGCCAGAGAGTAAACCTAAAATATGTAATATTTGCTGCATTTTTCTTATCATTTTTGGAAGCTTGATTATCCTGATACATGTTGTTTTTGAAGAGGCTATGGATGTTTTTATTGCTTTCATCTGGACAGTCAGTGGCTTTCAACCCAGTTCTTTGGTTCCAGTTCCATAGGCAGAAGTCATGAGTATTTTTAAGATGTAAAGAATAGATAATCTGGGGTGCCGTGATGGCTCAGTTGGTTAAGTGGCCAACTCTTGATTTTGGCTCCAGTCATGATCTCAGGGTCCTGGGATGGAGCTGCATGTTGGGTTCCGCACTCAGCAGAGAGTCTGCTTGGAGATTTTCTTTCCCTCTGCCCGTCCCCCTGCTCTCTCTCTCTCAAATAAGTAAGTAAATCTTAAAAAAAAAAAAAAAGAAAAGAAAAGAAAAGAAAAAGGAATAGATAATCCTCTGCAGCTCAGTTTTTCTCCATGTGTTTGCCATCGTTGGTACAACCTCCACATCAGGGCCAGGAAGGGGTGAGAAAAGTGCTGCATTTGCTTTGGGTGCAAAATTTAAGAGAGCAGCAAAAATCTCGGTAATCAAGATAAATGATATTTTAAGACAGTATTTTTAAAAATTAATGCAAAAATCCATGATGAACAAATTATCAGAATTTTAAATAAAGGGAGGATCATTAACAAGTCTGTGCTGAGCCATATTAAAGCCTAAGGCAAAAAAAAAAAAAAAAAGTGCTCACTCATCTTACCCTATTCCAGACCTCTTTCCATATTGTCCGAAGTACTCATCCCAGGCCCGCCTGGGTGGCTCAGTCCATTAAGCATCTGCCTTTGGCTCAGGTCATAATCCCAGGGTCCTGGAGTCAGCCTGCTCAGTGGGGAGTCTGCTTCTCCCCCAGCGTCCCCCCGACCTGCCCCAGCTTCCCCCCGACCTGCCCCAGCTTGTGCTCTCTCTCTCTCACTTACTCTTTCTCAAATAAATAAATAAAATCTTTAAAAAAACAAAAAAGCAAGAGAAAACAAGACCAAAAAACCCCATGAGTTACCACCCCAAATCTGGGGCTTAAGAATTTGTATAAGGATGCAAAGATGGATATAAGATTGACAAATTTGGAAGGCGCCTTTGGAAATTTTTGTGGCTCAAATAGATCTTGGTAGGTTTAAGAGTTAGGAAAGGAAAGAAAAAATTAAAATGAGAGTGATACTTTTATTTCTAATTTTGTGGTTAGGAAGAAATATTTTATGTACCTACTCAAGATTGAAAAGCTGTTAGCCTTCTTATACTCTGATAAAATTCATAATGGCATCTAAAAATTGATAAGGATAGTAACTAATATTAAATAATAGTAATTAATATTAAGTCCATTTGAGCCATTGAGAAATCAGCACAACAGACACTTTAATTACTTATGGATTTTTCATCAACATGTCCTGTATTTCATTAATGTATCACACATCGAGCAATTAACAACTCTGTATATTGTGTCACGGTCTTCAGTATATAACACGCACAGTACTTGAAATGAATTTGTGTCAGAAATATCAACTTCCCTGCAAGGTTGACTTGGTGGGATTAATACATATTTCCATCTGGTTTTTGAACAAAAATGTTGCCTCTCCAGTTTTCTTGATATCCTAGTGATGGCTAATTTTTCTTGGTGAACTCACTTGAGGCAAGATTTTGATGCACGGGGCCAAGGAATGTTTTACAGAGGGAGCCAAGCTTTGGTGGGTACCATCTGGCTAAGAACAACATAACGACAAGAAAAGAGGCAGGCTGCCATGTGGGCAATCTGTAGCCTCTTTGATTGGAGGATTTCTTTTTCATTCACGGAATGAACATTTATTGAGCATTTAGTATATCCTCGGCACTCTGCTGAGTGCTGGAGCTGGAATAAACAAGACGCACGAAATCCCTTCCCTTTTGGAACTTTACATGAGAAATAGTCAAAGGAGATACATGTAATAGAATACATGATTATTTGATTTAGAAACGCAGAAACAAAGAGTGGGAAAGAAACCAGTTGCCTAGATCAACTCTCTAATTTGGTTCAAAATCCAATATCCTCCTGCTAATTGCCTCAGAGAGCCCACCTGGCATGCCCATGGGTACAGCGTGCTACTAAACAGGGAGTAGAAACAGGTCCAGGTTAAACAGAAATGGAGAGTAAATCAACTGATGGGAATGGTCGTCATCTGGGAATAGAGGCCTGGGATTGTCGGATCTTGACCAGGAGCTGAAATCCAGGTATCTGTGTGAATCTCTTGATGTTTAAGTTCTGGAAGCTAATTCAAATTTTTCAATAGTTGCGTTATGTCAAAAACAACACTTCTTCAGGCCAAAGACCACCAGTTTGCACTGTTGGTCTTAGGTGGGAGGCCCGCAAAGGCAGAGGCCCTTGGGAGATAGGTGGCTCCAACTTGTAGTAACTCCAAAGCAGGAGGGAAACACCTATACTAGCGAAGTCATCCTTGACCGTTTGGGTGCCAGAAATATTGGGATCGTGATTTGAGGTCTCACTACATGGTCTCATTCACTCGTTCATCAAACATTAGTAAACGGCTTCTCTGGTGTGCTCAGCTTAAACACAGCTCCCATCTGGTCAGCCTTTTAGGACCTTCCAGTCTCGTGGGACTCGGTGGCCTTTACACTGTAAGGTACACTGTTTCCCCTGATAATGCTAACCTTGGGAAAGCACAAAATCGATCACATTTGAATAGTAAGAGGATCATTTGGGTGCATCAGAAAGGGTGTGATGGCAAGATGTCCCCGAGGTAGTCGGCTTCATCTAGAGTGTCTGTTTGGTGGCTCTGCAGTTTGGGTATTTTCTCTTTCAGGAGAAGGTATTCTGTTTCATGTCTGGTTTTCCATCTTCAGCATCTTGGCCCTGAAGCCATCTTTCTGGCAACAAAGAATCCTAATCTTTCTGCCTTTATGAAAACTTTCCTCTAGGTGGCGCCATTTGCAGCTCTCTGAGTCTCCCTGGGCCTGCTTGCCAGCCTTCCCACTAACTAGCAAGGCTACTTTATTCCTTGGCTAGACAGCTGTGCCAGCAACCTCTGCACCGAACAGCTCTTTCCCAGCTCTTGTAGGATCCGCAGCGCTTCACGCTAACTTCTAATGGGTCCGTCATGTGCCTACCCATGCTCCTTCTGAACTCCTGTAGCAGTCCATTCTTTATGCTGTAGGTTAGCAATGAGTGCTTCTCATGTTGCGCTCTTATTTATTCTTTTGTGCATGTGGACTGTCTGCCCAAACAGATTATTAAACCTTGAAGAGCTTTGTATGCCTTGGGCATCTGGCATAACGCAATGCCTGGGACAAGTAGTCTTCTAGTGTGTTTGTTGTTGAGGTAGGTTCTGGTTTTCTTTTGTTTATTCATCACTTACTGGGTATCTGTTCCAGGCTGGGCACTCTTCCCCCCCCCCCCCAAAGATTTTATTTATTTGAGAAGGAGACAGTGAGAGAGAGCATGAGAGGAGAGAACGTGGCGCTGGGAGCCTGATGCGGGACTCGATTCTGGGGCTCCAGGATCATGACCTGAGCCGAAGGCAGTTCGGCTTAAGCAACTGGGCCACCCAGGCGCCAGAGGATGGGCACTCTTTTGGGTGCCCTGAAAACAGTTATGAAAGACAAGATCCCTGCTCTCAAGTAGCTCTGACGTTGGGAAGAGAAAGAGCGCGCATGCGCAAGCGCAAGAGAGAAATAGACCATTACAGGGACACTAAGTGACTCTGGGAACAGGAGCAGTGCAGGCTTTTCCCTCCCCAGGAGCTCCCTTTACAAGAGTTCAGCCTTTCACTCTATTATTCTAGGATCACTCCTGGAGACTGAACTATGCCTTCGACTGCTTATCTTTTCCAGTCCCCACAGAAGAGGGGGGCCGGAACATGGGGCAGGTATCCATGTCAGGATGCCATGAAAAAGGTGACAGTTGTCACATCTTCCTCTGGCATTCCATGCCCCTAGGGTTGTGTTTTGTTTTTATTTTAATTTATTATTATTATTTTTTCCCCCAGCCATCTAGTAACTGCCCTTGAATTCTCAAAATGGTTTATCATCTCACTGTCTGGGAGTGATTTGGAAATGCTGATTTACTTTAAGTAATGTAGATACGTATTTATTGAAAACCTGTTTATTCTGTAAGATACATCCCTTTCCTGTGAATGTCCTCCAGTTCTAACAGAATGAATTATTCCTGCCTTTTTATACCTTTGTTACTGTTATGTCTATCCCAATTTTAATACAAATTGGTTTCATTTTTTCTTTTATTATGGCTGTTCAGAGACTCGTGCCTTAAAACTGTAAGCCTGTGGAAGACAAGGACCATATTGAGTTCACCTTCGGATCTCTTACTTCCTGCACTTTCTCCTTATTTACACATAGTAGGCAGTGAATATGTGATAATTTAATGAACTGGGACTTTGTAATATGATCCAAGTTTAGTTACATATTTTAGAGTATTTACTTCCAATATATGGCAATAACTTCAGGAGTTTCTACATGGATTTTGTTTGCTTGACTTAGGTTGTATGAATATTTGCTTGGCAAATGCTTTCCAGATAAATATGCAAAGGTTTCTGGATAGATCTGGGCTCCGACTTTGAATTTTCTTTTCCTGTTTCCTTCTTGTCATCTATATATGGCTTTGTCACTGTCGAGTCTTGCCTTACTTCCGGATTTCTTTCCAATATTTGAAGAAATATCCTCCTATTGATTTGTTTTATCCATTCAAATATCTACTAAGTGCCAAGGCATATCTCTGATTCTGGGGATTCAGGGGTAACAAAACAGATTTTGATTGTACCTACAAAGTGTTCAAACAGTGTAATTCCTTTCATCAAAAGTTATGTCAATTCAGTCAAAATGGATTACCTGATAGCTTGATAGTACAGTTTGAGAGGCATTTTCAAAAATCTCAGAGTCCTTGGCTAGGGAAGCAGAGACTTGAAGCTTTCTGTCATTTGATTTTTTAGTGTTTAATATTTCTCTGATATATATATATACGTATACATACATATATATACATACACACATATATGTATATATATGCACGCACACAAACACACATATATACTTATGATTAAATGTTTCCCCTGAAGCCATCTCAAATTTTTGCATATTGAATTTCCATCTTTAATTTCAGTAGTCACTTAACTTTAAATTTTAATGTCACAGAAAGCCTAGTGGCTTTACGTAGGGGTTCATAGAAAGGTGGTGAGGTTTGTTTTCTCTGCTTTCCTGACCTATGTGAAACGTAATCATTTTTTAAGGCCAGATATTCTTTTAAAAAGGGAGCCAAAGTATAGATCTAACATCTCCATGACTTGTGTGATCTTAGTCCTGGTGTGTGTGTGTCATGAAAGAAGGCAGTCACACACCTGTCATCCAAGGAGTCCATGTACATTCTCGACCTGTAGCCACAGTAGTCATGACCTTACTTTACACTCGGGTGACCAGGTTGCTCCAGAAACATCTCAGAAAGTAGAAAACGTGGAAAAGGGATTCCTCTCACAAATACAGTTTACTCTCGAGGCCGCAGTTTTCATTAAAGCAGGAGGCAATCTGAGTTTCACCTCTTGCAGTTATGAGACCGACTAAAACCTGATTGTGCAAGGAGATTTTTGTGGCCATTTATCAGTCGAGTAGGACAACAAAATAAGCACACATTTTAAAGTAAAGTGCCTCAATTGAAAGTGGACTCTAGAAGGGGATTTTGCCGGGGCAATCTCCCCCCCCCCCACTTCCCCCTATTTTATACTTTCCTTCTTCCACATTATTTTGCATTTTCCTGTAAGTCGACCATAATTCAGTTTCGGGCCAGAAGGGTAAATTTGATTACTTGGCTGTTAAACATCGTGTGCCTTTTCGAAGACCAGAGAGAAGCTTGTGACAAAACAGAAACCACCTCAATGGCATGAAAAACCGGAAGGCATCAGGAGGCTCCTGGAAGCTTGGACAGCTTCATTTTGCAGCTCAGGATTTAGATTTCTATCTCCTGTAACTTTGTGGACAGTTTCGCCTATTAACATCGCCCCCCCCCCCACCCCCGGTCCCTCTGGGAACCGGTGACAGTTCCTCCTCTTCCTCAGTCTCACTGCACGACTGAGTCTATCCTATGTTCCAAAACTGAATGGGGGTCAGAGGTGACGCGAGATAACTTTTCTAACCGAATGGCGTTTTAGAAACAGGGACGGGAACACCGAAGTGGCCGAGAGGCGGCCCCAGGGCGCCGACCTGCGCGGCCCGGGAGCAGGGGGCGCGAGCGCGGTGGCCGCCGGCCGCCAGGCGCCCCGAGGGTTCGCGGAGCCGGCCGGGGCTGGGGGCCGGCGGGGCCGCATCCCGCGACTCCGCCGAGGCCGCCATATTCCTGCTCCACCACGCCCGGGCGGCCGGCGGGCAGCGGCAGGTTGGCGGCGGCCCCGGGCCAACCCCTCGCCGGGGGCGGCCGTGACCGCTGCGCCCGCGGGCCCCCACCAGGGCGCGGGAGCGGGAGGCGCCCGCAGAGCCCGAGGGGCCGGCCCAGCCAGGGAGCGGCAGGCGAGGCGAGAGCCGCACAGGGAGGCGCGCCGCGGCGGCTGCGAGCCCAGGAAAGCCTTCCAGGAGGGGCCGGGCGGCACCGCCTCCCGCTCCCCTCCCTTCCTCCCTCCGCCTCCCCTCCTCCTCCCGCCGCCGCCGCCGCTGCCGCCGCCGCCGCCTCCCTCCCGGATCTGTGCTCCAGTTCAGAGAAAGAAGAAAATGTGTGTGTGTGGCGAGGGGGAGGGCGCGCACTGAGCAGCCGCTCCGCGCCTGGCAATCGGGGCCGGGGGTGGGCGTCTGGCGGAGGCGGGGCGGAGGCGGAGGCGGCGGAGCGCGCGGCGGGCGGGCCGGCGAGCGGGGTTTGCGCGCGAGCCGGGCGGTGGGCGCGGGCAGGGCCCAGGGCGCCCAGGAGCCGTGTCAGGCGGCGGCGAGGAGCGGGCGCGCCGGGCGCGGGGAGCCGTCGGCGGCCGCTCGCTGAGGGGACGCCCCGGTGGATGTGCTCTCGCCGCCGGGCGCAGGGCTTAGGGGAACCTCGGCGGCGGCGGCGGCGGCGGCGCGGGGGGCGAGGCGGGCCGCCCGTTCCCAGGGAAGGAGGCGCGGGCGTCTGAGCGAGGCCGGGCGCGGCGGCCTTCCCTCGCGCGCCCCCCGAGCCAGCGCCCGCGGCCGCCTCCCGCGCCCGCCTCGCTCCTCCCGGCGGCCCGAGCCGCCCGCTCCCGCCGCACCCCCGGCCCACCTGGTGGCCCCGGCCCTGGCCGCGGTCCCCGCGGCCGTTCCCCGAGCTCGTCCCGGACGCGCGCCCGGGCGGCGGGGGCTCGGCGGCCACCGCTGCCTCGGGGGAGCGAGGGCGGGAGGGTGTGTGTGCGCGCGTGTGAGCAGGGGGTGCCGGCGGGGCTGCAGCGGAGGCACTTTGGAAGAATGACTCTGGAGTCCATCATGGCGTGCTGCCTGAGCGAGGAGGCCAAGGAAGCTCGGCGGATCAACGACGAGATCGAGCGGCAGCTCCGCAGGGACAAGCGGGACGCCCGCCGGGAGCTCAAGCTGCTGCTGCTTGGTGAGTACAGCCGGGGGCCGGCCGCCGTGGGCCCTCCCGCCGGGCCCCTGCGGCCCCCACCCGTCGCCCCCGGACCCCGGGGCCGCGGCCCTCCGCGGCCCCCGCCCCCGGGCGCCCGCGGCTCGCCCCGACCCTCGGCGGGCGCGCCCCCGGCCACTACCTGCACCCGCGCGGGCGCGCGGGCGCGCAACACACACGCGCGTGCGCGCATACACGCGCGCACACATACACGCGCAGAGGGGTCGCGGCTGCCTTGCCCGGGGCCTCGGCTGGTGCCTTTTGGTATCCCCGAGGGCTGTGCCTTCGGGGAGTGCGTTTCTGTGCTGTGCATCTGCTAAATGGCAAATCACTTCGAGGGAGAGGCGCGGGGGTGGGAAGGTGGGCAGCGGCGTTGAACTTCCAGTGTCTTGGCCATGGCGCCCGGTGTTGGAGAGCAGAGCTGTGTGTGTGTGTGTGTGTGTGTGTGTGTCTGTCTGTCTGTCTGTCTGTGGCCCGAGGGTGACGAGCCGTGCCGGGGCACGTTGGGGGACGGCGTGCGGTGGGGTGGCCCGTGTGAATCCATTGTCAGTTCTTTCTGGGGTCAGGAGGGAATGGTGGTAGGGTGGGCAGACTCGCGACTGGATTCCCCAAGGAGTGATGATGAGGGAGTCGAGTGGTTGGCCCTCCAGAGAAAGGGGGATTATGTATTCAAGTGGCAGGCAGGCAAGCTCAAATGTGTCACATAAGTGCTTTCTCTAGCCACCAGACCACTGAAAGGAGGGACCCAGAAGAGTTTCTTTACCAGTGGACGGTGGCAGGCTTGTTTCTCGTCTGCACCATTCCTTCCAGATAGGAGGGATACGGGAGGGTTGTGCTGTGTGGTTGTTGACAGCGACCGGTTTCTTTTGTTTAATGAGGCAACCCAGATGTAGGCCTGAATTCACAATAGTTACTACTGAAAACCAGTGCAGCCTCTCAATTACTCTCACGGCAGCAAATAGAAACCTTTTGTTTAAAACGGACAGCATTTTAGTATCTTTGGGATCTGGACTGGAAGGAAAACGGGAAGTGTATAGCAAAAATTTTCCTTTAATCTCTTAAAAAAAAAACAACCCAACATTCTGCCTTCACACTAAGTTATCAAGAAAATGCCACTTCTCAAATAGGATTTCTATTGATAATTATCTTTGAGAGAATGTTCAGAATCAAGGATCAGGGTGCACATAGGAGCCAGCGTGACATAACTCTGAGCTATGGTGGTAGGGAGAGCAAACAGCTTTGCAGTAACAGGCCTGAAAAATGTCTGCACTTGTGTTCAAGATATTTGTGTGTATAATAAATATGTTTCACAGACATGTCTGAAAGAAAGAAATACTGTATTGTCAATTCAGATTTAAGAAGCATGCAGTTTCTTTCTTGAGCATTTCATCTCCTGGTTTAAGGAACCAGTTGCCTTTGGGACTGAACTGCTTATCTACTGGATCATTTACAAGAGGGAACAAAATATAATGATCACAAATAGTTACAAATGGTTAACTCGCATGCCATGCTTTATGTCTTCATCTTGAAACCAGATTAGATACATGTGCACATGCTTCTAAGGAACAGGAGGCAAAGCGCTGGATAAAAGAGGTGGGCTTTAGGGAATGAAGCCAGGGGAGGGGAAAACTGCAATTGGAAAAAGAATATTTAAAAAAAAATGTTTTTATTCTCATTTTGGGCTACTTCTAACGGCTGAATCATGTGTAATTGAATATGTTGCGAATTCTCAAGATTGAGAAAAAAAGAGAGGGGAAGAGAAATAGGCATAGAGTGTCTAAGTACAGATAAAGGAAAAGGATGTGTTTTAGAGAGACTTAAGAATAGGTTCTCTTTTGCCCTGTTTACAGTCTTTGTTTATGGTTAGCTGTGAATACAGTGTTTGAGATCTCAAGCCATCCCTGTTGTTGGAAATGTGACAGCTCGAGGTTCCCAGGAGCTAGGAGTTAGAACCCCGGGGGTTTGTCTGTTTGAAGGCCTCAGTCTGAATGTCTAGGTGGAAGATTTTTAGGCAAATACACATAAATGAACGTTTAATTACATACTGTATATTTCAGTAACATACAGTGCTTTAAAAATGCACTCGGGAAGATGATTTTATGAGCAAAAAAGTGAAACAGTTTTCCTGCTGAAGTGGTAGTAATAGAGAACTTTTTCTTTTATTGGATATTTGAGTGGGGTTTAATAAGCCTCACCGCAGCCCCCAAATAAAGCCCATTAGGAGTGGTGGGAAAATATGGCATTAATTTAGCACCTACCTTCATTAGTAACATTTAAAAATTTGAACAGCTCTTTGTTAGAAATACTACCCCTAGGCATCAGGTAAGATTTGTTACAGTTTCCTGTCCTAGAGATGTTGCTTTTGTAGCATAATGAGTGTGATACCTATACTACCTCTACAGTAAATGTTCTCTACTAAATGTAGATGTGTGCATGTGTGTGTGTGTGTGTGTGTGTGCATGGGATTTCCCAGTTTTTTGAATCCAGGAGGAAAATGATGGTTGATTTGAACCAGGAAAGGTGTTGGGGAGGACTTCTCTTTGAAGAACTGCTCTCCCACCGGCTGCTTGGATGAGTTCACTGCATCTTCCTGTTCCCACCTGTCCAAAGGAGGTTCTAGGATTTATCCTTTCATAGTGTCAGGATTTATCAACATTTTTAACTACCTTATTTAAATGGAGGGGTCACTTTTATATTTAAATGACATTCAGTATGAAATTATTTTCAAACTGAATTTTAGTTCAAGGCATGACGTCATGTTAGTGGAAATGGATTTACTTGGCGGGGGACCTTTGCATATGTTCACCATTTATTTTATATATTACTAATATGAAGAAACGAGGGAGAGAAAATAGTCGTTACCTGTGTAGATGAAAGTATAGCAGTGAAATGTGGGCTGTTTTGATACACATACAGCAATTATGCCGGTGTATTCCAAATAATATAGTACTAATATGTTTTGATTTTTATTCTTTTTTTAAAAAATGAACCCAGAAACTTACCACTGTAAAATAACCATATTTAATAATGAATTCTTGTTTTCTTTACCATATTCGTTCTCTGAATTTACTTACATAAGTGTTTTTCTTTGACACCTCAAAGAAAACTTTGTATTCTACATCTATATGTGAGCAAATAACTTATTTTAACTTGGTTTTAAGTTTTCATATGCTTTGTGCGTATATAGTACATTACATTTACTTTAACTGATTAACATTTATGAATATTAGCTAAATGTTTGTATTTGTAGTACATAGGTCACAGTATTTAATATTAATGTGTCCTTAAGACTGTATACAACAAGTGGCTTTGAATTCCTGCTTTTAGTCACAAATATTTGTGCTGAAATTTTTATCAGTTCCTTGAAGATATATATTTATATATTTCCTGTTAACCTGTTCTTATTTTACATGTTTGTAAAATCTCAGCTCTTTAGATCTTAATCATCAAACAGGAAGATTTTAGCAAGTCTTTGTAATGGACTGGGTTCCACCTATTGAAAACAGGCTGTTTAGGCCGGTCTTAGCTGGAAGAATATATGTTCTCGGTCTTCTAACTGAATTACATGCATGATTGTGGATTTTTGTCCTATTCTAGACCAGCAGCTTAGGAGGGTAGGGAGTGTGTCTCTAGTGCTCACTATTAAACCCCAAATTCCAGCTCAGTAGATCCCTAACTCATAGCATGCCCTCCATTAATTACTTATTGAATGAGTGAGTACCTTTATTTCTGACCCTCCTGATAGAAATTGGGACCATGAAATAATGAATAAATTGTGGGACACAGGGATACATAACGTTTTTTAATCTGTGGCAGATTAAAAAATTATAACACTTTGAGGCAATTGCATATACGCGCGTTCCAGAGTCGGAAGTGTTAACGTGGTATGTGACCTCGCGTACTGCGCCCGTGTGTTACGGTTCTGTGCTGCTTGTGTTTGGGAATGGTGACAGTGATGCTTAAAGTATGAGAGTTGAAAAGGAAAAAAAAAGATAAACCATTCCCTATCTTGGCTACTTCTTATTGCGTAGAAGCTGGTTTAACCCTGTCCTCTTCGGGCCATACACTTTGTTCACGACGCACTCGATAGAGTGAGTTCCAGGTTTCCCCAGAGCACAGGTGGCAACTGCAGAGGTTTTTGTGATTCATCTGTACAGTCAGATGAGAAGCACAGTGATTAAATAGAGTTTTAAGAGTTGCACATGGACTCTTTTGAGTTGCGAGGTATACAGTTGTCCTGAAAACTGGACAGTTTTAGAGCAGGAGCGCACTTGGCTGGCTGGGAATGCTCTCGCAGATTCAGACAGGAGGGAGGGTTCACTCAGGTGGGTCTGGATGAAAGCGCCTGGCCCACCACCCCGCAGTAGAGTTCACTGGAGAGGGATGGGGGTTGATGGTCTGAATCAACCCAGAAGTTAGTGGCCTTCTAGGATGGCCACTCAGAACAGCAGAAGGCAGGGATCCCTATAAGCAGCCCCAATAACAGCATCTCCCTGGAAATGCCAAAATACAGTGCTGCTTTAAAACCAGCGAGTTTTATTTTTGCTATTCTTTCAGCTTCCAAGTGTCAAATATGTTTCTAAATGTCAGGATTTATTTGGATGCATCTCATCTTTTTCTTTCTGCTTTTTTCTGTTTGTTTCTTTGAAACAAAGTACTTATAGTTTATATCTGGAGGGTGAAATGGGGGCATCTCTCATGAAAATCAGAATTGTAGCTCTGACTCTATAGCAAAGCCTTCAGAGTAAGATTTTTGCGTCGAGCCGTGTAGATTTATTGTCTGGATCTGCCATGTAACTCGTGGCTCTCTTTACACGTTATTTCTTCCTATGCGAACTTCGGCACACGTTAAAATCATACTATGCAGTGAAGTTATCCCCTGTATATCGATATGTATATTTTTAGGTAAATGTAGGAAGGAGAACCAGAAGAGTAATTTAGTGGCCATTTTGTTTATTACAAGTAAATTTGATAGCCTTCTTTTCATTAAAAACAACAACAAAACCACAACCCAGTTCCCCTTAATAAGAGATGGCGTATGTTCAGTTTTCAGAGGTGCCTATTCAATATAGTTATGATTTTTATTACAGATGAATTTTTAAGGACCTGTAACAGCTTTCACAGTTGTGAGGCTGCGTGCTATGCTAAACTTAGCAGAAAAAAGGAACAGATTTTTCTTCATGATCCAGGCAAACTTACACTTGAGAAGAAATGAACTAGATTTTCCAAGGATGATTTTGATTCCAGCATTCATATTAATTTTTCTTTAACGGGAGGTCATTAGTTCTGTTGATATTAATGGAAATGTTGATTGGGTGTTGTAGAGGAAAAATAGGGAGCTCAAATGGTACATCTTGGAAAGAGAAGCCATTTTAAGAAGGTTAGGATTGCTTTCTTCTTAAGAAGGTGGAGGGAGAAAGTCTGTTTCCTCCAGACTCTCTGTTTTGGGTTGAGGGAAATACAAGTATTTGTAGCAACAAATTTAAAGTCTAGTTTCCTGGTTAAAACAGGGAGGGCAATGACATTTTTCAAAAGGAAACTTTTATAATGGCTTTTCGGCAATGTTAAGATTTTTGCAGAAATAATCCTAGGCAAGTGTGAAGTAGCAATAGAAGGTAAAATGTGTGATTGTTGGTAATTAAAGCTGTGGCAGTAACTGACTACAGTAAACAGTGAATGTTTTCTCTTGTTCTGCCGAATGGAGTAACATTAAAGACAGAGCTATTCTCAGACCCAAACACGATTTTGTGTGAACAGCTGTTACTAATAAAATTATAGGAAGTTGTTCGACAATCACCTTTGATTTGTTGTGTTACTGATATGTAAAAATCTGTCTGATTTCTCATCTAACAGGTAGTAAAAGGAAGAAAAGGACCTAACCATACTATCGGAAATGAGTTCATAAATCCTAGGTGGTCATGGATCTGGACTTTATACACAAAAATAAATACCTGTATTTCGATGCTGAGAACCAGAATTTGCATTCACTTTATAGCTCTGGGGTTGACCTTTATACCTAGCCATCATTTCTGAGATTAGTGCAGGATATTTTGCTAAAAACCTTCATGGTTGAATTTTTAAGAACAAAATGAGTATTATTTAAAAATGAAGTTATGAACATATTTCAAATTCATTTATTCCACAAACACTTTCCAGCTACTGGAAAATAAACATTTCCTCCAATTTATTTATTTATTTTTAAACAGACATATCTTATGAAAGAACAGTTGCATACAGAATGCTGGTCAAATGAACTGACAGTAAGCATCTAATATATGTAAAAGAATGTGCTGGGCTAGACACTCCTCATTTCTTATTTGTCAATGGGAAACACTACAGTTGTAGCACTTTTTCACAGTTTTTGTTGTTTCTCAGTTGACGCCCTCGGACGGACTTGTCCTTCTGAGTTTATCCTTCCTGGCGTTGGCTTTTTTTTATTGGCTCTTAATACAAAGAAAAAAACAAAATAATCTGAAGGCCATTGTAGAAGCTTTCCGGGGATTACACAACTGGGGAAAGCAGATGATCTTGAGAATTATTTCCTTGGAGCATATCGGGTTTTTTTGCCTTTAACTGTGAGAAATGATTACTGACCGCTTGCCCTGAGCTCCAGCTGGATTGGAAGCTCCATGAAGGCAAAGATAGAGGCTCCTGCGGGTTTGTGTCTCGATGTAACACAAAACCTTGCTCAATTTACCCTGGTTCTGTTTTTGTCAGGAACCCCGGGGGCTCGTGGGCAGAGGAGGGTGTAAGCAGGGTGGGCAGCTGGATTCCCCCGAAGAAAGAGCAGTTGGAGGATGTGAAGGTCAAGCTTTTTGCTTTCGTCCGAGGGAACCATCCATATGTTCTCCATTTGCCACAGCTCTTTGCTGTTTTGGGGGCCGCCCAGGGCACCGTAAAAGGAATTCTATTTGAGCGCTGGAATGGTCTTTGTCTCCTTGCCTTCTTCTCATTCATTGTCTAGCGAGAATGATTCAGTTGAGCATTCTCATATTGTTTCAGGGTTGAAAAGCCAATGGCAGTTTTTGTAGCAGTTTGAATGGAAAACTGTTACACACACAGGTCCTTTGAAATTTAAAAATTCCATACACCTTTATTACAGGATTAATTTTGGATGGTGATTGGTTTGACTGCTTTGGAAACAAAGTAGTTGTTTCAAGGAAGTGTGTAATGGATTGTGGGGCAGTTGGGAACGTGAGTGTTATTAATGCCATTATATTCCGGCAACCTCACAGAGGGAACAATAATTGATCCACAAATTAAAAAGAGCAAGAGTGAGACTCTTTGGCTGTCTTGCAGGAACTGAAGAGTGATGTTCAGAAACCTGTTCCTGCATATTTCTAAGAGATAGCCTTGAGGTTTTTTTTTCCCTTTAGAGAACTGAAGTGATGAATTTATTGTCTCTTCCCAGAATCTTTGTTGTTGTTGTCGCTGTTCTTTGTTCACCATCCCTTGTGAAAAAATCGGAAGAGTTTTTCTGCTGCTGCTTTTTTATATTTTCAAAACTTAAAAAATAAAGTTCTTCATTCTTCCTGTTTCTTTCCTGCTTTTCCTTTTGCCGTGGGAGCAGGCAGGGTGATGGGTGGCACCCTCCATATATTTCCTGGTGGCTGCAACTGACAAGTTGCTTCTAAAGACAAGTGCTTCAGTGTCCCCCCCGCCCCCCTTTTCCAGCTGTTGGGCAGAGGCCCCCCAAATAGCCCTTCCTTGCAGATACCACCCACCCATTCACTCTTTCATGACAGCGCAAGGAGGGGCGCCTTCGACTCCCTGACATGCGCATTTCCTTCCGATTTCAGGAACTTCCAAGTTGGTGCTTCTTTCAAACGTGGCTGTGAGCTGGTGAGGGGAAGTTGGGTGCTTTAATACATTAAAAGGACACTTGTGAGTGCGGTTTTAGGAGATGATTAACTTTCTTTAGCAACCATTTAGTCTGGCGAAACAGAATACGTTGTTAATTGAACAAAATGCACCATTCTCCTTCCTTTTCCAGAGGGCAGGGACTTGAGATTGGTTCATGATTACCAGCGGGGAGTGAGTGAGCCGGTGCTGGGCAAGCTCTCATGCGCCACTGGGTTTCAAAATAGGATGCAATGCATTTGCTAGAAAGGAGGAAGGTGCTGTAGGCCTGCGTTGAGTAATCGCGAATCTTTCTCATGTCTTGAACATTCTCATCTCAGTCGCTGGAGAGCCTTCAAATCTCTCTTTCTACTTGTATTTCTGTACAGATAGGTAGGGAGGATAGCATTAGCCCAGGCCTTTGCTTTTGTTATACCCAGGCAGCTTGAGTAGTTTTTGGTGTTTTTGTTATTTTGTTTGTTTGTTTTCTGTTTTTTTTTTTTTTTTTTTTTTTTAAGGCAAAGATGCAATGTTACTTTCTGGTCACGTGAGTTGATATTTTAGGACCAAGGCTTTTCAGAGCTGCTCTGTTATACTATATGTTCTTTCTGCAGATGGCAAATGCAGTTTTCCTCCTGTCCTAAAGAGCTGACCCATTTCCTGTGACTTGTTCTAATAATACAGGATGACTTTAATTCTTGTTCCTAGTTTGCCCTTAAAAGAATGCCAGGGTACTTGCTAAGTGTTTAACTCTTGTCTTTCTAAGTAAGACTCGTGATAGAGTTTTGAAAATGGGTACATCACGCAAAAGCGGTGGCTTACTGGCCTCGTGAGACTTTATTCGGCTACATATGTACCCCGTGGCTCTGCATCTTGGCGGAGTTATTATTATTTTTTTTTTTTTCTAAAACCTGTAAGGGAAGGGAAGTCAGGGACTCCTGCCCTATCTCCTTGAACTAACCTGGAGGTGTTTCTTTCGTTTGTTCCTTTACTGTTTCAGTAGAAACCTGTAGAGTGACGAGATGGGACCAAATCTGAGGGCCGCTTTCCAACTTTCTCCGCAACCCTGGCGTCTTGGCCGCCTTCGGCCCGGCCACCTCCCTGGACGAGGGGGGCCCGAGCCCCAGCCCTCCAGCAGCCACAGGCTCTCCAGGAGGCGTCGGCAGGTCCGCTGGACTCCCGGCCGCCCTCACTGCCCTAGCTTCCCCTCCGAAGAGACTCTGAGCGCCCTGCCGGCGGCTCCCGCAGCTCCGGGGAGGAGTGAGGAGGAGTGAGGAGGCGTGAGCGAGGCTGTCGGGAGCTGCCCCTCATGCTGCCTGGCCTGCTGCTGATAGTTTCGTCGCCTTCACAGGGAATGGTATCAGAAGCCTCCTGTCATATCAGCATGGGTCTCTTGCTTCCTGCAGGAAGGGCGATAGCCTGGCAGGCGCAGGGGTGGAGCCGGAGGGGCGGGCGCAGTGACCCGGCGCTGTTCTGTTCAGGCCTCCGTGCTTTCTTAGGGACCCTCAGGGCACTACCTTCGACTTACTGCTATGATTTTTTCCCCATCATTGGCCTTTTAGCAATGCTTTTTCCCGTGCTTGCACAGAGTCTCTGCTGCCCGAGCCCATTTCTGCAGTTTTCAGTGAGCGCAGGTTGGCGCTTTGAGCCTGGGCCCGGGGAGCCCTCACACACTGGGCGGAGCACGCTTGCGGGACCGCTTTGGATTGGGAGCCGGTGGGTCCCTTTTCTAGGGTCTTCCAGGGAAGATTTCGAATGAACCCAGGAACAGGCCATTTCTGTCCATTTCTTCTTCCCCGACTGTGTCCATTTTCCCTGCCCCCACCATGGGGCTTTCACTGAAACCAGAAAAACAGGTAGTGGGCTGTTTTTCTGAGCTGCCCTCAATTGTCATGGCCATGTCAGAGAAATTTCAAGAAGGCGGCTTCCTGGGTCTCTTGTCTGCATTCTGGAGAAAGGGCTCTGTGAAGGAACAGCTAGATTCTTGGCCTGGGTCTTCAGAAGCACCCGATTCCCTTGGGCGTGCCAGGCGGGTGTTGGGCGTTTACCCACCCCTGCTTTCCTACTGACCCCGGCTTTCCTCCTGTCCATGGCCTTTTCCTCACGATCTTTTCAGCTGGATCGCAGATTTGAAGCTGGACAGGTAAAGGGGAACAGTCACAGGTGAAGGAGAGTAATGGGGGGTCTAGCGGGGCTTGGCTGGGCAGAGGGTGTTGATGCTGGTGGGGCTGCCAGAGCCTGGAGAGCAAAGGAGGGGTGCGCTGCTCCGCCGCCTGGTGTCTTTGCTCAGGCCACTGCAGTTTCTCTTGCCTGCCTCACTGCCCTGCTGCCTTTCCTCCTCATTGTCACATCCCTTGTGCCTTCCTCTCCCAGATCCCGGGGTGCGAGATGAGCAAGTGTAGCAGTCTGGGTTGTTCGGAAGGAGTTCGGGTTGTGTGCGTTCTCTCCTGACCTTTTGGTCCCCAAGGGAGTTACGTAGACCAAGCCCAGAACTCCTGTGTCAAGCAGTGTCCTGGGAAAAGCGGTGCACACATTATAAAGGAAACTGACAATGTGGCTCCTTTCTCTCTCCTGCTCTCTTTCTTTGTATCTGGCAGCTGTTGAAGGTGATGGAAGTGCATCTCTCACCGTATTGAGAACTCTGCTAATCTGGTGATGGGTTATTAGAATGTCTCTGGAGAGATCGTTGTCCAGGAAATCTGCTTCACCTGGCTTGCCTCTCCTTCAGTAGAGCACCTGCCAGTTGCCCAAGGCAGTAAGTAGAGAAGTAGTAGTCTGAGCTGTGCTTGCCAAGTGGATTCACACTCAGGTGGAGCCCTAGAATGTAGAAGTCACCTTGCAATTTTAGCTGAGAAAGGCACCTATCAGTCGGTGCTGTTCACATTCTCTTTGGAGCTGTTCACCGTCTGGGCTGTCACATCCGAGCCCAGGGAGCGCGTTATTCAATGGGCCCTCAAGCCTATTTCCATTTATGACCAACATTGAGAATGGGCTGCTTTTGTCCAAGATAGAAATCGACTTATGAGGATTTCTTGACTGGAAATGTAGGCAAATTTATTTTGAATAATTTGAATAATTTTGAATAATTTGAAAGCAGAGCGAGGGAGTGCTGAAACAAAGGATACTTGAAATCAACCTCTATTTTTATTACCAACCAATTCCTGATGGGTCAAGAACTAATAAATTGGCATAATACTGGCTCCTCTTGGAGCCAAGCTTAGTGGGGACACAGAGTCTAGAGAAGGAAGGGCCATGATGTGTTCAAGGACTAAGAAATGGTATGAACATGCTAGCTAGCTCCTGTGATGCATTGGGTCACCATCTGAGATGTGACACAGAGCACATTAGAAATGACGAAAAAATTTTGGGCACAAACACATCTCTTGTAATGATGAGTTCCCAAAGTTTCCTGTGTTCTATGAGAGAAGATACCTATATCTTGCTTGATTAGTTTCTGGTAATTTGTTTTTTCCTATCCATATAAATCTTGGCAAAAGGTTGCATTTTAATGGAGGAAATCATAGGAGGACTTCATTAATAGTATTTCTTAGGAAATCTTGACTCCAAATACATTTTCATCAAAATCCCCAGCTGTGTCCTTTGAGAAACACATTTGCTGTAGGGCTTTCCACTCCAGGCCATGCTTATTATGGGAACAGAGAATCTTGTCTAGGGTTTTTCTAAATCCCTAGAGTCTGTGAATTGCTACTCAAATTATGATCTGTCCTTCCCAGAATTAATTAATGCATTGTGCATCCTAGTGTATTGAATCATAGAATCACACAATGATTTATTTTTTTCTATGAAATATATTCATCCTTTATATAATGTGTCTTTAAACAGTATGCTACCAACTGAATTTATATTGTGTTTTATTCTCTTTTGGAAACGAAATAAGAGCACTTGAGATAGCTAATCTTTGGTGGTATGATTGTTTCCTAAAATAGTAAAGTTTAATGATGAGAAAAAAACCATTGTATTTAATGGAGTTTGAATCAAGATGTGTTTATTTTCTTCCACTTAGGAATTTTCTTACATTCCTAAGAAATACATTATATTGTTTTGATGTTGGCCTTCAAAAGAATGACAATCCGTTCTATGTTAATAACTGTTTTTTAAAGGATATTAACTTTTTTTGAAGCATCATGTTGACACAAAATGTTAAAATAGTGTCAGGTGTACAATAATGTTTTTTATGTGTGATTTTTCAGTGATTTTTGAAATATTATAAAATAATGGAAATGGTTTTTTACAGCAAGTTTGAAAAACTTTTAAAATTTATTCATAAATTTCTCCAAAGTGTACTAACCTATGAAACATCATTTTTTGTATGTGATCCTTTCTTGTCTATTTTATTTTTATGTTTCTTGCAAAGGTATAATCATACGGTGCTTAACTGACTAAGCCATCCAGGTGCCTCCCCAATGTAACCATTTAAAAAATTATGCTGTGATGAAATTCTTGGTGGAGTTAGCATTTTAAATTTTTATTTATTTTATTTTTTTAAGGCTTTGTTTCTTTATTTGACAGAGAAAGAGAGAGAGAGAGAGATCATAAGCAGGGGGAGCAGCAGGCAGAGGGAGAGGGAGAAGCAGACTCCTGATCAGCTGGGAGCCTGATGCGGGACTCCATCCCAGGACCCTGGGATCATGACCCAAGTTGGATGCAGACACCTATCTGACTGAGCCACCCAGGTGCCCCTGGAGTTAGTATTTTTTAAACACACACGCTTTATTAGAATAGATTAATAGAAATGTTAATTGTAGGTCTGAGGATATGAAAAATTCTATGACTTGATTGCACACACCTAAAACATGTCTTGAAGTGATTGTATGCGATTTGCAACATCATGAACAATATTATGAGGGTATCAATAAGTTACCAAGCAAAGAAATCATATGTAATTTGAGAATTTGCATTTATTTGATCACTAGTGAGAACAATCATTAGCCCATGTGTTTGTTTCTAGTTGGACCTCCTATTTTGTAAGTTGTCTCTTTATTTCCTTTGTCTATTTACGAGTTCTGAACGTACATATGAAATTAGCCTTTTTCATATTTACTGTAAATAACTTAGCCCCAGTCTTTTGTTTTTCTTTCTCTTTGTTTTGTACTCTTTAATACAGAAGCTTTTAATTATTTTGAGGCCAACTCTGTTGATCTTCTACTATTCTGTTTTAAAATGAAGGTCTTAATCTGGTTTAGGGACTACATGAAAGTTAGATATACTTCTGTTGCTATAGGCAAAAGTAGTTTGAACATTGTGTTTATAAATCACTGTTGTATGATTCTTTTTCTTCTAAAATGACAACGAAATACACATAAGTTCATACTGTTACAGATTATGCAACGTAAGTTGTTCTGTATGTAATTGGCTTTTCTTATCCAATAATATGTAATGGATATCTTGCCATGTTAATATAAATCTTTAGCCTCATATTTATGCGTTGTTAGAGTTGCAATGTGGAGTGCAATTGTAGAGTTGCAATTTTTGTAGTTGCAGTATATTTTCATTCATACAGTGGTGTGCTGCTCTTAGCTTGTGTCTACACGTGAAAGCCAGTTGTACACATATCTTCTAAATTCTCTGTTCAGTGACTTCACTTTGACAGCTTGAACTCAGCCACGATGGGGAGTATTTACACCATGGAAATTGGCAAGTGCTGCAAATCAGGGCTTACCCTCCACTGGGAGGTTACTGTTAAAACATTCACCAACACACTATCATCTATACCTGACCCTTATTGATGGATAGTGTTATTCCTTTATAAAATATTATAATTAATGCTACAGTGAATATTGTAGGGGATCCATTGTGTTTACTTGTACAGTTGATCCCTTCAGTAGGTAAGTCCCTTGAGGTTAGGTCATCAGCCAGATGACAGACTTATTTTAAATTTTGAAACACATCACCACCTTATCTTTCAGAAAGGTTGTATTAGTTTACTTTGCCACCTCTAGTTTACATTAGTGACTGTCACTTGATGGGTTAAAAAAACTCATTTGCATTTTATTGGATTAATTTCTATTATACAGCCTTTATTTTGTTTTCTGTACTTTTTTTTTTTAAAAAACACTTTTAACTTCAACTTTATTATCTTAGCTGTTTCTAGGAAATTGAGTATTTATCTGCAGAAGGATGGAGTGCTCTAGGATGAATGTCTCCAGGGGGAAAAGAAAATAGAACTGAAAACATTATATGACAGGTTTGGCCATGTACAAAATTATACTGAAACACAAAGTTTTTAATTATGATTAAGTCCAGTTTATTTTTTCTGCTGTTCCTTATACTTTTGGTGTCATATTTACCTTCACATTTTCTTCTAAGAGTTTTATAGATTTAGGTCTTAGATGTAGGTCTTCGAGGCGATTTTTGTATATGATGTGAGGTAGGGTTCTGACTTTTTTTTTCCTTTTTTTTTTTTTTTTTACAAGTGATATCTAGTTGTTCTCAGTACCATTTATTGAAAAGATAAATTCTTTTTTTTTTTTTTAAGATTTTATTTATTTATTTGTCCGAGAGAGAGAGGATGATCGCAAGCGGGGGACAGGTAGGCAGAGGGAGAAGCAGGCTCCCTGCCGAGCAGGGAGCCCAATGCAGGACTCGATCCGATCATAACCTGAGCTGAAGGCAGATGCTCAACTGACTGACCCTCCCAGGCGTCCTGAAAAGATAAATTCTTTCCCCATTGTATGGTCTTGGGACCGGTGTTATTTATTCTTGCTTTTATTTCTTTCTTTCAATTTCTGTAGGTTTATTTGGTTGTCCTTTTCCTATTTTCTTGAATTAAAATTGTTTGGTTGTTTATTTTAGCATTTTCTGGATTTGAGTTAGAAGTGGGTAAAGCTTTGAAATTTTCTACTTGCTTCTATGTAGTGCTTATATCATTCTTCTACAGATATTCTAAAATTATGGTTTCGATTTTTATCTTTGAACCAGGGTTGTTTATGATAATTTAAAATTTTCTAAGTGTGATTTTTGTTGTTTATTCCTACTCTTAACGTCAATTTGATAGGAGAATGTGATCTGTACTGTTTTTACTTTTTGGAATATATTGTAGCCTAGTAGGTAGTCAACTTTTGTTCTATGAATACATAAAGTATATATATATAATAAAATATAAATTTATGAGTGTTATTTAATTTTATTGCTTCTATTTTTGTTGAATCTCCTTATTTATATTATATTGTGAGTCTGCCAAGTCCTAAGAATTGAGCTGAAGCCTTCTAAAACTCTGGTGTTTATGGCAACTTCTATTTCCAAAGATTTTTCTTCTCTCTATATAAGAATTCTGTTTTCATGTACCTTAAAAATGTCCATAAGAATTAAACTTTCATCTTATAACATTGCCTTCTTAAATAAGTCAATTCTGTTTTATCTGGAATTCAGCTTCATTGGATGTTAATATGGATCTTTTACTTCCGTTATTTTCATTTGCTTGGCTTATTTCTCCATCTCTTTTCAACTATTCTTAATATCTTATTGCTCCTCTCAGAGGGTTTGTTTTGTTTTTGTTTACCCTCAGTTTAGGGTATCTTTCCTTAAATAGGTGAGTTCATTCTACTTAAACATGTTGATAGCATAGATACGACTGGGTTTTTTGCTGATTTCTGTCTTCTGATCCTTTCATTGGTGTCTGGTAGGTCTCTTCCTCTTTCCATTTCTTCCCCCTTCCCTCTCCTTCCTTTGCCGTTTGGTTTATATTGGGTGTCTTGTTGTGTTTTCCACCTCTGATAATTTGAAACATCGTAGTCTGCTTTTAATTTTACTCTTGGTAGTCTCTGTAGCTTCTAGTGGTATTCTTCAGGCTATGTTTCTCAATTTATCAGCTTCAGAGATGGAATAGTATTTATCATTCCCCCAACCCACACCTCCACTTCCTGGACCCCGCTTGCCCATGTAATGGAGAAATTTGTTCACCTATTACCAGGCTTTGAGAAACTTTTTTTTTTTTTTTCAATATAGTCTTCAGGCCCAGTGTGGAGCCCAACATAGGGCTTGAACTCATGACCCTGAGTTCAAGACCTGAGCTGAGATCAAGAATCAGACACTTAACCAACTGAACCACCCAGGCAACCTGGGGTTGGGAAACTTTATTAATACAAAGTGTGAGACAGTAAATATTTTTGGCTATGTGGGCCGTATGATCTCTGTTCCAACTATTCAACTGTGCCACAGACTTTATTAGTGAATGGGTATGGCTATGTTCCAGTAAAACTTTATTTACAAAAATAAGCAGCAAGCCAGATTTGACACTGTAGATTTAATTTACTACCCCTGATCTATATTACTTCCATTCTTTGCTTCCCTGGTATGTAATTTGCATTTTCTGAATTTTTCTTATTCCTCTGATAGACAAGTTAGTGCTATCAGGATTATAAGGATTCTCTAAATCTTAATGGTTACTAATACGATTAGCACATTTTGTTGTATATATGTATTTTATTTTTTCTGTCTTACCTGAGACAACACTGAATGTATGAAATGATAAAACTCTTATAAGAACAACATAAACTTGTCTTGTGGCTAAGGACATTTTTCTGAAAGTTCAGGTCTGTCCCTGTAATTTTATTGATGGTCAATGAAAGGCTAAACATGCAGAAAACGGAAGTTTTCTTAGTTTGAATGTAAAAAGGATATTTGTGTCAGTTGGCGTGAGATGTATATACGTGGTATTCAAGATAGTTTCTATGCTCTTTTTTTTTTTTTAAAGTTGTTGTTATTCATTTATTTGAGAGAGAGTGAAAGGGCATGCATGGAGGGGCAGAGGGGGAGGGAGAGAGACAAGCAGACTGTGATGGGAGCCCAGTGTGGGGTTCCGTATCAGGATCCTGAGATCATGACTTGAGCCGAAATCAGGGCTCAGCTGCTCAGCCCATTGAGCCACCAGGCGCCCCGCTCTTTTTTTTTTTTTTTTTAAGATTTATTTATTGGAGGGAGAGGGAGAGCATGAGCAGAGGGGAGGGGCAGAGGCAGAAACAGACTCCCCACAGGGAGTCCAACACAGAGCTCGATGCCAGGACCCTGGGATCATGACCTGAGCCGAAGGCAGACTCTCAACTGACTGAACCACCCAGGCGTGCCCCCTCCCCCCCCCCCCCCCCCCCCACGCTCCTTTTTTAATCCACATTCTCTGTATTCTGCTCTTCCCCAGATTACAACTTTCTGACTCTTCAGATTCAGTCTGTCTGCTCTGTTATCCTGAAATGGTTTGTGCTCCTCCTGCTTGCACACTCCCTTCTTACCTTCTTTCTTCATCTCCCCTGAAATAAAGTTGACGTTTGACCTTGCAGGCCTATGCGAACGTTAACGATCACAAACGATTCTGTAGTTTTGCAAAGTTCATACTCTTTATTTTCACACTTCCTAAAACTCTTCATTTTTCGATTTCATATCTAGTATCTGGGATGATCAAGGGAATCATTTCTAGTTAAGCCTAAGGAAACCCATCAAAGTATTTTGTTATGTATTGCTTATTATTCAGCTTTCATGCATAGATTTTAGTCTTTATATATATTCGTGTCTATAATTAAAAATTACTTGTTTAGCATTATTGAAATAAATGCTCGTCACCAGATATTTCTTCTCTCATTTTCTTTAATCGTATGCTTTTATTTATTCTCATTTACTTCTGAGTTGGCTGGATTACACTTTCAGATAGACTTTCCATGAAGGGTCCATGGAGAATGTATTTATTGGCGTTCTTGTGTATTTGAGAATGTATCTCCGTGGAGTTCATGTGCTAAAGGCGGCTGGCACGGGGCTAGTGTTCTCGGACGACGCATCTTTTCCACCCACATCGCTTGCCACGGGGTCACTACTGCTCCGTTGTTTCCTGACATGTACATTTGATGAGAAGCCTGCATCAGCCAGATGGTTTTTCCTTTGTGCTTTGCTTTTTCTCACTGGATGTCTCTCTCTTTCCTTAACCCAGAAGTTTAGTAACTTCACCAGGCTTTGCTTCCGTGTTTGATAATCTTCATTATTTATGCTGAAGCACTCTGACCCCATTCCATCTATATCTTTGTCCTTTCATTTCGGGGGTTTTCCCCAGCGGATCCCTGACTATCTTCTCTCTCCACAGGAATGTTTTGCTGCTTTAGGCACACCAGTGCTTCATATATTGGACTTCTGTTGTTTCTCTACCAAAGCTGTCAACTTGCCTCTGACTGCTTCCTTTCTCTATTCCTTTCCTTGTGGGATTCGCTCACATTGCTTCCCTGCAACACCGATGGGGCCGTGGTTGGCGTCTAACTGGCACACGCTCGGAAGTAGGTTTGGAATCACGGAATGTTCTGCTATACAGTTCTTATTCTCCAACTTCATTTTCAAGTTCCGCAGTATCATTTCCCCCCTCCTTATGTCGTTTCCTAGCTCTGACACTTTCTACCTTTTTCCATTTTTTAATACCCTATTTCAAAACAGTCCACATTTTCTTAAATTTTCTTAATAGTACAGAACGGTTATACGTTGTTTTTGTTTCTTCTTCTTCTTCTTCTTCTGTTTCCTAGAGTGAATCTTCCAGAGTGTTTTCTTCATTTTCCTTTTTGCATGTTCTGTGTGTGCATTGTCTTCAGTTTCTCTTTGGAGTTTTCCCAATTTTGCCTGGCCCTACTCTTTGTCCAAAAATGGTGTGGGTGGAATCTCATTGACTTCCTTCCCTATTTGTCTTGGGTGTCGGTGTCCGTCCCATAGCGCTTGAGCTGCAGGGCTGAAAGATGACGGTCAATGTTGTATGTTCAGCCCCCCGCTTGCTAGAGGACGGGGGGCCAGAAGGCTCCGTGGCAGCCGCAGGTTCGGTCTGCAAGCTTTGCCGCGGCTTCGTCTTGCGCTCCTCCACAGCTGGCGTGGGTCACAAGGCGAGTTTCAGCTAGGCGTTCCTCACCCTTCCTTCCCATTCCCTGTCCGGACCGTCCATGTCCGTGCAGCCGTCCGCCCTGGACTGCTAGACGAGCCAGGAGCGCCGTGCGTGTCCCCAGCGGGCGTGTTCTGTTTGCTCCCTCTGTACTGCTTCTGATCGATAAGTGTTTTGCTGTTATTCACATGGATGAGGTTTTTCTCTCTGCTTTTATTCTTTTTTTTGGTACATTGTGAGGGGTGGACAGGAAGTTATTGTTGTTGTTTTTTTAGAGCCCTTCGCTTTCTTTCCAGGAAGTCTGCTTTATGAGTCTTGATGACTATAATTAACACATGTGAAGTTTTTCAAGGAGATAAGTTTTAATTATAGAATTCCGTTAAGAATGGGCTTTAAGGTCCAAGCTTGCACCCCACACTCGAGTCACCTCCCTAACGTCCCCCGATTTATCGTTCGCTGATTGCCCTCTGTACTGAGTGGTGGGAACATCATCCCTTGAGAGGAATTAATTCTTTGGTCATCTCTCTTTGTTAGGAACTTTTCAGATATTGGGATGTAATCTGTCCGGAAGCTCATTTCAGGTTCCATCCTTTGGGGGCACTGGGAGTCTGGAACCCAGTGTAATATATCTACTTTTCCAACTGACTAAGGTTGGCCTCATGATGCTCTTAGGCCTCGCTTTCTTCTTTTTGTGAAACGTGATGGGTTCTTTCCATCATTTCTCAAAAGGCAGGAATGAAACCTCGTCCTATATCATCCTAGTTGTTTTCTTCTGTAAACAACAAATACCTGTAATGGAGCCCAGCGCTTGCAGTGTGGTTATGAAGTCAAAGTAGATGGTATTTGGGCACCTTCTCCCGAACTGAGATATATGTGAGTCCAGAAATCTTTGTCTTTGGTCTAAATAGATCATTCCAAGAAATAGAGCAATTTTGAGTGCAGAGGGCTTCTGTAACTGTTTTTCTACCAGCACCTTGTTTGTTCTTTTTTTTTCCCAATATGTTAATATGACATGGCTAGCCCTGTTTTAACATATGGTTGTCTTTGATCTGCATACAGTCTCCTGTGTTTTTGCATTTCCCGCTATCATGTTTTTGCATGGATTCCTCCCCCGCCCCGCCCCCTAACTGCTGAGAGTACTTATTCCTGTTGAATTTCATCTTTATTCTGTGAGAACATCCTTCCAAGGTCAAGACCATTTAACTTTTTTTTCTCCAACTTCTAGCATTTGTAATCCTACCCAGTTCATTCTCAGAGGAAAGTAGATAAACCTATTACAATACGATTCATAAAGAATTGCATCAGGGGGCATCTGGGTGGCTCAGTTGGTTAAGCATCTGCCCCGGCTCCGGTCATGATCCTGGAGTCCCGGGATCGAGTCCCGCATTGGGCTCCCTGCTCGGCAGGGAGTCTACTTCTCTCTCTGACCCCCACCCTGCTCTTGTTCTCTCTCTCTCATTCTCTCTCTCAAATTAAAAAAAATAATAATAAAATAAAAAAAAAAGAATTGCATCAGGAAGAAGAAGTATTTTTTATTAATACTGTCAGTAGAGATGTGGGAGGTATTAGATTTCAGGATAGGTCCCAACAGTCTGTCATTCAGTATGACTATCCGGTTGATTCCAAGTCTATAACTTTGTTGTTTACCTTTCTAAAAGATATAGTAAAGCCAAAAATACACTGCTTGAATTTGACTTCATATTTAATTTGTGTTGGTGTAAAAGAGAATACAGAAATCAAGAGAAGGTACATCTGTTCTTCCTTCCTCAGCTGTGGCCTGGTCTCCTGTCACAGAAGGGCATCAGGTTGGCCTGCCTGCGTGGGGCTCTCACTCATCACCGCATTTTGGGAAAAGGGGAGGTGTGGGTGGTTGCACTCCAGGTGTTGTACATTGTGGATGGTCTGTTTTAATCACTCCTTAATACACATCCTGAAGTTTGGGTTGCAACCATGATCACTAAGGAAGGAGGGAACATTTTTTGATTCCTTGTCCTCTGTGAGTTCAAATTTCCATGTAGAACTAAGGGAATATTTTTGGAGAAGCAAATGTCATTTAGTACCTATTTGTTTATTGGCCAGATTGGTTTAATCTTTCTTTTTCTTTTCATAAGGTGAATGGTTCTTAAAGTGAGAAAGCCAACTTACAATTCTATATACTTTATTTTACAGAGTTGGACATGATGCTCACATTTTTAGCAATAATATTAATTTTTTTCATTTAGGAACTTGAATAGTGGAACAGAGGTTTTTTGTTTTTTGTTTTTTTAAAATCTATCTACCTATCTGATTATTTTGTATGAGATAAGCTCAGTTCTCCCAGCTGGATGGTGGTGGTCATGATGGGATGGGAGTTGGTAGCAAATAATTCTGTTTCTTGAACAAAGAATTGACATGGGTTCCTGTTCTTCCTTGCCCCTGCTTCTTGGCCGAGTCAGGCCTGTGCCCGTGTGGGTGTCACCATGGGTAGAAGACTCTGTGTCACAGTGGGAGGATGCTGATTTCAGGACAGTGGTCGGCCCAGGATGTTGCCTTTTTTCTAGAACTTTTCACCAAAAAGGTGATTTTGCGAAGCATGTCCCCTTTAGAGGGGAGGTCATTCTCCCTGTCCTTGTATATGTGTGGTGACCCTCCAGGCTGCTCAAACACATCTTAATGTTATTGTTTTTAGCCTCCCCTTGTTGGAAAGACGGGGCACATTGCTTGTAAGAGGTACTGTCAGGAGTAAGTTTGTTTCCTCATTAATTTGGTAATGTACCAGAATGACTTCTATTCCAGCCTCAATTATTATACCTTGTCGAAATGCCTGAGGGCATTTTTGTTTCCTCTTCTCTTACCCATGAGAATTATTCTAAAACAATTTTTGGCCTTTACATGAATGTTTTAAAATGGTTCTCTACCTGGATTTGGAACGCGGCATACTGTCCTAAATCCAGTTATGGCGAGCAAGATATTATATGCCTTTCTGGAAATTTCAGTCTTGGAAGCCAAAAAGAGTTTTTAAAAAATGTGCTGACTGCGTAGGGATAAATTATGGCCGTGTTCCAAGATGTGTGGAATCTCACAAGGTAACAAGAGTATCCCCGATTTACCACAGTGCTGTTTTAAGAGCCGCCTTCATTGTCAGTGTGTGTTTTGTGTTATCTCAGTGGTCAAGATTCCTTTTAAGAAAAAAATGTGGTTGTGCTGACATTTGCTTTGAGCAAATGAAGCATAGTTCATGTCTGTTGAAACTGAAATTAATAATACATGAGTGCTTTTCCCGACCCTCTTTGTGTGTTCTTGCATATAAATTTTTAGAACTCATGGTAAATCAGATGGTGCAGAGGCTGTTTGATCCCCCCGCCCCACCCGTCTTCTCTGTTTTCCAGTGGGTGGTTGGCTTGAGCAAGGGAATGCAGTGAATAAATGTATCAACATCAGAATCTGTATTTGTACAAGTTTATTTCTTTTATTAAAAATTAAGTATTTTGGTCTAAAGGCTTTCATTTTCTTAAGTGTCCTTTGTTTGCAAAAGAAAAATCATCTTTTGGATTGCTCTTTACTGTGCTTTCAAGTGTTCTTTTCCAGCTGAAAATGGAAGATAAGGAACAAATATTAGTACTTATTCTTTTATTGGCAAGTGTTTTCCCTTGTGATTGTTCCTTTCCTCATACTCCCTGGGAGATGAATAAGTTAGAGGCAAACTTCACTTATCTCGAAACCATAAAGACTTAGCGTTTGTACCAGTGCTTTGTAGGGCCAGAATGCTGTCTGGGCAGCCCCAGTAAGTAAGATCCCCCTACTGCACAGCGGGGAAGTCTGTACTGGTTTAGGACTTCTGCAAAGCCCAACAGTCGAGGTTGCAAAGAGTATTGGGCTCCTCTCACTTTGGTGAGGAATAGCCGCACACACAGGGTTGAACCTCAGTAGCAAAGAACTGAAATTTACTCCTGGCTGGCCAAGAAATGCACAGGGTCACCTCATGTGATCTTTTCGCGGTGCAGCCCAGGCGCTCTCTCTGAGGTTAAGAAAATTGTGCATTACATTGCAAAATCTTCTCCTGACTTAGAAGGGAAGTCTGAAACCTGACTTCTTTGCTTTAGGTAGTATTAAGTTCCCACAAACAGGTAGACATCTCAACTTCCTTCATAACTTTGCGGGAAGTTTACAAAAGGCAGGTTCAGGAGACCTTCAGATAAATGTTGTTTCTGAAAGCATGATAAAACGAAAGGGGAGAAGCCCTGTTTCTGTTTGAAAAATGCTTTAGAAATGTTTTAGTCTTGGGGTTTTAGGTGATTTATTTTTTTGGTAGTGCTAATTAGATACATGCTGAGAACAGGGGGTTAAAGCAATACTAGGTTTATTCCTTATTGTGTCGTGGGTTTTTTTTCCTGCTGATTTTTTTGTCTTTAAAAGCTAACTTTTTTGGGGCGCCTGGGTGACCCAGATCTGACTCTTGATTTTGGCTCAGGTCCCAATCTCAGGGTGGTGAGATCGGTCCCTGCTTGGGGCTCCACGCTTCGTGCAGAGTCTGCTTGAGGTTCTCTCTCCCTCTCCTTCTGCCCCTCCCCCTGTTTGTGTGCACTCGCTCTCTCTCAAATAAATAAACAATATCTGAAAAAAAAAAAAGAAGCAGCCAACTCTTTTTTGGGGAAGGGGAGGGGGGTGGGGAGGTGGGGGGAAAAAGGCAACTTTTTTTTTTGGTTGGTTCCATATCTCAGTGTAAGGAGACAGCGCTAATGAATTGGGATCTTGTGGGACAGGAGCTGCATATTTCTTTTTTTATTGACATAATTGCAGCCAGATGGAAATGTGTAATTACATTTCTTATTATACATACATAATGGATTTGTTTTATGTCTTACTACTTCCTGAAATTAGCCGACAGGTTAGAACAAATTTTTCCAAGTAGAACTGGCGTATGTACCTACATCCTTGTCTGTAACATACCCCACCTCCCTAGAATACCCATTTATGGTAGTTTGCCTCTGGTTAAGTAGGCAGGGCTTGAAGCCAGTAGTGTGATTAGAGCTCAAGCTCCAAGAGTATGTTGTGACCCTGTGTAGGAAAGAGTTAACACAGCAGGTCTGACTGCTCTCCTTGGGAAGGCCTTGCTTGCAGGATGGACCCTTGGTTGGTGTCTGGGAACTTGGATTTCTAGAGAGTTCCCACCACTCTCAGGACTGATTAGAGTGGCTCACGGTGGCGTAAACTGTACAAACAATGTGGTTTATGCTGAGCACCTGCTTTCCTTTTGGGAGTCTGGAAGTTTGGCAGGTGCTAGGCAGACGGTGCCTACTTGACTGACCCCCGCTAAAAACCCTGGACTCCTAGACTCAGGTGAGCTTCCCTGGAAGACAGCATTTCAATGTGCATCGTCACAGCTTGTTGCTGGCAGAATTAAGTGGATCCCAGGAGTCCCCTGGGAAAGGGCCCTCGGAAGTCTGTGCCTGGTTTCTTCCAGACTCACCCAGTGAGGCTTTTCCCGTTGCTGATTCTGCTTTGCTGTAATAAATCTGAGCCTGAGTGCAACTGTGAACTGAGTCCCGGGAGTCTCCCAGGTGAACCATCGAGCCTGGGAGTGAGTGGTCTTGGGGACCCCTGGGGCAGACCCCATCATCATCAACTTCTGAAGGTGTCGACCGTGTTCACGTGTAGTGCTCTGGGCCTGTCACCAGAGGCTGCGCCAGGGTGTGGGTGGAGCTTGGGATGATGATGTTCCTGTAACTTCCTTGAAAGCACCAACTCAAAGCACCAACTCAAACCAAATGAAGGCACAGTGGTAGTATGATTACTTTTCTTCTTCCATAATATGTTTTGGTCACTGCTGTGAGTGGGACATGATCACTTATGCATAGAACACTCAGATATTTACCCTTCAGGTGGTCTTAGCTTCTTCCTCCAAACTGGACAGCAGACCCCCACTGCTCCAGTGTGCTGCACTGTCGGGAGGGACAGACGATGGGGCACAGTGGGGACACTCACTCCCCACGCTCCCTACACGGTTCACACTGCTCTTGCGTGACTTTTCATAAACTATATTGATTATGATTCTCTTCTGTCCAAACCATGAATTTCCTCCCATGAGTTACAAAATAAAGGCCAGATACCTTTCCTTCCCTCTCCTGTCTTCACATCTTCACTGCTGTCCTTCCTCCCCCGTCTCCCGCCCCCGTCCACCTGCCAGCTGCCTTTTCCTCCCACCATCGCTGTCTGTGCAGAGCTACCTCTTCCTGAACAGCTCTGATCTCTGTATTAGTTGGAGTCTCTGAGCGCCCAGGACATCTATCTCTGTCATGTGTCTGCGTTTACTGGGTATGTGCGGGAAGCATTGATGGGACAGCGGAGGCGGGAGATAGTTCAGGGAAGGCAGCCAGCAAATGTGCGTTACTAAGCCAGCCCCGCAGTGGGCAGCCGGGGCCTCAAGCTTGCAGGGAGGCTGTGGTTGGTGGTGTCCTGCAGGGCTTCCCAAACATTCACATGCATGAGACTCACCTGGGGACTTTGTTAAAATGCGGAGGCCGACTGTGACGTGCAGAAGCCTGGGCGTGTGCCTTTGTCCCAAGCTCCTGGGTGCCGGTGACTCTGCTGGTGTGTGGTTTGCAGACCCCATTTTGGAGAACGCTGAAGCTATAAAGTTGTCCCTCCTGTAGGGTGAGGAGGCTGGGGCATTCACATACCCACTTAGGGGGCTTATTAGGTGGGGGCTGTCTTGCCGCTGTTGGCCTGTCCAGTGGCCCAGCGCTCAGGCAGAGAGGCACGGACACCTGCAGCTGGAAGTCCGCTTTGGGGGCTTCAGACGTAGTGGGCTGGATCTTGTAATTATGGCCATCAGTATACTTCTCTTCCTCCGTGCCAGACTACCAGATCCCTGAAGGGAGGATCTGTGATAAACCTTCCCTAGCAGCATCCGGCGCATGCTTTCGTATTTGCGCAAGGAGTGGATTGTGGCTGCTCTCCACTTCGGGAAAATACTGCATGTGAGGTTTATGGTAAAGATCACTGACGGACTCCGTTTGGTCCTCCCCAGTCTCAAGGTCTAAGACGCCGGTCCACCGGAAAGAGCCTTCTTTCTAGGTTCGCATCTCTGAAGGGAACTGTGGCCTGGTCCTTGGGGGCTGGAGTTCACAGGTACAAGAGAGGAGAGTGCCCTGGAAGGAAGCAAAAACCACTCCTTCAAGGATTTATAACACTATTTTAAGGGGAAAACCGGAAAATGGCTCGGAAGAAGAATTCTGGCGAGAAAGTTTTGGAGTAGCTAACCTCATCTAATTTTCCCTCTTGAAGGCACTTAAAATTTTTTTCTTCTTAATTAAGTAATCTCTATGCCCAATGTGAGGCTTGAGCTCATGACCCTGATATCAAGAGTCACATGCTCAATCGACTGAGCTGGCCAGGTGCCCGCTGAAGGCACTTTTCTATTCATTCCTTCACGGATTTCTGTTCTTTGTTTTACATATTTTTTCACGTTTCATCGATTTTCCTTTATGAGGAACAAAAATTTGGTTTTCTAATCATAAAGATTAAAATGAATCTTTGAACCTGGTTGCTAAATTTCCTCTAAATTGTTAAAACCTTTTTTCATTTGAATATCTTTCCCTAAATTTTATTTTTCCTTTAGCTCCTAAACTACAGCATTTAAAAAAACTCTCCATGATACGGAACTTTTCAGATGTGTTATATGAAATAACCACTAAATATTTATTGATGAGCTCCTATGTATCTAGCATTCTGGTTGATTGAAAAGAAATATGAGACTTTCTCTTGGCCCTCAGTTATTTAGGTAGGGATGAAAGATAATATGGAAATGATAGAAAACCATTTTTAAGTGTTTAAGGCTATCCAGTGACAAGTGGATATCTGGTTTTCCCCCCATTCTGTCCTGATTTCATATATTTCCTCTTGTCAGGTTTTATAAATTGGGAGTTCAAATTCCCACTGGAAAAGATATGATCCTGTAGATACAGGAATTTACCTAAAGGCAGGATTGTGTGCTGGTATGATTAGGGAATATCACAGAGAATATGTGGTATTCTATCTTATACTGGAGTAGTAGGTCAGTGTTGAAAAGACTGCAAGGAGATCAGGGACATCACAGCCATTGTGTGCTCCAGTACCCAAGATCTGGTTTGGTGTTCAGTTGGGTCCTAAAGTGGGGGAAGATGCCTCTGTCTTCCAGTAAAACCAGCAACTGAATCAGGATTCTTGATTCTTTTTTGGCATGTCTTTCTTGTGTTCTTCTTTTTAGTTCCTCTCTTGGAGTCCATAAATATTTTAAATATTCATTTCATAATCCTGACCACTTTGATCCTTTCTGGCCTTTCAAAGCTGGTATAATTTCTTTCCATAGATCCTTTCTGTGGGGTGGTTTAGAGCAAGGAGTGACTGATAAACTTGTTTCTCAGAAAGTCATTAGGGGAGGAAACATGTTTTCCTTTGATTCATTCTCATCACTTGTTGAATAATATTGAATGGGATGGTTGACTGGTAAAGTAAAAAGAATGCAAAGGAAAAAAAAGAAAATCCCAGAAAAATGATACGAAGTTTTTCCATGTTGACAAATCCTTGTCTTCTGAATACATATACAACCATTCTACTTTGTGAGGCCCTTCTACTTGCATGATTTCATTGGAAATATAGAAAATTATGATGGAATAAATGTACATGGTCCCCACTGTGAGTGGCACGGAGTAGTTATATGACCTTGTGGAGCAGAGTCCTGCAAATTAGTCCTACTACTTACTAGCCTTACAGCATTGGTAAAGTTCTTAAGGCCTCACAGCCACAGCTTCTTTGTCTTTAAGCTAAGGATAATAATATCTTCTATGGGTTGTCGTGGGGAGTTGAGAAGATGGCGAAGACAAACACGTGAGTGCCTCTCAGTCAGTGTTTCTTTCTCCTCTCATCTCACTTTCCAGTTCATAGAAGCCGGGGCTGGAGGAAAACTTAGGCCTTTCAATTCAATTCGTGGCTTCTTGGAAAAAAAAAAAAAAAGTACAAAGGGGTATGACAATTCAAAATAATATTTCTTTTTATAATTTAACCGACTGATGCTAGCTCATGACTATTGATAGCACTTCTGCTGACTGAGTGTATTCTAGGAATCCACTGTTTGGGGATATTTCTGTTCTTGCCCTAACTCAGGAGTCTTGGTCCCTTATTTTATAGAAATAATTGTGAACACATAAATGCCTTTGTTTCTTTATTTCTTTACTGTATTCTGACAGTTACATGGTTATCTGAGACTCATCTAGTCCCAACATTACTGCGGCATTATTTGTGTGTTTTTTTGTTTTTTTTTTTTTAAAGCCCTGTGTTTATTCTGATTGGTTGGCGTGTCTTCGATTGGTTGGCGTGTCTGTTCTGATTGGTTGGCGTGTGTGTACCGATTGGAAGGTGTGCCTGTCTTGATTGGTAGGTGTATCTGTTCTGCCGGTGTGTCCGTTCTGATTGGAAGGTGTATACTGTTTGGTCATTAAGTATGTTGAATCTCCCTGGAGATTACATGCTCTTACACATTTTTTCTTTGTAGAGCTTTAGGATGTGTCTTTTAAGAGAAGGTTATTTTAGTAAATTCTACCAAATTAAAAGATGAATAGTAAGAATCTGCTGGTTTCCTGTTTATGACTCTTTCTGAGCAAGCATTCATAATTATTTTCTAAAATAACCTTAAGTGAATGCTAATGGAACTGTGTATTATCAGTCCCACATTGGAAGCCTAATTATCCATCTGTAATCTCAGCAAATTATTATGCTTGTTGGTGTACTCCGTGTCAGTGAGGTGACACATTGTAATTATGTATTCATTTTCGCTTACTCTTTGTCTTTTACATGTATCATCAAACAAGCTTTCTTTATTGCAGTTATGGTTATTTTAGTGGCAACCACTTTCACTTGAACTGACACAAAAACCATCCCTTATCTCTGGGCCACATGGTCTTTCCTGAGGTTCGGATGTGACATAGCATCTGCTACATAATCTTTAGTAATGATATGTTTGTAGACACCTTCAAAGTTCCTTTGGTTTCTCTGTCTGAAGTGTTGGATCATTAGATTTACCAGTGGACTGATGGGTTTCTCTGAATTCCACTGGCATAGATATGTGGGCCTGTTTTTCGTTGATCTACATTAGATTTTCCCTATACATGATCCCAT
The DNA here is from genome assembly GCF_963455335.1 of Martes martes. Classification (NCBI taxonomy): domain Eukaryota; kingdom Metazoa; phylum Chordata; class Mammalia; order Carnivora; family Mustelidae; genus Martes; species Martes martes. The sequence goes on along the minus strand of NC_137900.1, from coordinate 18,372,998 downwards.
AGTTTTCAGTCCAGGAAAACAAATGAATCTTTGATGTTACTCCCTTTTTACTGCTCTCAATTGCAACTTAAGGTGATATACTAGATTTTGGCTACTAATAGTTTATGTTTTCTAATATTTGAACCTTTGTTAGATGGTTTTCTAAAACAAAAATGTCTTGTTCTACAAGCAGATTTATTTGTTAACATGTGCTTTTAGTACTTCCTAAGCATATTAACTTTTCTTAAGTTATAATCTAACACTGATGAGGGATTAATCTGTTTTGACTGGAGGAAGCCTAGATACTCATTTATTAAGTGTTACCTTATATTAGAGCTTTAATAACATTATTTTGTTTTCCAGCTAGGGAACTAACCCACTTACGGGAGGCTGTTCTTTCATTATTCGTATTGACTTCAGATTTTCCATATTTGGTGATTTTTGGTAGGGTAGTGTATGAAATTTGATTTTAGAGTTGGCTTAGGGCTTCAATCAGAATAAATCATTTCTTTGTTATTCCTTTTCATCTGTGTATTCTCAGCTGTTAGCACAACACTAGGCCCAGAATAGACAATAAATATTTGTTGAAATAAATAGCTCCCCAAAGGCTTTCTCAAGTCTTTCTTTTGTTCAGTCACCTGGCAAGAAAATGAGGTCTTTACACCGATTTTGTCTTCCGAGGCCTAATTCCTTCGTTCTTGTGCAGATTGGCATTATGTAATTTTTCTACTATTGGAGAACATTTTCTGTGATAACAGACTCTTCTGGGTGAATGAATTTCTCTATCAGCTATTGAGGCACTGAGTTTGGGTTTAGAAAAACGCAGAAACATTTGTCTGTCAAGCCTAAAGAGATTGTTTAGTGGAAGAGAAAGGGAGTATTTAAATCAGAAAAATTTGCTTTCTATTTGAGATCCTTTAAGCTCTCCGTGCTGGCCATCACTTCCCGGATGGAGTAAGTTCTTTTGCTAGATAGTTGGAATTGAATCTCTAAGCCATAATTACTCACTTGCTGGTTCTGTTTGCATTTTAGGAGGGGGTAGTTCTAGACTTCTACAGGTAGTCTACACGCACGCCGAATCGGTGGTTCTCTGTTACAGATTCACAGTTCTCAAGCCTTATTGCAGTGGCTCTTAAATACAGTTAGTGGGCACTTTTTTTGATTTCATAAGTACAAAGTAATACTGATAATTTTATTTATCAAACCATTAACGGTTTGATTTATTTTATGTGGTGTATTCTTTCTGTTTGTCTACGTTGAGGTAGCGGAATGTAATTTGGAAGTAACTACATAATCAGAATTTGAAGACGTTTCCGTTGAGGTAGTGGCACATGTGTGTTAGCTAAACAGGTTCAGGTCCAGTGCTCTGGGCGCCTGCGACAGGGAATTGGTTACGGTGACAGTCCAGACGTGGGAAGTGAAGGGAATGAGGAGAACAGGGATGTTGTTGTCCCTTTTCTCTAGGATATCAACTAGAGCATAGACTTACTAAGAATCACCAAGTGACATTCAGCGTAAGGCAATGGTTTATGCATTTCATGGTTGGGGACTTTCATCGAAACCAGGTCTTTACTTCAAATCTGTTTTGAAAGTAGGTGCTGCATAAAAATTATTTAAAAATGCGGCGCCCAGGAAAGGCCGCTGGAGCCCTGCCGGAGCCCTTTTTCTTCCTTGGGCAACCGCTGCGAGGAGTGAGCGAGCGGCAGCGAGTGTGTTCTCATTATCAGTCAGTGGGAACGCCTGGGGCAGCCTTCAGCAGGAAGCCAAGTGGCTTGACCCTGCCCTTCCTGCTTAGTAAATGGCCACTCGTTCTTACACAGGCCCTGGAGGGAGGGCTTGGTGTTCTGGTTCTGTGTGTGTGTGTTTGTGTGTGAAAGAGAGAGAGAGACAGACAGAGACTGCTTCTTTGATTCTGCAAACTATCGTGAACGCCTTCAGTTAGGGAAATGCCGCAGTTCTTCCCTTCAGCTAGTTCCTTGACGTAAGTCACCTAATGGGCATCCTAAGAAGTCACCTGCCATATTTATTCGTAGAATCGTGATCATTCACCTGAGCCCCTTCAAACTCCCCTTCTGAGATGCCCTTTGGGATGGGTTGCGGTAGTGCCTGGGGACCGCCCTGCCCACAGGGAGCCCGTGACTAATAGCTTGGCACGATTACAGTGGGAATCTGGGTCTCGAGTGAGGATGTAGGCCAGCCACAGCCTCCCGCTGTCTCAGTCAGGTCAGGCCTATTGATCGGGCCCGCACCCTCTTGCTGGAGGCCTTCACCCAGGGAATCAGGCTGGCGGGGCTCCTGTGCTGAGCTCTCGGGGCTCAGGGGAGCTGAGCCCACCGGGTCCTGGTGGGGATAGAGCATAGGCTGAGGGCGAGAGGCAGCCCAGAAACCGAGAAACCAGGGGCGGCGGGAAATTGGAGCTGGCGGTCACAGAGCAACGAGCCCTCAGGAATCTCTCTGGAGATGAGAGAGGCTGAGGTGGGCACGCCTGAAGGAGGGGAGCTTCAGCCCTTTCAGATGACATTTTATGGAGGAAGAGTAACTAATCTGGGGCCATGGTTTGGAGCGGGGGACCCAAACAGGTTCCCTCAATATAACTGTTAACCTGTTTTTCTGAGGCAACTCACAAGCCATGTTTGAGGATGAGTGAAGCATGGTGGCTGTGGGTCTGGGCTCCAGCATCACCTGGCCAGGATTCGAATCCTGACTCCCACACTGTCTGGGTGGTAAAAGATGAAGGCTGCTATATCTTTCCAGGTCTCATGAGCCTCATCTATAAAATAGGGGGTAAATCGCAGCAATTGTTGTAAAGAATCAGTGAGAGAATATGTGTTAAATATTTTGTATAGGGCCCAGAAGTAGTAAATACTCAATAAAAGTTAGCTGTTGTTATCCCTACACAGCTGTTGTCTGACTTAGGTCGGTGGAAGGAAGGAACAATTAACAATTGTAAAACACACACACACACACACACACACACACACACAGAGCTATTTCTTAGTTATTGAGATCAGAACAAAGCATATCCTTGAGTCTGGATGCTTTTTGTGAAATACGAGGGTTACAAAATTAAGTTTTATGTGTGTAAGCAAAGAAAAGGCATCTTAAAACCTTTTATTATTTTGTTTTATTTTTTAACTAATCTCTACACCCAACATGGGGCTCGAACTCACAACCCTGAGATCAAGTCACACAGTGTGTCAACTGAGCAAGCCAGACACCCCTTAAAATACTGATTGGGGCGGGGGAACTATTGTTTACGTCCAGTAGCTGAATACAAATGATTTCAGTGATGGTGTTTGTGGCTGTTGTCATGTTTGCATTGAAAATTGGTGCATTTTCCATTATCTAAAAAATAAAATAAAACCCTAAGCCACCAAGAGAAGTTGGTAGGAATTGGGCCTGGGAACAATAAAGTCTTTTTGATGCATGTGTAAGAGCTCTTTTGTCCTGACCACTTCAAACCTGCCGGGCCCCATGCTGTACTCCACTCCTCCAAAGGGTGCGGTTTTATGTAGAGTCCTGCGTGCCGGCGGACAGGGAAATCTATACGGAAGATGGTCCTTCCCTTACAAATAAAAAGTTTTTTAGTCCACTTTCTGTCTGCAAATCCGAAGTGTGGCAAAGACTAGTCACATAGATTCCTTAGGAATCTTAGTTTTTTTACTTCTGAGGAATCAAATGTATTAAACATGTATTTTTCAAATGAAAACAAATTCTTGTCATTTTATGGAACTCAAGTCTCTAATGGAATCTGGAAGAGTCTTTATGGCATGACAAGTTTAAGTCTTCATGTAGAATATTGTGTCAGTGATCATCCTTATGCTTCTACCTTCCCCACCTTCATTTTCCATCTCAGTGGGACCCTCGCTGGTCATATTAATATTTCTTTGAATGATAAAAGCTTGGAGAAGCACCACCACACGGTGTTAAGAGCATAGCCTGTGGAGCCCCAGCACCAGAGTTTGCGTCTGGGTCTGCCACTTACTTAAAAGCCCAATCAGCTTGGTCAGGCTAGAAGGTTTCGCTCTGTCCTAGGTGTATTTCAGCTGAAAATGGGGTATTAATAGTACTTTCTCATCAATCATGAGTTCAGAAGTGTAGAGAGTACTTACATTTGGCGCATAGTAGAAGCACTATGTAACCATTAACTTTTCTTTTAGAGGATCGTAATAGGGCACTATGAGCTGCTGTAACAGACATACTGCATAGATCAGTGACATGATTTAGTAGATTTCCTCAGTTATTTGAAGTCTGTAGTGGGTTTTCTTGACTGGTGGGGACCTATCAAACCAGGTGGCACTTGCTATTAATAAAAATATTCAAATGTTAGTGTATCTACCTTGAAAGAGGAGAAATTTCAGCTAATCCTAGGGTTAATCATATATGGTTCATATTTAGGCCTAGCACCAAGAAGATATACATATAATAAAGATAATACATAAAGATATACATATAATAAGGGAATGCCTAAGAGTTGTATAAAAGTCCTTATAGGAGAGAAGTTAATGATTTGGAATGGGGGAAGAAAGTAAAAGTAAGCTTGGATGCAGGAAAACAAAGAAATAGTTCAGTCTAGATGAGAGTAGAAAACTGTGGTCCATGCTGAGTGCAGGGAGAAAGGGGACTTTTGAGTTTGGAGCGTTGTTGGTGATTGACATGTGTTGTCAGTGGCTGTAGAAGCAGGAGCTGGTAACATTGAAATTAAGATGGGTGCTGGGAACCAGTAGCCCATCACCAAATAAATGAATCTGAGGTGATAGCAGCCCATTAGGGAGGCTGGATGAAATGTCTCATGTAGTCCTGAAGGGACAGTAACGGGTTCATAGGTTTTTCATCATAAAGAGAAAGCAAGCGGAATAATAAGGCTAATTAAGTCATTAAAGAGTATTAATGTGTTCCTAGTGCCTAGAAATGATACACGTTGTCTAAAACAAACTCAGCATATTTGAGTTTACAGAGCAGCTTCACTAGGGAAAATTAGAAGTATTTCCTCACTTCATAAGGATTTTACCATAGTTTTTTTTTTCATACTTTACTAGCTTCAAGTATGAATTTATGAACTTAATTCTACATAAATCATTTCAAAATGATGACTTATAGCTAAACTAATCTTGAAATATTTTTTCCATTAAAAGGATTTCAAACAATATTACAAATGTGAATACTTCATAATAAATTTTAAATTTAACTGCACTTTTATATACTTTTTTCCTGTTAGATCAATATGTACATAAATCAAGTATGTTTATATTCCTTTGTTATTTGCTTAGCTTTGCTTATAATAAAGACAAATCTGGAATATCTGATATAGTCTGCTTATATATCAGCTGTTAGATAGATTTTCTGACAACTTACTTAAAAAAATTGGGTAGCGAAGCATATTTCTCCATTAGAAGGCAAAACATAAATTTTGTGGTTTTGACTTTTAGAGCATATGTAGAGCTAAATTAAGTTGACTTGCATTGAATGTAATGAGCTTCTAATCCAAATGAAGGCGCCATGTTTTATATATGAGGTTGCCATTAAGATAGCCAGGCCAGATATTTAACTAACAGTATTAGAATGTGCTTTAGAGAAGGTAAGGGATGTTTTACTATTACAGTAGGGAAATAATAAAAATTAATTCCACCTAAAATCTACTCCTTTTCTCTTTTGTTTCAAATCTCCTGGCTTTTGAAAAGTTACAGAAACAAAATAAATTATTTCCATACCTTTTATAGAGATTACATGGATCAAGAATTTTCCATCTTCATTTTTTAGGAATTGTTCTTCCACTTCTGGGCCTTTGGCCAGACCACTGTCCTCTGTCACTCAAAAGTCCGAGAGGCTTAAGAAAAACAAAAAACGTATTTCAGTGTTTCTAATCTGTCAGTTTCAGAATAGAATTCAGGCCTATAAGGTATTTGGCGACCTAAGTCTTTCCAATCATTGACTAATTTGTATATGACATAAATGCCAGAAGGCCCATGGAAAACATTCATGTGCTTGTAGAAGTTAATTGACTTGTCAGTTTTAAGGGGTTCTTGCATGGTTCAACTTTACAGAGGACAGTGATAGGAAAAAAGTGAGGAGGAAAAAAGTGATAGGAAAAACGTAGATCAAGAGGGAAGGGAATTCTGAAAGGAGCAAAGAAGTTAACAGGTAGGTCGGTGAAGACAGAAAATTGAAGAGTTGATTCTTATGGTGATCTTATCTCCTGCTGTGAGTTGCTGTGCTGGTCCCCATCAAGAACTGTAGTATTTATTGAAAGTTGAATGTGTCTAGCTTTAGGCCTTTCCTGGTATTTGAGGCCATTTCCATTCCACAGTGGTTTCTAACCTTTAATAAGTTCTTCCTGCTACGGTGAGAAATATCACTGATAGAAACATGGAAACAGGTCAACTTTTGGTGTATATTTCTTGAAGTGATTGATGTAGTCTGGTGAGCCCTGTAAGTCACCGGAGCATCCCAGTGCCACCTACAAGCACCTGCTTTGCTGTGAAGGGTTCCCTGACTGAGCCAGGGCTGTTCAGCTGTAGGTGGTGAACAGTCATATGTCAACTATAAATGGCAAATATTCTCAAACTAGTGGAGAAGCAGCGCTGTCGCCAAAATTTTCCGTTTCACTTTGTGCAACTTCTACTGTGGAGACCTGAAAGTAGTTTCTGTAGTTTAGGTCTAAGTTGCCTTGAAATCTGAAGTCAGTAGTACTCTCTATTAAATGCGTTTTTTTTTTTTTAATATTTTATTTATTTGACAGACAGAGATCACAAGTAGGCAGAGAGGCAGGCAGAGAGAGAGGAGGAAGCAGGCTCCCTGCTGAGCAGAGAGCCCGATGTGGGGCTTGATCCCAGGACCCTGAGATCATGACCTGAGCCGAGAAGGCAAAGGCTTTAACCCACTGAGCCACCCAGGCGCCCCTCTATTAATTGCGTTTTGAAGGAAGTTCATTTGGCATTGAGATAACTGACTCCAGTAGCAATTCGCTTTTGTACATATAAAAAAGGTCAACATGGAGGTATGCGAGGAATGCATTCTTAGGTCATGTGTGTCTAAGAAAGCAAGCAAATAAACATCTTCTCTTTGTGTGCTGAAAGGGAGGGAGTGCTGTTTATTGGCATACCATAACTACATTCAACTTTTGTGAATCCATTTTGCAGGAAGGCTGTCATCTGGTACAGTAGCTAGGCAAAAGTTTTGGATGCCAACACCTTTTTATACTTCAGTTGCTGTCTCCAAGGACAGAACTTCGGATAACGTTACATTTACACACATTTATGCTGGCGTGTATGCACGCACGCATATGCCCCACAAGATTCTTCAGACACTCAGGGCAAAGTATGAAAAGCCTGATGTCTTTGGGAAGGACTCAGGAAAAAGCTCAAAAGAAACTGATTTTCCACGGAAATCCTGTAAGCCCCTGAGGCACTGAATACCTACAGAATGAAAGCCCAACTCAGAGGTTGTTGGAAATCTTTCCAACGTTCTAGTTATCAAAATACTGCGAACATATGTGGGCACAGAGTTTTCATTAGCTTTTATAAATAAGGATACGTGGAAGTTTCCTAAAAATAAAGACACACTGTAGGAGAAACCGAAACTTTATTTCAAGTCATTTATGAGAGTTAGAAATGATTTTCGGAAGGGAATGTACATTACGCTTATAATAAACAGGAATAAGAGGGGAAAAGGCATCTCTTCATTTTTGTACAAATGTGATGTCATTTCTCAAAATAAACTTTCAGCAGTAATACTGGATCAAAAGTAATAATGTATTAACACAATCTTTGAGCAGGCTGTTGGTAGCAAAACACCCAATTCTAATTGGCTTCAGCAAGGAGGAAATTCTTTCATGTAACAAGCAGTGCAGAGGTAGGGAAGCCTCCAGATGTCACGGTGCGGGCAGAGGCCCCTGGCTGGAGCTTTGGCTTCTGTGATAGGCTCATAGCAGCTCTGGCAAGGGCTTCCAGCATCCTTATCCCGATGCAGCAAAACCAGAGACAGCAAGGTCTCTTTCTTCTGGCATTTCCTTTTTGGGAGCAAGGCAGACTTTCCTAAGGTCCCTCCACCACGTAGCCACCACTGGTGGCAGTATCCAGTCCTTTTTTGAGTCTGAGAGTCAGGCCTGCCTAAAGGGTCTGCCCATAGGAAGGGGAACCAGACCTTGGACGCAGTGATGGTCCCTTTCAGGATTCACACGTGAACTGAGGGCTGGGTCGCCCGCCATTCCTTGAAGCGTGTGACAGAGGGATAGGTGCCACAATAGGTTTGGGGCTTTGCTAACAAGGGTTAAGGGGGAAATGGAAATGGATGTTGGGTGGGCAACCAGAGGTGTCTGGCAAATGACGGAAAATGATGGAAACAGAGAATGACGGGAAAGCATTAATTTTAAAAAACACTATAAAACATGTCTGTCAAATGAAACCTTTGGTTTTCTAGGTTAAAATTATTTTTGTGAATAACTCTATTTTTGTAAAGAAAAGGGACATTCTGCCAAAAAATAAGAATTTATTTTTTAAAATCTCCTGAATAGAGCAATTACAGCCTCTGGCATAGGGTTAAGGTTGAACAACATTTGATCTTTGTCACCAAGAGTGAAGGAGTTGGAAGTCTGTAGCTGATACGCATCTCCGATCGGTTTGGAACAGCGACTGGCATGCTTCCTTCTCATGAAGTAAAGTCCTGACGAAATATGAGTATTTAGACTTGGACCAGCTTTGGAAAAAGCCCCCTAGTATTGTACTCGAAAGAGGGTTTGGCTGTGAGATTAGTGAGAAAGATAGTTATGTCTTCATAGAATCTTGCAGCGTGTGAATTTTTGACAAAGCCTTGGGGGTCTCTGATCCTTGTCACTAAAATGATAATGGAACCAGCTCCTCTGTTCAGTCCCTGCCTGTTCTGCCAGGCCCCACGCCCAGTAGGTAGAAAATTCATCTTTTTTTTTGTTTTTTAAGGCGCAGACATACTTGGCCTATGCTCCCATGCTCCAAGTGGAGCAGATGAGCATCGAAACCAGGCCCGTCCCATCTTGATGCCCATTTCTGCAGTATATCATTGCTCTTCCAAAGGAGAAACATGAGTAAGCAGTGATTCCGGCCTCTGTTGGTGGAAAGGTGCTGGATCCAGTCCTTGGACAGATGAGTCGGTGCGTGCCAGCGTGCCTTTCGGTCGTCGCGCTAAACACAAGCTATAGTATTTCCAGTGTGGCCGGTATGAAAGGAAGTTCTCTTCCCCGTCTCCCTCCCAGTTAATTCTTCCCAAAGCAGCCAGTTACGCTATTCAAGCAAAAGGCAGCTTGATGAATCCTCTGCTGAGAGCCTTCTGGGGGCTTCCTCTTGGAGTAGAAGCTAAAATGGCAGAGGACCTCCTGGTCGTCTGCCTCCTCTGTCCCTGCCTCCCTCCATTCCCTGACATGGTCTCCTTCTACTCTTCTCTTCCTTGATTCTGCTCTTTCTTCCATCTACCTTCGCGTTCTGGAACACATCGACTTCCTTTCCATTTTTTAGGACTTTGCCTTTGAGGTATGTCCGTCCTGCACTGCTCCCCCTCCCGGAGCAGCCTGGCGTGTTCCCTCCTCTCTTGCAAGTCTCGACTTGAGTCGTTACACTGAGGACTCCCTACCCCCCAGCCACTCCCCATGGCAACTCTAACCTGTTGATACAAGTTTTTGCTATTTTACATCCTGCATTTTGATTGGCCTGATGTCTGTCTCCCCCCTCCTAGAAGCTCTACGAGAGGTTTGGTCTGTTTGGTGTTTTGCTAGACCCATGTGCCGAGAATAGGACTCGACACAAGGGAGGCTTAGTAAGTACTGTTGGCCAGGTGAGTGAGATGACAGCCGTGGCTGTGGACCCCCGAGAGAGATTTGTGGGAGCGTGGCATTACGTCATTGGCAGACCTTCTTTCGACGCTTCTGTCAGGTGAGGGGTGTCCTGCCCTCCTCCCTCACCAAGAGTGAATCAGAGTGTTTGTTCCGCATATTTTACTCCGACATTCCTTAAAACGTGGAACCTGGGTAGAATTCTCAACTGCAAGAGAAATTTTGCAGCCTAGTTGACTTTAAGCATTTCAGAAGTCTTACAGGTAGTCACCCAGAAGCTTCCGTGTGCCAGGGACTCTGCAGACCCAGAGAAACACTCAAGATAATATTGACCCTTATGTAGTTTGCATGGCGCTGCTTGTCAGTGATAAGCCAAATGAAGGCAGAGCTTCGTATGGAGTTAGTATTGTTTTTGCTACCCCAGCAGCATGATGGCCGGTGAAGAACAGAAAACTAGGTCAGACTACCCCGTGTGTACATCTGGCAGGGAAGGAGAACCAGGTGATTCTTCCATTCCAGACCCGACGGAAGATGCGTATCGCAGTGGTGGTAACCAGCTTCGAGGGATTAGACCTTTGCACCTTTGGGATCTTGAGGAGTTTCCATCACTTAATAAATATTTCTGGGGGGCCTGGCTGGCTCAGACAGTAGAGCATGCAACTCTTGATCTTGGGGTTGTAAGTTTGAGCCCCACGTTGGGTTTACTTAAAATTAAAATCTTTTAAATTAAAAATTATTTTAAAAGATTTTCTTTGTTTATTTGACAGAGAGAGACGTGAGAGAGGGAACGCAAGCAGGGGCAGAGGGAGAGGGAGAAGCAGGGTTCTTGCTGAGCACGGAGCCTGATGTGGGTCTCCATCCCAGGACCCTGGAATCACGACCTGAGCCCAGGCAGATGCTTAATGACTGAGCCACCCAGGTGCCCCTAAATTTAAAATTTCATTTAAAAATTAAATCTTTAGGGGGCCTGGGTGGCTCAGTGGGTTAAAGCCTCTGCCTTCAGCTCAGGTTGTGATCCCAGGTTCCTGGGATCGAGCCCCACATCGGGCTCCCTGCTCAGCAGGGAGCCTGCTTCTTCCTCTCTCTCTGCCTGCCTCTCTGCCTGCTTGTGATCTCTGTCAGAAAAATAAAGTCTTTAAAAAAAAAAAAATTAAATCTTGGGACGCCTGGGTGGCTCAGTTGGTTAAGCAGCTGCCTTCAGCTCAGGTCATGATCCCAGCGTCCTGGGATCGAGTCCCACATCGGGCTCCTTGCTTGGCCGGGAGCCTGCTTCTCCCTCTGCCTATGCTCGCTCACTCTCTCTCCCTCTCTCTCTCTGACAAATAAATAAATAAAATCTTAAAAAAAAAAATTAAAACTTTAAAAAAAAATTTCTTTGACCATGTGCCAGCTACTGTGTTAAGAGGTAGGGATACAGTGATAAAAAAGAGTAAGATCCCTACCCTCATGGAGCTTCCAAGTGAGTAGGGAAGGCAGACATTTAACCAGGACCCACATAAATAAATAGAAACCCGTGAGCAAAACTCTGGCAGGGGATAAAAAAGAAGAAAAATAGGCAATGTTGAGAGGGAGTCACGGTGGGAGGGGCCAGGGCAGGCGTCTTCTAGAAACTCAAACTTAACCTTTGAGTAGGTGTGAGAGTCCTGCGACGGAGCTGGTTTTTGTAGCCTTCCTCGCAGTAGCCACTGTGAGCCTCAAAGGTCACATCCAGATCTCTGTCACAGGGGACACAATATTGGGAAGTTCCTTAAGATTCAGAGGTTCTAGGAAGAGAATGGCAGTTGATATCAGGCTAACCGGCTTGCTCAGAGAGACAGGGTTCTGTTGCGTGGAGTGTGTAAGTGTGCAAACAGCACGTATGGCCAGCATATCTGGGCCGCAGCTCTGTGGCGGGGGAGAGGTGGCGGCGGCGGCTGCAATGCACCGGCGGAGGAGTCAGCCAACACTGATGGGACCGGCAGCCGCGCTAGGGGAATCTGGGAGGGAGCGGCAGCGGTAGGGCTGGATTCTGCTGTTTGGGGTCGGGTGTCTTGGGGTTTCCAACCGTGAGGCTGTATAAAGTCAGACCATTCCGGGGAAAAAAACAAAAATAGGAGAAGAGACTTCATGCTGAATCAAGGAGATCAAAGTTGGTTTAAGCTTGGATTGAAAGATGCTGGTCTTTAAAGATTCTGCTTGCTGTCCTCGGGCCACACCCCGTTGCTCCCAGGGCTGTAAAGGTTAATCCCCTGTACCTGTGAGCAGTGCGTAGGATTCAAAGTGGCAGACCGCTGCTCTTTGTGGTGCGGAGTATGGGTTTCGGCAAAAATGACTGCTCGGAAGTAATTCCTTTGGCTTCTTCCAAAGAAGAATAAAGTGCTATGGGTTTCCATAGGAGAAAGAATCAAACCAAACCAAACCTCCACGGATTCTTTTGAAAACCATTTTGGAGCAAGTGGTGTCTGCCTGTGCCATAGAATTGCCATGTCTCTGCCGTGGTGTGTTGGGACCCGCACATGGTAGCACACTTAATTTTGGACGTCTCCGCCGTCTCCAATCAGCTCTCCGGTGCCTGGTAGGCGCCTGAGGATTGTGCCACTGCCGCCTTGGAAACTTGGTCCCTTTGCTGACTTCAGTAGTCCCTCAGGGAGTTTTTTCCTTCCTGACTCTGCTCAAAATACGGAAGGAACCCCTGCATCGGAGCACCTGTACCAGAATCTGCTGCGAGGCTTCTGCTAAACCTGCAGGCTCCTGGGAGGGCCCCTGCCTGGAAAACTCGAGGATCCAGATGGGAATGAGCATGGCGGCTCCGTGCCTGTGGGTCCTTGGGACGACCTAAGTATCATGACTTCACGCCGCGCGTCGGCACGTTATTGTGATAATTCTGTGATTGCAGAGAGCAACAGAAGCTTCAACAAATCCTCTTCAGGGCTCTAACCTATACTTACCTGAAAGGTCTCTCATAGCTGCCTTTTTCTTTTTTTCCCCCAGTTTTGCCCAATTTCTTTTCAGAATAGACTGGCAATTTACCTCTCTATCCTCCGTGGGCCAGCTCATAGGGATGTGATGGTATGTGATGGGGATTTTTTTTTTTCAGGATGATTAGAAAAAGATACTTTAGAACAGGGCATATTAATTTGTAAACGAGTTCTAAAGAAAATAAAAATAAAAATAAAATGAAGTTCTCCTTTCAGGAATCGTCTGTTTCTCCAGGACTGGGCCGAGGATGTCATGAGGTCTGTAAGGCACCTCACGGTAACCACAGTCACCCAGGAAGCCCACCTGAGATTGAGCAACTTCCTGTCAGCGCCCTCCTTGGCTGCCTGACCACTTGGTCCAACTGTTGTTTCTCTGCATATCAGACAGTGATCTAGGATGACTTTTGAGGGGAGGGAAATAGCCCTTGGATGAAGGGATAGAAGTTCAGTCTTTGTTTTCTGTGTCCCCCGATGCTGCGCACAATGACCAACACGCAGCGGGTCCCAGTCAAGCCTGCTATTCCCTACATTAGGTTCAGGCTGTTAGTTCCCAGGGAACAGTCTCCCTAAGAGAGTGGGACAGAGCGAATGGCCATTTGAGTCACCAAAGCCTTCTACTGAGGATACCAAAGCCAAGACCAGACATGCCAGTTGGATGCTGATTTTACATGTCTAGGTCACTAGTATATTTGCTGGGTTTCCATGAAGTGCGAGAAAGTGATCACGGACCAACCGCTCCTAAATCGGTCAAACCCTGAGCCACAGGCAGGAGAGCCTTGAGAGAAGCTAAGGGCATAGCTACCAGCTATGAGGAGAGAGACAAACGGCTCTTTGAAGAGGCCCAAGGCCGCACCAGTGTCCCAGGGGCCACAGGAGAAGGGAGAGGAGGGCGTGGAGGGTGTGAGGAGGAGTCCCCAGGCAGGCTGAGAACTTTTAGAAAGGCGGTGGAGATGCCCTGAGGCTCCCCACAGAGGAACCTGGATGTGAGCAAGCAGAGCCGCACCTGCCCATTCCCTTAGATTTCTCGCAGCTCCTCGAACTGGCTACTCGTAAGTAGGCCCTTTTATAGAAGAACCTTTAAAGAAAAAAAACCAAAACAATGCAGTTGCTTTCTGTGGAAGTATGACGCTGATGTTCGGCTCTCTATAAATATATACTAAGTAAGTGTTACTGCCGTATGCGAGTTCATGCCATTACATCGAATTGGCTGCTGAGGTAAAAACAAAATGCCCGTCCCTCTGTAGGAAGTGCTGGCACGGTTTCTTCGGTGTTTTGTCCCTCAGTATGGCAGAGGGCAGGGTAGTTCAAGTATTTGAAGAATTCAGGCATCGGTACTAATTAGAGACCCAGCTACCGATTTCCTTGATGATGCTTCTAAAGACATTTATCTTGTTAACATTTTTTATTGGTTTTGGCTTTTGGTTTTTCACTTCTTATCTTTATTTATTTATTTTTTGAAAAGATTTTGTTTATCTGAGAGGAAGAACACCAGTGTGGGTGGGGGGAGAGGGACAAGCAGACTCCCCGCTGAGTGTGGAGCCTGGATGTGGGGCTCTGTCCTGGGACCCTGAGATCATGACCTGAGCGGAAGGCAGATGTTCAACTCTCTGAGCCCCACAGTGCCCCTTGGCTTTTTGTTTTTTAGACACAGAATCAAACACTTGATCCCGGGGAAGGATTCTTGAATGAAAATGCATTTTTCACTGCTGTGCAATGAATATTTGATGGCATTTTAAAATTTTTCGGCCTTGAAACACTAAGGTGCTGTAAATACCTCTGAAAAAGCTTTTCAGTAAGTTCACATTACTTGTCAGAAAACGCTGATGTTTGTCTAACATCAGTTAAGAGGCATGGTTGTAGTCTCCCTTCCCCTAAATTGGATGTATTGGTCTCTTACATTCAGCCAACCCAACGGAAAAGTGTAGAGTTTTCATATGAAAAATTCCTGTGAGGTTTCAATAGCTCATAACACCATTACCCTAACTGATCGATCTTTAATCTGCTCACTTCTTAAATAAGTTTCACTTTTTTTTTTTCATTTTGCCAACATCAGCAGTTAAATGGTCCCTCTCCCCCCCTTTTTTTAAATAGTGTGTGTCAGAAGTAGAATTTAAACCCAGGTCTCCTTATGAAGACCAGAATCATTTCCTTGTCATAAAACTCTTTCTGAGAATAGTGATAATGCTTTGCTAAAAGTGTTCCGGAGCAAAGACTTTCCAGAAGCATGCAGACACGATGAGTGTGTATTAGATGGAACCAGTTGCGGTAGCCACACTCAGCAGAGGTCATGTGACCTTTCAGTGCCAGGAGTGAACGGCGGATTTGTGAGTTGTCAGCCTGGGGTGGTTTGGATGTGACCCAGCCTCTGGGGAGGAACCCGAATCAAATACTGAGAGACTTCTCTACCTCAGGAGACTAAACACAGAAGCCAACACTCTCCTCAGACCCATCGAGTCAGTTAATTGTTAGATTTATAATTCCGTAATTGATACTCGCTCTTATGGGTGGTTAGGCAGCTAACTGGCCTTATGGAAGTGATGTGGAGTTATAATCAAGGTAGAATTGAACAGCAGAGTAGAAACTTAGCAGCGTTTTTGGCTTTTGTGCTATGGGAAAAAGGGATCTGGATCGAGGATGAATTCGTTCTTGAGACGGGCCTAATGGCTTCTCCTTAAGACTAGGGTTGCAAGAAATAACCAGAAAATATGAGAGAAATGAGATTTAAGATGAGATTGGCAAAAAGGATGAGTATTTTAAAACCACTACAGCCCTCTGGACTTTCACTTGGGCTGTACAACAGAACATACAGCTGGGAGTGGACGACCAGCCACGAATTTACCTGATTCACAGTGAATGTGATTTTTGTGCCTCTGCATTTGCACCTGCCTCAGTCTGGTTTGGGGTGCTGTAGCTGTCCCTTCCTCCTGCCATCAAGGCTCCCCGGCTGTGCCTTTTTGCAAGATAGCATTTTGTCAATTGCCTCCTGCAAAGGAAATGCTCAGAAGGTGTATGTTGCAGTGAATTTCCAAAGTAATTGAAAATATCACCTTCATAAACAAAAGGACTGATTTTATTTTCTTTCCCCCTTCCCTTCTTTTGATGATTAAAAGTAAGAACACTTAAAGCACTCCCCATTGTTTTCCCTGTCTTGACCAAATAAAAGAAATACTGTTAGATGGCACGGTATTGGCAATGAGAAGAAATACAAAGCAGGTTTAACATGAACCTTATGGAGGAACGGTGGAAGACCACTAAAATGATGCGAGAAAAGGCTTACTAATAATGTTACGTACTGGTGTAATTAAATAAATATGGAAAATTTTCATGCATTTAGATGGTGGTCTAGATCCTAACACTTCACCACTCACTTTCAAATAGAAGCTATTTTTGTAAGCATGTAGGAGTCCAGTAATATCATTTTGGCTAGAAATCATTTTAAGTTTACATCACTGATGCGGATGGATTAAGCAGGTGCAAGGAAATTAAAGAAGAGAATGTTTAGATTTCAGAGAGTGAATTCTTTGTAACATGAGAGGTGGAGCTTGGAATATTGCCGCAGTTTGGGGGAAGACATTTTAGTGACACCATGTTTTCTGTCCATGATTCTTACACACACACACACACATATGTATACATATATATGTACACACACACGCACACACAACATGTGGGAGTAGTCATTATCCAGAATTCTAGAATTCACAATTTTGTAAACAGCTTATAGAGTGATTCATACAACATCTTTTTCTTTTTTTTTTTTTTTAACCATACATTTGAGTAAATTGTGAGTTAAGGATTTTTTTTTTCTTTTAACTAGTAAAGTGGTATCTCTTGGAATGACTTCTTAATTGCCCATGGTAAGGCATATCTTCCTGGTCAAAATATCTTATTATATCCTGGGGCGCCTGGGTGTCTCTGTGAGTTAAGCTGCTGCCTTCAGCTCAGGTCATGATCCCAGGGGCTCCCTGCTCAGACTCGGGGGAGTCTGCTTTCCCTCTCCCTTCGCCCCTCCCCCCCTTGTGTTCTCTCTTTCTTTCTCTCTCAAATAAATAAAGTCTCTCTAAAAAAAAAAATTACTCTATCTTAATATAAGGTAAAGTTCAGAACTAAAATTAAAGAAGGGACTTAACAATTTTTTTTTCCAGTGAGTCTAATTATAAAAGGATTTTGTAATAGCATTGCCCATGACCAAATTTGTGGCCAGCATTGTATGCCTTGTCTTTATTTTGTACATTTCTTTTAGTTTTATGATTAGATTCTTTTTTTTTAATTAAACATTTTATTTATTTGACTGAGAGAGCAGAAACAGGGGGAATAGCAGAGGGAGAGGGAGAAGCAGGCTTCCTGCTGAGCAGGGACCCGCCTGTGGGGCTCAATCCCAGGACCCTGGGATCGTGACTGGAGCCGAAGGCTGTGGCTTAACCGACTGAGCCACCCAGGAGCACCAAGATTCTTAATAATCCTTGCCCACCATTCCCCTCTGCTGTTCTAGGACCTAGAGAAATACAGCATGACACATGGTCTTCACTTCCTGTAGTTCATCAGAGAGGAGCTCGACCCTGGACGTGCAGGATCTTGTGTTACCAGCACTGATTTATAAGCACCAGGACTGTGTTACGGTGACTGTCTTATTTTGTCCTCAGGGTACCCCTGTGTGAAAGAGCTGGTATTTTGCCTCCTTGCAGATCAGGAAACAGGTTCGCAGAGCCTTGGTGTCTCTTCCAAGGCACACAGTCAGACTGTAAGGAAAGGAGTTTACCCTTACCCGGGGTTTAAACTCAGCTTTGTCTTATCCCCAAACTGGGGCTCTTCTGACTGTGCTACATCACTTTTCCTGTAACTTCGCCTATTTCAGAAATTAATTTATCTCCCGGAACAAGCAATTTTCTCTCTGCTAGGTGTTATGACCCATTTTCTTTTTCATAACATTGCCAAGGACATAATTTAAGACTGTGTATGTTTTTATTTTATTTATTTATTTAAAAGATTTTGTTTATCTATTGGAGAGAGAGAGGAGAGCAGGAGTGGGGGAAACGGCATAGGGAGGGGGAGAAGCAAACTCCCTGCTGAGCAGGGAGGCCACCGAACCCTAACTTCAGCTCTAACCCTAATAATCATGGGATCAGGGCCTGAGCCAAAACCAGATACTTAATGGACTGGGCCACCCAGGCGCCCATACACTGTGTACGTTTTTAATTGTCAACATGTAGCTCTTTTGTTTGTGATTACCGTTTATTTGCTCAAAAATCAGGTAGTTGAGAAGCTAAGTCACTTAACCAGCCTACACACAGGGAAAAAAAAAAGAAAAAGTAGCCGTGCCTAGGGAGTCATCTCCTCTACTGGGAGCCAGCCCCTCCCTTGGGCATTTGCCTTGGAGCATTTGGGCCTCAGGGGTGCTTGTTCTTGGCTTAATTGTTCAGCTCAGTAACTGTTCCTGGGCTTTTGCAGTTGTGCACTTCCTTATTAGAAAGGGATGAATATCAGATTGTATTGAGGCTGTACAAACGTAGTTTTGATTAAAAAAAAAAAACAACACATGGGCTCAGATATCAACCAGGACAGGTGGATAATCAAAGAATCATTTCCTTTTTTTTTTTTAAATGTAAAAATAAAAGCCATCTAAGATGGGGTATCATATAATTTTGAGTGTTTTGTGCAGTGTAAGAAAAGAGAACCATTTGACCTTGAGGTGTAGTTAGGTTCACTGACACAGGATTGTATTTACTTCTCCAGGAACTGAGACGTGCTGTTGGTCCTGCAGGAAGTAATGTTTGCGTAGTCAGAATGTTGTAAATGTAGCTACATAGTTTATTGGTTAATCTCCACCCAAGACAAGACACAACTACAGGAAAAAAAACAAAACAAAACAAAAAAAACAAACCAAGGCTTAGAAACCTCCCCAATTTGGAAAGAGGGAAAGAGCAGACAGAAGTCCACGGCTAGGCGGCAGGAGGGAAAGAGAGGCCATAGAGGGACATGTCGGGATTCTGATTTCCTTCTCCTGCAGGGTGGGATGTCAAGATACACTGTGTAAGGCTGTTGAAAAAAGAAACAGAGCTAACCAATTGAAGAGCTAAAAATATCATAATCAAGAAAACTAGGGAAGAATTAGAGGTGAAGGAAGTGTGAATGAGTTAGATATGAGGGAGGCAGCCAGCCAGTCAATAGATTCTGTCTCAGGTTGACAAATCAAGAAGAGATACAAGCCTATTACTTGGTTAGGCTGATAACCACCAGGACTGTAAAAACAGTAATAATGGAAAGGAGTGGGAATGGGGACGATGGGCTCAGGGACGCTTCCTTACCACTTATTATCACCTGGTTCTGTTTGGAAAAAATTAATTGCATATGCATCACTTTTAAGGTAATTTGAGAAAAAAAAAAAGATTGTGACAGTTGTGGATGCCCAGTCCCAAGAATACCTTTCCACATGGACTCTTCTGTCACCAAGCCACCAGGGACTGCTGTTGCTAGCGGCAGAGGGCTCGAGCTCCCCAAGAATCTGGGCAGTGGTAGGTTGGGGTGGGGGCAGACAGCGTGCACCCCGCGTATCACTCAAGTCTTCAGCTGGTTTCACGTTTGGATCCTGATGAATATGTGGCAGAAAACGACCACCTTTCCCCGAACGTGCGAAGGAAGAGGCTCCTGCAGCTCTGCAGACCCTCCCTCCCAAGAAAGCTCAGCAGCCCTCCCCGAGAACACCCTGCTGCCTCGGCCCCCGCTTCCTCGCTTCCTCGGGTGGGATGCCGTGGCCCTCTGGAGCCGAGAGGCCTGCACTGCCTTTGTTTTCTCCGGTCTGAGGAGTGGCTGAGCGTCAGGGCACCGACTTCCTTCCAGGAACTTCCTGCGAGGGGAAATTTCGGCTTTTCTGCATGAACACTCCAAACGCCTGTGGGCTGAACAATGGCCACAGCAGTTGTTTTCCAAGGGACTTGGTTTTGTTTTGACCTTGAGAAGCGTGGTTTGTTGTGTTCACGGCGCCTCCAGGTGGGCAGTCAAGGAAGGGCGTTGTAGGGGCGGAGGGTAGGAGCTCCTGGAGAACGATGACTTACTTGCTTCTGCCATTTTCCCTTTTAGCCTTGGGCTGTGTGGTCCCGGGACAGCCATTCAGTTCTAGGTTTTGGGTGGGGAGTGGAGTCCAGGGTGCGACTGGAGAAGGTACTTTCTTGGGAGGTCCTGCCAGTAGCTCAAGGATGCACCCGGGCTTAGGACTTTGTTTAAATAGATGCCTCTATCCAGTGTGTCCCTCTTTGCCTTTCTCCCGCCAAGTTTCTAAGTAATCCCATCTTTTGAGAAACAGCAACTCCAAGGGGCCTGTTCTGAGGTTCCTCCAGCAGCTGGAAAACCTTGTCTACTAATCGCACCTGCACATTTCCCTTTCCGGAGTTGAGCTGCTGTTGATTTAGGCTGGGGCTGCTAAGCCCGCCGCCACCAAGATTGAAGTGGGTGGTTTTAAATGAGTGACACCGTCTGGGTGGGGACTTTGGCAGACTAAAATCTCATGGCTCATTGAAGTTGTTGTTCAGCTTTGAATGTTGCCATGTATGGAGAGCAGGCGTAGGGGTTGACAGAGCTTCCCATTTTTCAAGAAAAACAAGGAGTCTGGGTTTATGAGTGAAATCTCTTGTATTTTAAATGTTGCCAACTAATTAAAAATTTTTAAGACTATTGCCTAGACTTTGAAAACAATTTTTATTGGGTGGGTAAAGTCTGAGAACTGCCAGTTCTTTCCTCTGGTTAGGACTCTAACCCTTGCCTCTCAAATGTTCTTCTGCCTTGATTATTGAAAATGAGCTGAACGTCTACTGGGCACTTCATTTATAGTCCGTCTTGTCCCCACAGCATTTTAAAGATGCTCTTGTTTATATACGATACTGTAAGTTAGAAGTAGGTGAACACGTCAAAACCATCATAGGAACCAGAATGAAATTGTATGTATGCGTCTCTGAGCACGTCAGGGAATCTCACATGGGGCCTGGAACTTCCTAGCAGCTCGCTCAACACGGAAGCCAGAAGCCTTATCACCTGGACAGTTTGTGATGTCCTTTAAACAAACCATGTAGCAGAGGTTGATGCCAAGATCAGAGGCTACTTCCTAAGCGGTCTTCAGAGGAACACAGTGAATCATAAGAGGCAAGGCCCTCATGGCAGCGTGGGTTTTGTAGGACTTGTTCTTTTTCTGTTGTCCTGGATTAAAAGGCTGATACCATGTACCCTAACGGGTAGTTTGGGAAGTGAGAGAACGAGGACGGCTGAGCTGCAGGTGGAAGTCTTCTGGTGGTCTACTTGCAGCGGGTGGGGAGTGGGGTGGCCAGAGGAGATGGGATAGTTTGGGAGATAAGGAGGTAAGAGTTCATCTCTGGAAGCAAAGGGCTGGGCTTAAATCCTAGTCCGATCCCTTACTAGTGGTAGAACCTGGGTTAAGTTGCTTTAGTTTCCTAAACTAAAGCAAGTTTAGTTTCCTAAACCTCAGTTTTCCCATCTATGAAATGGGCATGATTATGTGATAGGATCACTTTCCTAAGGTGCCGTGTGGCTTAACTGACTTAGTTCAAAGGAAGCTCTCATTGCAGTTCCTGGTATCGAATCAGCATTCCTAGATTTGATGAATTAGCGGCGGGGACTTAATTGTCAAAATGATTCAGTGTGCCTGTCTGAGATTTATTTACAGGATTTAAAATGTTTTTGTTTCCGATAATAAAATATTTTATTGCACTTAATTCCTGGTCACCAAAAATATGTCGAGTACCTATGTACAGAGTGTTTTTTGCGCGATTCAGTGGGATGGCCCCTCGTCTCAAGGGACTTGTATTTTGGTTAACAAGATAAATATGCAGGAAGAGTACAAGTCAGGATGGATCAAGGGGTCATCCCAGCACGGCTGTGGCCATTCGGAGACGGAATAAGGTTTCACAGACTGATGGTCGACTTTAGTATTTTCAGGTTAGATTTCTGTAGTTTGAATCATTCCAAACACCGAACAAGAATATTTCCAGCCATGTAACAAAGTACAGTGGGGATTTACCTCTGTATTTTTATATGAATCATTACAGGAGAGAGTGCACCAGCAGCAATTAGCCATGCTTGGCAATTTGTATTAATTAAACGTTATCATGGGTAATTTAGGCTGGGCCGTCATATGCATGTTTTAGGCTACAGGGAGTGCTCTTAGCTGCTGGTCTTGGGGTCCACAGGGAGATGGAGATCTGTGTGACAGGCAGGGCTAGGCACCCCCGACGGGAAATGCAAGCCTGGAGCCAGAACTTAGGACCCCTGCTCTACCCTTAGTGGCCCCTGTGGCCTGGGGGAAGTTAGGTGGCCATGCTGTGCCTCTGTTTTATCATCGGTGAATGGGGGTATGATTGTACTCGTGTCTGCTACATGAGGCGTGCTGTAAAGATGACAGGACTCAGTATCTTTGAAGTCCTTAGAACAGTGTCTGGCAAAGAGGGAGCACGGCATGTGTTAGTTATTATCATCCGTCCCTCTTGGAACAATCAATATTTAATTTTTCAAGACTGCTGTCTGGTCAGGCTCGGGCATGCGGCCTGTAGTTTCAGAAGGGAACACAGCTGACTGTGCACAAGGGGATGGAAGCTCATAGCTCTCTGGCACTCTGGACCTCATTAGCTCCATGACTATGGAAACATGGGGTGGGGTGGGGGGTGGTTTGCAGTGGCGGCAGCTCCTGTTTCAGACCCAGAAGTTGGAAGCAAGGCTCCCGCCTCCACCGAGGGCCCCCGAAGCCCCTCATCTATGTCTGTAAAAGATGCCTAACTTTTCTCTCCTTCCCGGGTTGAATTTTCATCCGCTCACAATGCACTGGGAGCAGGTAACGGTTGAGAAATAGGGCGGGCAGCGGGTTAGAGTCTTAGAGCGCTATGAAAAAGGAAAGGGGTTGTAAATGTCACTATTAAATATGATCGGTTTGATTTCAGGTTTTCATAGGAATTCACGTATGTAGAATTCATCTTTTGACATCATTAAATTTTACCGTATCACCCTACAGTAGTCAGTAAACACTTTCATTGATTGCTCAGCTTCTGTGTTTCTCCACGTTCCCCTCTTTGCCATCAGAGAAGTGACTTGAGTCTCAGGGTGCGTGCTCTTGAACCCTTCCTGACGAAGTCCCGTTCTTCGTGCCGGGGGCCAGCTCTCACGCCCGTCAGTGCAGCTGCCGTGCGCATCTGGCTTCTGAGGCCTCCTTCCTGGGGGCTTGCTCATTCGCAAGGGGCTGTAGAGAGACGGACGCGTACACTGGCCACCGATGAGAATCCACGCCAGCCCCTGGTGCTGCACACGCAGGACAGGGCTGGCGATCTTGGCGCGGGGCCAGGCTCTCAGCCCACTTGAGTCTCAAAATGCGTGCATGATATCATGACTTCTCTCTTGGAGTGGTTCGTTTTCATTTTCCTTAAAGGAAAATTCTTGGCCATTCTCACACAATTACTCTTTAAATGAAATTTATAATTATTTGGTCAACTTCTTAAAAAAACAGCCCGTTGGTGTTTTGAATGTGATTGCACTAAATATATAGAGTAATTTGGGAGAAATGTACACTGTCACAGTCCGGGAACACGGTAGGCTTCCCCTCCTCTGCTTTCTTAAACACCTTTCCTTCCTTCCTCCCTTCCTCCCTCCCTCCCTCTCTTTCTTACCTCAGTAAGTGAAATTTTGTACATTTATTTATATAGGTCCTACACTTTTCCTGTGTTTATTTCTAGATATTTGATATTTTGTTTCTGATTGCAATAATGAACAGACTGTTCTTAAATTATATCCTGTAACTGGTGTTTGCTGATTATAGAAGAACGGTTGATTTTTGTACATTTATAAGTGGGCTTAAAAGCTCGTTTACTGAATTGCCAAAAAATGGGAACTGATGTCGCCTGCATTTGTTCTGTTCACGAGCACAGGACAAAAAAGTCTGAGGCACATAGATTTTTGTTTTATACTCTGTCAGCCTGGGTTTCTCTGTCCATTTGCCGTGGCTTCCCTGGCACCTACCTCGGGATGTACCACAGTATGCACTTGGTAAACACAGGTGGAATATTTCATTTTCTCAATTCAGTAATAATTTTTCCGTAGTTTTTCTTTAAAGATTTTATTTATTTATTTGACAGAGATCACAATTAGGCAGAGAGGCAGGCAGAGAAGAGAGGAGGAAGCAGGCTCCCCGCTGAGCAGAGCCACCCAGGTGCCCCTGTCTTGTCTTTCTTGAGAATGGCAATTATATTATCCCTGAATCGTAACAATTTTTGTCTTGTTTCTAGAATTTTTTTCATTCTTTCATTTTAAATTTTTTTTTTTAAACCTTTTGATTCCTTTCACCCAGTTTACCCAACTGCCCCCCTCGGCCCCCAGCCTCCAGCAGCCACCAGGCCGTTCACTGTGTCTGTGAGCTTGGGTTTGTCATTGTGGTTGTTTAAATTCCACACGTGGGGTCTTTCTCCGGCTGGCTGACTTCAGATCCGTCCCCGTTGTTGCAAATGGCAAGATTTCATTTCTTTCTTTTTTTTTTTTAATGGATGAATAATATTCCACTGTATGTATATGTTTCTTATAATGTCTTTTTCCGTTCATCCATCGATGGACACTTGGGATGTTTCCGCAATTTGGCTACCATAGTGCTGCAGTGGACATAGGGTGCATATGTCTTTGCGAATTAGCATTTTTGTTTTCTTTGGATAAATACCCCGTAGTGTGAGTACTGGATCACAGGGTAGTTCCATTTTTAATTTTTGGGTAGCCTCCACACTGTTTTCCAGAGTGATTGCACTAATTTGCATTTTCACCACCAGTGCATGACGGTCCCTTTTTCTCCACATCCTCACCAACACTTGTTATTTCTCGTCTTTCTGGTCATAGCTAGGATGAACCTAGGACTTTAATTCCATTTTAATTCTCATCTTGTATTTTGGCTAGAACTTGCAGTATGGTGGTCAGTGATATTCACCATAGTAGGCATCCTTATTTTGGTCCTGAATTTCGTGGAATATGTTTAGGTGTTTTACTATTAGAATTTGAGAAAGATTTTTTTTTTGTTATAGTTACTTTATTCTTGGTTTGCTAGAGTTATTTTGTTTTAAATCAGGAATAGAGTCAGTACATATATATTGGGATGATCATTTGATTGTCCAACTCTGACTTCTGTGATAACTTATTTATATTACGCTATAGTATGGTATTCTTGAATAATTAGAATAATCCCTGTTATTCTAGTAATATATTACCAAATCTGATTTGCTATTTTTTTCTTACGATTTTATGGCTGTATTCATAAACTAGATTTTCTTTTGTATTTTTTATTGTGTTAACTTGATAGATTAAAAAAAAAAATTCTTTTTTTTTTTTTTCTGTGCTGTGATAAAATAGAAGTCATGTGGGAACTGATCCTTAAAGGTTTGGCAGAACTCTCCTGTAAAATTAAGATCAGTGGCAGCCTTTTATTCCATCTTCTTTCTTTCTTTCTTATTTAATACAGTGTGTCTATTAAGTAATTAAAAAAATTAGAATATAACAGATGGCCAGTAAGTAGACCAGTCACTTGAATTGCTACTCTCCAGTGTAAAGCGCTTAAAACTTTTTGGTTTATTTTCTTCTAAACCTTTTTCCTATGGGTAAGCACACATAAATACACATAAATTACATAGATTATTTTAACAAATGTTATTCTGCATGTTATTTTGTAATATCTTGAATGTCTTTCTACATCAGAATTAATCAGTATCATTTTCATGGGTTGCATAGTATTTCTTGATATAAAGATGTATTAATTTATTTAAGCTAGATATGTATTAATTTATTTAAGCTAGATCTCTATTAATGAATATTTAGATTGTCACCATTCTTTACTACATAAAATGTCGAGCAGTCATTTCTATATGGATGTCTTTACTTAATTATCTTTTTTTCCCCTCTCCTCGTGGCAAAGTCCAACAAATGTAATTACTGATCAAAAGGTAGGGAGTATTTTTAAGTACACATTTTATCTAACTGCCTTCCAGAAATGTTCAATTTATAGTGTGTGAGGGTGTCCTTTACCTTTAACTATCACAGATAAATTTATAAAAGAAAATTACCTGACAATCGTTTAGCCTGTGGCCACAGGAGGGCCCATCTCCCTGGAATGGATGAGAAAAACCTGCAGCCTGGCAGGCA
This sequence comes from Martes martes, assembly GCF_963455335.1. NCBI lineage: Eukaryota > Metazoa > Chordata > Mammalia > Carnivora > Mustelidae > Martes > Martes martes. The sequence continues at coordinate 18,347,102 of NC_137900.1, read as the reverse complement.
TTGATAGTAACCTGGCTAATCTAATTAATTGCACTGTACTTAGCAGCCTGGGGCATTCAGGGTACACATGGTACTGGCATCAAGCCAGGCCTCTGAGACTTACAGAAGCCCTGCCAGTTCCAATTTCTGTCCCTTTCACCTGCTCAAGGGCTGTGAACCAACCTTTTTTTGTGTCCGCCTTGCCACCCTCCCTGCCTTGGGAATACCAGAAGAAAACCCCGAACTTCAGAATAGCACTTTCGTTTTGTTTTTGTTTTTGATCAAAGTAAAATTTGTTCTATAAGAAAAAAAAGCTTAGGGAATATTAAAGTATATAAAACACAAATGGAAATTTTCAACCCCACTTTCCAGAAACAGTCACCATTTGCAATTTGGCATCTGACATTCCAGGCTTTGGTTGCTTGGTGGTTTTCTCTGCAGGAGCGTAAATTGGAGGGCGGATATCTTCTGACCATAGACAACAAGGAAGCTAACACGGACTGAAATGGGGTTTTGGTTACTTTGCTATATTTAATTTCATGACATTTCTCCCACTAATATGCTATTTTACACTGGGGAAATATGTTTAAATAGCTTGTTCAAGGTTGTTAGATAGTAAGTGGCAGAACTTGGATTTGGACCGAAGTCTGTTTCTGTGATGCTCATTCCTGTTTCACAGGCCCTGTCTAAGCCCCAACTAAACACGATCGTCATTTGCCACATGTGACCATTTAAATTTAAATTAATTAAAATTAGATACAAATTTAAAATTCAGTCCCTCGACTTCACTGTAATTCAGATGCTCAGTAGGCACAGGTGAGTAGTCACTGCTAAAGAACCTAGATAAAGACTAGAGAGAGAACATTTGCATCGTTGTGCAAAGTTCTGTTTGACAAACATGGAATCACTGAAATCCGAGAAATCGTGAATAGAGAGCTTTTTTAAAAGTTTTTACTTAAATTCCAGTTGACAGTGGATTGTATTTAAGTTACAATTGGCAGTGTAATGTTAGTTTTAGGTGTATGGTATAAACTTCCACACAACACTCTGCTCATCACAGCAAGTGGCCCCCTTAGTCCCCTTCGCTGGTTTCATGCATCCCCCCCCCCCCACCTCCCTTCTGGCAACTGTCAGTTTGTTCTCTAGAGGTAAGAGTCTGTTTCTTGGTTTGCCTCTCTCTCTCTTTTTCCCTTTGTTTGTTTCATTTGTTTCTTGGACTTCAGACATGAGTGAAATCATATAGTTGCCTTTCTCTGACTTACTTCCCTTAGCATAATACTCTGTAGCTCCATCCATGTTGTTTCAAATGGCAAGGTTTCATTCTTTTTTATGGCTGAGTAATATTCCATTGTATATCTATACCACATCGTCTTTATCCTTTCAGTATCAACTAGGGGATGCTTGGGCTGTCTTCATAATTAGACTATTGTAGATAATGCTGCTATAAACATGAGGTGCATGTATCCTTTGAAATTACTATTTTTGTATTCTTTGGGTAAATACTTAGTAGTGCAATAGCTGGGTCATATGGTAGTTCTGTTTTTAACTTTTTGAGGAACCTCTATACTGTTTTCCAGAGTGGCTGCACCAGCTTGCGTTCCCACCGACAGTGTAAGAGTTCCCCTTTCTCCACATCCTCACCGACACCTGTTGTTTCTTGTGTTGTTGATTTTAGCCACTCTTGACAGGTGTGAGGTGATGTCTCATTGTAGTTTTGATTTGTATTTCTCTGATAATAAGTGATGTTGAGCATCTTTTCATGTGTCTACTGGCCATCTCTTTGTCTTCTTTGGAAAAATATCTTTTCATGTCTTCTGCCTGTTTTTTCCTGGACTATTCATTTTTTGGCTATTGAGTTTTAGAAGTTATTTATATATTTTGGATACTAACCCTTTATTGGATATGTCATTTGCAAATATCTTCTCCCATTCTGTAGGCTGCCTTTTAGTTTTGTTGATTGTTTCCTTCACTGTGCAGAAGCTTGTCTTTCGATGAAATCCCAATAGTTTATTTTTGCTTTTGTTGCCCTTGCCTTAGGAGACATGTCTGGAAAGCAGTTGCTATGGCCAGTGTAAGAGACATCACTACCTGGGCTCTCTTCTAGGATTTTTATTGTTTCAGATCTCACATTATGTCTTTAATCCATTTTGAATTTATTTTTCTGTGTGGTGTAAGAAAGTGGTCCAGGTTCATTCTTTTGCATGTTGATGTCCAGTTATTTATTTATTTATTTATTTGACACAGAGAGAAATCGCAAGTAGGTAGAGAGGCAGGCAGATAGAGAGGGAGAAGCAGGCTCCCCGCCGAGCAGAGAGCCCAACGTGGGGCTCGATCCCAGGACCCCGGGACCATGACCTGAGCCGAAGGCAGAGGCTTAACCCACTGAGCCACCCAGGCGCCCCTGATGTCCAGTTTTCCCAACACTATTTGTTGAAGAGACTTTCTTTTTCCTATTGTATCTTCTTTCATTGTTTGTTGAAGATTAATTGACCATGTAGTTGTGGGTTTATTTCTGGATTTTCTATTCTGTTCTATTGATCTGTGTGTCTGTTTTTGTGTCAGTACAATACTGTTTTGTTGATTTCAGTGTTGTAAGATAGCTTGAAGCCTAGAGTTGTGATGCCTCCAGCTTTGCTTTTCTTTTTCAAAGTTGTTTTGGCTATTTGGGGTCTTCTGTGGTTCCATACAAATTGTAGGATTGTTTTCTCCAGCTCTGTGAGAAATACCACTGGTATTTTGATAGGGATTGCATTAAATGTGTAGATAACAACTTTTTTTTTTTTTTTTTTTTTTTTTTAGTTCAATTCTACCACATTTAATAGACTCTCATGCTCTAGCTTTGGAAAGGTAGCACTGAAAACCTGCTTGTTAAGAAATGGGACAGGGGTGCCTGGGTGGCTTAGTCAGTTGAGTGCCTGACTTTTGGTTTCGGCTCAGGTCATGATCTCAGGGATGTGAGATCGAGCCCCAGGTTGGGTTCCACACTCAGCATGGAGTCTGCTTGGAATGCTCTTTCCCCCTGTCCTTCTGCCCCTCCCCCAACTTTCTCTCAAAGAAAGAAAGAACTGCGACAGTGGGTCCAAAGTTTACAAATGAAGTATTGATCACCTCTTATGAACTCTCTGCTGGGATTGGGATATAGATGTTCTAAGAAATAGATTCACTGTCAATTTGTATGTATCTCAGGGGAGAGTATCAGAACAAGTACATACCTCCTCCTTTTCCTTTTCCCAGGAAAAAAAGTGAAGGTCATGTGGTTTTTTTCCCCCTACTGTATGTATATAAAACCAGCAGGATGGGTGAAGATGCCTACACCCCCCGTTTTGACTATGGTCTACAAGTGCTGTCCTGGGGAACCCCCAGTGCTTCTCTCACTGGTCTGTGCACCTGGGCCCCTTGGTAGCAGCACAGTAAATAAAACTGGGGAAGAAATCCTGTGCTGGGGCAGACTTGGGGCAGGTTGGCAGCATCCTGGAGAAAACACTACTTCGTCTGCCTGCCGTTCAGTAGGTGCTCAATACATAAATGTGATGCCATCATGTATTTAAACACAGAACTGCCTCAGGGCTCCTGGACAGTGCGTAGGATTGAACTGTGGATGTGGCTAGAAAGGAAGCTGGGATGTTTTCCAGTGCTGTTGAAGCGATTGAAAAACATTTTGTCATGTGATGTTTAATGTAGTTGTAAAACTCAGGGTATATATATACTGTGTGTGTGTGCATGTGTATCTTTTCTCCTTCACTGGAATGAGTATTGGACATCTCAGTAATTTATTGCCTCCTGTGGACATTTATATTTTATGACTTTTCTGTTTACAAGTTGGCCTTAATTTTATTCTACAGTATCAGGCAGAGTTAAACCAGCGTATCAGACTAATTGTATAGGGAGGCAAGATCTTGGGCAGTAAACAAGTTAATTCCTGAGTGTAAATTGGAAACTTTGATGGTTGCATTAACTCTCAGGCCAGCAGAAATTCTTAAATTGCTGCTTTAGGGCCCTGGATGGTAATTCGGGTGTGTTAAGAAATTACAGGGAATCACGGGAGTGTGAAATCATTGAGAACCACAGCGTATTCCCACCTGCAGGTGGCAAGGCCAAAGGGAACATTTGGGGGGTTGAATAAAACCGATTGGCTGCTTGAGTGCCTTAGGAAGGCATTCCTGTATGTTCCAGCACTTAGAAATAACCAGGCCTGGGCAGTATATGCACCCCAGGGTGGGCATCCCAAAGTAAATATACTTCAATTTCTTCAATGAGAAGTGCCGTGCTCTCGTGTTCTGTCCAAAATGTTTTTACTGGGCGCAGACTCTTACAGCCTGAGATCCTGCATCGCTGGAGGGAACAATGCTGTACTCCGGCAGAGGCACTCGCTGGTGGCATCACTGCCCCCAGCCTCTGGGAGAGTGGAAGGAACATGCCTGGAAGAGGTGACGGCCCAGAAGATCCCAGCACTCAGGAATGACTCCGTCAACTCCACCTCTGGTTTTCTCCCTGGGTTCTCTTTAAGAGGGACGGCATAGCAGCGTCTTTCCTTTGGCAAACAGCGTTGTGTTTCCTTTGGTTCCGGACACTTATGGAGATTAATTTGGAATGAACTGTAATTGAAGGCCAATTACATCTGATGGCTAGATCTATTAGAGCAGAGCAGTGTTGTTGATTGGGGAATGGAAAGCATTTGAGATAGTGTCTGGGCAATACGGCAAATGCATCGAATGTCACTGCCTCCTTGTCTAATAGCCTCATTTAAATGACTTTTTCCTTTGTTGTTGCATTAGTTCACTCCAGACAGACTTCAGAGTCAAGACGGACGAAACATGGTACGTGAACACTGAGGCATTCCGATCCATTCATGATCATTGGTAGAATTAGAAAGAGCTTAAAGGAAATTTTTACTTTTTGATTCTTCTGCAGAGAACAAAGGGAAAATAATTCACCTTCTTGAATTCAGTGGTTCCTTTAGCCCATAGGGACTTGATTTTATTGGAAGCGTCCCTAAGCAAGCAAGCAACATCCTCAGTGTCTTTGTTTCTGCCTTTCCTCAGAAAGTCTGTTCGCATGTGTCACTGTACCTGGGACCCCAGCCGCTTCCTGCCTGGTAGCTCCCGTGTTGCATCCTCTTTGCGGGAGGCACCTAGAGCTAAAAAAAAAAAAAAAAAAAAAAAAAAAAGGTTGCTTGTCTTTACTTCAGATTTCCCATGAAGGTAAAATTTTTGAAGAGCAGATGAAAAACAAAAGTGAAAAAACCCCCCACAAACCTACGCCAGTGAAAGAAAAACCCATAGGGACAGTGATAAAGAATGAGATTGGCCAGAGGGAGGATGTGGCCGCTGTTGGACTGGGCAGAGCCAGGCCACGGAAGGACCTGGGGCAGGGATCTGTGTGCCCGGGGGCAGAGGCAGGGGCCAGGCAGGGAACAGGGCAGCAGGCGAGGCCCTGGACTGCTGAGGAAGGACCGGGGACACTGAGGAAGAACACGGGGCCTGGGAGGACACTGGGGTCCGCAGGTCATTGCTGGTGCCAGGGTTGAGGAAGGGAACACACACGTTTCAAGAGGCAATTTTATAGCCACAGACTGAATATCATTCTTCTCCACAAATTCATTGCCTCTTTCCCCTCATGGGTATCTCAGCTTTGAATTTCCTGACTTTATGATGAATAAATTTTGTTTTAATGTTTATTAATGCCTGATTTACTCTCCCTGGGGTGAAGTTTTGGCTAGTAACAAGATTCAGCGTCTCTGGTGTTGTGAGGCATTGCTGTAGTAAACCAAACCTAAGGAGAGTGAATTTTATTCCATTGGGGAACTGTAATTACATTTAAAAAAATCTAAACTGTGCTTTGCAACTTAGCAAAATCCTATTACGAAGAAAAAAAAATATATAGCAAAATATTCTGCTTGCATGTAATGAGATCCTAGTAAAATATAATTTAGTGAGGGTCTTCTACTTTGTTATAATAACATTTATAACTTTTTTTTATTAACATGTAATGTATTATTTGCCCCAGGGGTACAGGTCCGTGAGTCATCACACTTACACATTTCACAGCACTCATCATAGGACGTACCCACCCCAATGTCCGCAACCCAACCACCCTCTCCCTACCCCCCTGCCCCCCAGCAACCCTCAGTTTGTTTCCTGAGATTAAGAGTCTCTTATGGTTTGTGTCCCTCCTGACCCCATCTTGGTTCATTTTTTCCTTCCCTACGCACCAGGACCCCTGCCCTGCCTTTCACATTCCTCATATCAGGGAGATCCTATGATAATTGTCTTTCTTTGATTGACTTATTTTGCTCAGCATAATACCTTCTAGTTCCATCCATGTTGTATAACTTGTTTTTTGAGATATAATTAATATACACTTAGCTGCATATATTTAACATAGAAAATTTGATAAATTCTGTCATATTACATCACTGCTGCAATGAATATCCTCATCAAACCCGAAAATTGCCTGTTTCCCACTCTCTCAGCCCTTGTTCCCCTGGAGCAACAACTGATCTGATTCGTGTCCCTACAGACTAGAATGTTACAGATATGGGATTATTCAGTATGTGCACTTTTGTCTGTCTTTTTCTTTTCTATTCAATAAAATTAGTTGGGGATTCATGTTGCATGTATCAGTAGTTTGCTCCCTCTTTTCCTGAGGCATATTCTGTTGGGTGGATATACCACCATTCAGCTATATAGATGGATATTTGGATTCTTTCCAGTTTGGGGCTATGACAAAAAAAGTGTGTATGAACGTTCACATATAGGTCTTTGTGTAGACTTAAACTTTCTTTTTCCTAGTGAGTAACTACCTAAAGGTTGAATGTCTGGAACACACGGTAGTGTATGTTTAACTTTGAGAAACCATCAAGCTGTTTTCAGAGCGGTTCTCACATTTGACACCCCCATCAGCAGTGTGTGAGTTCTTGTTGCTCTACATCCCTGCCAGCACTTGCTATGGTCAGTCCTTTTAATTCTTGCAGTTTCAGTAGGTGTGAAGCACTATCTCATCATGGTTTTACATTGTATTTCCCTAATGACTGATGTAGTTTTCTATTTGCTTATTTGCCATTTGTATAGCTTCTTTAGTGAAGTATGCATGCCTTTTGCCTATTTTTTAGTTTATTTATTTATTTATTTTTTAATTTTCCCCTTGGATTTCTTGTTTTCTTATGGAGTTTGGAGAGTTCTTAATATTTTCTGGATACAAATTAAGATATATGCTTTGTAAATATTTTCTCTTTGTGGGCTGTATTTTTATTCTTCTAACAGTGTCTTTTGAAGTTTTTAATTTTGATGAAATCCATTCTGTCAATTTTGTTTTTCTTTTACAGATTCTGCAGTTGGTGTCATATGTAAGAGATCTTTGCCTAACCCAAGGTCACAAATTTTCTCTTATGCTTCCTTCTAGATCTAATGCAAAATGTGTTACCTATAAAATTTCTAAAAAATAGGAGAAAATCTTTTGAGTTCATTTTTTTTTTTTAAAGATTTTATTCATTTATTTGACAGAGGTCACAAGCAGGCAGAGACGCAGGCACAGAGAGGGGGGGGGGAGGAAGCAGGCTCCCCGCTGAGCAGGGAACCCTATGTGGGGCTCGATCCCAGGATCCCAGGATCCTGAGATCATGACCTGAGCTGAAGGCAGAGGCTCAACCCACCGAGCCACCCAGGCGCCCCTTGAGTTCATTTTTTTGTAGATGGTGTGATGTATAGGTCAAGGTTTATTGTTTACCCGTATGGATGTCCAGTGGTTCTAGCACCCTTTGTTGCAAATTTTTTTTTTTCCCCTTTGAATTGTCTTTGCACCATTGTCAGTAATCAGTAGTGTGAGTGTGTATCTGTCTGTTTTTGGCCTCTCTATCCCTTTCATCTATTTGTTTATCCTGATACCAATACCATAGCCTGGATTAGTGTAATTTTTTAATGATGTCTTAAAATCAGATATTAACTTTCCAACTTTGTCCTTTCTAAAAGCTTTTTTTGGCTTTTCCACAGCCTTGTATTTTCTTATTTATTTATTTATTTTAGAGAGAGAGAGACAGTACGTGAGCTGGGGGGAAGGTGGAGGTAAGAGAGAGAATCTTAAGCAGACTCTTTGCTGAGCACGCAGCCCAATGTGGGGCTTGATCCTGTGACCCTGAGATCGATGGAGTGAGCCACTGAGGTGCCCCACGTCCTCGTATTTTTTATGAATTTTATATCAGCTTGTCAGTTTCTACAAAAGAGCCTTCTAGGATTTTGGTGAGGATTAAATTAACTGGGTCTATATAGGGAGAATTGACATCTTAATAATTTTTTGTCTTTTAGCTCATGAGTACATTATTTTTTTCTGCTTATGAAGGTTTTATTTTTAATTTTATTCTTTTGAAGATTTTTTTTTTTTTAAGTAATCTCTACACCTTCTGTGGGGCTCGAACCCACAACACTGAGATCAAGAGTCACATGCTCTACTAACTGAGCCAGCCAAGAGCCCCTTATGAAGGTTTTGAAAGTTTCCTTCAGCAGTGTGTTCTATGCAGGTCTTTATTGTTGTATTTATCCCTAAGTATTTCATAGTTTTATGCCATTGTAAATGGTATTTTTACAAATGTAATAGTCATTTGTTTGTTGCTAGTGTAGAGAAATAGAATTGACTTTTGAATATTGATCTTAGACCATGTTATCTGTGAACAAAGCTTTCTTCCTTTCCAGTTTGGATACCTTTTATTTTTTTTTTCTTGCTTTATTGCATTGGCTAGAATTTCTAGTACATTGTGATTAGAAGTGGTAAGAGAGGGCACTTATCTTACTGTTGATCTTGAGGTGAATGCGGTCAGTCTTTCCCAGTAAATGTGATGTTAGCTGTAGGTTTCTCATAGGTTGTTTATCAGGTGGAGGAATTTCCCTTCTTTTTCTAGTTTGCTAAGACTTTATGAGGAATAGATGTGGGATTTTTTTCAGATACTTCTGTGTGTATTGAAATGATTTTGTTTTTATTTTTATTACCTTCTTAGGTGGCAAACTACTGATATCTACTCTGATCTTTAAATTTCCTTTCTTCTGTGCATTTGGGTTTAATTTGCTCCTTATTTTTAATTTATCTTTATTTATTCATTTTTGAGATTTTATTTGACACAGAGAGAGAGGGAGAGAGCAAGCACAAGCAGGGGGAACAGCAGGTAGAGGGAGAGGGAGAAGGAGACTACCTGCTGAGCAAGGAGTTTGATGTGGGGCTCAATCCCAGGACCTGAGCCAAAGGCAGACACTTGACTAGCTGAGCCACCCAGGTGCTCCTGCTCCTTATTTTTAAAGGTAGAATCTGAGAAATTTGATTTAAGAGCCTACCCCCCCAAATAGGTATTTGGTGCTATTAATTTCTCTTGAATGCTGCTTTAGTGGCATTTCACATTTAAGATGTGTTTTTATTATCATTCTGTTCCTAATACTTTCTAATTTCCCTTTTGATTTTTCTCACATGTTATTTAGAAGTATACTTCTAGTTGCAAATTTAGAGGGGGATTTTTCTAGTTACCTTTGATGTTGATATTTAATTCCATTTTAGTCAGAGAACATATTTTGAATGAATCTTTTAAACTTTTTTGAGACTGGTTTTATAGCCTAGAATATGTTCTAGCTTGATAAATGTTTTGTGTGCACTTGAAAATAATGTTTATTTCATTGTTTTGGGGAAAAGTGTTCTGTAAATGTAAATTGGGTAGTAGCGTTGTTCAGATGTTCTTTATCTTTTCTGCTTTCTGTTTCCTTGTATTCATTTTTGAGAAAGGGGTATTGAAATCTAAGTATAATTTTGGGCTTGTCTATTTCTCTTTGTAGTTTTCTTTCTTTCTTTCTTTCTTGACAGAAGGAGGGAGAGAGTGGGGGTGGGTGGGGCAGCAGGAGAGAGAGAATCTTAAGCAGGCTCCACGTGCGTCATGGAACCTGACATGGGGCTTGATCTCACCACCCTGAGATCTGACCTGAGTTGAAATTAAGAGTTGGACGCTTATCTGACTGACCCACCCAGGTGTCCTCTTGCAATTAATTCTCTTCTTGCTCCTGAAATTTTGAAACTCTGTTATTAGGCACATAAATGTTTGGGATTGTTATGTCCTTTTGATAAACCAACATTTTTATCATTATGAAACCTTTTTTATTCTTAATATTATTTAAGTATTAACTAATCTTTAAAATAAGCTTTAAAATCTATTGTGTCTTATATTAATATACCCACTATAGTTTTCTTTTCATAAGCGTTAGCATATTGTATCTTTTCTCCTCCTTCTACTTATAAACCATTTTTATCTTTATATTTGAAGTGTTTATGAAATCTTTCTCCTTTTGTTCCTTCAAATGTATATATTTTTATGTCTCTGCTTTTCTTTCCTCTCCTAGGATTCATATTCTTAGTAACATAGGTAACAATATTATCCCACATATTGCTGAGGCTGTTCATTTTTTTCCAGTCTTTTCTCTCTCTGTGCTTTGTTTTTGATCATTTCTATTGCTGTGTCTTCAGATTTACTTCTGTTTTCTTTTCAGTTTTTCATCTGCTGGTTTTTTCTCAATCTGTTGCATTTTTCATCTTAGATATTGTAGTTTTAATCACTAGAAGTTCCATTTGGATCTTTTTTTTATATTCCTTTCTCTCTTTATCAAGTTTATATTTTCTTCTACATTCTTTTTTTTTTTTTTAAAGATTCTATTTATTTATTTGACAGAGATCACAAGTAGGCAGAGAGGCAGGCAGAGAGAGGAGGAAGCAGTCTCCCTGCTGAGCAGAGAGCCCGTTGCGGGGCTCGATCCCAGGACCCTGGGATCATGACCCGAGCTGAAGGCAGAAGCTTTAACCCACTGAGCCACCCAGGCACACCTTTCTTCTACATTCTTAAGTGGACAATATATTGAAACATAATATAGGTTTTAAAAAATAACCTTGTCCCCTGGGGTGCCTGGCTGGCACAGTTAGTGGGTGTCCGACTTTTAGTTTTGCCGCAGGTCGTGATCTCGCCGTCGTGGGTTCTGGCCCCCAGTCCGGCTCTGTGCTTGTGTGGAGTCTGCTTAAGACTTTCTCTCCCCTTCTCCTACCTCCCTAACCCCCACTTGCATGCTCTCTCCCTCTTTCTCTCTCTCTCAAATAAATAAATCTTTAAAAAAGAATAGCCTTGTCTGCTAATACCAACAACCTTATCTTTCCTAGATCAAATTTTAATGTTTTTCCTTAGTTCTTAGGTCATGTTTTTCTGTTTCTTTATTTGCCTAGTAGTTTTGGGTTAGATGCCAGACGTTGTGAATCTTCACATTATTGGTTGCTGGATTTTTTGGATTCCTTTGTAGTGGTGGTTTTTGTTCTATCATGCAGCTGATTCACTTGGAATTAGTTTGATAACTTGTAGACTTTTAAGCTTTGTTAGGGCAAGTTTAGAGCAGCCTTTATTCTGTGGTTACTTAAACTTCACTTCTGATGACTCAGTGACCCACGTATTATCCTTTCTTACTGGTGGGAACATGAACATGTGTGAACCTCGGGAATTGTTTGGATTTTGCTTTCCAGTGTTTCTTTCCCAAGACTCTTGGAGGGACGTCCTACTCATTTGTACATCATTACTGAGTCACGGTTCCAGGGATGCCCCTCTTCACACCTCCTGAGCTTTTTCTGTCCATGCAGCTCTCTCCTTCCAGTGTTTGGTCGTGCAGATGTTAGCCTTCTCAGCTTCCCTGAGTGCCCATCTTTGTCCTCGCCATGTTGTTGTGTAGAAACTGCTTTCAGGCAGTTATCTGGAGGTGGTCTTAGGACTTATCTTGTGTTCCTGTGTTGCCTGTTATTCTAGGTCTTAAAACAATTTTTTTTGTGTATATTTTATTTGATCGTCTAATTATTTCCTGTTATTTGTTTTTAGTGGTGAGTATATATTCAGACTTTGCTATAATCAATTAGGTTCTGAAAGCATTTGCTTTTGTTATTTTCATCTTATATATAAAAGTATTACCAGATAACACTTTTAAAAGGAAACGGTATTTTTGTTGTTGTTGTTGTTAGGTGTATGTGGAAGGCAAAGAGTATTTTAAACTGTTTTATTCATTGGGTCCTGAACTATGTGTTTCAAATAATGAAATGTGTTAAAGATACCTCATACAAAGAATGATCTCATACCTCTTGTATGAAATGGTTGCTTGTACGAAATGATTTCCAGGCTTTCTACACTCATTAGTACTGCATTAAAGGGAGAGGCATGAAAAAATGAGGGAAAGACAGTGAGCTCTTAAGTTTCTTCTTTTTCTACTTGTCCTAATGGTAGAGCAAAGGGAGAGTTGATGTAAAAGGTTAAAACAATAGCTTGGATTGACTTGACTTTAGTTCAATCATCCCTTCTCTTATATGTAGTATTTTGTGTTAACTGTATTTTCCTGATGTTCCGGCACTTGAGACCTTGCTGATCCTGGAGACATGGCACCTCCCACGGCTGGCTCATTTCTAGAGACAGAAAATGACTCTCCTGAGAGCATGCTTTTCATATGCAAACCAACCAGTCCAAAGCCCATACCTGTGGCCTGCCCGCTTTGTGGCCAACACCGGCAGGGCGCTCTATCTTGCCCTGGTACCACCCCGGGGCCAGGCACCAGGCGAATAGGGGTAGTCCCTACACCCCAGCATGCAGTGACATCATTCCAACTAACTGATCCCACCTGCCTGTCCTGTGTTGCCCTCTCCTTCCTTTGAAAACCGTGATAAAGGCCCCGTGCCCTGCTCCTCCTCATGCCTTCTGCCTCCTGACTGACCTGGCGCTTCCCCGTGTGGCCCTGCAGGGTGGGGCACGCCCCTCTCCTTGGGGACTGGGAGGGACCAACTCTCTCCTCAGTGGTAATGCTCTCCTGAACTTTTTTGGTCTCAACATACCTGTGTAGAAACAAAATCCCAGGTACATTTTAAACATATTTGAAGATGACATTTGAAAGTATTGAAATTCATCTTTTTTTTTTTTTAGAATAACCGAGCCAAAGGTACTAAAGTGTATAGGACTTGAAGTAGGGAAAGGAAGATGCCTCCCCTAACCGACCAGTGACAGGAGATGAAGGGAGTTAGAGTAAATAAAGGAATAGGAAGATTTGCAAAGAAAGGGCAGGATGTTTGGATTAGGGCATTTTAAGCAAAATTAAAGCTTCCTTACCCCTAGGAATAAACAAAACCAACGGTCGCACCCATTCTCTCCTCTAATACCCAGAAGACTAAAGATAATTATCACATTTAAGTCATGTTATTTCTACAGGAGTAAAACAGAAAATAGGTGGTGTCGAGTCAAAGAGGCGAGGAACGCGTTGGTCCGCCTTTGCCCCTGCTCGTGCTCGTGGACCGCGTCCCTCGATCGCACGCAGCGTGCACGCGGCGAGTTCCACAGCCTCCGGGGCGCCCGGCCTGCGCCGCACTTACTGGACCCCTGGAATCGTGGTGTCCCCTTTGGTGTGGGTCAATCTAGACATCCTTAGTTTCCACGAATTTTTCTGTAAAAAAATTGATTAGCGTATCATTAGATCTGTCGGCAGTCATTTGGAAAGGAGAGCTTTCCCTGGCTTCTTTATACTTGCATTTTTATAATTGTGAAACACTGGATATGGTAGGGAGTAGCATGAAGCAAAAGTCAGCGGTTCTTAGTTAATTAGAGCAATAAACAATCAGTGGCGGAGAGCGCAGCGAGCGAAGGGTGCTCCCTGGATGCTGGTTCTTGGCCGCGCTGTAATGTTTGGATAAACACGCACGCTTTCAGGCAGATTGCGGCTTGCAAGTGGCATTATAAAAACTGACCTGCAGAACTATTTCTATAAAATCCTGGCTTGTGATGGCAGTTTCTATGGTACAGATTTATTTGTATTTTATGGAGATTTTTGAATACCACACATTTAAGACCTAAAAATGACACATTCTCTCTAAGTATGAAGTATGTAATAAGACCGATGAAAATAAAAATTGTCCATAGAAAGTGAGATAAAATAGATGGTTCTTAGAATTAGAATACCCCAGAGGAAAATACAGTATTTTATTGTAGAAGGTTGGAGAACTTAAGCAAGAGACTTCAGAAGGACAGAGCCCAGCTAACAATGTGAATAGGACAGAAACATTTTACAAAGTAAGTTGATGATTACAGAGAGAAGAGGCTTCTCTTTAATGTGTTAAGAATCACTTGGGATGATTATGAAATACTGAACTTCCTGGGACCCTGTTCCTGCATAATTCTGATGCCCCTGTTTATACCTCACACCTTTGGAAACCAGTGACCCTCAGGCTTCTCTTGCATGCATAATGAAGTGATCGTTTGTTTCTTTATTTTTTTCTTTTCAGTGACTATATTTGGAGTACTTTTGAGCTGGGAAAAAGGGAACTCATCAAGGAACCCAGGAGTTTATCAGGGGTCTCGAACCGCTAGTTTGTGGGTTGAAATCAGTCTGCAGGTGTATTTTACTTGGCATTCTCCGTAGACCCTCTCCCACCCTCTTTTGCATTTGATTGCTTGCCTTTGACAGGCTAAACCATCTGTTTGGCCGCAGTCCCCACTGCCCCCACAGTCTCTCCCCGCCCCCATGGCTTCCTGGATGTCCCTCACCTGTTTGTTAATAGTATTAGATTGCCAGTGACCCTAGGGGAACTCGGGTGGCAGACATTGTAGCCAAGAAATAATGGCCCAGTTAAAAAAAAAAAAATCCCTAACCCTAGCAAATAATTTAACCCAAGTTGGTTCCTTAAAAATATTTATCAGCCTTTCATATAATCAATCATTCTCACATTAGGTCAGTTCCATAACCTCCAGAGGAAGCTCTGAATTTTTCCAGCTTAGTGAACAGGCCAGAGTTGTCCACAGTTTTGCACATTCATTGTTTAAGCTGTGTACTTTACGCCTTGGAGCTATAGCTACACTCTCGTCGTTACATTTTCCTTGGTGAGCTATTATTAATTAATTCTTATTAAAGATTAATGCAAAACTTTACTCTCTTTGTATTGGCAGTAGGATATGATGGAGACACAGCCCATAACTGATTGTGGGAAGGGTAGATCAGTACACAAGAGCTGTAAATTTTGGCCCTCAGAGGAATTTGAGAAACAGTGAGGAAGAAGTCGCAGGAGCATTTACTGAAAATTTACGATGCTCCGGATACTGAGCTAAATACAGTTGTTGGCACTTTTCACCTCCTGATTAGCTTATCAGTTGGTAGCTGCGCTACTGTTCCCGTTACAAACACGAGGCAATGGATGCTCAGAAGTATTAGGTAATTTGTCCACGTCGCCTTCATAAAGGCAAGATTGGTCATTCGGGAGACCCCTCTGTGAAGTTAACCGTAGCCTCGTAATACAGGGTTCGATCTTGTAAGAACACGCTTGCCATTGAAGATGCGGCTTTTCTACAGGATACTGCCTGTGTAAGATGCTGTGTGACTGTTCTGTCACTGAGGCAGTGTAGTCAGCAGAGATGCGTCGGGGCACCAAGAACGTCTTTAAGCAGGTTCTGCCCTCTCTCCTTCTGAGCGGACTTTGTCCCGGGGCTCTTGCAGTTTGCTCCCTGCAGCAGGAGCTCATGTGCACGGTGTCTCCTTTATCCTGTGATGGCAGGGCCGGCCTGACTGTATGAAATAAGCTGCTGTCCCTGCTGCCTGCAGCCTCCTCCTTCCTTACCTCTTTAGCTTGCAGATAGCTGACCTTTCTTTCATTCAACTTACTCATGAAATCCCATTGCTTCTGTTGAATCTGACCTAGTTGGAAAAGAACGAGCAAATTCCCCACGCTCTCCCCGGCCGTCGGAGCGTTCACTTCTCGCTAATTGCTTCCCATGCAAGAGTGACTCTGCCCCTTCCTGTGTGCAGTGCAAATGGCTACATGATGCGTGCCTCCAGGGACAGGGACAGGGGCCTTATCCGTCATGGATAGGATGGTGATTATTAGTTTCACACCACCAGCATTTATTTCGTCCCATCCACAGCTGTACTCTCAAATGCGGTTAGTGTATGGACTGTCACGTCGTCCTCGTTCACAGCACTGCGTCTGAACGTTCTCGTGCGTGGGTATGAGTGACACCTATGCTCTTCCCTGGGCCTGTCCAGTGAGGCCACCCGGGAAATGTCTGTGCCTGTGTCAAAAGCCAGAATACATGTTCCCTCCCTGTGTGACTCTTTGTGTCACTCCCATTTCCTCCAGCTCCTGAGGTGTGATTCAGTTGTCTCACAGCTGCCTCACCTGCTCTCCTTGTCCTTGTGTCCCTGGTGTCCAGCGGTACACGTGGAGGGACTCTCAGGAAATGTTGAACACAGTCGAGCGCATCTCGTGTTGGGGAGAGACGGCCCCCTGTGCCTCCATACACCGATGTTCGCGCGTGTTCTCTTTCCCTGGCTGGGAGCTGAGGGAGAGCGCGTTTTCCTTCCTCACCTTTCGTGGGTCTGTTCTCATTACGGGTTGGGAGAGGCTGAAAACCAGAACTTAAAATTCTGAGAAAAGCCTCCGCAACCGAGCAGCGCTGGTCCGAGAGGGTTACAGTGCCTGCTCTGGAAATTGATCTTCTCATAGGAAGGAAGGCTTTCAAAGCAAGGAATCCTCATCCTAAAAGGAAAACATTAATCTTCTGGAGTTTGAAACCGTCTCATCAGCTCTTCCTGCATTCCAAGGATGTGAGAGAGGAAGCTGGGTGTTTGTCATCTGTAACAGATCACGACAGGGTCATAGCGGGATGCTGGGGCTCTGACTTTGCACGAAGAATCAACAGCTTCTTTCTAGTGGTTACCTTCAGACTCCTGTCTTTGAGGACTATATATTTCTCCTTCAGTTTTGGGTCTTGTAGGTTTCAGATGGAACGGTGCTGGGTTTCAGCTAAAACAGTATTATTACCTAGTTTTTATCAGATTGCTGGGAGGGTAGAAAGAGTTAACACAGGTAAAGCACTTTAGAACAAAGCCTGGGAAACAGATTGTGCCCAATACACATATTACTCTTGTTACTGTTTTACGTGTGTGTTCTTTTTTAATTTGTATTTTTCATTGAAGTACAGTTGACATGCAGCATTGTCATAGTTTCAGGTGTACAATGTAGTGATTTGAGGTTTATATACATTAAAAATAATGGCCGCCGTAAGTCTCGTTACCGTCTGTCACCAAAGTTATTACAATGTTATTGACTCTTGTTATTAGTATGTAAGAGTGAAAAAACGATAACCTTGGGTTAAAAAAAAGGGAGAATTAAAAACATTTCACACGAAGGACTTTATTTATCCTGGATGTGGCTTATTCGTGGACCCGCTGACGATAGTAGCTCAGGAATCATCATCATCAGAAGAGAAACATCACCTCTTGGCTTGGAGTACAAACTGATCACCGCCCTCAGTGTGTCAAACAGCAAATCCAAACCAAAAAGTCTACTGAATAGTTTAGGCAAAGTTACTAATAGCCAGTACTTCCTTTATGTCCTATAATTCTAAAGGATTAGATTTAATGACCCTGTAAATCTAAAGGTTTATAATTCCCATAAAAAGAACTTAATCCATAAAATTCTTCTAAGTGATTTGAGGGAGGCAAATTAAATACCTGTTTTTATTGTTTCATATTTACTCTAGTCAAACTTTTGGTGAGTTTTTTTGAGAATTTTTCTTTTCCCGAAGTATCAAGCAAAATTCTTAAATGGTTTACCAGACTTTGCATTAATAGAATTTGTCATTTCCAGTTACTCACATTTGCTTTGTATCTGAATAGATAGATAGATAGAGCACAACAACTGTTTTTCTCTGATCACTTGTGGGGGGTAGTAAAGACTGCAGAAGATCTCCCCGTCTCCTAGGCGCTTACCTTGGAGCAGTGACTGCGGATTTTGAACATTTTCAGTGTTGCTCATGGAAAGTGTGCCGTGCCTGTATCTTAAACTCTTTCAGCCTTTCTCTCTTGCCAGCTCTCACCGTGGTTCTGCAGGAGGGACCTGATGGTTTAGCAGACATTGTGGCTTGGTCAGGACCGGATTTCACGGAAATCGAGCATGGTAACCCAGAGTGCTAACGGCAGTTTTCTCTGGACACTGCTGTTGCCTTCCTTAGAACGGCCTTGTTACCGTGTTGGTGGTTAGCCCGGGAAGGACCGAGGGCATTTTGTCAGCCTCATCCCACTGTGGCAAGAATCGAGGCCTTGTTGCCAGGCCTGGTTTTGCCATCAGCCGGCTCTGGATTTAGGCTGGTCTCTTGATAGCTCTGGGCTTCAGGTTCTATGTCTGTAGTAAATGAGGGGTTTGAGGTGGGCGATCTGGAAGGCCTTTTGGAGCTCCGGAGTCTAAAATTTTGTTCCCATTACCTCTAACATTTCTGTGGAATATGACTCGCTTTCCTGAGCGCTGGTGTGAGTTCATTAGGCTTTGATGTTAATGTCCAGGAGATTCTGAGACCTGGGGGAAGTCACACAGCTGGTAACAGCGTTAGTGAGCCCGACTCTTGCTATCATTCTCCGGTTGTCCCAAGCATTCAGATGCTTCTGGAACATGGTGTGAAAATCCTTGTGCCCTCAGTTCTGTTCCATACACGCTCCTGGGATGGCATGGCGGCCACATGGCCAGTGCATTAGAAACACCTCCCTTTCCTTGGACATTTCCCGAATGAAAGGAAGATGACTTCCCATTAACTGGAATTCTCTAAAACCATCTGGCATGTGGCTGAGCTGAATGAATTAGGAAGAAAAAATTCTAAAGAGGATGGGAATGGAGTTACAGTGGCTCTTTCAACAAAAGCCAGCAGAACTGTCTCCGTGATGTTACCATTGGCTGGTATCAAAAGCGAGCAAAGGATAAAAGTGGACTTTCCAAATCACATGATGACGAGATGGAACCGTTTTCATTATGTCATTTCCAAGACATCTTAAACCTTTTCCTGGAGGAAAGCGTAATGTCTTGTGCCACTCAATTAAGTCGGACACAAAAGACTTGTGACCAGATTTTTTAGTTTGATGAGAAGGGAGAATTGAATGTTTGTGATACTGAGGGACAGTGACAGTTGACTGGGCCATTTAGCAGTGGGCTCGTGCTGGCGGAGCAGTGACGGCAGGGGCCAAGCTGGGTTTTGAGGAAGGGGCTATGTCACTGCTGGTCCTAAGCTCGGTCGCTGCCATTGTCACGACCGTTGTCATCGTTGCTTGTTTCTGTCCCTGGGCCAGCCAGCTGTAGCCATCGACTTCCTTCATTTTGATAGCTGCAACATTTATTATCTGTTCAAACACAGGCAGATTAAGTTCTATAAGAGGATTACTTTCCTAAACAAAGCAGTCACACACGAACTCTCTGCTCATATTTTGTTTTTGTTTTAAGAGAAGAAAAGAAGGCTTGCTGCTGGGTGGAGGTGTGTGAGGGTGTACAGAGGGGTAGGGAGGCTGGGGCCTCTGGCCCGGGAAGCAGTTCAGAATCAGAAAGGCAGGGCTTGCCTGTGTTAGGTCGCACTGAGAGAATGGGCAGAGGGGAGACGGGCCTCTCTACCGCGCGGATTTTTAGTCTCATTGACACCGACTTCTGGACCTTGCCGTAAAAACAATGAACTATTTTCAAAGCATACAGATTTTTTTTTCATATCATAAAGATGGAAATAACAAAAAACACCCAGAGGTGATTTTGTTGAGAGGCAGCAGGGAATAATTGGGGGTTCTGGCACTTGGACACACATCAGAGGCGTCTCAAGAACTTGCCAAAGTACACTTGGCCCCACACCTCCAAGGCTGAACCCCGCTGTGCGCACACTTCCCCAGGCTGGGGAGAGGGTGGGTCTCTGAGCAGCGGTGGGGGAGGGCCCTGCCGCACCTGCCCTCCCTCACCCGACCTCCTGCCGCGTCATTAGCAGTGATGTCCAGCTGCTAGGATGAACGGCCATGATCGTGCAGCTGTTGTTGGTGTATGTGATTTTGTCCCTAACCGACGTTAACAATATTTTTTTCATGTTTATTAAAACCCCTCTCTAGTGAATTACAGGGAATTGCTCACTTGGATAGGGCTCTTAAAAATACACTTAATATTTCTCTTCTTGCCCTCTTGGAAGTGTTTTTCATGGTTTCCCATTCTCAATTTTGTCTTTTGGTTTGAGTCACTAGCGTGACATCTGATATTTTGTTTTTGGTCATTACTTAATGATAGACAATTCTTAGACACTTAGCTGTGAATTATTAAGCAATAATACATGTAGTGAAACACATGTTGAGTTAATACTAGTCCAGTGACACCTTTCTGATTTAGCATGGTAAACTGACTTTGGAAGACATTACATAATTTCAGTACATATGTAATTAATGGGTATTTTGTATTGAAATTTAATAAATAACTTCAAGAATAGCTTTGTAAAAGATAAAAATTAGTTTTTTTTCTGTAATCTTAATTTTCATTCCCTGTTTTAAGTCAGTCATTTGAAAATGTTAAGAGCCATTTGGAATAAAGGTACACATTTGTAAATTGCTAATATACCTGTTTTCTGTTTTACTATTTATATGACACTGGCATTTTTGTTATAGAACCACTAAAAGTTGGGAAAAGGGAAGAGAATCTTTTAGAAAACAAATATCTTTTGCTGTGCTCTTTTTATTTTCATTTTGGACCTGACATATGCAGGAAAAGTTCTTTGAAATGCATCTTATGAGGTTTCTTTATTTTCTTCGCTGTTTTCTAGAACTGTTAGGTCGCATTCTATCCCAGAGTAACTTTTAGAACAACAATAACTTCTTAAACACAAAGATGAGTCTATTTCCCACTTAGATGCAACCCACCTGTAGGCATATGTTTCTGCTTTATTAAGTGGGGTAGAGGAATGCAGAATCCAGATACTACCTAATTTCAGCCTCTCCAAGAGACTTTTTAACAAATAGGGAATTGGACATGTTTGTGTTTCCATGTTTGTGTTTTGTCTTATTGCTCACTATCACTGATCACTGATTAACCTAGTGATCATCCAAGGCCTTTGGGCAGGTAGCTAGAAGGAGTAGGGGTGAAGAGCAGAGCTTCTTTGTAATGTGAGGACCAGAGATCAGCCTGCAACGAATGCCCTCCAGCTTAGCCTGGATCAGTAGACCTGCTTTGTGTCCTTCAGGAAGAATGAATGCTCAAAGAGCTTATTTAGGAAGCTTTGAGATCACTCAGAACTCTTGGATCTGGTGACTCGTGGAGGCAAGCCCCTTCATAGTCTTCGCCATGAATCAAATGTGGGGAGTCATGAGGGCGGGCGGTGGAAAGGTTCTTGGAGTTCATCTTTGCAGCCCACCCTCTTGAACGAGCCCTTTCTCCGGTGTCCGGGTGAGGGATTGTGAACAGACAGAACTTTCCATAGAGAAATTGACCATCTACATGAGAACATTTTACATAAATAAACTGTATAGCAAGAGATACTCTGTCATGTATAACTTGTAAAATGACTGTGAAGGTTATTTGTGAAAGATGAGTGTAAGCGTGTCGTCAGCAATGGCCAATGGATTAAAATAAACGAATGGAGATGATTCTAGTTGACTGTAGTCATGGTTGACTATATTCAACTTTTATATTTTGTACATGTTCCTTAAATAAAGTATACTGCAGTGAAGACAGAGGATATGAATCTTGCCCTCAGCAGTGCTTTTCATCTTATCCAAAGAATGCAGATTTTTTTCCCAAGTGAAAAGAGTTGTTTTATAGCCTGTTTTTAACATATTATAGGTGCTTCCAGCAACAACACAGCAGTTTTCATAGCTGCCCATTATTCTGTTTTATGGATGAGATCTGATATTTTGCACTGAGGCCCTTCGTACTGATTGGTTTGGGTATTTCCAGTTTCTACCGGTTATGTTCTAACTTTACTTTTTTTCCCAGCCAGGGAAAGAAGCATTGCATTGACTACCCCTGTACATACATCTTTAAATTTTTTTTTTTTTTTTTTTTTAAGATTTCATGTGTTTGTTTGAGAGACAGAGAGGGCATGAGCTGGGATGGAGCCAGGTGGAGAGGGTGGAGGGGCAGAAGACGAAGCAGACTCCCTGAGATCATGACCTGAGCTGAATGAGTCAGATGCTTAACCAACTGAGGCACCCAGGCGCCCCGTACATACATCTTTTGATACTAGTTAACTGGTTCTTTTATTTAAAAAAAAAAAAAAAAAGTATATTTATTTAGTGAAAAACAAGTGCAGGGTAAGCACATGGTAGAAAATTTCAAATAGCACGATGCATAAAATGAGAGGAAAAGCCTGCCTTTCCTTTCCCCATCTCCTCCCTAGAGATAACCACTTCTAAACATTTTCTCATGTATCTGTACAAACGTTTTTTGTTTTTATTGCATGAGAAGGAAGACACTGAAATAATCCAAGATGTGGAATGGATGGACAGGAGGGTGGAGAAGTAGCCTGGGGGTGTAGCTGGGTGCCTCCTGGGGCATGCGTGCCAGAGCCAGTGGCTGCTGGTGTGGATTTGAAAGATGGAATTTAAATATGTTGTCATGTTTTCCTGGATCGTGTAGGGAAAGCCATCAAGTGTGGAGGCATGGTCACAAATCAGGAGCACATCAGCACAGAGAGAGTGAGAGCAAGCTTATCCTACTGCAGACAAGGAATGATGTAGTTCTCCGAAATGGGAAATTCTTCTTGTAAGGAACTGGGAATTTGGTGACGAGTTTAGGGCTGACCAACACATGCATATGAGCTTAATGGAATCGTTTATTCTCGTCTACGGAGGAGCATTGTTTCAAGATGGGAACCTGGTGAGAACATTACATTATGTAGTTTACACCAGATACAATGAAGTTTTTTAAATATGGGAAGAGCCAGGGTCAGGAGGAAGGTCCATCTGTAAGAAATAAGGAAGAAGTGATGGGGAGAGGGTGGTTTTACACCAGATGGGGTAAGACGTGGCCACAGGACGCTGGAGGCTAGTTTCTTCCTAGAGTCCAAGACAAAAACCAGATTGTAGGGAATCTAAGAGGGAATTGGAAAACAAGATTCTGAACCAAGGCGGAACTTTCTTTGGGTTTGAATATGAACAAAGATAGAGGAACTCGGCAAAAGTTTCCTGCCCACAAGAACTGGCATGTGACTCTCTTAGTGTTTTTCTTTAAAAAGAAAGTGATGCTCCAGCCCTGGTGGTCTTAGCCCTCCGCGTTCCCTACGGATGGAGCAGCAGCCTTCCCCTCGAGTAGGTCACCTGAACCCACTTCCCCAGGGCTGTGGCCTGGGCCAAGAGATTGGTGCTGGCCCTGCCCCAGCTCCGGTCATCCCCTCTTTTCCTCAGACAGTGAGAGGCCCACATTGCTGCTGACCCAGGGTGTGGTCCATCCTGACATCGGGCTCTTGTTCCCTGCTGGGAGCCCCTTTTCACCCCCTGCCCAGGAGACTCTAAGCCTGTGTCCTTCCCTAGAGTTTCAGAATTTGAATTCAGTCTGGTTCCCACTGTGGGATACTGCCATGACCACCCACCACACTCCCCTGTAGGCTCTGAGCCCCCTCGAGCTGCTTTTCTCTTTCTTGTTTCTGTCTCACCCTTAAGCCCCCCTCGCCCCCCGTGCCTGGGTGAAGCTATCCTAACCTGTTCCCTTCAGGCGTTCACTTCCAGACTCCAGGCTTACAGCCGTTACTCTGAGGCCGGGTGCCACCCACACCTGTGCCTGGACTCACGCAGAGCCGTGCTCCAGCCCTAGATTTGCCCCTTAGTAGTTCTGCGGGCTCGGCCACCAATATCCTTATTTTCTAGTTAACAGTAAGAATTTCTGTCTGCATATCTGTCCCCTCGTTCCAAGAAGATGGCTGCTAGAGTAAATCTGGGGTCCATGTCAGACCCAGGCTTCCAGACATAGGGGCAGTGTGCTTGGGGTCACCCTGGGGCATCTTAAGGAGGTTCTAGCTCTCAGGGGAGGTGTGCCATCAGGGTCAGGACATGGGGGCAGAGGAACATGGGCCCATCTCCGATACAAACCCCAGATGGAAAGTGTTGGGGCAGCTGTATTTGGGATCTGGCTCAGCTCGGCCTCTCTCTGTCCTGGGGCCCCAGGGTCAGTTGCTGTGGTGTTTTTCGTTTTCAGGTTGGGTAACGAGTTTCCCAGACAGTGCACACTAGAGATAATAAAACGTAACCACCCAGGGGTGCCTGGGTGGCTCAGTCGGTTAAGTGTCTGACTCTTGATTTTGGTTCAGGTCATGATCTCATGGGTGGTGGAGCCCGCTTCAGATTGTCTCTCTCCTTTCTCTCTTCCCTGTCCTCCCCTCTAAAAAAATAAAATAAAAATCTTTAAAAAAAGAAAAAAACAACTACTGCCAGGGTCACCAAGGATGAATGGCACAGCTGGGGACTGACATACGGATGCTTAGTAATCTGTAGTAGTGGCCTCCTCTTTGCTGTGTCCGGCCCACTTGTTAGGACCCTGTGCTGATTCTTACACCCCATGGGGCCTGAGCCACAGCTCGGAGACGTCCGGGGGTTGCTGGGTCAAGCTGTGCACCTGGCGGGACCCCAACGCAGCCGCCCCATTTCCAGACCTTCACCTGGAGTCTGCTTCACTTTCTCTCCCTCTGTCCCTCCCCCTCACTCGCTGTTGTGCTCTCACTCTCTCAAATAAATAAATCTTTAAAAAAATAACTAGTTGTCAATATTGATTATGTTTTATTATAATAATGTCTTCTGGGGGTTTAACGTTGGTACTGTTTTATTTATTATTCATACTGTCTGATCAACTTCTTAATTTATTAAAAAACTTTTACTTCAAAAAGTGACCACCTGCCATTTTGAATTGCTACTGTTTTGATAGTTGCAGGACCGTTCAGAAATGAGTATGAACAAAAACAGGAGTGGACACCTTCCAGCACTTTCTCTGTGCTAGATACTCTTCTAGGCGCGTTCGCATGGGTTCACTTTTTCATCCTCGATAACTCCTCCGTGAAGTAGGTACTCTTGGGCACAGATGGGGCACAAAGAGGCCTGGAGAACTGAAGTCATTTGCTCGATTTCACACAGCTGTTCAGCCGCAGAGCTGGGCTGTGAACCCAGGCATTCTCGCTCTGGTGTCCGTGTTCTGGATTCTTGCTCCTTACATGGTCCCGCAGGATCGGTGGCGCCTGGGAGCTGGTCAGACCCCCAGAATTTCAGGCTCTAACCTGGAATTGTGGGATCAGAATGCGAATGTTCTGTGAACATTCCCAGATGCTGTAAGGGCACGGTCAAGTTTGAGAAGCTCTGCTCCAAGCCACTCTGCCTTCCAGTTTCCCCAGGCATGAGAACTTTGTACTGGGGGACACTGTGGGGGGGAAATAAATGGTTAAACACGTATAAGCCACATGATACGTGCCGACTCCCTGCTCTTCCGCCGTCAGCATTTCAGAACCCTTCCCACATGTCCTCAGGATGTTCACACACTTGGGTCTCTTGTCTTTTTCTCTTTCTCTCTCTCACACACGTCCACTCACATTTG
Organism: Martes martes; assembly: GCF_963455335.1. Taxonomy (NCBI): domain Eukaryota; kingdom Metazoa; phylum Chordata; class Mammalia; order Carnivora; family Mustelidae; genus Martes; species Martes martes. The sequence goes on along the minus strand of NC_137900.1, from coordinate 18,321,758 downwards.
ACTTCTTGTGAGGTTACTAACTTCGGAGAAGACAGGGAGACAGCCCTGGCAGAGGGCAGCGTCACATCTCAGGCCCGCAGCTTTTTTCGTGTTGTCTTCTTTCACGGCGAGATGCTCCCCAAAGCTTGTGCTCCCTGCCCGGGGACCCCTGCTGCACAGAAGTCCCCACAGGCCGGTCTTCTCCCTTCCCCCCAATTCCAGTAAATAAATTTCTTCCTTGTTACATAAGTAATTATAATCCAAATGTAATCACATAATAGATACAGAAGAAGCAGCCAACCGGCCTCAGGGGAGTTGGCCAACTTGAAGGACAAGAATGAGGGAGATTTTTGCCAGGCAGAGAACCGGAGTGTTCTGGAAGGTCTGGAGTGGGGTGGGGGTGGGGCGCTGATGTTGGGGTCCTACCAGGAGGGCATGCAGGGGGGCAGGAAAGGACAGGCAGGTGAAAAACCTGGAGAACCAAAAGGACATTGCTCGTTCCTGGGGAGGGGGGTCCTGGGGGGAGCCTGGAGCGTGGCCGGCATGCGGGCCAAGATGCAGCTGAGGCTGCAAAGCGAACAAGTGGCTTTAAGGCTTTAGTTACCATGTTGTTGTTACAGAATTTTTCTGGGAGGCAGCCAGTCTGTTCAGGGCTTTACAGGCATTTCATCTGCACACCCTTAGAGATAGGCATCGTTACCACATCTTCACTGTGCAGCTGATGAAAAGTGTCAGCCGAAGGTAATTTGCCCCGAGGCGTACTGATGGTTCTGGTGCCTGCATGGGTCTGTCCCGAGAACCCCGGCTTTGACTCACTCTGCTTCCCAGTGTGGGACCAGCAGTCTGTTTAGCAGGTACTCTATTGTTATTATTTTAATTTAATTTTATTTTTTTTAAAGATTTTGTTTATTGATTTGATAGGAAAAGAGAGAGCACAAGCAGGGGGAGCAGCAGAGGGAGAGGCAAAAGCTTGCTTCCCACCAAGCAAGGAGCCTGACTCAGGATTTGATCGCAGGACCCTAGGATCATGACCTGAGCCAAAGGCAGACACTTAACGACCGAGCCTCCCAGGCACCCTAGCAAGTACTTTAAAAGCCAATGTAAATATGTTGCTAACGTGTAAAGCGAATGTAGTTAACACCAGTGTAGAGCACATTTTAATTTTTCCTTTGACCCAGAGTCATTTCAAGGGACTGGTTTTCCGGCCATCCACATCCTTTAATGTGGAGCCCATGGCTTCCTAGGCCCAGGGTCGGTATATAAGGGTTTGGGGTTCAGTTCAGGCCCTGAACAACAGTGCAGCATGACCTGTCTTTGATGAGGGCTTCTCTGCCTAGGTAATTTGGGGGCCTCCTTAAAATGTGGAATCATCAGAAGAAGAAAATGCATGATTCCTAGAGGTGGGAAGGAAGTTTGTTCTGCTTCTCCTAAATCCTTCACCAACATAGTGATGGTTCTTAGTGATGACTGTTTCGGTTGGGGGTGTGATACTATCTTGTTTTAATTAAGAAATGTCTTCTCTCAGTAGGTAGATTAGTAATAAGGGATATTTGACTCACCTTGAAATTTCTAAGAACCTGGTGTTTTGGACCCATCAGGCTCTTTAATACAGATTTTGTTTCCTTGGGTTTCTGCTGCTTCTCCCTTTGAGCACTGCCAGGTGGCTGCATGGTTGTTATTGTTTTTTCCTTCTCTGCATCAGTTAACCTCCCGTCTAATTATTGTTGTTGTTGTTTTTAAGACTTTATTTTTAATTAACCTCTACACCCAGCGTGGGGCTCGGACTCACAACCGTTTAAGATCAGGTGTCGCATCTCCACCGACTGAGCCCGCCACAGGTGCCCCTTTAATATTTTGTTCTGTGAACTGGTCCGGGATTTCTAACCCTCCTCTGCACTGGACTGCAGCGAGACATGCTAGCATTTTCTGTTTGGAACCAAGCTCCGCGTGCAATTCAGGAAATGTGGCAACTTATAAGTGGTGGGAAAATGAGTTAGAGGATGTAACTTGGGCAATTCACTGAGCTTCAGTAGACCCCAATTTCCTCATTTATAAACGAGGAGGGTCGAGAGCCTGTAGAAGAGGTCTCTGAGGATCCTAAGTGAGGTCCACAGGTCATGTACTTCTTATGAAATTTCACTACCAGTCCTTGGCTGTCTTTATAGTTCATAGGTTTTATCACTCCCATAAATTTAACTGTAATACCCGTTTTTCCCCATTTACAACTTATTAATAGCTTTAATGAATTGTGAATGACAGTTTAATTAGATCACCCATGTATAATTAGGACAACCCTTTTTTTTTCTCCCTAAGCGGATGTATTTTTCATTTCTGAGCATGCACCTTACCTCTAACCTAGGTAATTAAGCATTTTTCTAAAACAGGAAAAACCTCTTTTTGTCTTTGGAGTAAACATAAAGATCATTTTATACTTTCTTGAAAAGCCACATGCGTAAACTATGGAGAGCAGTTTTGGCCTTGGTTTGGCCTGTAATCATAGCCCAGACAAACATGACCTAAGGCAGTAAATTTCGTGTAGTGTTAACAAAGCCGTGTGGAATTTCAGAAAATCTGTTTTCTGTTTACTACCGATTTCCTACTGCTTGTGTAAAGCAACTTTATAGTCACTTCGTATCTGTTTTGAGGGCAAACTTTCCAAAGCTGGCAAGTAGATTTTCTTTAGTATCCTTATCTCTTTTGTGAAGGTGCCACGTTAAACCTGTCAAAGAAAATCACCCTTATCTGATGTGTGGCCTCCAATTAATAGACCAGGAACCATTTGTATTTGGCTTCGTGGTGTGTTTTTGTACTTACGTTTGAGTATGGGTGTGCCTGATATTCTGGGTATTTATAATACTTCGAACAAATAAGGAAGTCCCACTGTGAGACAGACTCAGAAGGAAGTGGAAAGCTGACAGACCTTTATCCTTCCTCAGCTGCTTTGCTTAATTCTCTCTGTCATGGGCCAAGACCCTTCGTGTTCTGGGAGGCAACACCCCTTCCAAGCTTCAAGGGTCTCTCTCTTTTCCCATGTCATCTTTTTTATGTATGGCCTCCCAGAAACTGGGTGCCTCCTAGAATATTTAGATGTTGAATTATTCAGGTGTTCTTGTCACTCCCATGCTGGGCAGCTGATTCCGGGATCACACCTGTTCTGAAGAAGCACTGGGTCATAGTATGCTCATTTGATTATTTGATTGCACTTCACACAGTTATTCCTGCTCTGGATAAGCTAAGTCGGCGTCAAGATGGCGGACCACGTCTGTCCCGGTATTACAATGAGTGGCAAAGGTCGGTGCGGTAATACCTCTGCGGGAGAGATAGCAGTGTACAAGGGTTAATATGAGGGCCCCATGAAATGCCATTTGCCTCCAAACATCTTTCCCAACGTCTTGAGCAGAAGGAGCCTTAGAGAATGGGGTGGTGTATTGTTAAGTTTAATGGTGGAAGGAAGAGGAATGGTTTGGTGTCTGAGCTCATGAGGGTAGGTGGGGTGAGGTAGCTCGATGGCACAGAGATGACTGGGGGCTGTGGGAGAAGGGTGACGACCTGCATCTTATACAAAGCTTTATAAAATAGCCTCTGTCAGTGGTTTATTCAGCCTCTGAATGAACTCGAAAAGAAGAGGAGTGGAGCCCAGAACACCTTGAACAACTGAAAATTTTTAGCCCTATTAGAATCACTCTAAAATGCTGTTACTTGTTTTGGATTATAAAAATAGTACATGTTCGGGTGCCTGGGTGGCTCAGTTTGTTAAGCCACTGCTTTCGGCTCAGGTCATGATCCCGGAGTCCCAGGATCGAGTCCCGCATCGTGCTCCCAGCTTCACAGCTTCTGCTTCTCCCTATGACCTTCTCCCTTCTCATGTTCTCTCTCTCTCTCTCTCTCAAATAAATTAAAAAAAAAAAAAACTTTAAAAAAATACATGTTCAAGTGTACTGAGTTCAGAAAATACAGGGGCGTCTGGGTGGCTTAGTGGTTTAAAGCCTCTGCCTTCGGCTCAGCTCATGATCCCAGGGTCCTGGGATCGAGCCTCACATCGGGCTCCCTGCTCAGCAGGGAGCCTGCTTCCTTTCCTCTCTCTCTGCCTGCCTCTTTGCCTACTTGTGATCTCTGTCAAATAAATAAAATAAAAAAAAAAGAAAATACAGAAAAGATTTAAGAAAATAAATCATGAACACTACCACCACACTGGTATTTTGTTGTTAATATGTGTCTATTCTCAATGCATCGATAGATTTCAAACAGGTGTCATGTATATATTGCCCGCTTTCTCTGTTAATATATGATGAACATGTTCTGTCGCTATTAGCCATTTTTCTAAAGCATTCCTTTGATAGTAGTTGCCTAAAGTGATGTGGGATGATCTTAAAATAAGACCTTAGTCACTCTCATGACAAAAGTACTTGATTCCCCCCCCCCCAACACCATTTGCATTGTGGGGAAAACTGAGCTTTAATTAAGGGTAGCCTGTATGACTGTAGGTACTAGAAATTTATGCCATGGTAGAGATAGGAAGCAATTTTGAGTTTACCCAGTCTCCTGTTCAATTGAGTATATATGGGAATTATGGCCCATGTTATTTATGTGATTGTTCAGAGTCAGATATTTTAATGATGGTAAAGGGATTAGTATTCTTAGTGTTCTTTTCCTGCTCTATCATAGCACACTTGACAAATATACTTTCCTATTCTCGAGACATATTGAACGTGTTTCAGCGTATGCTGTAGTTAACATCTCTGGGTTTCTTTTGTGGTTTCTAGGTTGGCTTTAAAGTGATTTTGAGGCTCAAATTTGGCCCATGAACCAAAACCCCTAAGGGGAGCCCTTTCTTTTGGTTCTATAAGATTAATCTTCAAATCTATGTTGGCTTGAGAGTAGGAAGTCAGAAATAGATTGTACAATGCCAAGTATCTGCTGTTTGAGGTCATCAGCCTTATGTGCTGATTGGAATGAATGGAACGTTACAAATAGTATTTTGTTCATAGATATTGTTCTTCCCCATAAAAAGTTATCACTTTTAAAGCATTCTCAACTATTGTGCTAGACACTTTTGGTGTTTTTAGTCAGCAATCACCTGTATTCCTCCCCTGACCTTGATAAACTTGAAGAGTCTGAAGCCCAGATAGGTAAATTGACTTGCTCACAGTCACGTAACCAGTTGGTTAGTCATTGGGTCCAAGTGCAGTAGATTCTTGGGATTTGCAAAGACTGATTAAAATTTAATTTAATAATCACTCATTAGAATTTTACAAGATAGAGAAACTGACATATTTTCACAAACTAAGCACAGCTACGTTTAACATTTTGGTAAATTTCAGTGTTTATTCTTGAAAATGTTGCATGCATGGATTCTTTTTTTGGCAAAATAACTATGCATCAACCTTTTCCTTTGAATCTCTACTATGTTCAAGGTCCTGAGCTCATGAACTATTAGTAATGTATTTAGCAGAAATCGATTCAATTCTTATTTTTTGGTGACTTTCCCAGGAACCTGATTGGAAATGTCCTATTACTTTCCCTTTGATTAGAAAAGGGTCTAATGAGGTGAGGGGTATGGTTTTCATCTATCATGCCGCTTCGCTTTGTGCTCGGTCTAGCTAGCCGTTTTGTGAATGCATCATGGTATGCCTAAAGCAGAGTGATGAATTCCTGCAGAAGGAAGAAAAACCACCCACCCTGAAGTAACGTGTTCTGGTAATGGCAGGCCATCTAAATAGAATCACTTTTGTATCTAACACTTGACCACCCTTTAAGATGTTCATGTGCATTTCATGTCATTTTTATCCTTACAAGACTGGTTCTTGGGGGGAGTCCAGGGTAGAGCCCCATCCCATTTTCTCCTTCTTCTGACTTAGAGACCAGTGTTAGGTCAGCTCTGTCACTGATTGAGCTCCACCTGTGATGGAAGGTCCTCCGGCCGGTGAAAGAGTAGACTTCTTTCATTTTTTTACTTTCTTCTTTTTACAAAGCGATACCTGTTCAGTTTGTTCAATTAAGAAAATGTAAATTAGCAAGAAGAAGGAAAAAAGTTCTTCATCCCAGCACCCAGAGTTAATTACTTTTAACACTTTATTGTAAATCTTCCCACCTTACCTTTCTCTGCTATGTAGATGTGTGTGTGTGTGTGTGTCTTTGTGTGAGTAAATTTAAAAGAACTCACATGGTATTTACACATGGATTTGTAATCACTTTTTCCCTTTCCATGTTTATTTATCATGAATGTTTTTGTACATAATATAACAAAACATTTTTCGAGGCTACGTGATCTCATAATTTATTTTACCTGTCCCCTATTGCTGCGGGTTTGAATTTTAGTTTCTTTATGTTTTTAACCAATTTTAAGGTACATATCTTATAGTGAATATGTATTTACAAAATTCACAATTATTTCCCTGGGAAAAAGTCCCTAAGAACAGAGTCACTGGCTCAAGAGGCTATGTGCCAATGGGGGATGTGATCATTACCGCAGAGTTTCTCTGAAAAGCTGTGACTGTTCTCTTTCCCGGTAGGTGTACGGAATGCCAGTTTCCCCCTAGATTTCTTAGTCCTGAATATGATCATTTAAAAACAGTCTTTGCCAATTTAATTTATAAAATGACCCAATCTTTCATCCAGCTTAGAGTTAGTCTTCTCATTTTCTTTTGTGATCCCCTAATAAGATTACTTTAAAAAAAAAAAAAAACTGCAGGCACAGGCTACCCTGACCTTGTCTGTAATGTAAGAAAGTGAAGGTCCCAGTCTGTGAGGGGGACCGTGTCTCTAACTCTTGACTCTGTAATACGCACCCGGAGTGATAGTAGGACTTGTGTGCTAGCTCTGATGCTCATTTTTATTCCGTGTCCTGGATTCCTTCCCTTCATAGTTTTCAGGGTTTTGTTTTGTTTTTTTGTTTGTTTGTTTTTAGATTTTTTTCAGTCTTCAATTTTTTTTTTTTAAGATTTTATTTATTTTGTTGTCCGAGAGAGAGAGGGAGTGTGCACAAGCAAAGAGAGTAGCAGGCAGAGGGAGAAGCAGGCTCTTCACTGAGCAGGGAGCCTGAAACAGGACTCGATTCCAGGACCCTGGGGTCATGATGCAAGCCGAAGGCAGATGCTTAACTGACTGAGCCATCCAGGTGTCCCTCTTCAGTTTTTCTGATACTGTGTTATAATCCTCTGAACCAACTGTGCCACCACGTGCCCCTCCAGAGAACCATTAGTGGGACCGCCATCTGTCTCCATTCACCTAGGACTGGCATGGTTTACACATACCATCCTGATGTAATTTTTAACATCCCCCCTTTCACTCTCAAAAGTTACTCATTTAGGATGATAAATTATGTGGTCACTGTATCTTTAAGTATGAGGGCATCATTTGGTACATAAAATTGAGGTAATTCAACCAATTATTTCTTTGATTTGGTTTAAGGAAGTAATTAGCCTTGCCTCATGGCATTGTGTTTTTAATGTGCAAAAAGAGGGTAATAGCCATGTTTCGAAAGGCCCAGGATATTATGGTTATAAAATATTCTTTTTGTGTCATTATATTTTTGATTCTGAGACCTTACTAATTCTAGTGGGACAGAATAATTATTCACTTTGAAATTAGGTTGAAAGTAAAGTTCCTGAATTACTGTTCCTCCCCTTTGAGTGTGACGGCTAATCATTTGAATTTTGGATTTTTAAATTTTACTTCTTTGCTTTCTCTCAGTGGTTTAGATTATTGGTTTCTGGGGATGAGTTGTGAGAGAAAAGGAGGATGTACTATTTTGGAATTTCTTGTATTTTCTACCACCCCAAATCAGTAAAATTTATAAGACGTTGCACTGAGCGGTAGTTTGGCACATTGGTTTCTTTTCAGAGTTTTTAGTCACTTTGATTCAAACTAAAGGAACTTTCAGTAAGGTGACTGGAATGTTCCTGGGGAGACTTGAAGAAGCATGTTCAGATCTTAATGTTCATGATGATGAACATAAACATTATGGTTTTCTGAGCAAACTGAAGATCTGCGGCTTAGGCTTAGCTTTCACGTGCGTTCATAGAATTTGGAAATTTAATTCTGGCCCAGTGAGGTTTCTGAGGTGGCCTCCAATGATCATCATCATAAACAGCCTTAAATGTATGTATTTAGCATTTCTAGAACCCTTCTTATCTTGTGACGTTCAGAAGGCATAGGGGCACACCTCATACTGGAGCAGCAGCGGGAGAGACCAGACCCCACAGGACACGAGGGGCTCCATTTCTTCTGTTTCTCCTAGAGCCGCCTGGACGGGATCTCACCCTTGGACCTCCACTAGGCTGTCCTTCTTTCTTCATGTAGACATTTGCCTGCAGGGGGACAGTGGCCCATCTCAGTCTATCTTCCAGGTTTTTGCTGCTCTTTCCACTGCATCCAGAGCCTTCTTGCGTCAACCACTGTCCCGGGTGCTTTTGTCCCCTGTCTCGAACATTCGGCTGTGCACACCTGTGCACACCTGGCATCATTTCTTTTCCGGCCCGGCAGGCCTCTACATGCCCTGGACATACATTTGTCAACGTAACACATTTAAGTTACGCATCAGCTTCACCTTGAAGTCTGTTTTTCCTTCCGGATTCTCCTTGTGCTGATGGTACCTGCATGTCCCCAGTCTCCGTGTATGACCCAGGGTGTCTTCTGTGACTCCTCCTTCTCTCACCCTGCCACGGACCAGAGAGCCACAGCTACCGGTGCTGGCTTCTCAGGATTGTTCCAGTCCTTCCTTCCTGCTCCTTTTCACCTCACAAATCTAGGCTTGTACCTCCTGCCTGGACTTCTGTAGTAATCTGCTTTGGTCGCATTTCTCTGCCAAGCTTCTCATCTGTGAACTCTGAGGCATGCCATGCCTCTGTCTTCTTAACGGCTTCCGGTGATGGAGTTCGTGCCTCCTCAGAAATTTTCAACAGCTCCTCCTAAGCTTTTGAATCAAATCCAAACTCTGTAGCATGTGTTAAGTGGAAATAAGAACAAAACAAGTACAACAAAGCCCAAATATAAATGTATACTTTGAAGGTGAGGGAATGCTTTTAGCTGCAAGCTTTTCTCAGGGGTCTGGTGCTTTGGCTAGTTAGATGCTTAGCAACTCATTAAAGTTTCATTACCTCAGATGAAAACGTTCTAGGATTGATTGTGGTGATGCTTGCACACGTCTGCGAATATACTAAAAACCACTGAATTGTATACTCTGGTTGAATGAATTACGGGATATGGGAGTTATGTCCCAATAAAGCTGTTATTTAAAAAGTTCGTTACCCATAGTTTGTACAATTCCTGTGACACCTGTTGCAGTATAGTACGAACAATAAGGGGTGACCTAATGACCTTAGGGAGACTATTTATTAAGAAGATTACATGATCAATCAACAAGACAGTAAACAACATGTGTTGGAGAGGATGTGGAGAAAGGGGAACCCTCTTACACTGTTGGTGGGAATGCAAGTTGGTGCAGCCACTTTGGAAAACAGTGTGGAGATTCCTTAAGAAATTAAAAATAGAGCTACCGTATGACCCTGCAATTGCACTACTGGGTATTTACCCCAAAGATACAGATGTAGTGAAAAGAAGGGCCATCTGTACCCCAATGTTCATAGCAGCAGTGGCCACAGTCACCAAACTGTGGAAAGAACCAAGATGCCCTTCAGCAGACGAATGGATAAAGAAGATATGGTCCATATATGGAATATTACTCAGCCATCAGAAAGGATGAATACCCAACTTTTGTATCAACATGGATGGGACTGGAAGAGATTATGCTAAGTGAAATAAGTCAAGCAGAGAGAGTCAATTATCATATGGTTTCGTTTACTTGTGGAGCATATGGAATAACACGGAGGACATTGGGAGATGGAGAGAAGTGAGTTGGGGGAAATCGGAGGGGGAGACGAACCATGAGAGACTGAGGACTCTGAGAGATAAACTGAGGGTTTTGCAGGGGAGGGAGGTGGGGAGTTGCGTGAGCTTGGTGGTAGGTATTAAGGAGGGCACGTATTGTATAGAGCGCTGGGTGTGGTGCATAAAAAATGAATCTTGGAACAATGAAAAATAAATAAAAAGATTGTATTATCAGGAGACATTTGCTCACTTATATTCCTAAACCTGTGTGTGTGGTATATCTAGAACATTGTGCAATAGTCATTCTGTTCAATATGTACCGTGTTAACAGTCTTTTTTTTTTTTTAAAGATTTTATTTATTTATTTGACAGAGATCACAAGTAGGTAGAGAAGCAGGCAGAGAGAGAGAGGAAGGGAAGCAGGCTCCCCGCTGAGCAGAGAGCCCGATGCGGGGCTCGATCCCAGGACCCTGGGATCATGACCTGAGCCGAAGGCAGAGGCTTAACCCACTGAGCCACCCAGGCGCCCCAGTCTTTAAAAAAAAAAAAAAAAAAAAAGTCAAGTCATTGATGAGTATACTTAGGAAAGCCATACATAGAGAACACGATAAGCAAGTCGTTACTCTAGTGTCACCATTAGGCTAAGGCATTTGGATTTTAGTATATGTGCTGCCGAAGCGAGCACTAAGGCATTTGGATTTTAAAGTCCTCTCCAACTCTGTGTGTGTGTTGGGGGGGGCGGTGGGAAGGAGTGTTTGTTTGCAAAATGAAAATGTCATTCCACTTAGCAGGACCTACAGATTCGGCATTTCCTTTCTAAAGAAAAAAAATATTTTGTTTTACTATTTTGCATTCAGTTGATCTACTTTCTGCCAACTTATTTATTAGTTCAAGTAAGCAAGCACTGCCTAGGTGATGTAAGTTTTCATTAAATGCACTAGTGACCTTTTTTCCCTTTTTTGTGATGAAGTATTTCAGAGAAAAGGTTGCATGTGAAAGGGCTGGTTTCTGGTTGTTTTGCTTTTACTCAAATTACTGTTACTGCCTAGCCTCAAATGTTGTTATTATCGCATTATTAGGTCAGTTTGTGAGAAATCACATCTGAATGTATACTGACATAATTGGGCAGCATTTGTTGGGTCCTGTGGCCTAAAACCGAGGCTCATTCTGAGAGCCGAGCATTATCTCAGATTCTGGGTCTCTTCCTCTTTAAATGTGGTTTCTGCTTTTTGGAACAGTTCCATGGATTGTGAGCTAAGAGCAGAGGCTCATTTTAAATTATAAAAGGGTAATTAGTTTCCCTTCCTTTTTTAAAAAATCAGTCAAATGGCAGTAAGTCATCATATGTGTAAGCCTTACTGAACATTAATAAAGTGCACCAATGTGCTTTTTCCTAATTTTGCTTCCTCAAGAAGCAGATCCGGTTTTAAGACTGTCCTTTCTCGTTTCCTGCCCAGTGCCTATACGTCTGTAGGTGCGACCCTTCTGAGAAAGGAGTGTATGCTCTATTCTCTTTTCAGGCGAAGGCCTATTTCCAAGTGCAACTTACTTGAGAATAAGGAAACAGGCACTTCTTGTTTATTTGAACTGAAGTCGACCGGTGTTATTTCTGAAAAAACAAGCAGGGGTAAAAGCGGAAAGGGGAGCCCTGCTCTATCACCGTTCTCTTCCATGTCTGTTATAATTCCTGGCCCGAACACGGGGGAAACATATGGCCATTAGGCAAAATAAATTATGGGACACAATTTAAATTAATGAAACAAACCGCAGGGCGACTCTTCAATGATGATTTCTGGGGAAATTGTCTTGCCATCTCTCTCCGGCTTTGGACAGCTCACCCGAATGCCCGATGCTGGGTTGCCTGGGCATGGTTCAGATCTAAAAGAGCAGGGGCACTTCGTGTCTGTATCTTCAGAGTTCCCTGAGCGTTGACTAGAAAGGGGCCACTTCCTCCCTCCAGTGGTTCATATTTCAACTTTTTTAAAAAGGCTGAATCTTAAGAATTATTTTTGTATGTGTGTTTCTAGGGGAAGTGAGAACTGAAGCCATTTCTTCCTGCATCTCTCGATGGGATAGTCGGGGTGGCCTCCCATAGTAGCCCTTTGGAAATGATGGCTTTCACGAGCCTTTGTGGGGTGGTGTTCACGCTCATGATGACACCCCCAACGGGTACTGTTGTTTTCGATTCATATCCACATTTCACCCAAGGAGAGAATTTTTAAAAAATGTGAACAGTGTCTAGGTTTGACTTCCTTGTGTGTGTGTGAACTGTGTTCTTTCTCTTCCTTTTTTAAAAAAAGGAAACATTTCTCTCAGTTGAGTTTTTGTGTTAATTAAATCTCAGATGCCACCACAAATGGCGGACTCCTCCAAGTCCCCACCAGCCCGATAATGGGCCCACGTGAGCAGAGTCACTAACTCTTGCTGTCCATAAAACGTTCTCTCTCGAAGATCCTTTCATGTGTTCATGCTTACGAGGCAGACTTGGAACAGACAGTCCTTCTTAGTATTCCTGGTGTCATCCTTGGAAATGTTGGGGTGATATTCACCCAGAAGCATGCGGCGTTCTGCGTTCTGTTGAACAGCCGTGCGTTCCATGAGGCAGCCAGACCACTGCTGCCCTTAATTGGAGCACTGCTCGCTCCCTCCTGCACCTTAATTCCCCTACCTCAAAAGATAATTATTTTTAGAGGCTCCAAGTGAAGAGCCACATGAGCAAAAGAAAAAAAAAGTCTTGACATATTAACCTTGAAAGAAGACTAATACAGTTTGTAGTCAACTCATTTGAATTAATACCAGAATACATCGTCAATAGGTTTTTTCCCCCCTGCCCTGTGGGAAATCAAATGAATGATTTTTAATGCTGTGCAACAGAGAGTAAAAATAATCATAAAATCGGAAAGCTGGAGAGAACCTTTGAGGTCATCCAGGCCAGTTCCCTTGTCATCAGCTCTCAGGGGCCAAGTGACCGTGTATTGATCCCTGTCCCCAGCGTCCCTCGATGCAGCTGGCTCTGGAGGGACCCCGACTCCCGCAGATGCTCTTCGCAGGCTCCCCACCTGCTGTGGATTGTCTCCCGATGATATGACGTGAGGTGGAAAATGTCACTTCAGATCTGTCCTGGGCCTTTCCCCCACAACAGATTTAATTCATTGCCGTCCCCGACGGAGGCCACATGAGCCTTCCTGTCCTGCAGCCTTCAGAGAGATTCCCAGGTGTACCTGGTCATTTTCCACCCACCACGTTTTCAAAGTATGCGTGGAACCCAAAAACCTGGACCACCTACCTGCCCGTTTGTTCTTATCTGAAATAACTTAAAAATCTGTGGGTGGCTATTTATCCTAAGGGTCCCTACCTCTTCAAACATTTTTATTACAACTTGGTGCTTTTATGATATCTTCATGTATTCCAAGTAGTGACAGTGAAGTCCCAGTTTTCTCTAAAGTGTCCGCATAGCAGTGTTGCCACCTTATGAATCTATTGTGTGTGTGTGTGTGTGTGTGTGTGTGTGTGTAAAACTTAGAGGCTTGAAAATTTCCTATCTTTTTACATAAGGAACTTCGTCTCATAGGAAATGAGATGATAACCCTGGTTTTGCAGTCGGCTCTGACTCATCCATTAGCATGAGGACCTCAGTCATGGCTGTGTCCTTGCCTTTGCCGGAGGCCTAGAGGATGTAGGACACAAATCGCATCTTTCCCGTGGGTATCCTCCACGTGAATTCAGTGGACCTTTTTTTTTTTTTTTTTTTTTGTGCGTAGGTGCACACACAGTGATTCCGTTGGAACGAATAAACACTTCAAACTGAATGTGCCTCTCGGTACCCAAACCTTTTCCTCTTCAGGCATCTCAGAGAATCTAGAACTTCTGTCCATCTACGTCACCCAAGCCCCAATGCCGGGAGTCATCTCTCTTTCCTCTCCTCCCCTTCCTACCCACTTCTCATCCATCTCCTCCCAGGCTAGACCCGGAATCATTCCTCTTCTCTCCATCACATCACCCACCGTTATCTTTTGCTTGGATTACTGAAACACCCTCCCAGCTTACCCTTACAGTCCACTCTTCACTTAGCAGTACTCAAACCGTATCACTTTCCTAGTTGAAATTCTCCAAAGCTGTCCAGTGTGCCTAAAATAAAATCCAGACATGTTTCCTGAAATGCAGTACCCACTGTGATTAGCCTCTGCCTCTGTAGCCAGCAGAGCCGGCCTCTCTGTTACCTTCTGCCTCTCCCTCACGGCTCCAGTCACCATGCCTGGGCCTCACTGGCCCCTCTGGTCGTCCCCCCAACATGCCAGCCATGCCTGTTCCCACCTTGACCTCTGTGTCAGCTGGTTCACTGCTTGGAATGCTCTCTCTCCCTAATTTTCTTGTGGCTGGATCCTAGATATTCAGATATCAGCTTAAGTGCACCTTCTTAGAAAGTCTTTTCTCAGCTTCCCAAATTAAAGTAGCTGCTAGGTCATTCTGTATGTCACCTGCGTGTCACCTGCCACTCACACTTGCATGGTGCCTGTGTGAGAGCAGGGACTCTGTCCTGTATTGTCGATTACTAGGCTAATAGCTGGCATGAAATATACACATAATAAAATTATGAACAATCCGTGCATACAGTGTTATTTTTTTTAAGATTTTATTTATTTGTGAGATAGAGTGAGCAAGAGAGATACAGCACATGAGCAGAGGGAGAGGGAGAAGCAGGCTCTCTTGCTGACCAGGGAGCCTGATGCGGGGCTCGATCCCAGGACCCCGGGATCATGACCTGAGCTGAAGGCAGACACTTAACCGACTGAGCCACCCAGGCGCCCTTACGCTATGGCTTCAAATACTGAGATACAGGGGATGATTATCTCAGTTATTTTGAGGAATAGAAAATTAGAATCACATCTGAGCCTGGGGTAAGGTGAGTGAGGTAGTTGCTTTGGCTATAGAATTTAAGGAAGCATGTCAGGTGCCAGTGTGGCACAGGACAGCACTGTCACTGATCCTGTCTTTATTTAAAAAAATATATATTTTTTGTTTCTTTTGTTTGATTATATTGCCCATCATGGGCTTTTGGCATTCATCTTGATTTTGAAAAAACACTGCATTGAGATATTCTTTCTCTTAATTACTCAGTTTTTGCCTCTCCCCATCTAGCCCCGGATCAGACTGTTCTCTCATTTTCACATTGGATTTTGCATTATAAATGAAATCTAGTATTTGTTGAGTACCTACGATGTCCCAGTCACTGTTCGATCAACTCACTGAAAATTCACAGCAGAGCTGTAAAGTAGGTAGTGGTACTGAGATGAGGAAAATGTTGGAGAGGCCGGGTGACTTACCCGGGTCACGGAGCCATGGGGGGCGGGGGTGGTGGCACAGGATAGACAGCCTATGCAGAACGTACCGTGTGGGTAGAAGTAGACTAGTAAAATAGAAGAAGAGTAAGACCTTGAACATCCTGGCAGTTACTCCACTGTTCTTGAGAGGCCTTTAAAGGAATGCAGTCAACCAGAATCTAAGGCTTAGGGAGGGACGGTTGATGGGCTACTCGGGTGGGGAAGGGGAGGAAGGGGGAACTCAAAGAATGTGTCAGATGCTTGAGGAGAGTCGCTGGGCTCTGTGTGTCTTCTTGATTGTCATTGGGAGTACGTGAGGGGACATGAGAAAACTCCCCTGTTTGGATCAAATATTTGATTATATCGAGAAATACTCCTATGACAATGTAACTTTTAAAGCCTAGAATGGTTTTAGGGGAAGGTTTTTGATTTATTTAAAAAAAAAAGTTTCTGCACATCAGAATGAAGTATAGATGGATGAGTTAAGTGTAAAACATCAAGCCAAAAAAGCCAAAATAAATGTGTATGTTTGGAACCGTTAAAAACATAAACCTAAATCACAGAGGACATCAGATGAATTAATTAAGTACGGATTTTTAAGTTGATATATCAGATTTTGTCATCAAATGGAAAGAAAAGGACAGGTTGAGGAACTATTTGTAACCAAAGTTTAATTTTCTTTCCTTTTTTTAAAAGATTGACTGATTGATTGATTTGACACACACACACACACACACACACACACACAGCACAAGCAGGCAGAATAGCAGGGAGAGGGAGAGGGAGAAGCAGGCTCCCTGCTGAGCAGGGAGTCTGATGTGGGGCTCGATCCAGGACCCCAGGATCATGACCTGAGCTGAAGGCAGATGCTTAATGACCAAACCACCCAGGTGCCCCTTAATTTTCTATTAAAAACTAAATTGTTCTGGGGTGCCTGGGAAGCTCAGTGCTTCCCACCCCCACCCCCCGCCTGCTTGTGATCTCTGTCAAATAAATAAATAAAACCTTTAAAAAAAAAAAACGAAACTAAATTGTTCTAAGAAATCCACCCCCCCCCCCCATAACAGGTCCTCAAAAGAAAATGCAAGTTCATAGAAGGGATACAAATGACAAAGTATGAAATAAGTTCTCATAAGTAAAGATGTAAATTAAGATAAAGATTTAATTTTGTTTCTCAGATTGTAACTATTGAAGGAGCGTGGTGTTGGTAAATGGAAAGTGGGGTAGAGAAGGGTCTGTGGGCATACCAACTGGTAAAACTGTTGAGGGGCCAAATAACTATGAGGCAGCTCTTCCCCCCAACTGTGTTTCTATCATATTCTCCTAAGGAAGTAGAGATTGAGGCGAGGGGTTTTCTTCAGGGATGTTTATCACAACATTATTTATAAAAGTGAAAAATTGGAAATACTCAAAATGTGTTAGGACAAGGGAATTGTTAAATTATCACACATCCTCATGATGGCCCTTCAGACGGTCATTAATCGCTCTTTCTGAAGCATAATTAGCATCTTGGAATGATTACCACAATATTTTATGTGAAAAACAACAATACAGTATTATTCCAGGTTTATTTTAGAACAAGGACAGAGAGTTCGTTTGCCTAGAAAAGGAGACAGGAAAGAAAGATACCAAAATGTTAAAATTTCAACAATTTTGGAAACTCTTCCGGTTTTCTGAATTTTCTTTAGCAAATACTTACAGCTTTTATAAATTTGGAAAAAATGTTTTCTGAAAAGAAAGTTCATGAGGATATAAGGTTGGGAGCCCCCAGACAGACGGGATCTCTGTGGGTTCTAGTTCATTTCCTTCTATTTTGTTGTCAACTAGCAGAATCCTTGAGCGAGTCCCTTCCCCTTCTTTGCAAACCAAGTGAGCTCAGAGCTTCTCAGACTTTTCCTCTGATCACACTCAGAGGCAGAAGAGCGTGAACGTGCCCTCCTAAAGTGCACTCCTGAAGGAGAAAAGATGGGAGAAGTAATCTCAGAGTAATCTCCTGGGGGTGCCTGGCTGGCTTAATTGGTGGAGCACGTGACTCTTGAACTTGGGGTCGCGAGTTCAAGCCCCATGTTGGGTGCAGAGTGTGCTTTAAAAAAAAAAGAAAAGTAAAAGCAAACAGGCAAAAGGTAACCTCCTGAACAAATTTTAGTATGAAAATTCATGTAAACTTCCCCGTCGTCTCCGAACTATACTGTTACTAGTTTATGAAATTAA
The DNA here is from genome assembly GCF_963455335.1 of Martes martes. NCBI lineage: Eukaryota > Metazoa > Chordata > Mammalia > Carnivora > Mustelidae > Martes > Martes martes. Next base: position 18,304,419 of record NC_137900.1, on the reverse strand, counting down.
AAAAAATATTGAGATATAATTTATATACCATGATATCCAACGTTTAAAACTATACATTCTAATGGTTTTCACTACATTCAGAGGCTTGTGCCACCAATGGATGCTAGCTTTTAATACATGGATGTTTACCATGGATGCTCTGTGGCAAAACTGACTCTCCAGGAAATTATACCGTTTGAGTAACCTCAACCGCATGACAGGTCCCTTTCCCGGGAGGTTTGTACCACATTGAGAAGCCCAGGACTAGATGAAATTCTAGGTATTTTCAGCAAATTGCATTTTCAGTGTATTTTGCTCATCTTTCCTTTAAAACCAACTTACCTGGATGAGTTATTATAATAGTCCTGGCTACCACAAATTTACCCATCTTTTCCATTTCCATTCACAGTGGGTGATGATAACTGAATTCATTTCATTTCTGTGCTGTATTTTTTAAACTGTCCTAGTACCTTCTGCCAGACCCTGTCGGGGATAAAGAGTGAAGTCATTCACTCTTGGCCTCAAAGGACAGTCTTTTAAAGGAGAGGAAGTCACGGTGACTCTTAGATCAGAGCTAGTCGTTTCAAGTGCAGGGTCCCAATTTAAGTGGAGGAAAATATGCAGAGGGCAGAATGCACGTATCTTAGAGTAGACAGCTCGAGATGTGGACGGCACATGGATTGAGTTTGGTTTCAGGGTATTTCAATCACTTTAATCTCAGTGCTATTAATTCTTTGCAGGTGTGGCTTGTTGATGTGCTTGTGGGTAGAAAATTCCTCCCTGAAATTTCTGGTTCTGCTTTATCCAAGATTAGGTGGAAGTAGTCCAAGTTCAGCTTTGATGGTGCTGAGATTCCCTGTCTTAGACTCTTGGCCTAAACCAGCAGGCCTTATTAAGTACAGTTCCTTGAGTTATAATTGAGCTCCATGAGGCTTGGGTCTGTTCTTAGCCTTTCTTTTTCTGGTTGCTGGCCAATCAAGAGGGCAGGACAGGGGCATTTGGCCCGAGCCTTCACATTAATTAAAGGCTTCAGATGTAGATTTCTGATGGTTTGACAATATCTCCAAATACAGTCATGAAAGGCACTGGCAGGACGAAACGAATATATTCATTGTATAACTTTAAATACCACAGTTTTTATAACTCAGTTTTGGCATTTCTTCTTTTTCCCGGGAGCCTAAAAAAAAAAAAAGTGGCAGCGCTGTGGGTCTCCCTCAGCTTGTAAGAGGCCCCAAGAAGGCATATTTTCTGCCTTTTTTTCCGGTGAAGGAAATGAAGCAGGAGGATCCTTCAAGTTCCCGATAGTGTAGTGTCCATTGACTGTTTTCCAGGGCTAGTGTGTGGCCGTCGGGGACACTCGTGCCTTTCAGAGCAGCGACGGCAGTCACCGACACTTTGAGGGCACCGAGCAAGTCTTGTATGTACGTGGATTGTGCTCCGGAGCTCTGTTGATAAAAGTGTAATCCAAGAAGCCAACTTGAGTGTGAGGGAAGGCACCAGTGAATCCATAATCCATTGCCATTAAGAAGTGAATGAAATACTGGATTTAAGACTCCGCCGGTTTAGGAGGGAGGGAGATATGGGATGATAAGCACTGTCCTGCCTTTAGAGGTGAATTGGACAGAACTGTTTATGGCTTTCATTGTGCAAATGGGCAGGATAATCAGTGTCGTCCTGTAGATGCTTTGGGTGAGTAGGATGCGAGAGTAGATGTGGATTTGTGGCAGAAGCCGTGTGTGGAAATCCTCTTGTGTTGAAAAGATCTTGTAAAAGCCTAAAATGGAAGCATCAGATGGTCATGTGTGTGACTGTGTATATGGCTCATACGTTCTATCCTAACTTACGAAGTGATGCCCTCCGCAATGGGATATGAAATTTTTATTTGATTTTGTTCTGATGGAAAGGAATGTGAAGCGACGCAGGGATTGCTCTCTGTGCTTTATCCTGATCTGGTGGGTAGAGAAGAAAAACACCCAAGTATCCCTCAAAGCCAGATATGCACACTGGGTTATAGTCCCCCCCCCCCTTAAAAAGATTTTATTTCTAAGTAATCTCTACACCCAATTTGGGGCTTGAACTCACAACCCAAGAACAGCAGTTGCACGCTCTACCGACTGGGCCAGTGAGACACCCCATGTGTACCCTCTTTAATAGCATGATTATTGCAGAGTCTCGTTTCTGGGTGTTTTGATGAGCTAGGCCAAGAAAAGGCAGAATAGCTACTGAAAGGTAGAACAACTTTTCTGGGGAAAATTTTTACCCATATTATAGAGACCATTAAAAGAAAAAATACAGTGTTGTGGGGGTGCATACCCTTGTGTGTGTTGATGTGCTTGTTGAAGTTGTTAAGTGACTTGATTGGAGATATGTTCAAATTAGCAAAAATGAGCACCTCCCCCACTTTCATGGAAGGGCTCGCTGCTAGATCTAGGTCAGGAAAGGAGGGAAAAATGAAACAAGATAAACCAGAGAGGGAGACAAACCATAAGAGACTCTTAATCTCAGGAAACAAACTGAGGGTTGCTCGAGTGGGGGGTGTGTGGGAGCAATGGGGTGGCTGGGTGTTGGACGTTGGGGAGGGTATGGGCTATGGTGAGTGCTGGGAATTGCGTAAGACTGATGATGCACAGACCTGTACCCCTGAAGCAAATAGTACATTGTATGTTAATTTAAAAAAATAAAATAAATGGGATGTAATTTTTTAAAAAAGAGTTATTTATGCCCTGTGCTATGAAAAGAGGTTAGCCAACTGGATTTGCAGAGAATCTACTAGCAGAAAAGTCTGCTTTCTCGCATTCAGATATATAGAATTGTGAAGTCTTTCAGACTCTTCATGTGGCCTTAGGAAACCACCATTTTACAGAATTCGAGAACAGCTTTTTTTTTTTAATTTGTACCAAAATTTTTTTTTCATATTCATTGTGAGTAGATTGTTAAAATGTCCGTTTCAAATCCTGAGAATGTTGTATAGCTCTATAAAAATAGGAGAACAATGTGATATTTGGCTTGTACATCTATTAAGAATAGTTCATTTGTCTCCATGATAGAACTCTTTCAGTGGAACAAAGAAGCTGAATTTTTTGCTCAGTAGAGGTTTTCAGTCCATATACTTCTTGTTGGGGGGCTAAATCCATCGTTAGTACAGAATCATACATCAGTTGACTACTTTTATCTTCTACCTACAGTATTTGACTGACACAGACATTCTCTTTTTTTTTTTTTTAAGATTTTATTTGTTTATTTGACAGAGATCACAAGTAGACAGAGAGGCAGGCAGAGAGAGAGGAGGAAGCAGGCTCCCCGCTGAGCAGAGAGCCCGATGCGGGGCTCGATCCCAGGACCCTCAGATCATGGCCCGAGCTGAAGGCAGAGGCTTTAACCCACTGAGCCACCCAGGCGCCCCCAGACATTCTCTTCTATGGAGCTCTGCCTTCGCTCTGACTTGGCTGTATTTATATAGTAACATCACAGGGTGAACCTTAAGTTCATGGGTGAAACTTATCTGGGAGGGATGGCCAGTCAATTGGAAGATGGCACAGAGTTTCAAAATGGGTCTCCACTAATCGAAGCAGTATTCAGAAACTCAGAATTAGATTAAATGGATAAAAGTTGGGTGCAGTCAAAGCCATCATAAGATATTTTTAGCCAGTGGGCAGTAGAAGCTAATTCCCCTGGATTTAGGGCAGTCGTGACAAAGAAAATAGTGACAAACCCAAACTGGGTAGCCGAGGGCTGGGCCGAACCCTTGCCTTGCCCATTACTGGCCGTGGCATCTTTGCCTGAGGACTCGCCCTCCAAGGCCTCTTCTTCTATGTGAAATGAGGATAAAGACCTCTATCTCACAGGTTCTTGAAAGGATGAAATGACAGTATATTTCCAAGTTCTTGGCAAAGCGTAAAGGGTTGCACACAGATTTCTTTTGATTTCCGTGATAAGAGAGGACATTCAGGAGGTGGAGACCATAGTTTCTCCTGTTGGTGTTAGAGACTGGTCTTGGGGTGTGTGTGGGTGGGTGTGTGTGTGCACGTTCTGGGGATGGGTGGCTAGTACTGTATTTATTCAGACTTTGGGGGAGAATCAGGCTCTGTCATTTCTTCATCTCAGTTGGCCTCTGGGAGAGTGTCAGGACAGTGAGCTGGTGACCAGCAAGCTCTTAAGGGACTAGCAAGCACTTCATGAATAAGGTTTATACAGAAAGGGCCTCTGTCATGTTATTGAGCGTCCCCTGCTTCTCTTGTGGCATTTGTACTGGTCAGAGTCCCAGTGGGAAACCTGTGGCACACTCCAGCTGGGTGGCTGAGGGGAGTTCTAGAAGGGGATGAGGTCACTAGTGGCTGGCCCTAGCCCGACAAGGGGAGAGAGTGGTCACAGGAACCCAGAGAGGGTAGCTGTATGGGGTGGGGGGCACCCAGTGGGAACTGTGGCCTCTACAGGGGATACAGTATCTCTCTAGGGAGTGAGCCGTGGGGAGAATGACTCTTCCTCATTTTCCAGCTCTCTGGTCTCCTTCTCATGTCTTCTGTGTGCTAAACCCAAGACAAAGATGAGGACAAGGGAGCTGTTGATGTCAACACCTTCGGGACCAGCCTCCTGGGGCACTGAGCAAGGCAAGAGAATGGAGAGGGAGCATCCCTCGATGTGTCTGGGGCAATAGGGACAAATCTTACTTTGGAGATGATGTTTGGATTCTTTTTTCTTTCCCCTTTCCTCGCTCCCCTTCATTCATTGGTCATTCGTTCATCATTAGCGTGATGCCCAGGTGACTAGATCCAAAGAGATACCAAGCGTTGACTGCTGTTGCCTGGCAGGACTGCAGTGATACATAAGCCATAAAAACATAATTTTTATGTTTTAGATTTTATACTCACCCAAATGAGGACATAAAAGCTGTTCTGCCAGCCAGGAGGAAGAGGCTGTAACGCCTGCTTCTCTTTCCTTTGCTTCTTCTGCCATTAACTTCACATACGAAGATGTCTTCTGGTTTTTGTTGTGGAAAAACCTAGCAGGGATTCTGATTTGATGATTGTGTCTATGGTGGGACCCTCTGAGCAGACCATTTTCCCTGGGATAGGGATAATAAAGAAGCAATCTGGATTTCTTTTTTCCCTGCATACTTTGAAATGCTTGGGAGAGTAAAGAGACCTGTTGTTTTCTATAAATTCTGGATCGACAATGAGAATCAGTTTCATAACTTTATTTCTATCAGAGGTGCTACTTTTTAGATACGTTGGTTTTTTTTTTTTTCTTTTTTTTCCTCCTCTATTCATGGTTGGGATTATCAAATAGTTTTTTTAAACTCTTGGGATGCAGCTCGTTAAAATGGGTTGATGGCATTCACATGGCGCTGTTAACTTTATAGTTCAAGGACTCCAGATCACTTATTAAAAGTCATATGAAAATGATAATGGAGCTGCTGACCCAGGACTGCGGAGCTAGAAAGCCTCTTCCTCTGTCACTGGGCAAGGCTTCTGTGTTTACCCGGACATCTGTAGTCATTTAAGCTTGCTTCTGTGAAAACCGTAATACTTAGTTGAATCTTTTGTGATTTGTTTATAAAGATGAAAATGAAATCTAATCCCCAGAAAAACAAAATGAAGTTAGGACAGATGCTGTATTCCTAGCCTTCAGTTTGAAACACCTTGTAGGTTGGAAGTGGCAATAAGGATACGCTGGCCTCCTGTGTATTTTATGCTTCCCTGTTTAATATCCAAATAGGTGCTGTCAGTGTTTTTCTACACTGTTAGGGTTATGGGTAACCATTTTCTACACCGTTAGGTTTATTGATAACAGAGATAGTTATTGTTTTGGAAATCTCAAGGAAGCCTGAAAGTGAGCAAAAAATGTTCAGAAATGAAGTGACATACAGAAGAAACCACCTCCATTTGGAAAAATGAAGTTTTTACCTTAGTAGTTTTAGATCCGTTGTGGAAGAAATAGGTTGTCACTCAGTGATAGGATCCCGTCTTTGTCTTTTCTTACTCCATGGCCATTGGTAGCTTTGTCAGGGATCCACCTCAGGCTTATGGTAACAGAAGAAGGGGTGTTGAAAAGGGAAAAAATAAGAGTGTGGAAGAGAAAAATCTAGTCACAATAAATTTGTATATCATGCTATTAGTCAAGAATGGGCAGAAGGAAGGAGAGTCACTGTGACTTCTCTGAATTAGGCGATTCCTTGAAATAACTCAGCCACATACAGTGGATACTGCTGTCCCCCAAATTCCTGCTTCTTATCTGGGTGTTCTGCTCTCCGTGCGTACATAACATCTTGAAGTGAAAGAAAATGTCGAGAAATTTCAAGGCATTTTTGTCCTACGGCTCTGCACAGCCTTTGTGTAAGTGCATTGTTGTTTCCAGATCCAAATCCTGCCTCCCAGCCCAGCCTCCTGGAAGGCTTTCAGATATTCTGTGGGGAGGAGAGCTTTATCAAGTGTGTGTGCACTTCAAAAGATGCGGATTTCATTGTTTCTTCTAAGATACATGGTTACAAATCACTATCCAAATTCCGTGCTGAGTGGCTTCCAAAGAGGCAACAGGTTGTGTGTCCGTGTGTGTGTACGCGCGCACGCACACGTGCTTAAGCTCCATTCGCCTCCCAAATGCATTCTCGTCCTCCAGTGTGGCTGCGTGTTCTCTGCAGGTGGCATTTCCCCCGCCAGGGAGGGTGCCGTCCTGTGATGCTCCTCCAGCCATCCGTGTGAGGGTGCGACGTCCGTTCCGCCGTGTCTAGCTTAGCTGTCCGGGCGACTGTGAGAAGGTGTCACGGTCTGATGACCTCTTTTGCTGTGGTCCATCTTGCAGGGACGGGAGAGAGCGGCAAGAGTACGTTTATCAAGCAGATGAGAATCATCCACGGGTCGGGCTACTCTGATGAAGACAAAAGGGGCTTCACCAAGCTGGTGTATCAGAACATCTTCACGGCCATGCAGGCTATGATCAGAGCCATGGACACGCTCAAGATCCCCTACAAGTACGAGCATAATAAGGTAGGCCTGGCTCCTCCTGGGAACCGCGGGCAAAGCCATGCACGGTGCGGATGCTGTCTTCACATGGCTGGGTGGGACAGTGGGTTTTCGAAGCATACATTTTTCGTCTCATCCTAAGTGGGACATTTAATGGTTCAGTATGTTCTTTATCGTTTTTTTTTTTTCCCTTAAATCTTTAAAGTGCCATCTCTGCACAATTAGAGTTGTGTTCGTAGTGATATCGGTGGAAGGCTCATTTGGATATTCGACGATAAATATATGGAGGTTTAGAATTCTGGGGGGTGCCCCATTATGTTCAGAAGACCGGTTGTAAGCTCAGGACACATTGACCGAGGTGAGGGAATTCAAAGAAGAGGCAGTGGCCTTGCTTCCCTCCCATTCTTTGTGCTTCCTTGAAGGAAAAAAAAAAAAAAAGAACAAAAACAGCTTAAGAGCATTCTGTCCGTTTTAATTTTGGATTTCGTGACTTCCTGTCAGTAGTACCACAGGCTTAATTTTATTTCAGAATAGGTCCATCTGTCACTTCCAATAACCTTTCAAACATGTTTCCCTGTAGTTGGGTGACAGTCATGCAAACTTCTAAAATCACTTGAGAAGGAAGGAGAAGTGAGGAGAAGAAAAAAATCGGAATCTTCTCAGGGCATGTAGGTGTTGACCTTCTAGTAATCGGGTAGACCTCACCTTTTGTTGACAGAACACTGCATTTGCACCTACACTGGTTTGAGAGCCTCCCTTCAAGTCTTCCAGTCAGTGCTCTTGATAATTTATTCTTAAAAATGTTTCCATATACCAGGTCAGTATGTGACAGCAAGAAGCTGGCATGCTCACTGTGACTCATAATCTGAGAGTTAACTCAAAGTGAATCATGGGTAAAATAAAGGAATGCTGTGTATCTCCCCTTCTCGTACCGTCTAGAAGCTTCTAAATGTACAGATCATCTTGAAATCAGGCATTTATTTTTCTTGGATGTTTCCTTGAAATCGCCTGGCTCTTTCTTATCTCACTGATACTCTGGCATTAGTTTTCCAATGGTGATGGGACAGTGTCTCCCACCAAGAACAGAGAGACTCTCCACAAAGAAGCTTTCCTGTTTGTATCCGCAAGAGTGAGAAGGATCTGGGCAGGTTCACGAGCCTGGGAATGTGGTGCCTGAACCAGTTGAAGCTGCCTGGAGAGTGAACAGTCTAAATTTAGAAGGATCAGGGTTGTCTCCCACCCCCCGCCCCACCCCCTCCAAGAAATCTCAGTGTAATGAGTTTCTGAAATAGTGGCACGCTTGTTTCATTGCAGTTGGGAGAAGATTCTGTGGAGGGAACTGTTTTTTAAGGCCAGCAACTTGTGCCGGTCTACAGTTATTTGATAATATCATGATCTGATAGATTCTGGCTGAATTAACCACATGGGTGGTACGATGTACAGTTGACCCTTGCACAACGTGGGGTTTAGGGGTGCCAACCCCCTGTGCGGGCAAAAATCTACGGGTAACTTTTGACTTGTCCAAAACTTAGCTAATAGCCTACTGTTGACCTGAAGCCTTACCAATAACATAAATAGTCGATTAACACGTATTTTGTGTGTTATACGTATTATACACGTATTGTTAAAGGAAAACAAGCTAGAGAAAAGAAAATGTTATTAAGGAAATCATAAGGAAGAGAAAATACATTTACAGTACCGTACAAAAAATCCATGTATCAGTGCACCTGCAGGGTTCAGTATATGTGCTGCCAAAGCGAGCACAACCTGCAGGGTTCAAACCTGTGTTTTTCAAGGGTCAGCTGTGTGTGTGTGTGTGTGTGTGTGTGTAATTGGCAATATGTTTTATAGGTACCTATAAAACATATGTTGTCACTTAACACTTTATAATACAAGGCAATCTCCCTTAATCATGCACAGAAATCATCTTTCTGGGATGTTCCAGGAGAATAGATCAGGATCTTGCTTCGATGTTAGCTTCTCACATGAGGCCCGTTGATTGTACCATTACACAGGTGTGGAAGCTGGAGTGGAACTTATGCCTTCTTCATGTAACACATTGAAGAATATATAACAACATGTGTTACTTGAGCTCTTTGTATCAGTTATAATTAAGTAGATGTTACTGTGATGAATACCATTCAGTTAAAAATCAACATCATAAAAAGTTACAATAATGTGATTCTTCGCCGATATCATAATTATCCCATGGAATCTTCTCACATCTCTTGGTTGCTTAATACACTGCCTAATATAGGGACACGAGTGTGTGCCAACCTCTGAGTTTCTCAGTAGGTTTAATCCCCTTTAATTTACAATATAAATTACTTTCCCATTTGTTCCATTTTCTTTCTAACGTACACATATTCTGAAACATCACTCCTTGCTTCATCCATTAACTTCCCAAGCTCTGCCCATTCCTTGCCTTCGTTAATGCTTATTAAGGACATAATGTCTTCTTTCTCTTCCACCCAATTGCCACATCCTCCTAGAGTTCTTCTCTGTACAACTCCTCCCCCGCTCCCACCCCACTACACTAAGTAATCCCACCCTCCTGTAGCAGAAACCATAGTGGAGTGTTTATAATTGCCTAACTTACATTCATTATGATGACTTGTGGGAGTTGGTCTTGTTTTCCCCGCTAGACTCAAAGCTTCTTGAAAGTAGATGATGTCACTTGCACGTCAGCGTTTTTCAGGTTCCCAGCATCATACCTTGTACATAGTAGAGGTTCAAAAAATACTGTTTTATGAACGGGCAAGTCATTCATCCCCTTAGACAACTGAAAGTCTCCTCTTCTGCCCCCAGGTTGTTGAAATGCTTATTCAGATCAACAGATCACTGTTGAAATGATTTTACGTGTGTAAGGAAATCAGTACAGTGTGGTGTCAGAGGTGCAGGGAAGTTTCATGAGGGCTGGGCAGAAATTGACAATCCAGAAGAAGTCAAGGGCATTGCTAACGTTGGGGCACTTTGGGGCGGAAGAATGGCAGGAGTAGATGTTAAGAAAAAGGGGTGTGACTGTGTTGGCCAACTTACCTTGAGCAGAATTCTTATAGAGGAGAACTAGAAAATAAAATTTAAAAATGGTTTAGAATTTGTTTCTGAAAGGTATTAAATCCAGACCAAGAAGTTTGAATTTTATTTTCTTGTCTTTATGAGACCCATTTAGTAATGATATTTTTTGTTTCAGTTAGAATTTTCTATGAAAGTTTTTGGTTATAATATGCTCTCTATAAATAGTTTAAGGAATTTGGTGTGCATTTTATTAGCAATTACTTGAAAGCAGTGCACTGTGACTTACATGATTTTGTGACACTAAAGATGTAAAAAAATGTAGTTTTTATAAAAGCTTCTTTGCGTCTACAGCCACATTGGTCATACTATATGGTAGTAGCATAAATAAAAACAAACACGTTCTAATAGTTTCCTCCTAACTTTGTACTTGCGTCTGAGTTCATGTATTTTACAGAACAAAATGTAGATTAAAAATGGTATGGCCTGTTTTTAACTGGGAAATTGTTCACAGTTTTGTTTGCGGTGAAATTCGTTCTAGCAGTGGGAATACCACACCAGAATATTGGAATTCTTTTGGCTCCTGGGTAGTGTTACTGCATTGAATTGAGAGTGCCACTGGTTAGCTGGGGGGCTGGTGCTGTGGTCAGGAGGGAGTCCAGGCCACTGTCTCTGCCCTAGATGGTGGTGTGGCATCCCCTGCCTTTTTTGTAGACCTTACCCACTGATCCAGGGATTGGCTAGCTCAGGAATAGCTTGGGATAAATTACAAACTTTTACCAAAAGAAAGATAAAATTTCCCATGGGTGAGTATCCACTGTCGCGTTCTTGAATTTTCTTTGGCAAGCTAGTAATGTTTACAGGTGAGCTGCTTGGACTCTGCCCAAGTGAGAGAATATATCTGGAGACTTCTTCTGAATATACTGTGAGCTAGGGTTGGTTTTCTCCTAAATATTACTTTGCTATTTCCTTAAACACAACTGTTGATAGCTAATGTTAAAAGGGATGAAATGTTGTCGCTTAGTCAAATCAAAAGATACATTTAATGCTCCACTAGGTACAAGGCATTTGACTGTGACATTCCTCTGTCATTTTTTACTCTCCAAAAGGGAGAATTTTCATCACCCTTATTTTATGGTTTCCCATCTTACGCAGACCTCTTCTTCTGATTATTGGTTGTTTGGGTGCTGAAATCAGTTCTTTATGAAAAGGAAGAGATAAAAAATTTCGGGGTCCACATGGCTAAGAACTGTCCTGGATTACAGAGTGGGGAGGAAACAGACGATGAGGCATTGACGCCTGATTTTCATGTACTTGTTATCTGTGGCTGGCGGTTGGCTTTCTTCCTGCCTTGCCTGTTGATCATTCCTGTGCAGGTGCCTTATTTTCTCAGACTGCACGGTACGTTCTGGTGAGCGCTCTTCTTGTTTTGTAGTTCATTGTCTCCACGACAGGCCACACATGCTGCTGCTTTTTGGAGATTACCCCAGATTAGCATATCCTCATATCCCTTTCCCGTTGGCTTATAGTTTCTGTGGACTGTGAAATCAGGCTATTCTTGGGGCAGTTTCAAAGTATTGACAGGTTTTTGCTGCTTTGTCCAGTCCCAGCAAGAGAAAAGAAAAGAGGAAAGAGGCAAAAGTCCCGGCTGCTTCTTCATGCAGTGAACTCAGGATGGTTACTGAGTAGAACTCAGCTACTTGCTAATGTTGAATAGACACTGTTACCTTTTCTTCTAGTTGCTGCTTTTAGACTTGGAAGTCTGGATGACTGGGGCTCCCTTAGCACCAAAGGCTGCAGTTGCCTTTGTCCAGCCAGGAGTTTCCAGGGGTGACACCTGTTACCCTTTGTCCTGGCGGGTAGGTGGCTGAGAGCACGTTGCTGCAGTACCTCTGTCCTCCCTGAGCTCCCTGAGAAAGGGCTTGCACCAGGAGAATACCTCTTTAAACACTTCCACAGCTTTCTGAATTTTCTGCACTTCCCGAGAAGTCCAAGATCCCAGAAGCCGTGTTTTGGAAGAGAACATAGCCAGGATTCTGGAGAACTTGCCAGTTTTTTCCTGCCTTTGATCAGTTGCACAAGAAATGGCTGTACTACGTTTTCCAACGTGAAGGAATTTTCTTAGTTTACAAAATGCTGAGAGACTGATTTCCTTTTAATATTTCTCACCTACAGAATAAGGACATAAGAAAAGTAGAACTTACTAACAAGCATGTATTTTAATCTGTTCCTCCCGAGAGTTGTATCAATCCGTGTTCTGTGTTTGCAAGCAACAGAAGCCAACCCTGGCTAACTTAGCGGAACAAAGGCCTAATGAGAATGTGAGGGAACCTGGAGAAGTCTGGAGAAGCGGAAGGAGGTCTGGCGAACTCATCTGTGAGGTGGCTGAACTCTGACCATTTTCATTCTTCGGTCACTCCATTCAAAATTCAGATTCTTGGGGAAACATGCCTGAGAATTCCGGCCTGGATTCTGTGCTCGCTCTTCGGGCAAGGCTGGGCGATTGGATTGACAGTTCCTGAGGGAAATCAGGGTGCAGTGACGAGAAGACAGGAATGATGCTGCCACAGATCACAACTACTCACTGCTCAATCATGCTGTTGGTTTAGAGAATAAAACGACCTCTGGATGCTTTGTGGAAGAAAGCCGTCCAGTTCTGTTCCACACTTGCTAAGCCTGTCCAAAAGTACAGCTTCCCATTCTGGGCTTCTTCAGAATGGGGGTGTGGAGAGGTTGAGGGGTTAGTGGCTTAGTAACACTTATATATGAAGGAAGTAGCTGAATTTGAGCCCAAGCCCCAGATAGCTGAGTAACCTTGGCATTGCCATATTTTTTCCCTAAGCCTCAATTTCCTTTCTCTCTAAGCCTGAGTGTCCCCATCTGTAAAACGGGACAGATAATAATAGGATTATTTCAAGTCTGAAAATGTCTTGTAGATGATAAATAAAAAAGAGGTTGCCACTTGTTATGAGTTACCGTGAAGGTGATGAACACTGCTAATCTTCTGTATTTATTAAGAATAAGATAAACAGAAAGTCATTTAAATAGCATGACCAGATATAGGAGGTATCTGACGGAAACTTTCCTCCGAGTGACAGTCATTGAAATGGGACACCAAGGGAGGTACAGAAATCTCCCTATCTGGATGTGTTCAAAAATAGAACGTATTTTTAACACGTGAAATTCTTGAAGGCGTTTTTGCTAAAATAAGACAAGGGATGGACTGGACACCCTCTGAAACCGTTGCTAGCACGGTTTTCCCTCATGCTGATACTGTGATTCCAAAACTCTAAGAAAGCTATTGTCACTTTGTTATAATTTAAATCTCTTCCCTTTTTGGAATTTTGTCTGTTCCAGAGCACTTAACAAAAATTGAAACCAAAGATAAGAAACAAGAGATTTTCTTTGATAGTTTTAAAAAATTTTTTTTGTTTATTTATTTGACAGAGAGGGAGTGAGCACAAGCAGGGGGAGCGGCAGGCAGAGGGAGAGGGAGAAGCAGGCTCCCTGCTGAGCAAGGAGTCCAACGTGGCTCCATCCCCCAGGACCCCAACGGGGGGTGGGGATCATGACCTGAGCCAAAGGCAGAGGGGTAACCGGGTAACTGACTGAGCTGCCCAGATGTCCCAAAGCAAGAGCTTGTAAGTGACGGTGATCTCTAGCCCAAAGGAGACCTTTCTTTGTATTTAAATCCCCTGAGTGATTATAATATTTATGTCCATGTAGGTTTTTTTGTTTCCCCTTTTAAATGGTGTTCAAAGGTCAAAATTTAAAAAAAAATCAAAGACAAAACAAAACAAAGGTCAACATCAGATGCAGGTTTTGGGGAGGTTGTCAGTGATAGCATGTCAGTTGGGTTGTTGACTACTGGCCACCAAAGACAGTCTGCACCTTCTCCTAGGAACACTTGGTACTCCTGCTTCTCTGAATCTGAGTTTTCTTTTTAATAAAGAGTCTAAGGGGATCTCGAGACTTTTCTCGACCAACTTGATCTGAGGTTGGTTTACAACCTCCTCCCTTCTCTCTAGGGCTTTTTTTTTTTTTTTTTTTAAGATTTTATTTCTTTATTTGACAGACAGAGATCAAAAGTAGGCTGAGAGACAAGCAGAGAGAGAGATGGGGAAACAGGCTCCCCGCTGAGCAGAGAGCCCAATGTGGGGCTCGATCCCAAGACCCTGGGATCATGACCCTGAGGCTTTAACCCACTGAGCCACCCAGGTACCCCATCTCTAGGGCTCTGGTTAGGAGTTGAATCACCACTGATTCTCCTGTAGCTTTATCAGCTTTCAGAATTTCTTCACATGCTTTCTTTTCTCTTTTAGTATCTGGCAAATACTGTGTAGCCACATTTTTGTCTCCTCACTCTGTCTTTGCTTCCCTGCAGTTCTTTATTCATTTTATAAAACCCGATGGCCATGTAAAAATAGAAGAATGTAAGATTTGTTAAAAATCCCTTTCTCTTGGCTAAAATAATCCTAAGGCAGGCCATAGCATTTATCCAGGGTGGGCATCTTTTTGTGTGTGTTTTGGGTTTTTTAAAAAGATTTGTTTTATTTCATTTTATTTGAGAGAGTGAGTGAGTGCCTGCTCGTGTGTGAGTTGGGAGAAGGATAGAGGGAGAGGGAAAGAATTCCAAGCAGACTCCACACTGAGGCAAAGCATGTCACAGGGCTCGATCCCACAACAGCCCTGAGATCACCTGAGTGGAAACCAGGAGTCAGACACTTAACCAGCTGAGCCACCCAGGTGCCCTCAGGGTGAGCATTTCAAGTTCAGTTTTATCAGAGAAGGGCTCTGAAGCAAAGAAGGACTTCAGCAGTAGAATGAGGCTGACCGTTGATTTATTTTTTGGTTACATATGGAAGAGTGTACACAGCATCAGTATTAAGCCACATGTGCTCTTCCATTGTGAACACACTTGCATCCACATCTGCCGATCTGGATCAGTGTGACCAAAAGCTCAGAAGCCTCCTCGTGCTGCCTTCCAGTCTATGCCCCCGGCTCCCGCAGGGCGACCACCTCCTGACTTCTAGTACCATGATTACTTGTGTTAGTGTGTGAACTTTGTATGAATGGAAGTAGTATACTAGTGTATACTCTTTTCTATCTGGTTTATTCCACTCAACATTACATTTGTGGCATTCGCCCAGTGACCCATTACTTGTCACTGTAATTCACTTTTTCTCGTTTCCGTATGTATAATAGCAATGCCCTGTAGAACTTTATCAGAATGCTTCATGTCTGTGCTGTACAGTCTGGTAGACACCAGCCACATGTGGCTGTTGAGCCTGTGAAGTGTGGCTAGTCTGACCGAGGAACTGAATTTTTATTTTTATTTTATCTTATTAAGTTACATTAAAACTTACATGTGACTAGTGGCTCTGTATTGGACAACACTGTTGTATAATCCGTTTTATCAATATGACACATTGTATATCCCATTGTTAATACAAGTTTGGGTGTTTCTGGCTATTACAAATAATGCCATTATAAACATTCCCATACCTGTCTTTTGATGAACATAACCATGCATTTCTTCAGATTATGTACCTGGAATTTGGAATTGCTGAACCAGAAGTGATGGGTCTGTTTAGAGTTTTAGTAGATACTACCAAAGATTTTCCCAGAACGACTATACCAATTTACACTTCTCCCAGATATTGATGAGAGTTCTAGTTGCTCCATATCCTTGACAGCTCTTGGTATTATTAGTCTTTTTATTTTAGCTAATCTAGTAGCTGGATAGTGGTATCACATTTTGTTTTAATTTGCATTTCTTTGACAACTAGGGATGTTGAGCACTCATATGTTCGTTGGCTTTAGTTCTTTAAGAAAACGACTTTTTACTCTTTTTTCCTGCTGGTTGTCTGATTTCTTACTGTTCTGTAGAGATCTTTTATATATTAAGGATATACATTTCTGTTGAGTAAATGTATTGAAAATATGTTCTCCACTTTGTGGCTTGCTTTTAATTTTCTTGGTTCCTTCAGTAGAAAGAAATTCTTATCATTTACCCCCTTCTGACTAGTGCTTTTTGTATCCTTTTAAAGTAACTTTTGCCTTCTTTAAGGTCTTGTAGATTATCTACTGGTTTGTCTTCTGAATTGTTGGGTTTTTTTGCTTTTTACATTTAGCTCTAAAAATCCGTTCAGATGGATTGTAAAGAGTGATGTGAGGCAGAAGGTCAAATTTTTACTTTTTTCATATGGATATCTAATTAACCCAACTCATTTATTGAAAAGTCCTTCATTTACCAAGTGCAATTGCAGGTTAAGTGATGGTGTGTATGTGCATTTGTGGCTGAATGGTCTTTTCTGATTCATTGGTCTATTTTGTGTATCTTTATGTCGGTGCTGTAGTAAAGGCTAAACTTTGCATTGAGTTTATCTTTAAAATTTTTTTAAAAGATTTTATTCATTTTGAGAGAGAGAGAGAGAGAGCGAGCAAGCAAGCGCCCCGGTAGGGGGTGGGGCAGAGAGAGAGAGGCGGGGAGAGAGAATCTCGAGCAGACTCCGCATGGAGCATGAACCTGACAGACGACCCAGTCTTACAACCCTGAGATCACAACCTGAGCTGAAATCAAGAGTCAGGCACTTAACCAGCTGAGCCACCCGGGCTCCCCTGCATTGACTTTAACATCAGAGAATATGAGTCATTCAGCTTTGGTTTTACTCTCAAGATTGTACAAGTGCTAGATGTATTTGCTTGTAATTAAAGGTACCTTTCGGGAGTAACATTTCTTTAACTGGTGGTAAATTTCCCGGGATGAATCTGAATGTTTTAATTGTTCTCTGTAATATACGTGGCTTCCCCTTCCTTGAGACCTCTCATTTTCTTATTTCACATGTATTGGCTGCATAGCTCAGTAGAAGGACATCTATTTTTCCTGGATTAATAATGTGACATTTTTATTATCAAGCAGCTCACTTGCAAAGGGTGGCGGAGCTGCTGTACGTGGTTTTGCGTTACTCAGCAGGGTCACGTTCGTTCTTACTGGAGCATTTCCTTTAACCAGATCGGTGCCACACTGTGAAGGCAGTGGAGTTTGACCAAGTTCCCCTCCACGAATCCCTTTTTAGCCAGCACTGGTCTGTACCATGTAGATTTGGCTCCAGAATCCCTTCTTATTTACTGTCTTCACGGTCCGATCCGTAGCCGGTTGGGAGGACTGAATAGGCTTACCTGGGTTTTCTTTTTTGTTGTTGTGTGGTCTCCAGCTGTTGTGGAAATTAACTCTCTTTTGGGGCTCCCTGTAAGAGGTGTAGCTCGCTACGAAGGTAATACGAGCTGGTTTAGCCCTTTTGTTAACTACAGTGTTTTAATCCTATTATGTATAGTTTTTATTCACTTATGCCTTAATGAAGATACTGGGAGGCATCTGGTTTTGGCGAAGCAGAGACTGAAGGGCGGTCAGAACCGTAGGCACATATCCACGCATGCATCCGTATGCACGCACTCATGTATAATTGATGTCTTAGGCATCCGAAATTCCACATATTTAAATATGTGGGGATAACACTGATAAAATTCCACTTTCCTTTCCATATCGTACCTATATAATGACTGTCTTCATTTTTTTTTTAAGACTTTATTTATTTATTTGACAGAGATCACAAGTAGGCAGAGAGGCAGGCAGAGAGAGAGGGGGAAGCAGGCTCCCTGTTGAGCAGAGAGCCTGATGCGGGGCTCAGTCCCGGGACCCTGAGATCATGACCTGAGCCAAAGGCAGAGGCTTAACCCACTGAGCCACTGATGCACCCCTAATGACTGTCTTTAGATAATGTTTCCTCAGCTTACCAACACCCATCTCATCTGGAAGTAACTCGTCTCCCATGTCTGTCTTCAGCTAATCCACATTGTTTAAAATTGGGTGAAAGAAAGAAAATTCACACTGGAGAGCGGAGATAGGGCTTGAATTATTTAAATGTATTCGGCCTACGGTTCTATTCTGTTGAACGAATGAACAAGCGAACTATTTTTGCTGTTCGGCAATGGGCTTTTCTGCGCAGGGTGGTATCCCGTGGTATTGCTGGAGTCCAACGCGACAAGGCGTGAGATCCAGCTCTAGAACAGAATTTCTGTGTGACATTGAGCTAATTAATCTCTCTGAGTTCCAGTCTCCTTATTTGCAAAATTACGGTGATTATAATCCCTACTTCACAGTGTGTTGCAAGGATTAAATGATAACGGTCTATGAAAAGTTGAAAAGTTGTCCATCGTTAAATGGAGATGGTCATTTGGTAGATCCTTACTAAGTACCTCCTATGTGCTCATCAACAGAAACCACTTTGGCTGTTTTCGAAAAAGGAAACAGTAAGCACTGGGAGGAGTATTACTGATCTGATCCGTCCAAACCCGAGAGAGCAATCCTCCTCTAAAACCCCTTTCAACTGCTCAGACCTTGGACGCCCAGGGACTGACAGCCACCATATAAAATACATGTGGCACAGTTTAACACAGTTTAGTAGGAAGTTGTGAATCTGGTCATTTGGCTGTTCCTACTTAACTCCTGGCAAAGCATCACATAAATACTTTCCTTGTTCTTTTAAACCAAGTAATGCGTGATTTTCCCCTTTAATTTTAAAACAATGCATCTCTTTTCAATTAGGGAGGCCGAATGTATTTGTTGGAACCAAGGAAAGTGAACGCCTAAAGAGGTCTGAAGGGATCTGGGGGGTAGGGGGAGAATGAGAAATGCTAGCACTTTTCTTTCACATTTTCACCCCACTGAAGAAGTAATTTCAGTCCTGGGCTTACTTTTTGGTATTGTAGAAATTTAGGGTAGGGCCTGCTTAGTATTTCACAAAGCAATGGTTTTGCTTATCGAAGCCATGTGTATCAGAGGGTAAAATCTTGTTTCTAAGAAGCTCTATTCTCTCATCCTTTCCGATACCGTTTTACCCTAAATCACTTACACCTGCTACACAATTATGTGTGTGTGTGTGTGTGTGTGTGTGTGTGTGTATTTTTTTTTTGGTTAAAGTTTTTATTTATTTGACAGACAGAGATCACAAGTAGGCAGAGAGGCAGGCAGAGAGAGAGGAGGAAGCAGGCTCTGGGCTGAGCAGAGAGCCCGATGCGGGGCTCGATCCCAGGACCCTCAGATCATGACCTGAGCCGAAGGCAGAGGCTTAACCCACCGAGCCACCCAGGTGCCCCACAATTATGTATATTTTTAATAGTATATTGTTAATATACATAAGATTTTCATGAGTACATGCACATGTATCCAAATAAGGAAATGTACTTTAAAAGATCATGTCATGTTGTATTATGATATTTCCTTCCAAGGGATAAAAAAATAAGTCCTTCACTAAAAACTGTGATGACTAATTTGGGTTTGATACATTGTAAACTTATATTTGGAATGCACTTACTTTCCAGAGTCTATGTTTCTTAAAGTGAATTTGCTACGAAGATACTTTTACATTGTTGCCCCCACTTTTTTGTAAGATGATTATGCAGTTCTCTTGCAATCTTGTATTATTTGTTCAAAATGAAAAATGACATAGGGAAGTGGCATTACCGGAATATATCAAGTTGGTATCACTGCTGAGATACACAAGAATAATTAGATTGGTTGGCAGGCTGTCTGCTTTCCTCCGTGTTCATGCATCATCCTCTGTGGTTTAAAAAAAAAAAAACAAAACACCATGGTTTTGAGCTGAAAAAGCTGCACTGATTGTGGTAGGTACTAACTTGTCTGAGAGTGACCAGACCTTACAGTCAGTGATTCTAGGGTGAGAGTTCGGCTGCGCAGGAAATTGTTTCCTTTGTGCATTCTTGAAGGTAGTGGGCTCTAGTTTTCACTCTATTGACCTTTTGTAGCCATTTTACTGCCTTTGAACAGTAGTTCAAAACAGGTCAAAGCAGTTTGTCCATGGCAAAGGGATGAGTCTGTATAGCTGTTCCTTTATAGGACACTGCAACCAAACTCTCACGAAAATTGGATGTTACAAAGCTTCTGAATTCTGCTATTCTTCATTCCATTTCGCAGTAGAAAATTTAGTGTTAGCGATTGTTGTCAGAAGTTTTAGGAATTTAGGCCCTAGTGGGGCCAAGTGCAATGTCAATACGAAGATACTTTTCCACTTCAGAGAATATGCTCATGGCATAAAAATGGCCAGTATACCATATACTCTGTGGATAGTCTATATAATGGTGTGCATTTGTGCCTGGCCACGGGGTGGAATGGTGGCCCCAAGGAAGAGTTGCCTCTTTCTTTGTACAACGACACCATCTTTTTGTCAAATGCTCTACTCGGATGGGATGCCTTTCCTAATTCGCATAAAAGGGAGCCATATAGTCCAGTGTCAGCTTTGGGTCATCCTAACTGAATATGAGGTTGGAAAGAGTGATTTTACATTCTAGAGCAGTGTTTCTCAAACATGTAATGTATGTACAGATCACGTGGGGATCTTGTTATAAGATGCAGATTGTGTTTCGGTGGGTCTAGGGTAGACCCGAGACTTGGCTTTCCTAACAAGTTCCCAGGTGATGTTGAGGTTGCCTGAGATAGAGTCATCTTTGAAATAACCGACTCTCCACCACCAGAGACAGTATGAACTCACCAGCGGGCTAACCTTTGGAGAGAAGGTTCCGGAACTGGTACTTCAGGACATTCAGCAGTTGCTTATACTTCCTGCGGGGTGCCATCCTCATCTGAAGAGCGAGGTTGATCATGGCACCCATCTTGCATAATCAGTGTGGGCACGAATGAGAGAATATAGGTGAAATGTTTAGACGTTAACATAAGTTTAGTACATATTCCCTGAAGGGCCTTTGTTGAATTCTTGCCAGAATGTCCCAGGGAAGGAGACGTGTAGGGACCTTTGGGTAAAGCCCAGGACGTGTGAAGGGAAATTGCTGATAGTTTGAAGATAGGGAAGAAGATGGCCCAAGACTGAGACATAGGTTCCCATGATCTAGTGCATCAGTGGTTTACAGGAAACAGTGGCCTGGTCTGTGACAGGACCTCAGATAGCTGGTCTAGAATGTAAATGACAGGGATGGGGGGACCCTGCAGGGGTTCACGGATGTTGTGACTGCTGAGATCAAGGAGCATGACAAGGTGTCTTGTCATCTTGACTGCAGGGTGTTTTAAGTAAGAGGGCCGCCAGTCCAGTGAGGAAAAAGGAAGGAGAGGGAAAGGAAAGAAAAAGAGAAATAACTGGCCAAGTGCTTCTATGCATGACACAGTGTCTGGTGTTACAGAAAGCGTGAGATGTGGATAGTAGTAGTCTAATTTCGCAGGTGAAAAATATTTATAATGAGCGTCCCTAAATCACCCACTTTGTAAGTTTATGGGGCTAGACTTTAAAACCAGGGTTGGGCTTAATGATTCCAAAAAGCCAACCCATGTAGTTGACACAATAAATACGTTTGGTACCAGGACACATAATGAATTTCCTTCTGAGAAAGAGCCGGTGGCGTTCTCTAGGACCCTACCAGCCAGGGCCTGAGGCAAGGCTGCTCTGCTCACTGCCCATAAAGAGGACTTTGCTGGGAGCCTGGGAGCCTGGAGATTGTCTGGGCTGCTGCCGTACTCCTGGGCCGCCGGTGGGTCTTGATCTGGATCTCCATACCTTACGTAATGGTACAACTCCCTGATAAACTGAGCCACAAATCAGAAAGTGATTGGGAAGCTTATCCACCAGAAAAGGATACTTGACTGTGAATTATAAAACACACAGCTATAATATGTGGATAGAGCTATACGTGAAATTAAGAAATCTTGTTGGGTGTTTTCATAAGGACTAGATTCTTTTTTTTTTTTATTTCCTTTTTCCTAACTGGAAATAAATTGATTTTTACTAATAGATAAATGTGCCCATTATAATAAGAAAATTCAGAACACGTAAAAGCAAAGGGAGAAAGTAAAAAAATCATTTGTAATTTTACCATGTGACAAAGCTACTATAAACATTAGATTATATAGACATACTGTGATTTAACCCTGTGCATATAAATAAATGTAGGTTCACCATACCGTATCCAGAACTCACTAGACCAGATTATTTTGCAATCCCAGTTTTTTCTTTCTAGATTTTATAAACATAATATAAGAGATATACTATAGATTTTACAAAATCCCCATTGAGGTATAGAGTAGCTCCCTACAATCATATATATTATCATTTCAGCAGCAAAGCATATTCTTTGTTTGCATTTAGTGAAATAAGGACTGTAAATAGCCTGCCAGCTGGTCATGTTTTCCCATAAGTGAATTACAAAAACATTTTTCAGTTCTTGGAACTTTTAAGACTTCAGGTTATAGATAATGGAGTACGGCCCTGTATATAAATACTGATTGTTTTCATTGGATACGTACCACAAGCCCTTTTTTCCTGACTTGCTTTCTCACTTTTCCCCCCCAATGAACATCTTTGAATGATAAATTGCTAGAAATGGCACTGTTGGATCAACGCGTATACATACTTTTAGGGCTTTTCCATAAAGATTGCTAGATTGCCGTCCTGAAAGGCCACGCCAGATTTCGTCGTAGGGTCCAAGAAGGCCTGTTTTCATCACATACTTGCCAGTCTTCAGCTCTATTAATGTTTTCAGTCTTTCGGATCTAATAGGTAAAAAGTGATAAAATGGTTGACATTTTTAATGCTAATGATGTAGTTCTTTTTCTAAGTGTCATACTTCTAGATTCATTTCAGAGATTGTAAGATTTTCAGATCATTAAATTGAGGTTCTGTCTTGCCGTGTTTGGGGAGATAGTAATCCGTGTCAGGTATCATCACTGGCATTGGTTGTTTTGTTTCAGAAGTGAATTGCAAGGAAGTACAAATGCCTCTGTAGGTGGCTGCGGACATTCGGCCAGATGTGTATTTAATTCCTGGCCGGTGTCTTGCACTCCCTGTTGGATATGGCTCATCATAGTGTCCCCTTGGTTCCTGTAGCGTGGATGAACCTGGTATGCATACAGCGGGGACGCTTGCAAGAATCGTTCGGATAGAAATTTCCTGAGTACAAAAGGAGTACCGAAGACCATTCTCATCTGAAGGGTTTGGTTGGAAATGTCTAGAATTGTGTCATTACGCTGCAGGTGAGAATAAGCAAGTCTGTTCCCAGTGATCCCGTGCAGTTATCCCATAGAGTCTTATGACAAATGTAAAATAACATGGCCACACTGCTTGTTCTGAAAGGGGAATTTTGATGTCTCATCCCTTCATTCTGTAGTGTCTAAAAAGATCTCCCTCCCCTAAGCCTGAGGCAGTGGTTCTCAGATGTTGGTAAGATCGGGAATCACCCTGGGGAGCTTAATTACCAGGCAGAGACCGGAGCATAGCCACCAGAGAATCCAATCCAGCCGGTTTTGGACTGCCTGGAGACAGGTAGCCCAGCTGTGATTTAATGAGATTATTATACAATTAGAAAAATCATAAAAGTGATTTTATATGTGTAAATGCAGGTACTGTTATTAAAACAGCAATACAGATAATCATAAAATTCTTACTAACAGTACTGTTATGAATGTTTTAAAGATATCAGATAACTGAATATTAGAGTTTCCCATTAAATGAATGAGGGGCTTTTGAATTCATCATTCCTAACATCCAGTCAAATTTTGTTTCTTGGTTATAGAGAATGAGTACTTGAAATAAGGGACATTCTTAACTTTTGAACATTATGAAGACAAATATGTGCATATTTTTATGATAAAGAAATCACTTTGGGAAGGAGATAAATTTTCTTCAGTCAAGCAATGGAATACTACAGGCAGACTGGAAAGTTTCCTACTGACACTATCTCACTATCCTATGTTTTATTATTATTAAAGATTTCTTGTTTTATTTGACAGAGGGAGAGATAGAACAAGCAGGGAGAGCGGCAGACAGAGGGAGAAGGAGAAGCAGGCTCCCCGCTGAGTAAGGGGTCCCATGTCGGGCTCCATCCCAGGACCCTGGGATCATGACCCGAGCCAAAGGCAGATGCTTAACCAACTGAAGCACCCAGGCGCCCCTCTGTGTTTTCTTATAATTTGCATTTCATTTTCTTACGGTTTGTGTGTGTGTGTCTTTCTTTGTGTGTCTTTTTTGAAATAAGCCTTATAGAATCTAGCTGCTTCCTTAGAGATCCGATTTTTAAAAAAATATTTTATTTATTTATTTGACAGAGATCACAAGTAGGCAGAGAGGCAGGCAGAGAGAGAGGGGGAAGCAGGCTCCCTGCTGAGCAGAGAGCCCGATGAGGGGCTCGATCCCAGGACCCCGGGATTGTGACCTGAGCCGAAGGCAGAGGCTTTAACCCACTGAGACACCCAGGTGCCCCTAGAGATCCGATTTTAAACATCATTCTGAACCGTTGATGTAAGAAAGCAGAACGTTCTTTTATTTATTATTATTTTTTATTGTGTTATGTTAGTCACCATACAATACATCATTAGTTTTTGAGGTAGTGTCCCATGATTGATTCATTGTTTGTGTATAACACCCAGTGCTCCGTGCAATCCGTGCCCTCCTTAATACCCATCACTGGGCTCACCCATCCCCTCACCTGCTCACTTCTAAAACCCTCTGTTGGTTTCCCAGAGTCCATAGTCTCTTATGGTTCGTCTCCCACTCTGATTTATTCACCCTTCATTTTTCCCTTCTCCTAATGTCCTCCGTGCTATTCCTTATGGTCCACAAGTAAGTGAAACCATATGGTAATTGACTTTCTCTGCTTGACTTATTTTAGCTCAGCATAATCTCCTCCAGTCCCATCCATGTTGATACAAAAGTCGGGTATTCATCCTTTCTGATGGAGGCATAATACTCCATTGTATATATGGACCATATCTTCTTTATCCATTCGTCTGCTGAAGGGCATCTTGGCTCTTTCCACATTTTGGCTGTTGTGGACATAGAAAGCAGAACATTCTTGCATCGTTTTCAAACACACTGATGGAGTCAGCATTCTGGGGTCAAACATAAAACAATGTTCATCTCCATCAGCTTTGATTTGGGTCACTCCAAAAACCTCATTATTTGACGTAAGCACTAATTATCTTGTGAACCTTGTTTCTTAAAACACAAGTGAGTATAAACTTTCATCACCTTCATCACCTGGGTCCCTTCATAGTCTCTGCAGTCAGCTATTACTAAAATGAAAGCGAAGGTATCCCAAAACGCGATACGAGAAACTAGGTTTTTCGTCCCAGTGGAAGCAAGATACACTGTCAGTCTTCTGTGAGCCTCTTCAGCAAGTGGCTTGCCAGACTGTCCATCCAAGTATATATGGAAAGTCAGTGTCTTCCCATCACTGTCCTTATAACAGCATTTTCCTTTGATTTGAAAATGGTTTAATAGAGTTTTTTGTTTTGTTTTAGTGTTTCACACACGCACCCGCACACACACACACACACACACGTAGCCTGGCTATCAGATGTCAGGAGACAGAGGCACAGATCTGGAGGTGCCTTCTAGATGGCAAAGCAACATGGAGTTGCATTTAGAAAAATGACAGTTCACCTTGGGATATTTTTTTTCTCTCTCCTTTAAAAATAAGTTATATTCACTTGTGCTTTTATGAGATGTTTGGGCCAGCAAGGCCAGGGCCCCAAATTCTGTTGCTTCCTACCCTCTTCACTCCCACCTTCTCCCAGGATGGAGCACTTGCCCACCTGTAAACCAGATAGAGCCGAAATGGGAGAGTCACCCTTTGCTGCAGGGGGGAGAAGGGAAAGGAATTAGCACTTAATGAGAGCTTCCCCCTTCTTGAGCAGCTTGTCCCCACTAGGCATCAGATGTTCTAGGCATTTCTTCTAAATGTCCCATTTGTATCTCACACTCCCTGCGACTATCCCTTTCCTTCTGTAAATAAGGAAGCTGAGGCTTGCGAGGTGAGATAAAATTCAGGGTTGCCAGGTGGTTCTGTGGCATCTCTCTAAATCCCCAGCTGCCTGGCTCTCATCTCTACGTGCGGAGCTGCCACCCTGAGTCGACCTCTGCGCTGATGACCTCGGACCCGGTTGCTCATAGTCCCTGCCAGCCCTCCTCTGACTCGCCGAGACAGAGGTGACTCCTTTCTGGCCTGGCTCACGTCTCCACCTACCACACTGTGAGGCTTCCCAGAATTTGGTGACGGCCTCAAATTTTACTTCCTCCTGTGGTTCTGAGCTGTGCATGATACTAAGGTCTGGGCCAAATTGCAAAATGACGATTGCATGTTGAGCTGGTCAGCAAAGCAAAGAAGGCTTGATTAAGTTCACGTCGGTTACCATGGCTCATGGTTATGGAAGTGGGGTGGGCGAATTAGGAAGCCTTTGTCCACCATTGAGGGCCTCCCCGGGCAGATGTGGGTGAAATTGTCTAGTCTCCCTTCCAGTCTATCCTGTTTCATCCCGACATAAACTGGTATTCATCTTTCTCCTCTAGTTCAGGGTTTGTAAGCTCTGTTCTTCAGTCTGAGATCAGAATACATCATTGATGACATTTTGCGGATTACTGGGCTTTTTAAAACAACAATTTAGATCTCCTTTATTCTTTTTAACATTCTCACTTTCCTTTTTCTTGCCACTTAAAAGTAAACACTGAAAAACAACAACAGAAAAAGGTAAACATTGAGCTGATCTGCCACGTCAGAGGAATTATCTCCTCTGTTCATACCATAACCTGTTAAGGCATTCCTCCCAACATTGTTTGCATGGAAGAGTTTTTTGTCAAGAAAGAATGCAACAAAGAAGAGATTTGAATTAAGGAGGATGCTAATGCTAATAGCCAAAGTAATGTGATTATAAGGCATGCTTGCTGAGACTTAGATATGGACCATAGGTATGAAAAACAAGTTGTTTTCATCAGGCGAGGTACGTCTTTTGGGCATTCACTGCAGTGACAAGTAGAAAGCAATTTCTCCTGAAAGATATTTTCTCTGTATTTGCAGCTCACTTTACATATAAGAAAGTTCTGAGAGAATGTTTCATTTTGCTTTACTCAATGAGTTATAGTATAGCTAAGCCTAAAGATAGTATTGTCTGCCCTACTTACTGATAAATAAACTGAGTTCCGAAAAGCTAAGTACGTAGGCTTAAATGCAAGAGTTTAGGGAAGATGTATTCTAAGCCAGGGTTTCCAGACCAGCCGTGTGAGGAATGCAGGGGTATGTCAGGGATAAGTCTCTGCCTCTAGCAGGTACTGTTCAGGGAGGAACACAGACATTCTGAGGGAGTGAGGAGGAAGGGTAGCTCTCTACCTAGGGAGGAGGAGAGCAGAATGGCTTCGCCAGGTGATGACTGCACTAGGTCCTGAGAGACGGGAGGGTTCTGACAGGTGAGTGGGAGTCAGGGAATGTGGTGGGCAACACGCAGCATCAGAAAGCACTGGGCCAGGGCGCCTGGGTGGCTCAGATGGTTAAGGGGCTGCCTTCGGCTCGGGTCATGATCGCAGGGTCCGGGGATTGAGTCCCGCATACAGCTCCTTGCTCAGTGGGGAGTCTGCTTCTCCCTCTTCCTCTGCCTCTCCCCCTGCTTGTGCTCAATCTCTCTCTCTCTCTTTCTCTCTCTCTGATGAATAAATAAAAAAAAGAAAAGAGAAGAAAGCACTGGGTCATTGTGGGGAAAAGTTGACTCCTTTGAGAGACTAAAGGCAGTAAGGTGAGCAGCAGGTTTTGTGGTGGGAGGTCAGGCAGAAAGGTACAGGGGAAAGATTGTCAAATGCCTCAAATTCTGCTTTTGCGAGATTGATTCCAGTGGCCCAGAGCTGAGGGTGGGAGAAGAAGGCAACAGGAGTCTGTGTTCAGAGACCAGGGGAGGCCAGAGTGCGACCGGTGGTGCTGTCTGGAAGCAGGAAGGACACCGGGAAAGGAGGTGATGAACAGCACAACCAGGACTGAGGGGATGGACGTGGGGAGAAAAGGCGGCTTGAGGGGGGAGCCAGCAGCAGGATTCAAACCAGTATCTTTACTCGTTTTGTTTTGTTTTTGTTTTTTGTTTTTTTAACTTAAGAAGAGACCTGAATGTGTGTGAAGGTCAGTGGAAATTTGCTGGTAGGGCAAGAAATCGTTGACACTATGGAGAACATAAGGTAACACAAAGTTCTGGAGAAGCAGGCTGCCCATTGCTTTGAAGCTGTCGGAAGCGGAAAGAGAAATCGACAAGGTTCAAGGTTTCCCGGCAGGGAAGAAGGCAGCTTTTAACAGACAGGCTTAATCAATATCATCAGAACTGGTCTGCAGGATCATCTGAGAGAGGCAAGTGAGTGAAGCGGGGGTCAGGATTGTGGGGAGAAAAGCGGAAATTGGGGTGCTGATAACTGGGAATTAGTGAATGAGCAAACCCGAGATGGATGCTGCCGATTGCCGAGCAGGGCTGCGCGCCCCATATCTAGCCACAGGCGGATGTTATCAGCCCGTGGGTAGCAAGATTCCATACAGCCGTCGCTCAGTTTTCCATGAGAAGTGAGAATAAGTATAACATGAATAATTTCCGTCTCCGGAGAGGGCTCAAATCTCATTTAACCATCAGCTGCTTTTGCAGTAAGATATCTTCGTGTCCCTGATGGAGCGTCCACAGCGTCTTTTGTGACGGTTGTGTTTGTACCTGGGATTCTGTCAGAATGTGGCATCCCTCTGGCCCGAGAGAGCCCCGCGACCCCAGCTTCCCTGACTGACTTAGTAAAGAACTATGTCGAGCCAAGGAACCTGATTTGGTCAAGAAGGAGCTCCGAGGAGTCTGCTCGCCCATTGCACAAATGGCTTCTGGAAGGGCTGACCAGACCCCAAAGTGGGCAGTTCGGCAGCACGTAACAAAGCTTAAGCTATCTACTCTCACTCGGCTTGCAGTTTCTCTTTGCAAAGAATTTGCTGGAATGAAAGCTCTTCGAGAGCTGGGATTGTATCTGTTTTGTTCCTGTTGGGTGTGTAGCTCCTGGCAGAGTCCCGTGCATGTGCCGTGTGCTCCGTGCAGATGTGAGATAAATGTGTGAGTGAAATGCTCCTAAGAGTGTGCAAACACACTGCTCTCTGCCGGTGTTCTCTGAGGTCCAGCTGCACCTTCTTTCACTTCTGCCGCGGTCTGTCCTGCACCGAGCCGTTGTTCCTGCCGCCCACCTCCGTGTTCTTCCAGGTTCTCTTACGAGATGCTTTCTTATGAGTGTTTTCTCTCTTTCTGAGCATTCGTCCCATTTCGTGATTATATCTTTGTTAGTGTGACTTTCTGAATAATACCTTTCTCATCAAGCTCTGATCTTCCTGAGAGCACGGTGGTAGCTGTTCACTGGGATATCCCTGGGGCCTCGCTAGCAGTGTCCAGTACAAAGCAGCAGCAGCACACACACACACACACACACACACACACACACACACTAGTAGTGAATGAGGTTTGTACAGCATTGTTTATAGTAGTGAAAACTTGGGAATGGCCCAAGTATCTATCCATAAAGAAATTGTTAAATTAGAGCATAGCTGCTCTTTGGAATTCTGTGAGGCTGGAATGAAACAGTGAAGGAGAATGGTGTAATTCGGCAAATCATATATGGTTATTAGGTTTTTTAAAAGGCAGGTTGCAGGGGCACCTGGGTGGCTCAGTTGGATAGACATCTGCCTTCGGCTCAGGTCATGATCCCAGGGTCCTGGGATCGAGCCCCACATTGGGCTGTCTGCTCAGTGAGCACATGCTTCTCCTTCTACCTCTGCCTGCTGCTCTCCCTACTTGTGCTCTCTCTCTGGCAAATAAAGAAATAAAATCTTAAAAAAAAAAAAAGCAGTTTGCAAACTATTATGTGTAATGTAATCCTGTTTTTTAAGAACAATGAAAGAAAGAAATAAAACCCCCAAAATGTATATATTGTAAGTAAATAGAAAAAAAAATTAGATGGGTACATAATAAATCTCAATAGGTTTATTTTTGAGCTATGAAAGCAACACAATTTTTCTTTTTTTCTTTTTTTTGCATGTAATTTATTTGAAAAAAATGTAGCTTTGGGCTATAGATTTTGTTGTCTTCTTCATTTATTCCTTTATTCAAAGTAATTAATTTGCCAGGCACTATACTAAGCATTATATACAGACAGTCCCTAATTTGGGATGATTTGACTTATGATTTTTCAACTTGGTGATGGTGTGGAAGTAATATGCATTCAGAAGAAACTGTAAAAATCAGATTTTAAATTTTGATCTTTTCCTGGGCCAGCAGTATGTGATATGATCCTCTGGGCAGGGCAGTGGCCACAGATCCCAGTCAGCCACTCAGTCAGGACATAATCCTATTGTCAGTGGAGAAGATCTGTATGTAACTAACAAGTAAGCAACTTTAGAGTGACTGAACTGCTCGCTGGGGACACAGGCCAGTACATAGCCAAGTCCCTCCGTAGTGCCGTGAGTGTTACGGTGGGGGAAGCTATACTATACCCCTGGATAGGCAGTGGCCTGGATGAGGAACAGGGACAGAGAAGCTCCCTAAGACTTGTTTGCTGAAGCTGTTATTTATTGAGGGCCTACTATATGCAAGCCTGTGGGCTGATACCCCCACATTCCCTGCCCTCCAGGAGCCCGGAAGCTGTTGGAGAGGGGTGACAGCAAGGGTGTAACGTATTGTGCCTTTTATCAACACTGCAAAACAAAATGTCCAGTGTGCGAGACAATAACCTCCAATTAGAAAGAGGGAGAACGGCCTGGATTATCAGTGATGGAATAGTTAGCCTCTAGGTAATAGATGGTGGCTGCATTTTATTCCCTCTAAGGATGTCACTTTCCCATAGATTTAGAGTACTTGATCATTTTAAATACTTTTTTCCCATCCCACTTTCTTGGCACTTCTTACCATTCATTCACTTTATTCCAAATGAAGCATGTCTTGGATTGCTTTTTTTTTTCTTTTAAGATTTTATTTATTTATTAGAGAGCATGTATGAGCAGGGGGAGGAGCAGAGGGTGAGGGAGAGAATCTCCAGCGACTCTCTACTGAGTGCAGAGCCCAACTCGGGGCTCCATCCCACAACCCTGAGATCATGACCTGAGCCAAAACCAAGAGTCGGACTGAGCCACCCAGGCGCCCCTTGGATTGCTTCCCCCCCACCCCGAGAAAGTCTTTTAAATTGTCTACTGATTTTTCATGGAATCCTGGTCATCTCTGAAATAAAATAATGGGTTTGAGTGAGTAACTGTGGGGCGCTGGGGAACCAGAGGGAGGAGGCCCCAGGACCTTCTAGCCTCCTCTGGGGATCCCCGCAGTCATGGACAGTGACATCCATGGCCTGGATCCGAGTGGCCTCACTTCCTTCACATACACCAGTTTGGATGTTTCGGTCCATAGACTATAAAGCAGGAATGTCAAAAGGAGGCGATCTTAATGAGACTCCCGGGGACATACCCACAGGAAGCTTCGCTCTGGGCAGCAGTCAGGGCTCATCAACCTTTGGCACGAGCCCAGTGCTGAAGGGCAGGCCAAGTGCCGGCAGGAAGAGCTGCGGCCGAGGCAGGCGGAGGGTCCAGCCCTGCCGTTGCTTTCCCCCTGGTGACTTTACCGACAAAATTGTATGTGCCATTCAGAGTTGGACACTTCCCCCCCTCGCTTTTGGTCTGTAGACCTGACCATCATTAACCAGTTGCAAAAAGCTGGTAAGAGGCCCTGGCTCCCTTCCCCAGCTTTCAGCAAAGATTTACTAGCCGTGCCCTGCTGCACGGAGGTTTCACGTTTCGAAGGCTTCATTATTATTACAAAACATGCAACAGAGCTTCATCATAAATAATTAAAAACCCCCGACAAAGAGAATGAGTTGAGCGCATTCTGTGATACAGCAAACTGATTTTCCTCCGCATCACAGTCATCTGTTGGCCTACTAATTCCCCCAGCTCCGTAATTAACAATGGGCAGCTCTGTGCTTGCGCGAATTACCCAGGTTGGGCGCTGGTGCCTCCTTTGTGATGGTGCAAAGGGGTGGGCTGGCTGGGTTCCTACCCATCTCTCAAGTAGGACGTTAGTGTGCTTCCCGTTGTAATTAAGTATCATTGTGATAACAGGCATGTTTAGTCCTTCCTAATGTAGATAACTTCTGGAAGACAAAACACAGCTGCCTGTATGATGTGTCATATGTAGCTGTTTTCCTTCTGGAGGATGGAAAAGGGAGGGAACTGAGAAACCTACGCTGAGGCTAGCAGCTATCAGGTCCAGTCTGATGTGTGTAGCAAATAATTGGGGGCATGCAAGGAATAAAAATGCTTCTACTTGAGCTAGTTTCTTAAGTCGATGACACAATAAAAGGAAAAGTTGACGAGGGGCTGATGTAGATGGCAAGGAACTAAAGAGAAGAAATGCAATGCGTGTTGATTGTTTGGATCCTGTTTTGAACAAAACAAGTGAATAAAAGAAAGAAACAAAGACAAGTTTTGGATAAGCTGTGATGTCTCAATATGGACTGGGTACGATAGCAAGAAATTACTTTTAGTTTTGTCGGGCTTGTTAGTAACATACCGTTGATGTGAAAATGCTCGTGTTTTAGAGATGCATGTTAAAGCTCATAAGGGAGGACACCTGGGTGGCTCAGTCGGTTAGGCTGCTTCCTTGGGCTTGGGTCATGATCCTAGGGTCCTGGGATCGAGTCCCGCATCGGGCTTCTTGCTCGGCGGGGAGCCTTCTTCTCTCTCCGCCTCTGCCTGCCACTCTGCCTGCTTGTGCACTGTCTCTCTCTCTCTCTCTAACGAATAAGTAAATAAAATCCTTAAAAGAAAAAAAAAAAGCTCATAAGGGTAAAGGGCATCTTTAGGACAAGTGGGACTTGCTCTGACCATACTTGGGCAGAAAAATGTTAAAGGCTGGAATAAGTGAAACATATATTATGGCAAAATCATGATGATCATTGAGGGGTTTATAGGAATATATCTTACCGTTTTCCAGACTTTTACGTATGTTTGAAATTTTTTGTAGTGGTTATTTTAAGTTGACTGAGCTCGTAAGTTCTTTAAAGGAAATAGCTACTGAGTGTTTTTTTTTTTTTAAGTAATTTGCAAGTGTTCAAAATCAGCTTCTTTGGTTGTAATTTCTGGTGTTTTAAAATGGGAATAATGGTGCTTGCTTTGGCAGCGCATATACTAAAATTGGAATGATAAAATAGGGGTAATGGATTAACTAGGTAAATGATAATAACTCCTCCCATCCCCTCCCAAACCCACTTTTTTGTATATAAAGCTGTGAACAGGTTTCTATTCAGGATGCCTCACTTCTTCTCGTACCTCCTACCATTCTGGAACGAATTCCCCAAACTCAGGTATTGTCTAACCTAGGAATTTTCTGTATATGTGCTTTGCCCAGTCCTCTCTGGTCCTTGCCATCTCTCATAAGGAGGAAGGGAGGGTGTCAAGAGCTCTACTCCTGCCAGATGGTTGTGCTGGCTTGTCCCTACTCTTCTGAGGGCCTGGGACTCCGAGCCCACCCTCCCTCAGGGGTGTCTCCACCTTTCAGCTCGTCTCCCTGTGGTCTGCATGGTTAACCAGAGTCACTTTCCTGAGTCAGGTCCTGGCAGGATGGTCCACTGGTTGGATTCCCCATCACCAAAACGTGCATACCAGCACTGCCACTTACTAGCTGTGGTCTTGGGCCCACCTTCCCTGTGTTTCAGTGTCCTCCTCTGTTAAAGGATTTGGGGGGCGGTGGTGGAGAGATAGAGGGAGAGTGAGAGAGAATCCCAAGCAGACTCTTTGCTGAGCACAGAGCCTGACACAGGGATCCAGCTCATGACCTGGAGATCATGACCTGAACCGAAAAGAAGAGTTGGACACTTAAACTGCCTGAGTCACTCAGCCGCCCCATTCTTCTTAAGTTTATGATATAAATAAACGTTTCTGGAAAATCATGCTTATGATCAATGGAAAAAGCAATTGTTGTTTATTCTCCTCATCTTATCACAAGTTACAGGCGGATCCATTCCGGGTAATTCCATTTAATCAGTGTGTTACTAAAGCAATACTGCTTTTTGCTGTATGTTTCGCAATGAAACCTTTAAAATGTAATTGATATTTTAAGGATTTAGTAACACCCTTTGCTGTATGGTACAGTTAATAGAGAGAAACAGCACGAATGGTGTGGCATTCTGGAAAGAACAAGATTGAAGAGATGACACGCCTGGGTTGGATTGCTAGCTTTGTTCCTTACTGTTAGAGAATTTCTCTGGGCCACATTGTCCTCAACTTTGAGATGGGAAAATAAGACACCTACTTAGCCGGGCCGTGATGAAGGTTAGGAGAGCCACAAAGCCCTCACTCATGGACGTGTCAGAGGTTATGGTGGTTTCGCACGGTGCACCGTGGGGAGACGGGGCGGGAGAAGGTGACAGACGGGCTGGGAACAGGGAGACCACACTTCACCTCTGCCACACGCTGGCCAGGACCATGAAATCTAATGGCTCAAATGCCAGGACCTGATTGCCTTGACTTCTTCTCAAGGTACCAAACAGACAGGTACTTTGTACTCTCAAGTACTTGTGTGACCTCGTTGTTTACCTCTTACTTCATGCCTCATAGGTTATCCTTAAAATGGGCAGTTCACCCTCAGATGACTAAGAACTGGATGGAACAGTCAGACGAGCATTCCAGTGGAATTCCCTTGTAGCTACATCAAATATGCCTACATCCTATCCACCTCTCCATAATTTTTCTCCTATTTGAGAGGTTAAGGAAAACTTTACAAATGAGAAGAGCTTTTCCTTCTTTTCAAAATTTGCATTATTAACTAAATAACTGTATTATTTATAAGAGGGATCATTCTGTGTGGTTTTTTTTTTTAAGATTATTTATTTATTTATTTGACAGAGAAATCACAAGTAGGCAGAAGTAGGCAGAGAGGCAGGCAGATAGAGAGGGAGAAGCAGGCTCCCTGCTGAACAGAGAGTCTGATGTGGGGCTCGATCCCAGGACCCTGGAATCATGACCTGAGCCTGAAGGCAGAGGCTTAGCCCACTGAGCCACCCAGGCGCCCCTCATTCTGTGTTTTTAATCCCCTTAGAGATTCTTATCCATGCCCCATAAATGAAGCATTATCCAAGTAAGAATGGCTAGCATGTGTCTGATTTCCACACCAGTAATGCTACAGAATAAAGCCCAGGTCATGTTGGTATTCAGTAATGGTTTTGAGCTTTGGTTTTTAACAAAACATTGTTCGTGACTATTGTTGAAAAAGCACTCTTTGCAACGCCGGGAGACTTCATATGACTGAATGGGCTGTGATTACAAAATTCACTCTTGAAAGATAAAACATCGTATCTCTCTGCACGCTCGCCATGAAAAGGGGCATTGATCTAGAAGAAACCAGCATGGACGTAATGGAAACCAGCATTGTGCCTGTGAATCGAAGACTTCTTTCTGTTCCTTTTGTACTTGACGATCAGTTGTAGTGGGTATGAGAAGATTCCGTGTTTACCGGGCAGGCAGGGCAGTAGAAGGTGTGTGTGCGGGCAGAGGATTGCAGAGGGGCTGGGGAGAGAGAGGAGGGTGGGGGACTGACCATAGGCTGGAGGGCCTGGCTGTGAAAACAAGGGGGAGGATAGAGGTCTGGAGTGGGACAGCACGTCTTAGAGGACTCTGCAGACTTGGAATCTATTCACAAGGCTGGATTTAAGATTCTTTAGATGCCAAAGAAGGACAGACGAAACTAGAATCCAGTAAGTTTTGAAATTCCAAATTCAGTGCTTCCAGACCTATTAGAAAGCAAACAAAAGGGGAGGAGAGCTTTTTGGGGACAGAATCTTGGCTTCTGAGAAAAGGCAGAGTTTGGTGAAATTAGTAAGTAAAGGCTTATTTCTCATCTATTTTCATGCCTGGGGTGACGACCTGGCTTCAGAGCTCTAGATCAAAGGGGTTTGTCCACAAGGATTCTGAGTGCGCTCGAAGCGGGGAAAGGAGCCAGTAACAGACGAGAGGGAAGGGGATGTTGGCGCATGCGCTAACCAGACCACCCTGGAAGAGCCGAGCACGGCGGTGGGGCCGTCTCACAGGCGCACGGGCCCCCTTCATAAGAACCGCTGTGCTCTTCAGACCTACGTCCTCACATATCCAGGAGGGCAAGTGGAAGGAGAATGACCCTCTTTCCCTTTTCCTGGGGCTGTTGAGTGGGCCTCACGGGAACGGCCAAGGCAGGGCCCCGCGTCTGGAGACTGGGCGACGGCTTGCAGACGCCATTCCCGTAGAAAGAGCGGGGGTGGGTCGCGCAGAGCTCGGGGAACAAGCCCCTCCCCGGCTTTTCCCCGAAATGTACTGGCGCCAGGTGAGTCCAGTGCTAGATTTTTAAGATTTAAAGTTAAAATAACCATTTCCGGGGCACCTGCCTGCATGGCCCAGTCAGTTAAGGATCTACCTTCAGCGCAGGTCATGATCCCAGAGTCCTGCGATCGAGCCCCATGTCAGGTTCTCTGCTCAGCGGGGAGCCTGCTTCTCCCTCTCCCTCTGCCACTACCCCTGCTTGTTCTCTCTCTCCCTCACTCTCCCTCAGATAAATAAATAAAATCTTAAAATAAAATAAAATAACCATTTCCCTATCTCCTACTTGCTTTCCTCCCCCCTA
The DNA here is from genome assembly GCF_963455335.1 of Martes martes. Taxonomy (NCBI): domain Eukaryota; kingdom Metazoa; phylum Chordata; class Mammalia; order Carnivora; family Mustelidae; genus Martes; species Martes martes. The sequence continues at coordinate 18,267,987 of NC_137900.1, read as the reverse complement.
AAACCAAACCAAACCAAAAACCTATTTTGGGTAAGGGAAGGAATCCAACAAAAATATACAGAATCTATTTAAACTTTCAGAGAAAAGATAAGAACTGCTGGTACAAAAGATAGCGAGAAAGAGAGCGAGAGCGAGCGAGAGAGAGAATGTGTGATGGGTTGAGCCAGTGAGGTTAGGCAAGATTAAAGTAACTTAGTTGAGAATATGTATGAGGATTAAGAAAAAGATGACAAGTGCTTACCATTAAAAAAAAAAAAAATAAGGAGAATTAAACCTGGTCTTTTTTGCTGAAATGCTGACTTAAATGCAATTTATCTTTGAACATTATGTTAATGCATTAGAAAGAGAATCTGAAACAAGGACGAGTAAAGAAGACAGATGATGGAAATTAAAGCATTGTCTTCTTTTCTCATGACTGCTGAGTGAGATATTCTCATCCCTTCTGCCTCTGGGTGGAAGAGTCCAAGCACAGAGATGTTGGGTCTTTTGAAAATGGAGTGCAAGGTTCTTGGTCACCTTGATGTAGAAATGTTGGGAGCCAGCGGTCAAGAAAGAATTCTTGAGATGTTTTCGGTGCAAAAACGTGGTTTTATTAAAGCATGGGGACAGGACCTGTGGGCAGAAGGAGCCATATTGGTGTTGTGACTAGTGACCCATTATATACTTTGAAGTTGGGAGGGGGTTAGGGAGAGCCTAAGTCTCTAAGCATGAAGTCCTTTGGAAGGAAGGTTTGCAGGACCCTGATGGGCTAGCTATTGTTAGGAAAAGGCCATTTATTACTGTCTAATAAAACTTCAGTCATCAAACCCTTCAGATGTGTATGGGTGGGTCATATGCCTGGGAGATGAATGCCAACAGAGATAAAGGAAGTCTCCGGAGGAATTTTTATATGTTAAAGAAGACTTCCAGGATCCCGTAAGGGGGATTCAGGATAATGTTAAGCTAAGATTGCCTTTTCCCTTAGCAAAGTATTAACGTCCAGGCCACTGAGCCCGTAAAGGAAGGTCACTCTGCCTGTTCCAAGGACTTATCAATGGGTTGTAAGTAGTAAGGAAATTTAATTTTTCTTTTGCCTTTGCTTCCCACATCAACCTTTCCTCAATGCATTCTTGTCATTGTTAGAATTTTTATTTCTAGTGCAGTGCTGTTTTATGACACTTTCCGAATTCACATATTTTTCTGCCCCCTCTCTTTTCAGGATGTAATAAGAGGCTTTGGGAAATGACTGGTGCTAAAGCTTTCTGAGGCACAACATAGGTAATGCCGGATGGCTTGGCCAAGTGTATGAAGTTGTCCCAGTCAGTCATAGGTTTCCCACGGGTCTGGCCAGGGGACTGTGAGGGACTCTAGCAGGAGAATGATGTTCTCCCCACCCACCCAAATAACCAGTGCAAAGATATGTGTAAAAAACAGAGTAAGATCCATTTTTTTCCATGACAGTATTGTACACATTGGAAAGAAAAAGCCTTTTGGATAAAAATTTTAGCAAAAAACCAAAGAGTAAAGTATGAAACACGTCAAACACACGAACCAATGTCTGTCTGGAGGAGGATTCGTTTTTTTAGGTGTTTTGTGAGTGAGCAGAGAAAAGGAACAACTGATTTGTAGTCTTGCTTGTTTTAGTTCGGTATGCATGATTTGGTTTTACATGATTTCTGCATGTAAAATTAATACAAATTGACTTTGACAGAAACATTATCTCATAAATAGAAAGTTATCGTAAAGAGCAAGACAAAAATTCCAAAATGGGGTGAGATGGCAGTTTATTAAAATTTGTAGGCTATGGATAACTGATGATTCTGGGAAAAAAATAACAAAAGAGTAGATCTACAGATAGCCACGCGCTGGATGAGAAGTAAATGGATTTATTTTGACAAAGAAGAGCAAACTGATTTAATGCCGCAAGCGGAACTCGTTAGAGACTCTGATAATAAAGGGAAGAGAAAATAAGCAAGGAACATTTCTGCCTAGTGTCAAGGGTCTAGCGTAGACAGCAAAGTAGAAATGAACTTGCGGTGGGACATGGGAACTGGAAGGGCCAACATTCTGTCAGTAAGCATGGGGTAATGGCCCATCTTTGAAAATATTCTGAAGATGCGTGGAATGCCATCTTTACAGACAAAGGCAAGATGCTAGAAACATCAGAAATGAGTAAATGGCCTTATACAAGCTTAGATAGGTTTAAGTACATTTTGAAATGTGTGATTTTGGTATACTTTGACCGAGTAGAGTAGAAGGAATCAGAAGTTGTTTTGAGGCATTTGGTTGAAGGGTTGATAGGTGGTACTTAAAACTCTGAACGAAAAGAGTGCAGAGTGACAAAGAGGGGTTGAGGCTTCGGGGTAGAATAGCAAGTTTTTCGCGTTTTCAAATTTGATGCTGAAAACAACTCTTCATTCTCTGCGGTATTCTCTCGGAGGGAGCGGGTGGCTTTAGTGCTCAGACGGGTCAGACTCTTTAGGGACTTGGCTGGGCGAATAGCGAATAACCTGGAGGCTCCCACTTTGCTGTTCTGGCTTGCAGGAATCCTTATTTTCCTCATCTTTCTCATAAACCCACGCCAAAGATTTCTTCCCAAAAGCTGGCGTTCTTCTCAGCCACTGTCCCATGCACAGAATAAACAGACTCCATGTCAGATTTTGTTGTTTTTTTTTTTAGATTGAGGAACTCTTTTTAATAAGGCAGGTGGAACCCCAACCACGAGATAACCCCAAAGAAGAAGTATTTTTAGGTTTAAATGATAAAAAGTCATCTTATACTGAAGCATTAAAGGACTGGTGACATTTAATAGACATTTAAACTGTTTGCACTCTTGGAGCTAACCATGTGTCCCCTTCCTGCCTCTGCCCACCACGCCCAGCACAGTTGTTGAGCTGAGCTATTATTGCTGTACGGTCTTAATGAGATCTCTTCTCTGGGAACACTAATTTTGAAGGGTAAGCGTTGCAGATGTCACCCAAGAATTAGTATTTCGAAATCTGTATTCAGCAGGAGGAATTATTGCTTGCCATCTAGAATGGATATTCTCAAACTTTCCAGTCTCAGTGACTCTTCACTTTCTTAAAAATTATTGTGGACTGCAACATGGCTTTTGTTTGTATGGCCTAGGTCCATGGATAGTTACCTTACTAGAAACCAAGATTAAGCCACTGTCAGAACACAGGCATATAGAAGCTCATGTTCCATCAGCTGTCAAACTGATGGCGCCAGATGTGCCTTGTAGCCTCTGGAAACCTCCACTGCACAGTCATGGGGGAGTGGGAGCAGGAAGGGCACAACGAGCCCGAGCGTTATACGTCCCCCTGACCTTCTGCAAGGGTCTGAGCCATCCCCAGGGGGACCCAGATGACGCTTTGAGAAGTTCTGATCTGGAGTGCCGTTAACCCTTAAACAGCAGGAGTGTGAATTACAGCCATCTGCTTCCATGCAGGTTTTCCCCATAAATACGGCCCGGTGCTCTAAATGTGTTTTCTCTTCCTGACGATTTTCTTAATACCATTTTCTTTTCTCTAGCTAACTTTATTGTGTGAATATAGTAGATAGTACATACCACATACAAAATATGTTTTAATCAACTGTTACATTATCAGTAAGGCTCCTGGTCAACAGTAGGCTATTGGTAATTAAGTTTTGGGGAGTCAAAAATTATATGTAGATTTTCTGCTGTGCTCAGTACTGGTGCCCCTAACCCTCATGTTATTTAAGGATCCACTGTATATGATTAAATGTAATATATTCTGTTAACTCTGTTATATGCTAATATAACATGTATCGTGTATATCATGTTAATGTTATGTATATTACTGAGAAAAAAAACCATATAATATTGAGAAGAATACAAGAATTGTACATCCTCTGGGAGGATTATATATGTTCAGAGATACTCTGACTCTCTAGCTGTGATGGCTAGAACGGACTAGCAGCGCATCCCAGCAGATGTCCCCAGTGTAGCTGGCCCTCCTTACCTGTGTGCATGAGGCCCCAAACTGCATATAGAGTTGCAAAACTCATCTTCTGAGCAGATAGAAGTTTAGGGAGTGAAGCAAGCAAATAATAAACAATCTGATGATGTATTTCAAGCCTAATAATGAGTCTGTGGCCAAGTCCTAAAAACTATTTCTTTACTTTCTTTGAAAAAGGCAAAAAAAAAGTATTAAATCCATTTTGGTTTAAAATTATAGACTGAAAGAATAGGTGAATTTGCTTTAAGATCTTTCTTTTGAAATATAGGAAATGTGTCTTCGGTTTTTAGGAACACGACATGTGTCTGCTAGTACTCAGGAATGGGGACTCATTTCTTTCTTCTATCATCAGTCAAAGCAAGTTTGAGGCTGGAGACACCACTCAGCTTTTCTCTGCAGCTGCTTTTCTCTTTGGACGGTGGGAGTGGTTGCCTTGCTAAGCTTTGTCTGTGGCTACGGGCAGGCAGACCCCCCCACGTTCACCAGCAGGTAGGTCTCTACAGCACCTTCATCACTGTGATAGACTGTATAGCCTCACACAATATTCATGTCTCAGCGAAGTTTATTTTACATCCTTTGCTCTTTTCATTTGTCTTGTAAAGACCCTAATATCAGAGGATAAAACCTGGAATGCCCCACCCACCAAAATCTTTCCCAGTATAACCCGCCAGCTCCCTCTGCTTTAAGCCAACAGAATCCATTTCTAAAAAGATCTCAGAATTCATTCCAGGAGTCTCTGGGGCTGTTTTCTGCATTGTAGCAATTCCTAATGCTCTGACTTTCTGAGAAGAATGGTTGGAATATTAGAAATTAGCAGCTAAGGTACTTCTTTTTTTTTCCTGAAGAACATAGTCATAGCTAAAAAGTTTAGTTTAATTAAGTTGTGTAAATATATTTTCTGGCAGGTTTCTCCAGATTTATTTAATTTTACAAATAAGAAAAGATGGCACTGCCTTTCTTTTTAAGTACTGAGGATTGTATATTACAGCATTTTAGTAGGTCACTAAATCATATTAAAAGTTTAAACCTTAAGGGGAAGATTTTTATGTTCTTTTAATATCAAGGTTTATTGAATTTGAATCTAGTTTCAACAAAAGACATATTGTCAAGATAATATCACTTTTTTTTTTTTTATCCTTAAAGGAAAAGCTCCTATTTCTCTTCTTTATATTCTGCTCCGTACTTCTGGCCACCAAACATGGGGTGGAGGGGTTTCCCCTCCACTGAGCAATTCTGTGACACCATCTGGATATCCAGATTAAATTAAATTAGACAATCCAATTTAATTATGACACTCATCTACCTGTAGTTAGTGTCCAGCCCACACAGTTTAAGGGTTCAGTCCCACAAGACTGGCCCTCAACCCCCCTTTCGGATGCCAGTCACAAATCCAGGTTTGTGGGCTTCTGTCCCACTGGCTATAAACCAGAGGCTTTCACAGGCCTCTCCTCTCATTTATGCTTTGCTAGAGTGACTTACGGAACGCAGAAAAGAGTTTACTTCCAAGATCGCTGGTTCATTTTAAAAGGCTGTCACTTAGGGAATGCCAGGTAGAAGCAATGGGTATGACAGGCCTGTGGAAAAGCACACGGTGCTTCCGTGCTCAGCCCAGGGATGCCACCGTCCCAGCACTTCCACGCTCACTGGCCGGGAAGCCCTTACACCCCATACTTTAGGGTTTTTTATGGAGGCTTCTCATTATGTAGGCATGATTGATTAAAATATAGAGCCATTGGTGATTGATTAAGTTGGGGCTCTGGAAGTTCCAATCCTCTAAACATATGGTCAGTTCCCTTAGCAACCAGCCCCCATCCTATGATTATCTGGAGGCTTTCCAAAAATCACTCATTCACATCAACTCTGGTGTGCTTGGAGGGGGCTTGTCATGAATAACCAAAGCCTCTCCTTTTCACCTTTACTGTCCTTATCATTTAGGAAATTCCAGAAGTTTTAGGAGTCCTATGCCAGGAATGGATATGAGGGCCAGGTGTGTATTTCTTATTTATAAATCACAATACTACAATCCTCATCTTTTAGTCCTATGGCAGGAATGGAGATGTGGCCAGATGAGGGCCACAATGCTACCATCCTCATCTTTTCTTTTCTCCCTCTTCCTGAATGTTCTCTTTTCACTCTCATTTTAAAAAATTGATTTCAGGGGAATGGAAGTTGTCCGAAATCATGAACGATTTTAGTGAGTTTGAAAACAAGGTATTTCTCTTCCATCCGTAATGAGGCAGGAGGCTTACATCTGAGGACTGGTGTTTTCAGTATCATAAAGGCAAGGCACAGTTTGCGTTGGTTGCGAATGTAGAATACCATAGCTCCTGGGAAAATTAAAAAATCTAATTTACACTTTTTGTGTTTTTTCTCTCTTTTCAAACCCAGTTACTAAAACCGAGTTTAACCCTCAGGAAAGTTAAGCAGATGTGGGGGGAGGGAAGACCCTGTTGCTGTTTGCTTGTTTGTTTTCTCTTCCTTACCCCTAAGAAAATAGTTTATTAAAACATACTGAGTCTTTACTCTTTAGGAATGCTCCCTTGGAATTCCAGTTTGTTCTTGGGATTTTGTTTTCCTCTTTGTCTCTCTTTTGCCCTCTACCTGGCTTATTTGGCATTCCTGCCTCTGGGAGTATGCTGGCTTCTTGAGAGTGAGCAGATGGACTTCTGTCCATGTGCTCGTGGGCGTGAGCACTGGAAGGGTTGAAAAGGCCAGGACCTTGGGCACATCAGTCCCATTCCCCGGAGTTCCAGTTTTCTTAGTTATAAAATAAAGATGTGGAACTATGATATCTCTAAGAACCATGCCAGCCCTTCTCTTACTGTAACAGTAACAATCCCTACTTTGGATAGCTTGTTATGGGCCAGGAATCTCTGTAGTCTTTTTTGTCTTTAGTAATCCAGCAGGTAGGTACCACTGTTTTCTTCATTTATAAGCCTTTGAGAAATTCGTTTTCTGTGGAGAAGTAGATTTTCCCACGATCAGATGGCTAACGAGTTACTAGAGCGTCAGCTCCATTTCAGTCCATGATTGTCTCCATGCCTGATGCTTCCACAAGAAGGAAAAGTCCAGTGGCCACCATCGTCATTGTGGGCCTGCTGTGTGCCAAGATGAGTACTAGGTACTTTGCACAGAGTCCTGAGATGTAAGTGTTATTAGTTCTGTGTTATAGATACAGAAATTGAAGCTCAGAGGTAATACACCTATCAAAGAAACAACCACTGGGAAGTGGTAAGGAAGGATTAGAATCAAAATCTGTGTGTGATGAAGCTTTTACTCCTCTGTGTCCCTGACGGATGCTGGCTATGAAGATTTGGTTGGGGAAAGAGGACCAGGAATGGGAGAGACCTGTTCCTCTCATCAGCTTTTGTGGTTTGGGGCTGTAGCTGCCCCTAAAACATCTTCCCATGGCTGATTCGGGAGTGAGAAGCTGGACAGATGGGTCCGTTGAATTCCTCCCATTTACAAAACTCTCTCCCTCCCTGGAAGCAGCTGCCACGATTTTTGCTCCCTGAACAGCTTAGAAAACAGAAATGAACTGTGTGGTCTTTTGCCCTTAAAGAAAGCAGAACCGAGGTCAGAGCCTAAATGGTCGTTGCTGTTACGCCACCGTGAATGTTTCTGGCTTTCTTTTGGAAGAATCTTCGCCGTCATTGTTCTGTTTATTCAAGAACAAAACCGGAGTGCCAAGTATCATGAGAACAGCCCTTTCTCCTCAAAATTTCCCTCTCTGCGCCCTGAACCCTGATCCCTGCTAGGGATGGCTGATTTCTGACAAGTCTCTTAACTCGCCATGCCCTGGGGCCAGTGGCCCTTCCCTGGTTAAAGGAGATGTTCACACTTCAGGGCGGGCTGACAAAAATGAGCGTCTGAGCCGGAGACCACTAGGCGCGCCAGCTTGCCCTCAGCAGGCAAGGTGCAGCTTTCCCAAGAGCGCAGATGGGCCGCAGGGGGAACAGACAGGAGTTGGGGCTTCAGCTGGGCTTGACAGTGGGATGGGGCTGAGCACATGCGCTCCAGGCAGCTCTAGTCTGCAGCCGGAATGGAGATTCCTACCTCCGTGTTCAGCGTTGTGGACGGAGAGTCTCACTTTCAGTGGAGCTTGCTTCATCCATTGTTTTCTATCCTGCTTTATGTCCCCCCCACCCTGGGCCTGACCCCCCACTTCAAAAAGCCCCCTTTGGTTTCCTGATCACTTGCCTTTTCTCTTCCTCTGAGATACAGCAGAATGGAGACACTGAGCAAAATGGCCCGCACGCTGACGAGAGGCTGCGCGCTCTCCAGGCAGATGGAGGAGAAGGCTTCCCACCCCCAGAGGAACTTGCCAGAAGCAAGTGCTAAGAGGAATCACCTACACAACTTAACAGAGGGGATATACACACACACACACATATATATATAAATATATATTTTTTCCTCCCCCAATTCTACCCGGAGAGTGTTTGTGAAGCTACAGAAGTGTTAGTAGCCTGGAGCTCGTTCTCGAGCTCTTCTCTCTGTCAGCAGTGGCACACAACTCGCTGCTCACCCGGAGCAGCCATCCATTCAGAGATTTTATCTGTTGTCAGGGAAGTCTTCCTCCACGTGTTTGAGAGCGTGTCGGTAGATCAAAGGCATCCCCGTTCTCTTCACCTAAACCCATTTTCCTGAGACACCGGAGTCCTGAGGAGAATTTGAGAGCCCCATGACAGCGTTAAACCTGGTCGTTTCTACTTCAGAAACGTTCGCAATTATTTTGGTGGGGGGTAGTCAGGGAGCAGGAATTGGAGCAGTTTGGGATTAGAGTGAGTTGAGAAAGCAGAGGTGTGGACACGACAGCGTGGAAGGGAGTGGATTTTCCTCCCAGACTAAGGGCTCTTCATACCCAGGTTCCCGGGTGATCCGGAGATGCTAGGCGGAAGCAAGCCCTTTAAAACCCAAGCACTGAAAAGAACCAGCACCTTCTTTCTCTCTGTGGCAAGGACCTGCTTTCCTCAGCCTACCAGAAGAGTTCCCTGCCCGACTCTTCGCTGCTTCTCTGTGAACCAGGCAACGAGAATGAAGTGTCCTGGCTGTTTAGATGCTGCTGTGAAACGGTCCGGAGGCTCCCGCATGTAGCTCGGTTTCACTCCCGGCCACGGGCAGAGGCTGGAGGCTCGCTGTGGAGACGGTCAGAGTAAAGACTGGGTTGTTTATACTGGGAGGTGGATAGGTGGGGGTGTTAATTGCGTCTCTGTAAATGGCTGGAATTCAGATGAGAAAACCATGTCCCCTTCTGGTTCCGGCTGCTGTGTTTTCCTAGTCACCTGCACCTCTCAATTGATTTTACTAATCACTTCTGTTCTCTCATAAGATAGTTTCTTGGGTTAATAAGAGGTGAACTGAAATGTTTGCCTTTGGATTTAAGAATTTGCTTTTTCCTCAGGAGGGTGCGAACCCCGTGAAGCATGCCTCTGACACCCATGTACGCTCCGAACGGGAGACTCAGCGCAGTGAATGTCAAGATAGATGCTTAGTTTCGCTCTGAATCAGTATCCTGTTCTTATGCATCTCATCTGCACACAGGCACTTTAAAAATGGTTTTTCTTTATTACAAAAATACTTAGAAAATACAAGTGAGAAAAAAGGGAACGTTTCCATCAAGTGTCACTTCCCAGTGTGCTTATCATGAATCCTCGTGGAGTAGATCCCGGTCGGTTCTTCATGTGCTTATCCTCTTCCTTTCTCTTCTGAAGTACTGGATCTCGGTACGTCATTTCCAGTAACCTTGTGAACGCCTCTCCATGTCATCTGACCGTCTTCTGTGGCCCGGTGCTCGTGGTCGTGCAGCTTCCCATTGTATAGCTAGAAACGGCCGCGTGATCGACTCAGATGGTCAGACATTTGACTGTTGTTTAGTTGTTCACTGATAGAAGCAATGCTGTGATGAAATTTCTGAAAACCTTTTACTCTTGCTTGACTATAACCTTTAGATGAATGCGTGGTCGTGTTTATTTGCTAGGTCAGAATTTTGCCACTGTGCTCTCCAGGATGGCTCATTTTTCTAGGATTCTGGGTTCAGTTTAGATCACTGAAAGGCTAGATCTCAAACAGCATTTCTCCTGTCACTTTTCCATTTTGTGTAGCACTTTGGGAAAGGGAAAACAACCTCAGATCGACTCCTGTCTTAGCAGGGTCTGATTTTCACGAAAGTATGTGTAAAGACATGGCAGTATGTCCATAATACCATTGACAGTAATTTGGGGTAGCTGATTGAGTCAGCAGCCATTCTCAGAGTTTGGGTCCTGTGCACAGCCTTGGTTCGTGTCTGTGAAAACTTGATGAAAGACAGTAATTCGGCAGAAAATAGGCTGTGAATGGGAGGATCAACCATCTGGTAAAAAATAACCAGCTGAAGGGACACTATTTTTCCACCAAAGAGCTTTTAAGCTTTTAAGCCCCTCCCATGTGCCCTGGAGTGTCCTGGGTGCTTGGGATACCTCAGTGAAAGCCAGATAGGACCCCTCCCCCCCACCTTGCACAGCTGACATTGTAGCATGTACCGTTGTAGGTGTGTGTGTGTATGGCAGAGGAAGAAAATAACGCAATAGTTTACCTAGTATGTTAGAAGATGACCAATGTTATGGGAACAGAATGGTGTAAGATGGGGTGGGACATGTTGTGCAGAATAAAGGAAGATGTTAACCTCATTGGCATGCTGATAGACAGGCCAAGATATTTGCAGGAGGGAGGGATCCAGCACACTGACCCAGGCCTGGCAGGGACGTACCAGGAATTGAAGAGAGCAGTTGCATACCCACACACATACACACACACACACCCCTAGAAGACATCAGCTCCCCCCATTCCTACCTCATTCATGATCCTCTAGAACACTGTCTTTGGCTGCTGGGCTGTCGTGCAGAGGCAGACCCTGGGAAGTATGTACTTTTCATGCAACAGAAAGTACAAAACACATTCGATGTATACCTGGGTCAGTCGGGGTCAATTAAGGGAAAATGAATTCGTTCCGAAAGTAATAAAAAACTCTCCATGATGAATGCCGATTCTTTTTCATAGTCAGCTAAGTAGAATTTAGGATACCATGAAGTCAATGGAGTAGACTTTCTAAAATGAAAATATGGTTCAGTGGTAATCGAAACTATGTGAGAAAAAGTATAAATAATTCCATTTGGAGTTTGGTGAAACTGTAACAATTAGTATAAATCCCCAAATATTAAAGGATCAGCCAGGACATCCGTCTCAGCTCTCTCCCATTTTGTAGTGGAGGAAACTGAGGCACAGGCAGTTCGGGGACAAGCTGGTACGAACTAGTGAGGGCTAGCCACCGCCCCGTCTGGTACCTGTGCTCGGTCTCCACCACGGGTGGGCGGGGCAGGCAGGGGGATGGTAGGGGGGCTCTTCCTGGACCACTGTGCTTCCACCAAACTTCCTTGTTCATTAGAGGGACTGACTGATAAAGACATTTTTTTTAAATACCGTCAATTATGAGGCAATTTCTTCTCACCTTTCCTTGAGGCGGTAATCAATTTTCTGCTCATTAATGTGCGAGGGGCGTGCTTGGACACTGCACGGGTTACAGAACTGTGTGTTGTCCTTGGAGGAAAATGCAGTGCACCTATCACAGCAACGGGACGAGGCCGAGAGAGTACATCTAACTGTAATCTTTCAAGACCAGCAGGATTTAGCCGAACCCGAAATGCAGAATTGGAGCTCAGCCTCAGTGAACTGGTTAGATGAGATTTTTCAGATCTGGTCTGATTTGTTTGTAGATAACCTAAATCTTTCTATTAAATCTCACTATCAGATCTGCCTCTTCCTGGCTACTTTGCAAGAATACATTTTTTTTAAGTCAATGAAGGCAGGATGTATAATTTTAATATTTTAGGCCTTGTCCACAAATATGTATTAGATACTGAGTGGTTGTCAAGAAAATAATCATCAGTGCTGGAATTTGCCCTTACCCTCATCTGAGTAGGTGTTACTCAGAGGCATATGTTTAGTAAGAACAATCCAACATTCATTAAGAACAGCATAAGGATGACCTGGCACAGGGGCGCCTGGTGGCTTAGTCGGTTAAGCATCTGACTCTTGATTTCAGCTGGGGTCATAATCTCAGGATTTTGAGACTGAGCCCCCTGTTGAGCTCTGCACTGCGTGTGGAGTCTGCTTAGGATTCTCTTTGTCCCAGAGCTCCTGGCAGTCTCAGTCAGTTAAGCGTATGCCTTCAGCTCAGGTCATGATCCTGGGGTCCTGGGATGGAGCCCCACATCAGGCTCCCTGCTCAGTGGGAAGCCAGCTTCTCCCTCTCCCACTCCCCCTGCTTGTGTTCCTTCTCACACTCTGTCAAATAAATAAAATCTTTCAAAAAAAAAAAAAAAAGATTCTCTCTCTCCCTCTGTCCTGGCACCCTCCCCCAGCTTTCTCACCCTCTCTCTCAGAAAATGAATATATAAATAAATATAAAGGTAAAAGAATGATTTGCCACAGAAAAAAAGAAAACTAGGCATTTTGGAATTACATTTGAATCCTTATTTCTCAGATGCTCTTCAATTGTGATTACTTTTCAGACTCCTCATTTTGTTCATCTCAAAAGATTACTCAATCTCTTATAAACATTAAAATTTCCATCTCAAATGTTTAGCTTTATGGCAGTATCATAGATCTTAATTTTTATATCCCCACCCAGGAGCTTGATTATCACAATTCCTCTAAATCAGATAATTAGAAGCTGAAAAGTGGCCCTGGGAAGAGCGACGAAGCCAATATACTTAGTGCATTTTATAGCCCAGGAAGTGCGCCATGCATTTAAATCCCCCAAATCCGGGATGCCTAGGTGGCTCCATCAGGTAAGCATCTGACTCTTGGTTTTGGCTCAGATCATGATCTCGGGGGCCTGGCATCGAGCCCTGTGTTGGGCTTTGTGCTCAGCAGGGAGCCTGCTTAGGGTTTTCTCTCTCCCTCTGCCCTTCTTCCCTATTACATACACATCTCTCTCTAAAATAAATAAATCTTTTTAAAACCGCATCCCCTCAAATCATACATAGAAGACATTAAGATCCTCATTTGAGAGTCCAAGAGCCCAGCCCATGAAGGTTGCAGTGCCCAAGCCACAGAGCCTGTGAGGCACAAAAGTGGCCTCCAGATCTCACCTATTCTGAGTTAAAAGCTTATAGTTTTCCTATCCTCTCTTTCTCCTCCCCGTTCTGCCATTACCCTGCCAGTTTTTCCTAGATTGAACATTGTGAGGCAAACTGTAGGTTTCTGTTTTGTTTTTTGTTTTTTTTTCAAGTAGGCAAACGCCTAGCACAGAGCCCGATGCTGGGCTTAAACTCACAACCCAGAGATCAAGACTTGAGCTGAGATCAAGATCAGACACTTAACCAACTGAACCACCCAGGTGCTCCAAATTGTGGTTTTTAATACTTGGGAAGGTTTCTTTAAAAAAAAAAAAAAAAGTAATAATAATTCCTCCACTGCTTTCCGTAATTCCCACCAGAGAGTCAGAACTTTATCCACGTCCTACTCCTGGGAACCTGGGAACTGGCAAACCAGGTAGAGACGAAACAAAAGCAGTCATTCATTCAACAAATCCTCCTTGATCACAGCACTGTGTTCTAAAAACGGGCTGGGTGCTGAGGTGAGGGGAAGAATGAGACCTTCTCGGCGTATGTGCTCAGGGAGCACCCGGGCTCATGGCAGCGAGGATCATGTCCGTTACACGTGTGGTGTCCAGGTCCAATGGGGAAGCACTGGCGCGTGGGAGAGGGTTCAAAAGTTAAGCTTTCCTCAGTAGAACAGACTGAAACCGCGGTAGACATTCAGGGAGGGGAGTGACCGGAGCTCATTTACTGGAGGTCATAGAACAGGAACTTCCGGGCATTAAATAAGAATTTCGCTGACAAAGGGAAGCACCCCTTGCAGAGGGGGCTATGTTGTTTGAAGGGTGGTTTGAGCCCATTTTCTCCCGCCCCATCTCCCAAGGACAATGTGTTATTCCCATCTGCTTGTGTAAGGATGCAAAATGGGATTGTGAAAGCTTTATGTGAAAATGTTTCAGTAAGGCAGGCTACTTTATTGTATCGTACCTGTCCTCAAACAAGCTTCATCTGAGGAGAACTGACATGTCTTATCCACCGTGTTTTTCCCCACTTGGCAGATTCCCATAATTTAAAAAACAGTACAGCGGTCCCAACAAATCTACAGAATCCATACTTGAAAATGTATTCACCTGTCAGATAGCTGTTCAACTCCAGGTTTCAGGTGTCCCTTGAAAAGAACTGGTGGGTTTCTTTTTTTTTTTTTTTTTTTTTTTAAAGACTTATTTATTTATTTATTTGTCAGAGAGAGAGAGAGAGAGGAGCGAGAGTGAGCACAAGCAGACAGAGTGCCAGGCAGAGGGAGAAGCAGGCTCCCTGCCGAGCAAGGAGCCCGATGCGGGACTCGATCCCAGGATGCTGGGATCATGACCTGAGCCGAAGGCAGCTGCCCAACCAACTGAGCCACCCAGGCGTCCCGTGAACTGGTGGGTTTCTAACCAACGCTGACCATCGCACGGGACATTGCAGGAGCTCTGTCGCTGAGATCGTCATACTTGGTATTCATGGTGCTAAAACAGATTTCATGAAAGAATGGTGAGACTAATAACCCTCATAATGGCAGCCTCTATGAAATGGAATAGGGAATATAAACCAATTCTGTGACAGTACAGAATACTTGGATAGCCACCAGAGAATATTCTTTGGAGAGAGCTGGTCTGCCAGCCAAGCATTAGAAGAGTTATTCAAGAGAAAAGTGTTTTGGGGTCACTGCAGCTACCTGTCTGTCCTTTTTCAGGACTTCCTCATCATTCTTGGGAGCGTTGCTATAACAAATGGCTAGTCGCGGGTGCCTCCAAGTGTGAGTTTTTTGGCTAACATCTTGGAAACGAATTTAGTTGAAAGCACTTACTACATTTAATTTAATAATACAATAGGAAAATCTACTTGAATTGATTTTTCCTCAGGTTTGGCCTTTTACAGGTCCACTTTTGTGGTTGAGGGGTCATGAAAGTCAAGTTGAGGGTGCTGCCCTCGTAGGTAGCTCACACTCCTTCATGTCTTCCAGTTTTTAATGCTTTCACGGACGCTGGAGTGGAAGCCAGCTCACTGATTTATTACCGAATGGCCCGGGGCACGTCCCACTTTTTTTCCTCTCTAACATAGGGATACTAATAATACTCACCTTATAGGGTTATTGGAAGGTTTGGAAGAGATAAGGATCAAATGAGAATTAACGTCCAGGGCTTAGCATAATGCCTGGCACCTGGTAAGCAAATCCCTTAATAATCATTAGCTGAAAACAGTGGGGTTCAGGCAGTCCTTAATAGGAACTGTGTTTGCTTATCGTCATTTTAGAGTTAAAACGAAACAGCAGCGGCAACAACTCTAAGAGGTACGTTTTATTGAGCCGAAGAGCTAAGTGCTCTGGCGTGTTATTTCATTTGCTCTCTACAACCACTGTGAAAAGGAGGTTTGTGGCCACTCCAGAGCACAGTGATTAAGTAACTCGCCTCAGGTCATCCAGACAGTCCTGTGGTCGGTGCTTGGAAGTTCACCTGAGCCTGTCTGAAAAGCTGCTTCTGCACCGGATCGTTCACAAGACTGCCCTTAGGAACACGAGCTCTGGATCCTGTCCCGGTGCCGCCTGGGGAGGGGACTGCACTCTGCCCCCTGGGCCTCTACTGTCTGGGGCCTGGAGCCCATCTTCTTTGTACTTGGGGGGCTACTGAAAAAAAGTCAGTAGTTCTGCTCTATGTTTATTAGAAGATACATCTGGAATGTGATATTTGTTTTTCATGGATAAGGTATCTTTTAGAAAATAAGTGAATAATAATCCTGGCGGGAGGCAGATATGGTGGGAAAGTGTGCAGGTGGTATGTGGTGGCTGGGCTGTGGGAAGCTCTGCTACGTATCTTCCACCTCCCCATATGTAGGTTTCTCTCTTGTCCCTCTTTTCAGCCACCCCCTCCTCCTCTTCACCGCACCCCTCCCCCGCAACATACACAGGAACAATAGCAACGGTGAGTTAAGCGAGTTGGTCTGATTGTGGTGCGGACAGTGGGTGGGTAGATGGGGGTTGAGGTTCTTATGTGATGTTATTTGGCTCCCATGTGCTTGGCTCTCTGTCTAGCCTGGCCTTCGTGTTCTGTCACCCACTGTGAGAGGTTCCCATTGTCTGCATGATCGAAGTGTAAAGTGATGCCTTCAGCATTGTGGCTTCTGTGATTCTCCTCCTAATTACCAGGAAAAGGGTCACTGGTTTATGAGCTCATCTTCTGAGGCTCTTTATTGGCATTAAACTTGGCTCTGATCTGTGAAAGTGGACAATTTCCAAGGCATTTCCCCATCCCTGAGAGCTCCATGGAGATCATATTTGCGGGAAGCATATCCATAAAGTAATTAGCCGATGAGTGGATGGACCTGCCCCTGCGAATACTCAGGCTCTCAGCCTAATAGCCTGTCTGCCTGGCTGGTGGCTCCTGCCTCTTTGGGGATAGTTAGCACAGCTGATTGTTTCTGAGCCTGGTAAAAAGTTACATTATACTTGCATTTATACTTACTTGAACAGCAAGTTGTGGGCTAATGTAACCCCTTGCCCTGTTGACTGAGGACATTCATTTTCATTGTGCCGGGGAATTTAATTTCTAACACAAATGGAAGTAGTTCTAGAATGTTGGGTAGCCAGCTCACCTTTTTCAGATTTGGGGGGTATCACTGGCATTAGCTATCTGAAGCAAGGATGAAATTGTCTCGTTTTCTCCACTTTGCTATTTACTCAAGCCTAACCAGAGAATTTGGTTTTCAGTGATCTTTGTGGGTCAAATAAATCACACTGAACGTTAAACTATAGATGGGTCGCTTCTCTTAGCCACCCATGAGTGTAAGTGGAAACGGTGGTTCCCGAAGTTCAAGGGGCTTGGAGGGGTCTGGGGAAAGCCCCCTTCCCCCAAGGCTCTCTCCGGACTCCTTGAAATGACCAGTTCATTTCCGTTGAAGTTCCTGGGATCTGCAAATCCCTGTGCTAGTGGGTTAAGGTGGAATAGATCGAGATGGGATTGGTGATAGGAGGGAGATGGAATGGAGGGTAGAATACTTTGGAGGCAGGGCCACTGCTCTGAGTTCATGCCTAGGCCAGAAACAGTAGAAGGTTCCAGAGAAGGGAAGTGGGACTGTAAAGACAGATTCACTTAATGTTTATGGATATACCTGAGGCAAGTCTGTGCCTAATACACCGTGTGGAGTGCCTCTCACAGCCTGGCTGTTTTCTGTGTACCAAAGAAAAAGGAAGGATGGGAGGCTTTAGTGCGTACACTGGTGAGAACCACCCATGGTCATGAAATCTGAACACAAACGCGAGAGATGTTTTATGTCCTTAATTTGTTTGACGCCTAGGCACACAGCTGCTTTTTTGGACATCTCACATCCCTTTACCACCTGGGCCCAGAAGCAGTGTCTGTGGCTGCTTTTCGTGGTCTCCCACCAGACATCATTTCATCTTCCCCGGCTCCCTCCTCCTGGCCCTTCTCACCCCTTCCTCCTTCTTATGTCTCAGGAAATGCCACCGACACAAAAACACCTGCCAGGAAACTCCTAAATGCATTATGTGCAGTGAGAGAAGAGCCGCTTGATGATTTGGTTCCTACATATGCTTTCATTTGGGAGGAACATTTCAATTCTTGAGAGCGCTGCGAATGCATGTAAAATAAACGGGCATCTCTGCCATCAGCCCTGTTAGAGAGTACATAAGCATTTATTTCCCTTGGAGGTAAAGTCAAGCCTCAAAAAAGGATAAGAAATACAATAAGGCTCATTTCCTCTTTGTACCCAACCAGGAGTGGTATCAGCTGTTGTACCTTGCATGTGAAAAGGGATACAGATATTGCATTGTGCCAGCAAACATCTGCTAACCCCTGTTACTGCAATTCTATTTCTCTTCTTCAGCTAAGCTTCAGCTGAGCTGGGTGTTTGAATGTTGTAACATCCTCAGGATTCCACCCCAAGGGAGGAATACAAAACCCATATTCTACCACACTTTCCAGTACGTTCTTTCTTTCAGCAAGGCAATTTTGCTTACTGTTCCCTCCCTCTGGTGCCTTTGTGGGATCATTCTCATGACCTGGAATTATCCTCTTACTTTCCTCTAAGCCAGATCTTCTGCCAGATTCCACCTTGGATTTTCTGTTCTTCTTTTCTCATTAGTCCTTACCCCTGGAAGAGAGAGCTGTCAGTGTGCATGACCTTTACATGGATTGTGTTGTTTTCCTTTTGGGGGGGGGGGATTGTGTTGTTTTCAATGCGTATAGAAGCCCCTTTCATATATACAGAGGCTGGTACACCACAGAAAGCACAGGACTAGGTGTCAGAAATTCGGGCAGTCCTTAAGTGTGCGACCTTGGACTGGGTATCCCTTTCTCTGGGCTTCAGTGTCCTCATCTGTGAGATGAAGGATAATTTCTTCTATGCCAGTCACACAACTTTGTAGTCAAGAACTTTATTTGCTAAAGTGTGTTAAAATGTGTTTTATAATCTGTAGCTCATGTGAAATACATGTATGTGGTATGAGTTTTCGGAAGTCAGAAACAGTTTCTTAAAAGGAAGAGCTGAATCACACGCCCATTGAGTATATGGGGGATCGAGCTTAGGCGTGGTGCCCCCTCTGAACCCAAGCCTTTGCTGCCCTTGCTCCAGGGAAGGGAAAGCCACAGCAGAAATGATAATAGAGGGGCGCCTGGGTGGCTCAGCAGGTTAAGCCTCTGCCTTCGGCTCAGGTCATGATCTCAGGGTCCTGGGATCGAGCCACGCATCGGGCTCTCTGCTCAGCAGGGAGCCTGCTCCCCCCACCCCCACCACCTGCCTCTCTGCCTACTTGTGATCTCTGTCTGTCAAATAAATGAAGAAATGAAATGAAATGATAATAGAAACAAAAGAAGTTATTTTTTGGCTTTTAAAATCTTCTAAGAACTCAAACCCTAGTAACATAAAGGTAATTTGACAGTGACTTTAGGAATTTGCACAGGTAGCTTTGACCATGTGGATTTTTACTATCAGTGCAGACTTTATAACCAAAACGTAGTACATTTGTACCGTATTTCATATAGTTTCTGATTGCTTAGCGAGGGCCGAGTGGATGCTCAGGAAATATTGAGTAAGATATAATACAGCCAGAAGTTATTTTTTTTTAAAGATTTTATTTATTTATTTAACAGACAGAGATCACAAGTAGGCAGGGAGGCAGGCAGAGAGAGAGGGAGAACCAGGCTTCCTGCCGAGCAGAGAGCCCGATGCGGGCTCGATCCCAGGACCCTGAGATCATGACCTGAGCTGAAGGCAGAGGCTTCAACCCACTGAGCCACCCAGGCGCCCCTACAGCCAGAAGTTATAAGAATTTGATAAATAAGTAATAATTTGCCCTTCAGAAAATTTTGGACACTATGCTATTATTTGCTTTAGAGGAATTACTAAAATCCATTTCTTATTAGCCCTGGAATAATATAAAACTTTAAATTTGGCCTACATGAGATAATAATTTAGGGCATAGCAGTGTTTTATCCAAACTTTTGGATAGGGATTTCTCTTTCAGTCTTGCCCCTTGCATATGCCCCTGTGTGTACACACACACACACACACACACACACACACCTTGGGGAAGTTCACTGTTGGTTCAGATAATCAGGAAATCTCAAATTGTCCTGTATGAGTATTTTTTCTCTTACAACTTCTGGTTTCTGATGTTAAAGGACCATAGGTTTCACATTTGTCCACGCAGATAGTAAAACTCTGCAGTTCTATTATTAGATCAGAAATGAATGATACTTTTATAACACACTCTGGACAATTGACACATCTTTATCACTCCATCTGGGGGACTGATCATGGCATCAAAACCTGGGAGCAAAGCAAGGTGAGGCTATGGACAGAGGAAGCTACCAAGAAGCAGAATTTCCATACCTTGCCTTTGAAGAAGACAGAAGGGATCAGCATAATGCAGCACATTTCATGACAAGTCCTCCCCTCCCCGAGTATACCACCCCCACCAGAGAAAACCCCCAAAGCCCTATGGATTCATTCTTCCGTTTGTTCGTTTTAGAGAGAGTGAGAGTGTAAAATGGGGTTTGGAGCAGAGGGAGAGGGAGAGAGAGAATCCCAAGCAGGCTCCATGTTCAGTGTGGAGCCCAGCACGGGGCTCGATCTCATGACAGATCATGAACTGAGCCAAAATCAAGAGTTGTCCACTTAACCGACTGAGCCACCCAGGTGTACCCCACCCCCAAAAGCCTTATTTGTGAAAAAAGCAAGGAGAAATTTGAACCAGTCTCATTGTTTTGAAAATGACTTTCCTGATCTTTACGTTTAACCCATGTCTTCTGAGCAGGCAACTGGGCTGGCTGTTCTCATCTCCGGTTCCTAAGCATCATCCTGATATGTCATGTTACAATTTAGGAAGAGTCTAGTTCTGGGTAAGGGGCTGTCATCCTCTTCTGGGGAATCCACAGGTCATGCCTTAAGAAAATAGAATGGTATCACAAGAAAAAAGAAAATGGAACTGTCAAACTACTACTATTTAGTTCCTTAGGTACCATATATAACCTATAGTCTATGTTGTGGGGAGGGTCAAAACTAAGCTTTAAAAAATTCTCTTAAAACTTGACTTTGAGATACAATTTACATTCAATAAAATGTGCCCATTTGAAGTGTGCAGCTTGAAGTGCTAGGTAAAGCCTAGGCCTTTGGTAGGTAGAAAGGTCGCACCTAAAGAAGGCATCAGACTTTCTCTGATGTTCTACATATACATTTCAAATTGCTTCCTCTAACCCCATTTTTATGTAGCATATGTGTTTGCCAATATCACATAACTAAACTATCCCCAAAGGAAACTGTTCAAAAATTCTCCATTAGCTGATTAAGCTCTCTCAGTCTTCTTGACCCAGAAGATCATTTTTTATCCTGCCCTTAGAAGCTGTCATATCAGCACGTTACCTTCCGGAGTTACGGAAAAGAACCAGGTGTTGAAGGGGAGCAGTTACGTGTTCTAGCTGTGACTTTGGGTGATTCAGAGATCTCAGAGACAAAGTCTTTCCTACCAGGACTCTACTCAGAAGAGGATCTATCTTTATATAGATAGAAATATTTAAAAATACATTTTTGGGGGCTATCTAAATAGAAATTCTAAATATTCTCAGTGTTTTCTGTGGCTTGAGTGGTCAGAA
This sequence comes from Martes martes, assembly GCF_963455335.1. Taxonomy (NCBI): domain Eukaryota; kingdom Metazoa; phylum Chordata; class Mammalia; order Carnivora; family Mustelidae; genus Martes; species Martes martes. The sequence continues at coordinate 18,246,798 of NC_137900.1, read as the reverse complement.
GACCCTGGTGGCAAAAGGGGGGACTTCAGGTCAGCCCATGAATGTTGGGATGTAGGGAGGGCATTCCAGGAAGGGGGGCGGTGGGTTTGAGCGTAGACGGGAAAGTAAGATCCATTCAGGAGAGGGTGAATGCTGGACCTGTGGAGGGGTAGAGGTTCATAAAATTACATAGGTAGGAAGCAGCCAAAGTAAGGAGCATTTCATAGTCTGCACAGTGAAGTTTGGATCTTATCCTAGAAGAATTTGGGAGAAGGTGCGAATTTTTCAGCAAGGTATTAATGTCAGTAAAGTAGTATTTAGTAAGCTTTAATTCCTACCCTATTCTCTACATTCATATGTAGGAAATATGGTTGTTTAACAGTTCAGGTAACTAAATTGGAATTCCAAGAGGGAATAATGCAAAATTCCCCATAAGTTGATTATGTTTATTTAGCATTCTTGACCCAAATGATTATACTCCTATATATCCGATCATCTTTTATACATATTTTATATGTCCCTGAAATGCTATGATAAACACAGGCAACTGTGACCTGTTAATTTTATCATTTGCCCTCCAGTGTTTTTCCCTGAAGCTCTTAGGGTTGGGGCCCATTCTTTCCACTGTGAAAGAAAATGGCTTAAAATTGAAGAGTAGAAAATACAATTTTCTGACTTCATTTAATCAGGCTTGTCCTACAAATTATACAGCTGAATTTCCTCTCCCGAATGTCAGTTCTTTGTGTTTTTTTTTCTATCAGGATGATGATAGAATGAATGCTTCCGTGATTAGTTTATTTAGAAATAAAATTTTATGTCAAATACTGACAGGCAGTAGGAGACAGTTGGAAATAATATTGTTTTATAATATGAAATATATGGGCTAGGTCAATAAATAGCGCTTGTCTCCTGATATTTAGCATTCATATTTCTCTAAGAATTAAACTGTATTCTTAAAGCTGATTTGGGGAGATGTTATCATGTAAGAAGAAACTGTTTCCTTATTAAAAGTAAGTCTTTTGATCAAACTGCTATAAATCAGTAGGTATCCTCTGATTTGTAATTCATAAAGCTTGATTTATTCCAATGAAGGTTGATTTTTTTTTTGTTTGAAAAACATAATTGCAGATGGAAAAAAAAAGTGACCCATGAGCATTAGAAACATTTTGGTTTGGATGGAATTTGGAGTTACTTTGAAAACTGTAACCATAGAACAGTCCTGAGATTAAATTGGTTTAGTCCTATAATTTGCTATGATTTTTATTATTAGGTAATATACATAGGTATGACAGGTTCATATATGCTCTGATACATATTTGCAAAGACAGGGGTATATAACAAGATACACTAACGCTTCTCCGTATTGCATCTGTGTCAGAGTATGGCTGTTGACTACCCTGAAGCAAAATTGCTGGTATCAAGGTCTGAGAGGACTGATTTTGTGCTTGAGGGCTGGAAGATTTTAAGTAGGTTGGCATCACAAAACTAAATTATGGCTCCCATTGATAATTTGTGATTTGTGTTCATCGCCTACTTGAGTCCTTCTACGGGGGCTTAATGATGATAGGACATTGGAGAGGCTTTATTTATTCCTGAATATTCTCTCAGATCTGTCTCTGGTCATCTCCCATAAGACCATGTTTAGAAATAATACGGACTGGATGAGCCAGTTCTCAAAGGCATACAACTTCAACTCATAAAGAAGACTGCAGTTTGGAATTACAATTAATGACTTCTGTGCATGCTCTTGTATGTGATGCTTCCACACCCAGGTATTGTAGCTTTTCCTCACATTCACAAAGGAAAACTGCCTTTGTCCTCCTGAGGGCCACCTGGAGATGAACTTGCCCCATGGATTTGAGTCCAACAATGCCCCCCTTCTCCTTGACTTTTCTCCACTCACACACTTTGGGGTTTGTTTCAGATGAGTGTATAATCATAATATATGATGATTTGATTGCAACATTTTAACTCAGTCATTTAATTAATAATGTTTTAAGACCCTATATCACATTTCTAGTCCTTATCAGGGTTTCTTTATTTCTTTATTTGTACTTGGCCTTGATTCAAGGAGGATTATACATGGTTTACAAGGAGCAAAATAACATAAATTGGAAGTAGTTTAGAAAAAGGCAACACTATTTATGATGCAAAGAATTTTGGAATCTCGTGTTGGCATCTCAGAAATTTTCAGTTTCGTTGAAGGAATACAAATGAGTAGCTTAACCAGCAACACAAAAAGCCCTTGCTTATCGAGAGGCCCAAATGAGTGGCAGAGAAAGTCACTGCTGTCTGAGTGTCTGGGTCCTGGGGAGCTGGGATGCTCAGACAAGGTTTCACAGAAAAGGTGGATTTGGGGCTGGGTGGGCCTTGAAATAGGGTCTGGACATGAAGATAAAGGTTGATGGCTACACAGCCGAGAGGTAGAGAAAGGATGTTCAGAGCACGCTCTGTCTTACCAAAGGAGCTCCATTTCCAACTGGTACATTCCTATTTTAAAATCTAATATGAAGGGGCGCCTGGGTGGCTCAGTGGGTTAAGCCTCTGCCTTCGGCTCGGGTCATGATCCCAGGGTCCTGGGTTCGAGCCCCACATCAGGCTCTCTGCTCAGCAGGGAGCCTGCTTCTCCCTCTGCCTGCCTGCCTCTCTGCCTACTTCTGCCTACTTGTGATTTCTCGCTCTGTCAAATAAATAAATAAATAAATAATCTTAAAAAAAAAAAAAAACCTAATATGAAGACATTTTAATTCTCAGTTTGAGATGCAAAGCAGGAATAGATTTCGTGAAAGACCCTATATACATTTACTTTAGAAAGATAATAAATTCTGGATCAGTACTATCTTTTAATAAAAAAGATAACCTTATGTGCCTCTATTTTTAAAGTTTTTTTTTAATATAGACAAAATATTGACTACATTTTGTATCCTTTAATTTCTGAGCTTAAATTCATTCTTAAAAGAATGATGCTTAATTTACATTTGAGAACACTCACTTTTTATTTCTATATTCCATTTATAACTCATTTGCTGTACACAACCAAGAAGCTACTATGTGAAATTTCTAGAGAAGCACTCCTGGTTGGATTATTTTGGCCATGGATGCAGTTAATATATACAGCTGATAATTTGATAATTTGCTTAGCCAGAGCAATCAGTAAAGACGGATATCACCGCTAATCGTTTTGGCTGTGATGATTTGCCTTTGGTTTTGTATTTAACCAACTGTCCTTCTTTGTTTTATGGGCTACGGGTAAATAATTTTTGTAAAGCAGAATTTATCAAGCCTGATTATTGCCTCTCTTTCCAGGAGTATTAGAATCAAACACTCATGTCTCTGTCCCCAGTGAAGCCCATGTTAACTTCTAATATACCAGCTTTAACAATTTGATATCTATTTCACTTCAAAATAATTAAGTCCTTCAAGGGAAAGGATAGGTATCTTAATCGTCATTTTATTCCCAGCACCAAAAATAGTACCGGGCACAGAGTTGTCCTCAGTAACTATTGACTGAAAGAATTAATGAGTGGCCATTGCTAAGGCTAGTTACAATTATCCTTCCCTAACTTTTTTTGTTTGTTTGTTTTTGACACAGAATGAGATCACAAGTAGGCAGAGAGCCAGGCAGAGAGAGAGAGGGGGAAGCAGGCTCCCTGCTGAGCAGAGATCCCGATTCGGGACTCGATCCCAGGATCCTGAGATCATGACCTGAGCTGAAGGCAGAGGCTTAACCCACTGAGCCACCCAGGCGCCCATCCTTCCCTAACTTTTGATTAGCATGTTGTAGCACTTTCCAACTCGGTACTTTATAGACCCACAGAACATGAGGGCTGGAGGGTTATTAAAAGTGATCTAGTTTCCTTTACCATGGATAGGAAAAAGCTGAGGTCCAGAGGAAAAGTTGACTTGCCAAAGGACACAGAACCAGTGACTGGCAGAGCTAGGCCTAGAACTCTGGGTGCCTTGTGGTCAGGCTCTGTTCCCATGGCACCCGCTCCCCCTGCCCATTGACCCTCCCATCTTCCCTGTTCTACGTGGTTGGCATTGCTGCCTTCTACACATACAGCTCCAAGGACTTAGCTGCTTAGTATTTACAGTGTCTAATTGGGTTACCCTGAAATAACACTTTTCTAACCAAGGCTGACATCTAATGTAGCCCGAAAGTTTCTGAAGTTTAAAGACCACAGATTATATGAAGCAAATAGCTTTCTTATGTATAAGTTTAGTAGCTTCACAAAAAATGCTGCATAGGTAAGAACAGGAGAAGGACTGTTTTATTCTCATAATATAAATTATAGGCAGTGTCTTAAAATAATATTCTAAAAAAGGGTGTGCCAGGTGTCATCATTTTGGACTGACTCGTTGGCCTAGCAGCCTTTGAGGTAGAGAAAGAAATGGAGAATAGCAAAGTGCGCTGTTTGTTAAAAGAAATAAATGAATAGATGACCGACAGATGTCGATGAGTTCTGGGTTTCAGTAAATTTGGCTCCATTTGGAGCTATGAGTGAAAAAGGATTCATTTTCTTTTAGCAGAAGAAAAGGCATGGGTAGATGACTCTGGGTTCTAAGAAGGGCAGAGGCAAAATGGGGGGAGTTGTGTGCCTGACAAGGCTGTCTACAAAGGGATGGGTAGGAGGCACTGAGGAGGTTCATCGATCTGTGCCTGCGAGAAGAATGCAGAGTTACGAGAACCTTAAAAGAGCACATTCGTTTCCAACTGCCGCTCTGACGACGTACGGCGAACCCACTGGCTTACATCAGCGCAAGACTTCCGGAGGTCAGAAGGAAGTGTGATAAAGATCTGATGGGCCCACATCAACCCACTGATTGACAAATCAGTCTGATGTGCCAACAGGGCTTCTTTCTTTTCTGGAGGCTTTGGGAGGAATCTGTTTTCTTGCCCTTTCCAGCTTCTGGAGGCCGCCTGGCATTTCTTGGCTTGTAGCCCCTTCCTCTACCTTCACAGCAGCAGTGACTTAGGTCCTTCTCAGAGAGACCTCCTCTGTCTCCCTCTTCCACTTTTCAGGACACTTGTAATTGCAGTAGGCCCACCCACATAATCCAGGATAATCTCCCTCATTTATGGCCAACCTTCCTTTTGCCATATGTGGTAACATAATCACAGGGTCTGGGGAGTAGGACGTGACTATCTTTGGGGGCCATTCTTCTGCCTCACACGGAAGTCTGCAGACCTCATAACGTTTGTTACCTTCAGCAGAGCCACGGACTTCAGTTTGGAGTCCGTCTCACCTGTGGTAACTTCGTGTGGACGTCTCCTGCCAGGGGCCCCCGTTGGCTGGACCTGCTGAAAGGGGGGCACAGGGACACGGTTGCTGTGATGTGATGTGTGTAGGGAGCAGGGGAGAAGGGACAAGGGGTGGCCACGAGGGGCACACTGGAGCTTTCCCACTCAGGAATGACGGTTTCCTGAGCGCTGACTTCCTGTGGTGTTTCTGAGCCGTCGTGCCAGTGAGGAGCCCGTCAAACCCAGAAGCTGGGATCGGAGAAGCTGTACGGTTGAGTTTCATGTTTCAACCAGTGTTTATTTCCCTTTTATCCTTAAGTATTTAGTGAAGTCTTTAAATGGGTCCACCTTTTGTTGGCTACATAGTGTTTATTAAGAAAAGAGTCATGTACGTTCACTTAGGCACCAGTGTTGCTGGAAGTTTCCGGCCACCTGTTTGCCACCTCAGACTATTGATGACACTGATTGATGAGGCATCTCAAGGCGGCCTCAGACTCCAGGAGCATCATGGTGTGGTGTTCTTGAAGGGGCGCTGTTTCCAGTGGGGCTGGCCAGTTCCTCCTGGGGTGACAACTGTCCAGCATGTCACAGAACACAAATCGGTTCTGGTCCCCGTCCACTCGATGTGAGTTGTGTCCCACAGTCACTGCAGCAGCCAGACTGTACCCCTTAGGGGACACAGCATAGTGTCTCCACTGGCAGTGACAAGGTAGTCTCTAGAGTCCAGCCAGCCTCCTTGATGCTGGCCACATTACTCGCCTTCTCCCAAACTTGTTTCCTTGTCTGTAAATTGGACAGAGTAATACCTGCTTCTCCAGGTCATTGGCCACATTCGTGATAACCTATGTGAGCTGCCTCCCTCATCCACTGACAGAGAAACCAGCCAAAGAGGTGGGCTGTCGGAACAAGGGGACTGAGAGAGCACTTGGAAACCCCGGACCAGCCGAGTTCCCTTCACTCCCTAAGCACCTGTTTGCCTGGACTAACCCTCCCACGACTGGCCTGCGAGCACTGGGGGGCTGTGGGCTGTGCTCCTGACAGATGCCGATTCTGCCCCTGGCCGGCCAGGATATGAAAACTCAGTCTAGGAATGTGCTATGGCTTCTGTTAATTATGGAAGAATAGCAAGTTAGCCTCTTTCGAATTTTTTTTGCATGCAACCACACTTAACTGAATCATTCCTCTTCCAACTCTCCTAATAGAGAGGATAAATTAACAGCTGTCTGTGCATTGCTTTAGGGATTTTTTTCTTTTTCTTTTTCTTTTTTTCCTACTGCTCCATACATCAATAAATCCAGCATAAAAAGTTATAATTTTGCTAGCTCACTAGTGGCTTGCCAAGGACCCACGAGAGCCTCACTCTTTAAAGACCCAGAACAGCTGCTGGGTAGGTTCATGCAGTCACTGTTCGTCCTACCCAGAAGGCCTCATACTTCATTGTGTCTGTATGGCTGGTGCCTGCCTGATGGGCCTTTAAAATATCATTTAAAAACCTTGCCTTCCATTAGAAAAGTGCCCAAATCTGTAAACACATGAATATCCTGAATGGAGTTAATTTTCTTGAACTTTTCAAATGTTGTTCTAACTGTGGAACTTCTGGTCACCAAGGCTTCGAGGTGAGGTTAAAAGGCAATCCTTGCTTCTTTAAAGCAAAGATTTCAAATGACAGCAGTGGAGGTGATTTTGAAATCACGTTTTCAGGTTGCATTCTAATGGCTTAGTGAACTTCATTTGCTTTTTACTATATACAACGTAGCCAAGCACATGAATGGATCAAAGTGTGGGATTGACTTAATGAAATTATTCAATTTATTGTTAATTCACATCTACCTTCTGTAGGGAGAGCAAAACAAACACGTATTAAGGGAGTGATTAGTTTAACTCTCCTGAATGGACTGTTTATACCCTCGTTAGCTCTAGTTTCTGGATTTTGTTTTGTTATTATGCATCAGAATATGTGAAATGTCACGGTTGTGTTACAGAATAGTCATGGTGAGTAGAGAGGCCTTGTGTTCAAATGGGGACTGGAGAAAATATTTTCTAAGAGTTGGTCTTTAAGCAGGTGAGGGCATTCACCCAGGTGATGTGAAACCAGGGGTGTCCACACACACAGACCGTTTGGGAAGGAACAGGCAGAGCTCTGCTCCTGCGCTTGGTGAGTAGGGGAAAGGAGGAGGAACAGTTCCAAGAAGCTGAGACTGATAGCTGGTGTTGTGAGGGTACTCAAGTGTAAAAATGGAATGGTAGTATCAGAAACAGGAAAATCGGGAAGCCAAGTTAATGGACTTGAGGCCTCCCAGCCCTCACCAGGTTGGATGGGCCATTACAGGGTCGGCTCCGGACTTCGGCAGAGGGGATGGGCTGGAGACGTGAGAGTCTTGCTTTACTTTCATTCACACGATATCTCAGTTCAGAATTGGCCAAGATGGTCACGGGTGGGCAGAACAACGGTGGGCTGTGCATAGGGTTCTGGGAGAATGATCATCCATCAGGGTCAGCCAAAGTGGAGGACGTGGCCACGCAGGGAGAGAAGGCATGCCTAGAGGGGTTGGCAGAGAGCCAGCCAGCAGTTTCAGAAAGGAAGGGGTGACTAGTGGTGTCAGATACTAGAGAGGAGGGTGGAGACTGAGACAAGCTCACAAGTAGGCCTGTGGAGATCTCTCGGAGAGCCATGCCGGCTGCCCACTATGGCTGCCCACTAAGAGATTGAGAGAGGGGGAGTAGGGAATGATGAGAAGCAGGGACACCAGCCTTTGGTTTGGTGGTGAAAAGGAGGCAGAAACTTCTAGTCACTCCACATGGCTGAGGCGACAGCCTCGCTTCTTTCCTCCCTCCATTCCTACGGACTTGGAGCAGTGGTCCTCAGGCGGGATAGGCTGCATATGGCATGACAAAGGCCTCTCAGGTCACATGGGAAGGAGAATCCCAGTGCTGGAGTAATGATACAGAGACCCCGCACAACCCTCGGGCCCAGGGGCTGAGCCCTGTGAGTGGACCAGAGCTGAAAACTGTCGCTCCCCCCAACATCTCAGTCGCTCCCGTGCGCCTCTTGCCAGAATCGGGGTGAACAGAGAGCAGGAAGGGTAGATTCCTGCTCCTCCGTTCAAAAGTAGGATTTTCATGGAAATGCGGCAACAACTTTCCCGACTTGGTACTTGTTCTCATCCGTGGGCTCTTTGTAAATCAGACAGTGGAACAAACAGAGCTGACAGCTCTGTTTAAAAAAGCTTTGGGGGAGTTTGTAAGGAAATAAAAAAGAAGTCTAATGCCATCTGAAACATGTCACCGAAATTCAAAATTGAAAAAAAAAAAAAACTTTATTGCCTTTTCAACATGCTTTACCTATAAAATTTTTTTTCATTAAGTTCTAAACATCAGAAAATAAAATGACCTTTTAAAAAAAAAAAGCATAGAGGTCTTTCTTTTTATTATCACCAGCACTAACGTCCAGGACAGGAATTTAGACAGGCCTCTCCCTCCCTTCTTTGCTCCCAGCCCTTTGGATTGGAACACGGTGTGTACCACCTAGCATCGGGGTCCCCGCAGGTTAAACGAAGATCTAGATAAGCAGTGTGATATTGTGAAAAAATGGTTATTTCAGGGAACTGTATGCCACTAATCTCATGAAGCTAAGAGATACGGGTCAAGTTCTAGATGCCTGTTGAAAGTGAATTTCACAACAGAGAATTCCATGTTTGGTAAAGAAAAGCGCCCACCATGATGAAGAGAACCCAGCCGAGTCCATGTTTGGGTTTTCCACCCCATTTGAACGTGGAAGGGTCTGAACTTGTCTAGCCACCCTGCTCAACACCTCAGCTTTTCTGTGGTTTTGGAAGTGGTGGCGATCACATCACCAAGAAGGCCGGCACTCGGTGTCGCCTGGTGGTAGAGGGGAGGGCGTGGAGTCCAAGGGAATTTGGAAGAGGTGTGGACCACCAAGATGGTACTAAGACTTCTTGATGGCCAGATTATTTCCACCCTCTTCGCAAAATGACCTTTTAACGTCAACAAATACGTCAAAGAGCTGTTGCCCAAGAGGCCATGTTTAAATCCCTTGTTTATTCCATGTTATTGGTTTTCAAGGTAAAATAATGAAAACATAACAAAGGCTTAATTGCTATACAGTCTGACTACTCCAGGAATAATTTTAATTGCCTGCTGAGCGGACCCATTTAGAAAGTACGGAGTGTATATCATAAAAATGATTTTAAAGTACTTATGGAAAGAAGTCATCTTAATTTTTTTTTCTTTAAAAATCACATTATTTTTTTATTATGTAATTTTAAAAAAATTTTTTATAAACATATAATGTATTACTAGCCCCAGGGATACAGGTCTGTGAATCGCCAGGTTTACACACTTCGCAGCACTCACCATAGCACATATCCTCCCCAATGTCCATAACCCCACCCCCCTCTCTCTCCCCCCCTCCCCCTCTCTCTCCCCCCCTCCCCCTGGCCACCCTCAGTTTGTTTTGTGACAGTAAGAGTCTCTTATGGTTTGTCTCCCTCCCAATCCCATCTTGTTTCATTTATTCTTTTCCTACCCCCCAACCCCCCCCCACATTGCATCTCCACTTCCTTATATCAGGGAGATCATATGATAGTTGTCTTTCTCTGATTGACTTATTTCGCTCAGCATAATACCCTCTAGTTCCATCCACGTCGTCGCAAATGGCAAGATTTCATTTCTTTTGATGGCTGCATAGTATTCCATTGTATATATGTATACCATATCTTCTTTATCCATTCATCTGTTGATGGACATCTAGGTTCTTTCCATAGTTTGGCTACTGTGGACATTGCTGCTATAAACATTCGGGTGCACATGCCCCTTTGGATCACTACGTTTGTATCTTTAGGGTAAATACCCAGTAGTGCAATAGTCATCCTAATTTTGATCGTCTTTCTTTGTCCTTTCCTTTCTCTGCCATAATCATGTTGAAAGAGTTTAATTCATATTTCTGATCTTAGGATATCATCGAAGTTGCAGTCCAGGGTTAAGGTGTCCTCTGCAGAGAATGATCACTTAGATGTCACATGCAGCCAACGATAAATTATTTGTGTATGGAAGACTGATAGTGTTCAGTTAGTCTAGAAGAAATCCTGGTTTCCAGTTTGTTGAAAGATGATGCTAATCCGGTTAATGACTTGTTAGTAGTGGTTTATGCACACACATATACACACACAAACACAATCCTTCCTACGAACATACATGTGTTTGTAAATCCTCCAGTTCTTTCTGTATGCAACGTGCCAGTCATCCGCATATAAAATGTTCATCTCCGCTCCTCTGGGCTAGAGCACTTGGTCGGTGTTCGTAGGGAGAAGCTGAGTCCAAAGTCACAAAACTGAGAATGTCGGCAGCCCTCGGTTCCTCCACAGCTGGAGGTTCAGCGTAGGGTAAACTGTATTTGTAAATCCCAGCCTCTGCCCACACCACTCAAAGAATGAAAATCCTTGAGTAGGCCCAGAAATGCCTTTCACTGAAAAGCTGGCACCACTCGTGCCAAAATACAAAGCAAATACAAATCATATTTAGATTATTTATTCATTCAACAAATATTTGGTAAGCAAAACTCATGAGCCAGGACCTATGCCAGAATTTAGTGATAGCTTGTGTTATTTTTCTCATTCCTTTGACAAGAAGGTTTATTTACGCATATTTGGACCGAAGCGTGTGTTAAACATAAGAACTGGATTAAATGTTTTTGTGTGTTTGATAAATTATAAAATATCAGTAGATGCACCTGATTGATTCACACTTTTTTTCTTATTTTTAGTTCTTACGTCTTAACCAGTCATGACATTTATAGCAAATGATGGAAGACTTCTCTTCAGAGTTCACTTTATTGCATTTTTATTGGTAGGTAGTAGAACTGACTTTCCCTAGGAAATTAAATCTCAGTATCTTTGCCCTTAAATGTTTCGGTAGATTCTACATTACCAGGGATCGATTTGTTTTCTTGCTATGGGTAATCGGATTTTTTCCCTGCATATTTAATTATGGGATTTTTATTCTAATAATAGACACATTCTGTGTTTGCATTCAAAATAGACCCCATTTCACCCAAAAAGGGGACACAAAAGGTAAGATGATGAGCTAGTTTTTTATCGGTATACCAGCATCATCAAAATATAAGCCTGGAAAGTCATCCTTTGGCTGTAATTTAAAAGTTAGCTTATGGGGCGCCTGGGTGGCTCAGTGGGTTAAAGCCTCTGCCTTTGGCCCAGGTCATGATCTCAGGGTCCTGGGATCCAGCCCTGCATTGGGCTCTCTGCTCATCAGGGAGCCTGCTTCCCACCCCGCCCCACCTCTCTGACTGCTTGTGATCTTTGTCTGTCAATAAATAAAATCTTTAAAAGTTAGCTTATTACATCTCAGCCAAAAGGTTACAGATGCTTTAGTTCAGTTTTACTGATTTTTATATTTTATGAAAGGGAGTTTTTTTTTTTAACCAAAAAAACTGTTCATTAGCCTTTAACAAGGTTCTCTATGCTTTTATTTGTACCTTCCCTAATTACTTTTGCTTTCTTAAGCTTAATATTTCCTCCCCCTCCCGTTATATCAATTTCATATCTCTTCTTATTTCCCTTCTGTATTTCCATTTATGTTTTCAGATGAATTTCTTCACTAAGATGCCATCTGACCATTCTTAGGATACAAGTCTGTGTCATTTCTTTTGGGCTGGGACAGGTGCACAATCGTCCTTTCATACCACATCATTGAAATCATTTCTGGGCCAGAGATGGTAACCAGTAAACTGTTTGCAGAGCTTTATTGAACATTCTCTTTTCCTATTTTTAAAGTGTCTATTTCCCAGGAAGGCTGGTTATTCGTTCTTTGAAAATATTGGGCTTTAAAAAAAAAAAAAAATTTTTGTTAAGCTTATCTGTTCCACACAGAATACTAAATTTCTAAGTGAGCAAATTTTACCTATTATAATTACACGGTCCTAACAGAAAAAGCAGGATCCATACCATGACCTGCATACCTGCCAGCCTAGAAATGTGTCCCTGCGGGTTGGATTATGCACACTGCTCCAAAAGAACTTGGATCCTGTGATTTTACGGTCTAGTATAGATAGAGGGGAAGCGTTCTTGCCTTGGCTTCATCTCCTTAAAAGGCATTCAGACATTTGTTTATGAATGAGTAGGACCGTCCAGGGCAGAGAAAAATCAGATGTTTTCCTTCTTGCTTATTTGTTTCTGGCTTCAGGGGGCCACGTAGGAGGAAAGAGTAAGCGTGAACAAAGCAAAGCCAAAGCAGTGAGCAAACAGATCATTCCCCGAGCACGGACATCACTGACACTTTAACCTTCAGTCTGGCCCCATGACCAAGCCTCCCTGATTGCGTTTCTTTTGAACGTATCCTGACAGTTTCCATAGCAAGCCTTGAAGCTGATGAGACTTGTAATTCCTAAGTAGTAAGTGGGGGCCATCATTTGCATGGCGTCTGACTTCAAGATTGATCCATTCTTATTTCTCGTGAGACAGTGCTGTTTAGGCATATTCTCTAATAGTCCTTTAAATACATGACTCTCTGGGCTAAAAATCCTAGCTGAATACTTTCCCAGATGCTAACTCAATAATCCCCTATACTGGGTACTTATGGGTCTCCATTTTAGAGTAATAAATATATACAGGATGCAAGGGAATCGAGTGACCTGTATGAAATAGTGACCCTGTATTGGGGTTTCAATTTGGGTTGCAGGATAAAAGTCAGAAAGAGATTCTTCTAATTTAGGTTCAGAAGTCATTTGAACCCCTAACTCATTTTTTTTTTCCTATAGCAATGACTTGTCATTATCCTATCAATAGATTTTTAGCAACTCTGTCCTCTTGCCTGGAGGCACTCCAGAATTCATTAAGGTGGTTTATGTAATAGTGGAAAGAGTCTTAGAAATGGGGCAGGGTGGATATAAGGTAATTGCTTTTTTCTAATGAAGGAGTGTCTTTGGTTTTTTGGTCGTAATTTCACAAAGATCTTAAATTGAAATTTAATGGAATACTAGGACACTCAGGAGTGGCTGCCGCGCGCTGCTCTGGATTATACCCAGCATGTCTGTGTCTCTGACTGATAGTCGTGCATGTCATGGGTCCGTTTTTCAAACGGCCACTTGATCAGGATTTCCTCGGGCTTCATGCAAAATCTAGACTTACTGTGGCTCTAGGGGTCCATCTGTACTGTCAGAAAGACTGTCAGGTTCTTGGTCAAGAGACTGGTTTCCATGGATAGCTCTTGTGGCAAATGGTTCTGTACATAAAATGTCGTGCTCACAGTTACCAAAGTCAGGATCTGCTGTGCATCCAGTGCTATAAACAACACAACAACAAACCTTGTTAACCGTCTGCCTGTGCTGGGCCCCGTTCACACCGTTTATGTCCATTATTTCCTGTAACACTCACAGCATCCCTTGGAGAGAACTGCTTCTGCCCTTATTTTCAGAGAAGGAGCTACGAAGTTTCAGATATGCTCAAGCAGCCACACAGAAATGTAACCCCAGCTCACATCTGCGTTCTGACGGCTACCGACAAATTTTGTTTCTGGGTGGAAACGCCATGAAGCAGGAAAACGACACGTAGTGTACTCTTCTAGACGTTTTCTTTCTTTCGGCATAGTTTGATTGTTAACAATTCTCACACGCTTTCACCTCCCTCTTTTCCTTTATTAAAACCTCATCAGTGTTTAGAGAAAGAGAAACGGGAAAATATCCGGCCTGCTGGCAGGTCGTTTGACCTCTGTGCCTGCTGGAAGGTGGGGGGGCTCCAGGAGCTGCTCTTCTGAGAGCCTCAGCCCTCACGGCCACAGTATTAGCTGCTCAGCCTTTCCTGTCACTGTCCCCACTGGGGGGACAGATGCCATTGCCTCTGCCTTGCCATCAGAGTTCTAATGAGGGTCTGAAACCCGGTGTTTCCGCTCCTTAGGGAAAGTATAAGTTGTCAAGACAAGGCCAGGAGTATGATTGAAAACATGAAACCGAGGTTTCCTCTTCGGGTATTGAGCTGCCTGAGCGGCAGGGCCGTGTTTGGAAGGACAAAGAACCGGGAGGGATGGGGCTCCTGGGAGGCTCAGGCAGTGTAGCGTCTGTCTCTTGATTTCAGCTCAGGTCATGATGTCAGGGTCAAGAGATCCGAGCCCTGCCCTTGGGCTCTGTGCTGGGCATGGAGCCTGCTTAAGATTCTCTCTCTCCGACGGCCCCTCCCAGCCATCTCTCTCTCTCTTAAAAAAAAAAAAAGAAGAAGAAAAGTGGAAGAGCCCAGTGCAAGAAGCCTTCTCACCACCCCCGTGCGAGGACACATGCACCCCCGGAAACGGGGATTCGGTTCACATTGCAGCGAGGGCCGGAAGAGGCGATCGTGGCATTCCTGCGGGTGGCGGACGGGGTGAGGGCCCGGAGCAATGCGTGTCGTTCAGCGGGTATGGGGCTCCCGGGCCTCGCAGGGCAGGAGGGTTGGCAAACCGCAGCTGCCGGGGCTCTCCCTCCCGTCTCCTGGCCACTCTGGCAAAGCACTTGTGCCTCAAGCCTAGTTCGGGCACAGGAGGCCCTGCCTTCCGTGGACGCAGTGGTGTGGGGGCACAGCGGACCCTGGGGATCTGTGGCCGGGAGGGTGGGACAGGGTGGACATACACAAACAAGAGCGTTCTTCCCACGAGAGGAGGCCACTGTCCAATGACACAGAAACATGGGCCGTGCCTGACCACCGTGGAGCAGGCAAACCAGCCCCGTCCCCTTGTTAGAGTTCTGGCCCTTTCTCCTTCCACAGCGTGAACTCCTGCTTCTAGGTCGGCAGTGGAGCCCCGTTACAAGTAATCTTCACAAAAATCGCATTTTCCATATCCTATTGACTCTGGCACCTGCTCTGTTTACTTAAAGCCCTCGGTTGATAAGAACAGGAATCTTAGCTGATTTTCACCCAGAGCTAGAAGAGAAGGCCTCTGAAGCCAAAAAAAATAACCTTCCCCCGAAACAATATGTTGAAGGGGAGAAGCCAGTTGAGTTAGAGGGGCATGCATTGCGTGGAGTGGAAGAGTCCCAGGGTGGAGAGTAAGTAGAGCAAGCAGAAATAGGGCCACGATTAACGCAGGCAGGGCAGGCTCCCCTCGAGATGCTTCTACTAGCATTTCTACAAACCTCCTGGGTGGGCCAGGACTGTAAACATGGTTGTCAAGTTGGAGACTGACAGTAGAGAACACACAGGAACATAGTTACTACAGCAGGAGGTACATAATGCTTGGAGGTCAAAAACAAAAGCAGAACAATCAGAACAATGATATTAATTAACTTGATGTCCTCTAACCCACCAAATTTGGTTTTTTTACAGTGACCCCTGTAAGGATAAGAATGACCTAAGTCCAGTCCATTTTCTTAGGGAACCACAGATCTTGGCTCCCCATACAGAAAGACCCAGCATACTCAATTAATGATGCACATCAGAAGACTTATCATTGAACAATTAAAATTATGGGTGGGGGGAAGGGCCATGACCTACACAATATGCATCCTGTTTTGAGGGAGGTTTTATTATAGAAACTTTTTATTCGCCACTGAGGGAAAAACATGTCTGATATCTGAAAACCTGAGTCTCTGAACTTTTACCTCTCAGATTTTAGGCAAGCTGTACAACTTTGCTCCCCCTTTCCCCATCTTAGAAATGCCCTTGTCGGGTGAGATAAATGTGTACGTGTGATTCCCAAACACCCCACACACTGGTTTGCATGGAGTGAAAGGCTATGAAGTGACACATACCTGTGAAGGTGTAGGAAAAAGTGACATCTTCTGTTTCTTTCTAGTGAACATTCATTGATCATTACAAGATGCCAAGCACTTTCCTTGGGAGTGGTGGGGTGGGTGGGGAGGTTCAGAAGGGAAAGGTGGTAATCTCTGTTGCTGGGGCACACCTAGACCCTGTGTGCCACAAACCAGGGGATGGAGATGCACATTTGCTCCAAGGGTAAAGAGGCGGGACCCACTGCTTAGAAGTGGCCAGGGGGAGGGTCAGAAAAGTCCTCAGAGTAAAGGAGGCCTTAGAGTTGGATCATGAAGGACAAGTCACATTTTTGAAGAACGGGCCAATGGCATACAAGGCAGAGAGAACCTGGAGAGAGGGAGAGAAAGCATGGCGGTATTAGGCTGTGTAGTCTTGGGGAGCTCAAAGGCGGGCCCTCTTGGCCAAGATTAAAGGCACAGTGGGAGGGGAAGAGACTAGGAAGTTCTATGGGGTTCATATTGGAAATCCTTTGTCCTGTAGAAAGTGGGAGGCCACTGGGGATTTTAAGCAGGTGAGCAGGGTGACTGGGTTTGTGTTCTGATAGCAGTTTGGGGAAACAGATTCAGAAGAGTGCTTCCTAAATACAGGAAGATGGGTTTGGAAACTGTTGCTTTGGTCCAAGTAGGAAAGAATGAGCTCTGGACCCAAGACAGTGGAAGTGGAGACTGGGGAGGAGGGAAACACTTGGACAGATGGATAAGCGTAGACTGAATAACACTTCATGACTAATTAGAAGTAGGGGATGCAGGAGGCCGGGAGGGGCCGAGTTGTCTAGTTTCTGGCTGAGGTGACTCGGTAAATGGGGCACCATTAACTCTGACAGACAGACAAGAGGAAGACCAGCTTTGGGGTTTGGGGAAAGCAGATGAGGGGTGTGTCTGGAATATTCTGGGATGGAACATGCCTGCAGACATCAGGTGGAGTGCCCAGTAGGCATTTGGAAGTACTGGCCTGGGACTCACTCAGTGACAAGCTCCACTGCCAGTTAGGAGCTACTGGTGTTATAAAAAAGGAGAAAATAGTATCAGAAAACTACAGAAGAACACAGTTTCAGACAGAGTTGTAAGTAGGAGCACATACTGAAAAAAAAAAAAAAAAAAAAAAAAAACCCAACCACGAGAAGACCTGAAAAGGGCCCAGTGGATTCGATAGCTTGACCAGCACAGCCTCAGTGGAGGTAAATCCTAAGAGGGTGGGAATGGAGGGGCTGGGGGAACGGGTTGAAAAGCCAGTGAGGAGGACCGTTGTAATTCAGTTTGGCCGGGAGAGGAAACAGAAAGAACTGGCAGGTAGGGAATCCATGGGGTCCCCATTAAACTAAAGTTTATTTTAGACTCTCCCTGGCTGCTGATTGAACTCCCACCCCAGTATCAAGGCTTTGCCTGCAACTTGGGAATCATGGTACTCTAAGAAGCATGTAAAAATCTTCCATAAAAAATCTGTTACTTCTAAATAATTCTGTTTTTGTTTTGTTTTGTTTTTTAATAGTTTCAGGATGTTTGTTTCGGGAGTCAGGTTTTAATTCACCCATCCCTGCATGAGATATTACGTTCCTTTCTGGAAAGCCCATGGGAGTCATCAGTCATCTTCTCCTGCAGTTAAATAAGCGATGTCCTTTGCTGTCAGCTCGAGTCAGGGGGTGCTACCCTGTGACTCATGCGTTCTCATTCACAGCATGTTGAGCAACGCGCTTGGTACGAGTGCCTGATAAAGCCTGCTGAGGATGTTGTCACTGAGCGCACATTTTCCTCAATGGGACCGGATTCCTGTCACCACACATTCTTCTTCATGCCATGCTCTGAGGCACTTCTCAATGAAACATTTGTCCTTTTTTCCCCTTTATTAGCTCTAGAATGGCGTGTTCTCTAACATATCACTGCATTTCGCTGCTGGATATTCCTCTCTGGTTCCGGGTTGGATGTTTTAATGTTACCAATGTTCTTTCCTCTTTCTTTTTCCCCAACAAAGACGTCTTTGCAAGGCCTTCTGTCCCCGGCACCCCTCTCCACTGCCTTAAGGGGAAGAGGGTTAAAAGCCGACCCAGTGCAGCTCCTGATGCAGACACTGGCCCTGCCGAGGGGCCGGCACCACAGCCCTCAGGAGGGCAGAGGCTCCGCTCCCCGGACAGGCTGCCACTTGTTCCCACACACTACTTAATTGTCATCTCCGAAGGGCCGTGAGACCGATCGTTCTGGCCTTGCCCTGGCCCAGCCAACTCTGGGAGAGGTATCGAGCTGCCAGCTCTTCTGCGGTTGGCCAGGAATCCGCATCCCAGCAGCCTGTCCGGGGTTTGGTTTGCTGCCTCAGAGAAACCAGCAGTGGGGCCACTCGAGAGAGTTGCCCCACAACGCTGCGGCGAAGTGACACGAAGGTCTGCGGGGCGGGGGTGGGGGTTGGGACCGAGGCACACGGGAGTGTGTGATCTGCTTGGGGAATGGAAGCTGTCCTGTTAAAGCGGAACTGTGGTCCTTTGTCCCTGAGCACCTCGGTGCCCTCAGAGTCTTGATTCCTTCCTTGACTGTGAACCTGAACGAAGAGGAAGACTGTGGTGGTCGCAGGAGGAGCGCTCGGTGGCAGGCTTTCTGGACACGCTGAAGCACCAGGTCTGATGAGATTCTGGCCGTGGCTTCACAGCGGCCCCGAGGACACAGAGGCAGGTGCGGCTCCCCTCACGGCCCCAACTGGAGAAAGTGGAGCAGTAAGCCCGACAGGGGGTTCGCGGGCGGCCCTGCGTGGCGGGTGCTCCCATCCAGCACGTCCCACGGAACCACGTCACGTCGTGTAAAACGGCGTGGGTTTGGAGGGCCAGCCCCAGACCTGGGCCGACCTTTATCTGGGCTCAGGGCACCTGCTGGCGCGTGCGGCACCTCGGGGCCGAGACAAACAGGCATCCAGTTGCAAAAAGGCGCTTCCCCCTGGCTGACCGAGGCGCGCAGCTGGGTGAGCAGAAGGCCGGCTGGCTCTCAGGCCCCAGGCCGACCCCACTGCGTGCCCCTCCGCGCAAGGTGCACAACGCACAACCGTACGGGAGGACCAAGACGGGCGTCCGCCTCCTCAAAGGACCCGCTAGTCCCAGTCCTTTGCAACCAGCGGCCCCAAATGCCCATCTCCCGCTCGCTTCATTCCCACCCCGAGAACGAAAAAGTTCGTCCGCTAGAGACTTGTAAGTGCCCCACCTTCACAGCGTTCTTAAGGAACTCCATTTTTAAAATCTCTTTTTTTTTTCCTCGCTGAAAATTAGACTGCCCACCCTTCCTTTCTGATATCTGCTGTAGCAAATGGTAGGGCCACAGTCTGCCCACAGGACGTGGTCTCTAAAGGAGTCATTTCCTCTTCCATCTCCTCCAGGCCGTTCCCTGCGTGTTTTTCGTGGCACTGGCAACAGGAAGGCGCATTGAATAGCAGCGTTGAAAAGGCACTTTGTTGTTGATGTTATTACTCTGGGGTTGTCTCTGCCTGATAATTAGCGTTTCCGGCTTTCTGAATTTATTTGCCAAAATATTTGCAGGACTTTCGTGAACAAATAAGGGATGTTTCTAGACATGACTGACCCACCGCCTTGCAGGCTGAGCTGACTCCTGGCAGTCTGAGTTTCAGGGCATGGATTTGCTCAGGGAAGGATTATCCTAGTAAGGGAAAAACCGCCTCAGTCCCTAGGCAGCCTTGCTGGTGTCTCAGCCACCACAGTTTCAGGCAGGTTGAAGTAGTCCAGGGTTCCTTGCAGTCAGAGGCGGGTCCTTGCCAAGGGGGGCGGAGCCCTGGGTGCTGGTAAGAGAAACCCCGCCCAGATCCCCGTCCCAGCCAAGTTCCTGGGCCTCCGTCCTCTCTGTACTATAAGCTCCTACTCTTTGCCCTGACTTACTCACCAAATTGTGGTCGAGGAGCATGTGAAAGAAAACGTATGTGAAAGTGCTTTGCTCACGGTGAAGCATTATAAAAATGTTATTTATATTAGACTCTAAGGATCCTGTTGTCCACGGGAGAATTCACCACGGCGAGAGCCTCTTCCTTGTATGTAGGTTAAAAGGGACATGTGCTTTACTCTGCTGCATTTCTCCTCCCCTAAAGGAGAAAATGAGGTGATAAATGGTCCAAGCACCTCCCTGCGCCTTAGATGACTTTATTTGCCCTTTTATCGATGTCGTGTCTGACCACCTCATCCTTTGGAAGAGCTCTTTTTGGGCCACCCAGGGTTGCCGGAGTCCCTTTGGAGCCATTGCACACCTATAAGGAACCCCACTTCCATTTTCCCCCATTATCCTAGTCCACTCTCTCTCAACCAGCTTTTTTTCCCCAAATGGGCAAAAACAACTCCAGTTCCTGCACATTGGCAGGTGAATTAAGTGGATGGAGCCCATGGTCAGGGGAGAGGGCATGGAGGTGACGAGATGGCAGCAGCTGGGTGCGAGCACACATCCACGTCCACTGGCAAGTCGGAAGGCGGTGGGTGCACCCCCGCTTGAGGCAGCTCCTGCTTTGTGGGGTTGCAGGCCCGGACTTGTCACACATATGATTTTTCAAGAGAAGGCAGAAATTAGGAGTTTTCGGTGACATTTTCCCATTTTTAATGTTGGAAGGTACTCTACTATGTTTTTAATAACGGTAGGCAGCTCAACAGAGTGTGGACAGACAGCATACGCACAAGCTGTGTTTCAGTGGCGAATTCCTGCTCTCTGAGCACATGTGATGTGTGCCTCATTGCCCCAAAGATAACATACATTGTCACAGTGTTCAGCCTGTGCATGGACCTCCTTTCTTGCCTCTGCCCAGCCATAGTTCCACTGAGCCGCATTTCTCTTTGATCTGCTGGAACAGAGCTCCCACTGCGGTGGACGGTGGGTCACTTTCCTTTGGGATCTTCTAGTAGCTTCTAGACCCTTCTGCTCTCAGATCCCACTGTGTCAGACCCTCCAAGGTACTACTCTTTGAGTAGGGTGACCTCTCACATCTTTCGCTGTTGATCCATTACAGATTGCTTAAAACCTGTGAGCAGTAAGCTTATTTGCTTCCTTCAGTGTTTCTGGACAAGTAGATCCTCTTTCTGATTATAAAGGGGCAGGAGGGAAGGACTGACACGAGCTGTAATTATGCGGTGATCTTGGAATTATTTTCCTTCAGTGACTTTGGGGAGGAGGGGTTCATGTGAGGACACACAACTCTGCTCAGAGGAAACAACTTTGTACAATAATGTCCACAAAGAAACTCAGTAGGTTTCTGATGTTTTCTGTGTGTTTACCAATTTGACCTACATCTCTTCTTGAGGCCAGATGGATTGTAAGGAATTTCCATGATTCCCTCTCAAGTTTATAATGAAATAATACACTGAAAAAGCTCACCACCAGAGAATGTTGTTTAAAAAAGGAAGGCCTGGCTTCAGCCTAGATTCCACAACTGTTTCTGACATGCACCACTGGCTTCTTGTAAGAAGAGGTAGACATGACGAGGGGAAAGGGAAATGCATTCTGGATTTTCCTTCAAGCAGAACCCAGAACCAATGCAAAAATGAATTATTTAAAAATCTTTAGATTTTTGAGTTTCTGATTCCCAACCAGTCAGTCATTTTGAAATGCTAAAAAAACAACTGCGTTTAGAGTAACACTTTGCAGTTTGGAAACTCTCTCATATATAGTATCTCAGTCCATGTAGTTTCATGATGAGGTGGGTCAAAGAGTTCTTAAAAAGATTTCTTAACTTTATTCTGTATACCAAAAAGAGGCAGATTCAGGGGTATTAAAAGGCTTGCTTGCGGGTACCTGGAGAGCAGGTGGTATATTGAAAATCCAAACTCTTACCTTCTGTTTTTACTGTCTTCCTACAGTTTGTGATTTTCAGAATATTAGGGATGCACCCTACACTTCAGCAGCTGAAACCTGAGATTTTCCCATTGGAATTGATTCTGATGGCTTGTATAATTCCTGAAAAGTATTTGTCTCTGGTTAAAACACATACGTCCTGGGGCACCTGGGTGGCTCAGTGGGTTAAGCCTCTACCTTTGGCTCGGGTCGTGATCTCAGGGTCCTGGGATCGAGCCCCACATCAGGGTCTCTGCTCAGCAGGGAGCCTGCTTCTCCCTCTCACTCTGCCTGCTGCTCTGCCTACTTGTGATTCTCTCTGTCTCTCTGTTAAATAAATAAAATAAAATCTTAAAAAAAAAAAAAAACCAACACATATGTCCCTGGGAAAATAATATAAAGAATAACATAACTATCCCTTCAGTCAGTTGAGTGGATTTTTTTTTGGGGGGGGGCTGGACTTTATCTTAATGGGGGAAGAGCAAATAGGTGGTAGAGGAAGATGAGAGACACCCCTTCATTACCTCTTACAGTGTGCCTTGGTCTTATCCTCTTGTCCAGGAATGGAGTCATTACTTAATTTAGTTTAATTTTTTTGTTTTGTTTAATTTTTTTAGAGCGAGAGAGCATGCACTCGTGCAAGCAAGGCTAGGAAGAGGGAGAGAGAGAATCTTAAGCCGGCTCCATGCCCAGAACCTACTGGGGAGCCCGACATGAGGGCTTGATCTCAGGACCCTGAGATCATGACCTGAGTCAAAATCAAGAGTCAGATGCTTAACAGACTGAGCTACCCAGGCTTCCCTGGAGTCATTATTTTAGAGGTGAAGCCCTTGGTGCTTTTCATTGTGTTCTGCCAGGTGAAGGCTTAAGGAGGCCAGTTGTACACAGTCACCTGCTAGAGAACAAGGTGTCCCAGGAACCTGAAATTGGTATTCTCTTTCATGCTTTTGGCATTGCCGTTATTGGAGTCATGGGCCAGTGGTGCCTCTAATAGTGGATATCTTTGCGTTGAGGTTACCTGTAGAATTCTAGGAGCCTGGCAGAGGGTATATATGTCCGTAGGAGCCTTGCAAAAGATGCATGTACTCATCAGAGTATCCCAGGAGCATGAAGGCCAGCTCTGCTTGGTTGGGCCATATACCTAGCGGTCCCCTCGGCAGCGCTGGGGCTGTCCTGCCAAGACCGAGAAAATCCCAAGGCCTCAGGGTCAGCAGCATGTGGAGAACCCAGCAAATATCTCAGTATGCCAGCATTTCCAGCCTGAGAAAGCCTGCTGCAAGCATGATGGTGTAGATCGTTCAACTTTTCTCTCTCCATAAACAGTCTTCAACAAAACACCACCCAAATGTAGCAAATAGAAGTCACCATTAAGAAAAATCTCTTTTCTCAAAACAAGATTGTTTTCTGTCCCCAAATATTAATTGAATGTCTTCCTACATTCCACCCAATAGCATGTCTAAACTGGTTTGGATGAAAAACGGATCCATTTGCTGAGCCGAGGAATGTTGTTTGTTGAGTGTGTGCCCTTCTGCTCACACTCTGCTGTCAGGATTGATCAGGCCAGACAGAGGGAGGTCATTTGCTGTTTCAGTCCAGCTTTGCGTGCCATGTTTAGAGCACTGGAATCTGAATTGTAGTTCCTGCCCCAGTTCAAGGTTAGCAGAAGGTACTACCATGCCTCCCTAAGTACAGTTGAGGTTTGAACTGAGGGAGGCCAGGAAGGGACTGGGGTTTTAGAGCTCCTTGTTGAATTGCAGTGACATCTGTCTGGGTCGGGGGGTGGGGGGTGGAAAGATAGTCAAGGAGTTCAACTTATTATCATTTCTTGTGGATAGAAGTTCCCTTGGGGAACTCCCAGGTCAAATAGTAGATGATTTCTATGCTATACACCTGATGATGAGTAAAAGGGCTATTCTCATTTTTTAAGGATTTTGTATATATCTTGCAGAGCTTCCTGAGTAATGTTAGCTGTGAAGTCATGGTTTGGGGCAATAGTAGGCACTAACCAACCTTAAGCAAGAGTAGAATTCCTTGACTCAGTTTCTTCTTGTTTTTTAAATATAAAATCTGCCTGTTAAGGGCAGTGCCCTACTCAGGTACTCCTGTAATGAAGTTCTTGTGTCAGAGGACTTTTTCCAGTGTCAAACTGTAGCTTTTAAATTTTTTTTTTAATTTATTTATTTGTTAGAGAGAGAGAGAGCGAGCGAGCACAGGCAGACAGAGTGGTAGGCAGAGGCAGCGAGAGAAGCAGGCTCCCTGCTGAGCAAGGAGCCCGATGTGGGACTTGATCCGAGGACGCTGGGATCGTGACCTGAGCCGAAGGCAGCTGCTTAACCAACTGAGCCACCCAGGCGTCCCAAACTGTATATTTTAAAAAGCTGGCATAATTTATACATGGTTGGTTTTACTTACTCATTTTATTTATGTGTTTAATTAATTATTAATGATTGGATACAGCCCTTGGTAAACCTTAAACAAACAACATATAATGATTATCATAGATTCCTTTTAAGTAAAAATTCTAGAATGCAACTAAGGCAGAGGCAAGAAGGGAAAAAGAACATTAGAATAAAATGTAGTGCTGACTCTAAGAGATATACCTGGCAGGAACATTTATACCAAATTGCAGTGATTTTTGCCCAATTTATTATGTGAAAATTGCAGAACGATGATTGTTCCATTGCCAATCATTTCTCTGTGGCCATGCTGTTTTAAATATATGCTGAAAGCTTTGGGCTTTTCCCTCCCATTTGCCCTTGCAGGAAATGTCAATGCAAAATTTGACTCCCGTGTGAGGTGCTGGATAGTTTTTATTTAAATGCTTCCAATGTCTATTTTTAATGCCAGTCCCTCACAAAGCAGTTAAGAAAGGTTCTCAAATATATGTATTATGCGTACAAAGATTTTTTTCTTCTGTGGGTCAGCATAAACTCCCATGGGGGCAGAAAATATTGAAAATTCTTTATGTGTGTCTGTGTGCATGCTCACTTCGACCCATTTAGGCAAGGCTGAGTTTTTTAAAAACATGAATGCATGAGGTGTCATATCTGGGAATACCAGAGCAACGGGATGGGGCTCAGCGGTGACTGCGGACGGAGTGACAGTCCTTCCGCCCATGCACGATCCCCGGAGTACACCCGATACTCCTTTGGCAGTGCTCAAAAGCAGCCATAGCCGCCTGCTTTCTCTGCCTGCCACCTAGCTCCCCCCTCTCTTTCCAGGGCAGTCCCTGAAGGGAAGGAAAGAGTCTGAGTTGTGACCTTAGGTTCAGACATACAGAATCTGCCACTGCCAACTCAAGGATCCCGAGCAAAGCATCTCTCTCTCACCAAACCCACCTCCCACCAAGACTGGCCCATGGACGTGACCTAGGCTCTGACATTAATGATGGAAGGCTGATTATTGACCCCTTCATTTTGGGGTTGTTTGTTTTAAAGTACTCAATTCAGACATAAGACTCTCCATAACATATATGTTATAAAACGTGATAAAACACATACCCGTGCGCCAAGCACCCAACCCAAGGATGAGAACCGATGATAACTGGTAACTCCCGACATGCTAGTCCAGTCACTTTTTAAAGGAGGACGGAAATGCTCTGTTTAGACGTACATGGATTCTGTTACATTCAGCAGACTGCGTACGCTTTTTAAAATCATTATTCAGTCAACTATTTACTGGGTGTACTATGCATCCAAAGCAGTAGAGGAAGAACTGTAACATTTTCTTTAAAAAATGAAACATGTGCTTCTGGGGCATTTGCCGAGAAAAACTTCCAGGTTCCCAGACAGGAAAAATGAATTAAAGATGAATCACTGAGTCATTTGGAAAGGTTATACTCTCCAGTTGCCGGTGAAGAAAATAAAACAGACAGTCAAAAGTTGAACTTGGCCCGCTCAGAAATCTCAGCAGTGTGAAAAAACAAAGCCCTCTGTCATCATGAACCGAGCACAGGAATGCTAATGTATCAGGGAGGGCATCTTTTGGTTCATGTTCTAATTAAATACATAGTTCTTGTGTCTTTGTCAGTACACTTACCTCATCACAAAGGGGAGGATAACACTCAGGCTTTTAACCCACTAAGTAAGGTAGTTTTTTGAATAGGAAAGTATGCCACACCGGAATCCCCATCAGATGTTTCTTCCAAGTCAAGCACAGGCCGCTCTCACCATCCACACAGTACGTCCCTGCCCTTCTGGATCTCTCCAGTTCAGGGAGCCTCGCTGAGGCTGCGGGACAAGTGATGTTCCCGGCGAGGTGTCACGGGAGTCCCCTGCTGTCCCTGATGGTCCTCAGATGATTTCAACAAATATATGACAGCACATGCTGGAAAATTCAGGATGACCTTTTCTGGGAAGCCTGTATTTATGGTTTTTTTGTTTTGTTTTGTTTTTAAGATTTTATTTATTTACTAGAGAAGGAAAGGGAGAGAAAGAGAGGGAGCACGACCTGCAGGGGGCAGGGGCAAAGGGAGAGGGAGTAGCATCCCGGGAGCCTGAGATCATGACCTGAGCCGAAGGCAGATCCTTAACCGACTGAACCACCCAGGCGCCCTGGGAAACCTGTATTTAAAATAAAATCAAATGAGAAGTCCTGAGCAGAGTTTGGCCTGCCTGAGTGTGAAGGCTGTAATTTGGAACTGTCGGATTCTTCACCCTCCTTTCTCCAGTAACCTTGGTCAGGACTTCAGATACCTGGTAACTCCTGGTCCTAATGGATAAAGTTGAGAGGTATAATGATTTACAGAGGGTACATTTCAGTCCCCTCAGACATGATCCTATTAATCTGTTAATTATTTTAATCCCCGATAAAGGGATTGCCTGTCGTAAATCAGTGTTTGAATGCTCTTCGTCTCATTTTACTGTAAAAATGAAGACTTTTGATAAGGTCTTACGGTCTTGATGAATCAGGTCTGACTTCTAGTTGGGGGTAACAGGGTTCGGAGAGAACTTTGATTATTTACCTGTTAATAACATAGTGCTGTCCAGCACGAGGCGTGGGGAAACAAGGATGGAGACAGAGCCTGAGAACCAGAAATGGAAGTTCTAGAGCAACAAGGGAAGGAAAAGAACAGTATCTGACCCAGCCAGTATGAACCCCAAAGCGGGTGCCATTGACGTTTAGCCCACAGCCCACCAAGAGCTCTCGGAAATTAAAGCATTCTTTCACTGTTGGATTTTTTTTCTTCTTAGAGTCACAAATGCTGTCCAGAAATCATCTTCTCTTCAGAATTTCCATTAAAAAATCTCAGCTGTACCCCAGTAAAAATTGTCAGGGTTCTATTTTGAATGTGTACATTTATTTATATTAAATTGCATAAGCAGTGCTGTTCTTTGTAGACAAATCAGAAAATGCTGCTAAACGTCAATTTAAAAATTAAAGTCACCCACTATTCCACTGGGTATAATCACCCTTAATATTTTGCTCTATTTCTTTTGGGGATTTATTTTATGCATAGAGATTTTTAAAATAAAAATGGTATTTTACTATTTTCCAGTCTTCCTTTTAATTCCAGTGCATATTTCTGGCATCTTCTTCTGCTGATTAATATATTTAGATATCATTTCGATGCTTTTGTTTAAAAGACTTTATTCATTTATTTGACAGAGATCACAAGTAAGCAGAGGCAGGCAGAGAGAGAGAGAGAGAGAGAGAGAGGGAGGCAGACTCCCTGCTGAGCAGAGAGCCGGATGCGGGGCTCGATCCCAAGACCCTGGGATCATGACCTGAGCTGAAGGCAGGGGCCTCAACCCACTGAGCCACCCAGGCGCCCCTATTTTGATGCTTTTTGTAGAACAACAATTTTTTTTGTCTTTTTGAAAGAATGATATACTGCCTTTTTTCCTTTTAGTCAGTCATTATGAAGAAACAATTTCACAAAGTCATTCAGTATCCCATCCCTGAGAAACAGTTGTCAGCATCTGCTAAACACCATTCCAACTGGATACAGAGAAACACTGATGAACTTACTATGTCTTTATATATAAATATTATAAATAATATATTATAACTATTTAACTTAATTTTACTTGAACTAAGAACTAGGAGAAAGAATTTAAGAAGACACTGAAAAGAAGTAACAATTTTCAGGTCGTATTTCTTCACTAGAGAAATTAGTTCCTAATGGCTCCTCGTACAGTTAAAAAGTAGAAGATAATAGAAAACATAATTTTGAAATCATTTGAGTTTTAAAAACTGTACGTTTAATATAGACCTCATCTATTTGCTCATGGCCATCAGAGATTTTAGGAAATTAGAACTCGTTTATATCCTACCTCTCCACCTACCCTTCAATATGTGATATATTATAGTATTATTTTTACATTGTTAAGGTAAGTACTGTCCATAGTCTGTTCTATAAACATAAATTCCACTTGTGATTTTAGTTGTAGGCTTAATAGATATAGGACTTACCACTAGTTCTTTTCTCAAGTTGACTGAATTTAAATCTCTTATAGTTTGTCTTTAGTATTTCAAGATGGCTTGATGGGTACTCTCATCCTTGCTGTCTTGTAGGTTGAGAACCTCTGTTGAGTTCTGGCCTTGCTTGAGAGACATCACTCTAGGACCTTCTGCCATTACTAATTATTATGGAAAAGAGAACAAAAAGATTTTTTTTTTCCCCATTGAACCTGGCTTGAATTTTCTGCCTATAAGTTTGGTGTACAATTTAAAAAAAGAAATGAAACATTGTTTCAGACAGACCAACCTTGCCTAAACAGTGGTGTCTGCCCTAAGGAATCTTCCGAGCATATCCACATTTTTAGACCCAGAAACTCACTGTTAAGAAAAAAGAAATCCTGGGGCGCCTGGGTGGCTCAGTCAGTTCAACGTCTGCCTTAGGCTCAAATCGTGATCCCAGAGTCCTGGGATTGAGCCCAGAGTCTGGCTCCCTGCTCAGCGAAGAGTCTGCTTCTCCCTGTCCCTCTGCTGCTCCCCCTGCAAATCTTAAAAAAAAAAAAAAAAGACTGCCACTTTCTTACCCCCCTAATTTCAAGCATTTGACAGAGTAGTTTAGTCATGGACCCACCTGAAAGGGTCTTGGATTTTCTTGGGATTCACAGTTTTGACAGATCCATGGGACCTCTGATCGTGCAGGTCATGAAGTGAGGGTAACTAAAGGGAAAACATAGAAAAAGGTTTCCAGGCCTAATTCTTAGTGCATCCAATGGATTCCATCTAATCCCTCATCTCCAACCACAGTTCCTCAAATGTACCTGCTTAGGTTGGTTATTGGGGCCACGAATTTTCAATACTGAATGTTCAGATCTCAGCGTGGCTTTTTCTTTCTTTCTTTTGTTTCTTAATACCTTAAAATCATCTTCTCAGGAAGCCTACTTTGCTCTGACTTTTGGAAACATTCCCACTATACCAATAACCTAGAATTACTATCTGCAGTTTCTTTATCTAAATTACTAGACATAACTTTCGCTCATGTCTCCATTGGTAGTGTATTATTGTGATGCAGCCATTCTGGACCCTTGCCAGGTTGAATCTGGACTCTGCCACTTACAAGCTTGAGTGATTTGGGGCAAGTTAAATGACAGTCCCCCCTCCATCCCCCAATAAATGCGGCTAAGAATAATACCTGCCTTCTGCAGTTGTAATGACCAAGTGCGTACTTTATTATAAACCGTATAACACTCTACGTGCCTAGCACAACAGTAAGTGCTCAGAAATGACCATTTTCCTGTCCTTTCTGTGGTTTTATGTAATTCTATACTATAAAAAAATTTTCCTCTACTTTAGTTCAAAATGGCACTGTGAAAGTTCTGTTCCTATCCCAGTATTTTAAAATCATTAGATTTAAAATATTAGACTTTTATCTCCTCACTAGCTGCTACTAGTCTGAAGACTTAATAACGAGTGTATAAATATGTTGTCTGTTTTTGTTTTCAGTAGAGTTTCCTCTTCACTCCACAAGGGAAAAAAGAATCACAGTACCCAATAATGTGTTCTCTCTTCATTCAGAAGTTGGAAACTCCAGTAACGAATACTGTGACAGAACTTGCCTGTGTTGTTCTCTTAAAACTCAGTCTGAGAACCTGAAAGTAGATCTTCATTATTCCCATCCCCCTCCTGGATTAAAAAAAAAATAAATAAATAAATAAATAAAAAACAGATTGGAGGATGGGTATGGGTTTTGGGCCATTCCAAAGCTGTTCCTAGTACCGAATCTCAGAAGACACTACTTTTTCAAGACCCACAGCTGTCTCCTTGTCCTGTATGCATTCAAGCCAGCAGTCAGGTTGCCTCGGGACATTTTTGACAAATGTGGACCAGGCTTTGTTCTCAGAGTAAGGTTTGCAGCTCTTTCTAAAATCAACCAGAGTTGCCGAATGTGGTGCATTAATTAGATGGGGCTAATAACAGAGGTCTCAACAGCGTTCTGTTTCGAGAAAAAAAAAAAAAAAAGTAGATGGAATCATAGTGTACTTGAAAGAACAGTTCTAATTTTAAAAAAATTCTTTTAAATTTTCTTAATTAAAAAAAATCACCCAAGCTATGGAATCTTAATTGTAGTTGGCCTAAAGGTATGAAATCGTATGTGCTGAAAATCACAAACGGTAAACAAATGGATAAAAAAGCAACATGCCACTTTTATTTAACAGTTCATAAATTATGTCGTAATATCTCAATAGCCAACGTGTCCTGAAATGGTGGTAAACTACGGGGAAGCCAAGATGAAGAAGTGGGGAACATTAGACCTGAGCTCCTTCCATCAGAGCTCGCCTGCTATGCATTTATAGCCCAAGACGAAGACCTCACACTGCTCTCACTGGTTCAGCAGTGGACCAGTACAATAAAGGGAGGGTTGTAGTGTGACCCTAGGTCATCCTCGTTCAAGTATTATTACTTATTTTCAGTTTTAACACCATGAGAATTTTGACACTCACTTTCAAAAACTGATACGATTCGGGAGTGCCTGGGTGGCTCAGTGGGTTAAAGCCTCTGCCTTCGGCTCAGGTCATGATCCCAGGGTCCTGGGATCGAGCCCCGCATCGGGCTCTCTGCTCAGCGGGGAGCCTGCTTCCTTCTCTCTCTCTGCCTGCCTCTCTGCCTACTTGTGATCTCTGTCAAATAAATAAATAAAATCTTAAAAAAAAAAACTGATACAATTCATTGATAACCATTACCAAAGTTCTAAATATATTATTACATATTTTAAAATATTTCTTTCTATGTTAAGGGGAAAAAAAACAAACCTCAGCACCACTTGCCATGTGGTTTTAATTTTATCAGACTCTAGGAATTTTGGAAACTGTCTTTGCCTCGATGTTGGAAGAAAGTATTTTTCCTACAACAGCCAAGTCTTTCATACTTTAACTATTGGATCAGCCTCTCCTTGCACAGAGCCTCTTTCTACAAAAGAAACAGCGGCAACTGTAGGATTTACAGAAAACGTTTGCAGTTTGCCTTGTTGAGCAAACTGCCTGCCTAGTAATAGAATGCAGGACTAAAAATGGGTGCATATTTGACCAAACTCGTGGCCTAAAGAGGGCGTGGGTTTCATGCCTCCCTGCCCTCCAAAACCGGTGTGGATGTCTGCTCGAAGACATCATGTAATTCTATACTATATAGAATATACCATATAGGTACATTAGGAAAACTTCTCACTGTCCAGTTTTTCTTCAGCAGGAGCGTCTGAAGAAGTAGACACTACCTGTGAAGCCCAGGATATACATTTGTCTTTTCAGGAATGGTTTCATGTCTGTTCGTGGCCGAGCATAGTAAGGTATGAACCAGAAAACTCCGGAAGGCCACGAGCAGTTCGTACCACACGCCCTGGGGAATTGTCAGCCCGAAGTGGCTGGGTACCAGCCCACTGGTCGTTTACTTGTACTCGGATTCAGATGGGTACCAGAAGCGTAGACACTCCAAACCGACTAAGGGGGTCCCCTTAGGGAATCAAACCACCCAGGGGAGAGACACAGGGCTACCCCTCAGGGGAAGTATAGCTAGGCAGATGATATTTAAAATATAAAATAAAGCAACAGCTGCCCAAGAGAGTATATAATTGTTAAAATGTGTGGCTACATTGGGCTGTAAATGCTACTCAGAAGCAAAGAAGAGAAATATCATGGGCTGGTACAATTGGTGCCTTCCCTGGAGGCCTGCCCTGTCCAAGCCATGCCTTCCTGAGCGTGGACACTGTGTGCCTGGCCAGGAGCACGTTGAGGGTGGGGGTCAGTTCCCATTGTCCCGGTTGGCTTAGGGCCTCATGCCTTGAATAATCTGACAAGTGTCCAAGATGACTGTGCTCCCTCAGTGTCCTTCCGTGTGGGACATGCCGCCCAGCTCTCAGAGGACCTGCGTGTTTTCCTGCCATGCACATTTGGGAGCTCCCTTTCCATTGAACCCTTCTTGGCCCTCCCTTCCTCTCCAGGTGCCTCCTTTTCTTATTTGCCTTCATAATTGTCTAACATTAGCCTCTATGTGCCTCCTGAGCGCCTGTCACAGTGCTGTGCACGAAGTAGGCGATGAGATATTAAATAGACTGTTTCACACCTCACACTTGTGCGTGATGAGAGGGATTATGTCAGAGGAGGAATAGTAGAGAAAGTAGGGAAATGTGAATGCTTTTAACCTTAACAAGGAGAGGAGCAAGTGATACCCGTTATCCTAAACTTGGGTACACCGGGATTATGTGTTCGGAGATTTTCTAATTACGTATTTCCACATTAACTTTATGGATGCTGTGGTTTCTCACCTACTCAGATAGCACATGTCGGTACCATATCCTTGGACTCCAGGCATCATGTGCCAAGTCCTCTCACAGGGGCGCTGTATCCTCTTCTCCCCAACTCCTCACACAGCACCCAGGGTAATGTGCTTAGTTCTGCAGAGATCGATAGCTAGTCTGTATCGTAACATTCAACCAGATAAGTCTTGTGAATGATTGGAGTACAAGAGCTTTGCTGTTGGACATGTGCATTTAAGGGAAAATAAAATGTTTTGGTAGGTGAACCCTAGCCTAGATTTACTTAGTTCCTTTTCCAGCTCCTCTGCACCCTGAATTAGCAAGCAAGGAACAAAAGACACTTTCAGTAAAATGAGCAGGACAGTTGTATGGAATGAGTCCTGCATGGAGAACATTAAGAAGCATGAGATTTTTGTCTTACTAAAGTTCAAGGGTGTTTTTTTGTTTTGTTTTGTTTTTGTTTTTGTTCTTAGATTTTATTTATTTATTTGACAGACAGAGATCACAAGTAGGCAGAGAGGCAGGCAGAGAGAGAGGGGGAGGCAGGCTCTCTGCTGAGCAGAGAGCCCGATGCGGGGCTCGATCCCCGGACCCTGAGATCATGACCTGAGTGGAAGGCAGAGGCTTTAACCCACTGAGCCGCTCAGGCGCCCCTGTTTTTTTGTTTTTTTTTTTAAGATTTTATTTATTTATTTGAGGGAGCAGGGGGAGGGGCAGAGGGAGGAGCAGACTCCCAGCTGAGCAGAGAGCCTGATGTGGGGCTCCATCCCAGGACCCTGAGATCACCACCTGAGCCGGAGGCAGACGCTTAACCAACTGAGCCACCCAGGTGCCCCTAAAGTTCAAGTTTTTGTGGGGCGTCAGGGTGTCTCAGGAGTAAGCAACCAGCTCTTGATTCCGGCTCAGGTCATGATCTCGGGTCCTGGGATCAATCCATGCCCACATCAGGGTCCGAGCCCAGCACAGAGTCCGCTTGAGGCTCCTCCCTTTGTCCCCCCCCCCCCCCACCGCTCGCGCATGCACTCTCTGTCTCTAAAAGTAAATAAATGCATCTTTTTAAAAAATTCAAATTTTTGTGTCCCATATTGAAAAATAAGCAGGGGTGTCCGGGGAGGGGAGTGCTCTAAATGCTGTCTGGGGTGTGGGATGGGTTTAAGTTTCTGCACAGGATGTCTTTGACCTACATGTGCTATATCCTCAGTTACCCAGAGCAGAGGCACCTCAGGCGAGGGAAGCACGTGATCCTGAGCCAGGGGAGGACTCTTCTGCCAGTTAATGCATTCTGAGAGGCGAGCTGGGGACCGCAGTTGCATACAACTAGTTTAGGTCACATGAGACCCTGACACTATAAGGAAGCCAGGGGGGGGGTATATGAGTACATCGAAATGTTCATGAAGAGTTGTTGCTGATAGCTAATCCATTTCCTTAAAGATTGGCTTTTTAAGGGTAAGATTTCCCGAAAGCATGAACAATGTTTCTGTGATCGTGTAAGATGTGATTTCTACATAACAGGTTTCCCTTAGATCACATGAGCATCTTTATAGTCCCCATAATATTAGGGTCAAGATGGTTAGTGATTCTAGCAACTTAACCAAGTAATACATGGAGTGTGAAACAGATAATTCTAACACATTGAAAGTGGGTGTCTTCTGGGTTTCAGAACACTGTCTCATAGTTTCCCAGTGCACTATATTTAGCAGAGGCTTTTTATAATTCACTGCTACTAATTAATAATTTTCCACTTCCCAGTGGCTGCCCACTGTAGATCTGGTATCAGAACATACTATCAATTGGAAGAATGGTGATTTTTTGTTGCATTAGTGGAAGTTGATCTTACTGATAGATTGCTGAGAAGTTACAGTTGTTTTTAACCAAGAAAATGATTGGCTTTTGTTAACAGTATCTCTTAAGCATCCTCATAAAAAGCCATAGTGTAAGACACTGGGACGATCAAAATATGAGGCTCCTCGGGTTCACTGAACTGGTGAAATGTATACGTGATGCTTGATCCCCAAACCAATCTTAGCAGAGTTCCAGAAGTTTCTTCACGGCTCACTCTCAAGGACAGAATTCCTAAGTTTTCCCTCATTTTCCTCTTGCACACGACCAACGCAAGGTAACCATTATCTATGGCAGGCAGTGCAAGCTGCTTCTCTCTGCACCGCCCTTCTCTGATTTTGGAATGGCTGACTGAATGGTCATCTACCAGACAAGAGTATAGCCCAAACTTTGTTGATCATGCCCCCAATTGATAAAAATTATTTTGGTTTTTATTGACATCATGCTTGATAGAATTTTCGAATCCTCTATGATATAAAACATTTAATGATTTTTTTAAAAATTTGATTAATTCTGCAACAGCGATTCGGTAGTCTGGTTCTAAATTCGGCTTAATTCATGACTTAATTTTAATGTCTCATAAATAAAAACACACCACAGAAGCTGTGTGGCTGTAAATGGAACTGTTATCATTGCTTGTGTCTTCTAAAGCATAGTGCTCATTTTCAGTCCCACTGACCACCTATGAAAAGATTTCTTATTGAAATTTTGCAAGTAAATTCCCATCTTCGTAGGTATCAGTCAGCTGTTCTTTCAAACTTATGGAAAGTTATTATGTTAACATTATTCATTTTTAACAAATGACTTTAAAAACCTCATTGAAACTCTTTTCTCCAAAATACTTTTCCCTAGCTTTATAAAATTTATACATGACATGGTCTTTTTCTAGTGTCTCACCTTGCATTGGCTTGGACAGCAGAATCCCATCACACTGAAAACATTTCCAAATACCCATTTTCAAAATGCACTTTGCACAGCACACATTTCCTAGCACTTACTCTCGTTCACTGTTAAAATGCTCTTTGGCCTTGAAGAGAGAGATTAAATATGTTTATTTGTACAAAAGTGTCAGCCAAATAGGCTGCTCCTCCAGCCCCTTGTCCTGACAAAAGGAAGGTCAGCGTATGTCACTTGTCGTTTTGTACAAGAAAAATGTGCAGCTCATCCTTAAGTTAGGCGGTGTTCTAAGTAGTTTGCCATCACATAATTAGGAAGCCTCTGGTGGCTCAAAATATTTCCTGATTATGCCCCTTCTCATTATGAAGTGTTGTCAGGATTCTAATCTTTCAGATAATAGAATCTGTAAATTACCTAGCTAGAGACACATTAACGGAGATACATAACAGCACACTGAGAGTGGGGGTAGGGGCTCCGCAGGACTTCTGGACACCATACAGGGGCCTCTGAGAGGTCCGCGTGCCATTGTGCTTCCGTATAGTAAATACAGTCAAACTTAGTAGCTTGGTTTTTGTTTGTTTGTTTTTAAGATGCAGCCCATAGGTTTTGATAGTTTCTTTTGCCCTCTGTGGATGGTTATATGCCTCCTACTCTGGAGAGCATGGTTTCCACCGGTGTTCCTCAACTCGGGCTGTATATTAGACCACTGGTGGGGGGTGTGGGGGGTGGATTTAAAAACCTTGGCCACTTCCCAGGCCAATTAAGTCAGAGTCTCCAAGGATGGGATGTAGACTTGAGCATTTTTTAAAGTTGCCTAGGTGATTCTGATGTACAGCCAAGTACTCACACTTAGTATGAGGATTATGTCAGCTCTCCCTGCTGTCCCGCTCTTCAGGACGTGGCATGTCACAAGTTGCATCCGAGTCCAGAGGGGCCTCAAGCTCCTAGGTGGGATTGTCGCTGCTGTTGCCTGTCACAGGGAATTGCATTGTGAACAAAAAAATAGCACTCTCCTCCTCTGTAAAACCAAGATGGTAGTTTGGTCTTTTCTTGGCCTTTATGCTTCATTTATTGAACAAAGCAGGGAACATAGCATGATTTGGGTCTTCATTGCAAAATGAACTAAAGTTATTGTGGAGAAGCCAGGACTTACATAGAATGACTCTCTCAGTGGCACCTGGGTGGCTCAGTCAGTTGAGTGTCTCTGCCTTTGGCTCAGGTCATGATCCTGGGGTCCTGGGATCCAGCCCCCCCCGCCCCAACATCGGTGTCCTTGCTCAGCCGGGAGCCCACTTCTCCCTTTCCCTCTGCAAGTCTCTCAAGCTCTCTCTCTTTCTCTTTCTTTCTCTCAAATAAATACAATCTTAAAAAAAAAAAGAATGACTCCCCCCAAAAATGTTAAGTTAGAAGTATGATCAGGAGTGGAATAAAAAGACATATTTTATTGATAGCTTTGGTGGAAATTTCTGGGTTTTTTTTTTTTTCTTTCTTCCTTCCTTTCCCTTTCCTTTTCCCTTTTTTTTTTTTTTTTTTTTAAGATTTACTTATTTATTTAACAGAGAGGGAACACTAGCAAGGGGAGTGGGAGAGAGAGAAGCAGACTTCCTGTCGAGCAGGCAGCCCGATGCGGGGCTCGATCCCAGGACCCTGGATTCATGACATGAGCCAGGCAGACGCTTAATGACTAAGCCACCCAGGTGCCCCTCCTTTCCCTTTCTTAAATTTCTTTCTTTCTTTTGTGCCAGCTGTGTACATAGTCCTACACTATCAGATAAGAATAACTTTTGAGTAAAATTAACATACTTATGACTCAAAGATATTACTTACAGACCAAGTTGGTATTCAGACCTTACCCTTTGCTAACACTGTACCAGTGTTAAAATCTTTTCAATTATGTTATAGCTCTTGCCCCAAGTTCTTTGAGTGACCCCAGCAGCCCTGGTCCTACCGGGGGACATTTATGGCCCCTTTGTCGTCCATCAGTTAAAAGGTTGTTGTGACACATGGCAAGGAAAGTTCAGAGCCCTACTTTGTTCTGTTTGATCAGTGTCCAGGCCATACAACTGGGCAAATATTTTAATTTCAGCCCAGATTTGGTCTGAATGTGTAATCATAAGGGCAAGGCATCTCTATTAGTCTCTCATCCAATAGAAGTCAAGGTTAAGAAAATAGTCCTATACAGCTTAAAAGAATAGTCCAAGATCCTACCAGAGCTCCAGCCAGACCTCCCAACATTGGCAGGACTGCTTCCTGTGTCCAGTACTGGTCATGATTTCTTCTTACCCTCGGTCTTGTCAGATGTTATTTCTGGACAGGTATATCAGAATGAAGGCAGTTGAGTTCAGTTGTAGAAATACATATTAAGTAGCCCTAGCATCGTGCTAAAATGTTAAGAGTAGACAGTTCCTGCCCTCAGGTCATTTACAGCATTGTTGGAAATTCTCGGTGAACAAACGCGAGACATTTAAAAAGCAGCGTCCGGCAAGTATACAGCTCCGTGTCCCCCGAGTGTCTCAGGAAGTCTCTCAGTGCCCTGAGAAGGTAATTCGTAGGAAAGTTTTAAATGAGAAGATGGATTGGATTCTTGGAAGACCGAGGTCCTACCACACATCCTTTCTTTATCAGATCTGTATGTTAGCTTTGTAGTTAATTAAGAACTGCTCCTGGTGACTAATGAGTTCCTTCCTAAACCCCAGATTCCAGTGCTATGTTGTTTCATTTGGGTTGTTTCTGTTTGAAATTTTGAATATATTGCTTGAAGATTTCCCTTTCCTACCAATTATTTTTTTATTTCTCTATAATCCATCCTTAAATCTGGTATTAATGAGTGGAAAATAAAAAGTAATCTGGTCATGAACTCAGATAAATGATTTCAAAGTTTGTGTCTGTAGGCGCACCACTGTTTTTTTGTGGTTTTTTTTTTTAAGATTTTATTTAATTTGACAGACAGAGATCACAGGTAGGCAGAGAGGCAGGCAGAGAGAGAGGAAGGGAAGCAGGCTCATAGCTGGGCAGAGAGCCCGATGTGGGACTCGATCCCAGGACCCTGGGATCATGACCTGAGCTGAAGGCAGAGGCTTTAACCCACTGAGCCACCCAGGTGCCCCGCACCACTGTTTTTAACCTTATTCCACTACCAACTCCTACTGCCTCGCCTTTTTGTTCTCTCTCCCCACAGTGTTCTGCCTTAGGCGAAAAGAGATGAATTTCTTCGTTTACCTCCTTTGCCTAGCAAGAGATTGTTTTAATCAAAGATGCTGAAACTCTAGAAAGGTTGCTTTTTTCCTACCACCAAGTCAAGGGAATTTTAAAATATTTTAATTTAAGATTTTATTTATTTGTCAGAGAGAGAGAGCACAAGCAGGGGGAGCAGCAGGCAGAGGGAGAGGGAGAAGCAGGCTCCCCGCTAAGCAAGGAGCCCAAAGCAGGACTTGATACCAGGATCCTGGGATCATGACCTGAGCTGAAGGCAGACGCTTAACCAACTAAGCCACCCAGGTGTCCTGGGAATTTTAAAATATTTTAAATCTATGTGGACACTGTAGACAGGGAGAGAGTGGTCATCTTGTACCATTCACAAGCACAGAAGAGGTTAGGGGAAGGTTATCCTCCTGCTGGGAGTCAGTCTATAAAGGTTCCTTGGAGTGAGGATCCAAATGTTACCAGAGACGGACTGTAGCCCAGACAGCACAGTAAAAAGGAAGTAGGTCCTAAACTTAGAAATTACATGAGAGCTTTTCAAAAATAGATATATAGCTAAGAACACATAAAAGAAGCAATATGCATTTTTTATCTTCCTGAAAAAGCAATGCAAATTTCAAAGACCTTTTGAGTTATATTAAGATAGATTTGATTTGGTTTTATTTCATGGCCCATGCTACGTCACCAACCTTTCATGGGAAACTTATCAGAATTTAATGGGAAGAGTGCATCTGGATATATTGTATTTGGTAAAATCTTCATGCACATCTATTTGGGTATCTCAGAAGAGGTTTTTGTCAGGTTGTGCTCTTTGCATGTTTTGAAAACTCACATTGAGATGAATGTAGTATAATGTAGTATAATGTAGATGAATGTAGTTTGGGGCTTACCTTTGGAGAATAAGAAATTTTTCTTACATGTTAACTAAAGGCAACATGCTTTAGTTGGAAAAACAATTGTAACTCATCCCCAGTGGTCACTGTAATTAATTGTATATAACCCATAATTTAAGTAAGAGTGTAAAACAGCATGTCCTTAAGATACAAGATACAAAGCCGATAATGGTATATATAGCATGTTGGTAGGAACCGTAGAAGTTATTTTGAAATTTTTGGAATAGATTCTCAAAATCTGAAACCTCCAAAATACTTGTTTCACTGCATACCAAAAAAAAAAAAAAAAAAAAAAAAGACTAGGTGAGGATATTCCATCATCCTTCCCCTTGGATCAGACCCGAAGTTCAAATGAAGGGTTGCTTCTGTATACTGAGCCGTTAGTGTGTGCATGCTACTCTGCTGTTTTATGAACAGTATTACATTTAAGCTTCATAACAATGTTGTGATGACCTTATATGACAACCCCGCTCTAGGGATAAGGAAATTGAGCCTTGGAGAGGTCCTAAAGCAAGTCAGTGGGAGCATGGGAGAAACTCAGTGTTTGCCTCCGAAGCCACAGGCTCTTGGCCACAGCACGTGATACGTTGAAATACTCATTTCAGCCCCTAATAAACCCAAACCATGTGGTACCATTCCGTTCCTAACGCAAGCCCCGGTGTCCTCCGTTCGACCTGCGTGGACTGGAACTCACAACCAGAGCGTTCAAAGTTCAGCGTCACCACAGCTCTAGGGAATACATTAAGGGGCTGGTAAGGGGAAAACACATTGGAAGAGCCCCGGTACACAACATTTTTAATGGATCGTGGTGAGGAAACTGAGTGAATGCCCCCTGCTAGGAGTTGGATTCAGTGTAATTCTTGCTTCCTCTTATGCAGAGTGCAGAAGCCTCCTTACACGACGTGCGGTAGGAGCATCACACGAGCCCTGCAGGGGGTGAGGGGTGGGCGTGAAGTCACAGTACTTCAGGGCCACCCAGGTAATGGGAAGATGGCCAGGGTCTAGTCTTTGTCGCAAAAGAATTAAGTTGGGCATTATGGGAGATAAAATATTCTTCGCTTCCATAAAGAATTACTTCCTCTCCTGTTCTTATTGACAATGGTATGGGGTAGTTGGTAGCCCGCCTGGCTGTAGCCTCTTGTCCTCTTGGAATATGAGTTCAGTGTTGTTCCGTCTCCTCCAGGGTCTCAAGAAAGGTAGGAAATGTGCTTCTTTGTTCCATGGAAGGCTCTTGATTTTAGCTGTTGACCCCTTTAAAAAAAACTGTGCTCCAGAAGGAGGTCTGCATTTCATCAATTTATTACCGCTAGTCTCCTTGGTTCCCCCAAGCCTCGTCTACACCATACGCGGGCTGATCCCAAGTCCCGGCTTGCTAGGGATGCTTGCAGGTTGCACCTGGTGCCCCAGTATCTCATTGGTTTAGTATTTGTTCCATCTTCTCATGTTTAAAAGGAAGCATTCTTCTTATTAAAATAAACCAGGGTGGATTTGATGGGTTTTCACTTTGTATTCCCAGATTCTGTTCATGCAGTTGAACAGACTTCTCACTTCAACACTTGGTGCAATCCGGAAGATGTTCCAACTTTTCCCCAAATCCTTCCAGATGCGGTGTCACTGCATCTCCCTTTCAAAGGCAGCGTGTGGGCACTCGGTGCTAATATGGTGTAGGCTTGGGCAAGAGTTGGGACAGCCAAGTCTTTCCAGCCAGTAGGGTGTTAGAGAAGGATGTGGTGTGTTTGCTTTACCATCTGTGGGTTGTTAGTGGCTAATTATGCTGCGTGCTGGTCTGTAAGCTGTGAGGTCCACTGAGATACCAGACCTTCAGTGAGCAGTGTTAGTGGGAAATTATGTTAGATATAATTGAAGTATATGGAAAGTCAAGGTCAGGCTGTCTTGCCATGGTGATCTGAGAGCATTTGCTTCGATGGTTTTGTCACTTATTGTTTGGTGGAAATCTGTTGACTATTTGTTTTAATGCTGGAGAATGCTTTTATTTTGCAATAAATCTTTTTGGCCATAATAAGCTTTAAAAAAAAAACCTGAAAACATATGTTTAACAAAAAATTAAATGTTGAATTTTTGTTTCTCAAGGAAGTTAACAGTAATGTATAACTTGTACAAAATCGTTTAATATTTAGCATCCATCATGTTTACCGTAATGACATCAGCAACCACACAAAATTCAAAA
This sequence comes from Martes martes, assembly GCF_963455335.1. Lineage (NCBI taxonomy): Eukaryota > Metazoa > Chordata > Mammalia > Carnivora > Mustelidae > Martes > Martes martes. The sequence continues at coordinate 18,205,293 of NC_137900.1, read as the reverse complement.
GACCCAGATCTGCTGAGGAAGTATCAGCGTCTACTTCCAAAATTAGCTGTTATTTTCAGAATATTGTACCCAAAATAACATTTTAGCATGGGCAGCTGCAGAAAGTGCATTTTTGTATTACTCTGTGAAGCATGACTTTTCACTTAGATCAAGTGATCGATGTTAATTTAGCTCATTTGTTTATTCCAAGTTTCCTTATGCATGTACCAAAAAAAAGAAGCAGTAGCTGTGAATCTGTGAACTCCCTTAGCAGAAGAAAATCTTTGCAAACAATTATGGTTTGATCGCCCCCCCCTTTAATTCAGGCAATCAAGGTGGAGCTTTTGAAAGTTCATTCTGATAAAGAGAAGTATCTATCGTTATTTGAAATACTATGGTAAACACTTCTGCTTCTTTAAAAGTTGTTGAGGGGTGCCTGGGTGGCTCAGTGGGTTAAAGCCTCTGCTTTCGGCTCGGGTCATGATCCCAGGGTCCTGGGATCCAGCCCCGCATCAGGCTCTCTGCTCCGCAGGGAGCCTGCTTCCTCCTCTCTCTGCCTGCCTCTCTGCCTACTTGTGATCTTTGTCTGTCGAATAAATAGATAAAATCTTTTAAAAAAAATTGTTGAGAGTGAAAGTATTTAGTGATAAGAATATGAATATAGATTCTGATGGAGCACAGTACAGTAAAACATTTATTAAACTGAGAGACCTATGGAGAGAATGTGCTTGGAATTAGTTACGACATACACATAAGTCATATTTGTGCCCAAACAAGCTGTGATAATCTACCAATAATGAGTTTTGTCTCCTGAAGTATTTGTGATAGAGGAATATTCTACACTAATACAAAAAGAGAGTTCTGTGGAAATATTTGAACTTAAATATTTACTTATTTGCAGTTGAAAAACAGTAGAATTAAGAGTACCTCCCATGTAGGAGAATACCAGCTATTTCGGCCCCCCAAAGGGAGAATATTTCTGAATTAAAAATATTAAGGTCTAAGAAAAAAAAATTAAGGTCTATAAAGAAGGACCCAATTGGAAAATGTTAACAATTTCAAATTTATTAACCTAAAGCAGCTAGTGCAATTTTGGAAAGTATTGCAGGCAGTTTTATAAAATAGTTTATTATATAATGTATCCATACTGAAAAATAAAATCTTCTGAAAAATGTCAGGGACATGATGTTAGAACAGATACGGCTAAGAACATGACTAAAATGCATGAATGTACCAAGAAAAATCCTTCTGCTCATTTTCTTTTTCTTTAATCTATGTGGGTACATATTGATTTTATTTTTTAGAAAGAGTTTTATATTTGAAAACATTTTAGTATACTGATATAAGAAAACTGATTTGTTGGTCAATAAATAAATATTTCAAAGCTATATAACATTGACAATTGTCATATTCAAAAGTGTCACATGTAGACTATAAACTCATATTCTCACTAGAGAGTTACCAGTTTCTCACCCCTTGTGCAAGTAGCTTTTTTTTTTTTTTTAAGATTTTATTTATTTATTTGACAGACAGAGATCACAAGTAGGCAGAGAGGCAGGCAGAGAGAGAGGAGGAAGCAGGCTCCCTGCCAAGCAGAGAGCCCGATGCGGGGCTCAATCTCAGGACCCTGGAATCATGACCTGAGCCGAAGGCAGAGGCTTTAACCCACTGAGCCACCCAGGCACCCCTCCAAGTAGCTTTTTACAGTTGATTCTTACCCATAATCTTTCTGAAATTTGGGTTCTTACTCAAAGTGACAAATTATATAACTTAATATTAAGCCCCTCCCCCCCAAATACTTAATGAGATGTGTGGCTTCTCTTATTTCCGTTCCCTTCTTCCTACTCAGGCTCTAAATGTGTCATTTCTTTCTTTCATTGAACAAGTAGGCAGTGTTGCTGCAGTTTCTTTTAACCTTCTTACTACTGGAACGGTTTCTTGCTGAGTTAAAGGTATGGAAACAAGTGTTCTAGAAGGATCCCTTCCATCTGCAAGATCCCGGGGCTGTGAGCCTTTTGGTTCTCCTGTGCACACGTTCTGAAGGTACAGAGGGCAGGTTTCACAGTGGATGTCCCAGAAAGATTATACCCCCCAGGGCAGGATTCTGGAATTGCCAGGAGCATCTGGGAATGCTTTGTTAAAGGAGCTTGTTCTTTTAATTTTTTTCAGCCTTGTTCAAAAGTCTACCAAGCCAGGCAGGGGAATCTTCTTTATCTGTTCCTCCTGTTGTGAAACAAAGTCCCAACCCTGCAGCAGCATAGTCCTCTGGTTAATATGATTGTAGGAGCACAGACATTGCAGAGGGCTAAAATGATTAGGTTTCTTCTGAGACATAATATCAGGAAATGAGCCACAGGCATAATGTGATCTCAGAAATGAAGAGGATGTGAATCTCTAAAGCAGGCATTTACCTATTCCAGAATCGGGGAGAATCAGTCTGTTGGCTGTTTGGCTTCTATAAAACCAAGCCCCGTCTGTTTGTGCAAGCCTCAGCGTCTACCCAGTTTTGCAGAATGTGATCCATGAGAACACCAGTCCCATCACCTGACCCGAGGGGAAAGAAGCTACCTCGGTCAAGCAGGTTTGGGAAGGACAGTAATATCTCCAAGCCTGGCCTGTGCTCATGGATTCTGAGCACCATTACCTTACTTTTTTTTTTTTTTAAAGATTTTATTTATTTATTTGAGTGAGAGAGCGAGAGAGGGAGTACAAGCACAGTGGAGCTGGAGAGGGAGAGCAGGAGCCCAATACGGGGCTCAATCCCAGGACCCAGGAATGGTGACCTGACTGAAGGCAGACACTTAACTGACTGAGCCACCCAGGTGCCCGCACCATTACCTTATTAAAGGTTCTGAGTTCTGTAGTACAGATATCTGTTTAACTTGTTATAAACCTCATTGTCTGCAGTAATGTGACTTTGATCTTAGAACCCATTTTTCGAATAAACAGCCATTAAAATCTAGAGTAACTAATGCTCCTTAAATATTCTTTGAAAGCAACCTTACAGGCATACCTCATTATTTTGATAAATATGCATATCTTTAAAAGAATCTCCCTTTCCAGTTTCTTCTTTATCATTGTGACTTTGTATAAACTCTTGGGAAATAAGCTGGTTTTTTGTGGTAGTCATAAGGTGTGTGTGGATACGCACACAGGTTCATACTGTGACTTTACTACCGTAATCGTGAAGTAGCATTTCAGCTGTGAATGATTTTTATATTGCATCCCAAGATTTTACATTGCTGAGAGCAAGATTCTTCTTAATGGAACCATGTAATTAATCAGTCAACATACATTTTGGAGCTACTTCATGTATATTATGTCATGCTGACTCAAGCATCTGACCTACAGTGTCATTGATACTGATGATCATGACATGACAGAGAGACACGGAAAAGGACAATGATAAGCAGAAAATAAAACACAAAAATATTTACATGGAATTTTGGTGATAGAGCCAAGAAAGATACTGAGTCTTTAAAAAAATAATATATATTTTTTAAGATTGATTGATTTGAGAGAGAGAGAGCGAGCGCATGAGCGAGAGGGGCAGAGGGGGAGGGAGAGAGAATCTCAAGCAGACTCCCCACTGAGCGTGGAGCCAGACTCAAGGCTCGATCCCACAGCCCTGAGATCATGACCTGAGCCGAAACCGAGAATTGGATGCTCAATTGACTACACCATCCAGGCACCCCAAGAAAAAGAATATTTTAAACAATTAAAGGGGTGCCTGGGTGGCTCAGTCGGTTAAGCATCTTCCTTCGGCTCAGGTCATGATCCCAGGGTCCTGGGATCAAGTCCCACATCAGGCTGTCTGCTCAGCAGGAAGCCTGCTTCTCTCTCTGCCTGCTGTTTCCTCTGCTTGTGCTCTCTCTCTCTGTGTCAAATAAATAAAATCTTAAAAAAAAAAAAATAAAATCAACAACAAGAAGGAGATTTCCTCCAAGAAGAAATTCATTGTATTTTAGAAGAAGAAGAAATTCAAGAAGAAGAAATTCGTTGTATTTTAGAAGTAGGTATAGCTGGTAGTGAAGCAAAACCAGAGAGAGGACAATATTTCTAGCAGCTGTGTTTTGGAAAAGGTCGTGTGCCTTATAGTCTTTGATTGCGTTGGTCAACACCATAATGGAGACTAAAAATAAAAATGTAATGATAAAAGAACAAGTTTAATAATGGGATAATAAATCAATTTGTAGAGTCTTAATGAAAGCAGAGTGGTATGTGACAGTAGACTTAGGTAATATTTTGTTATTTAGAACATTTTATTTCACACAAATTTTCTGATTTATCAGTGTCAAGTGCATTGCCTGACACATGACAGGTAAGTGTTTTTTGAAATAATTAATATTCATTAATGGTAATTTTGAGAGGCCACAATATTTCCTAGTGGTTAAAATGCTTGTTTTAGGCATTTTCCTCTTTTCCCAGTCCTTCAGTGAGTTCTTTTCCACATCTTCTAGATGGGGCTATTGAGTTTCAGGAAGTTTGTTTGTTTGTTGAAGATTTTATTTATTTGAGTGAGTGAGCACAAGCAGGGGGAGGGGCAGAGGCAGAGGGAGAAGCAGGTCCTCGCTGAGCAGGGAGCCCGATGTGGGACTCGATCCCAGGCCGCAGGATCATGACCTGAGCCAGAGGCAGAGGCTTCACTGACTGAGCCACTCAGGCATCCTGAGATTCAGGAAGTTCGAGTGACCTGCCTGAAGACACTGGGCTGGTGTGTGAGAGTCCGGAACGAAGCCTGGTTTGGTCTCAAACTATCGTTCAGACCTTCATCCTCCCCCTCTGGTTCTCTGGAGTTCTCAGTGCAGCTTCCGTAGTCCCCGTTCCATACCCGGGTGAAGAGGGATGTAGTGGGCACTTTAGCTCTGGAAGATTCCACACACAGACTTTATAATCTTCGTCAGGGACTTCAAAAGCCTGTGTCACGTAGTAGTTTGTAATTTTGCTGAGCAATGCGTTGAATCCTAAGCGTGGAGAGGCTCTTCTGTGGGACTGAGTCACTTTGCTACGTGAACCCAGCCAGCGGGAGCTCAGCATGACATTGCTGCTCTCTGTCCTTGATGCGGTAACGGTCATAAAAAGATGTATCAACAACAACTGTCACCCTGTGTATAATGCACCTTAATGAAGGTCAGCTGTTGAAGTTGGGATGAAGTCAGAGAAGGCGAAGCGGTCTGGGAAATGATAGTCCCCGTCCGCATTTTCTGTAGGAAATTGTATGCCGAGGGGTGTTTGCCAGTTTGAGGACTCGGACATCCAACATCCAGTGTGACCTGCGAAATGTTACTTCCCGTGTGAGCAAATTAAGGCTTGGGCGACTTGTCCAGCATCACAGAAGCTCTTGGTGTGTGCGCCATGGTTTATGATTTCTGTGCTGTTTTTCCTTTTCTTACACTTTTTCAGTAACTGGTAGCTTTAGGCATTAGGCTCTGCCTTTCAGAGTTTTCTGTGCATTCTGTCCTTTATCCCCCTAAGGTCAATGTTATTTCTACCCTCATTTGACAGATTGGGACTTAGAGGTTTAGAAATGTTAAATAGCTTGCCAGAGATCCCCTTTTTTCCTGCTGTGTGAAAGTGGGTTTACAACAGAGAAATCCCATCCCAGAGTCCCTTATTTTACTCTGTACTTTCCTTAGAATGGAAGAAAATAAAACAAAAAGCATGGGATTCCCCCCCCCCCCCAACTCACAATTTATTGAAGCGTTTGCAGTGGTTTTTTTGGTTTGGTTTGTTTGTTTTATTTTTTCGTTCTGTTTTGTTTTTTAAGAGTCAAATGTGAACATGGAAAAAGCACCAAGGACAAACAAGAATGAGAGGATGTGAGCCTTGGTTCAGAATTAAAACAGACTCCACAGTGGTTTAGCCTTGAAGTCAGAGGGCCTCTGTGTGTGCCGGGCACCCTTGCCAGCAGGGCAGCCAGCCTCTAACAAGTTGCTGAATGTTTGTGTCTGAACGCGTCCACAAATGTGGAAAGCACCACTTGGTTTTCTCCTTCGGGACTGTAGGAACTGGACTAGGTGTCACATTCCAAACGAAAGCCACCCCAAGCTGTTAATGAGTTTTTAAAAAGCCTTCCAAAGTGATTATAAGATCCTTTTTTTTTTTTCTCATTGGAAGGCTTGCCCTTTTGTGGGCAGGGTGAGACCCACCATGGTGGGGACGCAATTCCTCCCCCTTTGCTGAAGTGACCATGGAAATAGCAACACGTCCAAGATTTACCTGAATTTTACGGCCACCGGATTGTGAAAACAAGACATTACCACATTGACACATCTTGTGGTTTCCATGCGGTCTTTCTCTCCACTTCTGCCAGAGTCCCTAAGAGTAGCTCCTTGGTCTTCACAGTGTTCCTCTAAGGCTTGCCTCCAGCTTGCTAAGATTTCTGAAAGTGAGCATTCATCATTAAGTAATTCCACGCAGTGTGTTCGACTATAACTTAAAATGAAATAGAATTGTGCTTTACATTCTGTTTATTTAATTAACTCATACCTACTTTGCTTTTCTGTGTACAGGGTTGAAAAGAAAACCAACAGTCAGCTGCAATTGTTATTTATATTATCAGAAATGAATTCTTGGGGTGCCCGGGAGGCTCAGTCGGTTAAGCGTCTGCCTTTGGCTCAAGTCACGACCCCAGGGTCCTGGAATCGAGCCCCACATGAGTCTCCTCGCTCAGCAGGGAGCCTGCTTCTCCTTCTCTCTCTCCCTCTGCTTCCCAACCCTGCTTGTGCTCTCTTGCTCTCTCTCTGGCAGATAAATGAAATCTCTTTAAAAAAAGAGAATTCTTTCCTTTTCATCAGAGTTAGGCTTTTTTTCATGAATAATTATGTAATTTTGCGTAATTACTTGTGATTTTCACAATTAATTACACTGGACATTTGGACAAATAAGGAAAAACAAATAGAGTTCCTACTCTCCCATATAACAAAATATTCTTTCCACATACCGAATACTTTTTACAAAAAAAATTGAGAGGATTTACTTTTCATTGGGGACATTTGGAGAAGCAATTTTAAAATTCGAAGTGTATTTTGTAAAAATGCTGTCATACTTTTAAATAACTTAGGGAACTTAAGAGAACGTTCTTATATAAATGCAAATTACAGTTGATTATATTTGGATGTCATTTTCCAAAACAGCAAGGATGGAATTAAACAATGAAGCCCAAAGGCAGGAGAAGTGACTTAGAAGTTCTGCCCCGGGTGAAACCCAACCAATGACCTGTGTTTTCTGAGAGCGATTTTCTTCCAAAGATGGCGGAGGTTGCCTTCTGAGTTAGGGTTTGAAGTTGAGACTAGCATTGCCATGTTCCCTGTGGAGGTTAATTTGGATTAAGAGTCAGCATGAGGGAGCGCCTGGGTGCCTCAGTGGGTTAAAGCCTCTGCCTTCGGCTCAGGTCATGATCCCAGGGTCCTATGATCGAGCCCCGCATCGGGCTCTCTGCTCAGTGGGGAGCCTGCTTCCTCCTCTCTCTCTGCCTGCTTCTCTGCCTACTTGTGTTCTCCATCTGTCAAATAAATAAAATGTTAAAAAAAAAGAAAAAATTAAAATAGTATTATTTAAAAAAAAAAAAAGCATGAAACTTCCTCACTAGACTGTTTTTTTCACAGTTAACAGAAAGCGCCGTGTTTCTCTTGTCCACCAAGCCTCGGTTCGTCTACTCTTCCCGCCTAGAAGCATCCTGGGTCTTCACCTCCACCTGCCAGCTAAATCCTTCTCTCTGACACCCCGTTTGTTCTGTGTCTGTACTGAATTCTGCTTGCTCAGTCCCCATGTAGCATTCATTACTCATGTACAGATTTACTATATCTGCCTGTTTTCTTGGGCGCTGGTTGGAAATAGTGAGCTCTTATTTCAGTAAATGGTATGACGTGCTCCCTGGTGCTCTTTGCATTGTAGATGCGTTTCCTCTGTGTTTGCAATCCTCCTGCTCATGGCTAGGTAAGTCCTTAAGTGATTTGGTCTAATTGCATCATCTTACGGACAAGGAAAATGAAGTTCTAAAAAAGTAATGGGCTTTCCCCTAAGTGAAGATCATGGCCAGTTAGTGTCATGGGTAAAGCCAGGACTGGAAGTTAGAAGTCCTGGTTGCAAGATTAGAACAATTTCTACTCTTCCTTCTTTGCATCCTGCATCCAACAACTATTTGTTGAGCCTCTCCCAAGTGACAGGCATGCTGCGAGGTCCTGAGCCACGTTGAGCCTGTCTTAGACGTTCTTTTGTGAGCGTGGAGGAAGATACGAACGGGTATCACACACATAGATGTGCACCATTTACTCTGATAAGTGCTACTAAGGATTATGTAGTTATACAGGAGTAGTAATGGGTAGAAGATTTCCTTGAGAAACTGACTTTGACTTGTAGGACTTGGCATTGAGCTTCTGTGTACTTTTTAAGTGCAACTAAATTAGGCAAGTATTTCTTATATGGGCCCCTTATATGAGTCCCTTATATGGAACTCAGAGTCTGTAAGCTCCAGCCCTTTGCTCACTGTATAGTGTAGAAGGGGAGTAAGTCAAGATGTAACTATTAACATAAAGCAAAATACAGACGTTCCATGGTACAAAAGCTGCAAAGATAACTCTTTTTTTGGAGGGGCAGACAATCAGGAGTAACTTCCTGTGGCAGGTAGCCTCTAATATAGCTCTGGAGCAAAAGCTAAAGGAGGTACAGAAAGGAGGAGGGAAGGCATTCCAGTTGTAAGTAAAAGCAAGCAGAGATAGACCAGGAGAGGAAATTACAGAGTTTTCTGGCAATAGGAAGTAGTCTCATTTTACAGCAGCAGGCTCTTGGTGGAAAGTTACAACTATACACTCTTGACAATGTTGTCTCAATTAAAATGCCCTTACCGTCAACGGAAATTAAGGATGGAAATGCAAATATTCTGTCTTGTTCCTACTCCTGGAGCCCATAATCCTGTGCTTTGTTTGGTTGCCATTCATATGAACTGCCCTCCCCAGCCCCCCGCAGGAATGCTGTCTAGTTCTGTAACTGCTGTATTACCTAGCATTTCATTGGGGTCCAATAAACGTTTAATCATAATAGTGAAAAGTGTCTGGTATGTTGAAGCTGTTTTCTCTGGCAGACGCTAACTTCTCTAGACACAAAGAGGACTCCTTCCAAATGCTATGGCCGGCCCAGGGTACGAAGTATCAAACGCGTTGTAGAAATAGTACCTATACTAACCTGTGTTACCACGTAGCTTTTACCCTATTCAGAGTGAGATTCCCACCATTTCTTCCTATGGATCGTATAATCATTTGTCTAAGTGTTCTTGTGGAAAAGTACTGAAAATCACCTGCTCTGTGTTCGCCAGTAGCCGGCTACTGTATTCTAGCTTGTGTGGGACAGTGTTATTGGTCAAGCTTATCAGGGAAGCAAATAGAAAAGAATCTTTTAGAACATATGTTGCAAATCAGTGGCCCCGAACTAGCTTTTATTTATCTTTTATAGGGTCGCCAAGATCTAAAATTAGGGATAATTCCCAGGAAAACCTAGATTTTTTTTTTTTTTTTTTTTTGGCTTCCTTGAGAAATTGGAAGAGCTGGCAACAACAGGCCCACCTTGCCAATGGCAGCAATTGGTTGGAGCAAAGCAGCAGCTGCGGTCTTTAATTAGGGAACGTATTCATAACATGCCACAGTCCCCATTACTCCCTATTGCCTGTATCCAGCCCATGTGAGTCATTTCCGTGGCTTCCTGTCTCTTAAGACATCTGCTTTGTAATGATTGTTGCCTCTGTGAGCCTCTTCTCTTTAGCTTCCCATAACAATTTTTGGCCGGCAAGGCAATTAATTATGATCAGAACAACTAGCATCTGTGTGCTTTGTAGTTTGCATTGGTTCTCAAACTTTTGCACACATCAGAATCTTGAAACAGATTGCCTAGCCTTATTTCCAGAGTTTCTGATGCTCCAGGTTTGAGGATCAGAGGATGTGCATTTCTCTCGAATTCCCATGTAACGCCACCTTTCGAGAATGTATTGTATTGTATTGTATTGTATTGTATTGTATTGTATTGTATTGTATTTGTATTGTAACACAATACAAAGCAGCCTGAGGCCAGTGGGGCAGAATGTTCCCCACCAGAAATAATATTTGGAAAGAGTAAGCAATTTACCCGGGGTTATCAGAAGTAGAGTCAGATTGAAAACTTTGTCTTTAGAGTATATCCAGCACGAAGGCATACTTGTAGACCCCTGCTTCTGTACCCAGCTGGTTCCCCAGACCACAAGAATCCTCTCGAGGACCCTATAATGAAGACACAGCCATAGGGACTCTAATTTAGGATCATGCCAAGGATGTGATCATTGTCCTGTCTCAAGACACTAAGTTGGAACTTTCAGTGAGGAAGGGCAGAAAGACAGGGGTTGAAACTTTGACATTAGGTACACCTGCAGAGGTGTGAGACATATATCTGCTGGACAGGACCTTTGACTAAGGTAAGCCCACCTGGAGTGGGACCCAGAAAGAGGACTCCAGGCTGACAAGTTTGCTGCTGGGATAACAAGCCAGTTTGCCTGGATGGGGATTAGGTACAGAAAGCAACTACAGGGATCCATTTTCCAAGATTGGGGTCCAGAGCAGAGCTAGAATTTCTCACTTACTAGATTGTGCAAGGTCAGAACAGAACTAACAAGAAAGATGATTTCTTCAGTCTCATGTTGGGCTTCTAGAAACCTTCTTTAAGTCAAGATTAGTCTAATGATATGGGGCCCTTTCCACTTGGAAGAGAAGAAAAGTGAAGTTGGGAACCAGACAGGGTCTAACATAGATTAAACTTATTTTAAAAATGTCTTAAAATTCCATCTGCATAAAACTCTTTGAAATGAATAATTAGGTCATCATGTGATCATGATGCCCATCCACTAACCTAGTTTGAAAATTTTTATTTCTGCAAGTAAGAGTATATAAATGTTATCAGCTACTTACCTTCAATTTCCAAGGTAGTTATATTTATTTGCATATTTATGTGTGTGTATAATTCACATACATATTTTATGTAATTATGTTAATGTACTATATGTCATTGTAAGTTATGGAGGTAATTTATTACTTCCATGAGCCCTATTTTGACTGGGATTTTAGGCAGTGGTATAATTTGGTTAATTTCAGGGTTGACCATACAGTATTTTGATATCAATCTTGCTGAAAAATTTTTTTAAATCTTCTTACCTCTTTTCTGCTAAATGTTGTATGCTGGAAACAGCAAAGTCCTTTTTCCTCATTAAAAAATTTAACAAAATTCTCAATCTGATAATGTCAGTAAGGCAGATATGAAATAAATACTTTGGCAGTGAGGGTGTATTGGAATGGAGCGGGGGGATGGTTACTGTGTTTCACATCATTAATATTAATTGTTCTTCTAGGGGTTTTATACCCTATCCTGAAAAGGAACGATAGAAACTGAACCCTATTAGTTGAGGAGTGTGATTAAGTCTCTGCTAAGCCCTAAACACTCAAGGGCTGGGTAAATTATGTATTTGATGATAATAAACTATAAACACAGAGGGAATAATTATTCCTGTCCATTTTCTCTTTAATAACATTGGTTTAGGATTCTGATAATCACCAGGAATGATCATATGTGTAGCATGACATCCTCATTGTTCTGATGGGAGCCGAACGCTGTCTTCCCCGTCTTCCTCTAGTCATCTTCAAGTAGCCTCAAGGTTTACTCTACTAGGGAAAGATTTGAGACTGGATTCTCTGTAAGGGGAGGGAGGGGGAGAAGCAGGAGCAGCAACAAGACTTTGATAAACCAGCTTGAAAAAACCATCTGAAGGAAGACCTCAGCCGTGCACAGTATAATACGCGAACTAGGGGCAGTTCTCAGTGACAGAAAGGAGGGAGATTAAAACTGCTGTTTTTGTTTTTAACAGGCTCATGCGCAGTTGGTTCGAGAAGTCGACGTGGAGAAGGTGTCTGCTTTTGAGAATCCATACGTAGATGCAATCAAGAGTTTATGGAATGATCCTGGAATCCAGGAATGCTATGATCGACGACGAGAGTATCAGTTGTCTGACTCTACCAAATAGTGAGTATTCACCCAAGGGGCCCTTTGGATCTTTCTCTAGCTCCGTGTGCTCTGCATCGACAGCTTCCGCATTCTTGTGCTTCACGTACAGTATCGGCCTCCCACTCCAGCTAGGAAGAAGTTTAGCGTGTAAACTCGGGCCAACCTCATACACTTACATTATATTCTAAGGGACTGGCGTCATGAGTCAGGGAGAGTATTTCTTTTACTGTCCCCTGTTCGAAAAGCAGTCTGAGGACTCGAGGACTCTGATTTTTACCAGCCCACCTTTCCACCAAACTGCAGACCAGCAAATCTCAAACACAGACTCCGTTGCGATTCGAAATCCTGGAATAATAATTTTTCATACAAATTTCTGATCTTTTTGTCATGTACTAGAAAGCACCTACACACGTTAAAAGCTCCAAAGAAAAAATACGCTTGACTATGGCTTCTAACACATCAGACTTCCCAGTTTCCAGTTTCCAGACACAGAACCTTGACTGCCTTCTGGGAGCCACTATTATGTTGATGGATAGGTTTGCCTTTGCATGAAAATCGCGTGAGTCTAATTTTGCATGCATTCCAAAGTTATTCCGTGAGTTGTCAATCAAAATCGTGGGTCCTGGGAGAGATTTGCATCCGAGAGAGGTTAGTTAGTTCTCTAGATTAAATCTTGCCTAACAGAAAGAAAGCGAAGATCTGGCAATCATTGAATTCATGTAGTCAGTGCAGTCAGCAATCTAGATAATTGGGCGCCTGAAAAAAATGCACTTTCTGTAGTATTTAGCCAGGCTTCTGTCTACATTAATCACATTAATCCAGCGTTTGCCTCTTGTGTGGGTTCTGGGTGGACAGTGGAATGGGTGGAAAGTCGTCAGCAGCCTCAGGCCGGTTCATAGCATGCATGAGCCACTGGATGAGAGCAGGGCGGTGGGGAAGATAAGGAGCCCCCTGGGCTGATTGGCCTCACCCGTAGTGCCTGGAATATCCAAGAGCTGTTCGGTTCTGTTTTCTCGATATAACCGGCCGTGTTCTTACTCACGTTCTAGGCATTTGTGTAAGATAAGTTATCATGCAGGTCAGCACAGAAATGGTGCCTGGTCTAGACCATTCTTGTTCTCCTGTGGTACACTTCAATTCCACAGTTCTGGAATGTGCCGTAGAAGGCTCACGATCGCCACGCCTGTGGTGTGTTAACTAGTAGGAATCCCCTGGTGTGCCTGAGGAAGGTGCACTTTCCTCATTCCCGACTTTGTTTTTCCTTCCTCCACACCTCCACGCCATCGCTCTTCAATTCTTTCTCTTCTGCTCTCTGCTTGCCTTGGGCCCTCGTCCCTCCCCCTGGAGCCCCTACTGTATGAGTTTCTGTGAGTGCACACATGAGGGATGCAGTCAGCTCTTGTCTCTTCCAAATTCTGCCCCCTCAACCTTTGACCAGCTGTCTTTCTCTTACTTCCTGCCCCCTCTGTCCTTCTGTTTGCTTTGCCATTTCAGATTTCATCTATCTCCCCGGGTGCTGTTGTGTTTTATCTCTTGTTCCCTGTTCCTGCTCAGTATGTCTCCTATCTGCTTGCTTCCCCCTCCACCCTCATCTGTCCTTCTCGTCGGTTCTCCTCTTCCTCCTCTGCACGTCCCACTGTACTACTGGGATGCCTCTCCTGGCCCTTACTAAGCAATAAATCCTCCATTATCAAGTTATATTAACTAATAAATCCTCTAAGCTCTTATCCTATCTAACCTCTCTCTCTGAGAGAGAGGTTAATTCTGTCTCTCCCCCTTCCTCACCTGGTCTAGTCTCTACCTCTTACCTGTGACTTTTCTACCTATAGAGAGGTCTTGCCGCTGGGGCCTCAGAGCATGGGTGTCTAGTAATTACATTCTTACCAGGGTCAGGGTTCCCCCTTAGGAAATGATTTTGCCTCCTGCTCTGGGGATAGACCCTGGGAAAGATTCCAACGACACCTGTATGAGCTGCTGTGCTTGTGTCCTTGAGACAAGGCTCTTCCCGTATCTGGTGACAGTCCTCGGTTGAGATTTGCAGTGCCCATGAGTTAGTACAAGAATAGGATGTTTGCAGTGTCTACTACTTTACGGAAAGAGCTCTTCAAGACCATTTGTTCAGACCCGCATTAACATTGGGATTCTGGGAAAGCCGCCATCTTAGCATTCTGTTGTATAGGCGGCATCTACTATAGAACCATGCCGTTGGGCACATCCCTGATGCTAGAGCCAGACCGAGGTGTGGGGGGCAGCCGGGACAGGCTCATCTAAATCCCTTCAAATGATTATTCTTTAAACAGTTTCACTTTCCACTGATGGGGATATGGAGAAGTTGATTTTCTGAACTATATATATATATGTGGGTCTATGTGTATGCACACGTACCTACTTCTTTTTTTGACCATATTTGTGTGCAGAAGTAAGAAAGTAAATTATTACATATTCTTAGATGCCCACATTTCAGTACCCATCTCTTGGGAAAAAAAAAAAAAAAAAAAAAAGGACGTTTCCCCTCATAGTAAATAATACTCTATTATATCTCAAATTAATCATTGGTCCTTTTTCTCATTATACCCGGTTCACAGTCATACTTCCTAAATTCTTCCAAAATGCCCTTTAGAGTTGGTTGGTTTTAAGATAGCACATAGTTTTGGTTTTTATGTCTCTTAGGCTCTTGTGATTGGGAGAGTCCTGTTTGCATTTCATTGGCATGTTGAAGAGATTAGCCTGATTGCAGCTTTATATAGTGTGAATTAACTTGCTCCTTTGTCTCCTGAACTTACTATAACCTGGAAATTACATTTAAAGACTCAATTAGATTCAAGTTAAATGTGAGGAGAATGCACTTGAAGTGATGTTGTTTGCTCATCGTTGGTGACGGTAAGGCTCACCCACGGTATTAGGACACTGATGCCCTCCATTATAAAGCTACATTTTTCTTCCTGCCACCAGAAGTCGTCCTCGTGGTGATACTTTGTCACTGGGTGACTCTCTGGCTCCCCATCAACTCTTACTTAATGGTTTTACTTCCGTTTGATGTCTTGTGTGATTTAATAATTCCCTTAGGGTTTATAAAAGAGGGATTTTTCTACTTTCCTCAGTCGGTCCACATTGGTATTCTTTGGTGAAATAGAAGTTTCTTTCCTCGGCTGGTGCTATTTGATTACCCTTTAATAAACTTTCTGCTGAAAGGCATGTTTTGATCTTTTTGTTAGAGTAACTTGTTGTATAGACAAAATAAATGGTGACCATAGAATTTATCATTCGAACCAGGACATTTTGAGAAGGAATGAGTTGCTATTAATAATGAGGCTGTGGCGATTCACAGACCTGTACCCCTGGGGCTAAATAATACATTATAGGTTAATTAATAAATAAATAAATAAATAAAATTTTAAAAAAGGAAAAAAATAATGAGGCTGAAATAAAAAGCATAAGCTGGGGATCCTGGCCGAGCAGAAACCTTTGGTCACTTTAGCTACACGAAACGTAGGGAGGTGTTTGGTCTTTTGTTTGGGGTTCCCCCCCACCTTTATTTTCTCTAGAAGACTGTTTGCGTCAAGGGGGGAGTAGAACCAATATATTACTACCAGTAAGGAGTTGTATGTAGGAACCTGAGTTAGCTGGCCCCAGGTTTCTGGTCTCTTCCCAAGATGTTTTAGCTCTCTTTATAGACCAGTGCCCAGCACCTGGCTGGCCTGCCTTTAATCCCACTGAGGATTAGAGACCCCTTAGTCTTCCCCAGTTAGTCCAGGGCACTTTTCCTTTTCCTTAGTTAGGAAAACCCTCCCAGCACAAGGATTGGACCCATGGTATGTTGGATTCACCCACCTGCTGCTGCACTCCACCTCTCTCTCTCTCTCTCTCTCTCTCTCTCTGTCTGTCTGTTGTGTCACCCCACCAGATGCTCTGGGGACTACAGGAAGAGCACCGAGGAGGATCTGGGCCCCACATCTTGAGTACCACTGAGTCCCAGTAATGGCTTCATTTTCACAGAGGAACTATGAAATACGCATGACTCAAGTCATTCTTTTCTCTGTAGTCAGGATAGTTGTTACCTTTTTCCTGATTTTTTGCATGCACCCCTCTGGTGTATCTTTAGCATTTTAGCTCCCTCCTCTACTTCCGGTAGGTCTTCTTTGTTGTTCTGTCTGAATAACTAAAATCAACAATACTTCATTGGTATTCTGGACCTGATTTCTTTTTTTTTTTTAATATTTTACTTATTTATTTGACAGAGGGAGGGAAAGAGATCACAAGTAGGCAGAGAGGCAGAGAGAGAGAGAGAGAGAGGGAAGCAGGCTCCCTACTGAGCAGAGAGCCCGATGTGGGACTCGATCCCAGGACCCTGAGATCATGACCTGAGCTGAAGGCAGAGGCTTAACTCACTGAGCCACCCAGGCGCCCTGAACCTGATTTCTTATATGATGCCATCAACTTACAGAACTCATTCTGGACTCAGGACCGACTTCTCTGAGTGCTGTCTCTACTTGTGGTTCGTTCAGTTGGGATTCAGGGAACGTGGACATTGGTCATCGTTAGCAGGGTGAGAAGCGGGGCCTGCCACGCACTTCTGCTCAGAACTTGCAGCACCGTCGCTGTTCTCTTGATGCCAAGAGTCAGTGCCGGCCACTTGCCAGGGATGCTGAGAGCAAAGGTCAAGGATGTCTCTCTTCTTTTCTATCTGCTGAACTCCTGTTCATCCTTCAAGACCCTATTCAGGGGGCTAGCCTCTGATAGTCCCTGCTAAAGGGTCTCTCCCCTCAAAACCTGATAGGGACTGCTCACGTTTGACCTTCACAAATGATTGTTCCCCGAATAAGAGATGGATGCTTTCTTTCCATGATTTCAGTGACCATGATATAGATGTCATTCTAGATGAACTATAAAGTTTCAGAGCTGAAAGTATTCAAGGTTTGTTTTTGGTTTTGTTTTTTTTTCTGCTGTTTTTGAAGGTCTAGATTCTGGAAAGTTCTGTTACCATTGTAGCCCCTGTTTGCTGAACAGTTCCTTTGTGTTAGATTCTATACTTAGTCATCTACGTGCATTATTTCATTTAATCCTCAAAGCGACCTAAAGTGGTAGGTATTTCCTATCATCCCCATCAACAGTAGAGGAGACCAGTTCTCAGAGAGGTTGAGTCACTTGTTTAAAGTCACACAGTAAGTGATAGGAGTAGGAGTTGAAATCAGATTTCTGTCTCTAGAGCCCAAGCTTTTAATCACTGTGAAATACTTTACAGAGGGTGGATGGATGGGTGAGACATAGGTAGGTAGAAAATTGACCGTAGTTAGATAAATAGATGATAGACTAATAGAAGGATATCTGTGAGTAGGTAAATCACTTACCAGGAAAGATGCGAATTATTCATTAATCTTTATAATGTTGCCTATAGGTACCTCTCTATGTACAAGGTCAAGAGGGAAAATTGTATAGAATTATTGGAAAACAGAGGTGCCTGGGTGGCTCAGTGGGTTAAAGCCTCTGCCTTCGCCTTGGGTCATGATCCCAGGGTCCTGGGATCGAGCCCCCATCGGGCTCTCTGCTCAGCAGAGAGCTTCTACCTCTCTCTCTCTGCCTGCCTCTCTGCCTACTTGTGATCCCTGCCTGTCAAATAAATAAGTATTATCTTAAAAAAAAAAAAAGGAAAAGGAAAAAAAAGGAAAAGAAAAAAAAAAAAGGAAAGAATTATTGGAAAACAAACCATTATCTTAAAAAAAAAAAAAAAAGAAAAGAAAAGAATTATTGGAAAACAAACCTAGCAGGGTTTTGATTATCATCCCGAAAGTTTGTCCTGTTTAACCACACGTAAGTTATTCATACACCATGGAAGATGTTCTAAATCACAGATAATTCAGAATTATTATTTCTTTATTTTAGCCTATAATCTCAACTGTTTTCCCCCATACTCTATCCATTAACTTTTTGCTGCAGTCAAACTAGAGCCAGTAAGAAGGATACAACAAAATCATTTGAGCGTCCCTTTTTCTACTTCGGTTAGCTAACTCACTGATCATAATAAGCAATCAGATGGCTCAGAGGACAGGCAGCACAGAAGCAAGGAGATGGGATAAGTCCAGGCGATGCAGAAGCAGTTTGGGAGAAGTTTGCAATTGGCTTTAATTTGATATAGTCTTCCAATTTTATTTATTAAAAGAATAAAAAGCATGCTAAGGTGCTGGAGAATTTTATAAATTCCTGTATTAATTTTCTTGTTATTGATTTTTAAAAAAGCCCAAGGGCTCTGAATATCTTTAGATAAAGAACACAATAAACAGATGGCTGTAGGTTTACTTTTTTTTTTTTTCTGGGGTCCACCACCTGCTTTAATATACTGAAACATAGGTCAAATGAGTTCACTGCCTACAGTACCGAAAGCTCCCTGACATTAGCCAGAGAACACAAATCTCAATCACACTGGCACATAGTGAGAAAAGTCCTCACTGCAGGCTTTTGGCAAAGACTGCTCTATCTGTGTTCACCTTAAGAGACCAAATAATCCCTAATCTCACTTGCCTGAAATTCCTTCCAAGGAGTTCAGCAGATCAGACACCTTCTTGAAATTTCCATATGTTCCATAGCCCATAAATCCAAAATACACATATAAGTTGGCTTTGGGGCATAAGTCACCATTGGAGTTGACTTTTAAGCTCATGCTTAAATTTTTAATTTAATTTAAAAATGCACAAGGAATTTGAATATTGAATTTGAAATGCAAAAGGAATTTCAGAAGTAGATTTAGCCCATCCGCCTGATCTAGGGCTGAGTTCTTCTTGAAGAGATTTCTTGCTAAAAGTTCCCTACTTGGTGAGCCAAATATTGGACGTCTAGTGTTTCCTCTGACTCTTTCAGCCATCCTGACTCTATTTTTTATCTGATGATGAAAAGGAAGTGTAAGCCTACTGCAGACTTTTGGAGACAGACAAGAGAACACTGGGTCAAGGTCTAGGCTTTGATGAAATTCCCTCTACCACTGTTCACCACTGGGCCTTTCACTGAGTGAATCTCACTTGCCTAAGACTCTGGTGTGCGATCTATAATCTCTAATTTCTCTTAAATTCTGAAATCCTGTGATATATTACAGTAGACTGTCCTTATCTGAGAAACCATTATCCTATGCAGTCCAATGAAAATCTGGCACCCCGAAATTTACCTGAAAGTGAAATGAACAAAGACATTATTCTCCACATGGGCAAATGACTAAAAATGCCGTCTTCAGCTCGGAAGACGGCATTGATCTTGAATGTGTTTGTTTTTTTTAAAGAGTGACAATTGAGTGTCATTTTTTTTCTCTTGAGTGACATATTTACTTCTATTTTGTTCTGTTTTGTTATCTAATGAGCCGTATCTCCTAATAACCTTTTGCAAGAATAAAACAAACAAAACAAAGAAAAAACCCTGTATTTGTCTTCCACAGTGAACTCTGATGATTCTCGGATGCCAGTCTTTATTATTCCTTGTTCGGAATGCTTGGCTCTTTAGAGATAATAAGATAAGACTTAGATATGCTTTAACACTCTAACCTTCATTAGGAGATGTAGTAGGGAAAGGGCACCTGTCTCCCATTCATTCACTCTACCTGAAGGGCATAGTGGCTGTGGGTGACACGCTTCACGTTGTCCCTTTGCTGCCTGCTCACGTTTTGGCTGAGCATCTGTGCCTTCTGTAGGTGGGTCCACCCAGGATGGCATTGTCCCCCCTTGAGACCAGGGCTGCTGTTACTACAGAACAGGGATTGGCAAACCCACGGGTCAAATTCAGCTTGCTGCCCGTTTTTATAAATAAAGTTTTATTGGGACACAGCCATGCTTATTTGTTTGCATATTGTCTATGGCTGGTTTTACACCCAATGGCAGAGTTGAAGAGTTGCAACAAAGACTGAATGGCCCACAAAGCCTAGAATATTTACTGTCTGTTCCCTCCCACCACCACCACCACCAAAAAGGGCAAATCGCTCATATAGAAGAAGACTGAATGTTCAAAGGCAACGGTGTCCTGCTTCCACTTCCATTTAGGCAGAACTTACCTTAGGACCCCAGTGCTCCAAGTTACCCAGAGCTGAAGTTGAGAGTACGCAGGGAATGATTGGCCTGTATTCCTTCAGTGGGACTCCATAAGTATTGCTTTGCACAACAAAGCTTGATAGAAGCGAGCACCAGAGAACTCTTATCTTATATTCCACGGCACTGCGTCTAAGTGCCCTGCAAACAGTGTCTCCACTAAAGCTAGTGGATGACCGAAAGTGCTCATTGAGCTCATCTGGCTCTGGGAGCAAAGATCATGTCTTACACGTCTTGCCTTTTGCCTCGTTGTAGTGCGTGATGCAGCTGGTAAAGGAGAGTGTAATAGGGTTGAACCATCAACGGAGCCAAGAGTAGGAGTGACAGGATTTTGTAAGGGGTCTAAGAGAACATGCACGTGACCGGAACACAACCCTACCTCCAGGCACGAGTGAGCCCAGGAACCTTGCTGTCCACATATAATCCTTCAGGTCGTTTGGGTTCCTCTGTTTTGACTCCCTGCCTGCCAGGTGGTCTTTTGACTCTGGCTGACCCCGATGGGCTGCTTCATGATCACTGTGGCATCTTGATTTAAATAAAGTAATAAACTGAATTTTGATTTGTAATGAGTTCAAGTAGTTTAGCATGAGGAGCTCCTCGGACCTGATCATCCTTGTCAGAATGAAAGTTTTGATCCTGCGGAACCAGTCCTCAAGTTCAGGGAACATGACACGGAGACAACCTGCTTTAATCAGCAGCCTTCTTTCTCACGGCTCACGCTTGGCTCCAGTCCCCGGAGCCTCTCTGATGACCCACATCGTGTCTGCATTATAGTATAGTTATTTATAGTATGTTCATTTCCATTGCCAGAGTACAAGCTCCTGGAGGACAAGACTCACATCTTTTTTCCCTTATTTTATGGTTCCGGCTGTTGTCTGCAAAGTGCCTAGCTCT
This sequence comes from Martes martes, assembly GCF_963455335.1. Lineage (NCBI taxonomy): Eukaryota > Metazoa > Chordata > Mammalia > Carnivora > Mustelidae > Martes > Martes martes. The sequence continues at coordinate 18,184,345 of NC_137900.1, read as the reverse complement.
CAGTGTAGACTTTTAGAGAATGTAATTGAATGAAAGAGTGAGTAATGAGGAAGTAAATAAATTCTGTGTCTTTCCTAATTTCTCCCCATCTTCTCTGTCCCTTTCTACCTGTTCAGATCCCATTTCATCTGCACGGCGTAACTCACCCCCCACTTCTCCACACTATTCTCTAGTGACTATAGTTCATAATCATCTCTCTTTTCTTATTGCATTCATAGTTAGCAGCTAACAATTTTGCACTTAATTATTTCTTAATTGATTCATCTGTGCTATCTTTGTTTCCCAGGTAGCCTCATGTCCCTCAAGGCACAGAATATATATATTTTAAGTATTTTGTACCAGCTCCCTGTGCCAACCCCCTCCCTCCAGCACACATAGTGCATCAGCTTTCACATATAACAGTTTTGCAATAAATTTGTGTAAATTAACTGAATTAAACACTGCCATTACATTCCAGGACAGGCAGGCAGGCATAAGAAGCAGTTTCCTGATGTTTCTTGGTATGTTTCAGAAGTGTAAAAATTGTATCAAAATCAGTCGCAGGTTTGAAAGTTATCCTATAAAAGACAAGTTAAGTTAGCAAAGTGCAAAGCCAAATGAGCAAATTGAAAAAGGCCTCTTCCTTCCTTTTTCTCCCTCTCTTCCTCTCTGTCTCTCTCTTGTGTCGTTTTGCTTTTGTTTTTAATTATAAGGTCAATTTATCTGTTTAAGCAACAGACTTGAGAGTCTGTCTGGGACCCACGCCTGGCCCTGGCTCTCGTGTCTGTCTCGCAGACACACCGTTGCCCGGCCCGTTCCCCATTTGACACTGGCAGTCCCTTTATGTGAAACATTCAGATCACCTATCCATATACAAGAGTCCCAAGAATCTGAAACTCTGTAACAAATGCGGTGATAGGACCTTTTTATGAGCTACTTAATTTACTTTTACAAATCTGCTCTTCTGGGTTGGTTTAAGTTCTTTGGCAAAGGATCATTTTGATGCAGGATTCCTTAGACTTCTCTTTTGTCCCCCAGAACAGTCTCCCATGAGTCGTTGTCACAAACCGTGAGAGTGACACCTGCTTGCTGCCGCTGGGTGATCTTTGTTTTAAATCTGGAATTTTGTATTGAAAACAAATAACGTTTTAGGACCCAAATCCCTGCAGTAGATGCTGTGTTTTCTTGAGCTCTGATCATGGTTGTGCCAGGTGTTAGAAAGGAAGGAGGAAAGTCGAGGTTGGCCCTCTACAACATGAGTTCTTCAAGGGATGGAAGTGTTTGTGTAATGAGTAATCCTGCGCAGCTAACCAGCCTAACCAGATTACCAACCAGGCTCCTTTCAGCCACAGGATCTGCAGGAGGAGGGAGGGACTTGGAGGGCTCTTGGCACAAAGCCTGTACTTGGCTCTCCCCTCAGAATGGCAGGTTGACAGAGTGGGTACTTCCCTCCAGTTTTTTTTTGGGGGGGGGGTGGTGTGTTTTGTTTTGTTTTGTTTTTTTAACATCCACTTTGACAATTTCTTTTCCTTTTTGCCTTTGAATCCTTGTGGTCACGTGGTTTCCTGTACAGGAACCATGTGTTTCTGGCTTCTCCTTAGCTTCCACGTGCCAAATAAGATCTCATGGCGTGATCTAGCTTTCAACTCCCCCAAGACTGTTCCTCTTACAATGAGGTCTTCTTAGGATTTTTAATGAAGCCGACCTAGTTTTTCTAACCTTCTTTTCAATAATTAAAAATGTGAAATTCTACCCAGAGTCATTTTCTGTGCCAGAATTTCACTTCAGTCTCTGACTTGGGCTGCAAATCTGTCATAAATACAGCTTCTCAACAGGAGGCCCTTGTGCAGGAGTCGAAGAGCCCCACACGCACCCGCACCTCCGCCCCATAGCGAGCTCCGCTGACTACTCCAAGGCGCTATTCCTTTATCTTACTATGTTTGGTTGGATTTATACCAAATGTCAGAGATTTCTTTTTTCACTTACCACCCACAGGTACTTTCCCCCTTTTGGCGTAATTGCTGAGGGTTGTATGCCTATAACTTATTACTTTTTTTTTTTTTTAACCACAGCTGTAATGTGATATAGTTTACCTGCTGAGTCATCTCTGAATTTCATTCATGCTTCTTTCATCCAAAAAAAAGGGAAAAAAAACAACCCACTGTATTTCTAATTTCTGCGCTATTCTTGGGGTAGATTTCAGTTACTCTTCCAGTCATAGGTGGTGGGATTTTTTTTCTCTTTAATTTTTTTTAAAGATTTATTTATTTGAGAGAGAGAGAGAGGGAGGGAGGGAGCAGGGGGAGAGGCAGAGGGAGAGGGAGACAAGCAGACTCCCGTCTGAGCAGGGAGCCAACACATGGCTAGGTCCCAGGACTCAGAGATCATGACCTGAGTGGAAACCAAGAGTTGGCAGGCGTAACCAACTGAGCCACCCAGGCATCCCTTCTCTTTAATTTTAAAAAGATGTTTCAAACAAGAAGTTCTTGTTACATGTCAGGCTAGAGCATAAATTAAATTGGAAGATGTATTTAAAACTGTTATTGACAAACGACTATCAAAAGAGAGGAGCAGTTGGAATTTTTTGGAAGGGGGAGGAGGGCAGGGAAGGGGAGGGGCAGAGGCGGAAGGGGAGAAAGAATCGTAAGCGGCCTCCACACTGAGCTCCGAGCCCAGCGCTGGGCTCCATCTCACCACCCTGAGATCATGACCTGAACTGAAATCAACAGTTGGTTGCTTAACCAACTAAGCCACCCAGGTGCCCTCAATTGGATTTTTTTTTTAAAACATATTCAAGAGAGAAAATGCCATAATTCATTTGATTGGAGCTTTTATTTTCGTGACATTTAAGCTTCTCTCATATATTTTTAATCATTTAAAATAATTATATCCCATTTCTGAATTTCTTATTTTGTCTATAGCCAGTGGTAACCCTGAAGTTAAATATATAAGGAAGTTAGCAGGTACAAGGTGTAATTGTAAACTAATGAGCATGATTTCCTTAATCAAATCACTCATACCACAGAAAGATGTTTTGTGGATAATCACCAAGGATTAGAGACAGTTCAAACAAGTTCCCAGAAAATGACTCTGTCCAAAATATACAGATGTTCTTTCTGTCCTTAATGAACTTTATCATTTCTCCTTTTCATATAATCCTTTTTTTGCCACACGTTGGTAGAGTGCCTTTGCAGACAGGGATTGTATCATGGGGAATCTCGCCCATAGCCTTAGCACCTGTGAGAATGCCGTAGTCAAAATGTATCGTGAGTTCTAGATGACCCTGCAGTTTCTCGTGATAGGAAAGCAATGATTGAAATCTTACTACATGAATTTTCCTATTGCCTTGCTTTTCACTGAAAACCATCAGAAACCTGTTTCTTCCATTAAAGAGAGTATGTCAGAATTGCCTGTCAGTAAGGTACCACTCCCTCCGTTTGCCCAGGGCTAGAGGGAATTCCAAGGCCTGAAAGCTTGATATCGACAAGCATGAAACAGACAAATTATTTCATTCTGGGGCCAGGACCTGAGGAAGAGCAGGAAGCATATCTGCTAAATGAAGTTAAAAGATGCCTTTCCTCTCTGTGTTGTCTCTACATTCGTCAGAGGCATTTAAATTCAGAATTTAGTTCTTACATAATCAGGCCAGTAATAGCCCAGCGAGGTAATTACATAAAGGCAGGTAGCTAACAACCCCCTTACTCCTATATTTTCTTCTAGAAGGTATAACTTGCCATCATAACCACTACCACATTTTCTACAAAATTATCTTAATTTGGGTCACGTGTTGCGTACCTGCTGCGTTCTAGGCCCTCGGCTGAGTGTCCGTGACCAAACACGAACAAAGGTACTCATGGTCCCTGACTCCACCGAGTGTGAGAGAGTCCTGACTGGGCAAACACATGTGGGAAAATACTGAGGGTTTTTTTTTTAATCAGTTACCAAGTTATCAATTACAAAATGTCTCAAAGCAGCAGCAAGTTATTCAGTTCCCATGGATGGGTTAGAGTACAGATTCATCAACTAAACCTCCCATTTTCTAGCACACTCTTAAATATGCCTTGTCTCCTAGACAGTTAAATAAGTCCCATGTAGACGATGGGAGATTTCTCTCCCTGACATCAGGAGAGAGCTACTGCCGGCCACTTGTGACACATACATCGCCTTGGAAATGTACCTTGTGCCTGTCACCATAGCAACACCCTGAGAATGACCTCAGCAGCCACTCAGAATCATTCCTACAAAACAAATTATAGCTATAATTAACTCTCTGAATTTACTCTGCAGTATAAATTTGTTCAGACCTTGGTGTTTCTTTGTAAAAGGTTAAATGAATGGAATAATCCACGGTGAGCACCCCCCCGCCCCATAGCCCATCCAAGTTTCTCTTCAGAATATGAGATGCTTCAATGGAAAGCACGGTTCCATTCAGAGACTCTTCTATTACCTTTTCTTAGAATGTAACAAGAATCAACACGAGAGGATGTGCTGGTCCTACTGCTCTGTGCCACATTTCTACAGGAACAGGAGTGGCTCTTTCCCCTAAGCCAGTGTCAAATGCAGAAAGTGTGGGGAGCCCAGAGCAAGGGGGCCACATAGATGGGGCTTAGGCAGGGAGAGGCTGTCCACACTGGCCGCTCCCTGGAGCAAAAAATGCAGGACTCCATTGCACCCACATTTCACCTGTTCCGCAAATCGTCCACAACCCAGTCCTGGTGCAGCTACTGAGACACCCAGACCTTCCTTTGGGAGACAATCACTTATATGTCTTTTGGGTGGTTGGTTGTGTTTTCTCGTTTTGTTCTTCTTGCCTTGTTTCGGAGGTGTTTGGGCTTTGCCTTGGGTTGGGTTCTAGATGACGTGCGGTACAACTAGTGGATCTCAGTCTCGCTCCTTTCAGCTTTTTCCTTTCGGGGAGCTGGATTAATACAACTTTAATACTCCAGATTAAAGTGAGCCTTTCTCTCCCCACCACCTACTGAGACAAAGCAAAAAGAATGCCAAGCGAGGGGCGCCTGGGTGGCTCAGTGGGTTAAAGCCTCTGCCTTCAGCTCAGGTCATGATCTCAGGGTCCTGGGATCGAGCCCCGCATCCGGCTCTCTGCTCGGCAGGGAGCCTGCTTCCCTTGCCCTCTCTCTGCCTGCCTCTCTGCCTACTTGTGATCCTTGTCTGTCAAATAAATAAATAAAATCTTAAAAAAAAAAAAAAAGAATGCCAAGCGAGAACTGGAGAAATGCATGGAACATCTTCAATAGTCATTTCCTTGCTGTACAATTTGTGGTTACCTGAGCAGTGAACAGACAGAGTAGAGCATGGCAAGTAGCACATCAGTGCTCCGTGTAAGTTCATTGTCGTAAGGTTGTCATTCCTCTTTGCGGACTGTGCTGATGTTGAAAAGGAGCAAAGGAAAGGCAAAGAAGGAAAAGTATGCAAGTATGAACACGCTAGATATTCAGCTGATACTGCAGTAGTGCCCTTGGTTCATGGAGAGATACCATAGGCCACATTTTTAGGGAAGTCAGTAAGTCCTTCTAAGTGCTTTTGGTCGCGGAAACAGTACCCCGATTCTCTCTTGCTCCGTCATGGGCAGTGTTGTGATTTCCCACCTCCTGTAATGATTCTCTAAGTTCTCCTCTGCAAAGACACATTCGTGCTTGGAGTGGTCTGTTGAGCTCATCTTCAAGTACCAGAAAGCCATGATTTCTCTTTACTCCAGGAACATGACAGCGCCTTGTGTGCAGGCATGAGCCGCCCCATTTGACCTCTGTGAGTTGTAGTGTGTGAGCGGACATGGTTGACTGGGCAGCGTGTTTCTGGGCCAGCTTGCCCATGGAAACTAGAAGTTCTCTCATTCCTCTGACTTGATTTTTGTATATAGTAGTTAAATAAATGGTGGTCTTGTAGGCTTCAAAATGTACATTCATTTCAAGTTTTTCAAATCAGGGAATTGGTAAATCAGACAACCCCATGGCTACAGACTTGCCAGTTGATTTTGTATTTATGGTGTGTTGAGCTGGTTTATCTGTAGAATGAGACATAATACAGACCAGCTCCCACAACAAGAGCTTGTTAAGCCCATCAGATACCTCCAAGACCATGCCAAGATATTGACAAGAATTTTGGATCCAGTCCATTTTTCTTCCTGCCTCTCACACCAGTATTGTCCCAGTCTCCCTGTCTTCATCCTCCAGCCATTTTTTATAGTAATTCAAGATATCAGACTGGTTCCTATCAGTCAGTAGAGAGCTAATTGCCAGCTAGAGAATAATTGATGTATTTGGGGTAAAGCCACTAGAATACTAATTAATTTGTTACTTTGCATTAGGAATTTCCAAGGTGATCCTTTTTTTTGTCTCAAAGAATTTGATAGACCTCCAAAAAGGCAATAGTTTTATGTCTTTGTTAAAACCACTTAGCTCTACTATTTTATGATCCATGAATCTTAGAGAATTAATGCAATATTTCTTGTCAACACCCAATTTCAAATTTAATAATAAAAGTAATATGGAAACACCGCTAGTAACAATGGTATTTAAATAATGCAAAGACTAAATACCAGCATAGGAAATCCATCTACCCATCCAACAAATACTCATTAAGTACTGTCCTCCAGGCACTCTTTCAGGTTCTAAGGCAAAAATAATGCTGGTCAAGACAAAACCCTTCCCATAGGTAGGTCACATCGACTGAATATTTGTACTCTTGCTGAGTTAGCAACATACTCCACACTAGACATTTCTGTATGTACCTCAGAACTCACTGTCTTGTTTTGTGGGCATAAAGGTGTTGAGATTCTAATCCCCTCCGATTCTATTCGTGGGGCCACCTTTTCTTTAAGTCTTAATGCATATGTTAGTTACTTAGTGTATACCCTTCGTAGCTGTATGCTTTGAAACCATACCTGTGCCGCATCCTCTCCAGGGCCAAGGGGAGCATAGCAAGCCTTTGGAATCATTAGGATGCCATGCAGAGCGGTCCTTTTCACCTGTTTGTCATTAATTCTGTCAAACCAGGTCATTCTCAAAGTTGCAAAATATTGGTTTGCAACTTGAGAGAGTGAAAAGTAAATGGGAAATAACGGTTTTGAGATGACAGAATTACTCTGATGGAGAACATACATGTGGTTGCCAGGGGTTAAGCTCAGGAGAGGCAGTGCACAGGACACTTTCTTCGTGGTGACAGAACAGTTCTGTATCCTGATTGTGGTGGGTATTGTATGAATCTTGACATGTGATAAAATTTCACAGAACTATATACCCCCCCCAAAAATATGTGTGTGTGTGTGTGTGTGTGTGTGTGTGTGTGTATAAGAACTAGTGAAATCTAAATAGATTGTATTTGAGTCAATAGTATTGGATTAATGCCAGTTTCTTGGTTTTGGTAATACATCGTTGTATGTAAGGTATTATCGGGGGTGGACTGGGGGAAGGGTACAGGAGAATTCTCTGGAATATTTTGCAACTTCTTGTTAAGTTAAAAAATTATTTCAAAATGAAAAGGATTTGTTGTTTGTTTGTTTTTTTAAAGGAATGGAGAAGTATCATAGAAGCAGATAAATTGGAAGTTTAGGTGTGGTGACTCTAAACCCTGGGAATATCTGACCTTAGACATTGTTAGCTAAGTAACCAGAAACCTCAAAAATTGTGGCTTCACATTAATCACAAATGACTTAGCTTTGGACAGAATTTAGGACATGGTATGCTGCTGACCTCTCTTAGGGGAATAAGGAAATACATTCCAGAGAAAAATGCTCTGATATTCTGTAAAAAGACAAAAAAAAAAAAAAAGGATTCTGACCTTATGTATCACTCTGTTAACTGTTTATTTATACAAATACACAAATAAAAGTTCTGTCCGTAATTCAAAATCTGTTTGCTTTGAACTCCTGCTTTACCCACCAGACCTGCTAAATAAGCAGAAAATAGAAGACTCCTTTCATTTCTTCTCCTTTCCCCCTCTACTTTGTATGTGGGTTCCAAATGATAGAGAAGAAACGAGAAAGCCTGCAAACCAGGTAATCCATAGATGGGTTACCTTGCTGTGGCCAGTGGAAAGTTGACTTTCTCTCTCAACTTTCCAGATTCCTCTACCCCTTTCTGATATTTCCCTTCCTCTTCTCCGCATCTCTTTTAGGATTTAGTTTTGCCCTTCTGTGTCCAGAGGCAGACTTGGCATGATGGTGTCCTAACATTCTCATTGTGTCTTCCCTCCTCCAGCTATCTTAATGACTTGGACCGCGTTGCTGACCCCGCCTACCTGCCTACGCAGCAAGATGTGCTTAGAGTTCGAGTCCCCACCACAGGGATCATCGAATACCCCTTTGACTTACAAAGTGTCATTTTCAGGTAGTAACTGAGTCCGTTAAACCCACCTCCCAGCTCCTCTGCCTTGACTAGTACGTTTGGGGAACTCTACAAATACTGAAATCATGTGTAGACTTTGAAACAATCTGCAGACCAGTTATTATCAGGAGATATGCAAATGAAGTAATATGTTCCAGAAAGAGGAAGCGGAGGAAAGATGTATGGGCAGGTTTCTCATTTCATATTCAGTCACCAAGAAATCAGCGAAATCTGAAATTTGCTGGTGGTTGAACAAAATCAGTCCCTTCAACGTTGGTCCTGACTATTATTCTGTAAGAATTGGTCCTGACTGTTCTTTGAGTCACTTTTTAATTGTGAGGACAATGGATATATCTTTAGATTTGTGTAAGATATGAATGACCTTATGCCCCTACCAAGAACAGAAAATATATGTTATCAAAAGCTTTCATGGTGTTTCCTTCGAGTCTACTGGTACCAATGCAGAATTCTTCAGTAGCAAGAAAGATATGGGATGTTTTATATTCCTGAAATAACTTGCTTGAAATTTTTCAAAATTGGTAATTTTGAAAATGGATTGATGACCCCAGTCCAAATTTATATGGGAAAATAGAATGAAGAATTCTGCTGCTGTTCAAAAGTATTTTAATGTTTTTTAAGAAGAGAAGAAATAAATAATACCAATACACTTTCGTTTAATCTCTTATTGTACAAATAATCAGTTATACTTCTAGAATACAAACCACATTGTGCTTTGTGAAGTGAGGCCATGTAATATATGTCTTTGAGCAGAGAGAGTTGAGTTCTCTGGGGGAGCCTATCCCATTGAAGACAATTACGTTCACTAGAGGGATGTGAAATAGGAGTCATGTGACTCCCAGTGGGTAACTGCCACGTGGTTCAGATGAGCAGGCCCTCAAAGCACTATGGGATTTATTCTAATCAGTCTCCACCCCTGGAGTCAGGTCTGGCCGCTATATGCCACTCTGATGGATATATCTGGAAAGTGGGTGGCATTTTAGAAATATTTCTGAACCCCGTTTTTTGTCCATCTCTAAAATGGTTGCATTACATGAGCACCAAGATTCCTTGTAGCTCCAGTATGCTGGATTACATAAGCTTTGAGTCCATAGCATTTGGAGATCTTCGATTTGGAACACCCAAATTTCCTACCGCTTGTAAAACTGTCCTGCAGAATATTTTCAGAAGACATAGAGCATTTCATAGAGATTTTCATCACTTCATTGTTTTATAATTGATAGTGAATTCTGAAACAAGGTTAGTCTTACGTCTTGTTTTTACTACATTTTGCTCACTAGCTTAAAGGACACTTTTTTGCCCCTACAGTAAAAGTAATGACTCAGAAGAATAATTTCCTGCCATCATCGAAAGCATCTTATAGGTCTCAGGGTGACAGGATTTTATAGAATCAGGATTTCATATAAATGAGTAATGAATTCTTTACTTGGCATGAAGGAAGAGCTAGAATTTGATATTTCTAAAGACCTAAGAGTTGTAGTTTTGATGTCCATCATACATAGGTCTCCCTGAATCCATTGCTTTGCCCCTTAGAAATCTCTTCTGTGCCTTAGAGAACTTTTAGAAGCAGTCACTAGAAGACCCTTGATTTCTTAGTTTGCATTTAAGGCAGGGAAAGACCAGGAATAACCGTTTTTCAGCAAATGCTCAGAGACACCTCCTCTCATTCTCTGAAAGTATGTTACCCCGCAACCACTGTGCACGTTTTAGCCAAGATATGGATTGAACCTCTTGAGGAAACTTGGCTTCAGTGCCAGCTGCGGCTTGATATTTTCATATAAACATTGAAACTCACATTAATTGATGTCAGCATTGGTTCCTAACCAGGAAGTCAGCACACTGTTGACATGTTAAAAACAAATCCTTGAAAGAGTTCAAGTGATGGCCTCTGGAAGCATCTTGATGTTTCACACAGTTCACTTCTTAGCGGGTTAGAAAGTTTGTTTGCATGAGGCCAGTTGCGCCATGATACCGGGTCCAGTGACTGGACCTGTCCCAAATTATTGCCAGTATCGGAAGGAGAAAACAAGTTAGAATACCCCATGGATAACGTAGCAGTGGAGTTCTGTTTGCATTTTGTTGAAGCATCACACGTACCCATATTGAAATATGTAGCATCTTGTATCTTTTAAATGTGTTTGCAGTCCTTTCTAGCATCCTTGAGAAGTACACAAGGATCTTCATTCTCATTTTACAGAAAAAGAAACTGACGTTAGTACTTGCCATTAGAACTTAACACAAAGAAAGCATATTTTGTTTCTGATTTTTCTGTGCACAATTAAGTAAAATACCATTTTGCTTGACCTGGCACAGGATTTTTTTTTTTTTTTAGCAAAGTTACCATTTTCACTAATCAGATAACATTCTTATAACCACAATTATTAATTACCCAGAATGTCTTGACCTAGATTGTTAGGGAACAGAAAGTTAGTAGATGTTCACCAGAAATATTAATTGAATTGAGTTGGATGGCCATTCTCTTTAGAGAGTGTTTTCCTTAAGTGTGTAAGTAAAGCTGTGTGTATATTGATCCTTTTTTCTTTATATGCTATTAATATGAATATTGTTAACCTTGCAGAATGGTCGATGTAGGGGGCCAAAGGTCAGAGAGAAGAAAATGGATACACTGCTTTGAAAATGTCACCTCTATCATGTTTCTAGTAGCGCTTAGTGAATATGACCAAGTTCTCGTGGAGTCGGACAATGAGGTGAGTGCTCTTTGGACAGGCAATGGATTCTCATTTCAATATCTGACACAAATAAATAAGAGGATGTAGGGTGTGGAACATGGGGTAAACTGATTTCATTGCTTTTTGACTACTGAGTTGGGGACTTTTTTCAGTAGTAAAGATAACCCTGTGGTAGCACATGGTATAATCAGAACAGTAAACTCTTTTGTCAGTGATATGAGCAGGTCTGTGTGTTGAGGTTTAATTAGACTCTATTTGATACTCTTACCACCGTGTAGACGCTCTGAAAATGAAAATAACATAGAAGTCCCTAGGCTAACCCTCACGTCATTTTCTAGCCCTCTTCCTACAGGATGGAGCTGGGAGTGTTGGAGTGAGTCAGCCTGTTTTGTTTTGTTTTCATTTTGTTTAAATCATTGTTTGTGCGTTGGGTGGGCCCCAAAGAGTACTCAAAACCTCTCTTGGCAAATGTGAGTGACTTTGCAGCTGGGCTCTAGATCAGTTCATTGTGGAGCCAAGAAGTGTCTTGGTGACGTGGCCGTTCTGCTCTTACAGAATCCCATAGGCTGTGGCATCATTTTGTCTCTCCTGAACAGTGAGTGAGTGGAAAAATTATCCTTGAGAACAGATTCAGTACTGTCGTCTTCTCCCCATTACCTGAAAACCTAGCAGGTATAAATACGGATTTTGAGGGTGGTAGAGTCTCGGTGAGTCAGAGTTGACTATGGAGGATAACACAGGGGCATAGAAAACTCGCTTTGAGCTGAAATTCCACTCGTGTGTGTTGGAGGAATAGAAAAGATCTCTGATAACTTGTAAGAGGCAGAAATTGCAGACAGACATGCCAATAGTATGTATTAAATATCCGTCTTAATAGGATAGAAAACAAGAGAAGGAAATGAACTATCTCCAACAGCTCATTAAAATATAATCGGGCATATTCAAATGTACTTTTAATTCTATACGTTTTTTGATGTAGAAGAATTCTGGTTTCCAGTCCTTTTAAGTATTTTCTTTTTTTCTGCAAGAATTAATATCTCTATCAAAATGCATATGCAATTTCTTTTGTATGCAGGGTTGATAGAGTCCAGGAAGCAATACCCCGCGTAGAAGCAAGTTACCTATTCATTCATGTCAGAATCCTTCTAGGGGTGCAAGTATATGGGCTTTTGAATCAAAGAACTTTATAAGAGTGTTTCATCAGCCATTTGCCCTCTGTAGTTATAATGTAAACTGCCTGCCTACAAGCTAAAATCTGTAGCAATCAGTTACCAAAATCTAAATTAAGCAGTTACCATCAGAATTTTAGCTATGGTCTGTCTGTATGTATTTCTGTCTTTATACCTGTGTTCATTTGTTGTTCATCATTCTTGAACGTAGTGTTTTGAATATCCTGCGTATCTGGGGAACAGAATAAGACGTTTCTGCTATCTTCAGAAATTGAATCAAGATACAGAATGTTTTGAGGGCTTTTCTACTATGTTCTAGGTACCAGAGTATCTAAAGAGGTTTCATTTCAAAAATGAGTCCTAAAATTAGCTTTGCCCAGAAGGACCTCCTAAGAGATAGATCCTTTTGTTAGAATAGAGAGTAAGGGGAGAGGGAGGCCTTAGATACGTCATGATCTCTCTGCTTTAGTTTACTGTCTGGTAAAATAAAATTTAAGACATTTTTCAAAAGAACACATAGTTTTATTTCTTATGTCACTGTTTACATTATGGCTAGAGAAACAGAAGTGTTTATTGATACACATTTTATACAAAACAAGTACATTATATCTATAAAGACATATATGTTGTGATTCAGTGCTCATTAATTTACTTTAAAATTTACAAAACAGAAAAGGAAGTGAGTTCCCTGGGTAGCCCTTCCTCTAACTCTACCACATCAACCCAGTCCTTCAATTATCTGGACATCACAGATTATCCCACCTTTCACCCAACATTGCTCGTGGATATCTGGTTTTTGTATAAAAGTATTGTATATTAACTAGATTAAGATGACATTGTTTTGATGATTAGGTGTCATAACTAAAGTCTGCACAGTAACTTGCCAATCAATATATAGGCGTTATGTGCATCTAAAAATATTTTGCCAGTTTCATTGATTCTTTGGTGGTTCTTAGTGCCACAAATTAAGATCATCTGTTATCTTTTTCATTAGGACTCCCAGGTCCCTTGTGAATATTTTCAAAGCCTCCCTTGTAATTCTATGAGGTAAAAGTCGTTTTGTGGTGCTCTTTTCTCAGACCTTAAGTCAAGCCTTTTGGTAATATTGTAGGTGATCTTCAGCATAGTAAGAACAATGCTGCCCGTTAATTACTTCGTCATGTTGACCACAGCCATCACTGTTGGTAATTAGGGAACACTGTCAAAAGTATTTTTTTTTGTTAACATATAATGTATTATTCACCCCAGGGGTACACGTCTATGAATTGTCAGGCTTACACACTTCACAGCACTCACCGTAGCACATACTCTCCCCAATGTCCATAACCCAACCACCCTCTCCCTACCCCCTCCCCCCAGCAACCCTCAGTTTGTGTTGTGAGATTAAGAGTCTCTTATGGTTTGTCTCCCTCCCATTCCGATCCCATCTTGTTTCATTTTTCATCAAAAGTATTTTTTAATGTGGGGTTGTAGTCACATTCTTTTTTTCTTCACTTGAGCTGATAGATGAAAATGCCGTTGCTGTAGAGAATTCCACCGTCCCCAGATTTTCTGGTTTGGGTGAGACAAAACTGAAACAAACTCTTGAAACCTTTTTGTTCTTGGTTTTCAAATCTGATGGTCATCACTTGAACCCAAAGCAGACCTTGTGGTACCTGCCATGGTGTATGCTTGTGAGAAACACCTGGGCATGGCTGCCAACGGCCGCCTTTCCTGTCCCGGAGAACTCTGGAAAATGCGCCGCAGGCCCCAGGCAAAACCCTCTGAAGGACTTTGGATGATTGCTTTTGCTTTTCGTACCTCTAAAACTTTTATGTGTTACTCATCAAGGTTTTTATGTAGATCTGCTTTTGTCTTTCTAGATTCTCAACCTTTCTAGGGTTTGAGGAAGGAACTTCTTAATTTTTTTTTTTTCTCCAGAGAGGAACATATATCATTAGATAGGGTGAGACCGATTAGGATCTTTATCAGGATCTTCGAGCTGGGTCGATTTGCGCATTCCCTTTGCTGTGTTATTTTCCCTGCGATAACACATTAGCCTGGAGCCCACCGTGCCCCTGTAACCCTCCCGTGCCTACGTTACTACTTCGGCACCTCTAAAAGCCGGAACACACGTGGAGGCAGCCCCATAACACATTCAGGCTTATCAGCATCTCTCCACACTCTGTCTTTTAGTCTTGATTTTTCTGATTTTCTGTTACACGAATATCAGAGGACTAATACAACAATAATTTCTCAGACCTTGACTCAGGGGCTGCCTTACAGACTATGCTCTTTATAGAATCTCAGACTTAGGTAGGCCTTTTCTCCTCCACTTCCTAACTTAAATTAATCCTTTTGAAATGGTTACAAACCCATTATGGCTTAGTTTTAATAAAACATCGAGACGGTTCCCACACCCCAAGCGTTCCTCCAACATGGCTTTCCATGAACATGTATTCTTGAATCCTGATTCTTGGAGTGGCTCCACTGATTTAAAAAATCAACCAATCAGTCAGAGGAGTGAACAGGCATTTGTAATACCTCAGCACTTTATGCCTGGTCAAAACTGTCTTAAACCATCACTCGTCTGAATTTTGCCCGCTGTCGTGCCAGGGAGGTGAGGTGAGGTGATCGGGTTTGTTGGTAATGCCGTCTAACAATGAAGTGGAAGGATGGAGAGATGAAAGCCCGTGGGCGGGGTCACCCGGGGCCTGAAGCCAGGCCCTTTCAGACCAGCTTGTTTCCCCTCCTTCACAGTGTCTTCCAGAAGAGACAAATTCAGAGGAAAAGCAAAGGGAACCATTAACACATCCAAGAGCATGGAGGTCACATGACAATCCTGCCTTTGCAAGAAGGAATTAAAATGCCCTCCCCTGCTTTTTTTTTTTTTTTTAAAGATTTTATTTATTTGACAGAGATCACAAGTAGGCAGAGAGGCAGGCAGAGAGAGAGGGAAGCAGGGTCCCTGCTGAGCAGAGACCCCAACGCGGGGCTCCATCCCAGGACCCTGAAATCATTACCGGAGCTGAAGGCAGAGGCTTTAACCCACTGAGTCACCCAGGCACCCCCCTTCCCTGCTTCTAAGTCCTTATTATTCTCATGGATGACGGTAGACCAGACAGAGAGCCTTTCCTGGTGGTTCAGAGTTCCCCTGTTGCTCATTGGATTTTGAACTGTGTTAAAACAAATAGTCTAAAATATGCATTTCCTTCACCTATTTCTCTTCTGCTGGGTTTTAAAAATGAATCCATTTTGAAGTTATTCGGCTACAACTAAAGTCTGAACATTTTCCTTAAAAGTGTGAAACCTGTACTTTGTTCTGCTCTAAAAACTTCCAGTGAGTTTTGGGAATTTTCTTCATATAAAATTCAGCATTGGTGAGGAAGTGACTAAAAATTGAGAAAAAAATTCCAGCCCCAGAGGGAAGATCCGTAGGAGACTTAGAAGTAGTTAAAAGCAAGAGTTGAGCTCATGACATCCGCTCTCCGTTGGACTGGCCCTCACGTCCTGTATTGATTTTAAATTATGAGACCAGAACCTTCCTCACGCTCCTCAGCTTTGGGCATACTCGGCTTGGGTTCATGGCCTGATTACCAAGGATCTTCCTGAAAGACGTCCCACTTTTTTTTATATATATATTTTTAACTTTTTCCCCATTTCCTCATTCCTTTGTTCATTTTTAGCCACCTATTCCTTTTTAAGCCCCTTCCCCTTTCATCCTTTAGGCTTTCTGCTTCCTCATTATCATGTTCTTCCCCCTCTCTGCTCAGATGGCTGGAAGGAAGCTAAGAAGAAGTTTTCCTATTACCATTTATGAGTTAGAACCAAGACCTACGCTCGGTGCTGGCAAGGGCGAGGGGAAGCGGGCACACGGGACACTCCTTGTGTACCTGCATATTAGAAATCCTCCAAAGCCTACATGAAACCTATATGGTATAATCTGTGTAATAATCTTTTTTTTTTTTTTTTTAAAGAAAGAGAGAACGGGGAGAGAGGTAGAGGAAGCAGGAGGGAGAATCCCACTGTGGGGCTCAGTCTCCTGACCCTGAGATAATGACCTGAGCTGAAATCAGGAGTCGGACACTTAATGGACTGAGCCACTCAGGTGTCCTGGGATTCGCCCACATGGGGCTCCATGCTCAGTGAGGAGTCTGCTTCTCCTTGCCCCCACCCTCGCTTATGCACTCTCTCTCTTTCTCTCTCAAATAAATAAATAAAATCTTTAAAAAAATAAAGATTTCAAATTTGACTTTTAGCTCTGCCACTTACCGTCTCTGTCCATTTTTCTTTGGGATTATCTGTCATTTTCTTACTGATTTATATGAGTTCCTTATAGTCTTTGAATGTGGGCCTTTTGTCATATGCACTGCAAACATCTACTTTGCAGATTGCCCATTATTAATTGTGTCTTTTGATGACCAGAAGTCGTAAATTCTATACAATAAAATTCATGAAAATTTCCCTTTGTGGCTATATATCAGCACACATGTGTCTACAAATATGCATACAAGGTTGGATAAAATAAATCACCTGAAAAGTCTGGATGAAAGGACAGTAGGGATTGGATGGTAAGATTAAGAATTAAAATGCCAGTGACAGAATCAGGTACCTGTCCTAGCAGTAGTTCACCAATGTAGTCAAGCATCTCTTAGCAATTATAAAAGGAGGTAATCATAGCCTATTAGAAGGTTCATTTATCTTTAAAACAAGTTAGCTTCTCTTTGTGCTGAGCTCCTCCTGCACCTTCACAAGGAGATGTCGTGGGAGGGAGTAAGTTCCATGCACAATAATATCCCTCCAGGAAACCAAATACTAGAATTTATAGGGCTGTCTCTTAAGCTCCTCTCAGTGTAAGCTGGTGCCGCAGCATCAGCGTTGATCGTGAGCCAATACTGAGGGGTCTAAACACAACTTCATGTAAGAAAAAGAGTGAGAAGAGCTAAGGAAGTGCATTTTGTTTTTAGAAACTATTTCCGTGACACAAGAGAGCATGAAATTCTAGAGAACTTAACTTGCTTTAAATATTTATCTTCACAGAAATAAAATGATAACAGGTACAATTAAAGACCTTACATAACTTCGGATCCATTTCTCTCCCTCCCCAAAAGTCACTGGCTTCAAGTTGGCACCATGCATATTTTTTCACTTTTTTACTCCATAGGTATATGTCATTAAACAATATGTAATATTGGATGCTTAATATTACTCATGATTGTAAATTATATTTAGATGATTTTATTTTCACTGTGTTTCTTTTTTCCTTCCCTCAGCATTGTTGTTGAGATTTTTTTTTTTTTAACGTTGGTACACATGACTTTAATTCACTTACTTAGACCGCCATCTAGTCCATTGTGTGACTGTCCCCAACCGTATTTCACACGCTTCTCGGCCGGAGAGATGGTTTTCAGTGTGGGTTACCTTTTCCCACCCTTGCCTGTTCTCCCCCTTGCTCCAACCCCCAATGGGGGTGTCCTTTTTGAATTGGCACATACACCTTTTAAACATATTCTCCTTAGTAATGTTTGCCCATTATACCCAGTGCGTGGCTTCTCTCTTTGCTTTCTTGCTTATAGAAGAGCTTTATTCTTAATGTAGTCAGCTCACTCATTTCCTTTATTGGTTGTATTATTGTATTTTCTTCAGGGATATTTTTTCGTCCCCTGGAATATGAAGATATATCCCTTATTTTCTATTAAAGTTACAAGGTTTTACTCTCCCGGTTTTTGTTTTTTTTTTTTTTTATCAGAGAGGGAGAGAGCAGGGAAGGGGTGGGGAGGGGCTTGAAGGGATGCAGGGGAAGAGAGAGAGAATCCCAAGCAGGCTCCATACCCAGTGGCGAGCTAGAGGCGGGGCTCCGTCTCACAACCCTGAGATCATGACCTGAGCCAAAAATCAAGAGTTGGACAGATGTTTAACCAATTGAGCCAGCAAGGCACCCTTTCATAGTTTTTCTATACACCTTAATTGATTTTTGAGTATGATGGGGGTAAGGATTTCATATTTTCTTACTATACATCTGTTCAGCTGACCCAGTACCATTCATCTCTACTGATCCATCATCCATCTCTACTGATGAGTATTTTTTTTTTACCTTTTCCTTGTGGAATGTGTGTGTGTGTGTGTGTGTGTGTGTAAAGAAAAATACACAAATTCAAAATGTATAGCACACTGATTTATCATAAGGCATCTTGTGTCCACCCTGGTCAAGGGGTGACGAAGCACCATTGGTCAAGAACCAATGCCAAGACCACAGAAACCCTCATGGCACCCCTCCCCCAGCAGGTACCGTTGTTCTTGAAGAGTATTACTACTTTGCTGTTCTCTTTAGTTTTAATACCTTAATATGTATCCCTAAACCCTATAGTTACATTTTAACTTATGTCTGACTTTTATACAAAGGGAATCAGATGGTGCATTTTGAACTTTTATATAAACTTTTGTGTCTAGCTTCTTTTGCTCAAGATTGTACTTTGTAAGGTCTGTACATTTTATATAATTTATTCATTTATAATTCATTCACTGCTGTATAGTATTCTGTTGCATGAAGATACCACTATTCTATTGTTTATAGACTTATCATGTGTTTCCAGTATGGGGTAATTACAAATAATGTTCCTGTGAATATTCAGAGAAATATCTCTTGGTATACACAGGCACGTTTCTGTCAGTTATATACTTAGGAGTAGAATCGCAGGCACATAGGGGATACGTATCTTCAACTTTAGTAGATAAGGCAAAAAGTATTTTCCAAGCTGAACATTACAGTGTACATTCCCACCAGTTATGTCTGAAAGTTCCTGTCATTTGCCACTGTTTTTCATTTTAGCTTTTCTGATGGCTAATGGACTGAGCTACCGGCCCTGCGTGCACCTCTTTCTTTGGGCATACCTTCATTCCTGGTGCAAAATGGTGGTGGTTCACTAGAGCCCCACTCCCTCGGGCTCTCAGCTTCCTCCTCCAGAATCAGTGGCTACCCCTGGGAAAAGAGGCCCTAAATCCTGGGGTCACTTCTCTAGACCTTTCCTTCTCCAGATCTTGCCCTGGTACTTCTTCCCTACTTTCCAGCTCTCGGATGCCCTTAAGCACATGTATTTTTTATTGTATTATTCTGCTGTTTGTCCTCCTCCCTTGATACTAATGATAGATGTGACATGTGTCAAGTCTTACTACATATGTGGTTCTTTCTCTGGGTTTTCTAGTTGGTTGATCTGTTTACTACTCCTCTACCGATATAATAGTTATCAAGTCACTAGTTTTGTCATAATCTTGATATCATCAAATCTTCCTATGTCGTCCTTCAGAATTTTTTGAGCTATTCTTGGTTCTTTTCTCTCTCTCTTGCAAATTTTAATTTAATCAAATTCCAAACAAATATGATTGGAATTTTAATAAATACATAGATAACTTTGAGGTTAGTCTTTCATCGTTGCAGTATTGAATTTTACCATCCATGAATAGGACATGGTATAGCTCACCATTTGTCATTTAAAACACTGCTTATGTCATCACATGTGGTCAGTTTGTATAACTGTTCCACAGGTGCTTGAAATTGTGATTTCCTATTTTTGGGTACAAGGTTCTGTTACATGTATTATAACAAACATTAATGATTTATTCAGATCTTCTAAATCCTTACTTAATTTCTTACCTATTTGATTAATTACTGAGTTATGTTTTTATTGTTTTTAATATTTTATTGACGTAGGGATATGTAGAGCAACATATAAATGACAAGTGTTCAGTTTGAGAAATTATCCCAGAGTGAATACATCCATGTAATTGCCATCTACCATGAGAGATAGACATTATTAGTACCCCAGAAGCTCCCTTGTGCCCCTTTCCAATCACAACTCCCCCCGCCTTTCCCCCAGCAGGAACTACTATTTTGATTTCTAACAGCATTAGTTTTGCCTATTTTGAACTAAATATAAATGAAATTAAATGCATTCTTTTGTGTCAGCTTGTGTTCAAATAGTGTTTGTTAGATAAATTCATGTTGTTGTGTGTCACTAAAGTTTTTCATTTTTATTACTTTCTATCATTCAACTAAATGAATATGCCACAATGTATCCATCCTAGTTTTGACAGACGTCTTAGTAGTTTTCTCTTCCCAAGGGTGGTGAGTAATGCCACCATGAATATCCTTTTCATGGTTTTTGCTTATATGTACCTGATGTTCTGTCCGATAGGAATAGAATTGATAATTCACCGTGAATGTATGTTGTGGATCCTGCCCGTGTTCATTTTCTAGGGCTGCTGTAACAAATCACAGGCTTGATGGGTTACAAGATAGAAATTTGTTCTCACAGTTCCCAAGGCTGAGGCTCTAAATCGGAAATCAAGGTATCAGCAGGTCCGTGCTCCCTCTGAGGGCCATGGAGGAGAATCTCCCCTTTCTCTTCCTCTTTCAGCTTCTGTTGGCATTCCGTATGGTTGCCTAGCTCAGGTGTGTTCCTCTGTCTTCCCTTAGCCTTCTCCTCTCTGCCCATGTCTTCTCTTTTGTGCTCTCTTAGAAGGACTAGTTGTTGGATTTCGGGCCCACTCAAATAATCCGAGAGGATCTCATCTCAAGATCCTTAACTTAATTACGTCTATAAAGATGTTTTTTCCAAATAAGGTCAAATTCACAGGTTCTGGAGGAAAGGGTGTGGACATACCTTTTGGGGGGTCACCATTCAACCCACTACGCTGCCAGTTTGAACTCTGGAAAGAGTTTACACCTCCACCCACAGTATATGTGTGTTCTACTTGGTCCATGTTCTTACCAGCAGAGATGTGGTCAACCCTTAAGTTTCAGTCATTATATTGGGTGTGTAGTAGCATCCCATTTTGGTGTGAATTTACATTTCTCAGATTACAGTGAGATTGAATGCTTTGTGTATTTCTTTACCATTGGATATCCTCTTCTTGAAGTGCCTATTTAATTCCAGTATCAGTTTTCTGTTAGTCTGCTTTATTTTTTTTTTAAGATTTTTCATTTATTTATTTGACA
The DNA here is from genome assembly GCF_963455335.1 of Martes martes. Lineage (NCBI taxonomy): Eukaryota > Metazoa > Chordata > Mammalia > Carnivora > Mustelidae > Martes > Martes martes. The sequence continues at coordinate 18,163,173 of NC_137900.1, read as the reverse complement.
GAGATCACAAGTAGGCAGAGAGGCAGGTAGAGAGAGAGGAAGGCAGAGGCTTTAACCCACTGAGCTACCCAGGCGCCCTGTTGATCTGCGTTAAAAAAATATCATTAATTTAGAGGTCTTCGTATATTCTTGATACAAATCCTTTGTAAGTTATCTGTATTGCAAATAACTTCTGCCCCTCCACGATTTGCTTTTTTACCACCTTAAATTTTTTTTTTTAAGATTTTATTTATTTGACAGAGAGAGACACAGTGAGAGAGGGAACAGAAGCAGGGGGAGTGGGAGAGGGAGAAGCAGGCTTCCCGCCGAGCAAGGAGCCCAATGTGGGGCTCCATCCCAGGACGCTGAGATCACAGCCTGAGCTGAAGGCAGACGCTTGATGACTGAGCCACCCAGGCGTCCCAAATGGTATCTTTTTTTTTTTTTTTTAAGGATTTTATTTATTTATTTTAGAGAGGGAGAGAAAGGAAGAGAAGAAAGAATGCCAGCAGGGGGGAGGAGGGAAAGCGAGAATCTCCCGCGACTGTCTGTTGAGCACAGAGTCCCACCCTGAGCTCAGTCTCCTGACCCTGAGATCATGACCTGTGCCCAAACCAAGAGTTAGTTGGACAGTTAACCAACTGAGCCATTCAGGCACCCCTTAAATGATATCTTTTGATGTGGCTAATTAGTCTTTAAACTCTATCCTTTATGTGTCCTCCTTAAAGAATCTTGAATTATATTGCCTATGTAATTTCACCTTTTTTATATTGTCAATTCTAATTACACTTAGAAATAAAATACTAATATTAACAGCAGCATTTTAATATTATAAACATAAATAACAACTAGCAGATAATTTTTCCAGGATCATAACATCACTTGGGTAGGAATTACCCATTTATGTACTTTGGAAACACTGGAGAAAATGCAAATATATTAAACTTTTGTTTTAATATAGATAAATATAATACAAATATATGTAAAATAAAAATTATAGACACTGTATATCAACTTACCCTGCCAATATTTGGTCATAAAAGTATTTTTATAGCTTGTTTGGCTCATAAAAGTATACAGAAATGAAACTCTGAAATGAAAAAAAAGAGGAAAATAAAGTCCTCTGACTTTTATGAGGGAAAAAAAAATAAAGCCAACTGAAAAGCCGCGTGTGGGGTTTTTTTCCCCCCTCACTGACTGAGTTATTTTTAAACCTCCCACTTGAGTTGTAAACTTGTCTTTTTTAATTCCACACTTCTATTTTTTGTGTTTGCAGATTTCATTATTCTGTCCATAATAAGTTTGCAATTTGTATGTATTCCTGATGAACTGTTCTCTCTGTCATCAAGAAGATGGTTTTGTTTTTCTTTTTTTTAAGTCCGAGTGCTCTTTGCTGAAATAAAGCAGTTATGCAAGACCCAGACCGGAAGTGCCCGTGTCCTGCCTTTCGGTCTGGTGAGTCACAGAAGAGGCTGTGTTTTCACAAGAGGTGGGGACTGAGCGGGAGGACGGCAGTCAGGGCTGGTGGCAGCAGCAGAGAGCCAGGGCCGCACTGGGCAGACGATCCACGCAGGAAGCAAGCCGAACAGGTTGTTACTAACTTGGGAGCGCAAGAGTATTTCGGGAGCCGTGTCTGGAGTGACAGAAGGTCTAGCTGTGGAGAGAGTGGAAGGGATTAAATGGAGGGTTTTTTATTAACAGCTTATTGAGATAGAACTCCTGTACCACCCAGTTCAGCCTCTTGAAGTATATGCTTCAGTGGCTTTTAGTATATTCATAGAATTATACGAATGTCACCACCATCTAATTGTTTGGGGTTTGTTTGTTTTTTTTTAAATACAAAATAGACTTTATCTTCTAGAGCAGTTTCAGGTTCACAGCAAAACTGAGTGGAAGATTTCCCATAGGTCCTCTTCCCCCACACAGGCATAGCCTCCCCCACAGGGGACTTGTTACATTTGTTTGTTACACTTGATGCATTTGTTATAAGTGAGGATCCTACACGGACATGTGATGATCACTCAAAGTCCATAGTTTCCTTTGGGGTTCACACATTCTATGGATTGTTGTACATTGTAGGGATTTTGACAAATACATAACAACATGTATTCACCATTCTAGTAGACATAATGGTTTCACTGCCCTGAAATCCTCTGTTCTCTGCCTGTTTGTCCCTCCTTCCTCCCACCCTCCCTCCTCCACTCTGGCAACCACTGATCTTTTTACTGTCTCCAGAGCTTTGCCTTTTCTAGAATGTCATCGAGTTGGAATCCTACAGTATGTAGCCTTTTCAGATTGGCTTCTTTCACTTCGTGATATGCATTTAAGATTTATCTTGCTTTTTGTGGCGTGGTAGTTTGTTTCATTTTGGTAATGAATAATATTTCATTGTCCGGATGGACCACAGTGTGTTCCTCTCTCCACCTGCCGAAGGACAGCTTCGTTGTTTCCACGTTTTGACAACTTTGAATAAAGCTGCTGACAGCATCCATGTGCAGGTTTTTGTGTGGACAGAAGTTTTCATCTCCTTTGGGTACATACCAAGTTTGCAGGATGGTCTAAGAGTATGTTTCATTTTGTAGGACACCGTTCAACTGTCTTCCCACCAGCAATGAGTGCGAATCCGTGCTGCCCCAAATCGTGCTGCCCCACATTTGGCGTGGTCACTGCTCCAGGGTTTGGTGGTTCTGATAGACTTGTAGTGATATCTCTTTGTTGGTTTAATTGGCATTTCTCTAATGTCATATGTCTTAAAGCGTTTTTGCTATGTTTGTTATTTTGCATATCTTCTTTGGTGAGTGGTCTATTCAGGTATTTGGTCCATTTTTAATCCGGTAGTTGGTTTTCTTGTTGAATTTTAAGAGTTGGGTATTTTGGATAACAGTCCTTTATCAGTTCTTTCATTTGCAAGTAGTTTCTCCCAGTTGTAGCTTATCTTCTCGTTCTCTAGTCCTATTTTCTTATAATGGCTTTGTCTGCTTTTGCTCTTAGGACAAGGCTGTCTCGCAGAATAAGTTAGCAGGTATCCCTCTGCAACTGTCATTTGGAAGAGACTATAGATAATTGGTATAATTTCTTCCTTAAATGTTTGGTAGAATTCACTAGTGAACCCATCTGGGCCTGCTTTCTGATTTGGAAGATGGTTAATTATTGATTCAATTTCTTTACTAGATGAAGGCCAATTGTGAGTTTAGACAGATTCTGTCTTTCAAGGCATTGGTCCATTTCATGTAGGTCATTAAATTTGTGGGCATAGAATTGTCCCTAGTATTCCTTTCTTATCCTTTTAATGTCCATGAGCTCTGTAGTGACCTCTTCTTTTGTTTCTGATATTAGCAATTAGTGTTCTGTCTTTTTTTCTTAGTTATCCCAGCCAGAAGTTAGGCTCTGATAAAACCCCAATAGTTTATACTCTGGTAAAATAATTTCCCTTGAGACCAGCCCTTATTAGGAAGAACACAATGCTCTGGTGTATTTCATAATGGCTCCTTTTCCATTCCCTTATGACTCTGTTCCCCCAGAGTCTTTAGTGCTCAGACTGGCCCTCCGGCAATTTGTCAGTTACAATTTAGGGTTTCCTCCCCCTGCACTGGTCCCTGTGGAAGTTTTTTTCTCATGGTTTCTGTTCCAGTAAGTTGTGATTCTCCATATTCACATGTCTGTCTCTCCAATTCGTGGGATAACAGTATGTCCTATGTCCTCACTTCTGATCTAAGAAGATTTTTCATCTTGTTCACAGTTTTACTTCTTGTTAGGATGCACTGGTGACTTCCAAGCTCCCGGAAGGACAGACTGGAAACAAGAAGTCACTACTCTCTAATATGAGGACGTTATTATTATAACCCCCAAATTCAACACTGTTCCCATTATCAATCACTCTCCCGGCCTTCTACCACCACCCCCCCACTCAACCGTGGCCTTCAGCAAACACTAATCTACTTTATATCTCTATGAATTTGCCTGTTTTGGACAATTCATATAAATGAAATCATATAATATATGGGCTTTTGTGTTCATCCATGTGGCACCATGTTTTAATACTTCCTTTTTATTGCCAAATAATATTCCATTGTATGGATACACCATATTTTACTTATTCATTAATCAGTTGATGGACATTTGGGTTAATCAGATTTTTTGGCTATTACAAATAACACTGCTGGGAACATTCATGGACAGTTTTTTTTTTTCCATGGACATATGTTTTCCCTTCTTTTGGATTGTCCTAGAAGTTAAACTTCTGAGTCATTTGGTAATTTGATGATTACATCTTGAAAAACTGTAGAACCGTTTTCAATGTGACTGCACCATTTTACAATCCTACCAGTAAAATATTAGGGTTCCGCTTTCTCCATATCCTAACCAACACTTGTTGTTGTCTGCCTTTTTTGTTTTAGCCATCCTAAGGGTTGTAAAATGGGGTTTTGATTTCTCAGTTGACTAACAGTGTTTTCATTTGCTTTATTGGCCATTTGTATATCCTCTTTTGAGAAATACCTATTAAAATTGCTAGGTTATTGTTAATGGGCTTATTTCTCTTTTTATTGTTGAGTTGCTAAGAATTCTTTATATGTGATCGATACTAGACTCATGAGGAATATGATTTCCATATATATTCTCCTATTGTGTGGATTGCCTTGTAACTGTCTTAAAAGTGTTTTTTGATTACACAAAGGTTTTTAATTTTGGTGAGTCCAAGTCATCTGTTTTTTCTTTGGTTGCTTAAGCTGTAGGTGTCATGCCTGAGAAATGTGCCTAATGTAAGGCTATGAATATTTACACCTGTGTTTTCTTCTAGGAGTCTTGTGGTTTTTGGCTCTTGGATTTTAGTTTATGACTTATTTTGAATTAAGTTTTGTATATGATACGAGGTAAAGTCCCAACTTTGTTTGTTTATTGGCGTGTGAAAATTCAGTTGGCCCCGCATCATTTCTTCAAAGCTTCTTCTTTTCCCTTGAGTTTCTTGGCACCCTTGTCAAAAACCAGTTGGCCGTAAACATAAGCATTTATTTCTAGACTCTTGATTCTATTTCATTGCCGTGTATGTCTGTCTTTCAGCCAGTATCACTGTGTCTTGATGATTGTAGTGAGTTTTGAAATAAGAAAGTGTGAGTCCTTCCCCTTTGTTCTTTTCAAGATGGTTTTGGCTATTCCGGGTCCCTTGTATTTATTTCCATGTAAATTTTAGGATCACCTTGTCTATTCTTGCACACTTCTGCCCCCCCGCCCCCCCCCGACACACACAAACACACACAAAATCTAACTGGGATTCGGCAGAGATGATGTTTAAAATATATATCAATTTGGGGAGTATTGTTATCTAAACACTTGAGAAGAATGTGAACTCTGCTACTTTTGGGTCAGTGCCTATTAGTAGGTGTCAGGTCGAGTCGGCTTATAGTGTTTTTCAAATCTTTCTTTTTTTTTTTTTAATTTTATTTATTTATTTGTCAGGGACAGAGAGCAAGAATACAAGCAGGGGGAGGGGTAGAGGGAGAAGCAGGCTCCCCACCGAGCAAGGAGCCCCATGCGTGACTTGATCCCAGGACCCTGGGATCGTGACCTGAGCCGAAGGCAGACACTTAACCAACTGAGCCACCCAGGCAGCCCCTGTTTTGCACATCTCTCTGCTTGCTGTTCTGCCTGCTTGCTTCATCCATTATGGAGCGTCTTGAGCTGTTCGATTGTTTATTTCTCCCTTCAATTCTGACGGGGTTTGCTCTGTGTATTTGGGGCCTCTGGTTGTCAGCGCATATGTTTATAACTATTAGCCTTTCTTGACGGATTTAATCTTTTTCATCCTAAAGATGAATGGAATCTTCATTCTCTGTATCTAGTAACAGTTTCCGTTAGAAGGTTTATTTTATCTGATATCCGTGTAGTCATTGCAGCCCTCCCTTTGGTTACTTTTGCACGTGCCTTTTTTTGTCTTTGGACATTCGGTCCCTTTTGCCTTTGAATCTAAAGTGGGTCTCTTGTAGCCAGCGTTTGATTGGAGCATGTTTTTTTTTCTTTTTCTTATCCTTTCTGCCAACCTCTGCCTATTGATAGTGAATGTTTTTGCTGCTGATTTTCCCGGCTGCCATGGCCGGGAGGCAGTTCTTGGTCAAGGCTGTTGTGGAGCTGGGAAGGGGGGGTGGGAATAGTGCAAGTTAAATACCCCAGAACTCACCATTCTCACCCACATTGGCTTTTTTTTTTTTTTTTTTTGAACAAACGTTCTTCAGATTGTTGGACGTCTTTGGTTAATTTCAAAGTTCTGAAAAAGTTGATGTGGATGGCTTTTTGCCAGTTTTCTCATTGTTTTTGTGGCAGGGTGGGTTTTTGGAGATCCTTGCTCCGTCATCCACGTGCACGTCCCTAAATTGCATCTTTAAGGAGTATCTGACCATTCCATCATCCTAGAAATACAGTTGATTTGTGACAGTGCTTTTTTACCTATTAGAACGGCAGAGATTCAAAAGAAAGATGGGTGTAAGGAAATAGATACTCTCACACACTGCCGGAAGGAAGATAAACCTGCTGCTGGTAGGGCAATTCGTGAAAATCCTTTCTGGTGGTTGTACCCTCAGCAGTTCTGCTTCTGGGGATCCGTGCTACTTGCTTAACTGGTTAGGGGTCCCAGTGGTACGTAGAGAATAGTCCATCACAACATTGCGTGTAGTTGTGAATAACTGAAAACAACTGAATTATCCAATAATAGGAGCTTGGATTAAAAAAACAAACTCAGGGTACAGGTTTCTCCCAGGATCGGACGTAGAGCACTCCTGTGAAACTGCCGCTGGAGTCGCTGGAGTGGGATTCTCGGGCTCAACAACACTAGAAACTAGGCCAGAGCTAGAGGCAAAGGCATAGGCAAGGCTCAGTTGGGGCTACAACTTGAGCTGAGGGGAGACACGGCACCAGCACTGACAGTGAAGTCAGCCGTCAGCGGGGCCTCTCTGGTGGGAGGGGAAGCCCTGCATTTAGACAGAAAGTTCCCTCCTCCCAACCGGGGCAGGGCCTTGTCCTGATTGCTTGAAAGGCAGCGCACGCAGCTCATTGGTGCTTTTCGTACCTGGAGTTCTGTTTCAGGTCCGGCTTTTGCATGAGGCCACATCCCAGCAGCATTTTGATATGCTCCTCGAGAGAGGGAGTTTAACCATAGCCCCCAAAGGACAGTGCCCCGGATGCACAACCTTTTTTTGCCTGGGGCTTATTCCCGGGGACCCACTAACTGCCTTTGTCCCCACCTGAGAAAGTTCATCCTTCTTATTCTTAAGGGGAACGTGGATGGCGGGGTGGGGCTCATCTTCTGTATCTGCTTCCTGCTTGTTCCCGATATAGACCCTATCGATCATTGGAGGTTAATGAAATCTCTCGCTCTCTGCTTCCCAGCCGGTATGGGTTTGAATCCCTGTGCAAACATCAGCTTGGAACGGAGCTGTTGTAATGCAGAAAAAAACAGATTCAACAAGTAGGTCAAACAGGCAAGACCCAAAAAGTAACAGCAGAAAAACGGCCACTAAGGGCCCAAGGAAAGGCAAGAACCAAGTAACACTTGGCAGGTACCCCTTAATGGAGTTCCCGATGCTTTGAGCGGTAAGGTTCTTAAAACTCTGGAGCCAGGAGGCTTGTTGGAGGCTGATGTTAGCCCTTTGTTCCACCTCTCCAGAGGCATTAATGTAGAAACAAGAAGATGGATTTTCAGTAGCCCATCCTGCCCCGGGTTCGGCCAGTGAATCCTGTTAGTCTAATTGGGGATCTGAGAGCGTGAGGGCAGAGACTCTAATAAGCTTCCATTGGTTGGGTTCAGGGGTCACAATTTTATTTTATTTTTTCAAGATTTTATTTATTTATTTGACAGAGAGAGATCACAAGTAGGCAGAGAGGCAGGCAGAGAGGGAAACAGGCAGAGAGAGAGTTAGACGGGCTCCCCACTGAGCAGAGAGCCTGATGCAGGGCTCGATCCCAGGACCCTGAGACCATGACCTGAGCCGAAGGCAGAGGCTTTAACCCACTGAGCCACCCAGGTGCCCCATCAGCAGCCACAATTTTAGATTCATCACTAGACCATCCCGATTGATTGAAAGAATGCCCTTCCCTTTCCTACAACCTTTCAGAAGCCAAAATGGCATAAAGCAGAGATGCATTTACAGTCTCATGAAGGCAAAACATCCGTCTTGGATTTCTTTCCATTAGCAAAAGCAGGTACAGGTGTAGTCTGCCATTAAAGCGAAGTGGCATAAAGTGAGCTTTTGGATAGCGGGGGAACCTGTATATCTAGAAAGTCAAATGCCATTTGGTACTAAAAATGATCATATAGATGTATCATTATTATATAGAAAGGGGCTCCTTGTATATTGATGTTAAGAAATGATTTCAAAATACCATTGACAGGTTGTGTCTAATTTTTAAAGATATGTAGCACAGATATTTATTACTGATACTTACAGAAACGTCTGGAGGTTAGTTAACATGCAACGGGTTAGCAGGGATTATCTCCGAATGGTTGGATTAAGGGCAATTTTGTTTTTATGTTTCATTTGTCTTATCTGCATTTCTAATGTTTTTCATAAACATATATGCTGTATGAACTACAGAAATGATAGATGTTTTTAAAGTCAAATTAAGAAATCTTTTTTAGAATGTTTATCAACTGAAATCTGGTTAAGTAAAAATAAACCTTGGACTGCTTTCTTTTTTTCTAATTGCTTTCAGAAGGATAAGATGGGGATACAAGTGAGGAAGGAAATCAGTACCAATGAGTAGTCAAAGCAGCTTAGCTGTATTAGAAAACATCCATTTTCTGTCAATTTGCCGAAAATATCTTGAAGACTGAGACAGCCTTTAGAAATAATACAAATTAAGGAGTTCATTGAAATAAGGGAGACAGTTTTACAGGGCCAGGATTTATCTCAACACTTGTTTGTTCATCTTTGACGGAGCAAACGCAGAGGGTGGAAAGCTCTGCATTGACCACAGTCAAATAAGTGGTGTGAGCTCAAAGCCAGAGGAGTCCGGACCACTTTGGGGGCCAGACTGAAACAGCTGGGGTCTTGAATACCATCTGATTCTCCCTCTCCCCCCCCCCCCGGAAAAGAGAAGAGTTTTTTTGTCTTTTTGTGGCAAATCTGCACTTTATAAAGCTTAATTAAGATCATTGTCGATGGCTCTGTTACTCTCTAGAGAGTCATCCTGTGGGATGGAACTCCAGGCTCAGTAGTTCCTAGGAGGTCCGGATCGCATGAAATTGTCTTCATAGGGATTAGAGTAAGAGTCGAGGGCATGAATAAGTGCCAGTCTCTGTGTTCCTTCTGTGACCTCAGTTGAATCTGCTACAGTGACATCTCCAGCATGTTGTCACACAGGAGCCTATGAAGAAATGAAGGAAAGCTGTATTTTTTTTTTTTTTTGAATTACCGATTCCTGTAATGGGAATCACCGCTTTAGGAAAGGAATAAGAGAACAGGGATTTCTTTGAAAGGGAGAACATTTCCTTGAAAGGGGGACATGGGCAGCTGCGATGTACAACTTCGAGACAGTGCCTGGAAGAGCAGGAAGGAAGAAGGGCCGGATTGCCCTGGTTTGAATCCAGCTCCTCCCACTTCCGGGGGGATAATCTGGAAGAGGTTACTGTGGCCCTGCCTTGCCTCCCTTCCCATGTACACAATGAGGATATTATTTGTCTCAAGGTGTCATGGGGATTATTAAAATAGGTCCCATCTAAACTTACTGGATGGGGCACGTGGAGATGGAGTAAGTGACCGTTCACATTATCAACAGTTTTAATGGTGAAGGAAACGCTGTTCTAACTTTCATTTCTAAACAGTATCCTCTGTGGCCAATTCATTCTTCCTCGAGAGAACTCTTTGATGTGACATTTATGCCTTACAGCCAGAGAAATAGACGTAACTAGTATTTGTTCAATAAGATAAAAATAGGGGGGAAAGTGTTATTTGTGCAAATGCTAAAAAAAAAAGAAGCTTTTGTTTAGGAAAATTCCTTTCAGAATAATAGGAGGAAAAGGTTTTAAAATGCAAAACAGGGAATGAAATCAATATGGCTTTTAAAATACAGCTACTGCTATTCATAACAAGTTTGGTTTCTGCTTCCATGTTTTATTTATCATAGTGTTTGCAGTAGTCAGGACTTTGTGCTTGAAAAAGACAAAAATTCTTGCAGACTAACTCAAGCATTTGGGGGCTCAGGTACCCAGGAAGTGGCCCTCGAGGCTCCTTGAACCAGGGACGGAGCTGGGGATCTCTTTCTCCAGTCAGACAGCCCCGAATCACATCTCCCCATCTCAGCAACGCAAGAGAAAAGGGAGTCTCCACTTCATGAGAAAATTGAAAATTTCAGGGGAGGGGGATGTGGGGTACTGACCGTCTCGGTGTGAATTAACGTTGACCCATGGTCAGAGGCAGATTTTGTTGTCAGAAGACTAGAGGGCACGAAGGGGAACACACCTGGCAGAGAAAAACAATGGCCACTATGATAGTGTTTTCCGATTGCGGGTTTCAACACATCACAGCCATTATTGGGTTGAGAATTCCATATGGTGGGTCCTGAGCAGCATCTTTAAAAAATTAAATAAAATAGATTTATTTTTATTTTTTTTAAAGATTTTATTTATTTATTTGAAAGAGAGACAGGGATCACAGGCAGGTCAGAGAGGGGAGAAAGCAGGCTCCCTGCTGAGCAAGGAGCCTGGTGCGGGGCTCACTTTCAGGACCCTGGGATCATGACCTGAGCCCAAGGCAGAGCCTTAAACACTGAGCCACCCAGGCGCCTCTCAAATAGATTTAAATGAAATTGAATAGAAAAGATCAAAGGGTATCATAGGAGAATTATTGTTTCATAAAACTCTTGTTTCCATTTTGTGTGTGTGTGTGTGTTTGGACTAACTACAACATAAAATGAATTTGTTCATGTGCGTTGCAATTTTCAAAGGCTCCCAGTCTGCATTGCACTGTGCTTTCACTGGTAAATGACTGCTCTCAGTGGGAAGGTAGACCGCTGTGTACTGGGCTCTGACTCTGTGTTCCAACCTAGGCATCGAGAGGAACAGGGAGTATGGGATAGCACCAGCTGGGGATGGGAAATAGTTACCCTCTTCCCCCCCAGTCATCAGGGTTGGGTTTTTAAAAGTTGTTTTTGGTTTTTTGTTTGTTTGTTTGTTTGTTGTTTTGTCTGGAAGTCTAGGGGCAGTTCCTTCCCTCCTTCTGTGACTCAGTTTATGATAGAAGTAATTATCAGAAATGACTGCAGCCGTAAATTCCATCCCATCTGTATGGCTTAACATACAAAGTCTCTTTCATGAGCAGGGTCAGCTTCACAGGTGTGCAACCCTGTGCCATCACATGGGGCCCCGTGCGTGGCTTAGTGCCCTGATATCTCCATCCTAATTTCTGAACGTGACCTTGCGTTTTCATTTTGTACAGGATCCTGCAAATTATGTAGCCGGTCCTTTTCACTAAACCGAGAGATCAGTGGTTAGAATCCTTTGGCCTGCGCCCAGAGACCTGTGGACTTTCTTAGATCTCCCTTGTGCTTGCTGTACCCGTGACACCTACAGGAGGAATATACATCTTAAGTTCCTTGTGAAACTTCATTTCACCCGATGCCTCTTCGTTTTAACTCTCTTAAAAAAAAAGCCTCTGAACGTGCTCTTCCTGATTAATTTGCAGCTTGTTAATCTATACTGTAATTAGCAGCTGATTTCCTGCCTCACTTCCCCAACAGCGCCGGGCTGACATGCCCAGTGAGGACGGTCAGAAACTAATCATTGAAGCCGTGGCAGCCCAGACTTATGTTTAATGTATGCCCCATTTCTCCCCATCCCCTCACTGCCCCCGCATCCCCTAAATAGGCTGTCAGCTTACTAAAAGGGAAGAGACAGCGTTGAATTTAAAAGAGCTTGCACTCAGGTTATGTATTCATTCAACTGAGTTCCTAACGCTCGGTGTTCACACGCCAGCACGTCCTTCCCGTCTCATCTTCGGAGTTGTCCGTTGAACGGAGTTAACGGCTAGACCCACCCCTCACCTACCCCTCACCTCACCCCCACCCCAACCTCTGCCCAGAGCTACCCAGCTAATTAAAAACTATGGATGAACTGGGCGAAATAATGTCTTATTTCTCATGCCCTGGAAAATAAACATCTTAAAACGGTTTCATCTTTCCGATTGTTGCTCTCTGCTTCCATTTGCAAATTGCCCAGTGCTCAGAGTCCCTTTGGCACAGATACAAAACATATATAATCTTTTGTCTCCTCTTAATTCAGATCCACTGAAATCATCAGAGGCCCGGTGGTGTTCAGGTCCTCTCCCACCTGAGTAGGGAGGTCTTGCCGTGGGACTTGTCAAACCCAGAGGAAGCGCTTCTAAGACATTCGAGCTGCATTGCCGCGTGGTCTGAGCCATCCAGGCTAAATGATTCGCAGGCTGGGGTTTCAGAGGCTCGCTCACGCAGAAGTAGAGCTCTTTCCTAGGGAAAAGACGGTAATGAAAAAACATCTGGGGTAGGAGGCCTTTTTTGACAAAGGCCTGTTGTTGACACTGAGAATAAGCTCCCTGTTTTTTTGTTTTGTTTTTTCGAGTCTGGCAGGCCTTGGTCTCTGGTTTCAGTTGAGATCGTGTTTTTTTGAGTCTTGGGATGAGAAGTGAAGTATTTACCTGTCTTTCCACAAGTCCTCCAGGCACTGAGCACACAAAGGAGCCAACACGCAACTGGATGAAAATCATTCTGTTTGTTATCAGACAATGAATGAGTGTTCACCTGTAGACATCTACCTCTTCTTGCTCTCATGCACAGAGTACCTTTAGAAAAAGTCAAGATAAATTGTCAGCCTGCTCTTGGGGAGTGCTGGATATCACTTGAAACACTGAAATTAACACAGCATCCTTCGTATGCCAAGCCATATGCTAAATTCCCAAAACTAACCTGAAATTTCTCCAGTGGTGCCATTTTGCTCTTCATTCAGTCCCGTTAACCTGTATGCGGCACCTCGAGAAGTAATGCTTCTTGCTCTTTGATCACCCAAGTACCCCATCCACGTGAAGATTTTATTTCTTTATCTATCACTGTGGGAAGAACGGTAATTCTTGTTGAATTATTACCATCTGTGTTCTTCTTTTGAACGAGTGTCACAGTCTCAGGAGATAAGAAACCTGTGCATTCTGATCGCACCTTCTGCCCACCTGGTATATAAAGCTGTGTGAACGTTGAAGGACGTTTGTCCTTCCTGTGTCTTCTCTCCAGCCGCTGTGCCCCTTCCTATGGCATTAAGCAGATTCGTGTGGAGCAGTAGTCGCCGTGCTGTTTCATACGGGGTGTCTCTCCAGTGCGGTTCAAGGAGCAGAGGTGAACTTCACTCTCTGTCTTCCCTGGGCAACACAGGCCCTGGTGTTACCAGGGCCGGCATGTCACAGTCAAGGGTAAGGGGTTCTCTGGGTTCGCTCTCTCATTCCACTTGGCTGTCCTCAGAGTGGGTTTGCTCAGAATTTCACTGCTGAACCAGACTCTCCACTCAGAGCATTAGCAGACCATCACCATGTGACGAGGGAAGAAGTCTCTGATGCCCATGCCAGGGGCTTTGGGGTGACCTGCGGCCTCTTCAGCAGCCAGTCTGAGCCCACTTGACTGACGTCCCCCTAGGCTTCCGAGTACGCAGGTGGGTTTGGATTCCCAAGTGGTTTAGCTGTAGGTCTAGCTGAAATCAGAATCCGTAGAATGGATTTCTTGACCACAAGTCCAGAGAGATTTCTTCAGAAAAATACTTCTTGTGATAAAAGAAAGCCTCAAAGGAAAAGTTGGTACTGCTCTTGCACTTGGCCATTGACATCAACCAGTCTGTTGTCTCACAGAGAAACTGAACCCAAGAGGCATCTCGTACAGGAAGGGGAAAGCCTTTGACTCATGTCTTCCAGTCCCAAGCTTGGTGTTCGTCCTGCCACACTTTGCTTTGAATGTCAAGCTAAGATTAGGGACATTCTTGTTCCTGAGTTGAATATCTCATGGCAGAAATTTCCAGGGCTAAATATTTATTGACCATCCCTCCTGAGTGAGGCACGGGAAGGAGCTCTACAAACCATCTAGCTCAGTAGCCTTTACAGTTGAGGCTAAAGAGATTGGGGTATCCAGGTTACTCAGACTTGGGTTTCCATTGGCGATTTTAGCAAAAAGAGCTTAGAACTTGAAAGAGGATTGAGATCCCAGGTTTACTACTTTCTCACTTTCTGGCCGTGAGCGCTCTCAAGGCCTCAGTCTGTTTGGCTGTGAGGTAGGGATAAGAACAGGACTTCACATATGTAAAGTATTTAGGACAGTCCCTGACACATAGGAAATGCTATGAAAGTGAGTATTATAATCACGGTGATGATTATTCCTAATCTGGCACTCTGAAAATAATTCCATTTTGGAAATTTGCTCTTTCCCTGGGGTTCGGAGGATAAAAACTACAACCTCCAAACACTAAAACTCAATAAATTCCCTATATTTGGAAGATGTTTTAGGCCTTGTTTCTTTGCAGAAGGAGCAAGGAAGCGGGGGCGGGGGGGGGGGCGCACCATGTCTTCAAGATTTAATAGTCTTGATTCGATGTCTGGATGGACTGAGGAGAGAGAAAGAAGGCCAAAGTTTTCACATACGAAATCCTGTGAAAACACACTGATTTGAGATCTCTTACTGTTCCTTCTCTTTCCAGCAGTCATCTTAAAGAAGAGAGACTTCTCTTTAGATATTAATATTACCATGTTATCAAATTGCACTGGAAAGCTTCTTAACGGAAATCTGATGAGAGTTACGGTCAGTGTTTGCACTGTCAAGTTCTTGGTCTTCTGTCCTGGCTTGGACCATTTGCTAATAGTTTCAGTGTAGATCTGAATTCCTTAGTGAGATTATAAGCTCCTTGGCAAGAATAGCTAGTGATGCATATTGGCAGAGCAGCTGACCACCTACATGGTTATGTTTAGAGCAGTGGTTCTCAACAAAGCTGGTGGGAGGTGCTTTTGTCCCTACCCTCCCCCCCACCCAGGGAACATTTGCCAATGTTTGGAGCCACTGTGGGGTCTCACAATTGGAGGGGGCTGCTGGCATCCAGTGTGAGGGGTTGGGGCGCTGCTGAACATCCTGCAATGCCCAGGACAGCCCTGCAGAAGGAAGAGGACCACCTTACCTACCTCCCCCAGCCTCCGTTTTTGCCCTTGCCAACTCGTTGACCGTCAGGAATTCTGAAGTTAGAGGATCATCTGTTTGTTTGGTGTCGAGCCCTGTTAAAATGCCAGTACATGACGCTTCCCCTGACACTTCTCTATTAGGGTAGTTTCCTTTGCCCACTATCTCTTTCCAAAGGTAGATTTTGTAAAGATAGATGAAATACGGGAGCACAGAGTATTTCCAAAGGGAAAGGCACTGGAAAGAGCTTGCAGAACCTAAAATTAACTTAATTTCTTTTTGCCCAGGGCAGTCAGACCTTTTGTACCCCCCCAGGGGAGCCCCACACAGCTACCTGGTTGAAAACAAGAGCAAAGGGCATCGGCTCAGAGCCGGTCATTCTTTATGGAGTGTCGGTCCCCTCCTGCGACGGCAGCTCCCCTGTCACTGGCCAACGCCTGCTCTTGGGCCTCGGACTATGGAGCAAAGCGGCAGGCCCGGCGCTCTAGGCATCTGAGCACCGCCGTCTGATCCCCCCAGGCGCCGAGCCCAGTCTGGAATGGAGTGAACATTTTCAAGTTTAGCACCTCTCCCTTCTGGATCAAGCTCAAAACAAAATCAGAGACACCCAGAAGTCTCATCCAGTTTGCATTATTTATTAGTCAAAAATCACAAGGGGCGACGGTGTTTATTTTCTCTCTCCTCAATTCTTGAAAGTGCACATAGCCCTTTGGAAAGCGTTTCAGCCGTTACCAAGAACAAGTCCCTCTTTCCAGTGTGGAGTAGGGGTTGACGTATTCTATACGAGCTCTAAGTCAGAATCAAGGAGAATTTTTTTTTTTTAAGTTTTAAGGACATGAAGATTTTTTTCTTCCCCCCAAAGAGACTTCGCTCTCCACTTCACACTGATACCAGTTTTTTGTTTTTTGTTTGTTGGGGTTTTTTTGGTTTTGTTTTGTTTTACTGTAATAAAATAGACAAGGAACTTCCTGTTTCTCAGCACACAGTTGAGTGGGGCAAAGAACATCCACGCGGGTACACAGCCATCACCACCGTCCATCTGCAGAATTCTTTTCGTCTTCGCAAACTGACCCTTTGAACCTGTTAAGCTCTAACTCCCGCTCTGCCCTTCCCCCGGCCCCTGACAGCCACCATTCAACTTTCTGTCACTATGAACCTGACCCTTCTAGGTACCTCATGGGAGTGGAATCATACAGTGTTTGGCCTTTTACGATGGGCTTCTTGTCCATAACTTGTCTTCAGGGCTCATCCATGAAGCATGTGCCACAGTTTCTGTTCTCTCTGCGGCTGAAATGATAATTCCACTGTCCATTTGTTCCACATTTTGTTTACTCACTCATCCATCGGTGGACACTTGGGTTGCTTCTACCTTTTGTCTGTTTAAATAGTGCTGCTTATGAAAATGGGCCTCGGGGCGCCTGGGTGGCTCAGTCGGTTAAGCAGCTGCCTTCAGCTCAGGTCATGATCTTAGGGTCCCAGGATCAAGCCCCATTTTGGGCTCCCCGCTGAGTGAGGAGTCTGCTTCTTCCTCTGCCTCTGCCCCCTGACTCTGGCTTAGGCTCGAGTGCACATGCTCTCAAATAAATAAAATCTTTAAAAAAAAAAAAAAGAAAGAAAGAAAATAGGTATGTAAATAAGAGTTCAAATTCCTGCTTTCACTTCTCTTGGGTTCCTGCTTTCGATTCTTTCTTTCATCCCAAAGTGGGCTAGCTGGATGATATGGTAATTCTATTTTTAATTTTTTGGAGGAACTGCCTACTGTTTTTCATAGTGGCTGTACCATTCTACATCCTCACCAGCAAACAAGGGTTTGAAT
This sequence comes from Martes martes, assembly GCF_963455335.1. Lineage (NCBI taxonomy): Eukaryota > Metazoa > Chordata > Mammalia > Carnivora > Mustelidae > Martes > Martes martes. Next base: position 18,146,222 of record NC_137900.1, on the reverse strand, counting down.
TTCTCTGCATCCTTGCCCAACACTTAGTATTTTCTGGTTCTTCATGTGTGATTTATAATATAATACTCATCCTAATGGATATGAAGTGATATCTCATTGTGGTTTTGATTGCCCTGGTAATTAGTTTTCATGTGCTTATTGGCCATTTATGTATCTTCTATGGAGAAATGTCTTTTCAGTTTCTTTGCCCCTCTTTGAATCAAGTTTTTTGTTGTTGTTAAGCTATCAGAGTTATCTGTATAGTCTGGATATTAAACTCTTGTAAGATAATTTGCAAACATTTTCTCCCAATCCTTGGGTGATCTCAATTGCTTCAAGTCCTTACTTTTCTAGTATACCAAATAATGGACTCAATCACTTCAGCAGTGAAAAGAGCCTCCTTTGTCGATGATAGTTATATTTTACCCTTCCTCAAGTCAGAGAGAACGAGCAGTGAGATCTTTAGACGTCCTTCCTGTCATCTGGTTGTTCGTCTGTCTGTTAGTTTAAATAGATAAACAGTTCTAACACATGTGTGAACTGGAATTCTGATTTCCTCGTGCCTGGTCACGGCAGGGAAATGTCCACTAGGTGGTGCTGTAACTGCAGAATAAAGCTGAGGCTAGATTCCCAAGTGTCCGGACAAGAGTTGCTGCACAAAAATACGGTCTTTACGTGACCTTGAACAAACTAATCACCTTTATAAAATACCAGCACTGAAGGTTAGAGTTTATCTATTTCCATCTTCTCCCTGTAAAATGAGAAAATAGGGATTGGGTGAGTTTAAGTGACATGCCCATGATGGTACGGCTGGTTACCGATGGAGCCAGGCTTCGCCGCAGGACTTTCACCCACAATCTGGGGCTTCAGCCGATTCCCCATGCCACCCCTGCTGACTGGTCAAGAGTCCTTCAGAGTGTCCTGCAGTATGCCAAATCCCTGATTAGTGTCGCTCCTTCCAGGAGTAAAGGAAACCACAGCTGCCAGCAGGGTCCTGTATTGCTTCTGTGAAAGATGCTTGGGCTACCGGTAAGGAAAACAAAACTCCACTAGTTTACCTATTAATCCTGGGGAAACCACTTAATATCCAAGTCTTGGTACCCTTACTATTTCATTAAGAGATTGTTTTAAATCTGTGCAGATGAATTTCAAACTCTGTGTTATATCAAAAAATCGAGTCTGAAACAGGAACTCAGTCTGGAGGCCTGATATTTCTGTAACTTCAACTTACTGTTTTTTAAGTTTTTATTTAAATTCCAGTTAGTTAACATACAGTGTAGTATCAGTTTCAGGTGTACAATGTAGTGATTCAACACTTCCATCCAACACCCAGCGCTCATCAGGACGAGTGCCCTCCTTAATCCCCATCACCTCTTTAACCCATCCCCCACCCCCCTTGGGGTAACCATCAGCTTGTTCTCTAGAGTTAAGACTCTGTTTCTTGGTTTGCCCCCCTCTCTCCCTTTTCTTCCCCCCTTTGCTCATTAGACTTACCTTCTTGTTTGACAGCCTAGCTCTGTTATTTCTTTTTTGACCATCAACTGAGGAAATTCCTATTTATCTTTTCTTGCGGCTTTGGATGAAATTGTCTAACCATGTTTAAACTTTGTGCAACTTTCACTTTGACGAATGTTGGTTCTAGACATTACCAGTAATGCATCAGCCTGCAATTTAAATGGAACTACTGAGGAAATAAGACTATTTCATAGCAATGTATTGCAGAGGGTACAAAAATAGCCTTGATGGGGAACATTTATGTGGGCCTCCCAGAGCAGCTTGCCGTGCTCAAGACTGCTAATCATTTACAGATTTTCACACACTGTTTCTCACCTGCCTCTTCCCTAAGTAACATGCTGCTCTATCACCAACATACTTCGCTTTTCACTCTCTGTTTACAGAATCATCCCACCAGACAGGACATTTTGAACATTCTGTTTGTACCGCTCAGTCATGTTCAGAGTAACGGTTTTTATTTACCCTCATAATGAATATAAATGGTGTCTTCACATGGGATCTGTCACCCTACAAGAATCCCTCACCAAAGTCAGAATTACCTTCCTGGAAAATACATCAATTAACGAGATCACAGAAGGCAGGATCATTGCCTCATAGAAAACAGGGAGTGGGGGCAGACAGTTTTAAACAGCTTTACACATAGAATATTATCATCACAGCATGCGAGAGTTCTAGAAGGCCAAGGGAGGCAAAAAGCCTGCACTCTTTTCATGAGTTACCTTATTCAAGACATGCGTTGCAGTCTCGAGCTTTGTTAAACATTTTTAAAATTCTCTAACTGGCTCCTGTACCCCGGTCATTAGCCTTTTCCTTGGTTTCACTGTTCCATGTGTTAACAGGGTATCTGTGCCATTGTCTGGTCTTCTCACAAGTTATCTTGGGGTTAAGGGCATGGCTTTCTGGGTTACAGACTGAAGCCGGGAGCAGAAGTTGGCCCAGAGTCTGCACGAGTCCGCAGAACTGCCTCACAGTCGGGCAGAGAGGGAGCGATGGCTGTAGCCACGTCCCGCAGGTGTTCATGAGGGCACTGAACCGGACATGGGCTTTTAAATATTTGATGTACAAGTAGAAGAACATATCATCTCATCAGTTGGCTAGGGACTATCCCATTTTTGTTTTTTGAAAAATGCCTGATGAAGAGAGTTCACTTTTGCTAGGATTGCACTGAACAGAAACATTAAAAAAAAAAAAAAAAAAAAAGGTTTTGGATTTGTCGTGTTCATTCAACATCCAGATATTTCCTAATGATGAATTGAAAAGTCAAAAAATAAAGACTCATTAGAATTTTTGAAGATATCCGAGAGCTAGAAAATTACGATTTTTGCTCCGTACATAATGGGATTAAGTTCAGATCAATATTGATAAAATTTGCATGAGATTGTTTCAGATGCCAAGTTTACATGGCTGGCATTGCTCTACGAAATCTGAAACACGTATTTCATATTTCTTTCCATGGAATTCCATGGAATTCTCCCAAGAAGATATGTCTTAGAAGTGTTGGACATATCCGGATCATTTCATATCCTAAGGACACTCTGTTGAGTCCATTTATTTTTGTCTGTATGTTTATTTTAATGGGCTGTTTTTAGCTTTACAAACAAGATGATTTGTTTTTTAAATTAATCATGCATCAATCAGTCTCCTCTGAAAGCAACTTTAGATATCTTTCAAAATTTTAAATACACGTGCCCTTTGCCTCAGCAGTTTACTTGTGCATATCTGTACGAAAACTTAAGTGCATGATTCAGAAAATTATCCAAGCCCTTTAAAGAACATATGAGCTGGATTTACATGTGCTGACATAAAATAGTCTCAAAAGCATATTATTAAGGGAAAAAAGGGAAATCATCAACAATGCATAAAGTCCATTTCCACCTACCTAAACATCATACATAAATTCATATTACATGTATGTCCATAATATTTTTCTGAAACGATCCAGGAGAAAATGGGACAGTCACCTGGATCTCAGATGGAGGGACCTCCTGTTTCTCTTTGTGCATTTTTGATGTTAAAATTTTTTTGACCCCGTATATGTAGTTTTCATTTCATCAACTAGCAATTTAGTTTACGGATTAGCCCTTTGATATTTAGGAGGCCGTTAAACACAGACATGCCGTTATGTGTCGTTCGTGCCATCCAAATGTACTCTACCCTTTCTTATTCAAGATTTCTTGAATGTATTCCCTGACATTGTGTTCTGAAGAATTTGTAATGTTGCTCAGGGCTCTTAATTTCATCATTGCTTGAAGTCCTACATGCTAATGCCCGTGCGAACTTGAAGGAAAACCACATCGAGAACGCGTGTAAGCTGTATTAGAGATGAGGGTCATTTGAGGAAAGAATAATTTAAAAATGGGTAAAAATTAAATTCTGAAAGCAAATGTAGGGTAGGTCCTTATGTGGCAATGCACATGAATACTTAACCATGCCCCCCTCCATCTCCCACCTGCTGGAGGGAAATACTCCCTTAAGCTTTCCAGATAAACTTTTCTTTGACTTGGCTTAAATGTATATAATATTTTTAGATAGCATTGAACCAAGAAATACTATAGTTGGGTGATGGATATTTGCATCTTTTAGAATTTTGCTTTAGCTTTTAGTGACAGAGTTGGATTTAGCAGGCTTAGAAAACATCAGAGCCATTCAAATGTGCATGATAGGTGTATGTTGGGAAGCTGAGTGTTGATTGAAAGAAACTAAATAAGGGTTTTCAAGTGTTCCCAGAGCCAGATGCTGGACTGTAGAAGTGGCAAAAACAATTGATTGTGCCAGTGGGCGGTTCATGTGTGGTTAGGGAAATTGGAGAACATCTGTGTTGCTAATGGAATCATTAGCTAGTAGAAGCCAGAAGTTGAATTATGGTTTGTGTGGTCCTTATACAAGTTGGTATTGAGGACCTAGTGAGAGCTCTATGGTGATAGGTCCTTAGCTTGGTAGGAGTGGGAGGAAATAGCATAGTGAGCCATTTCTCTGCTGGGAAGATTGGGGACCTGAGCCGTTAGAGCAGACACTGGGCTCTCAGAGATAGAGATATGAAAGCCATTCTACTTTACTTTCTTTTTCTAATAGAAAGAATTTATGAGCTGGAGAGGAGGCGGAAAGGGAGAGAAAAATGCCAGTGGATGTGGGAGAAATTGTGGAAAAATGGGAAAGAGATCTTTAACCTGGTAGAAAATTGATAATTATTTGCAGGCCTGGTGAAGGGTCAGTAGTAAGGTAGCCAGAAGTGAGAGAAATTACTACGTGGTCAGAGGGCCTTGAGGATGGTTCCTTGGATGGTTTTAAAAAGATAAATGAGGCGTTGTTTGTAGCGGTTGTGGGGAATAGATTGCCGTCTGTTGGAAGACAGTTACAACAGATTTTCAGCATGTTTATGTTTTAATGCCAGCAGAGCTTAACTCGAAGTTTCCATTTCACGGGTGTGATTTCGGGGAGAGTCTTTGCCTTTCCAAAATGTCATCAACTCCGGTCGGTACCTGAGCTGTCAAATATGAGCTCCCTCCTTTAATATTAAGGTTCTGATCCTCAGTAAATGGCACAAGCTCCACGTTGAGATAACAAGCGGTTACTGGGGTGGAGGAAAGCTGGGGAGCAGCCTTCGACAAGGCCCCGTGAAAGCATACCTGGGGGAGCTGTGCTTCTATCAGGATGGGATGAGCCTCAGGGGAATGAGACTCCCGATGAATCACAGAACTTGGGAGCCAGGAAGGATTTTAGTGACCCTGCTCGTTTTACAGATAAGGGAAGCTGAAGCTCCGAGATGTGAAGGGAAAATGAGGCCGCCACCCTCCACCTCCTCCGAATTCCCACTCCTCCGTAGAGAATTGGTTAGCTCAGCTGCTGCAACAGAGTCCTGAGGAGAGTGGTTTAGAGATTGGAGACCTCCATTCCCCTTTGAAGGAAGCAATCCTGTGCCGCCGAGCCGAGCCGCTCCTCTTGACCCCTCGGGAGCCCAGATCCTCCAAGTCCCCGTCCCACCCTTCCCAAGGGCACGGTTGTCACATGGGCCATTGCCCCGGGTAATTGCCACATCAGGTGTCAGGGAGCGGAAAGCAGAGGGCGGCGTGGTGCGGACCCCACCTGCTGTTGGAAGGCCCCGACCCAGAGTGGCACACGTCCTCTCGCTCGTGGTTGGTTTCTAAGAACTCAGCCACAGTGTCACATCCAACTTCAAGATGTGCGTGGCCATGGAGTCTAGCTGGGAAGTCATTTCTCTGGCTACAGTTGCACTGTAATAGGAAAAAGGGAGAAACCCATTGGGATGGTGAATGGTCGCGGCGGCCATAAGGGGCCCCACTAGACTCCTGGTCAGGTGACTGCCCACAGTTTTGGCTTCTGAGAAGTCTACAGGCATACTGCCTCGTTTCCACCCAGGTTGTAATATGTCCTTGACATAGGTCTCCTGATTTTGGCTTACCTGGCAGGTCTGTTAATGGGTCCTGTTGATCCCCACCTTCTGTGCAGGACACGTGTATAGCAAAAAGCATCTCTTACCCGGGAGTAACATGCCCACCACTCGGGACCATATTGTATCTGCCATCAAGGTCCTCTAAATAAATCCAGGGCTGGAAGTATATTATGGCAGAACAAGGGAATTCTTGCTCAGTAAATGCTTCCCTCCCCCCATATTGGGATCATTAAAGTAAATTGACTATTTGGGAACTTATTGTGAATGTTAAATGAGATAATAGCTTTAAATGCCAATTTATTTTGCCAAGAGGTATTTATGGAGTGTTCCAGGAACTGTGCTAAATACTTAGGATGCTCTAGTCCCTGAGATGTTATCCCTGGCCCTTAAGAAGCCCCCAGCCCATTGGAGGAGAAGTGATGTCAGCGGACAGTCAAGAGTGCACACAGGCAGAAAGTTTTTCCATAGCCATAAGTTGACGTGCTGGGGGAGCAGAGACCAAAGGCGCTTCACCCCGGTTGGGAGGCATGCAGTTCTGAGGAAGCTTGCCTGGGCTGACACCTAATAACATGTAGGGATTTGCCAGCGGCGGGACTCCAGGACACCGTCCGTCCCAAGGCTGGATTACAGGGATACCAAATGCTTCTGACCCTTTCTCTGAGAATTTCCTTTGGCCTCCCCCTCCTCCAGCGTTACTTCCCAGGACTCCAGTCCTCGAGGCTTATGGGGAAAAGACTGAGGTTTTGCTTCCAAGAGAAATTGTTTTCCTTGACTTGGGCATTGTGAGGTCAGTCCCTACACACAAAGAAAGGAAAGTGATTTGATAAGGATACCATTATGACCGGAGAGTTCTGGGAGATTTGGCTTTTACTGTTTCAAATTAGGAAATTGAGCAACAATTTAGTAAGGGCATTCAGTAAGTACACAGAGTAATTTAATATTGTTAAATATCCCGCTGGCTCATAGCTTTTTAATTAATTCAGATATATTGGTTTTTCAAGGGAGAATACCCATTGCCTTTCCCATTATTTGTATTATACAATAGCAGTCTTAGGAAGAGCATGCTGAGGAATAATAAATATGGTCATCAGATACACGCCAATTTGGTATTTGTAGACCACTCGAGGGGAAAAGGTAGTTTTACATACGTCATGAGCACTGGAAAATTCTCAGACCATACTTTCTCTCCCTGCACCCACCCCCACCATAGCACCAGATCCCCGAGAATCCTCCCAAACGATTTTATAATAGAATCTATCTGATTGCCGTCATCTTTTAATCTGTGAAAGCTTATTTGCTTTCTAATTAAAGACAGACTTTTAATCATAGCCCTTCTCATTGCTGAAAGCGGTGATACTCACAGAGCCATCCATAGGCAACGTGAGCACGGGTGACTTTCACAAAGGGACCGCTTCTCATCTTAGAGCCAGGAGGACAGGTGAGACTCTGGGAAGAGCGAATGCACGATGTGCCTTCTTCAGCTCTTTCATCTCTGACCCTGAAACCTTTCTCATATGTAGCTATAGATAGAAGAAATATAGACAGACATACATACAAACATCATCTGTCAGATAAACGTGGGCCACCTCCCAACGATCACAGTGAAGACTGTCTCTCACGTAAATGTCTGAGCAATGTAACTTCGCCAGTGGACTTAAATTCTCTAGTACCGGGGCACCTGGGTGGCTCAGTGGGTTAAGCCACTGCCTTCAGCTCAGGTCATGATGTCAGGGTCCTGGGATCGAGCCCTGCATTGGGCTCTCTGCTCAGCGGGGAGCCTGCTTCCCTCTCTCTCTCACTACCTGTCTCTCTGCCTACTTGTGATCTCTCTCTCTACTTGTGATCTCTCTCTCTCTCTCTCTGTCAAATAAATAAATAAATAAATAATCTTTGAAAAAAAAAATTCTCTACTACCTGTTCATGACAAAAAAATCCTCAGTGAACGAAATTCCCATCTCTACGAATGCTAATTTTGAAATCGCCCTCAATTTAAAAATCACTTGGGAGGAAGTAAGACCGAAATCTGTAGGCAGAAAAACCCCTGTAGAAAGCCAGCGGGTTTGCACAAGTACTTCCGGGGTTACGAGGTTTAACGGCAGAGGCAGAGGGTTCCAGATAGCAGAGCAAGGAGACAAAAAGGCTTGGTGAGAAGACTCGAGTGTACGCCTGGCATCACCAGAAATGCCTTGTGGGTTTTGGGGCGAGTTCTTCGACCTCTGCAGGTTGTGGTTGGATCGGCCGCCGTCAGGAGATCGGGTCCGGATGAAGGCCGTGTTGCCTCGCTGCTTATTCTCTACTGCTTGAGTGGGTGCGTAAGGCACTCTTCACATCAGTCCTATGGGAACTTCTCACAGCTTGGCAGTGCCGTCAACTTAGCAAGCATTTATTGAGCACCTACTGTACCTGGCCGGTGCAAGCCACTGGTGAGCCTCCCTTGATAGCATTCAGACTCACTTGCTGACGAGGCTTTAAATGAACCACTGGGATGCTTTCTCCGTCTTCAGTTCTCGCAGATTTCTGTAGTAGTTTTGAATGCTCTGCCATTTTTCTGAGGTACAAGAGTTGCAATTTTGCTCACGCCGTGTTTGTTTTGTTTTATTATCTGTTGGCGGTTCAGCTGCAAACAGGAGTAAGTACTTGCCAAAGGGACGCATTTCCCAGTGGCTACAGGTTTTTGGAAATGAGGTTTTCCTCCCCACAGGGTGCATGGTAAGACTTAGAGAAAGCGTCCCGTTATCCATGGCCAAGGGAAGCATTTACGCTCTGACAGGTGAGTCTCTCCCACAGCCTGATGTGGGCAGGCGTACCTGCCACCATCGTGTTTCAGGACAGTGGCACCGGCTTCAAATTCCTGTTTGCCTTTCCCTTGGCAGAGCCCCAGTTCCTGTAAGAATTAATGTAATAGCTTCACTTCAGTGACCTGGTTCTCTCTCTCTCTCTCTCTCTCTCTCTCTCTCTCTGGAGGTGTCTCTGTTCTTGCCTCATTTCCTAGTTGTCCTGGCAACAGCCATCAGATTGAAATTACGGGAAGTGAAAGGTCCTCCTTGTTGGTTACAAAGGAGAAGGGGGTGCCGTGGACTCTGATACAAACTCTGACTCTTGGTATCCACCGGGTGGCAGCATTGTTTCGAGTGAGGTCCCTGCTCCCTGTACCCCTTGACTCCCACCCACTCCCCCATTGTAAAATTCTCCCTACTTCTGGCCAACCACAGTTACCCCTGTCTTTATGAAATACACTCAACTATCTTCAAGTCCAGGCGATGGCTGATCGCCTTGCCTGGAATGATGTGGAAAACAGAGGCCTCAGCTCCCTTAATCACCTGTCATTGCTAAATGGGATTCCAGCGACTCCCCATGTTGCATACTATTCAGACTACGAAGGGGGAAAAGATTTGTAAAGGAAAAAATGTATCAGAAGAGAGAAGCTTGGAAAGGCAAAGGAGTACTGGCTCTCCCTTTAGTCCTCTCAGGAGTGGGTCTGTATTTAAATCACTTTAGGGGGCAGCCTTACCCCACTGTTTCAGATATATACCCATCTTCATCCTTGTTCAGAATACTCACTCACCCAACAAATATTCCCTGACCATTTGCCATGAAAAAAAAAAAAAAACCACTTGACGTTTGGGTTTTGGGAGAGATTAGAGATAGAGGTAAGACACAGCCTTTACCCTCTAGGAAGCTCACACCTATTGGGGCTGCTAGAACGTGTACATGAATATAATGTAAACTCAAGTGGGGGTTCATGTCCTAAATGATTGTGAACCATGTGTGATTTCAGAGATTTTTTTTTTCCAGCGAAATGACTGGGGAGGCTTCAAGAAAGAGGCAGCTCTTAAACTAAGACTTGAAATAGTCCAGTTTTCAAAAGAAGAACATGAGGTTTAAGGATATTCCAATCAGGGAATGGTGGAAATAATGAAAAGCAGTAAACCAAAAAATACAGGCATCTTTAGGGAAGGGAGAGCCACTCCAGTTGGCTGGAGGATAGAGGGCTGGGGCTCAGCCTCTGTATACCATCTTGGAAATGACCCTGCCTGATGCATAGACTTTCCTTTTTCTTCCTTATGTGATGATGATAACCTGATGATTACTAACAGGCTTATCTTATCTCAAGAACCTTCTTACACTCATAATGTTCTTATGAAGGTCCCATCTGTATTTGCTAATTAAGGGAAACTGTACTAGGATTATAACTGGTAGGAAGAGGCAAGTTTGCTTGCTTGCTTGTTTTTCATATTTTGCATTTAGGAAAAATTGAGTGTCCCCAACATCTGTTCTTGATAACCCTATGACAGATACAAAGGTCGGTATAGTTGAAGTTGTTGCCCGTGTATTAGGAATCTTTCCATACTGGTAGAAAGGACTTGTGAGATTTCTTTAATATTGATTTGGCATTTATAGGAGGAAAATACACGTTCAGCTGATTTTCAGTGGAGACAGCATTTTTTTGAAGATGCAGTAGATGTGGCTAATCACATACCCTTTTGCCAGTGAGGACTTCTGCTGCAGAATTTCAAAACTGTATATCCATTTGGTTACAGAGACTTTTGAGCCCAATCTTGCAAAATATTCATGATTCTAATATGATTGGGGAGAAGACAGCGTAAATTAGTGAAGAAATACAGAATATCCACCAAGACCTATTACTGGGTCATAAAATCAATTCAGTGGGTCTTGTTCAGTGTATTTTTTAAAACCATAAGTGGCCGGAGTAGCCTCGGGAAAATAGGCAGTTGAGTGGAATAGGGTACATTGCACAATATAAGGAAAGTTACTGTTTCATGAAACTTCAGTTTCAGCCGTGTGGGTTACTGGATTGCTTTGTATGGGTTGTGATCAGTAGTTTGAAAAACATTATTTCAGAGAAATGCCAATTTATTCCTTTCAGCTTGTGCACCATAAATGAATTACACCAACAGTTGTTGGCCTGAAAGAACCAGGATGAGTGATTAGAGAAAAATGATCCACGTATAGCGTGTGATTTATGTAAATAAATATTTGTAAACTGCCTTTGTTCTCACCAGAAACTTCTTCCCATATGTACACATTCCTGAGACTCATAGACGAAGAGAAGAGGAAGGATGAGAAGGGCCTGCTGGCATATTGAAGCTTTCAGCCTGTTTTCCTTGAAAATGCTCTGTGACTTGCTTAAGGGAGTTGGAAGACGGAGTACCTTAGGGTGAAGGCCCAAGACCTCACTTGATGAAGGTGTCATTGGCATTAGCTCATGGCTTCTGCAGGGTCCGGCCTCTTACCCCACGAGGGGCTGGTAGTAGTCTCATGATACCTTGACTGGGCTCTAAGCAGGAAGGGAGCCCAGGCGGCCAGGGAGACTGAGAAAATGTCAGAGTCACATAGAGTGTTGAGAGCCTGGGGGCAGAGTGGAAGGGAACGCCCCATGTCCTTCCCAGATGCTGAGGCTGAGAACACAGAGAATGGAGAAGCTAACGTGTTGGAGATGGCCAACCCCTGGAGACGTCAGAAGCCAGGCTCCAAGCAGGAGACATGCCCTCCTCTTAGATCTCCTCCTTACCCTGCCCCTGGCCTTTCCGGAGGAATCACTCCATCCCTGTGCTCAACTTTTTGAAACTGGTGGAATCTGACTGTCGTGACAGGAGCAGTCCTGATACAGCGCCTGGGACTGACCTAGGGCGTGGCACCTGGGCCATGTGGTGCACTTGACTCCCACCCCAATGAGTCAAAACCCACTCCTTAAACACTTGTCATTACGTTTACTTTGGAACTTACTAAACATTTGTCACGCGCGTGCTGTGCCATAGATTCCATATTCTTTTTGACCAAGGCATTTGCCATTTTCTATCTAGAATGAGGGAGGGTTGGGAATTTCAACAAAGAGGCATTAAGTAACGTTTCCTGTTAACCCAGTGCTTTCAAAGCTGCCCCAGGCCTACAGTCGTGGATTTTACTACGGAGCTGGGCCGTTGTTTGAGACTCATCCGCTCCCATCACCTCACCACGGTTGTTCACGGGGAGGCAGTTTACGCCTCACGTTTGCTGTAGTGCCTGCTTCTGGCTTCAGGCTCCACAGAGCTTTATGCTTGTCCTTAAAAGTTAATCAGGAGTGTCGGGAGGCGTGAGTGCTAGGAACATCTACTTCCCTTTCCCAGAACTGGAATGAATCCTTGGATCTTTCCGGGGTATTTTAAATGAGCCTCAGTCGTGTACTGTGTTTTCATTGTCTAGGGTTCAGCTTTTCCACACCTTGAAATGACAAGGTTTTTTTAAAAAGATGCTGTTTGAAGTGCAGTGAAATGTAGATTTAAAAGAAAAAGAAAAGGTGACTATCAAAGTAAACCTTTAAAAAAAAACAATAGCTAAAAATATCGATGCTACTAACATTTCTTCCACTAATTTTATCTCATCTTAAAATGTCACATTTCCTCTGGGGGAAGGAACCGGAGCCTAGAGAGGTGGAAGGACTTCCCAGGAAGTGGCCTTGGGACGAGGCTGGGAACCAAGCCCTCCTCGCCACCCGTCCCAGTACCACAGTGTCTTGCTTGGCCAAAACGTGAGAAATCTTCACGGACATCCTAAACGTGTTGCTCGCTTTGAAGAGGATACTTTTTTTTTTTTTAAGTCCTGTCTTGTTGATACCATTGAGTATGGCTTAATAGAAAAAGCAGGGACTTTGTAGGCAGGGAAATTCAAAATGGAGCCTCCGATCTCTTCATCTGCGCTGTGGGAAAAATGAATGCTTCATCTCACAGGGCTGCGTGAGTGGACTGAGGTAACACGGGGGCCAGGTGGCACAGACCAGATGCTCAGTGAGTAGGTTCCCATGCAGAAGTTAAGAGCTCCATTCCTCAGGGAGGCTGGTCTCTCGTTCCTTATTATTTAGCAGCCACTGTCTGGGAGGTACTGTGGATGGATAGGTTCCTGGACCTTTGTGAAGGTCTTCTGAAAATTCATTGTGCAGCTGCCTTCCTTCCACGTACCATTCTGTCCCATCCCTGCTCCCCATCTGAATTAAGGTCTTTGGACCCATTCCCAGCCAGCCTGGCTAGTTATATAAATGTTCACCAAAAGGGTAGTATTTACAATGAGATAGTTGTATTGCCTTAGCATGTCATGTCCAGCTGGAAACTTGATCTCGGAGCACTAATTAGGGTACTTTTAAAATCTCCATACCAGTCTTACTTTCTTCTTAGTGATCTTCTCTTCGCTTTTTTCAATAGGAAGTTCTTCTCCTTGACAGAACAAAGGAGGTCAAAAGGTTCTGGCTTTCTTTGTGACATTTATCAACTCCGCACCATGCAATGGACTTGTGTTACCCTTGGATGTCTTGTCTTTTGATTATTATGTTACTTTTTTAAAAAGATTTATTTACTTGAGAGAGAGAGAGAGAGAGAGAGAGAGGGAGCACACACACACAGGAGAGGGAGAGGGAGAGCAGGCTCCCCGCTGAGCAGGGAGCCCAATACAGGGCTCGATCCCAGGACCCTGGGACCATGACCTGAGCCGAAGGCAGACGCTTAATCAACTGAGCCACCCAGGCGCCCCTTATATTACTTTTTAAATATAAAGTAAATGTTTTGTCAAATTCTTGGAATGTATTAGTCAATTTTTGTCATTTTAATAACCAAGGTAATACTACCTGTTCATTATTAAAAATTCTTAATATATAGAAGGCTACAGAAGAGAGTCAAAGTTCCTTCGTGTGTTCACTCTACCTTCTCTATCCCCCAAATTTAGGTGACGACTGCCAGCAGTTTTTTGCGTTACTTCCCAGATCTTTATTTTTTGCACATGAAACCAGTATATTTTTTTTTATAAAGTTTAAAAACTAATTTGTATTTTTTTACATCAAATAATGGTCTAGAACGCTGAATAACCAAAAGACTCACAGCAGGTCCCTCTTACTCCCACCAGTGATGTCACTTTCTATGGTTTCATTTACCTGCGATCAGCCGCAGTCTGGAAACAAATAATCCTCCTCCTGACATACGGTCAGAAGGTCAGTCATAGACTGTGTCACAGTGTCATTCATTTCATCTCATCACAGGCATTTGATCATCTCCTGTCCTCACAAGAACAGTGAGTACAGTACAGTAAGATATTCTGAGAGAGGCCACATAACTCTTATTATAGCACATTGTTACAGTTGTTCTACCTTATTATTAATTGTTGCTGTTAATCTCTTACTGTGTCTAATTTATAAATTAAACTTTATTGTAGACATGTCTGTATAGAAAAAAACAGTATATGTAGAGTTCAGTACTATCCGTGGTTTCAGGAATTTACTCTGGGTCTTGGAGCATATACCCCTGATGGGGGGAGGGACTACTGTATAATTTTTTTTTAAAAGATTTTATTTATTTATTTGACAGAGACAGAAACAGCGAGGGAGGGAATACAAGCAGGGGGAGTGGGAGAGGGAGAAGCAGGCTTCTCGCGTGGCAGAGAGCCCCATGCAGGGCTCGATCCCAGGACTCCGGGATCATGACCTGAGCCGAAGACAGACGCTTAACACGACTGAGCCACCCAGGCACCTCTAATTTTTTAAATAGTACTTTTTCAACTGCCACCTCACCACAGACGTATTACCAGACATGCTACCCTCAGCTCTTACCTCTTGCTTTCTGTTATTCATATCTCTAAATGTTGCATTTATACTTCTCTATCTTGATTTGTCAGGTGTATGGTTCTTCTTTTATGGCGAATAAAGATTATGTTTTCAGTACTTCCAACCATTTCTTCTCCCATCCTTTCAACATGGTCATGTCACAGTTTTTTAATAATTCAGTGTTCACAGTATAGGACAATATAAATACGGTTCATCAATGAGCTAAGTAGTAAATTGTGATTTTAGTCATTTTTTTGGTCAACTTTTCTCCCCCTGAAGTTCATAGTTGCCTTATTTTTCTTTTCTTTTCTATTCTTTTCTTTTTTTTTCTCTTCTCTTCTCTTTTCTTGGTGTGTATATATGTGTCTCACTCACTGATTCTTTTCCAACTCATCAACAGATCAGTGAAATCTTACAAGACATGGTCACCGTAGCAGATAATCTATGAATTCCTTTTTTCCTTTCTTGTTTTAATTGAGGACATCCTCCTAGAATTCCTTTGTCTTCCTTTTCTAACCAGGACTGCTGATTCTTTTGCATCTTACACGCTTGGCATCCTGGGAGCTCACTTAACTTCTTTTCTGTGTTGAATTTCCTATTTCTGAGTCCAATCCTATCTTCTCTCTTGGCTTATTTCCTTAATTTACTGGGGCATAACCCCCCCACGCTTTCTGAGTAAGGACCTAAGGGAGGTAGTTTTAAAATTCTGTCCACGTCTAAAAATGTACATATTCTGTCCTCGAAGTTGACTGGTATTTTGGCAGGGTATAGAATTCTCAGATGTCAACCATTCTAAAAACATGATTCCACTGTCTGCCAATATTTCCTTTCAGAAATATGTGGCTCCTGTGATCTCTTTTCTATGGGAAGTTTTAGAATCTTTTATTTATCCTAGATATTCTCAAATTTAAGGAAGGATCTGTTTCATTGAAGATCCCTCCCCCTGCCTTTCTGGAGCTGCTTAATTTAAAGATTAAATTACAGCAAGTTTTAATTTATTATTCATTTGAAAATTCCTCTTCATTTTCTCGGTTTTCTCTTACTATAATGTCTTTCTAGCAAGAGAAATGGAGGACCTTGACTGATTTCATTTTACTGAACTTTTCTCTAGTTGTCCATTTCTTTTTATTTCCTGACAAATTTCCTAGAGTTATCTTTCCAACTACCTTTTTGTTTGGTTGGTTTTTGGTTTTCATAAATTTCCTTTTTTTCAAACTCTTAAGAACTCTTTTTATTCTCCAAATGTTCCCTTTTTAAGGTCAGTATCCTGTTTTTGTTTCACGGATGTATTTCTGAGGATTTTTTTTTTGAAGTATTTTTAGATTTCTGCATTGATCTCTTTCCTCTGATTTCTTTTCTTTCTTTCTCTCTCTCTCCACCCCACCCCTTCTTGTTTGTTGCTTAGGTTTCTGTATCTTCATGCAGGAATTTTCTTCAAAGGTTTAGTGTTCCTAGGTATTTTATAGCAGTGAGGCCCTAAACACCTTCCACTCTCTGCCTCCTGCCTGGGCTGTTCTCTGGGCTAGGAGTCAGGTTTTGGAGAGTTATAAAGATGGTGTAACCCAGCTGTTCTGCTCGTCATTTCTGCTTCCATGTACAGCCATGAGTTATGCAGTGAGACCTCCACGAGGCTCCCCCTCCCCCACTCCAAGGGCCAGTTCTCACCTCCCTCCAGTCCTCCACGTGCTGAGTGAAAGGTCATCACTTGAATGTCTCTGGACCGTACATTTGCACACATACAATTGCAGCCTGACTGAAAGATGCTCTCAGCATCCTTCCGGAGGTGGGGCACAGATCCCGTATGTGGCAGCTTCGTTTCCACATCCACAGTTGGAGTTGTTTCCTAGTTTCTTCATTAGATTTTGTTATTGTGGTTTCATTCTTTCGGGGTCTCAGGGACCAGAATGAAGTGAATATGTCTCTCCTAGAAGTTTCCGAAAATCTCTCTCAAAGCCACGTTGCTCTTGGCATTTTTCTGAAGTTCTGAGTCCTTTCCAGTTTTTACTGTCAGGCATGTAACAATTTTGCAGCACCTGCTAAGCGTAGAACATGATGGTAATTCTTCCAAGTCCTTGTATTACCCCGTTGTCCTTGATTCTATGATTTTCTCCACTGTTACCCCCTCCCTGCTCCCATTTTCTCTCCTTAAAACTTTCGATCATGAGAAAGCTTCTTTTGCAGCCCAGAGCATTTTGAAACTCTCTTTTTACCGTCCTCAGAATGCAGTGGATGTAGTGGTCCAAATCCTATCTCTGGGACTGTCTAAATCTTTTAGGGTCAGCTTCACCTTACAGATAGATGCTGTCAGATTACACAGTAGAGTCATATGAGAACTAGATTCATAAAGATGTACTTGTAGATGTCCAGCCAAAAAAGAGAAGAGGAAGAAGAGAGAAAGAAAGAGAAAATAAGTTATACAGAAGGCTCTGGGATGCCTTTTACCCACCTGGCGATGGCATAGAGAAATGCAGTTGTTCTTGTGGTTGGTCTCAGTTCCTGCATGCCTTGCCTAGTTGAGAGCAGCTTGTGGTGTGGAATGTGAGCCTGGTGTTTAGTGATACCAACTCTTCGCTCAGCATGGCCCCTACTGCGAACACAAGCCCAAACCGACTTCATTGGGTGCTCCCCAAAGGAACCATGACCTTCCCTACCACGAAGGAAATAGCAGTCTGAATCAGACATACAGTGCGGCAGGATGGCGGCCACCAGTGGATACCTTCGAAAGATACTTCTTAGGGTAATTTAGACTGTATGAGTTCCACCTTGCACCCTGATCCTAATTGTTATGAAATTGCATTTTACAGTTAGTGGAAATATATATATTTTTAAGACCTATGCTCCTTTCTGTTAGCACAGTCATCAAGAGCACCCGGTCCTTGTCACCCGAAATTCCTTCTACTTTCAGTTTCTGAACTTCCACCAGGGTCGTTCAGAGTTCGACCAGGAGATGCAGCAGTTCCTTAACCGTATATTCAATTTTCAGGATGAAAATGGGGGTGGTGAAGAGGACGGACTGGCCAATTCCAGGCGCTCTTCTTATAAGGAACCAAATAAAACTTACAGCTTATAACCTTATAAAACTTTACAAAGGTACAAGTTTTTTTTAAGATTTTATTCATTTATTTGACAGACAGAGATCACAAGTAGGCAGAGAGGCAGGCAGAGAGAGGAAGGAGGCAGGCTCCCTGCTGAGCAGAGAGCCCGACGCGGGGCTTGATCCCAGGACTCTGGGGTCATGACCCGAGCTGAAGGCAGAGGCTTAACCCACTGAGCCACCCAGGCGCCCCACAAAGGTACAAGTATTTAACAAGGATGGACAGCTGCGAAGCAGCCAGAAAAGACAATCGGCCAAAGTGGACCTCCACCATCACGGCATGCGTACCTCCTTAATGGTTGAACACTTACTGCCTCCCTCTGCCTCTAGCACTTTCCAGACCTGTGTCCTTTTCCCTTGGCTGGTCCATTTCAACAAGAAAAGCAGTTCCAATCCCTTCCCCGGTTTCCAGCACACTTGTACCCGTTGATTTTATACATTTCCTAACACGTTTATATCATCTGGGTACCTGAAGAGTTGCCTCACCTCCAGGGTTTGAAATCAGATGCTCGCTTTCAAGGCTGTGTGCCAACCCTTCGGCCTCTCTGCCTGGGTCTCCATGGTAACACAGCAATGGAGTCTAGCGATTGTGTGTCTGTGACCACAGGCGTGGATTTTCCCACATGAATGACCGGTGTTTGCTCATGTGCTGCTCGAGGTCTTTCCTCGGGTCTCTCAGAGGTTTCTGCTTTCTTCATAAAACCTGACTTATCTGTACCCCAAACACCTCCTTTCTTTCACTATAGAATAACCTGATTTTGTGGGATTTTAATGTTTCACTTAGTTGTATCTAAAGGTGTTTGTGTTGGACATATCTCTGATCTCAGCTGATCATTATCTTTGGAAGAATTATTTTACTTCCTTCCTGACACCCAGAGTGGGATTTTCTGTACATAGTGGAACATGGATATTTTCTTTTTCTTTCTTTTTTTTTTTTTTTTTGGTCTGCCTGCCTAATGTAGTACTGAGGCCGCATATCAAATGTTGCGTAAAAACATTTCATTAAAAATGTTTTCAAATCATTCAGCAAATTTTTATCAGAATAAAGAAGAAAGAGAAGAAAACCCTTCTTTGAATTAAAATCTTGCTTTCCTTCTGAACACTTTACAATCAGTCTGCAGGTTTTCGCTGGTGTAGTTAATGCTTTTTGTTATTGAAAAGACGATACTTAGTCTCTTTGTAAATTTTATAATACCCTATGTACCTTCTCCATTACTGGCATGTGTACATTATACAAAATGCTGGGATTTTTAAAACCCAGGTGTGGAGGAAGCCTACTATTTTCCAAGCTTGTTAATACAAAACATAATTGAACACTGTATCGTTTCCCAAGGAGGGATCTTTTGAGTCACCCCACGTGTATTAGGGTGAATATCTTCTGCCCACCAGTAAGTCATTTAGGATGGGAATACTGATTTTTTAAGCAGAAGTAAACATTGCTTTTAAAAACTGCCAGGACAGGGTGCCTGGGTGGCTCAGTTGGTTAAGCAACTGCCTTCAGCTCAGGTCATGATCCTGGAGTCCCGGGTTCGGGTCCCACATCGGGCTCCCTACTCGGTGGGGAGTCTGCTTCTCCCTCTGATCCTCCCCCTTCTCATGTTCTCTCTCTGTCTCTCAAAGAAATAAATAAAATCTTTAAAAAATATAAAATAAAACAAAAATAATAAAATAAAAAGTGCCAGGACCTTGTTCTACGGTGTACTGTAAATAGAATCATTGGTAAGAGACCAAGGACCAACTAAACATTCCAGACTGCAGATTATGCAAACAACAGACTTTTACCCCCAAATCCTATAATCATACCTTTTAGTAGATACAGAAACCAAAGCCGAGTGGTTTGAGTGTTTCATGTTCATTGTCCCTGCCCTCCCTGTCCTTTGTTGATCATCAGGAGGAATAAGGAGTAAAAGCCAGAACAGAGAAATCTACACACAGGTTATTATTAGCATCTTATTAACTGAGAATGTTTGTAGAATTATTTTTTAAGCTCCTTTAAAGTAGCATGAAAAATAGATCTTCATCTTCAAATGAGGGCTATTTCACAAGAATTTTATTGGTTTACAATACCAGCTGTATGGTATTTGCACATCTGGAAAGGCATTTTTACATGTGTGCAACATCTGGGTAAATAGCTCTACTGAGAATGAAGTAGCCTGCACGCGGAAATCCAGCAAGTGAATTAAGACCTTGATTCTTTTCCTTATGTTTCCTTCTCTGTGCTATGGAAAGGAAGAAGGCAATGCTTTTTCCTTAAAAAAAAAGAAGGAAAGAAAGAAAATAAATTTAGAATCTCGATATTTAAGAATTAGGGAAACGAGCTGGGAAAATTAAGTCTCAAAGATGTGACAGATTCACAGGGAGAAGAAACCTTATTTTTGCTTTTTTCCCCACATATATGCGTTTCCCATCACCCATTACCAATTCTCTGAACATAAGTTATGAGTAAATACACGCCAGCTCGTGTGTGTGTGCATAAATTGAAATGTTGCTAATACATCAAGTAGCTCTGATAGTTATTTAAGTACACAGTAGGTGTGTTAGCTTTTTATCCATCTTCTCACCTAGGAAATAGGAAATCACAGCAACCCCTCCTGCTCAGATCTGGTGTGAGAATTAAATGCTTCCCACCCCAGAGGTCAGCGGGCAACAGCCCACAGGCCAAATCCAGCCCGCTATCTCTACTGCACAGCTTGTAAGCAAAGATTGGTTTTTACATTTTTAAGGAGCTGGAAAAAAAAGTCACGATAAGGATAATATTTCTGGGCACATGACAGTTTTACGGAATTCACATTTCAGTGTCCAAAACAAAGTTTTGTTGGCACCCGGCCACACTCCCGCATGTATGTATTGTCTATAAATGCTTTCCTGCTATGTTGGCAGAGCCAAACAATGACATCTCAGACTGTGTGGCCCGCAAGGCCTAAAATATTGACTCTCCAGCCCTTTCAGAAAAGCTTGCCAACCCTTTTATATTCTAAAGCGCTTAAGACCATGTCTGGTATATATTTGTACTAAACAAATGTTAGTTGTATCATGAATTTTATTAAATTTTATATAAAATAAGTAATTTTACTCCTATAGCCAAAAATACATGTCAGAGTCTGAAAACTTTCATGGTACATTATCCCTGAAAATCAGACCCCCCCCCAAAAAAAAACCCTAGTAATCAGACAACAAATCATTTTACTGCTTAAAAATGTAAAATGACCTTAGGAATATAATGCACGGAGCTCCTTTCACAAGAGACTTATTTTCAGAATATTTTATATATTCCTTTGGGAAAATTTCCATGCTAACAGGTCACACATCCTCTCTCCTTAATTTTGTAGGCATTGGGCCCATTTGTTTGCTCACTGCTATCCTCCTGTGCCTACTTACTCAGATTCCTTATCTGAATTCTCCATTTTTTCCACTGTCTGATCCTTCTCATTGGAAATTCTGGCCAGACACCTGCAGTCTCTGAAAGGTAGAAGGAGAGTCTGAATGGTAGAAGGGTAGAAACACGAACTTCGGCATGTACATGATCACAAACAGACCAGGTCATGTGGTACCCCATTGAAAAGGGCTCCAAAAATGCAGTCCATACAAATCCTTTGAGCTTATCTCTTTGGACACACAGCAAACCAAAGTCTTACCCTCACACTGATGTCACCCTATTGTATTTGCCAACAG
Source organism: Martes martes (assembly GCF_963455335.1). Classification (NCBI taxonomy): domain Eukaryota; kingdom Metazoa; phylum Chordata; class Mammalia; order Carnivora; family Mustelidae; genus Martes; species Martes martes. The sequence continues at coordinate 18,124,967 of NC_137900.1, read as the reverse complement.
AGGCAACCACATGCTTCTGGGCCAGACCAACACATTGATTAAAAACCACTTTGAGGCACTAAAGGAAATACTTTACCAAATTGGTTTAGATTATTTTATGTCATCCCCATTTTCCCTAGATTTGGACTCTCCTGGCCTGACTCACACACCAGGGACTTTGCCTAGATTCAGTCTGGTGCGGTGATCTGTATGGATTCAGATATTCCTCAGACTTTTTCAGGCTTTCAGGATTTCCAAGCTCGGCTGTATCATCTGAGCCTGTTTCCTGTCTAATCCCATACCCCTGCAACATCCCCACAGCCAACTCTATTTCTGTTTATCTGTGGTCTCCAGCAACTTGGTCAAGTCACTGCTCAAGTCAACCACAGAATCAGAAAGTGAACAAGTGGGGGATTGGGGGGGAAGCTGACATTCAGGCACACTTTGCTCTTGACAACAGCTCTGGTCCAGTTGGCAAAATACTTGTCTGGGTTGATCCAGGACTTAAGTTCACCAGGCTGGCTAGCACAGAAAACCGAGTTGGCTTTAAGGAAACGAGACCCCAGTTTATGACAATGTAGAGCTGTTTTTTTTTAAGTTAGAAATACCCTATTTAGGGGTGCCTGGGTGGCTCAGTGGGTTAAGGCCTCTGCCTTTGGCTCAGGTCATGATCTCAGGGTCCTGGGATCAAGCCCTGCATCGGGCTCTCTGCTCAGCAGGGAGCCTGCTTCCCTTCCTCTCTCTGCCTGCCTCTCTGCCTACTTGTGATCTCTCTCTGTCAAATAAATAAATAAAATCTTAAAAAAAAAAAAAGAAAATGTTAAAAAAATATCAGAGCTATTTAATCTGATTTCAAACATGCTCCAGAAAACCTCTTTGAGACACTCAACATTCAAAATGACAAAAATTCAGAAAAACTAAAATCGTTAATTACGAAAGTATATCAAGAGTTCATACAAACCCATAACTAAACATTAAGAGCAACAAACACATCCAGTTTTCATTAGCAAAGGCGTGAGCAGACAATTCACAAAAAGGGAAAATACTACCAGTTAGTAAATTTACTGGAAAATGTTCTACCTCACGGATAACCAAAGAAATTCAAACCAGGACAGTGAACTATCATTTTTTTTCATCCTGTCACCTGATCTATCCTTTCATGCCATGTGTCATTTGATAAAAAAAGATTTTGAAAGGTTAGAACTCTTTTCTTACGAGGGAACAATAAAATGAGCAAGTATATACGGGGTGCCTTAAGTTCTCTCACCCAGCTGTTTGATAGTCCGTTAGCAGGAACCTTAAATTGTATCATGTACTTTGATAGGCTGTTACAAAGAAAGTTTTGAGGGGCACTTGGATGGCTCAGTTGGTTAAGCATCTGACTCTTGATTTCAGCTCAGGTCACGATCTCAGGGTCATGAGATTGAGCCCTATGTTGGGCTCTGCACTGGGCGTGGACCTCCTTGAGATTCTCTCTCTCCCTCTCCCTGCCCCTCCCCCACTAGCCTGTGTGCATGCACGCTCTCTCTCTCTCTAAAAAATAGTAATAATGTTTTAAAGGTTCTTAAAAAAAAATCTTCATGATGCAAATCTATATACAGAGCAATAAATCATAAGGATTTATAATAGTACAAAGTATTTTATAGTAGGGATTTCGTTAAGTTCGTTATAACTTTATGAAGTTATTCAAATATTTATGAATTGTTAAACAGAAAAGTGCTTTGGATATAGTGTTGAAAACAAAATATAGGATATATTTTATAGACAAAATAACACAGTCCTTTAAAACTGCACTAATATGGTATCCACAGGTCCCATGTGACCAATGTTTAAATAAAACTTTGAAGTTATTTCCTCAGTTGCATTAGTCACCCTTCAAGTGCTTTGTGGCCACGAGTTCTGGTGGCTTCTCAGTTGGACGTGGACGTGGCAGTCCAAAAATGGCTTTCCTTTATCTCAGAAAGTTCTTTTAGACAACACCAATACAAAATAACCCCTAGAGCCACATAGCTCAAAGACTAAGAAAAGTTAAAATTGGAAAAAAACCAATAGTTTTTTTTTTTTTTAAGATTTTATTTATTTGTCAGAGAGAGAGTACACACAGGCAGAGAGGCAGGCAGAGGGAGCGAGAGAAGCAGGCTCCCTGCTGAGCAAGGAGCCCGATGTGGGACTCGATCCCAGGACCCTGGGATCATGACCTGAGCCGAAGGCAGCGGCTTAACCAACTGAACCACCCAGGCCTCCCAAAACCAATAGTTTTATGTGGGCAATTCACCCAGAGAATTTTTTTTTCCTTCTTCCTGCTCTTTTAGTTTTTTAATTTTCTACCATGACCGTATTAATTTTATAATGGAAAAAAAATCACTAGGCTTTATTTTAAATAATTTTTAAAAGTGTAGAAAATGAACCACAAGGATTGTGTTGGGGAAAGCCAACAGAAATTTTCTCTCTAGAGTTGTTGCTACTGTTAACATTCGGGTCAGATCAGAATTTCAGAAACTTAGGTCTTTAAGGGAATGGGGCACCATGGAATTGATACTCGGTCTTTGAAAAAGTCTGCACACAGCATAATTCAGAATTCTCATACCACCATTTCCTGTTTGCTCTTCTCCACAGTTCACACTGGTGGGTTACAAATGGAGTCTTTTAGCCTTAACTTGTGCCCTGGAGCCAACATTAAATGCCCACCTGATGCCCAAAGAGAAGAATCACTAGTGTCTATGGAGATAATCCATGTTTTCTTCTTTGTTGTCCCTTTTAAGTTGATTTGTATCTGGTCCGCTGAATCTAGCAAAGAGATAACCAAGTAGACCTCGGTAGATGAGCCGTTTCTATAAGCTATGACCTTGATGCAGTGGAAACACAGGCTTACTCAGCCTGGTTGTGCCTCTGAATTCTCAACACGTGCTCTGAATTCTCCACTGGGGTTCCAGAGTTAGCGCTCAGCCACTCAAGAGTCAGCCACGTTCTGTACATCTGCCTGGTTGTTTCCTTGACGCTTTTGATGGCTGGCCCCATGCTTGGCCACCCGAGTTGTTTGTTGCTGAAATATGTTATGTGAATGGGGACGTAGCCCAAGGAGTTAATGACAGGTTGGAAGGCTGAATAAGTTATTCTTCTGTCTAAACGGTGCAGGTAAATCTGTATCTTAAATATGCAAAAATGTATAAGTCTTCTCCAGTTAGCTCCAGTAAAAACAAAGAAATTATAGTCAACCTAAACAACTTTGAAATATGGGAGTTACGGGTCGTGAGAGCTAGGCTGGAAGAAATGCCCTGTGAACCAGCTAAGGGAAATTATCTGGTGCCTAGATACTTAGTAGAGGGCGAGGAGTCACAGTGAAAGTGACAGCATGTGGGAGTTAAGTTTGTGGTATGATGGAGCAATTTCTGAGAAGCACGGGTGGGATGTGGGAGGACAGCTGCTTTTGGCCATAGGGTGTCATGTCCAAGAGCAAGGAAGTGGTTATCTTTCCTGAGCCGGTGGCAGAGCTGCCCCAAGACGGTGACTCGGGCTGTTGGGTGTGAATGGAGTACAGGAGAGATAGGAAGAATGTCAACAAATTGAAAAGTCAATGATGTGAATACTCAAGGCATTAAATATCGAAATCCTGGCTCAGTAAGTGAGGGGTAGTATAAGAGAAGGAATGTATGTGTGTAAGTTAAGGATAGACATTGGATCACTGACATGTAGCATAAAATTAGTAGGATGATGGAACATAGGGTGACTGTACGTATAAAGCTCAGTGTGCTGTAAAGTAGTGTTTGTGAGGGGGCTGCTACTTGATCACTCGACGGAACGAAAACACTAGAAAACATTCAAGGACATCATAGTCCCATCTCCCCTAGGTCTCTAGGACCATGGGCTTCCACATCAGAAGGGTTAAACATCTGTCGTGCTTTTCTCTTGCCTGTGTTGAGGTCCTCTGTTCTCTTTAGTCTGATGATGTGATCACCTCCCTCCAGGCTTTCTCTCTGTCCCCTCTTCCCCCCTACTTTTCTCCTACAACCCACTGTGGTTTGCATCAGTTCACTTCCCAAGGGCCTGGCCTCTTACCTCATCTCATTGCCTAGAAACCTCAGACCTGGAGGTAACAGGCAAATGTGCTCTCTTTCTTTGCTTCTCTAAACATCCTGCACAGCACGATACATTGACTCGTAGGTAGAAATTATAATAGTAAAACTTTCAGGAGCGGTCTTCGGGTCTGGAGTGTATGCCAAATTCAATCTCAAATAATCGCTTGCAAAGATTTGCAAAGACTACGAAAATGAAGGAGGAAGTTCTGTCTGTCCAGCTGTGTGTAATATCCTTATTAGTTCTATTCCTACCATCTGATTTGGATAGCAGAGGTAGAAAGGCTAGGATGCTGTGTTTAATTATTTGTCATTCCAGCTGCTCCCCTTAAGTATCTGTTTTCTTGGTTTGCTCTGGGGTTGAGAGCACTGAACATTTTTTAGGCCTTTTGAAGATACTCCCCCTTGATGAATGAACAAACGGAGGAAATCTTTCTGTAAGTGAGCAATTGGCGGAAACCTGGATAATTTTCCGGTTTCTTGTAAATCAAATATATCTGGATTTGAAAGCATAGATAGATTAACTTTGTGCAGTTCCTGGGAATAGAAAGATTCCACTGGATTTAGAATTTGGCCAAGGATTTGAGGTAAGCGAATTGTCTTCCCGAGAGGTTCCTTTGCAGCCATCTTGCCATCTCGGAGAGTGGCCGTCATCACAAGCTGTCGTGTGCTGGGGTCACAGCTAAGCACTTTGCACACATTGTCTCTTTCTGTCCTCCCAAACTTTGGGGAGGTGTAAGGAAACCGAATTCCAATCAGTTGCCCAAGGTCATAGGAGTATTTGAGGCAGAACCATCTCTCAAGCTGAGGTCCCCAGCCCACCGTGCTGGCCCTTCCCTCTCCCACCACCCACCAACCACAGGAGCTTGGCACAGACCATGTTTGGAATTCTCTCGTAGTGTTGACGTCAGATAGGACACATAACCATGTGATCCTGCTGGGGACACAGAGTCAAACACGCCAAGCTGTTTCCTAAATCATTGAGGGAGGAAAGAAATATGCAGAAGACCAGCTTGCAAATGTTTTTTCATAAGGCTTCGGCGTTACTGTCTTTGCATTGACACATGTCAATGACATGACAGTTGACACATGTCAGTGAAATATTGGAGAGAACATTTCCTAATTCCCTGTTAAAGGTGTGAATTTTTACAGATGTTCAGTTTTAAAAAAGGATTCAATGTTTGATAAGCCAGAAATGACCGTTTTCATTCAAATTTTACATTGTCACGGGTCCTTCCATTAAAACTAGCTTATTTTTTTTTATTGTGTTGTTAGTCACTATACATCATTAGTGTTTGATGCAGTCTTCTAAGATTCATTGTTTATGTACAACACCCAGTGCTCCTTGCAATCTGTGCCCTCAATACCCATCACTGGGCTCACCCATCCCCCCACCTCCCTCCCCTCTAAAACCCTCAGTTTGTTTCCCAGAGTCCACAGTCTCTCATGGTTCATCTCCCCCTCTGATTTTGCCCAACTCACTTCTCCTCTCCTTCTCCTGATGTCCTCCATGTTATCCCTTATGCTCCACAAGCAGTGAAACCATATGGTGATTGACTTTCTCTGTTTGAACTTACTTCACTCAGCATAATCCCCTGCAGTCCCAATCCATGTTGACGCAAAAGTTGGGTGTTCATCCTTTCTGATGGAGGCGTAATATTCCCTTGAACATCTTCTTTATCCGCTTGTCTGTTGAAAGGCATCTTGGCTCTTTCCGCAGGTTGGCTGTTGCGGACATTGCTGTTATGAACACTGGGGTACAGATGGGCCTTCTTTTCACTACATCTTTATCTCTGGGGTGAATACCCAGTAGTTAGCTTGCTTGCTTAAAGTAATGACCCTGAATAAGGTTGATTTATAAGGTTCTCTTGAATGAGTTACATCAGAGAAAAACTCACGAAGCTGGTCAGAGCAATTCAAAGTGAAGAGTGGTATTGAAAATGTGGTGTCGGGGCGCCTGGGTGGCTCAGTGGGTTAAGCCGCTGCCTTCGGCTCAGGTCATGATCTCAGGGTCCTGGGACTGAGTCCCGCATCGGGCTCTCTGCTCAGCAGGGAGCCTGCTCCCCCCTCTCTCTCTCTGCCTGCCTCTCTGCCTGCTTGTGCTCTCTGTCTCTCTCTCTGTCAAATAAATAAATAAAATATTTTAAAAAAAATGTGGTGTCGTATGAATTCCTGAAGCATAAAATCCTACATTGTGATGATCTATCTCCTTTCCAGATCAGTTGCAGAAGAGAAATGGTACCGATGAAAGCGTCCCCAGTGTAGGGTCTCTTGCCTGCACATTCTCCATCATGTGCCAACAGATAGAAGGAAGCCCCAGGGGCTCCCTGAAATTGCCATGGATTGTGGGTGTGTGGCCAGCAGATGTCTTAACCCGGAACTCTGAAGACCTGGGTTCAAAAATATCGTAAATATCGTAAAGCACGATCATTGCGTGTCACTTCACAGACACACTCATGTTTCTGCTTTGTCTATCTGTACCTCACTCATGTCAGTCGAGTGTATGGCTTTGGCCTTGTTAGCGGAAGGCTCAGGGATCACAGAATCTTTGCTACCTGGCCATTCTCTGGCATTTGCTGGTGTATTTTGGCGATCACTCCGCTCGCCTGCATCCCCAATACTGAAGGGCATCTCTGGGCCCTAGAAAGCTTCACCCCAGTTTCTCCGGGGTACACAGGACCTGGGGGGACAGCTGGATCCAGGTGGTAGAGGACTGTCAGCCCTCAGTGAACTCTTCTCTGGGTTTATGTCTTCAGTGTAAAGTTTTGAATTTAAAGGCCACGTCCTAATCTCATGGGGAATGTGTATCAACCCATTAGTAAGAGGGAAAAATAGCCAACAGGGAGAGGCAGGCTTGTATCATGGACAAGAAGAGTTAAGGGTCTTAGTCTAAATTGTATTTTTGGGGAAAGAAAAGTGGATTTTGTGAGAAGAGCATGGATGTACTGGCAAAATAATGAGGAGTTGTAGAAGTTCTAGAAATGGACTTTCCAGTCTCTGGTTTGATGCTAACTTTTGCCAAAGGGAAATGCCAGCTCGGTGGGAGGGAAGGAGGGGGCCACAGCCTTCTGAGCAAATGTCAGTTCTTTGTGGCAGTGGGGCCACAAAGGCCGCAGACAGGGAAGAGTGTCCCTTTGAGCCCACTGGGAATATTTCCTACAGGACAGAGCCTGAAGAAAGCCAGCATCCAATTGGTTTCTTGGGCCAAGTCCATGGGATCCAGCCTCTTCCTCCGTGGGAGGGAGGTTTGCACAAAAGCCAAAAGGAAAGCAGTGGCCTCCTAGCTCTAGGCAAGGAATTGCCTCTCATTAAGCTGCACTTGAGCTGTGTGTTGGGGTTTCCTGTGGGAGCTTCCTACCTGTCAGCACAGGAAACAAGCAGGAGAGCAGACAGGGCAGCTTATGTGAGGGGAGTGATGAAGGAGGCTCGGAGACCTTGACATGTTGGGACCATTCCAGCCCCTACCCTAAGATGCAAACAAGGAGGAAATGCTTCCTATTCTCAATGCGGAGAATTTTCTTAATGCCCAAATTATAGCCCTCAGAAGCCCTCATGAACTGTTTTCTACAGAATTCCCACAGATCTCTTCTTACACAGTTGTGGGTTCAGATTCGCCTGGGCTTTGCTTTTGTTCTTTCTTCCTTGCAATCTCTCCTTCATCGAGAGTCATCTCAAAACTACCTTTGTTTTTAAGCCTTTCCCCTGTCACACCTTTCCTTCTCGTGTGACCCCAACCTCTTTTGTTTCCCATTCCTTCCACCCAACACGTGGAGTTAGACTCACGGTAAGGCTCCTGTCTTAGTCCATCCTTCCGGACCCTGTCCAACAAACCTTCATTCCCAGCTTCTAGCAAACCCTGTGTGTGTCCAGGAATGATGGGCAGACAAGGAACAGTAGGCCAGTGTGTGCGGGGCGGCGGGGGGTGGGAAGGGGCAGGAGGCAGACGGGGGCCAATCCAAGTGAGGCCCAGGGAAGGATTTCTCGGGAAAGTCCTGTTGATCGGGGCCTGTGACACAGGGACACAGAGTCTGTTTTTGTGGAGAAGAGGACACTTGTGTCGGAGTTTAGGCTGAGGACGTGCGTGGGGGTCAGGCCATGCTGAGTGGTGAATGGCAGAATGAGGAGCTCAGGGCCTTTCCCCGGAGGCTGTGTGAGTCATGGGTTGGGGGGGTGGGGAAGTTTGCACAGAACAGCCGTGTTTGCTGGAGATGGGGGATCTTGAGAATCCGTATGAAGTATTTGAAGGTGAGGTGTGTGAGACCCCCTCACTGGTGGTTTGAACAGGGGAGGACACGCGGTGGTCACCGCATTCTGCCTGTGATTATGGAGTGGGGAGCAGGGAGCTGGTCCTTCCCCCAGGGCCCTGGGGAGGAGGGATGCTTTTCCATTTGGGGCTTTACCCCCTGATCAGTGCCAGCCCTGGGGAGGAGTAATTTACCTGATAAGCATTGTCACAGTCCTTTCGGGTTCCTGTAACAAAACACCACAGGGGGATGGCTTATAAACCCAAAACACTCCTTACAGTTCTGGAGGCTGGGAAGCCCAAGATTAAGGTGTGAGCAGTTCCGATGTCTGGTGAGGACCTCCTTCCTGGATAAGAGAGTTGTGGCTTCTCTCTGTGTCCTCACATGGCAGGAGCGGGTAAGGGAGCTCTCAGGGATCTTATAGGGCCACTGATCCTAGTCACCTCCTGTGGGCCCCGCCTCCTAACATCATCACACTGGGGTTAGGATTTCACTTCTCTAAGGGCGCTAATCCCATTCTCGAGGGTTCTATTCTCATGACCTAATCAACTCCCGAAGGCCCCACCTCCTAAACCCGTCACATCAGGGGGTAGGGTTTCAACATACGAATTTTGGAGAAACACATTCAGTCTGTATCAAGTGTGGTCTGGGCAAGACTGACCTTTCTGTGGCCACCTTTACTTCGGGCAGGGCGACCTCGCAGGGACCCACTGACCACCATGCTCCCTCACAGCCTATCCTCAGTCCTCTTCCCATGCCTGTGGGGCTCGGAGACCAGGCAGGACCTGGCAGCTCCGTCTCTCTTTGCCTCCTCTGTTCCAGCTGTGTCACCTCTATCCGGTCCCCTTTCACCGGGAAAGACACTGGCTTTCAGTTTAGGAGCAGTTGTGTGTGTGTGTGTTGGAGGCGGGGTGGTGACAACTTGTCCAGTCTTACCGGGTCTTCGGCAGAGGCCGGGCCCACCCGGTTCACGAGGAGCTGTGTCTGGGCGAGGGAAACCGTTACCAGTTTCCTTTTCAACTCAGCTACTTCAAAGCCCCGCAGAAGGTGGGTGTGATGAGCACCACCCCCGCGACTGCCTTTAAGTGTCTCGTGAGAGCCGAACAGAACCTCATTGCTTCTCGTCAGTCTTCTGCGTGTCCCCGGCCCTGCTGTGTCGTTTTCCTCCGCAACGTCCCATGCCCTGGCAGTGCCACCCAGCCTCCCGGGACACGCTGTTTGTTCCCTCGCAGATTGCGGTTTTCCTGAGCAAAGTGGGTTATGCCTCAGGCTCTACACACCCTGCCACCTTGTGAAATAAAAACCTCATTCGTTCATTTAGGATTGAGTCCAGGGGCTTTGCGTAGCATACAGGTTTATAAAATTCACCCATGGCACGGGGTGGACAGGGGGGGATGGCCCATCAGGACTTCACTGTGGAGTAAATACTCAAAGCGCCAAGTCAGGATCCTAATTGGGCAAAATAAAGAGGGAGGCGGGGCACCTGGGTGGCTCAGTGGGTTAAGCCTCTGCCTTCGTCTCAGGTCATGATCTCAGGGTCCTGGGATCGAGTCCCGCATCGGGCTCTCTGCTCAGCGGGGAGCCTGCTTCCTCCTCTCTCTCTCTCTGCCTGCCTCTCTGCCTACTTATGATCTCTGTCAAATAAATAAGTAAAATCTTTAAAAAAAAAAAAAAAAAGAGGGAGGCACGGTTAGGCTTTCACCCGGAGACCTGCACTGCTTATTGCAAAAATGAAGTCTGTCCTTGTCCTGCCTCTGCGAGCTTTCCGCGCCTTCCGACTCCCAGTGCCCTGTGGGGCAGCAGCAGCCCCACCTGGGAGCTTGCTAGAAATGCAGAGTCCCGGGCCCCGCCCCCCCCACTGAATCCGAATGCAGCTCTTAACAAGGTCCCCCAGGTGGTGTTATGACCAAGTTGGAGCTGGCCTTGGAGCCTCGTGCTTCCCAAAGCTGAATCCGCACAAGAATGTCCCAGAGGGACACAGGTTCCCGGGTTCCCAGGTGGAGCTTGTAGACCTAGTCCAAGGGACAGTGATACAGATCCTGCTGGTCAGCTGCCCACTTGGCTGCTCTCTAGCTTGTCCTGAATCAGAAGCTTCAGTCCCAGTCCATACACACATTATGGTCACTGGTCGATAGAAGATGCTGCACGCATGGGCAAAGCTTCAGTGGGACCAGTCCAGCCAGCGGTCCTGCTTCCAGAGTAGCCCTGAGTGCAGCCACACTGGGCACAGAGGGACAGCCGGCCGGGCAGGTCATCCCTGGAACATGCTGCTGGGCTCAGTCCACTCTCCTGGCCACCATCCTGCAGGCTGATATGAGGTCCTCTCCCAGCAGACTCTACCTGGAGCTTGGAGGTTCCCTCCAGTCCAGTCTTGAAACTCTTAGACCTCGGGAGCCTCCTTTTCCGTGAGCTCAGCACCTCTCTCCCTTTTCCAGTCTCCTCTAGCGTCTAGTCCCTTACCTTTGAAGGACTCCACCCAGAAAAGGCCCAAAGAGAGCCCTGTCCCTAGGGGTCACGTCACATCCCTTCTGGAGAATGCTAACTATAGTAACTGTTTCTAATGGAAACTCACTGGTTGATGCCCCTTTGTCTATACCCACCTTTTAAACAGGTCTTCCTTGAAGACCACAGTCTGCCTTTCTAGAATTTCTTTAGCCATAAGAAAAAAAAAAAAAAAATGTTAACTGTCCCATCAGGATGTCACTGTTTAATTTAACCTTCTTTAGAGTCTTTTAAAGTTCTTTTAGTTCTTATGAGGGCCTTTGCTCTTCTTCAGTCCTGAAATTTCCAACCTATAAAATCATAGACTCCGAGACATGATTTCTTAATGAATATTGTTTCTGGGGGTTAAAATTTTGCCACTGGTGATGATAACCAGTAAAAGGCATACAGCTAGATATTTTTAAAAGCCGTGCATGTCATTTATACAAAAGAGAAATGTATGCAGTGAAATAAACATTGTCCCTTGAGCCATGAAGTCACCTTTCCCTGATTTACTCCCACAGTGCTTAGTATTTAAATAAGCAATTATAGGCAGGAAGTTTAAAAGTTAAAGAGATTGGTGATCATCCGCTTTATAAAGCTTGGGAAAACCTCTCTTTGCCAAGTGGGTCTTTTCAACCTGATTTGAATTGGCCCACTTTACAGAAGGAAAGAATAAGACACGTTTAGGATCTAAAAAATTCTCCCTGGTGAACAGAGTTTCCTGGAGACTTCCTGGAACTACTGTCGAAGGGTTATGAAGGAGACTTAATTTGACCTTTGTAATCCTGTGCTATGCAGCTTAGGGAACCTTCTACATCAGGAAGGCAAACTCTGAGCAGAAAACATTAACAGCGTCAGTCCCCGGTTTTCGTGGTCATCCTTGAAAATCATTTATTCATTCATTTCCTTTTGGAAGCTTGGGAGGGGGGAGGTATCCAGCTATATCCCCCATCGCAAGGATGTTATATAACAAACAGAAAAACACAGTTCAAACTAGCGTCAAAACTAAAGGATTCTTATTGGCTGATGTTGCTGAAAATCCAGAGGCAGAACCAAGGTCAGGCATAGTTTGACCAAGTAGTTAAAAGCACGTGAGCAGGACCTAGTTTCTTTTTCTGTTTCAAGACCGTTGCCAGAAGTCCTAAAGCTGTAGGAGTCCTTGTCCACATTCTGCATGAAATCAAGGTTCTCCTTCCAGAGTCCCCAGCCCCACTCCTGGGGTTGATGGGACCAGACGAGCTGGTTGGCTAAGCTAATGACCATAAACCAGAGACGAGTTGTTCCACGGGATGTGGGGCCTGGATTTGGACCTGGGGCCCGAATCACGCTGGGTGCCATGGGAGGAGGAGGCTATGGTTTCTACCACCCTTGGGATCAGTGGAAGTGGACTGAATCCCAGGCAGGCATTTTCGCCGCTGGAATCCTGGTCATCACGCACAGCCCTAAATCGGGCGGCTGGAAAGTATCATCCGTGTGGCCGGGAAGAAATGTCCCCGTGCACCAAGGCTTTTGTATCCCCAGGCAAAGGAGGACTCCCCCAAATTTGCTGCCTTTTCTCCACCCCCCGCCCAGGGGCCCCAGGGCCCTGGCCCGCCCACCCCTTTGCTGCCTTTTCTTGACCTGCGGGTGGGAAAGATCTAGCGGTGAGTGTGTCTGTCGGAGGAAGAGCTAGTCACCCGTGTCAGTCTGAGAGGTTTCTTAATGAAAGAGCCGATGGGTGTCATGAACCCTTTGCAACTAAATCCTGATAAAAACAACTACAGTTTGAATGCCTGCAGAAAATGGGTTGCACTTCCAAAACAATACACGGATGGAGTAATCATGTAATTCATGCCTTGTTTTTCTGATTTCTTTTCCAGAACCGAATGGAGGAAAGCAAAGCACTCTTTAGAACAATTATCACCTATCCCTGGTTCCAGAACTCCTCGGTTATCCTATTCTTAAACAAGAAAGATCTTCTAGAGGAGAAAATTATGTATTCCCACCTAGTTGACTACTTCCCGGAATATGATGGTAAGTGGGCACTCTTCAGCCAGCCCAGTAGCTGGGGGTACATTTGGCTGCCCAGCCAGTCCAAGCGCTGACACCGTGCAGCCCATTGTTGCTGCCTTTGTCTGCAAAGCCCGCCTGTGTGATTGATGAAGTAGAAATGACTGTTTGCTCCGCTCTTTGAGGACCTCAAATGTTTCAGTCCCCTGACAATGCTGAAAGTGATAGCAAAAACAAAAAACAAAAAAACCCTACATGTTTGGAAATAAGTGGATCATGGGAGGGAACAGTCCCACAGCTTTGAACAATGGTGTTTCAGCCATTATGGTCCCGTTTTGTTCACGGGCTGCTCTCACCTCTCTCTGGAAAGAGAATAGTTTTGTGTCAAGAGCCCATGCTCTGAAATCACTCTATGCAGGTTCATACCCCAGTTTCAGTACTTTCCATCTGTAGAACCATTATCAAGTCACTTAATTTCTCAGGATTTTTGGCTCAAACTCATGCAATTGTAGGCTACACTAGACCGATGTATGACATTTTAGTATGATGGGAGACACATGGTGAGTGGTAGGTTTGTTTTGTTGAAGGTTTCCTCCACTGTGCAGAAGCTTTTTATGCTACTGTAGTTTTAATAGGGTTATTTTTGCTTTGGTTTCCATTGCCACAGGGGACATAGCTAGAAATATGTTGGTAAAGCCAGTAGCAAAGAGATCACTGCCTCTGTATTTTTCTAGGATTTTATAGTTTCAGGTCTAAAATTTAGGTCTTTAATCCACTCTGAGTTTATTTTTGTATTTGAGTTTATTTTTGCATATGGTGCAAGAAAGCGGTCCAGTTTCATTCTTTTTCATGTAGCTGTCCAGTTTTCCCAGCGCTGTGAAGAGACTGTCTTCTCCCCATTGTGTATTCTTGCCTCCTTTGTCACAGATTAATTGACCATGTTAGTGTGAGTTTATTTCTCAATTCTGTTCCATTGATCTGTGTGTCTGTTTTTATACCGGTACCTTAGTGTTGTGATTATACAGTTTTGCTGTAGATCTGGCATTGTGCTACCTCCAGCTTTGTTCTTTCTCACAATTGTTTTGGCTATTCAGGGTCTTTTGTGGTTCCATACAAACTGTAGGATTGGTTGTACTCTGTGAAAAATGCTCTTGGTACTTTGATAGGGATTTTATGGAATCTGTCCATTGCTTTGGATAGTATGGACATTTTAAGGATACGGATTCTTCCAATCCAGGAGCACGGAAGATATTTGTGTCATCTTCAGTTTGTCTCATCAGTGTTTTGTAGTTTTCAGAGTACAGATCTTTCACCTTGTTCATTAAGTGTATTCCTAGGTATTTTATTATTTTTGGTGCAATTGTAATGGGATTCTTTTCTTCATTTCTCATTCTGCTACTTCTTTATTATTGTATAGAAATGCAACCAATATGTGTGTACTAATTTTGTGTCCTGCAGCTTTACTTATTACTTCTAGTAATGTTTTGGTGGAGTTGTAGGGTTTTTCTGTGTATAGAAATGCACTGGACAGGGGCGCCTGGGTGGCTCGGTCGTTAAGCATCTGCCTTCAGCTCAGGTCATGATCCCAGGGTCCTGGGATCGAGCCCCTCATCTGGCTCCCTGCTCAGCAGGAAGCCTGCTTCTCCCTCTCCCATTCCCTCTGCTTCTCTTCCTTACTAATTTACATGTCTTTTATTCCCTTTTCTTGTCTGAGTGCTGTTACTTGCACTTGCAGTACTATATTGAATAAAAGTAGTGAGAGTGGACATCCTGATTTTGGGGAAAGAATTTTTTCCCATTGAGTAGGAGGTTGGCTGTGGGTTTTTCCTGTGTGGCCTTTATTATGTTGAGATACGTACCCTCTAAGCCTACTTTGTTGAGGGTTTTCATCATGAACAGATGTTGAATTTGGTCAAATGGTTTTGCTGCATCTTTTGAGATGGTCATATGGTTCTTACCTTTCATTTTATCAATGGGATGTATCACATTGATTGATTTGTGAATATTGAACCACTTTGGATCCCTGGAATGGATCTGAATGGATCTCATATGACCATGGTGAATGACCCTCATACTGTATTGTTGAATGTGATTTGCTAATATTTTGTTGATTTTTGCATCTAAGTTCATCAGAGATGTTGGCCTGTAGGGGGTTTTTTGTAGTGACTTTGATTTGGGTAGGAAGGTAATGCTGGCATTATAAGCTTTCCTTCTCCTATTTTTTTTTTTTTAAGATTTTATTTGTTTACTTGAGAGAGAGAGTGACAGAGAGAGCATGAGAGGGGAGAGGGTCAGAGGAAAAAGCAGACTCCCCACTGAGCAGGGAGCCCGATGCGGGACTCGATCCCAGGAATCCAGGATCATGATCATGAAGGCAGTCGCCCAACCGAGCCACCCAGGTGCCCCTCTTCTATTTTTATAATAGATTATTACAGATGATTTGGAATAGATATTTTTTAAATGTTTGGTAGAATTCACCTGTGTAGCCATTTGGTACTAGACTTTTGGTTTGTTGGGAGTTGATTACCAATTCTATTCCGTTACTAGTAATTGATCTGTTCAGATTTTCTGTTTCATCCTGATTTAGTTTTAGAAGATATATCCATTTTTTATAGGCTATCCAATTTGTCCGCATATAACTTTTTGTAGTAGTCTTTTATAATCCCTTGTATTTCTGTAGTTGGTTGTTACTTCTCTTTCTTTCTTGAGGAGTTTGACTAAAGGTTTATAATTTTGTTTATCTTTTCAAAAAACCTGCTCTTGGTTTCATTGATCTTTTCTATTTTTTAGTCTCTGTTTTGTTTACTTCTGATCTGGTCTTTATTATGTCCTTCCTTCTACTAAATTTGGGCTTTGTTCTTTTTCTAGTTCCTATAGTTGTCATGTTAGATTGTTTGAGATTTTCATTTCTTGCTGTAGGTTTGTATCATTGTTAATTTCCCTGCTTTTGCTGGGAAACAGCTTTTGCTGCTGCATATCAAAGATTCTGGCCCTTTGTGCTTTCATTTGTCTTCATGTATTTTTTCATTTCTTCTCAGATTTTTTTATTGACCTATTGATTGTTTAGTACCATGTTGTTTGGCCTCTACATGTTTGTTTTTTCCATTTTTTTTTCTTTTACTGATTTCTAGTTTTATATCATCATGGTCAGTTGCATGATATGATTCCAGTCTTCTTAAATTTATTGCGACTTGTTTTGTGATCTCTCCTGGAGAATGTCTCATGTGCATTTGAAAACAATATGTATTTTGTTGTTTTTGGATAGAATTTCTGAATGTATCTATACATACATATATTTCTGTATACATCTGATCTAAGGTATCATTCAAAAACATGGTTTCCGTCTAGATTTTCTGCCTGGATCATGTATCCATTAATGTAAGTAGGTTTCAAAGTCCCTTAGTATTATTGTATTACTGTCAGTTTCTCTCCTTGTATCATTAATATTTACTTTCTGTATTTAGCTGCTCCAGTATTGGAGCTATTTACAATTGTTTTACTTTCTTGATGGATTAACCCCTTCATCATTATGTAATGCTCTCGTCTCTTGTTACAGTCTGTTTTAAAGTCTGTTTTGTCTGATATAAGTATTGGTAGCCCAGCGTTTTTTCACTTTCATTTGTAAGGAATATTTTTATCTGTCCTTTCACATGCAGTCTGCATGTGTCTTTAGGTCTGAAGGGAGTCTCTTGTAGGCAGCATTTAGAGGGCCCTGTTTTGTTTTGTTTTTTAATCTGTTCTGCCTCCCTATGTCTTTTGGTGGATTATTTAGGTCATTTACATTTAAAAGAATTGTTGATAGCTCTGTAGTTACAGCCATTTTGTTAAATTTCATCATTCTCTGTTCCTTTCTTCTGCTTTTGCTCTGTGATTCATGACTTTCTGTAATGTTGTGCTTGGCTTTCTTCTTTTTTGTGTATCCATATGAAAGGTTTTACGCTTGCAGTTACCATGGGGTTCATATATAACATCCTAAGTATATAGCAGTCCGTCAAGTGGACGGTTGCTGATGTTTGAATACGTTCTAGAAGAACTTTTTTACTCCCACTTATGTATTATGTGTTATCCCATTTTTCATCTTTTTATTCCTAATTATCTTCCAACTGTAGCCTTTTCCACTTCAAGAAGTCACTCTAACATTTCTTGTAAGAATTCCTCTATCTGGGAAACTCAGTATCCCTCCCTCAATTCTGAAAGATAACCTCACCAAGTAGTCTTGTTGATGGCAGGGTTTTTTTTTTTTCCCCCTTTTAGCACTGTGGAGCTGGCATCCCCCTTTCTTCTGACCTGCCGTATTTCTGCTGAGAAGTCAGCTCAGAGACTTAAGGGGTTACCTTTTACATGACTTTTTGCTTCTCCCTTGCTGCTTTTAAAATTCTCTTTACCTGTTGTGTCTGTGGGCCCCATCCTGTTTGGGACTGTCTGTACTTTCTGCACCTAAACGTCTGTTTTTTTCCTTATACAGAGGAACTTTTCAGCTGTTACTTCTTCGACTAAGTTTTCTGCCTCTCTCTGTTCTCTTTCTGGTGCCCTGTAATGCAGCTGTTTGCTTGAGGTTATCCAAGAGATCCTTTAACTTATCCTCATTTAAAAACATTTTTTTTTAAACCATTCAGCTTGTGTGCTTTCCATCAACCCTGTCTTCCTTATTATTTTGCATTTCTGCATACATTTACTTACTATTGATTCCCTCTAGTGTATTCTTCATTTCAGTTATTGTATTCTTCAATTCTGATTTTTTAAAAATACATTTTCTATCTCATTATTGAAGTTCTGAGTTCCTCCACTCTTTTGTCCAAGCCAGTGAGCATCCTCGTGACCATTAAACTCTATTGGGCATATTGCTTATCTGTTTTTGTTTTTTGTTTGGAGCATATTCCTCTGTCTGCTCATTTTGCTTGACTTTCTGCATTTGTTTCTATGAAGTAGGCAGAACGGCTCCTTCTCCTAAACTTGATGGAATAGTCTCATGCATGGTTGTCCCCTGTGTAGACCGTGTGTGCCTGGTCACTTTGGCCAGAGCTGTGGCTGGCATGGGCCAGGGAATCCCAGAGCACTCCATGCTGGGGTTGCCCTGCTGGGATGGCTGGAGTGGAAATGGGCATGGACTGGGGCAGTCCTGAGTCCTGGGGCTCTTACAGGTAGCACCTTGGCAGAATAGTGAGATCTGAAGTGAGTGCAAGCTGAGGGATCCCAGGGCTTTCCATGCTGAGGGTGTGTTGGCAGGACAGTTAAATCTGGAGTAGACACAAGCCAACATATCCCAGGCAGGACAACTGAAGATAAAGTACGTGCAAGCCAGGGATCCTAGGGCTCTAACCACAAGGGGTGGTCCCAGGGCTCTCTATTCAGAGGATGCTCTGGGAGGGTAGTTGAAGTTCAAGTAGGTACAAGCCAGGGTGTCCCAGGGTAGTCCACACAGGGGGCACCATGCAGGGTAGCTGGGGCCGAGTCGGGGTACACGTCTCAGGGCATCCCAGGGGGGCCTGGCAGGGCTGCTATAAAGCCAACGTGGTAGGAGCCTGGAACATTCCGGTGTGCTTTGCACCCATGTTCTCTTGGTGAGATCCCTAAAGCTGTAGTGAGCATTGACCAGGGGGTCACAGTGTGCATGGTGCTGGGGCCACCTTGGTAGGAGGGCAGAGGAGGTCGTATGGGCTAGGGGCCCAGGGCTCCCTGAGGCAGCAGGCCAGCTAGGGCACCCACAGCCTACTTCCATCAAGGTGGGGAGGTGCATCAACTGTAGCACCTACCAGCCCCTCTGACCAGGAGAGAGTTCCAGCAGCTCCCTCCTCCACCTTTTGGCAGGTTTGAAGACTGGTCCCTTACATTCGAGTTGCCCTTGCAACCCTCCGCATTTTTTCTGTGCCCATGGACAGACAGATCTGTTCACAGTCCCTCAGTACGGTCCCTCTCTGCCACAGTTGGTAGCATTAGGGGTGGGGCTCCCCTCATCCCCGTGTCTTCCTCTCTCTTGCCATTCTTTATGTGGTCTCTCCCTGTGGTGTTGTCCTGAAGCTGTACAGTCAGCCCTTAGTTCTTCAAGAGGATTTGCTCTAACAGTAGGTGTGGATAGGGTGTATCCTGAAGGAGGGGAGTTTAGGGCCTTCCAGTGTCGCCATATTGCCCCAGAACCAATCTTACTCTCCGGTCCTTTATAGAGAAAGTGTGCCAAACCCAGATGCAGATGAACAGTAGTTAAGAGGACAGCTCTGAATGTCACCAAGTTCCAGCTCTGCCACTTATGGGCATTGTTGGCTTAGACAAGTCTATTCAACTTTTCAGTTTCTTCTTAAGTAGAAAAGAATTGAGTAGAATCCTATGTAAGTCCCTAGCATGGGATCTGGCACAGAGAAGAGCACAAACCCAAAGAAGGGGTTCTAAAGATGTACGTATGCAACATTATCCACATAGGATCTGCAGTGGGTACCAGTTCGAGGTTTCTGTACTTCTAAAAGCTCCCTCAGAAAGGTGATTACTTCAAGAAGCGAATATTCAGTTCGGCTTCCTAGCTTTCTGTGAAGATACAAACACCTCAAGGAGGGAGTTTTTCTCATCTTTTCATCCCACATGCATCTGGTACAATGCCGGCTCCCAGAACAGGAAGGGTTGCATCTTTCGTGAACTCAATTTCCCTTCTCAAACATGTCTAGGATTCTAAAGGTTGCTGGATGGAAATAGAAACATTTGGGGATGGTATAGGGTATTAGAAACAGTACGCTCCATCATTTGTTAGCGATGTGCTCCCCTCCCCTATCCAAGGGCATTTTCCTTTGTGCTTTGTTCTCCCTTCAAAAACAACTACTTCCCTAGCCTAAGCAGTCTTTTCATTTTTATGCTTTTTTATTGACCACTGGTCCGCCGCAAAATTATCAATGCCAGAGACTGTGTCCCTCACTGTTCCTGAGGAAACTATAGAAGGAACTTTGCAGGTGGCCAACTTGGTTTCCAAAAGCAATGCTCCAGTCTTCCAACACAAGATTGACCTGTAGAAGATATGCATGAAACATCCCGCTTACCCGTAACCACACGTTTGCCTTACACCTCTAGACTGTTCGCTTATCTCAGAGTCCCGTGAGAACCAACAAATAGGAAATGACGCCCCACACCATACATGGCCCCCACTCTAGGCCAGCAGGTTTTCATGATGGGCTTGCATACAGGACAACAGGGGCTAAATACAGCACCGCCTGCCCCACAGAGCAAAGCCACGGAGACTCAAGCTACTCAGTACAGCACCCACAACACACCACCCCTGGGCTTGACTTCTCTATAGCACAAGACTTATTCTCTGTGATAGATGTTTAGGGGTTTTTTTTGTTTTTTGTTTTTTCCTTTTTGCCACATCCTTCTAATCTCTTTCCCTCTCTCCTTCATCCGGTAAATTTCCCAGATTCCCCATCGCCGTGAGCATTTTCCTTTTGCCAGATGTGCATACACGGCAAAGGTCTGAAACTGTGAACATATGTGAGGGTTTTGGGTTTTTTTTTTTTACTACTAATCTCCCCCAACATGCACATAACACACAGAGGCAACTTAGCCATGGAGGAAGAAAAAAAGACACTTATTCACAAAGCAAACACAGCTGTCATTTCATACAAAGCCCTTGTAAGATGAGCTACAACTAAAAAAATTCTAGGCTGACTCTGCAGTGATGTTTTTATAACAAACATGTTTATAGTATTATGAATTTCACACTTCCACATTTCTGCACTTAGAAGGTCTTAATCATAATGAATGCCATTTCTGTATTTCTCTTCAGGAAGAGAAATTACTGTTTCCACATGGACGTGAATTGCAGAATTGTTCCTAGAGGCTGTGGAATTCTGTGCCTGCTAGGATGGCTAGAATGATTTCTTTGTAGTTTGTGTTTATTCAAATCATGTAATTTATGCTTAAAAACTGAACACACTGCAAGTGCTCTTCGCTGAACTTGGTTGGGTCTAATTCTGATATTCTTTAGGGTTTAAGTAAAAAGAGCCCTTTTCCCTTGAATTGAGTAAATACTAAAATCAAAGGGAACTTCCTTCACAAACCAGGAAGATGGGGTTCCTTTATGAAAATAAGAAGCTGCTCCAACCCCAACAACCTATTAGTCCTGGTTTTAAATATTATTACTGCTGTGAAATTAGTGAATTAATAGCACACTGAGAAAGATGAGACACTGTCATGGTATTTGTATGGCATTTTCATTATGATGCTGCCTTCTTAATTGCCAACAAGGATTTCAATTCTGATCACTGAAGTTGAAAATTGAAACATTACCTTTGTTAACTGTGTCTTTATGGCTCTTTCCTCCTTCCTGTTGGCAGAGTTAGATAGAAGCTTATGGGGGTAATCCCCAACTTACAGTAAGGCTGGCTTGATGTCTTCAAGTTGGCTGTCAAAAAACCATGATTCCTTTTGTTAGAAGTGATAGTCAAGCCCTCAGTTGAATTTTCAAATATTTCTTTGTCCTAAACAATAGATAACAAGAATATTGATAGAAAAAAAAAATGGAAGCTGTGGATCCTGAGAGTGTCTTGTCAGACAGAAGGAAGTAGAGGAGGAGAAGGTTATATAACATGACCGCCATCTTTCTTTGGACGGAACTCACCGGAAAAAAATGCCAATGTACATCTATAGAGCCTCAAAGACTAAAACACAGATGCTCAGTACTTGATAGAGGCAGTGTTTCGATGTTACTAACTAACATTAATTTCAGGATGACATCAATACATTCATCAGGATCTGTTAAATAGGTTTTTTTTTTTTAATTTTATTTTTTTTATGCTTTTTTTTTTTTTTCATTTATTTATTGGACAGAGAGAGATCACAAGTAGGCAGAGAGGCAGGCAGAGAGAGAGGAGGAAGCAGGCTCCCCGCTTAGCAGAGAGCCCGATGCGGGGCTCGATCCCAGGACCCCGGGATCATGACCTGAGCCGAAGGCAGAGGCTTTAACCCACTGAGCCACCCAGGCGCCCCTGTTAAATAGGTTTTTAAAACAACTCTATTGACCTATAACTCACATAACCATGTAATTCACCCATTTAAAGCACACAGTTCAGTGCCTTTTGGTAAATTTTTAAATTATGGTAAAATACATAACAAAGTTTGTTATTTTAACTGTTTTAAAACATGCAGTTCAGTGACATTAATGCAACCATCCCTCTTCCCGAGACTTTTGATCACCCCAAACAGAAATTCTCTAACCGTTAAGCAGTAGCTCCTCATTTCCCCTGCCCCCACCTCTCAGTAACCTCTAATGTGGTTTGTCTCTTCTGATTGGCCTATCATAGGTGCCTCGTCTCAGTGCAGTCCTACATTTGTTCTTTTGTCTGGCTCCTTAGCATCACGTTTTCAAGGTTCATGCATGTTGTGGCAACTTTTCTGCGGCTCACTACTATTCCGTTGTGTGTCTCCAACCTCTTGTTTATCCATTCCTCTTTTCTTTGTTGATGACCACTCGGGTCGTTTCTACCTGTTAGCTGTTGTGAATACTACAGCAGTGAAACTCATTGTCCAGTCCCTGCTTTCACTTCCTTTGGACATATACCTAGGAATATAATGGCTAGGTCATATGGTAATACTGTGTTGAGATTTTGGGGGAACTATGCACCTGTTTTCCGCAGCAGCTACACCATGGTACGTTCCCACCCACGGTGCATGAGGCTTTCAATTTTTCTGCATCCTTGCCCACACTGATTTTCTACCTTTTTCTGAGCTAGCCCCTCTGGTAGATAGGAAGTGGTATCTCATTGTGGTTTGGATTTGCATTTCCCAGTGACACATGATGCTGAGCCTCTCTGGATGTGCTTATGGGCCAATTGTAGATCTTTGGAGACATGTGTCTTCAAGCCCTTTGCCTATTTTTTAATCAGATCCCTTTGCTGTTGCTGAGTTGGAAGAGTTCTAGTTTCTGAATACTAACCTCGTAGGAGGTACGGGATTAGCCAGTATTCTACACATTCTGTAAGTTGTCTCTTCACGGTCTTGATAGTGATGCACAACTTTGATGCACAGAAGTTTTCTTGTTTTGATGAGGTCCAGTTTTTGCCCATGATTTTGGTGTAAGACTTAATTGCAAAATTATTAACTAATTTTTTAACGTGTCCTCAATAGATCATAGTCAGTAGGTCAATAGACCGCAGTCCTATTTCAAGGCATCTAGGACAGTGTTTGGCCTGGAAGAGAGCCTAAATAAAGCTAAGAAAATCTAAAACCAGTCTTCCTCATTACCACACGTAGTACATTGAAGACTGCGTCAAGGTGGTGTGCTCAGCAAGACCGGCATCTAGAAGCTAGGCGGAGGGACGGGCAGAGAACGGGCCAGAGAGGAACCATATGACACAGTGCCGTGCGGCTGTCCTCTCCGCACCAGTTTCGTGACCCCGTAAGCCCTTATTGAGCGAAGGCATTAACACATCAGCTGACGAACCTTCCCTCTCCTCCCTTGGCCAACAGGACCCCAGAGAGATGCCCAGGCAGCTCGAGAATTCATCCTGAAGATGTTCGTGGACCTGAACCCAGACAGTGATAAAATTATCTACTCCCACTTCACGTGCGCCACAGACACCGAGAACATCCGCTTTGTCTTTGCTGCCGTCAAGGACACCATCCTCCAGTTGAACCTGAAGGAGTACAACCTGGTCTAATTGTGCCTCCTCGACACCGCCCTTCCCTTCCCTGGTGGGCTATTGAAGCTGTACAAGAGGGACTGTATTTCTGTGGAAAACAATTTGCATAATACTAATTTATTGCCGTCCCGGACTCTGTGTGAACGTGTCCACAGAGTTTGTAGTAAATATTATGATTTTATTTAAACTCTTCAGAGGAAAAACAGGATGCTGAAGTACAGTCCCAGCACATTTCCTCTCTCTCTTTTTTTTAGGCAAAACCTTGTGACTCAATGTATTTTAAATCCTCAGTCATGCACTCACCCAGATAAGGGTTGTTACTTTCTCTTTTTTTTTTTTTTCTTTTCTATTGAGCAAAACAAAGCTGATTGCCCTTCTGCTAACCCATACCCACCGCCCCCCAACCTCAATTTTTCCCAGGTTACAATGGCCTTTACCTTAGTTCCATTCTTGGTCAAGTTTTTCTCCCAAATGATACAGTCAGGACAGCATCATTTGATTTAAGCCATTGACATCAGCTTAATTTCAATGTTTGTAGTTTCGCTGAAGGATTCTAAATATTAATACTGTGGTTTTCACTGTATGGCCCTGGATACACATACAGAGGTGTTTTATATAAATATATTGTCTTGCCTCACTTTGGGCTAGGATGACAGATGCCCATCTTACGGTTAAGTGTCATTTCTTTTGGATTTCTACCTTCAGCCATAGCTTGGTCGCTCAGAGAGAGATGCACAAGTCAGTAAGGCAAGAACAGAGACACACAGTTTTTGTTTTTTAATGCCATGTGCCATAATCCTTCCACCCACCCTTTTTTTTTAACCCTCTCTTTAAATTGCAGATGCCAAAAAATATATATATATATGTATATGCCAACAGACACTACATTACCCCAAAGGCTGCTACCCAGAACCTTTTTCTTAGGTTGTTCTTGGTTTCTCCCCCTCTTGGTTCAGGTTTTTCCTCCCTTTTTTCCCCCTTAGTGTTTGGGCCAGAATTTATTATGGGTGTGTGTTGCCAAAGCTGGCTTTTTATGAAAGGAAAATGGTGAAAATGTAAAAGATAAAAGCCAGTATCTTAAAATGGAGGAGAGTAAGACTGAGTCCTAAAGTAATTGGCTGAGAACAACCCCGAAACACCAAACAGTCGGTAACTGTAAATTTGATTGGCATGGTCCATTCTTTTCTTTGCCGTGAGATCACATTGTTCAGTGTCCATTCCATGTTGCGTGTCCAGATCGGCAATGTAACGTAACACAGTGTCTTTGTGATAGAACACGAAATCTGCTGTCTCGTCACTTAAAGCCAGTGTTACTCTTTATGTTCTTTAAGGTCAAGTAGGTCTGCCAAGAACATTGGTTGAGTATTCTGACGCCTCTAATTTGCAAAACCTTACCTTCCTGCTGGTTTACCACCTTTGGGATCTTTCTAAACTGGTCACTGGTTAAGTTGAACCTAAGGAAGACTTGTGGACTCAAGAGTAGCTCGTCAGTGTTCTATAGAACATGTATTTATGTAACTGAACCTACTAGGAGAGAGATTGGGAGTTCTCTACGTGCAATTGATCAACAAATGCAAAGGAAAAAAAAAACACAGCACATGTATTGGTGAGCTTGAGTTGAAGTAGGATTTAAGGAAATGAATCAAGATTGTTTTAAACCTGCTGGGGAGTAGGAATTAGGCCACGACACTGGTCTTACTTTAAGTATCATACTATTTGGCCCAAGTCTAAACTTCCCTATCAATCACTCTTTGGGAGACAACAAAGGGAAGAGAGAAAATGCATGGCTTATTAGAGGAGTCCAAGGAGTTCCTAAGTCGTGGTAGAACGTTCTTCTTTACTTTCCCAGCCACAAACAACACAGGTTACCTTTTCACTTTGCTCAGAAAGCACCTGTAATTTAATTAAGAACCAGACTGCCTGTAGGTATAGTGCAATTCTGAATGCTCTAATCATTGTACATACATCTCTTGATATTGCAGCGTCCATACTGGCTTTGTAATCATTAATTTTTTGGCAGATTGAATGTGCTGTATTGATATGTATCTATGTAATTGTATGTCTTATAGCTAATTCACATTTTGGATAATGTTATTTTATTTACTTTTTTAAGAGAGGAGAATGTAAATTTGTCAGTTTATTTCTGACTAGGGATATTTTTTTTTTTCCATTTAGAAAAGAAAAAAAAATCTTACTATCGTACAGAGCGGTACTAGCATCGTGCTGTATAAAATCATTTGCACATTCCTGAGTAGAGGTATACTGGTAAGACCCAAAGGTAATTTCATAGCAAAATACATAAAATCAGTCGGAGCTTTTATACAAACATGGAAACCAACTTTGTAGAACTTTTGCCATTTGACCTAGGATTGGAATATGAGCTTTTATACAATTCATATTCTTATTTGGCAAATGCACAGTTTAGTATTACCTCTCTGATGGCCTTTATTAGAAAGGCAGTTTTAGAAGCTATTGTGATCCACTAAGGAAATGTTTTAACAGCTAGAGACCACTGCTTGCCCAAAAGGGCAATCTTAAATTTGGTGCAGCAAAAAAAAAAACAAAAACAAAAACAAAAAAATGGAAAAAAAAAAAAAAGAAAAGAAAAAAAGAAAAAAAAAGAAAAGAAAAAAAAAGAAAAAGAAAAAAAGAGAAAAAAACGAAAAAAGAAAAAAAAAACAAAAAAGAAAAGAAAAAAGTCAACAATAACATTTGAAGGCCTACAGTGTGTATAGAGAAAACCTCATCACAAGATCATAAGTGTTACAGTTTTAGGGAATCAAGATATTCTATTTACTAGAGCTATAGTAGATGTAGTCGATTAAACATGATCTCAAAGCTCGAAGAAGATGAGCAAACAGGGAAAGATTGTTCTATTTGTCTTTATGAAATTGGGATGGAATTGCTATGCAGAACTGAGGTTTGTGGCTTCACTGTTTGCTGTAGGGTGCATGACAAGATCCCTTTCTGTTGAGAAAGGAAGAAATTGATCACCCTAGCTGCAGTGACGCATGGAAACCTAATTGTATCCACACTAGTCAATCGAAGCTAAAGGATTTTCTTTTCTGTTTCTTTGGGGTTTTACTGAAGGGGCTAGGGGTGGGAAGGGATTCTTCTCAGTTTTGTATAAAAACAAAAGTTTACTCATGCTTTCTATTATATTGTGATTGCAAGCGTTAGAAGCGTGTGCCACTGGACTCCTCACATGGATGCTCCAGGTAATGGAGGCCCGTGGCGAGTTTTTGGTGACTTGGGCATGTCTTATTCAAAAAGAAAAACACAAACACAAAAACCTTTCTTCAGCATACCAAGGCAAGCAGCCATTTCATGACTCACTCAACACATTGCAGTGTACCAGTTTACAGATAATTTTCCCTCTTTCGCGTGACATGGCAGTTCCAAACCCACAGAGAATTCCTCACTTGTAAATTGGAGGTTTGTACTATGCCTTACAGAGCTTAAATTCAGAAGTTTGTGCCTCATATCTGAAACAAAGGGAAATAACACACCTATTCAAAAGTCAATAAATCCCCTCGAAGTTTTTTTTGTTTTGTTTTGTTTTGTTTTTAAAAACATTTTCATATAAAGAGCTCTGTTGAATGTCATGAATAGACTGGGAAAAAAAATCTTAGGAACCTGCATATGTTGTTTACTAGCATATGACACCTACAAAAGGTATTCGAAGAACACCTGAAACTTGTATTTTGTGTGTGTGTGTGGATTAACTAGCAAGCCTACTATTAAAAAAAAAAAAAAAGGTAATTCAGCTAAAGGACAATTTACTTTTTGTACTTTAGACTATCTTGACTGTCAAGGTGTATGAACTGTAATTTTAAAATTTATACTGCCACATGATTGTAAATTTTAGTTGTCTTAAGTTAGGCATTGGTAAAAAGCTATTTATGCTGGATTTGGGTCAAATGACTTATTTGCAAAAAATAATAATAATAATGGGAAGAAAGGGCTGTATAATGAGATACTGCAAGACTCAGATAGTGGTTGGAAATAACCTTCAAAATTACCCTCAATTTCCCTTTGTTTTCAGTTTCTCAAAAAAAAAAAAATGAAATGAAATATAGAAGAATGTTAACCCGTATCAAAATAAAGTGTACCCAAGTATTGTTATGTATATTGCTGCTCTTCTTAAAATTAAATAAGGGTGTAAAACCACTTAATTGATAATTGACAACATCTCAGTTGATACAAACAAGGTGTGCTTGGTATACATTACTATTTTCTTCCAAAGATCTCTCTTTGGTTAGAAACACAGACAGAAATTAAGACTTGTAGTATCGTATGTTTATCTATCTCCACATATTTCCAGCATATGTAGCGTTAATAGGTCTGTCCTGGTAATGATGTGTTTGGCATTTCATTTTGGTTCCACCGAATTAGGAAAAGAAATGACATAGTTGTGTATGATTAGTTAAAAGATTTTTGGAGCCAGACACCTGCTGTTTAGTAGACACCTAGTACAGAGTCTAAACTTGTCATTTGTTTTTCCTCCCAAGAGTAACCACCCATTCATTGCTGTCTTCCCAACTTCCAATGACCTTTTTTTTAAAATATATAAGTACATCCCAAATATTTCATGGGATACTCTTCTTTTTATTATTTAAATTCAATTAGCCAACATATAGTACATCGTTAGTTTCAGATGTAGTGTTCAGTAATTCATCAGTTGCGTATAACACCCAGTGCTCATCACATCGGTAACACTCTTGCCTCTAGAATCATCTGTTTAAAGTATGCATATACACCTAGCACATAGTAGGTGCTCAAATATTAATTTCCTTCTTACCTCCATATTGATCATGTATCTTCCATTTCCCCATATGATTCCAACCCAATAGTAAAGGACCTTTCCATGTTATGAAAACATCTATTGGGCTAAATTGGACCTTACTTGGATAAAGCAGTTCTGACTTTCATATACGCTTTGGTAGATAGGAAAAACAAACAAACACAAAAACAGGGAGGAAAATATTCTTTCTAGAATATTTTCAAGTTTAGGAAGAAAGATGGCAAATTGCCGTGTAACGTTCAGGTTACTTGGACCGAAACATGTGTTTTTGGTAGATTTCTTTTCCTCAAAGAACTCTAAATACAACTTCTTGCTGGATTCCTCACCTGTCATCATGTTGGAAACCCTTACTAGACCTATGTATTTAGGGAGTTTTGTCAGAAAACATTTTTAACTTGCAGTATTTAAAAGAATCATATTTACTGTTCTTAAAATGTCATTCAAATGCATGTATTGTCTATTGTTTGGGGATGGGAACTAGTTTTGCAAAAAACACCTAATGTTGTATAATAATGCCCCAATGATCTTGCTGGTTAAAAATACAGTATTTTTGGCCATAATTTTGTACTACAGTATTCTTCATTCTTGAGTTTTGCTTCTCGAAGTTGCCTCAGCCTCTTCTAGAATTTTTTTTTTTTTTAATTCTAGGGACTATCGGAATCAATTTTTCCTTTCCTAAAATACTTTATACTGCACATGCATTGCCCAAGTAGATAGGTTTAGGAGTCTCTAAGCAAACATGAAAAAAAATTTTTTCCCTTCTGTATATAACCAGATTTTAGTCTTCAGTGGAGGTATTTGTAGTGGTGGCATTTTTTTTTTCCAATTTTTAAAAATGTGACCTAACCAACTATAAATACAAATTTTAATAGCTGCTCACTAAAGAATGAGAGCTGCCTGCCTTCAACCTGTGACAATCTTCTAAGAAGGAACGATTAACTGGCTGAAAGAGGCAAGGGCTTGGCTCAGAACTTTTCCTGCTTCGGCAGCCATCGTGAACGGTCATCTCTGCACAGGGAAAAGGAGCTGTAGATGTCCTTTGGGGCTGGGACTTTTAGAAACCAACACCAAAGATTTTGAGATCAGCTAAAAACTAGCTTTTCTCTCTCTAGCAGCGTTATGAAGTTCGGGTGATGATGGCCAATGTTCTAGAAAAACAGCTCTTAAATAGGTAGGGACTTAAGAACCGTAACAAAAATCTGTTCCTGCTACTTACTAACCACGTCTTTGGTTTTTGTTTTTCAAAATACTGTTCCTTCCAAATACTTTACCAAGTGTTGTCTTCAGTTAAAAGCCTTTGGGTAAGACTCTCCTGTTCTTACATGCTTCAGAGACCATTTCCAGTAAATGGTGTCCCGTCTCTAGATCTTCCTATTAAGGGTTGGTGTGACGGGGGACTGTCATTTAGTACAAGGCCTGGAGGGGTCAGTCCCCGCAACCTTCCCCCTAAGGAAATGGGGTTTCATCCAGTCCCAGCACCCTTCACTCTGTGCCTCTGGGACCTGTGTCCATCTGTATCATCATCTTGAAGACCCATAGCCCACAGGAGAAATGAACTCACTATACATTGAGCCAAATATTTTAACTTGACCCTTTGACTCATAGACCCAGCCTGATGAGTCAGATGTTTTTGGTCCTATTCTGGAAGCAATAAAAGCATTTGGTCCAAAAACTTCTGTCTTTCTCCTCATCTTCCCTGCCTCTACCATCCCCCCGCCCCACCCCCACTGCTGCTGCCATTTTACTTGTAGGTTGTGAGAGGCTGACCACTACACCTCAAGAAACCAATTAAACTATTGCAGAAAAGTGGGGTGCGAAGTAATGCTACAGAACAGGGGTTCATCTGATGAGGAACAAGAGAATTTCTGACGGTCAGTTAGCTAGGGCCTTGCTTTTCTTGCTGTCCAGTCTTGAGTTCTTACCATGCTCATGAGTTACTCCGTATTTAAGCCCTGACTGAAATGTGGATCACAGTTGGAGAGTGGAAGCCTGTGGTTAAGGGTAGGTTTCTGGTTGTTAGATTATCTTGGCCTTACCGTTATCCCTTTGTTTCATTGTCATAGCTAATTAAAATATGGATCCAGCTAGGATGAGGAACTCAACCCATCTACTTTGAGGGTGCACCCTAAGTCCCTGTAAGACAAGGCCTTGGTGATAAAACGCAGGTCTCTTTAGAATCTAAGAAGCACAGGGAGTTCTGCAGACTTTTCTCCAAATTCTTACCCCTGAGGACTTTGAAATCTGACCTGTGTTGACTTTCTCTCTTCCTGTTCTCTTCAAGAAGACAGAGGCCATACTATTTTCCTGTCCCATAAGTTGATGGGTGAAATAAGGCAACTTACCCTCTGGGGGTTATGGAAGGAAAAAATGAAATAAGATGGGACCAGGAGGGAGACAAACCGTAAGAGACTTAATCTCACAAAACTAACTGAGGGTTGCTGGGGGCAGGGGGTCGGGAGAGGGTGATTGGGTTATGGACATTGGGGAGGGGATGTGCTATGGTAAGTGCTATGAAGTGTGTAAACCCGGTGATTCACAGACCTGTACCCCTGGGGCTAATAATACATTATACGTTAATAAAAAATAAAAAATTATATTAAAAAAAGAGGGTAATTAAATCAACCCCTGGTAACAAAGAGCTAATGGCAGGAATCCCTCAGTGCTGGCCTTCCACAACCCAGTTAGGGGAGTCGCTTTATAGCTGAGCGGACTGGGAGCCGGTCCCATCCAGGTGGACTATGTAAGGGCCCCTGGGACTATCACTGTTCCCCAGTTCACCCAATACATGGGTATGGTGGGTATCTCAAGTATCTTTGGAAATAAGAGGGCTGGTAGGAGACATACTGACAGGTGATGCTTGGCAAACACGACAAGTCGGCAAGTGGAAATTCTACCCTGTATGCCCAGCTGCCAAGAAGCTCACATTGCTGACAAGACCATGTTTGCGTCTGCTCTGAGGTGTGCCTCACCTAGCATGCCATGCCCATTGGGAACCCCACGCTGCCTGCCATACACTGTCCAGTCAAGGCACGAGCTAGGGCCCCCTTGATCCTTCTCCGTCAAGGATCGGAGCAGCAGTGATTACATGCCTGGGATCAGAGCGGTGTCCACAGAAGGGGCCTGCTGCTGCCTGTGGAACAGCCAAGGGCCAACCCCAGTAGGATCTGGGTCCACGGTTAACAGTGGGGGACAAGCGGGGTGGGATTGTGGTACTGATCTGTAGTGTGTGCTCATTGTCATGGTGTTAATAAATATCCTACCAAGTCCCATTTTCAGCTACTGATTTGTGGGGTCACTGAACCCAGTGGGGAAGAGGTCCTAGCAATGATCTCCCTCAAGCTGTTCCTGCACACACCCTCAGTCCCCTTAGGACACCACCTCTCTGTAAACCTGGGGAAAAATGGCAGGACAAGCCCAGCTGGCTTATTGCTCCCCCAGCGTCTGAGTTCCCTCCCCTGGTGACCTGGAGCTAATTACCAAAGAGCTCTATGCTCACGATGGCCTCTTAGCCAGAAATATCAAGTACTTTGAACTCAAAAGGAATTTGGACATCAGATTCAACTAACGCTAAGTATGAGTGCGTGTGCACATGTACATGGAAGAAATGTCTCAGCATCTCCAAGCAGTTCAGTCAATGCTGGGGGGAAAGAAAAAAAAAAAAAAAAAAAAAAAAAACCTTGTCCAAATGTTCATGTTCTTTGGGGGAACTAGATTAATCCTCAATCTTTTGAACACTGATCTCTGAACATATGTGGATACACACACAGAAACCAACCATGGTTTGACCTTGAAGTTGTATACACATGCACGCCCATGAGTATAGACACACTTGGTTAAGAGAAGCAGTTTAACAGAAAAGCATTCTTCACCTTGACATGATCAAGACAGAGAAGATCATAAAATCCACAGCTAAGATTTTCTGTAAGAAATGCTTTCTTGCCAGTCTTTCCAGGTGTTATCTTAAAAGAGCTCTGCTCCATCCAAGCAAGAACACACCTCACGACAAACTATAAATATTTCTTTAAAAGGGCAGATGAACCTCGGCTGGGACTTCCATGTCTGAGCAACAAGGGGCTGGGTTTTCAGCTGCAGCAGGAAGGAAGGGCTTCCACGAAGTTACGGAAGTTGGGTGAAGTCTTAGCCAAATTACAAAAGCCAGCGCCACACGATTTGGCTGCACCATCACTGCTATTTCTGTTCTAGAGCTCAATCTTCTCTGTGCAGACTGCTCACCTCCCATGAAGGATCATGACTTCCCAGACACCACACCTGAGCCACACGAATACCTGCACAGAACCACAGCCTCTGATCCATGGGGCAGAGGACTGCTTTCGTGTCACGTTCTCCCGCCGAGGAGTGGCCACACTTCCACGTCCCCTGCTCCACACGGGGACTACTGAAGATCCTTCTCTGTCAGGTCACTCTGGCCACAAGCCAATGCCTCAGGAGTGATGCTCAAGCAGGGAGGAACGGGGTTGGTGGACACATACTACGGCTGGCGACCCTCACTGGGCAAACTATAGGCTTATTCTACACACTTTTCCAGAGGGGCCCCAGCAGGCCCCACTTCCTCTACAGAACCTGCTCATTAACACACCCTCTACTGGGGTTACTTCCAAATTCTCACTATGCTTTCTGGGGTCCTCTCATACACAACTTGCACCCAAATCCTTTGCAATGGTCTGCTTTGGGGGAAATCCCAGATAAGACATTAAGACCATCAAGGGATGACATTCACATACAGGGAAGCAGCCACAGGGACTTGTCCAAACCTGTCACAACCAAGGCTTCAATACTTGGCCTTCGGTACTTGGCCTTGAGTACAACAGCAGCTGACGACTGAGGTCCCAGATGAGCATCTGGAACTCTAGTGTGAACTGAAGTTGCTACACAGGCTCCACAGTGGGAGACTAGATCTAGCAATAATATAGTTATGAAAAAAAAAATCCCACCTATTACTGGAAGCTACTATTATAGTATCTTCAAAAGATAATCCATTTCCATTATTGAAGAAAAGTGATGCGGACATTTCCATCTTATCCTCATTCTGTTTAGAGGATGTCTCTACTCCTTTCCTCCTCCTGCCCAGCTCTGGCCCCTGGCTCCAAGATGAGCCCCCCCATCAGCCCTAATTGATTCCAGATGTGCGAGGTTGGCCGCCTCCTTAGAGACACAAAGGCACTTCAGTCACGCTCCCCACCCCCAACCCCAGTGGATGGTGCTGACATAATCACAGGCAGAGAGGAAAGAATATTCCATCAGAGCATTGGCACATATGGTGACATTTAATTGAAAAGTAGCACAAAAGTACGGGAACATTATCTAGGCCATGTTCTGAAAGAGTATCTTCCTTCTTTGAAAAACTAAGTTTCTCTAATTTGACAGTTGGTCAAAGTATATACTTAGAAAAAATTAAGAAAGCTATATTTCAAATCTTGATGAAACAGGACTTTAGAATGAGAGGCTCTCCGCCGATGTACAAACTTGGACCACAATTTCGTTAGTAATCATACCTCAGTATTTGTTCTAATAGGTTGGAATGTACATACTGTATTTAGCTATCTTATTACTTTGTGGAGGAATCGGTTTTTCAGTAGGGGTTACATGTCTGTATATTTTGTGATGATCGATAGCTAAATAAAGCCCTGTTCACACTCAAATACTGTCATCTTTTTAGAAGGCACAATGAGGATTCCAAATTATTTCTTAAGACCAACTATCTTATTTAAACACTTTTGCTGGCCATAATTCTATAAAGAGTGACAAAGTATTTCCAGAAAGAAATAAACAACAACAAAATTCAGTGATGGCTTAAAACATTTAAGAAAAAAGATATTCAAAGACATCTACTATAAGAATATATGCCAACGCGTCTGGAATTTGGGCTAAAATTTAAGCAAACTCAGAAGGAAAAAACTTAGTGTTGAAGTAGATTGTGTTTTTGCAATTAGGCACCAAAAGCCTAATCCAACAGTTCTAAATATGATTGATTCCAGAAAATCTCTAACAAGACTGACTTGTCACATTTCATGTAGCCTACAGAAATATGTATAATCTCTCATTTTTTTCCATTGTTTATACATTTTAAAAATACACCATCGCAGTTATTCAGACTGCAGTTTGAGACCCCTTCGCTAGCTTCTAACTCTTCAATTTTATCATAATACATCAGCCTTCTCAAGATAAACTCAAAAACCTCCAGGATTGCCTGGTCTGGGGGTACCCACAGAATCATTGAAGAATGGGAACACTGATTTACTTTTTGACATCCCTTAGAGTTATATTTTTTACTTCAAATGGGATTTTTCCCCAATAAGCACTTGTGATCTGCTGGTGTTAAATACTAGTTAGGGATAAATTCGATTGTGAGCACTATAGATTCTATTACACATAATCCTCCAAATATAGGCTACCGTCCATGGAATAGATTCTGGGCGTTGTGGACCTGAAATCCGTTTGTACTCCTGCTTGATGTGGGGGAAGTCTGGGAGCTCAACAGTGTGGTGTGGACTGAGGGTCACAATTTTGACCATCAGAAGAGACCAACTCACTCGTATGACCTCATATATTTGAGTTTGCTTTTGCTCTTTACTATGTATTTGAAGGATTTTTTTGAGACTGTAGTCTGCTAAAGTGACACAGATTTCCACACTTCCCCAGCCCCCTTCACGTATCACAAAGTCTGGAGTAAGCACTGCTTCCTTTTTGATGAATTAGCTATGGAACGGCTGATTTCTCTAAGGTTTTAAGGCATTTCTTCATGGTCACAAGATGGCTGTTGCAGTTCCAACCATCGCTCTTACACACAAGGGAAGACTGAAGAAAAAGGCAAGAGTACTTGTGTCAAGAAAGCAATAACTTTTCCACTTACTCTATGACACATTTCTGCTCACACTGCATTGGTCAGATCTGTATCCTATGACAAACCCTCTAAAGAGGCCAACTAAGGAGAAGATCAGAAATGGGAGTTGAGTCACTCAGGGTCTTGCACCATGAGTGTACATATTAATTTTAAAAACATGGACTAAATATGCATAAGTCTTTCAGGAGGGGAATGTGAACCACATCAGATGGTAGAGTGAGACCATTTAAGGGAATAAAAAAATTCATAAAGGCTTTACTAAACTCTGATCTATGGTCTGGAAAACAAATATGCCCACTTCCCTCCTGGTTTCTACCATCTATTAACCTCCCTGACATTACCCTGGGCGGTTTCAGCGAGCTGTATGGAAAACCCATTTGGCAGCCTAGACTTTGGATCTTCCCATCTTCATCTTCAGTGATCAAATCCTCTACTCCACTCTAACCACCCACTTTTGTGATCACTCTTTGCACTTTAACTTCTCCACCTCCAAAGCACTAACTCAAAGATCTGGGTGCAACTTCCCTTCCTAACACTTTATTCAGTGATTTCTACTTTACTCCTGAAATCTAAAGATTTTCTTCAGACTCTCCTTCACTTTATTTCTCCCAACTCACCAGCTTTCTATGCTCCTTACGTTTCCTTCTTATCTAGCTCTGATTTCACATCCCTGAACTAAATACACTTGCAAGTACTCCACACTTATGCTATCCCAAACCAGAGTGTTTACTGCATACATGAAGCCAACTGATTGGTCCGTGCAGCCCTCAGAAGCCAAGGGAAGCTAGAGAGAAGGACCAAACCGAGCAGATTAGTTCCACCAGAAATTTCTTGTTACAGCAGACTAGATAATCCAGGCCAATTATCCCAAAAAGGTCATTTAGAAAAGTTGGATTAAATATTAAAAACAGGGGCACCTGGGTTGCTCTGTGGGTTAAGCCTCTGCCTTCGGCTCAGGTCATGATCTCAGGGTCCTGGGATCGAGCCCCGCATCGGGCTCTCTGCTCGGCGGGGAACCTGCTTCCTCCTCTCTCTCTCTGCCTGCCTCTCTGCCTACTTGTGATCTGTCAAATAAATAAATAAAATCTTTAAAAAAATAAATATTAAAAACAGTTTCCTAAAGGCAGAGATAAGCTAACAAGATAGTGAATAATGACTGGACCAGGTTTCGGAAGAAGACAAAAGCCCAGGAGAATGAGACCAGTGTTTAGGTCCACTCTTCCTCTGGCAGAATAAAACAGTTCCAGAAAGGAAAGAGGAGAAGCTGAGAAGCAGTGTGACCCATTTTTGTTAGCCTTTTACAGTTAGAAAGACAAGTATTAGCATGAAGACCATACCCATAAGCAGTGTGGTCTGGGTAAACCACCTCACCTTGGGATGGGAGTAAAAAGAACTACAGCCAAAGAGTAATGATGGGTCAGAAGTGTATAGCCCTCAAGTTCAGCTTCAAAATGAGTGTGCATTGAAATGAGATAAGAGAAAAAGATAGTGAATTTTGGAAGACCTTTGATGACTATGGAAATGGACTAATGAGCATTCAAGAAAAAATATATAAACCTAAATTAAGAGCCCAGGATGTGACTTATTTGCAGATTACCAATAGCTGAGGAGAAAAATAGTGAAACTGGAAATGGATCATGTGAACATAATGAAGATAAAGTGGGGAAAGGAAAAAAAGAATGGACAATAGATAGGGTAAGAAACATGCAAATTTCAGAGAGGTATAGAATAAAATACACACACACACACACACACACATATTCATATATATATATTCATTCCCATAGAAGCAGAGAGAGAATGGTCAAGAAGCAATTTTTAAAGACAAAACATAGAGAACTTATCCAAACTGATGTAACGCATCAAGCTATAAATTCAAGATGTTCAACGATCCCCAAGGAAGATAAGTAAAAAGAAGTATATGCGTAGACACATAGTAAAATGCTAAAAAAAAAAAAAAAAAAAAAAAAAAAAAAAAAAGAGAGAGAGAGAGAGAGGCAGAAATGAAAGACAATAAAAGCTGCTCGTGGGAAAAATAAAAACAACTACCTTTAAAAAAAAATCCATCAAATTTACAGCTGAGTCTTCAATAGAAACCATTAAATGCAGAAGGCATGGAATGGTATCTTTGAAGTGCTAGGGGGAAAAAAAAAAAAAAAACTACCAACCTAGAATCCTATCCAGGATGAAAATATAGCAGAAAAATAGAGGTGAGTCTGGCTGTGATGGAGTGAACGGGACCAGATTTACCTTCTCAGTGTAAGGAACTGGAAAACTGTAAAGTTTTCTGATAGTAGCGGACAGTGTAGAATCGTGATCTCTGACAGGAAGAAAACAAAGGAGACCCTCCTGGAAATCCTTCATGAGCTATAGTGAAGGAAAGATAAGTACAGCACAAAGGTTCAAGTTCAGGAAGGCTGAGGTAGCCGGAATTTGTGATCCATACTAAGCTTCCTAAGGGCTCCTCAGAGAATGGGGAGCTCTCCGCGCCCCTGGAGTTGGGTACTTTGGTGAACCGGGGTTCATAAAACCTCTGGCCCGCATCCCTCCCTTCTCGGTCTCGCTTGCTGCCCCACACCGTGGCCCTCACGGGCCCGACGGACCTGCGCTGGAGCTGCTCTATCTAGGGGGGAGGGGGGTGGCACAGCAGCCTGGGTCCCCCTCAACCTCCAGGAGCTAGTGGAGGGGTGTGTAACAGGGTCATACCTCCTCCTTCTTGTCCGCCCTACCCCCAGGGTGAGGGGAGCCTCTCTCCTTCCCCATCAGACTGGATGTGCCTTTATCCTCTAACGCCCTGATCTCTCTGAACACCCCCGTCCTCCGCCTGCTGGTGCGGGGTGCTCCTCGACCCACCCAGATACGACAGTTCAGGGGGCTCCCCTGCTATCCCTCCTCCCATCCTGTACCCCCCATCTCTGGGGCCTCATCACTGTGGAAGACGGGGATAGTAAGGGTATGAGTGGGTGGGAGGCATGGGGAAGGTTTTGGAGTAGAACCAGGGGTGCGTATGAAGGGGGGGTGACAAGGTCCCCCAGGGGAGGGGGGACCAACCTTGTCTGGTGGATGAGAGGACGTATTTATTTTTCACTGTACAGTATTTAAAAAGAGAATAAAAAAATCCAAATGGAAAAAAAAATCTTAATTCTTAATCTTAAGATTAAGAATACTGATATCCATACTACCAGAGTGGAGGGAGTGGCCCAACGACAGAATTCCAGAAACACGCATGAAGGTCCTGGGGACATGGGACAGCTGCTCAGTACAAAAACATGCCTGTGTAAAGTGAAAGTGCTGGATGCCAAACCAAGAAGAACCGAGAACTTTAAGCTTAACAATTTCCAGAGTTCACAAAGAGCAGGGAGATGCATGAGATACGTGAGCTCCAACCCTTGAGGAGCATTCTCACTCAACAGACCTTAGAAATAGGTCTTAGAAATAGAAGTTAAGCCTAAAATAAGGGCCACTTGAAAACCACCAGATCAAGTATTAAAAATAAACCTTCACAGTGGCTAACAGAATGGAAAGAGGAGGAGGAGGGGTAGAAGAAAGAAACACACTGATGGTTACCAGAGGAGAGGTGGGTGGGGGATGGGCGAAATAGGTGATGGGGGTAAAGGAGGGCGCTTGATCTGGTGAGCGCTGGGTGGTATATGGAATTGTTGAATCACTACCTTGTGCACCTGAAACTAATAACTAACTGGAATTAAAATAAAAACTTAAAAAAAAAATAAACCTTGAAAGGGTTAAGTTGATCCTCAGATAACCTGACTGCTAGAGCAAAGTCCAACACTCCTGAAAGAAATACAATCGATCCAGCACTCAAAATATATAATGTCCAATATCCAATTAAAAATTAATTTACCAGTTGGGGGCCTGGCTGTCTCAGTCAATAGAGCACCCAACTCTTCATCTCAGGGTTGGGAGTTTGAGCCCCACAGTGGGCATGGAGCCTACTTGAAAAGTTAAATGTTTTTTATAAATGTGTGTACAGGTAAACAAGCAGGAAACCAGGAAGGAAAAAAAATCAGAACCAGGAAGGGAAAAGAAAAGAAAATCAGTCATTGGAAAGACACTTAGACGTGATAGATATGGAATTAGCATCTAAGAACTTTAGCATAGCTATTATTTATATGCTCAAGGATTTAAAGAAAAACTTAATCACATTTTTCTCAAGTGAACACAGAATTTACTAGGATAGATCATATATTAGGCCACGAAACAGATCTTAAGATTAAGAATACTGAAACCATATCAAGCATCTTTTAGTGACCCAGTGCTATAAAACTAGAAATTAAAGGGGAAAAGGGAAAAAAATCATAAATATGTGAAGATTAAACAAACAACCAACTGATCAATGAATTTAAAAAGTATTTTTAAAAATACCCCAGGACAAATCAAAATAGAAATGCAACTTACTAAAACTTATGAGTTGCAGCAAAACATTTCTAAGAGGAAGTTCATAGCAAAAAATACCTACCTCCAAAAATAACAGTATCTCAAACAACCTCACTTTACACCTCAAGAAACCCAAGAAAAAAGGAACAAATAAACCTCGAAGTTAACAGAACAGTAACAAAGATCAGAGCAGAAATAAATGAAAAAAAAAAAAAAGAATAAAATGACAATAATATAAAAGATCTATGAAATCAAGAGCTAGTTCTTTGAAAGACAGACAAAATTGGCAACCCTTTAGCTAGGCTTACTAAGGAAAAAAATAATAGAGAAGGGAGTCAAAACTCAGAAGCAAAAGAAGGCACACTACACCTGATAGCCCAGAAACAAAAGATTATAGGAGACTACTATGACAAATTTACAACATCAAATTGGACAACATGAGAAATGGCTCAATTCCTAGAGATGTGCAACATTCTCATTTTCAATTATGAAGAGATAAAAAATCTAAATATACTGATTACTGATAAGGAGATGGAAGGTTTTTGACTACTGATTCAAATAAACAAAAGCCCAAGACCAGAGAGCTTCACTGGTACGTTTGACCAAACATTTAAAGAACCCCAATCCTTTTCAAACTCTCCCCAAAAGTACAAGAGGAGGGAATGCTTCCAACTCATTTTACCTAGCCAGCGTTACCCTGATACCAAAACCAAACACTGACACCACGGGAAGAAAAAATTACAGGACAGTATCGCTGATGAGCATAAATGCTAAAATCCTCACCAAAATATAAGCAAATTTAATTCAACAAAACATTAAAGGGGCATACACCATAATCAAGTCGGTGTATAACATTCAATA
This sequence comes from Martes martes, assembly GCF_963455335.1. Classification (NCBI taxonomy): domain Eukaryota; kingdom Metazoa; phylum Chordata; class Mammalia; order Carnivora; family Mustelidae; genus Martes; species Martes martes. Next base: position 18,084,660 of record NC_137900.1, on the reverse strand, counting down.
TCTGCAAATAAAGGGGATAAACCACACTAACAAAATGAATTAAAATCATATAATCACTTCAGTAGATACAGAAACAGCTTTTGACCAAATTCAACATCCATTTATGATAAAAACTATCCAAAAAGTGAGTATAGAAGGGAAATACTGTAACATAATAAAAGGTCATATAAGACAAGCCCACAGCTATCTTACTCAACAGTGAAAAGCTTAAAGCTTTTTAAGACCACAAAGTAAGAATGTCCATCTCACCACTTGTATTCAACATGGTATTAGAAGTCCTAGCCAGAGCAGTTAGCCAAGAAATTAAAATGCATCCAAATTAGAAAGGAAGTAAAACTCTATTTGCAGATGACATATTTTATACATAAAAAATACACTAATAACTACTAGAACTAATATATGAATTTAGTGAAGTTGCAGGATATAAAAATATGTAGAAATCTGTTGGGTGTCTATACACTAATAATGAACTGTCTGAAAAATTAAGAAAACAATCCCATTTACAATGGCATCAAAAAGAATGTACTTATGAATAAAACAAACCTAGGAATAAATTTAACCAAGGAAGTAAAGTATTTTACACTGACAACTTTAAGATATTAATGAGAGGAACTGAGAACAAAAATAAAGATACTTTGAGATCATAAACTGGAAGTATTCATATTGTTAAAATATTCTTACTACCCAGGGCAATCTACAGATTCAATGCAATCCCCATCAAAATACCAATGGCATTTTTTCACAGAAATAGTTTAACAATCTGGTATTTATATGAAACCACAAAAGACCCCAAATAGCCAGTGTAATCTTAAAAACACAGTTGGAGGTACCATGTTCCCTGATTTCAAACTATATTACAAAGCTATAATAATCAAAACTCTATGGTATTGGTATAAAAACAGATGCAGAGATCAACAGAACAGAATAGCCCAGAAACAAACTGAGGTGTATATATAGTCTATTAATTAACAAAGGAGCCAAGGATATACAATGAGGAAAGGACAGTTTCTTTGGTAAATGGTGTTGGGAAAACCAGACAGCCACAAGCAAACAAATGAAAGTGAACCACTATCTTACACCATACAAGAAACTAAAAATGGATTAAGAAGACCTGAAACTGGGGTGCCTGGGTGGCTCAGTGGGTTAAAGCCTCTGCCTTCGGCTCAGGTCATGATCTCGGGGTCCTGGGATCGAGCCCGGCATCGGGCTCTCTGCTCTGCAGGGAGCCTGCTTCCTCCTCTCTCTGCCTCTCTGCCTACTTGTGATCTCTGTCAAATAAATTAAAAAAAAAAAAAAAAAGAAGCTTTGCACAGTGGCAGTATCGTAGCCAATGAGGTTTATCCGAGGTGCGATTATTGCTAATTAAAAAAAAAAAAGAAAGAAAGAAAGAAAAGAAAACTATTAAAAAAAAAAAAAAAGAAGACCTGAAACTATAAGACTCCTAGAAGAAAAAAAGGTTATCAGCTCGGTGGCATTGGTTTCAGTAATCATTTTTTTAATTTGACACTGAAATCAAAGACAACAAAAGCAAAAACAAACAAGTGGGACAACAACAAAATGAAGTCTGTGCCATGAAGGACACAACGAAATGAAAGGCAACCTGCTGAATGGAAGATAGTGTCTACTACGAGGGTCTGATAAGGTGTTAATGTCAAGAATTCACACAACTCAACAGAAAAATATTTTGATTTAAAAATGGACAGAGGACTGGGACGCCTGGGTGGCATGGTTGGCTGGGCGACTGACTCTTAGTTTCGTTCAGGCAGGGCCTCAGGGTTGTAAGGTTGACTCTCGACGTGGGCCATGTGTTCAGCACGGAGTTTGCTTAAGATTCTCTCTCCCTCTCCTTCTGCCCCTCCCACTCATGCACTCTTTCTAAAATAAATAAATCTTAAAAAAGAAAATGGACAGAGGATCTACATAGACATTTTTCTAAAGAAGGCATATAGGTGGCCAACAGGTACACACAAAAAAAGATGGTCAATGTCATTTGTCAGAGAAATACAAATCAAGACCACAGTGAATTTTCTCCTTATACATATTAGAATGGCCATTATCAAAAAGATAATAAAGTATAAGGATTGGCAAGGATGTGGAGAGAAGATAACCCTTGTGTACAGTTGCTGAAAATGTGGATTGGTACAGCTACTGTGGAAAACAGTATAGACGTTCCTCAAAAAGTTAAAAGTAAAACTACCATATGATTCAGCAGTTCCACTTCTGAGTATTTATATGAAAAAAATGAAAGTACTAATGTAAAATATATATATATACTTATATATAACTATATATAACCATAGCATTATTTTTAATAGCCAAGATTTGGAAACAACCTCAACTATCCATTGATGAATGGATCAAGAAATTGTGGTACACACAAACATTTGCACATAAACACACTGGATTTTTTTTTAAGTAAGTTTTATGTTAAGATTTTATTTATTCTTTTGACAGCAAGAGAGACAGCCAGAGAGGGAACACAAGCTGGGGGAGAGAAAGAAGCTGGCCTCCAGCCGAGCAGGGAGTGCAATGTGGGGTTCGATATCAGGACCCTGGGATCATGACCTGAGCCAAAGGCAGACGGTGAATAACTGAGCCACCCAGGTGCCCCAACACACTGGATTATTACTCACTTATAAAAACAGAATTAAATCTTGCCTTTGCAACAACATGGACAGACCTTGAGGGCATTATACTAAGTGAAATAATTCAGACAGAGAAATACTGTATGATCTCATTTCTATGTGGAATTGAAAAAAAAAGGTGGGGAGGAGGGAGGGGGAGAGAGGAAGAAAGGGGGAAGAGAGAGACAGAGGGAGGAAGTGCGCCCGCGCGCGCGCACACACACACACACACACTCCAAAACAAAATCCCCTCCACCATGTCCCAGGGTCCTGCTCAGCAGGGAGCCTGCTTCTCCCTCTCCCTGCCGCTCTGCCCACTTGCGCTCTCTGTCAAATAAATAAAAAATCTTAAAAAACAAAAACAAAAAACAAACAAACAAAAAACCCCTCCACCAACTCCTAGCTTTAGAAAATGGATTGGTGATTGCTAAAGGTAGGGGTTAGGGGTGGGCAATAGGGACTCAGGGAGTCAAAATGTTACAAATTTCCTGTTACAAAGTCATAGGAATGTAACATACAGCTGTAGCTAATAATAACAGTGATAGCTAATAAGACAATATTGCATATTGGGATGCCTGGGTAGCTCAGTCAGTTAAGCGGCTGCCTTCGGCGCAGGTCATGAATCCCCGCGTCCTGGGATCAAGTCCCACATCAGGCTCCTTGCTCGGCAGGGAGCGTGTGCTCTGCTCAGCGGGGAGCCTGCTTCCCCCTCTCACTCTCTCTCTGCCTACCTCTCTGCCTGCTTGTGATCTCTGTCTGTCACAAGATAATAAATAAATAAATAAATAAATAAATAAATAAATAAATAAAAAGTTATCATAAGAGGAAAAATTCTGTAGTTACCTATGTTGACAGATGTTAACTAGACTTGTGGTGATCATTTGTAATATATACAAGTATTGAATCATTATGTTGTATACCTGAAACTTAATTTTGCATGTATAATTATACCTCAATTAAAAGACAAACTTGAAGCAATGAAGAAAACATGAAGCCATGAAAAGGAATTAAATGAAACTATGACAAAAACACCTGAAATTAAAAATTCACTGATGATATTTAGAATAAATTGATACACATGTTATGTCCAGAAGAGGGGGTTGCCAAGAAAAGGAGAAGGTGGGAAAAGAGAAAAAAACAAAAACAAAAATAAACACAACAAAACAAACAAAACACCCAAAACAAAAAATTACCACTTTGGGATTTTATGAACACTGTAAACCCACCTATCTAAAAATTCAACAAGCCTAACAACGATAAACACAAAACCACATGAAGTCCCATCATAATCAAGTTACTGGAAACCAACAAGAGGGGAAAAGCTTAAAAGTAACCAAAGATGAACATTTTTTCATGTGTCTGGTAGCCATTTGTATGTCTTCATTGGAGAAGTGTCTGTTCATATCTTCTGCCCATTTTTTAATATGATTGTCTGTTTTGTGTGTGTTGAGTTTGAGGAGTTCTTTATAGATCCTGGATATCAACCTTTTGTCTGTACTGTCATTTGCAAATATCTTCTCCCATTCCGTGGGTTGCCTCTTTGTTTTGTTGACTGTTTCTTTTGCTGTGCAGAAGCTTTTGACCACCTTACACCAGTTACAATGGCCAAAAATTAGCAAGACAGGAAACAACGTGTGGAGAGGATGTGGAGAAAGGGGAACCCTCTTACACTGTTGGTGGGAATGCAAACTGGTGCAGCTACTTTGGAGAACAGTGTGGAGATTCCTCAGGAAATTAAAAATAGAGCTTCCCTATGACCCTGCAATTGCACTACTGGGTATTTACCCCAAAGATACAGATATAGTGAAAAGAAGGGCCATCTGTACCCCAATGTTTATAGCAGCAATGGCCACGGTCGCCAAACTGTGGAAAGAACCAAGATGCCCTTCAACGGACGAATGGATAAGGAAGATGTGGTCCATATACACTATGGAGTATTATGCCTCCATCAGAAAGGACGAATACCCAACTTTTGTAGCAACATGGACAGGACTGGAAGAGATTATGCTGAGTGAAATAAGTCAAGCAGAGAGAGTCAAGTATCATATGGTTTCACTTCTTTGTGGAGCATAACAAATAATATAGAGGACAAGGGGAGATGGAGAGGAGAAGGGAATTGAGGGAAATTGGAGGGGGAGGTGAACCATGAGAGACTACAGACTCTGAAAAACAACCTGGGGGTTTTGAAGGGGCGGGGGGTGGGAGGTTGGGGGAACCAGGTGGTGGGTATTAGGGAGGGCACAGATTGCATGGAGCACTGGGTGTGGTGAAAAAACAATGAATACTGTTATGCTGAAAATAAATTTAAAAAAATATCTGTTAGGCTCATCCTCACCCTAAAAAAAAAAAAAAAAAAAAAAAAAAAAAAAAAAAAAAAGTAGCCAAAGATATAAGTCACACTGTATCTCCAGAGGAACCAAGATAAAAATTAACAGGAACATCTTATCTGAAACTATTATGACAATGGAATGCTGTGTTTAAAGAGCTTGAGGGGGAAAAGAAGTCAGCCTAGATATCCACATCTAGCAGAAGGATAAATCCTTTAAAAATTAAAGATACATACATTTTTGGAGGAAAAAAAAATGCCAAGAGAATGTGCTACAAATAAACTTACTTAAACACAATTTCTTCAGACAAGAGCAATCTACCAGATGAACACTCGGATTGCTCTCATAGACTGAAGAAAACTCAGAGTGGTGAATATGTATGTAAACCTAAGTTTTTTTTCCTCTTTTTTTTTTTGTTTCTTTAAAAGATAATAAACTGTTGAAGGCAGAAATAATACATTATGGAGTTTATAACACATATAGAATTAAAAGATAGGACAGTAATGGCAAAAGGACAGGGTAGAGAAATGGAAGTATATTTAAGGTTCTTACAAGTGAAGTGGTTTATATTATCAGAAGGTAGACTTTAGGGACGCCAGGGTGGCTCAGTGGGTTAAAGCCTCTGTCTTCGGCTCAGGTTATGATCTCAGAATCCTGGGATGGAGGCCCGCATTGGCTCTCTGCTCAGCAGGGAGCCCGCTTCCCCCTCTCTCTCTGCCTGCCTCTCTGCCTACTTGTGATTTCTGTCTGTCAAATAAATAAATAAAAATCCAGAAAAAAAAAAAAAGGTAGATTTTGGTAAGTTTAAGATGGATATTGTAGACCCTAGAACAACCACTAAAAAAATAAAGAGGTATAATTAATGGGCTAAAAGGAAATACTAAATAAAAATCATAAAAGTACTTTATTCATCCAAAAGAATGCAGAAAAGAGGGATAAGTAATAAAGAAAGATAGTTTTAATTTAAAAACTATCAAGATGGTAGATTTAAACCTAACCCTGTGAATAATTACATTAAATGTAAATGAGTAATACTCAAAGGCATAGATGATGAAGGTGAATGAAAAATGCCACACTAAATGGTTGCCCTTCACAATAAACACTATAAATGTAAACACACATATATAGTACAAGGAAAAGCAAAGTTTAGTTTTTAGTTCAACATGTAAGGAAGTTGTCACTCCATCCTAAAAACAAGTGAAAATCTGGACAAACAGAAATCCCAACTCGTCTTAGATCTGTCAGGGAAGTAAGATCACAGGGCAAATTGCTACTCCTAAAACTGGAGTGGCAGAGAATCATAACTTACTAGAACAGAAACCTGTGACCAGTAGCCTCTGTCGGGATCAGTACCAAGGTAGAAAAACCTGAACTGTAATCAATGAATTACTTGATGTGCAATGTGGACAAGTTTGTGAGATAAAAATTCTGGGGAGGGAGACCCCACACTTACTGGAGCTCTGCCAAATTCTCACAGAAACTAGTAATTTCTGTAGATTCGAGAGGATTACAGAAAAGGCCCCTGTGGCTTCAGGCAGTGGAGAGGAAGAGGAACCAGAAGCACACTGGAATATTTTGTTCTAATAAGGCTTGCCCTCAAGAGAAATTCTTTTACTACCGCCTATACCATGGGGGTTTTGTGAGAGCCTAACTGACTGGGGGGAAAAGAAATACCCAATTGCAGTCCCACCTAAGATAGTGAAAAAACTGAAAATCCCTTGTCAAGTTCACAGTTCAGGGGCAAAGATCGAAGATCACCAAAAGACCAAGTCCTAATCATAGGATTATAGAGTGTTTCCCCTCCCTCATCACATTATTAAAGGCCTGTTTGCTAGAGCTCCTTTCACTCAGTACATTCTATCTGGCTTTCAACAAAAAATTACAAGACACACACATGCACAGTTTGAAGAGACAGAACAAACATCATAACTAGACTAGTATATGGCAGGGACATTGTGATTTTCAGACTGGAAATGTAAATCAGCCATGATCAACATGATAAGGGAATTAATGGATAAGTAGACAGTATGCAAGATGGGCAATGCAAGCAAAGAGATGGAAATTCTAGGTAAGAACCAACAAGAAAAGCAGAGATAAAAAATACTGTAGCAGAAATGAAGAATGCCTGTGATTAGTAGAATGGACATAGCGAAGGAAGGAAGTGCTGACTTTGATAATGCCTCAATAGAAACTTCCAAAACTAAACAGCAAAAAGAAAAAATATTGGGAAAAATATTTAACAGAATATCGAAGAACTATGGTATAACATACACATAATAGGAATATCAGAAGAATACAAATACAGATGAAATATTTACACAAAACAATGACCATGAACTTCCTCAAACTAATGTCAGCCATCAAAACACAATCCAAGAAACTCAGAGAACATATCAATGCCCAAAAGACTATACCTAGCACAATATACTTAAATTGCAAAATATCAAAGATAATGAAAAAATTTTTGAAATCAGGCAGAGGGGAAAAAACACCTTACTTAAAGAGGAGCAAAGCATTACATCCAATTTATTTTCAGAAACTATGCAAACAAGAAGGGCATGCAACAAAATATTTAAAGTGTTGAGAGGGGAAAAAACTACCAACTTAGAATTCTGTATCCTGTGAAATTATCCTCCAAAAGTCTAGGAAAAGTAAAGACTTTCTCAGACAAATAAACATTTGAGGAATTTGTTGCCAGTAGATATGACCTTTAAGAGAGTTTTTTACAAAGTTCAGAAAGGAAGAAAATTACATAGCTCAAAAACTCAGAGCTACATAGAGAAAAATCATGAGGGGACTACATGAAGACAAGTAGAATCTTTTTTGTTTTGTTATTTTTAATGGACCTAACAGGTAACAGTTCAAATAGCTAAAACTAATTCAAGTATGTGTGTATATATTTGCTTCTGTATTCTTATGTGTAAGTGAAATTAATGACAGCACCGATATAAGGTATGCGAGGGGAGAATTAGGAATTTTTTTTTAAGGAGCTAAATAAATAGAGAAATATTTCACCTTCATGGATAGAATACTCAATTTTGTTAACATGTGAATTCTTCCCAACTTGATCTATAGATTCAATGCAATCTTAAAACCACAGCAAGTTACTGTGTGGCTATCTACAGAGGGATTCTGAAGTTTATATGGAGAGGCAAAAGACCCAGAAGAGCCAACACAATATTGAAAGGAAAGAACAAAGTTGGAGGTCCAACCCTACCTAACTTCAAGACCTACTAAAAAGCCACAAGACAGTGTGGTTTTGGTGAAACAATAGACAAAAAGATCAATGGAATGGCGTACAGAGACCAGAAACAGACCTACACAAATATAGTCAGTAGATCTTTGACAAAGGAGCAGAGACAATACAATGGAGAAAGATGGTTATTTCAACAAATGGTGCTGGAAGAACTAGACATCCATATGCAAAAAAATTGAATCTGAATACAGACTTGATACCCTTCCCAGAAATTAACCTAAAATGGATCATAGACCCAGATGTAAAGTGAGAAACTATTAAGCTTCTAGAAAACAACATTTTTAAAAAAAATCTAGATGATCTTGGTTATGGTGAGGGCTTTTTAGTTGCAACACCGAAGGCAAGATCCATGAAACAAATAATTGAAAACTTGAACTTCATTCAACTTAAGAACTTCTGGTCTGGAGAAAACAAACAAACAAACAAACAAACAAACAAAACACTGCCAAGACAATGAGAAGCCATAGGCTGGGAGGAAATATTTGTAAAAAGACATAACCAATAAAGACCTGTTATCTAAAATAAATTTTAAAAAGTCTGAATTCAACAGTAAGACAACTAACCCAGTTAGAAAATGGGCCAAAGATGTCAACAAACACCTTGCTAAAGAAAACAAACAGATGGCAAATAAATACAGGAAAAGATGCTCCACATCACAGGTCTTTAAGAAAATGTGAATTAAAAACAAGATGCCAGGCAACACCTGTCTGGACGGCCAAAATCTAGAACATGGACATCAAATTCTTACAAAGAAATGCAGCAACAGGAACTGTTCATCATTGCTGGTGGGAATGCAAAATGGTATAGCCACTTTGGAAGATGGGTTGACAATTTCTTACAAAATGTAACATACTATTATTTAAGATCCACAACTGTACTCCTTGGGCTTTATCCAAAGGAACTGAAAGCCTATGTCCACACAAAACCATGCACACAGATGTTTATAGAAGCTTCTTATAATAGCCCAAATCAGGAAAAAGTCAGGATATCCTTCAGTAAGTGAATGTATAAACTGTGGTATATCCACACAATGGAGTATTAGTGGGCACTGTGAGAAGTGACTACGTCATGCAAAAATATGGAGTAATTTTACATCCACCTTACTAAGTGAAAGCAGCCAATCCAAGAAGGCTACATACTGTATGATTTCAACTGAAAGAATTCTGGCAGAGGTAATACTATAGGGACAGGAAAACGATCAGTAGTTACCAGGGGTAGAGAGTAGGGAGAGTTGAATAAGCAGGGCACAGAGGATTTTTAGGGCAGTGAGACTATTCTGTACAATAGATACTATCGTGGTAGATATGGATCACTATACATTTATCAAAACACACAGAACATAAAACAAGAGTGAACCCTAAGGGGAGCTGTCAACTTTGAGTAATAATCATGTATTAATGCAGATTTCTCAATTTTAGTAAGTATACCCCTTTAGTGGATGATGTTGATAAATAGGAAGGTTGTGCATGTGTGGGGACAGGAGGTGTATGGAAAAAGTCTGTGTATTTTCAGTTTTGCTGTCAACCTGAAAACTTTTTATATGAAAAACATTTTATAATGGCAAAGTTCATTTATCCAGAAGACATCCTCCTAAATACATAGGTACCTAAAAACAGCGCTTCAAAATACACAAAGTAGAAACGGACAGAATTGAAAAAATAGACAAAAGCGTTCTTGCTGAAAAAGCCTCTCTCAGTAACTGGTAGAACAAATAAAGTAAGGGAAGGATAGAGAAGGCTGCGTGACACTATTAGCAACTTTATCTAGTTCACATTTAACCCCTCATTCTCTTCTAATCACCACCCTATCTTTTTCTTTTCACAACTATCACTTGATAATTGTTAATATCCTTTATTTTATTCCTAAGCTTTTCCTCACCCCTCATCCTCCTCTGGCATGGCTTCTCTATTCCATCAGTGCCTTCCAACAACACTCATTGAGCTCACCAATAATCACTATTTCCCTCAACACAGAACATATTCTTCAGACCTTATTTCACATTTCAGAAGTATCAACAACAAGGACTGCATGTCACTTCTTTAAAGAAAAAAAATTCTTGTAACACTTCTGTTCTAAAACTCTGCTTCTGTTGTTTCCTTAGCTTTTGGTTTTCTTCTCAGGTTCACCAAACCGTCAAATGTGGAAGAACTCTGGGGGCACCCCTTCTTTCAATTCTCTAGGAGAGAAATTTCAGTGACCACCTATGTACCAATAGTTCCTAAATTTAAGATCTCTTGCCAGACTCCAGACTCCCATTACTGTCTGCATGACACACTAGTGGATCAAAGACAGCTCCAAGTCAACAAGGACAAAATCTACTCTTGTTCTTCTGACTGGTCCTCCTTATTCCTCTCCCACACTAACCAAATTTAATCCATCGTTGTATCATCATGATTTTACCTGCCCAATGTTTGAGGCACATCTGTTTATCACCATTACTTTGGTTCAAGAGACCAAGATTAATCATCTGAACTATGGCAATAACCTCTTGTCTGTGTTGACCTAACCTCCATTCAGTGGCCCTCTAAAATCTCTTTTCTTCAAAGCAACCAGAGAATTTTCAATACACACATAACATAACCCCTTTCCCCAACCCCAGCCCATCTTAAAACTTGTAGAGGATTTCTTCAAGATAAAGCCCTTCACGTAGGCTACATGACCAGACTCCCGTGGAAGCGAGCTCACCTGGTATCTCTGTGTTCCTGCTGTACCAACCTTCTTTATATCCCTGATCCTTACCATGTTCTCCTGCTATGGACTTTTGCACATGCTAGACCCGTCTCCTGAGGAAGCTCTTACTTTAGAGTTAATTTGCTGATACAAGTAACTCCTCATGTTGAATTCAAATCTCAGATTTCCCAACCTCAGGGTAGCATTTTGTGGGTTCCCAGTGCCATATACTTCATCATAGCAATATTTGGCTTCATGACTGTGTGATTAATATTTCTCTCTCACTAGACAGCAAGGAACGTTAACACTGGACCTTTTTTGCTCACCAGTGCATTCCCAGTATCTAGCACATATCTGGGCATATGGCAGGCACTCAAAAACTGCTGGTTGACTAAATAAATGTACATGTTTAGATAAACGTGAGGCCTTCATAAACATGTTCAGTTTCCCTTTTCTGATTCCCTTCTCTCTCAGCAGTGCTACCTGCCTTTCCGAGGTGGAAAAGAAATTGTACAATACATTATGCCCAGTTTGTCAAGACTCACAGACCTAACTGTATATTCCATTCGAAGAGATTCCTTCCAAAACACAAGTCAAACAAAAGGTCCAGATGATGTTAAAGGGATATTTTGGGAACTCACACTACGGCTAGGAGTGCCTCAGAAGGGGTTTTAGAGCCTCCATGACAACAAATGGAAACACAACTGAAGACTTCTAAATTTTGAGAACAAGAAACTCTAAGGGCAGTGGGGGGTCTGTGGGACATTTTGTGTGCCGAAGGGGTTTTAGAGCCTCCATGACAACAAATGGAAACACAACTGAAGACTTCTAAATTTTGAGAACAAGAAACTCTAAGGGCAGTGGGGGGTCTGTGGGACATTTTGTAAGAGCCAAGATGGCTACCCAAAGAGGTCACATTCTTATCTCCAGTACTGATGACTATGTTATATAATGTGCAATGGGAATTAAGATTATAGGCAAAATTAAGGCTGCTAATGAGATAACCTTAAAATAGGGAGATTCTCCTGGATTATCTGTGTAGGCCCAATTTGATCAGAAGGATCCTTAAAAGTGGAAGTAGGAGACAGAAAGTCAGTTGTTGCAGTGACTTAAGAACTTGACTGATCCTTACAGTCTTTGAAAGCGGGAAGGGACCCTAAGCCAAAGAATACAGTTAACTCTAGAAACTAGAGAAGGCAAAAACACAGATTTGCCCTAGGGCCTCCAGAAGAGAATGCAGCCCTGCTTACATTTTATCCCAGTGGGACATGTGGCAGACTTCTGATCTCCAGAACTACAAGGTAATAATTTTGCATAGTTGAAAGCCACTAAATTTGTGCTAATTTGTTACAGCACCAACTGGAAACTAACACAGGATCAAAATGCCCTTTCCAATTAGCATTGTTGGCTACAGGATCAAAATAACAGCTTGTGAGACAACACTCAGAAGAGAGATGGCACCAACCGGTCAGAAAGTTGTAGCACATGGCAAGCACCTCTTAGAGTCTTCTAGATGAGTTTATGGCAAGAGAGGCAGTCAGGATTTGACTGTTGTTTTTTTTTAATATTTTTATTTATTTTTTATTTGAGAGAGAGATCACAAGTAGGCAGAGAGGCAGGCAGAGAGAGAGGGGGAAGCAGGCTCCCTGCTGAGCAGAGAGCCCGATGCGGGGCTCAATCCCAGGACCCTGGGATCATGACGTGAGCGGAAAGCAGAGGCTTAACCCACTGAGCCACCCAGGTGCCCCAGGATTTAACTGTTTAAGAAAACATCCAGGGCACCTGGGTGGCTCAGTAGGTTAAAGCCTCTGCCTTCCGCTCAGGTCATGATCTCAGGGTCCTGGGATCGAGCTCCGAGTCGGGCTCTCTGCTCAGCGGGGAGCCTGCTTCCCCCCTCTCTCTCTCCCTGCCTCTCTGCCTAGTTGTGATCTCTGTCAAATGAATAAATAAAATCTTAAAAAAAAAAAAAAAAGCTGGAAGCCACGGACTCTCCAAGAGATAGGTTTTTAGAAAATGAAATGATATGGAAAGCAAACTATGTGAAGCACATTCTTTAAGCATTAGTGCATTTGAGAAATGATGTAATACCAACCAGACTAAGTGCACACAGACTTACTGGCTCACTGCCCCACTGTGATGGAGGCTTGCTCTCGGCTAAACCTTTAAGCTGCTCTTACAACTCCTTCCTTCCTCATATTAGATTTAAAAAATAAAACTCAAGTGAGTAACAATACCTTTCCCTCTTGGACATATTGCTTCTACTCTGTTTTGAATTGAAATTCGTTATCTTGAACACAAAATATTAAAATATTCTCCTTAGACCATTCCCCCAGCTGACACAGCCGACAATTCGGCTCTTTGAGAAATCTTAGCCTCATCAACCAACTTTCTTCATATTTCTGTTAGCCTCCTACTGAGTAGGAAGTCAGACTTTTATTATTGTAAATTTTGTACTGAACATGTGTTCAACATATGCAACTTAAATATCAACTTCCCAAACTGAGCATAATCCTGGGGGCATATGGAGACTGGAACAAACGAGGAGTCAGGAATATAGAAATATATATGATGATGGCAAGGGGCCACTCTTCATTCCAACTTCTCTTTCTGATGGAATTCAGCCACCACGGACAAAGAATCCCATGGCCCAGAGGATTTTTAGTGCTGTGAGCACAAAGACTAATGGAGAATTTGGCAACTGGATGAAGATTTAAGTTTCCTGTCCCAAACAAATCCTTTCCCGTATTTGTTTCACATAGATTATATCTTCAAGGTTATAAACCTCTCTGCTGTGAATGCAAAATTTAAGGTGATTAAATGAACCTGTGGTTAAAATTTCTTTTTATAACCAATCCTGCTGCATTTAGAGAACTTTAGGGAGCACTCTGATCCCGTCAGTCCACACATAGCAAAACAGACCCTTTGGGCTCTTTTTTTTGGGCAGGGATCTTATGGCATGTATCAACTCTTCTCTGCCATCCAAGCTAGTCCAAATCCTGTGACACACATCACGATGGACAGGCAAAAGTCACATCTCTGGCAAACTCAGTGTAGTCTTCAATTTGAAAGAGAAAGTTCTCTCTGAGGCCAAAAAAGAAGTCACAAAGGAAAAAAGCTCTCTTTAAAGAATTCTTAGACTTCTCAATCTCTGACTTTATATATAAAAATCTGAACAGGGCTTTGTTATGATTATACTATGCTTAAGGGCTCTAGAATATCAATTGTAATTGATATATTGGAGCAAAATCAATCCACCTCATGGTCAAAGTAATCCATAATCAGAAGAATCAGGAGTATTCAAAAAAAAAAACTTAAGTGACCTTCCTGATATTGTTTGACAATAACAGAAAAGTTAAGAATATATTGACAAAACTTCTGTCATCAACAAATAAACCCAACTAGAATTTAAAAAGCATACTTGAAATTTGATCAAAATTGGTTTTATTGGGGTTTGGCTCTTGGAAAGGTGGAATCAACATTTTCACTCTTCTTGTTAAGTACAACTGAAAAACCAGTACATTATAAAATAACGAAGAATTTGAAAGGTAGAGAGGAAAAAGGCAGGTTGATTACACTTCAGGACTTGAAGAATGGCACAATGGTGAGTTCCCTGGCTTTCTTTTTGCCTCATATATCCTAAATCTGGAGGTGAAGAAAGTGTTAACCCAGAAACACGAATAGGTGCAGACCAATAGGAGGGGAAAAAAAAAAAAAAGAGCAGCACACTCCACCCCAACAGTCTACTATTTCTAGCCAGCAAAGGGGCAGCCTACAAGACAGAAAACTTTCAGACAATCACTGCTCTCTTGCAGCCAAACATCCCAGACAAACTGTGGGCTTGCTCCCATCTGATCCAGCCGATGTCAGGTGAGGAATCTGGATTCCCAGTCCCATGAAACTGATGAGGCACCCCAACATCCCTGTAAAGGTGGTATCAGAGAGCCCAAGTAGGACAGCAGGACAGCATCCCCACTGGCTGATAATAAGCTCCCTCCAACCCCGATGGTTCTAGTGGGAAGCACATGGAGCGCCTGGACTTCCACCTCCACTCAGCAATAGGAAAATGATCCTCCCTGTGCCTGCTAAGGTGGTGTCAGAGGAACCACGCTAGAGAGTTCGGACTCTCATTTTTGCCCAGCAGTAATGATGCTACAACCATCAGGTGTCAGTAACAACCACGCGGGGAGCCACAGTTTCTATCTTTGCACCAAAGTGAGGAGGACCCCCCATCTTTTGGCATCAATGTAGGACTCGTGGAGAGCCTGAACTTCCACCTACATTTTACCATATAGGAGTGGTGTCTGACTCTTATTTAAACCTCTTCTAGCCGAGCCTAAGTTTCATAATGTAATATAAAACATCCAGGTTTTGGTTGAAAATCACTCATCATGCTAACTAAGAAGATCTCAAATGAACGAAAGAGGATAATCAACAGATACCAACATCAGGATGAAAAAGGTATTAGAATTATCTCACCAAAATGTTAAAGCAGCCATAAGAGAAATGCTCTTATTAGCATTATAAACTTGAAAAGGATGAATAAAGGTTCAAAAAAAAATAAAGAGCCATGGTGAAGAAATATAAAATATAAAGAAGTAAAAATTTACAACTGAAAACTAAAATTGATTAAAAAATCTTGAGGTTTTTGATTGGCTTAGTTGGAGAAGCATGTGACTCAATCTCAGCACTGTGAGCTTAAACCCTACATTGGGTATAGAGATTACCATAAAAAGCTTAAAAAAAAAAAACTAGTTAATAAAAACAAAAACTCAGTGGATGAGCTCAACAGCAAAATCAAGGGAACAGTGGGGGTGGGTGGGGAAATCAATCAACTGAAGGATAGGACAATAACAAAATTGTGTAACAAAAAGTAAATAAACTGAGGGGGGAAAAAAGAGCCTGAGGGATTTATGGGAATATAACAAAAGATCTAACATTCATGTCACTGAAATTCCAGAGGAGAGATAAAAAAAAGAGGGTGGGAGTAAAAAAGTCTCCAAGAACTATGGATTGGAAGTTTCCCAATTTGGCACCTGGGTGGCTCAGTCGGTTTAGCATTCAACTCTTGGTTTTGATTCAGGTCATGATCTTGGGCTCTGAGCTCAGCCGGAGTCTGCTTGAGGCTAGCTCTCTCTCCGCCTCTGCCCCTCCCTGCCATGTTCTCACACTCTTCTCTCGAAAATAAATAAATCTTTAAAAAAAGTAAGTTCCTCAATTTGGAAGCCTACAGATTCAAAAAGCTCAGCATATATAACAAATGCACAGATTCAAGAAGTTCAGCAAACCCCAACTATGATAAACCCAAGGAAATGCTAGCCAAGACACATAATTAAACTTCTGAAAACTAAAGAGAAAATCATAAAAGCAACACAAGAAAAATAGCACTTGACCTATAGGACATCAACAATTAAGCTGACACTAGATTTCTCATCGGAAACCATAGAGACAAAAAATAATTGGCACAGTATTTTTTAATAGTTGAAGTAAATGTCAATTCAGAATCTTGTATCCAGTGACAATATCCTTTAAAAATGAAGGTGAAATCAAGACACTGTCACATGAGGCGCCTAGGTGGCTCAGTTGGTTAAGTTCTGACTCTGGATCTCAGCTCAGATTTTATCGCAGGGTCATGAGTTGAAGCCCTGTGTTGGGCTCTAGTGTGGAGCCCACATTAAAAAAAAAAAAAAGAAAGAAAGAAAGAAAGAAACTGTCACATGAAGGAAAACTAAGAAAATTGTCACAAGCAGATCCTTAAAAGAATGTATTAAAAAAAAAAAAAAAAGAATGTACAGAGGAAGTTTTCTGAACAGAAAGGAGGTTACACACAAAGTTTAAAGGAAGACTTGCACCATCAGGAAGGAAGAAAGAACGTAGTAGTCACAAGTATGAATGAACTCAATAGCTTTTCCTTTACACTTCAAGTTGTGTGTTTTTTTTAGAAATTTATTATGTATTTATACATTTATTTTTTTAGAGAGAGAAAGAGCAGGAACTGGGGGAGCAGGGGCAGAGAGAGAATTTTAAGCCTGAGAAGCCTGACAGTATTAAGTACATATATCGTGTATCACCTAGACCAGTCATTAACAAAGCTATTCAGAGGGACACATCCAAAACCACTACAGGTTGATCAAAATGGAATTCTGAAACATATTCCAGTGACCCACAAAAATGTAAAGGGGAAAAAAAACCCAGAGACATAAAAGAAAATATATATAGGATGGCATACTTATACCCTAACATAATAATTACATTTAAATATAAGTGGTCTAAATAAACCAATTAAAATATAGAGGTTAGCAGAATGGACTAAGACTACACCCCAGTTAAGATAGGGAAACTAAAGGACTCCGTAAATATCTGCTTTTTGCTCCTTTTCTTTCTTCTATTCTTGCTGGGACTGTACCCACACTTACACATGCCTCAGAATGCCAACAGTCTAGGTCTTCCTTGTAAGTGACAAGGAGTGGATGATTTCTTCCAAATAGATCACGTCTAAGGAAGAACTAGGTGAGAATGACCAGCTGAAGCCATCTGGGACATATTCCAGACCAGCTAGACATCTAGATAAAAGACCCCTTGACTCTAAGGGATAACACCTAGGTCCATGTCTTTGTTCTAACTGTTCCTGGATGCCTGAGAAGACATGAACACAAAACCACAATCGTCAGTAAAAACTCTAGACCCTGAGCAAAGATGAGACTCTCTCCTTTCCTTTCTGAGTTTCCCAGATATTCTCTCTGAAACTCCACACCCTTGACCATCAATAAGCTCTGCTTTCACTGGTTTGCATTTGATTTCCATCCCATGCGCAGCCAGGGACCCTCTTGGGTGGTGCCGTGGGACCCCCTCTGGGTCCGTGGACCTGGCCTGCTGGCATCACAGCTAGATACTCACTTGCAACATCATACAGACAACTTCAAAGTCAAGTGATGGAAAACGATAGATCATGAGGACTTCACTCACAGGAAGGGAGCAGTAACTATACTAATAGGAGATAAAGTAAACTTCGAAGCTAAGAGAATTACCGAAGATATCACATAACGATAGAAGGGTCATTCTGCCATTAAGACAGAGCAGTCCTCAATTCGTATGCACCAAACAGAGCTGCAAAATATGTGAAGCAAAAACTGGAGAGAGGAGAAAGGACAAGTGTGCTGTAATTGGGGACATCAACACCTCTCTCATAATTAAAAGAAAAACTAGGCAGAAAACCAGCAAGAATATAGAAGAACTCGATACCGTCAAACAACAGCATCTTCACATCGATTGAATACTCCACCCAACAGCCCCAGAATATGCATCATTTTCATGTGCTTCCCGTATATGTATGTGTACACACACACACACACACACACACACACACACCCCATGGGCCAAAAAATGAATCTGAACAAATTCAAAAGAATGAAATCATACAGAGCACATTCTCTGACTATAAACTAAACCATTAACAACAGAAAGAAAACAGAAAATTCACCCCATACTTGGAAATGAATCAGCTTCATTTTAAATGATCCAAAGGTCAAACAGAAAATCTCAAAGTTTCAAAATACATGAAACCGAGTGAAAATGAAACTATAATCTATCAAACTGGATTTGGAGAACAAAATTCTTAACACACAATGTATACATTAGAAAACAGGAAAGGTTCAAGTCACTAATTTAAGCTTCACCTCGAGAACTAAGGGGGAAAGGGTCAAAATAAACAAAGGAAGCAGAAGGAAGGAAATAAGAGCAGAAGTAAATTAAACTAGAAACAAACCAAAAAAACCAATGGAGAAAAATCAAAACAAACTATTGTTTGAATTTTTTGAACAAACTATATTTTGGGTTTTTTTTTTGTTTGTTTTTTGGGGTTTTTTTGGACATGATTAATTGAATTTATTGTGGAATTCTAACATTTTGGTGTTTTTTGAAAACAATTTTTTTGAAAAAACAAATCAAATAAAACAAACAAAAAAATCAATAAAACAAACTGTTTTTTGAGCAAACTATATTTTGGTGTTTTTTGAAAACACCAGTAACATCAACAAGCTTCTTGCAAGACCGGAAAAGAAAAAAGAGGGAAGATACAGATTACCAGGATCAGGAAGGAAGCAGGGCTCTCACTACCGATATCAAAATATACTAAGGGAATACTATTCACAGCGCTACGCACATCAAATCGACATTTTAGACAAACGGATCACTTTATCAGAAAACACATACTACCACAACTCACCGAAGATTAAATAGATAATTTTAATAGTTCTTTAACTATTAAGGACATTGAAATTTTATCTTAAGAAACCTGAAAAGAAATTCCCAGGCGCAGGTTGTGTTTACGGGACAATTTTTTATGTCCAAAGAATTATCCCAATTCTACACAGTCTCTTTAAGAAATCAGAAGACGAAGGAAGACTTCCCAATTCATTTGATGAAAGAATGTTACCTCGAGATTAAAATCAAAGGCAGCACAAAATAGGAAACTATAGACCAAATCCCTCATGAACGTAGGTTTCAACCTGATCAGGCCATCATAACAAAATACGATAGACTGGGTGGTTTAAACAACAGATGTATTTCTCATAGTTCTGAAGACTGAGAAGTCCAAAATTAAAGTGTCAGCCAATTTGGTGTCTAGTGAAAGTACGCTCTTCCTGGCTTGCAGATAAGGATTTTTTTTTTTTTTTTTTTTTTTTTTTGCTTCGTCCTTACATGGCTTTTTCTCTGTGTGCGCATGTGGAAAAAGAGTAGAGAGAAGGGGTCTCCCCTTCTTTTAAGGCCACTAATGCCATCACGAAATCCCCACTCACGTGACCTAGTCTAACTCTACTTACTTCCCCAAACCCCATCTCCCAATAGTACCTCAATGGAGGTTAGGGCTTCAACAGAGGATTTTGAAGAGGGGTAACCCAAACATTAAATCATAAGGACACTGATGCAAAATTCCTTGACAAAATGCAATTCAGCAACATATAAAATAGCACAGAATTCAGTAATATATAAAAACGATCATGCAGCATGATCCCGTGGCATTTAACTCCAGGGAAACAAGAACTAAATGTGAGACCAGAAGCCATAAAATGCCTAGAAAGAAACACAGGCAATAATTCCTTTGACATTGACCATGGCAACATTTTTCTAGATAGGTCTCCTCTGGCAAGGGAAACAAAAGCAAAAGTAACCTATTAGGACTATACCAAAATAATCTATTAGGACTACACTTTTGCAAAGTAAACCATCAACAAAATGAAAAGGCAACCTACTGAATAGGCGTACATATTTGTAAATATTATATCCATAAGTGGTTAATATCCATAATATATGCACAAAAAGCAGGTTAATCTAATTAAAAATGGGCAGAGGACCTGAATAGAAATTTTTCCAAAGAAGACATACAGATGGCCAGCAGATACATGAAGAGGTGCTCAACACCACTAATTTAAAAAAAAAAAAAAAAAAGGCAAATCAAACAACAATATCACCTTACTTACACCTTTCAAAATGACTAAAAAGATAAGAAATAAGTGTTGGTGAGGAATCTACATTGGTGCAGCCACTGTGGAAAATAGTATGGAATTTCCAAAAAATCTTAAAAATAGAAATACCATATTATCCAGTAATTTCACTACTGGTTATTTGCCTCCCCAAACCAAAAACACTAAGTCAAAAGTATATATTCACCTCGATGTTTATTGCAGCATTATTTACAACAGCTAATGGAGGGTCCATCTATAAACAAAAGGGGAAAAAAGCTGTGGTATATATATACTATGGCGTGTACTTCAGCCATAAGAAGGGAGGAGATCCTGCCATTTTCAATAACGTGGATGGACCCAGAGGTTATGCTAAATGAAGTAAGTCAGAGAATGCCAAGTACCACGGACTTTCACTTACATGTGGAATCTAAAAACAAACAAAAGCAAAAACAAACCCATATATACTAATGATTGCCAGAGGGGGGATGGGCAAAATTGAAGGCGAGTGAGAAGTACAGGTTTCCAGTTATGGAGTAAGTCACCGGGAGGACAGGTACAGTGTTGGGAACACAGTCAATGGCATGGTCATACAGTTGAACGGTGACCCATGGTAGCCACACTTGTGGTGAGCCTAACGTAGAAAGTTTTAGAATCACTATGTTGTACACCTGGGAAAAGGCAACCTTGTGTGTCAACTGTACTTCACTGAAAAACAAACAAGCAAAAACCAAACACTGAATAATGTCAAAATTTTTTAAACTTTGACTTTCTTTCTTTCTTTCTTTCTTTCTTTATTTAACAGAGAGAGACACAGCGAGAGAGGACACAAGCAGGGTAGTGGGAGAGGGAGAAGCAGGCTTCCTGCCGAGCAGGGAGCCCGATGTGGGGCTCGATCCCAGGACCCTGAGATCATGACCCAAGCCGAAGGCAGATGCTTAACAACTGAACTGCCCAGTCGCCCCTAAACTTTGGCTTTCTTAAAAACCCTGTTATGAGGATGAAAAGACCAGGAGAAACTATTCGCAAATCACACACCTGATGGAACACTAGTATCTAGAACAGATAGAATTAAACACTAGTATCTAGAATAGATAGAATTAAAAGAGCGAATGATCCAATTAGAGAAACAGGTAAAAGTCATGAAGAGATAGCTCACCAAAAAGAGAGGTGGAAAATAAACACACGAAAAGGTGTTCTATATCATTAGCCATGAGGGAAATGCCAAGCAAAACCACAAGGAGAAGTCACTCGACCCCTGTCAGAATGGCTACAATAGAACACAGTAATAACACAAGATGCCGGGGCAAATACGGAGGAACTGGACCACCCCGACATTGTTGATGAGAATGTTAAACGGTACAGCCCCCGTGGAAGACAGTTTGGTAGTTTCTTAGAAACTTCACGTGTCACAACCAAACGACCCAGAAATCGCACTGCTGGGCATTTAGCCCAGAGAAGTGAAAACTTAGATTCACACAAAAACCAGTATGTGAATGTTTCTAGCAGCTTTATTTTAATAGCCCCAAACTGGAAACAACCTAGGTGTCTTTTCTCATGAATGGTCAGAACTACAGTGCACCCATACCATGGCATACCACTGTAGTCCCAGCCCAGACAGTTGGCTTTTCGTTTTGGAATCCAAGTGCCTGGCTGAGGCGTCCTTTGCAAGATCTGCTGTCTTGAACCAAAATACTGCCAGTGGCTGAACCAGTTCAAAAACACCGGGCTACCTTCTCCCACGGAGGCTCCTTTGTTTTTGAGATCTTGGTTGATTTCCATAATGGACCATTTGGTCGACTTGATTCTTCTCTGTGCAGGCTTCAAATTGGCACTCTTATGTTTTACATTCACCAATGAAGACTGAACTGGGGAAACCCTAGGTCCCTACCCTGGACCTCGATCAATGCAGAGCTCTAGGTCCATGCACACTTTCTCTCCCAGCAGCTTCAAGGTGTCCACCTTGGTGGGCCTTGCCTGTGCCAGGGGTTGTAAGTAATACACTCTTTCTCTCTTCACAGTGTCTTAATGGTTATTGCTAAAGGGGGTCGTGTAATTATAAGAGCAATCAGAGGGTCCGTCCTGTCCTGAGGTTGGTTTGGAAAGTGGAAACATCTGTGGGAAGCTCAGCGGGGCCCACGTGAGTGCCCCCAGGTGTTTCTAGCCGATCAGATACCATCACTGTGGACAGGCTGAGACAGGCACCCAACAACTACTCAGCAATGAAAAGGACACAATTGTTGATACACTCAACAAGCTGGACGAACCATGAGGAATTACGTTAAGTGAAAAAAAGCCAACCCCAAAACGTTATAATACACTAGAAATCTATTTATATAATGGTCTCGAAATGACTAATTTATACAAGTGAACTGTATTGTGGTTGCCAAGGATTATCAAGCAAGGCGGGTGCTGGGCAGTGGGTACAGTTAAAGAAAAGCAACACAAAGGATCTTGGTGACGCGAATGTTTTGTATCTTCACCATATCATTGTCAACATCCCGCTTATAATATTATACTACAAATTTATAAGAAGTTCTCACTGGGGAAAACTGAGTAAAGGGTACAAGAGAGCTCTTGTTTTAAATCTTACACTCGAACATGAACCTACAATGATTTCAAAATAGTGATTCAATTTCTTAGAAACTTTGTGCTCTCCAGTAGAAATACCAAGCAGGTCACAACTGTGAACCCTTGTATTGTCTACTTAGCAAAGCAAACTAAAATAGGTGACGTTAATTTATAACTGTGCTTTTTCTTTAAACCAGTATATCCAAAATATCTCAACATGTAAACAAAATGCAAATACTTAGAGAGATTTTACCTTCTGTTTCCAGCAGCTCAGGCAAAACAGCAAAAACACCATGACCAGAGAAAGCACGAGGGCTGGGGGACGCTTACACAACAACAATGTGCTTCTCACCATTCTGGAGGCTTGGAAGACCAAATCAAGGTGCTGGTAGATCTGCAGCCCGGGTATCCCGTGAAGGCTAGCATCTCACTGTTTTTACCCTGGGGTGTGGGGAGGGAGCTCTAGTTTCTTTCCTTATAAAGACACCAATCATATGGTGGGGGGCGCCACCCTTGTGACTTACCTGAACCTAATTACCCCCTAAAGGCCACACCTGCTAATACCCTCTCATTGGTACCACGTGGCCACATCGGAGCTGGGAGCAAAACCAAGTCCTACCCAAGCGCCTGTGCAAAGAGAGAAGGAGCAGGCAGTGCTCATGGGGAAATCATGGTAGATTGTTCTTCAAGGATGGTGGGGACAACTCCTTTCCTCGGCTGTGACTTTGCAGGGTCTGTCCTCAAGGGGTGGAGTCTATTCCCCCTTCCCCTTGAGTCTGGGCTGGTATGGAAGTTTCTGGATTAATCCAGGTCCTCTGAGAAGAGGAAGACATGGCAAAATTAATGCACAAGGACTTTAGTAGGGGAAGCGAAGCCCCTTTGTTAAAGAAATTAGGGAGAGAAAGTTGACCTTCTTAGGGAGAGAATGACCTTGATGCAAGTCTGATCCTGAGTGAAGAAGAAAGGGAAGAGAAGATTGGGTAGAAGCGTTTAAGGTTGTTTCTGCAAAGCCATTGGGGAATGTTCGGGGCAAAGTTGGCCAAAAAGAGTCTCGTGTCTCCCAGGAACAGGCCTGACTTAATATTTAGTCTGTGGCCTCCAGGCGTCCTTAGCAATGGATTTCAAAGCACATTTAGCTGTGGCCCTCAGTCAGTTCCGTTGGCTGTCATGGGAAGTCTGTGAGATACATTCTCTCAGCCACTATACCTGCTCTCACCATAAAGTGCAGGAGAAATGGGGCACCTGGCTGGCTAGTCGATAGAGGAGGCAACTCTTGATCTCAGGGTTGTGAGTTCAAGTCCTATGTTGGGTGTTGAGTTTACTTAAAAAATAAAGAAACATAATCTTTAAAAAAAATAATAAGATGCAGATAAAGTGATGGGATTTCCAAGGCTTGTCCTGAAGAGACATTGTCATTCCCCCTTCGTTCTCTCAGAATGCTGACCTGGACAGACACGTGAGGAGCCGAAGCGCCTCAGCCAACACCAGCTGTAGATGCGAGGCTGTCTTACGTCTGTCAGTCCAGCCAGTCCTCGGGCTGAATGGAATTGTGCGAGTGAACCCCACCAACCCCAAAGAATTTTGCGAAATAATAAGCATTGCTGTTTTAAACCATTAAGCTTTGGGGTGATTTCTTAGATATCAGGAGGTAATTGGAACGTAAATAAAGGTAGTCAAAACTTGGGTAACTCAAACTCAGCACACGCCCAACAGATCTCTAGACTCCGAGAGCAGTGTAAGGGGATAACACATGGATTTTGTCAGCAGCACTGAGGAACCTGAGAAAGGAAAGCAGGGTGCCCGCCTCAAGGCTTCGGGGCTCAACGAGTTCTGTCATTTGTTTAAAGGGACTCAGCTAGATTTATCTAGAGCAGCTGATCTCAAATTGGCATGTAACTGGGACCACCTTGAAAACACTCATTAAGTTGGTTTCGGGTGCCGCCTGGGTGTCCGGTTTTGAACAGCTCCCCGGGTCGTTCTAAAGGGCAGTCAAGGCGGAAAGCCATTGACATGAAGCCTTTTTTTGACATGTTCTCTCATCCTGTCTTTTGAGTGATGGCTGATATGGGGCGTGGGGTCCAGGAGATCTTGCTGTCGTGGACCTGGCTTGCTCCCTATTCCTTCTCGCCACTCTGGGGGAACGGCCAGGCCTTCTTCCTCGCTTCTCCCCTTCTCCATGTGAGCATTTAATGCATCTTCCTCTCCTCATTAGCTGAGGCCTGCACGGACACATGCATCTGCTGGTTTGAGTCTCGTTTTTCTTCAGAGGGCATGAGAGGACAAGTTACTTCCGTATGAGAATCCGGTGATCAGTTACCCAGTCCAATGACTCTGATGCCCCCTCCATGGACGGGCTTGATCTGCGTGACCTTGGTCAAGTCACTTTACCTCTCTTGGCTTCTGTTTCCTCATCTCTAAAATAAAAACGCTCTGCCTTTTTGTGTAGTATTCCATTACTTTCCTATGTTTCTCCCCCAGTCTCTTTCATTTGGCAATTACTTCGGTTTCTATGATAGGAAAGGAAATAACATTAAAATACCGACTTTGCTTGGCTTTGTAGGAAGAGCAGAGAAGCAAAAGTCACTTTCACCAAAATTCTATAGGGATATTAAATATATTCCGCTCGAATTTCTTGCCAACCTCAGCGAATAACCGGCAATTTAAAATGTTTACTCGGTGCCAGGAGAAGATATATGGCATAGCAACTGTGTGGGAAGTCTGTTTGAAACACTCTGTTCTCAGAATCTCTCCACTGTCAGCTCGCAAATGACTTTCGCTCCCTGAAGTAAAAGGGGTCTGTGCTCTTCTACCTGTTTATATACATCAAAAACAGCCTGCATTTAAGGCAGCAAAATGTAATCCCAGGAGTTAAATAGCATGATGCCTGTTAAACCTCTAGCCCTGTTTTTTTTTTGTTTGTTTGTTTGTTTTTGTTTTTTGTTTTAAGAGAGAGATCACAAGTAGGCAGAGAGGCAGGCAGAGAGAGAGGAAGAAGCAGGCTCCCTGCTGAGCAGGAGAGCCCGATGTGGGTGGGGCTCGATCCCAGGACCCTGAGATCCTGACCTGAGCCGAAGGCAGAGGCTTAACCCACTGAGCCACCCAGGCACCCCACTCTCGCCCTGTTTTTAAGAAGTCATGCTCACACAGAAACACGCAAGGGAATAAGGGACAGCTAGTAGAAGCATGAATGGTCTCTCTGGAAAATTCATTTGGTATAATAGATGGTGATTGTCAATAGTGGAGGGAGGCACTCCTGCTCATCAGTGACAAATACATCAAACTAGTCTTAGCCCACAACCACACCCCGCCCCTCACATCTGTGGCTTAGCAGCTTGTGCTGGAATGTGCATTCTTCATTCAGAAGCTACTGGATGGCGTCCACTTAAAAAGCTTCTCCCTTGGGTGCCTGGCTGGCTCAGTTGGTTAAGCATCTTCCTTGGGCTTCGATAGTAATTCCAGGGGCCTGAGATCGAGTCCCACATCTGGCTCTCTGCTCAGGGGGGAGCCTGCTTCTCCCTGTCCCTCTTTCTTTGTGCTCTCTCTCTCATATACAAAAAAAAGCGAGAGAGAGAAATAAAAAATTTTCTCTCTCGGTGGACACCAGCTGTCTCCTGTTGAGACCCAGTCACTAGGGTGAAATTTCTTTTTTAACCAAGCCCCTGAGGGGCGCCCGGGTAACTCCAACTCTTGATTTCTGCTCAGATCATGATCTCAGAGTCCTGAGATGGAACCCCACAGAGGGCTCCACGCTCAGCAGGGAGTCTGCTGTAGATTTTCTCTCTCCCTCTGCCCCTCCCCCTGGAAAAAAATTAAAAAATTAAAAAATTAAAAATTTTTTTTTTTTTAAATTTAACAAACTCCTGAGTTTCTGGGTTCAAAGCCATTTCCCCCCTGTTCCCCTGCTCTCTCCTTCTCCCTCTCTCAGTGAGAGGACAAGCTGGATTACTGGCCCTCAATGGGGCAGTGAAAGGGATGCAAGGCATACACAGGAAGAAAGAACCTTCTCGATGTCTGAAAAATCTGTAGACGGGGGCGTGGAACAGCTGGTGCTGGGAAGTGTCGAGGGGTATTTCTAAACTGGCAAAGAATTACAGGTAGGGTTTCCGGTGCATTTAGCGGTGTTTGGTGGTTGAAGTTCAAGGAAGAATGGTTTGAAATAGAGTCCAAATAACCATTCTCAAGTCTATAAAACAGAGGGAAAGGACCAGCTGAAATCCGTCTCTGAAGTACAATCGGAAACGTGCTGAAGGAGAGAGGGAGAGAGAGAACACGGCATTGCCAAGTATGGGGAGATTTAAGACAGATTTTGCATTCCACCAAGCAGAACCTCTAACAACCTATAAATCCAAGTCGTATTTTGCGGAGAGAAAAAGAGAACGAGTACATTTAAATGTACACCGTAGGAGAAACTCTCTGGTGATTTCCAAAGCAGCCAATCTTTGGAAATACAGGAAGATCTTGTGGGTTTTCATTCTGAACAGAGGCTGGACAAAGTGTTCGGCTCAAAAAGACCTTGAGAACACGATGTTACCCAAACCGGGTACCAGGAGCTGAGCGCAGACAGACCCGCAAGGCCACGGGCAGGCTTTTTGGTAACAACCCTTGACACCTGAACTCACTGTTTAAAAAAACTGGTGGAGGGACGCCTGGGTGGCTCAGTTGGTTGAGCAGCTGCCTTCGGCTCGGGTCATGATCCCGGCGTCCTGGGATCGAGTCCCACATCGTGCTCCTTGCTCAGCGGGGAGCCTGCTTCTCCTTCTGCCTGCCACTCTGTCTGCTTGTGCTCACTCTCGCTCCTCTCTCTCTCTCTGACAAATAAATAAATAAATTAATAAATTAAAAATACTGTAAAAAAACTGGTGGATGCAGGGAAGGTTGGGTCATTTCATCCCTCTTAGTCTCTAATGAAATGATCCAGCTATCTCGCCACCGCAGAGAGAGCCTTTGATAAAGGAGACGTGGTGGATAACTACTTCATCAAGATGTGTTGCAGGATATTTCAGGAATCAGGAAGCCTCGGTCTGTTTTCAGTAGACAATTTGTACCCTATGTACCACAACACCACCAACAAAACACATAATCAAAGAGTAAACCAAAGCCTTAAGCCCAGAGCTTTGCAATCACCTAGGTGTGGGTTGGGTTCCCAGCTGGGGAGCCTCCCAGGTGGCTAGGCAACACTGAACAAATGACACCATCTCTCTTTTTAAAAAAAAAAAAAAGATTTATTTACTTATTTATTTGAGAGAGAGAGATCAGGGTGGGGAAGGGCAGAGGAAGTGAGAATCTCAAACAGACTCCACCCCAAGTGTGGAGCCCAATGGGGGGCTCAATCTCACGACCCGCATATCATGACCTGAGCTGAAACCAAGAGTTGGGTGCTTAGCCGACTGAGTCACCCAGGCGCCCCAAGACACTGTTTCTTGAAGCCTTGGGTTCTTTATCTCTACTGTAGGATAATAATAATGCTTAGCTAATAGAGTTGTTGAGATAATTAAAAAACACAGTGACTGACACATTGTCGACAGTAAATAAAAGTTATTTGTGTTTTCCATTAACTGTACAGAAGTTATGAGACAGAACAGTAATGGTACTTACGAGATTTTTTAAAACAGCTTTATTGAGACATAATTTACAAGGCACAAAATCCATTGTTTTAAATACACAATTCACTGGGTTTTAGTATACTTCCATAGTTGTGCAATCATTACCATAATCTCATTTTAGAACATTTTATAATCTCCAAAAGAGACCTGTACCTATTAGCTTTCACTCCCCATTCTCCCTCTCTCCAGTCCCCGGCAAGTACTAAGCTACTTTGTCTTTCTGGATTTGCCTATTCTGGGCCTTTCATACAAATGGAATCATACAGTATGTGGTCTTTTGTGACTGGTGTCATGGCTTGTCCCTGATTTATTTTACATGAATTGCAACAAATGGAAATCAAAAAGATTCTCTGTTAGATTATCTCACTGGTTGATTTTAAAAGGATCGACACAAGATTTGAAAAGAACAGAATGGTTAAATGCCACGTTCTTTTGCTGCAGCCATTAAGCAAATAAATCATGCAGTTTGATCACATTAATGCATAACAGCCTTCCTTGTTCATTTATTTTCTCTGGATTCAGGCCTCAGCATTTAGCTGCATCATGAAGAAACTCCTTCCAGCATTGAGAATGTCCTTGACTTTGGCCAAGGGCTGCCATGTTTGTTCCTGCAGCAGAGCCTGGGGCTGCGGGGAGCAGCCATCTCCATGAGGCTGGGCACCATGACCAAAGGGTCACTCTGCCACCAACCTCAGGTGCGGTAAGAAGCAAAGGAGATTAGAAACTACAAGTACTTTGAACCATGCTCACTGCCAGTCATGCCTCCTGGGCTGCCGGGGTAGAACTGCTGTGTCTTAAGGTAATTTTATGTTTAAATTGTGGAGGAACTGGCAGCCTGTCTTCCACGCCAGTTGCACCATTGTACATTCCCACCAGCAATGCACGAGGGTTCTATTTTCTCCATAGCCTCGCCAAGACCCATTTTCCTTTTTTTTTTTTTTTAAATTACACCTGTCTTTGTAGATGTGAAGTGATAGGGCAGTTTTAATTTGCAGTTCCCTGATGACGAGCGATGTAGAGCATCTTTCCATGTACTTATTGGCCACGTGTGTACCTTTAGAGAAAGTTTAATCAAGTCCTTACCCATTTCAAAATTCTACTTGGATTATTTGTCTTTTTGTTGTTGACTTGCAGGAGGTCTTTATTCTAGCTATTAAACCCTTATCAGATACAGGATGCGCAAATATTTTCTTCCATTCTGTAGGTCACCATTTTACTTTCTTAATAGTTTCCTTGGATGCATTAAAGTTTTCAATTTGGTGAAATCTAATTTATCTATTTTTTTTCCTTTCCTTTTCTCCCCACCCCCCAATTCACTTATTTTTTCTTTTGTTGCACTTGCTTTTGGTGTTATATGTAAGAGGACATCACCTAATCCAAGGTCATGAAGTGGTACTTCCAGGTTTTCTTTTTTTTTTTTTTTTAATTTTATTTATCTATTTGACAGACAGAGATCACAAGTAGGCAGAGAGGCAGGCAGAGAGAGGGGGAAGCAGGCTCCCCACTGAGCGGAGAACCCGATGCGGGGCTTGATCAAAGGACCCTGGGATCATGACTTGAGCCGAAAGCAGAGGCTTTAACCCACTGAGCCACCCAGGCGCCCTCCAGGTTTTATTCTAAAAGTTTCGTGGTTTTAGCTCTTACATTTAAGTCTTTGGTTCATTCTGACTTCACTTTTGCATATGGTGTGAGGTAAGGGTAGTTGCTACATTTTTTTAAACGGTTGCATTTTTAATGGTTATATAAGGGTCCACATAATACACCCATTTTTGCCTCTTGGCTCATAACACCCAGAATAATTACTATTTGGCCCTTTCCAGAAAAGTTTGCCAACCCCTGTGGTCACATGCGGTATGTAAAAAGAGTGCTTAATAGGAGTTTAACAGATAGATTTATTCAATAAATATTTATGTCTTCTAGTGAGTATGAGGCACTTACTAATATATAATGGGGTAAGCAAGGGGTTTCAAAGATGAGCGAGAACTCATTACATCGGAGCAAGAATAAATTACGCCCAGCTGAGAAAAAGCCAAGTACTGGAGATTAAAAATTCTTCTGTGCAAAGGTAAGTCCTGAATGTGATGAAAGCTGAGATATAAGAAGTATCTCAAATTGTTTTTAGAACCAGATGCATAATAATTTGGAAAGCTATGTGCCCTAATGCGCACACACACACATTTTCTCTTGTTGGTGAAGTGTAAAGAAATTAACAGAGAGAGCGAGCTACCAAAGGAGACTAGAATTGCTGTCATGTGAGAAGAAAAAAACATTTGCAACATAGGGCGAGTCTTTGTTCACCCTTTTTCATTAATAGGAGCTAGTCTTTGCATGAGGCATAATGTGTGCATTACTGCCTTCTGCAGATCCGAGAATTTAAATGAAAATGCTCTTACAGCAGGAATCTGTCTCCCTTATGACAATCCTCTGGAGGAGGTCCAGCCATCCCCGTTCCTAAGTGGGAAAGGAATACATTTTACATTTCACTCTCTCTTAATGGGCAAAATCCTAAATGATACAAAACACCAAGAAAGCATCTGCCTCCCTCCCTATGTAAGGCCCTATACCAGCGGTTCCCCCAAATCTCTGCCATGAGGTCCTTTGAATCATGTGTATCAGGGAGCGAGTTTGACGACAGATCCCAGGAAACTTCATGAAACCATGATTTAAACCAGAGGCTTGGTTTGACCTGCATCAAAGAGGTGTGGAGGTAGGCAGTTCAGAGAGAGCTCTCGGGGCTCTTTCCAGGCAGCTGCCCTCAGCATGTGGTTTGATGCCTCATTGTCACAAACAGCATCTCCACCACCACCTTCATGTTCACATATCGGGAAGGAAAAGGGAAGGGGCAAAATGTGTGCGCTGGGGGAACCCGTGCCCTTTTCTGAAATCTCCGCCCACCCCACCTTGGCCAGAGCTGTGTCATATGGCAACTCCTAACTTCAAGAGAGATAGAAAATGCAGTTCTTAGCCAGGTAAAAAAGTGTTCTGTTGGTCACGAAAAATAGGGGATGGATATTACGTCCTAAGGGCATCCTCCACAAATAGCCCTTTGATTTGGAAAGGTCGGTATGCTTAAAGCCTGTCCTCTAGTCAGTGTCTCCAAGGAGTACTTCCCAAAACTTAAGATGCATATGAATCACCTGGGGGTATTGTTAAACTACAGACTGTGAGTCAACAAATCTGCAGAGGGGTCTGGGATTTTGAATTTTTTAGAAGGTCTGCTGAGCATACTTTGAATACTAAGGTCTCCAATCTGCAGATCTTCCCATCGATTAGAAATCAACTCATTTCAGTGGTTCAGGGGGTAGAACGCGTGACCCTTGATCTCTGGGCTGTGAGTTTGAGCCCCACGTTGAGTGTAGAGATTACTCATAAATAAAATCTTTTAAAAAAAAATCAACTATTTTCTGGTTTTGGATTTGTTTTAATGTATGAGTTTAAAATTTTAATCATATTTTCACTACATGCCTACTAAGATGATGAAGTAAGAACTACACAAATGAGTGGCACCAGGGTGGCACAGTTGGTTGGGTGAGCAACTCTTGGTTTTGGCTCAAGTTGCGATCTCAGGGTCCTGAGATCGTTCCCTGCGATGGGCTCTGTGGGATTCTGCACTCAGTGCAGAGTCTGCTTGAGACACTCTCTCCCTCTGCCCCCTCACCTGCTCTTTTTGTTTCTCTCTCTCTCTCTCTCAAATGAATAAATCTTAAAAAAAAAAAAAAACAACTATTCAAATGACCCATGGTTCTTTTGCCAATATTTTTATTTAATCTTTACACCCAACGTGGGGCTTGAACTCATGACCCCAAGATCAAGAGCCACATGGTCTACCGATTAAGTCAGTCAGGGGCCCCCTCTTGCCAATATTTTTAAACTGGAAATGAATAATGAAGAAACCATCAAATAAATTGAATCTCTGGGATATTCTACAAGTGGACTGAACCTGTCCAACACACAACAGCATGAAAAACAGCAAAAGGCGAGGATTATTCCAGATTAGAGACTATGAAGATAAAAACCTCAATTACATACTGGATTTTTAAAAAATGAACAGCTATAAAAGATATTTTTGAGACAACTGGGTAGATCTGAATGTGGTTTGTACATTATGTTATGGAATTGTTAAATTTCTTAGATGTGATTATTGTATTGGAAGGAGGATGTCCTTATTCTTAGGCAAATATTGTTGAATTTTTTTTATGACAGAAGTGCTCTGCTCAGAAGTGCAGCTTTTAAATAGTTCAGCAAACTACGGAGAGACTAAGAGAGAAGGTAAAACAAATATGGGGGAAATGTTAACAGAGAATCCAGGTAAAGAGTTACTAGACATTCATTATATCGTTCTTCTGAATTTTCTGGACATTTGAAAAATTTCCAAATCAAAAGTAAGGAAACTGGTAGTTGCATTATAGTTATTCAGCACATAGAGTTAGGAAGTGATATTTTCTTTTATTTAGAAGCATTTTGAGAAGGGACTATTTCCAAGGAAGGGAGTTGCACACTAGCATACTCATCAAGAAAATATACGTAAGAGAGAAAATATCTGTCTCAAAGAACTCCCCTCCTCCATGATCTCAGAGCCCACGGTACACATTCAGGGTATGTTATAAATGCACTGATACACCCGTCTTCCTGAAAGGACCAGAAACTCCATCAAGAAAGAAACAGAGACTTACTTATTTCTAGAACCCCAGGTATAGACCCCAATAAACATTTGTGAAGGAAGGAAAGAGGGCATAAATTGACTGACAGCCTTGACCAGGGGAGTTTGGAAAAGAGCCTGGAAGCAAAATTCAGGATGAAATAACCAGAAATAACCCTGGGCT
Source organism: Martes martes (assembly GCF_963455335.1). Taxonomy (NCBI): domain Eukaryota; kingdom Metazoa; phylum Chordata; class Mammalia; order Carnivora; family Mustelidae; genus Martes; species Martes martes. The sequence goes on along the minus strand of NC_137900.1, from coordinate 18,051,328 downwards.
TGGTTGTATACCAAGGAAGAGCCCGGGCTTGGCCAGTTCAGCTACTTGTATGCACAGTGGGGTCACTAAACCTGTCAGACGTGTTTGCACTGGCAAGCAGTTTCCTTGTAGGAGCTGGTTCCTTGTAGGACATTCAGCAACTTCAACTTCAGGGTCCTCGGCAGTACATGGCACACACAATGAATAAAGATCCAAAGAAAATAAAGACAGTGGCCAGAGGGAAACCATGTCACTCTTAAATAATCATCCAAATAGAAACAAACACACTCAGATTGAAGGGAAGTCTTTTAGTTTGATTATATAATCATTTACCCCGATTCTCTTACTCTCTGAATTTGACTGTGCCGGTGCTGGAATGACCAGCCTTATGAGCAATACCCTTATTTCTCTTATTTCTTCAGATTCAACTGCGTGGTCCTGACATATGTACTGTGCCGAGAAGTTGGCTTTTAAAAATCAACTGACAACATATGAGAGAAAGTTTGTTCTAAGAACTGGTTCAGAGAAAGTTTAACAGATAAATATGCTTCTATGTATTCAGAAAATTGTATAAATTCACAGCCTGTAAAAAGCTAACTAAGGAACGCATTTTTAAAAACCCTATCTGACCACAGATCCTTAATTAGTAACTCAAGACACAATCAGAAAGTAAAGTTAGGCAAATAGTCAAACCAAATCACCTTCCCCAGGCCAAATCTAAAAAGACCGATTTGCTCATTTCTATCAATTACTCTCTGGTCTATGTTCAGCTTATTCTTATAAGGTAGGAAGTCTGATGGCCATCGACCATTAATCTTTTTTACAGAAGGTAACAAGGTAGGTAGGTATTAAAATATTAGGGCATCGTAAAATAATCATTATTGGAAACCAAGGTATTTGGTTTTTCCTACCCACTAAGATCTGTCTGTTCATTTCTCATGGGTCAAGCGTATTAGCCATGATTCTTTTGGTTGCAAGTGATGGAAACCCAATCTACACTACCTTAAACAAACAAGGACATTTACTGGCTCAAGTAACTGGGAATCTGGATTGAGGGTTCTAATCATGAGAGAACTCTCTTTTTCTTCATCTCATGGCTCATTTTCTATCTATAGTGGTGTTATACCCATATAAAGATGTTCCGTATCTTTCCAAAGATGGTTACCAGAAGCCCCAAGTTTATTTCACATTTTCCAACTTGTTATCTCAGAGGAAGGGGAACACAGACTTTCAGATGACTTAGAGAAGTTTCAAGGAATGGTTTGGTTTAGCATCCCAGGAACCAGTCTCTATAGTCAAAGAATGGAGTGTTCTCAGTGTCCAGGCTTGGCTCATGTGCCCACTTCTCCTCTAGTCCCCATGGGTAAGGAGATGGAGTGCTCTGATGCACCAGTCCTGGGTCCCGTGCACATCCATGGATCCAGAGCAGAATTAGTCCCTCGTAATCCACATAGATGGCCCTGGATTTTCACAGAATGGTGGACGGGTGCTGAGCAAACATGTCTTTCACTCAGAATATCTCCCATTCTTTCTTGGACTGAAAAATCACCGCACCAACAATGGTGAATCAGTGTTCAGTGCAGATTCCAAGTTAAAATTAAACAGCCCCGCATTATTCCCAGAAAGACGATGTGAATCTATGTCGAACGCACAAACAGCTCGGGCACGTGGACTCCCATGAAAAAGTGAAATATATTCTAAATAAATACTAAATATCCCTACACCTAATTATACAAAGACATATGTATTTATTGGTTCACTGTAGGTAGCAGAGCATAATGGAAAAGGGGATAGGCTCTGATATCACAGTGGAGATAGAATTCCAGCTCTATGGCTTTCTGGTTCTGTGAACATGTCCTATCAATTTTCCGACCCTTTCTTTCCTCAACTGTAAAATGGTTGCACACTGAATGACGTGACTTAAACCCTATAAAATGGTTAGCACCGTCCCTGGCGCCTGGTAAGCACTCAATAAATGTTTAGCTTTGTCTACTCAACAACTTGATTTATTATCTTCCATATGTTTGGTATCCCCCTGGATTTATTCCATGGCAATAGGTAGGCTACAAGACTATGATTCCTTCCCTGTGGGAAACGCGAAGTATGTCAGCAGGAAAAATACCCCAGGTACATCCTGTCACCATACAACGGCAGGCATGGCCATGATTGCCTCAGGGTCCGGGGGTCTGGGGTGGGCAGAGAGTAGGACTATAGGTAATGCTCTCCGAAGCTGGTTTCATTTGCTCTCGGCCTGGGAGCACAGAAGAGTCACAGGTCTGGTGCGCTGGACCTGCATGGCAGCCCAGAGTGGGGTCCCCTGAGGGCGACACTGGCATCACTTGGGAGACTGGTAATGGCAAAATCTTGGGCCCCACCTAGGGGTGGCCAGCCATCTGGGTTTGCCAGGGAGGCAGGCCTTCCAGTGCTAACATGGAAACTCCCAGGCACACTGGGACATGTTGGACACCTCGGCCCTCAGCCCTGCTGATTCCGACCCTGGCAGCTAGCCCAGGAGTCTGTGCCTTAACCGGCTCTCCAGGTGATTCTTCAACACTGGAGAGGCTCTCTTCCAGAGGAGAGTAAAGTGTGAGCAGAGGCCCAGAGTGAGAAAACTGTCCCGCCTGGCTCATTCCCCACAGCCGCCTCCCGGGCGCCCGCTGCTGTGTGGAAATGAAACCCAGACAGCTGGGGCCCGGGAGAGCAGGCCTCTGCCTCCGCCTACACCAGGAGGACGCACGGACGGCAGGGTTCTGCAGCCGCCTGCTGCCTCACTTCGTCCTGCCTCAGCCCCACCTCAGCCAGGGGGACCCTTCCTTTGAGGGGACTGTTGAGGGAGAGAAGAGGGGGAGGGGAGAAGAAAAATGGAAGACATTTTGGGGCCTCAGCCTTTGGGCCTGGCTCACCCTGTGGCTCGTCCTCAGACTCGCTACCCTGACAGAAGATTCCGTTTCCTCCGTGTTACAGAAACTACATTACGCGCAGCCCCAGGACTGCCTTCTCTTTTATGACGGGTTTACCCCAACACAGAAGAAAAGAACTTCCTTTTCCTCTCTCCTTGTGCTTCTCAAACTGGCTGAATCCAGGGTTCCTCAACTTTGGCACTATTGGCATTTTGTTACTATTAATATTACTGTTATTATGGAGGTATCATTGACATACAATATTGTATTAGTTTCGGGGGTACAACATATCGATTTGACAATTCCTTACATGACTCAATGCTCACCACGAGTGTAGTCACTCCTGGCCGTCGGGGCTGGGTGAACCTTTGTTGTGGGGCCTGACCTGGCCATTGTAGGACATTTAGTGGCATTCCCGGCCTCTGCCCACAATAGCCGTCTCCTCCCTGGTTGTGGCACCCCATACCGTCTTCCCCTGTGGCCAAATATCCCCTTGGGGTGTGTGAGTGCAAAATCCACTGGCAAATAAAGAATGGTCACCAAAGTCCCCTGCTTGAAGGGACAAAGGGCTGTGGCTCTATTGCCAAGCACACAGGGTTTTGGAGACTGCTTCAAGAATGATATTTCCACACCAATAATCTCAGATATCCAAGGTATATAACTTTGTTTTTTTAGATCCAAGCTTCATTTCTTTCTTGGAACTCCCTCCACAAACCAGTCAGTACAAAGGAGGCGCAAGCAAATCAGATCTTTCTCAGTCAATTCATGATCAGCTGCCTTTCATGTCCCCTAACTGCCAAAGGAAGGAACAGGGTGGTGGTCACGGTGTGGTCTGATCTGAGCTTGTCATTCGTCCAAGCCCACTTCTGTCCTGGTGTCTTCCTCTCAACCAGTCCCGGGACAAGGTGTCTCATCTCAGCATTCACTGAGATGCCCAGATTCCTTTCTCTGATTGGAAGTCCTGTGTTCCATGCTGGTGTCCCCTGCTAGGTCCCCTCAGCCCTGCCTCAAGGCCACTCCTGCTCCATTGGCTCATGCTGTACCTCTCCTAAGAAGACACACCAACTTCCAGATATTTTTCCACTGGGCTCCAGAACCACAGGAAGACAGATTTTTCTTCCCTTACTCGTTCCAAGTTGCCTTTCCCCCTATTTTTCTTTCCTGTTCCATTCCATTCTATTCCATCCTGTTCTATTCCATTCCTCTTACACCACAATAAATCTTTAGAATTGGGGTGCCTGGGTGGCTCCATTGGTTAAGCATCTATCTGCCTTCCGCTCAGGTCATGACCCCAGGGTCCTGGGACTGAGTCCTGTGTTGGGCTCCCTGCTCAGACGGGGGTCTGTTTCTCCCTCTCCTCGCCCCTCCCCCCCCCCCCCGCTCGCGCTCTCACTTTCTCTCACAATATATCAATACAATTAAAAAAAAATAAAAAATAACTCTTTAGTATTGCCCAGCCCAATACTTGAGGAACCCTTGAAATGCGGCTGATCCAAATGGAGATAACCGTAAGCATAAAATACATTCTGCAAACTCTAGTTTAATATGAATAGAAAATTCATTAGTAATTTTAATATTGAACAAATGATAATATTTTGAATATACTGGGCTAAATAAAATGTGTGACTAACTTTACCCTGGAAAGGTTGGAGACACGATCTTGGCCTGGTCAGAGAGACTGTTCTTTTCCCTGAGGCATACTGAATCAGTTCAGGGAGGAGCAATGGATTCAAGCTCAGTTAATCACACTCAACCTTGGAATTTTTGCTGGAATATTAGGAAGGGGGAGTTCTCTTTCTACTGGGGTTGCCAGGAAATATGGGTAAGCATGCAGTTTCTAGCAGTCATCTTGCCACCATGCTAGGAGTAGAATGCAGAGGAAAATCTAGCCAAAAACATGGAAGGAGACAGCTTTCTTGGCACATTTGAGCATTTGGATTGAGCAAAGGCTAAAATCAAGACGATCCCTGAACTTCTGAGTCTTAAGTGCGGGTCAATTCCATTTTTACCTTGTCAGCTCCTACCAGCCCTCTGTTGCTTGCAATCACTATGTCCTGGCAGACTCAGGCGGGTCTGGTCTCCACAAATCAAAGGTCCTCAGGGGCATTTTGTTTTCCTTGGCATTCTATAATGTAGTATGGACAAACAAATACCAAATCACAAACCTTATATATCTATATCTATATATAGATATAGATATAGATATCAGGCACTCCAATGTGCTCATTTTTCAAAGACTTCACTTTATCATGGAAATGGGATTAGACAGAGTTCAGGAGCACAATTTTAGGATGAGGTAGGCTTTCCTTCCCACTGTGGCTCTGCCCTCCTGTATCATTAGCAAATAATTCTGAATATCTTCCCGGTAGGTGATGAGCTCTATGAGAGTATGTCTTGCTTGTCCCAGTTATCATTATTCCAGGGCTTCATACCCAGCAGGGGCTCAGAAGGCTGGTGTACGGGTCTGAGCGTCAAATGTCTTTGGATTGCTTGTGCGTGCTGGATCCCCCACACCCTTACTAACACAGTAGCTCCTGCATATGCATATGTACTCAGAAGAAAGAGACAAACGCTCCCCAAAGTGGAAACTGTTGTCATTCAGCTTTTCCTGGCCACCAAACCACTCTATCTGTGATGTCCAGCCTGCTTCAAGGAACTTCCTGTGGCTAGTTGTGCGACGCTCTCTTGGCCATGTATCAGCTCGGATTGATCAGGTTACTAACTGTTGCTCTCTATACAAATATTGCTAGAGGGTTCAGGTTACCTATGGCTGCTGAGTAAACTACCTCAAAACTTAACCACTTGAAACAACCACCTTTTTATTTTTTATCAAGCTCTGTGGGCCAGCAGTTAGGGCAGGTTTGGCTATTGGCTCTTCTGCTCTTCGTGGTACGGACAGGGGTCAAGTAGGGGTATCCAGCTGGGCTGGGCTGGAGAGCCTCGGCAGCTTGACTCCTATCCCTAGCACCTTGGCGGGAGGGAGGAGCTCAGCCATGTAGTCTCGGGGTCTCTCCAGGTGATCTCTCCAGATTTTTATGAGGCAGCTTAGGGGATGTGATTCAAGATGGGAAATGGAATTTGCTAGTCTCTTAATGGCCTGGGCTTGCAAAATGATACAGTGTCATTTCTATAACAATGCACCAGTCCAAACAGCCACATACATAGCTTGTCTGGCTTTAAGAGGAGGGAATTTATGTCTCATTTCTTGAAGGAAGGTGCTTCCCCAAATTCCTGGCCGCGTTTAACCCACCACAGTGACATTAAAAAGGGAGTGGAAGTACTTCCATTTATTTCCATTTATCAAGGAGTGACTCAGGTACTTAAGAAGAGAGAAGGCAACTATATATTTCTTTTCTGCAAGTCTATATTTTTAACTGATATTGGCCAAGTTTATAGAGTTTAAAATCAGGAAGAAAAATACTACATGCATATAACATTAAGGAGAGAAGAACTTGGAGCCCCTTCTGATGTTTGCTCCATTCATGATGGCCTTTAAAAAACTGCGTATTTGATTCAGAAATTTAAAATCAACACGTTTTTTCAAGAGCACTCAACGCCGAATTCCCATCTGGACCAGAGAAGCCCTACAGGGTTAATCCACTTCTCTGCCTCTGCTGGGAAGCCTTGTAACCTGATTCCCGTCTGCTGGCACTCCTAGACAGTCATTCCCAATGACTGTGCAAAGTGCAAACTCTTCCTTTTCCCCATAGTACGAGAGTAATCATGAATGCATCTATTGTGTTGAAAATGAAGTCTTTGATGATGATGATATTAATAAAAAAAATAATACTACATACTCCTGATGAGTTCTTACTAGTTTCAGGCGAGGAGCCAAAGGCTTTGTATGTATTATCTCTTCTAATCTTCACAACAATCCAGTGAGGTAGATTTCATTCATTCATTCATTCATTCAACAGATACCTATGAAGCACGACATGGCTTCCATAGGACTTCACTTTAGCACTGAGATTTCACAGAGCTTAAAATCAAGATCATCCCTGAACTTCTCAACCCTAAAGGCCAATAAATTCTGTTTTAACTTGTCCACTTACATTGGGTCTCTGTGACTTGCAATTAACCCTGAAAACACAAGCAGAATCCTATGTCCACCAATCAAGGGTCCTCAGGGGTATTTTGTTTGACTTGCTATTAGGTAATGTAGTATAATACAGGCAAATCAAAAATCACAAATCCCAGGGTGCCTGGGTGGTTCAGTCGGTTAAACATCTGACTCTTGATTTTGGCTTAAGTCATGATCGCAGGGTTGTGAGATCCAGCCTGTGTCAGGCTCTGCATTGGGTGTGGAGCCTGCTTAAGATTCTCTCCTCTCCCTCTGCCCCTCCCCACCTTCCTCTCTATTAAAAAACAAAAGAAATCCCAAGTCTCATATTGCTGACTTTTCCAAGCCTTAACTTTAATCTTGTGAATGGGATCTGAATGGAGTTCAGTGGTACAATTTTTTTTTTTTTGGTACAATTTTAAGATTATAAATCTTCCCCTAATCTAGGCCCTGGGATACAGTGATGGAGAACACAATCACTATCTCTCTTCTCAGGGAGCTTACTTTCATTTTTCTGGGAGAAAATGATAAACAAATAAAGAAGGAAGGAAACAGGAAAAATCGGGTAGTGACAAATGCCACTACCATGGAGGAGTACAAGATATCAAGTGAATGATCCAGCAAAGAGCAGATAGTGCAAAGGCCCTGAGGTAAAGGTATGACTGGAGTATATTTGAAAAGAGGGAGAATATTAGGATATAAAGTTAGAGAGGTTGGCAATGACCCTATTGTATAGGTCCTCATGGTCTAGAACAAGATTTTAATTTAAACTCTGTGAGAATCTATTGGAGGACTTTAATCTAGGGAATGAAGGGATATGTTTTGGGATTCTAAAAGCTCATCCTGGTTGTCTTATCCTTTGATAAGTGGATCTCAGAGAGTCAAGAATGGAAGCAAGAAGACCAATGGCAAAGCTCTTGTTTTAGTTCATGAGACATCCTGTTGGCTTGGACAGAAGTGGTAGCGGCAAAAATAGAAATGAACATACCACATGTGACATTCACAAAGATTTAGGGTGTGTGACATCCCAGGAGCTGCTCAGTGTGAAAGCTGCTGGTTGCATACAACAGTTCCAAAACAAATTCAAAATGTGGTTTAAAGGAGGAGTCTGTAATGGCTAAGATTAAGGTGTGCAAGGTGGGGCAAAGAGGCAGTCAGTTGGATATTTGGTAGCACTGAGTTAGCAGGGAGATAAGTTTTAGAAAACAAATTCAGGATTTAGTTTTGGACTTATTATTTTGAGATGTCTATTAGATACCCACGCCAATGCATCAGGAAGGCGGAGGAAGGTTAAGGTTAAGCTAGGAAGTTCGGGGGAGAAGTCAATGGCAAATGATATTAAACTTCTTACAGAAAAACAAATGTTTGACTACAACTCAAAGGAGTTTGATAATGCTGGGGTGTTATGTCCTATCAGATACCAAGATACTCCTCAGAGCACCTGTAATCATATCAAGATGGCCTCAATATAGGAATAAATAGATTACTGGAGGAGTAGAGACTCAGAGAAATGAATTTCAGTCACTATGAGACTGTCATACAAAGACTGAAGTTCAGTTCATTGGGAAAAGGATGAAATGTCCAGTAAATGATGTTCGTACAACTGGCTATCCATCTGAAAGAAAATAAAATCAGTCTCCTATCTTACACATTTTATAAAAATTAACACCAGATGGATTAAACATTTAAGTGTTAAAAATAAAATAATGAAAAGTGCTTTTAAAAAATTCTAAGATAGTGCATGTACAATCTAGAAATAGGGAGGGGCACCTGGATGGCTCAGTCTGTTAAGCAACTGCCTTCATACTCAGGTCATGATCTGGGGGTCCCCAGATCGAGCCCCCTGTCAGGCTCCCTGCTCAGCAGGGAGTCTGCTTCTCCCTATGCCTCTCTCCTCCCTGCATGTAGTCTCTACTCTCTTTCAAATAAATTTTAAAAAATCCTTAAAAATGTTTTTAAAAAGAAAGAAGGAGAACTTTTTACAAAGACTGGAATTCCAGAAGCTATGCAAGAAAAGAAATATTTGGATATGTAAAAATAAAATCTTTTCTATGGCAAAAGATTCCATTTAAAATGATAAAGGGCAAATAATACATTTGAAAATTTGTAATTCAGATGACAAAAAGTCGATAGGTAATATTGAAGATATATCATCTTCCAGATTGTCAAGAAAATGACAAATGACCCAATTTTAAAAAATGAGCAAAAGACATAAACAGAAAACTCACGGGGTACCAAATACAAATGGTAACAAACTATGAAGAAATGTACAGATTTATGAGTAGCCAGGGAAACACAAAGAAAGCAACACTTCATTATTATTTGAATCCCTTCAAGCTGCCAAAAATTAATGAGTGATAATATTTAGTGCTGGTAGAGACACGGATATTCTTATTTTTGGCGGACATGTGAATTGTTTTAGTCTTTCTGGAAGGAATCCGGCTACCTCTATTAAAAATGAAAAATGCATATACCCTTCAATTCGGCAGTCTTTTCCTTGGGAATCTATCCCAGGGAAATAAAAGCCCCGGTGCATGAGGATTTATATACAAAGATGCTATTACAGCATTCTTTTTTAGTAGCCAGAGATCAGACATAAAAACCAGTGCCCTTCAGAGGGGAAAAGCAGAATTAAATATGGTCCTTTCACACGATGGAATACAATATATGAATGTATGAACGACTGAATCAGGGGTAAGCAGTTTACTCAGATTCCCAACAAGGTATTGATGGATGAGAAAAGCAAAATATAGAGTCCATAGCCTCATGTTTAAACTAATGATGCCAAACTCCTGTGAAAGTTTATATATGTTTATGAGTGTGTTTATCCTTATGTAAGGATATACTTCAAGAGTATAAAAAAATACTTCAAGAGTATAAAAAGTATAAAAGGAATATACTTCAAGAGTATAAAAAGAGTATAAAAAGGATATCCTTCAAGAGTATAAAGAATACTTCAAGAGTATAAAAAAATAGAGAAGAAAGCATACTAGGTTGTTAACATTGGTTTATTCAGGAAGAGAGTGATATAAGAGGGGAGAGGCATTTATGCAAACACGAAAACAAGCAAATATAAATCTCTGAACTTCTCATTTTAAAGATTTTTTTTTTACTCCTTAAATTTTTGAGATACCTAACTGCCATACCATTCAAAAACAAACAGTAGTGATTGCTGCCTACTCTCGGTGTTTGAAGACAGGTTTCCTTGTTACTGATTCTAGCCTTTCCATAGAAATTGTATAATAAACGGGGCACTTGAGTGACTCATATTTAAGCATCTGCTTTTGGCTCAGGTCATGATCCCAGGGTCCTGAGCTCTAGCCCCATGTTGGGCTCTCTCCTTAGTGGGGAGTCTGCTTCTCCCTCTCTCTCTGCCCCTCCCCGCAGCTCATGCTCACTTTCTCTCTCTAATGAATAAATTAAAAATCTTTAAAAAAAGAAGTCATATAATAAACAGTCTCTGGTTTTCAGGCAGAGAATATTTTGGAGTAACGTGTGGAAATGTTGGCTGCCTTAGAAACATAGATATTGAATACACCCATCCACCCACTATAATTATCACCTATTTATTCAAATAATCATCATGACTCCATTGACTCTTACCTATCACACTCATCTGAAAGAAGAGGTGGTTGGGTCGGGGTAGGGGAAAAGTATAGAGTGGGGAGAAAGACTTAAAACATTACAGAGAACACAGTGGGCTCAGAAAATTGAATGAAAAATTAGGAACTCTGAAAAATGAATCAGAAAATTGGGAATCATTTAGACCTACCCATCTGGGTTATAGACAAACCCCATTGATAACTGGTCTGCTTAAGAGTTAATACTCATGTAGGGGCACCTGGGTAACTCAGTTGGTTAAGCCAACTGGCTCAGGTCATCATCTCAGGGTCTTGAGATGGAGCCCCATATTGGGCTTTGCACTCAGTGTGGAATCTTCTTGAGCTTCTGTCCCTCTCCCTCTGCCCCTTCCTCCTTCCTCTCTCTCTCTCACTCTCTCTCTCTCATAAAAAGATAAAATCTTTTTAAAAAAGTGAATATTCATGTATACAACTGAAACAAAAATTTCATGCAATAACACAGCAACATATTTTGATATTTTCTATTCCTATTGTATTTTCTTTAAAAAAAAAAATGTGGGTCATAAACCAGGGATGGGTCACAACTGCAGTTTGAAAAACACTGCCAAGGAGCAGCAAGCAGCATACGTCCGTTAGAATTAGTGCTATTTTAGCTTTGTGAACTTCAAGGTCATATTTTTACTCTAGGTTACTTGTTAAAATTGTAAGCTGCTGCATTTGTCAAAGAGAACGGCGCCTTTCCAGCCTTCTATTAGCACAGTTCCTTGAAGTTTTGAATTAGACACCAGGCAGTCATTTCCTCTAAGCACGCAAGTTGGAGTCACTTTACTAATACACGAGTGTTTCCTAAATGTTACAGGGATTCTTACGGACTTGCTGATTGGTTTTTCACTGTCTTTGACTACAAGAACCTCCTTTTCTCTCTTCTAGTTTTCTTTCCTTATATCAGGCAAATTCTTTTTAATTTCAACTTTATTCAATTGACTAATCTTATTCATTTAGAAATAAGAGGGTGAACTAGAAAACCTCTCTACCTACAGAGTAACTCATTGGGAGAAAAATCGAACAGGTGTAACAGAGGGAGAAGATGGGAGAGAGGAACATAGAAGGTTTCTCCGGCAGGAGAGAAAGAAGGGTCCACCTGACAAGGGGTGGAGATGGTTTCTCCAAGGTGATGTGTTTAGGAGAAAGAGTCCCAAACTTTTCCTGGAAAGAGAGCTGGCCTTCCCGGAAGAGGAAACTGCAGACATCAGGGCACAGAGGTGGGGAGAACACGTAGTTACATTTGTCTGGAGTGACGGGAGGTGAATGAGGCTTAGCTGAAGTGGGAGGTTAGCTGAGGAGCCCACTCTGCACATCTGTGGGCTGCGGACAGCCACCCCAATGACTCCACGCTTTCACTGTCCACTCTCCGGGAGGGAGAAAGGAGGGATGGGTTCAGATTTCAGGGGTTTGGTCTTAACTCCCTTCTACTAGACTTATAGCCTAACTGAAGTCTGGAATTGTACCTGAAATGGCCCAGGTCCAGGGTCTGGCGTGGAATCAGCGGACATTCAGAGGACTCCCAGACACATAGTTCATCTATATACCCAGCACTTGCCAGGTAGCTGAAACTCATGTCCATGCTGTGCTCTCATCTTCAGCAGGGATGGAATGGAATTGCAGTACCTTGGAAATAATGCAGGAAAACAAATATCCTCTTTTACTAAAGCCTCTTTCCCAAATTACCCCTTCCTGGAAAGATGTCGCAAATGATTCAGTAACTTATTCTCATCCGGCCTCCAGATCCTAAAGATCAAGAAAATAGAGACACTAATAAAAAATAGGCATAAAAATAATTGTCTTGTGATATTCTCATTTTATAGTTCTTACTAGTTACTATTGCTCAATAACAAATTTTAGTTATTATTATTTTTCATACTATCTTCTAAGTGTGAAAATCACCAAAGAAATAATTGAATGTCAGAGTTGGGAGATCCCGTTGAGCTTATTCTGATACATCCCTCTCATTTTGCAGTTGAAGGAGGGGGGGAGCTTGATAACTTTATATGAGCTACCCCCAAACAATTTTACACCAGAGAATTATTAATCAACCAAAAAGCCATGACTTGGAGTGACTTACCGTGTTGGCAGATGCTGTTTTTGTCTCTTAAAAGTGTGTATGCCTATTTCCATAATCAAATTTATATCATACTGTTTATATTTTTGTATCTTGACTTTGTCACTCAATATATTATGAGGTTTCCCTCCAAATCTTTACTTGGTATTCATGTTACATATTCAAATATTTAATGATTGTTATATCTCATTATATGTATATATCATCTCTTATGTATGTATATATCATGCCCTGTTGTTGGGCATTCAGGTTGTTTTGGGGTATTGTTCTTGGAAGTAACCTTTTGTACATAAATCATGATTTCCCTCTGATTATTTCTCAAGGAAAGAATTACTAACTGGTCAAAGCAGGTGGACGCATTTAAGACTTCTGACACAGACTGCTAAGCTGACCAGCTCAGGAACATTTTTCAGATTTGCCAGAAGCGACAGGTCTCATATCTTTTTTGGAATCTTAGCAACATTGGGCCCAACAGGTCAGTCATTCCAGCTAACTTGGACTTCAAATTAGCCCTTTAACATCACTTAAATCACGTCATCATTTTAATCATTTAAAACACAAATGATTGTAATCATTTAAAAATATCAATAATGATGATGCTCTTGGCTTAAGAGGTCTTATTCTCAAATTGTAAATTTATCTGTAAAAGCTAAGGGGGAAGAGTGTGATTAAATGGCCACGGATCAGTTGAGAAATGTCCAGGTTTCCTGTAGGGGTCACTGTTAGTGTCAGTTTATGTCTGCAGGGAGGAAGAGCGCGTTGAAGAATGTAAGCACATTCATTTTTAATGCCCGATTCGTTCCCATTCTCTAAACCGTAAAATAAATCATAAAAGCTTGAAGCCAGATAGCATCACAATGCCAAGTTTCTTATACAATGACAAATACCACCCTTTCCACTCAATACGCTGCTCAGTTTGAACTGATGGAGTATATGTCACTCCTATGAAAGGCACTTAACGCCTTCTCTTAACAGAGGAGGCATTAGCTAATTGCCTAACGCCATCAAGTGTTTACGGGCATCCAGTAACTTGAGAAGGAGAAGGAAAAAACATTCATTGCTGTGGACGACGGGATCCCCTCCCTCCCCCTTCCTCATTCTGCTTTTCCCGTCGACCTCTCCGTGCCCTGATTCAAAACCTATTTCCACGGGAGACCAAAATCAGAAGTTGTCATATGCATTCCACGGTAGCATTTGAGTACGAAGAGCTGCTTTTTAAGTTTTAAGTTTTTAAACTTAAAAACGGCTCAGACAGGGTCCCGACGTTCCAGGAGCGGGGTCGACGTGGAGGTGCGGGCGCACCTTTGCAAAGGCGGCGACTGTCAGGCTTCAGGGCTGGGCCACGAGCGTGTCAGCCCTCTCTACAGAGCCGGAGTCTTTCCCCTCATAAAATGCAAAGTAGCCAGCCATTTTCCATTTGCCCCAAGCCCAGCCCTCCTCACCAGGTGTCCGAGGAAGGGGCCGGGAGGGTATTTACTCTCCGCTCTGGCGTTCTCCTATTTAATTGAACCCCGTGGCAGCTGCCAGCAGTCAAGTTCAGCCGCACCTTGCAGGCAGGCTGCCCAGCGGGCCAAGGGCTCAGGTCGAACCGGGGCTGGGCTGGGCCGAGGCGGCCGGGAAGCGGAAGGAGCCCGTCTAGGAAACCAGGGGTGTGTGGTCGTGTCGCCGGTGTGCAAGCCTCCACTTCGGCGGGGGTGGAGAGGTCCACCTCGCCCCCGGTGCGAGGCGCCCGGGGCGGACGCTGGACTCCGTTCCACTCTCCTCGCAGCTGGGAGGAGTTGAGGGTGAAGTTGGCAAAACTCACTCACCTGTCCGAACCCGTATCTGGGCAGGAAGCGGGGCCCCCGGGCCAGAGCGCGCCACCTCGACACGCGGCCCTCCGGGTGCAAGGACTTCGCGGCCAGGGAGGCACGTGTGGGGGCTGCCCCCAGGAACTCAGCGCCCCAGCTCCTGGCTGGTCCCTTTCGCACCCAGGCACCCTCAGGCTGGCGCGCCCCGAAGGCCAACCGGGGCAGACGCCAGGGCTGCAGGTCTGAGACGCTCCGCCTCCTTCTGCCACTTAAAGCCACTAGCGCCAGCTGGAACCCTTACGCTCAGTCTTAATCCGCGGTCACTTTCGGAACTTTCCAGGCAGGGACTAGCTAGGCCCTCTGTCTCCAACCCACGCCGAGCCCGTCGCCCGCCCGGGACACCTCCAGGACCGGGAGATTCCTCTCTCCACGCCACCACCTCCCGCCCCCGGCACCGACACCCCAACTTTTTACACGTGGTCTGCGCCCCGGGACTGGGTGTCCGGCTCCCGTGCTAAGGGGCGTGTGCATCTTCCGGGCGCCGGCAGCGCTCCCATCCTCTCGGCTGGCCCTCCTCCTCCCCAGGACCGGCTGTGGGGCTGGTGAGCCCGGATCTGCAGGGCGCTCGGCTGTCCTAGCGCGCCGAATTCGCCCCCGCCTCCGAGTCCATCTTCGAGGACCGGACTGAGCCTCAGGAGGCCAGGCTTCTTACTCTAAAAGTCAAGGCGGCCTTGTCTGTTGGGTTTTTGTTTGTTTGTTTGTTTTGTTTTTTTGGGCTGTTTTTTTTTTCCCCCGAACGCGGGTGCCTGTCGCAGATCGGCCGGGCGAGCGGCCCGCGGAGAATCCGGGCGCCCGGGGACCGCGTCGCGCCGTCGGGTGCAGCGCGCACCATGGCCGGCTGCTGCTGCTTGTCGGCGGAGGAGAAGGAGTCGCAGCGCATCAGCGCGGAGATCGAGCGGCAGCTTCGCCGGGACAAGAAGGACGCGCGCCGCGAGTTCAAGCTGCTGCTGCTGGGTGAGTGACTGTGACTCCCCGAATCCCGCTCGCCAGGCGTTTTCCGCCTTCCCGGCCGCTTCTCTCGCTCAGACCCCTTCCAGGCCTGGAGCCCGCGGGGTGTAGCGCGGCTTCTTCCTTTCCCTGGGGTGGGGGGGTGTGTGGGGGCTCCGAGGCCGGCAACTTGGGGGCCTTACGCACGTGTCCTTTGCACCCTGCAGTTGGTCGACTTTCGAAGGCGGGCACCCCTTCCCTACCCAAAACCAGGCTGAGACGCTCCCTAAAACCTTAACCCCATCCTTCTGTCCCCCGCTTCTGCGGAGCCCTGTCTTGGATGTTGGGGTAGGTGGTGGGGAGCTGCCTGATGAAAATCTTTGGGTGCAGCTCTAGCTCTGATCGCTGTTTTAAGAAGTGTGGTTGAGTGAGCGCTCACCAAGTGTGGACTGTGCTTAGTCGGGACCGCATCGCTGGGCTGTAACAAGCAAACGTAGTAACCTCTCCATTTTGGAGAATCGAAAATGGAGGTCTGGAAAATTGGTTAACTTGCTTTGGGGAAAAAACAAAGCAGATACTAGGTCATTTGTGGGGCTGAGGTCCAAGCCCTAGCTGCTCACCCCACTGTGACCCCTTTGGTGACCCCCTTTGGCCAGCAGGCCCAAACCTCCCCTCCTCACTCTGCTCCACTCCGCGTATGCTACTGCCTAGCCTTTGGACTTGGCTGCCCCAGCTGCCTTGACTACTTACTTATCTGGCTCTTAAGTTTCCAAAAGAGATAGAGAATGTTAAGGTTTCCCCAACTTATGGCCTAGGGCAAGGATCCCACCTTTTCTGACTTTCTGGAACCCTGTTGAATCCGTTTGCTGTTTGAGGAATATTTACCTTTTCGTTCTCGCCAGGATATTAGCTGTTAGATCTTTGCAGATAGCTAGAAGTGTTTCAACTCTTTGATCAGTTCCAGGCAGGAATCCTCTTACAAGTTTATTAATGTTGAATATAAGGACTCACCCTTCCAGAATGCTTCAAGTTAAGAAAAGTTGATCTAGTTAGGATAAAATGGAGAAAGCTTTTAGTCCATATTGGCTTCAGGCCTGAGCCAAGGAGCCCTTTTTTTTTTATCCACCCCCCCCTCCCCCACCTCCCAGGTTTAGAAGGTGTATGTGAGGGTGTCTGACCTTCCCTCCCCACTGGGGCAGGTGTCTGCAGGTGGAGTGGGCTGCCCACCCAGAATACATGTTGCACCCAGATTCCCATGGGATTCCCTTCCCAAAGGCCCCAAGCCTGCTTCCATGGCCTCTGCCAGTGGGGAGGAGGCAGACCTCCTCCCTGAGGAATGGCCGAAGGGCAGCTGTGCTGGGGTGTTGGAAGAGCTTCCAAATAACAGGCTGAAGGTCTACAGGTGTGCCCCTGAGGCCTTCCTGGGGAGAGCTGGAGCCTGGGTGGGGGAGGGAAGAGACTGTGTCCATCTAGCAGGGATGTTGAAACAACCTGTGTCTGGCCCAGAACTCCCAGGGGCCTGTGAACTCTAAATTGTACCTGGCCTTCTGGGTGGATAGAAAGCTGCATTTGTCAAGGGGAAGGATTCTGTGACAGTTGGCTGGCTTGAGGACCTTAAAGTGTTGGAGCCTTCATTTGTAGTCTTGCCCCAGGCCCCACGAATGATAGGGGCAGGCCTAGCTTTGGTGGCATAATTGTTCTTTTCAAGGGAAGTTGTGAAGCTGTTAATTTGTGCCAGTGTATGAAGTACAGTGTCAGGAACACCCCAGGAGCTTACAAACGCTGGCTGACACTGGTGAACTGGCCTGTTTTTTGGTGGGGGGAGAGTGGGCCGGGGGAGTAAAATGCTTGCATTTACACTCTAAGTAGGGGAGAAATGTTTGCCCTGGAGGTCATGTTTAATACTGGTGACTAGAATATCTTCTTGGCCTCCCCCGGGCCTTTACCCCAACCCCCTTCCTGCACCCTCCAGGCACTATCTCCTCTCCCAAGATCCCCGTTTTCATTGAGTAGCATACTGGCTCAGTGTTAGTTACTTAAAAACCAATAGAAACAGTTACCCAGTCACTTAGAGCTGTCAGGAACCCCAAAGAAGGACTTAAAAACTTGGGTTTCCTTCCCTCTTTTCAGGGAGCGGGGCACACTGCCATTTCTCCCGAAGATGAAGGAGGAGGCAGTGACTTCAAAGATAAAGGATCGGGATGTGGTGTATGCTGTTTTGTCCCCAGTGATGCAGTGTGGGTGCAGAATTCACCTGAGTCTATAATGGCAGAATTAGATAATCCACTGCTCAGATGCCTCCGGTGAAAATGGCACTTTGTGAATGGGAGTTGAGGGTCCTGTGTGGAAGGTGGAATGACCTGGAAAGCCATCAGCTCTTTCACAAGGAAGCGTGCTTTTGCAACAAAATGATGTTGAGTTTCCAAAGTGCATTCAGTAGAGCAGTATCCTGCTTACACTTAAAAGCATAGGTCAGTGTCCGCAGGGAAAGATAAAAGCTGCTATCTGGTTTGGGCTAGCAATTGCGAGATGTCAACGTGATGCTTTCAGCTGGTGGGGAGAGGGGGGATAAAGAAGATGATTGAATTTGGTAGAAAGAAATACCTTATCAGTTCCTCAGATAAGAGTAGGATGAGAGTAGTTCTGCAAAGAGCCCTGATGAGTACTATTCAGTGCAGGAAGAAAGTGTCTGGATAAAAGCAATTAAACGGTGGTGGCGGAGGGGGGGGGGAATGGAACCTTTTATTTTTAATATTAAATGAGGTTTAGTGAAGTGTTGTTAATAGAGTTGAGCGTTTCCAGAAACTGATGGCTTAATTTTGGATGCAGACTCTCATGTTGGAACTGTCTGGAAGGAATGTATAATGGGGAATTGGTATTTAACTTACACTGGCATAGGGGTTAAAAATGTAAGCTCTGAGGCTAGACTGGGTTCAAACCCTGAAACCCTAGCTGTACTTTTTTTTTTTTTTTTTTTTTTTTAACCACAGAGTAGTTTCTCTTAGGTTTGTCTGGTAGTGATAAGTGTCAGCTATCTTCACTCCATTTTTGAGCATTTTGAACCACCAATGAGGTATTACTTTCTATTTTAGTTGATCAGTTACGGGTTGCATAGCAGTTTGTCTAAAATGTCCTGGTAATGCACCAACATTAATGTTTTACTTTCAGTTTCTTATATTTTCTGAGCCATAAGCTGATTTCAGTCTCCCTATTTACACCAAAATAGGTGAAAATCTGAGTTCCTTAAAAATATTATTGCAGGGGCGCCTGGGTGGCTCAGTGGGTTAAAGCCTCTGCCTTCGGCTTGGGTCATGATCCCAGCGTCCTGGGATCGAGCCCCACATCGGGCTCTCTGCTCAGCAGGGACCCTGGCTTCCTCCTCTCTCTCTGCCTGACTCTCTGCCTATTTGTGATCTCTGTCAAATAAATAAATAAAATCTTTAAAAAAAATTATTGCATTGGTTGTAACAGAATCTCCCTTGGAAACTAATCATCATGCTCCTAGGCTGGAAGTCTATTAGAGGAAATTGCGTAGGGAGGGTGGTTTTCTCCATAGAAAGTGACGGAATTTTCTAGCTCTGTCAAGAGGAAAAGGAGTGAAATGGTTAAGTATGCTCATGCTCCTTTACTCTTCACTGGGTTCAATCCAACATTTTCCCAAGTGCCAAGCACTGCTCAGTGCCCGGGATCATTTGTAAGTTAAGTACTGAATCGGAGGTGTGTGTTCACAAGTAACTTAGGAGGAGGATGGTCATAAGTGCTTAATACAGAATAAAACTTCGTACGGGCAGTGCATGAAGGGGAGTCCTCTGGAGGAGGAATCGTTCTAGTAGACCCTTAAGAAATGGGGAGTTTGGGTATTGATGGCCGTCCATATGTGGGCTCATGTAGGACACACACCAACTTCTCCCCATCTACCAAGAGAAGCTTTTGAGGACAGTAGGTGGTGTTCTGAGGCTCTGGGTTGCTAGAAGGGGTATTTGGAGGCAAGATTTCTTTGAGTTTTTATGTTTTGTCTTAGCCCTTTATGTGAATATTGTGGTTACTACAAAATAGATGTTAATGTAAAAATGCTTCATTTTTTTTTGTACCATAATGTGCTTCAGAATGGGGGACTGTGTGAAAATTTTTTTTTTTTTTAAGTTTGTGGCTTATGTCTTTTCTGGCCTATTTATTATCAGTACATGTTAATGAATCCCTCATTAGTTTTTTCTTCATCCCTGTACTTAATCGTTGCGGCACTTGCATCGTACTCAGTTTGTGTAATGAGATCCCCTTCAGGCTGCTGTTTGTATCATAACAACGTGGCCCATCATTTTTTTGAACGCTTTCTTACTGTCTGGCATAAGGATGAGCCTCAGGCTCCAGCAGACCGCCCTTCCCAGTTGGGGAATCAGCCATTTCTCTACAGGGCCTTGGTGACTTTTAGTGACAAACAGCACCTTTTAAGATGTTTAGGGCACTTGAAACAAAGAGAGCAGGTACCCGATTCAAATCCCTCACCAGTATCAATGTACCTAAAGGAACCACATTCTTTAAGGCATGGCGTTCGAAGATAACCATCTTGAGGTTGTAACGCTGTGAACAGATGAAGGGAAAATCAGACAGTAGAGTTAGACAAAAACAATGGGGAAAAAACCCCTTAAAGCTAAAAGGTTTTGTTTTGTTTTGTTTTCTCACCAAAGATGCCTTGTGGTTTATAAAACCCTTTTTCTTTTCCAGTGATACCTGAATTTAATACATTTTCTTGTGGGGTACCTGGGTGGCTCAGTCATTAAGTGTCTGCCTTTGTCTCAGGTCATGATCCCAGGGTCCATGGATCCATCAGTTCTGGCCAGGGGGTGTAAATCAAGACCTTCTCTGTCATCTGAGCACAGATGGCCTGGGGTGGGGCTCCCTGGAGGTCAAGCAGCCCTTGCTGCAAACACCAAAATGTACCAACAGAAACGCAAGAGCTCTAAAGGTGGAGGGCACTGTGGGGGTCTTTGTGGGAGCCCTAATTTTGATTAGGATCCATTGGTTCTCTGCTACTGGGTAAATTAATGGGTTGTCATGTCAGCCAGGGTTCTCCGTTGCAAACCATTTAAGCAGAGGACTAGTTTTTTGGAGGAGAAGGAGGAAGTTCACAGAACCATTGGAAATTGAAGAGCAGTCTCAGCCAAAAGGGCATGATCCCACAGAGTTTTGACACGGATGTCTGTCCACACTGCCCAGCATACAGCCAGGGACTCCACCCCCACAGCACTTGAGGCTGCCCTGGACACTTAGGTCCACAGCAGTGGCTGTAAGTCATCTGTGACCATCTCCTATATTATGTGTCACTTTGCAAAACCTCAGGCCATCTGTTTGTGCTCAGCTGCCGGGGAGCTGGGGGATAGGCAGCATGGCGTAATGGTAGGGACTTGTTCTCTGGGTTTAGAATCTAGGCGAGTAGGTCCCATTGGATTACCAACACCCTGTGTGGTCTAAGGCCGCTTGCCTATCATTTTGAGGTCACTGATAGACTAACATGTTCTCGGAAGGACACATGGGTAGGAGGGTCAGCAGCATGGAGGCTCTGCTTGTGCCTCTTCGAGCAGGTCCTGATATACGGCCATAACTTAAAACCATGAAATAAGCAGCCTGTTAAGACTTGAGACACCTGAGTTGCTTTTTTTTTTTTTTTTTTGGTGGAGAAAGCTCTGAGTATTAGATATATAACCATGAACAAGACATTCTTCTCTCAACCCTAGGTCCTTACTAGGACAATGAAAGGTTTATTTCAGGTGACCTCTGATACCTTTCTAATTCTGTCATCGAATATCTTCTACCAGTGGTTCTCAAAGTCTGCTCCCAGGAGCATCAGCACCTCCTGAAACCTTGTTAGAAATGCAAACTCTCAGTCTTGATCATGGCCCTCTGGATCAAGTTCAGGGGTGGGGCCAGCAATCTGTTACTAAGCCCTCCAGACGGTCCTGATGGACGCTCAGGTGTGAGAACCTCTCTTAGAGCATTGGTCTGGCACCCAGGGCTGGCCAGCCTCTGACTGTCTATACCTCCAGGCTCTAAGGCAGATACACTGATTTTTCATCAAATATCCAGGAAGCCCCTGAGACTGACTGGCCTAGGGGATGATTTCTTTCTTGAAGTGGAATAAATGGCTCTCATCAACTTGATGAAGGGTGCTCAGAGTCTGAGCTAGGTAATTTGTATGGTTATTTAGCATTTGTCCCCACCTGCCAGGTGGGTGGGCAAAGAGCAAGCACATACGTATGTTTACCTCACTTAAGAGTCCTTCTAGGGCGCCTGGTGGCTCACTTGGTTCGATGACTGCCTTTGGCTCATGTCATGGTCCCGGAGTCCTGGGATGGAGTCCCGCATTGGGCTCCCAGCTCCATGGGGAGTCTGCTTCTCCCTCTGAGCTTCTCACCCCTCATGCCCTCTCTCTCTCAAATAAATCTTTTTTTTTTTTTTTTTAAACGTCCTTCTAAAAACAAGAGTTCGCATTTGTTTGCACCCTTATACTTTGATGTACTACTCAAGAAGCCATGCTTCTATAAACCACAGTGGCCTTAGGGCTGAGAGCCATTAACTACTGACTTCCTATCATGGACTAAGTGGTGTAGAGGAAGTATGTTCTAGTAAGAGCTGCTGTGGCTCTGTCTTCTCTTTGAAAAATCACATGGAACATTGGCTTGTTTTGCCAACCCTAAGGGTAATATTATAGTTGCTTAAACACTTTTTTCAAAGTAACTGATGAGTTCTCATGTTTTGTACTTTTAAAAAATGAATATTAGGAAAAGAGAACATGTATCTTTTTATTATTTTGCCTGGAAGGTGTCTTCTGGATTGTTGGCCCATTTTCAGTGACCCACAGATGGATTCACCATGCTGCTGCTCTCTTGAATCTGCCATGAATGACAAACACCTTCATTCTGCCTGACTCATTCCCTGAATTTTTGTTTCTGGTGCTCAGCGACTATGTAATTGGGAAATACAAGCTAATTGTATTACTAAGGAATATCAAATAAATGAAGGTGATCAGTCATGGGCAGAATCCTTGTGTAATCTACAGTGTTGTATTTCATAAATGCATGTCTGCAACTGACTGGAAAAACTTAAGCTCCTCTCTTACCACAGAGTTTGAGAAGCAGAAGTGTAAACTTGTATTTTATGAATGGAGAAGAAAACGTCCAGAGGCATGGAGGGACTCAGCAGATGCCACAGGGCTCGGTGACTAGTAACTAAATGGCAGTAAGCCAAGGCTAGGAGTCCAGTCTTCTTGCCAACTTTTTTTTTTTCATTAAGTCAATCTGAGTCCTCTTGTTGAATTTCTTAGTTTCTAAGGCAACATTGATTATAAGACATGCCATTGATTTGAAAACAGCTTTTCAGGAAAGCAAACCCCATAATAAATGCACACCTAGGTGCAAAGGCATCTCAGCTTTAAAAATGTTCATTTGTGGGGTGCCTGGGTGGCTCAGTGGGTTAAAGCCTCTGCCTTCGGCTCAGGTCATGATCTCAGGGTCCTGGGATCGAGCCCCGCATCGGGCTCTCTGCTCCGCGGGGAGCCTGCTTCCCCCTCTCTCTCTGCCTGCCTCTCTGCCTACTTGCGATCTCTCTCTCTGTCAAATAAATAAATAAAATCTTTAAAAAAAATAAATAATGTTCATTTGTATGCCAATAAGTCTTGGAATCAAGGATTTAAAGGCTATTGAGTTTTTTCCGTAATCAGATAGTACACGTTTGAAAGAACGCAAAAGTCTTCCAATTGCTGAAAGAGAACTGAATTCAGGAAACCAGTTTAAGTGCTAAAAGTAAAAGAGAAACCTCTGTGTATGGCCATCATCCCCCCGGTTCTGTTTCAAGTAAAATTCGAAAAACGTTGTTTCCTGGATTGGGGGGCTATTAGATGTAACGAAGGGTAATGAAAAAAATGAGAGGCACCAAATGTTCTGGGAGCTCCGGCGACTGAGTGATGGTGGAGTCATCCAGGCAAGTGATTCAGTCTGGGAAGAGTCTTAATGAGACCTTGAACTCCAGGAATGTTTTGTTCATCACTGACCAACTGCCTGCTCCTATCCTTGCCCCCGTGCTGAGCAGGGACCTTAGCTTGAATATTGGTTGAATAAATATGTATGTCTCTTTCCATGAATTGGAAAATGGGTACTATGAAGAATTTTACTTAGAGTAGCTGGAGGTCTCTATTGTTTGAGGTACTTTAGGAATATTCAGGAAAGGAAGCCTGGCATTGGTTGGATTTTGAAGAACAGTGAAGTAGAGAATTCCAGAACTATTTAGGTTTTGTTTTGTTTGGTTTTGTTTTTTACATGTCCACTGTCTTAGCTACCTACCCAGGTTGAATGTTTATGCCTAGAATAGTGGTGTCAAAATATGAAAATTGAGCCTGTGTCCTGGAATAAAATGATTAAATAGGGCACATGTTGTGATGAGCACTGGGTGTTATACCAACTAATGGATTGTTGAACACAACATCAAAAATGAATGATGTACTATAATACGTTGGCTAACTGAACATAATAAAAAATTATATTGGTAAAATTAATTCCTTATAGTTCCAGAAGGATTTTTTCCTAGTAACGGTATATAAGATTTTGATACATAACTGGAGCTATGGTTGAGAAATTTGTTATTCTTTATTTCTTTAGTCTGAAATGGTTTGAAAAAAATCAAACTCTTCATAGTTTTCATGTAACTTTTCTAAATATGTGGTAGGTCTGCCTATATAAAAATGAAGGATTTTATATAGGCCTCATGATTTTAGAGGCTCCTTTCACACTTAATTTTATGAATAAGAAATTTTGAGGCTCTGAAAAGAGAATCTGTCATTCCAAGGACTTAAATCCTCTGAAGTTTAAGACCTAGTTTGGTGTCTTAGGAGCCATATCTTAGCCTGAGCAAATTCACAGGAAATGGACCTCTTTCCGTGCAGCTAACAGAAATAATCCTCTGATACTGCCCTAAGTGGGGATGTTGGAAGTCGCAAGGATTGATGTGCTCCACATATAAATATATTGCATTTGTTGATATAAATCTTTGTCATTGGTGTTATCATTTAAATCACTAGCTTAAAAATTGTAGGATTTTGAGTTTGTTTTAAAAAATTCGAGAGAGTTAACAAAACAGGGCAGTCCACGTAAAACACTGGCCAACTAAGAATGCTAAAAATATTGTAGCATATTTATCTAAAAAGCCTTTTAAAAAGTGCCATTAGACCCTGTTAACTCATTTGTTTGCATATCAAAAATGGAAGTCCTTGAGCATAACTGAATGGTCTTCCCTTCTTCCTTCCTGGATTCATCTAATTCTACCTATCTGTATCTCAGTAAATGGTACCACTGACCACTCAGGTGCTCAAGACAGAACCCTAGAGTCTTCCTTGATTTTCTGCTACACCTAATACTAGAAATGGGAATTCTAATGATAAAGCGAACATTTATACATACAATCCTCCTTCTAGGCACTTGAAACGAGTGATCTGGTTTATTCCTCAGCATGCTTTGCATTATAATTAATACTATCCTTTCCATTCTGCAGATGGGGAAACTCGGGCCCTAAGGCAAGGTTCACCAGTGAAGGCAGAGCCAGGGTTTGAATTCAGGCAGTCAGATTCCAGAGCCCTGGTTCTTAATCATAGTCCCGTTCCTATCTTCCAGAGCCAACACCTCACCAAAATCTACTCCAAGAGGCCAGATCTCTACTGTGCCTATTTCTTGGGATTCTCTTCGCACTATCTAGTTTGAAATCCCCAACCTCTCCCTCGCTCTGAGTCTATTTCCCACACTGCAGCCAGAGTGACCTTGTAGAAATGGAAATTGGATTATTGTTTTCCTGCTCAAAATCTTTCCGTGTTCTGATTGCCCTTGGGTGCAAATCTAGAATCTGTGTGTGGTATGTGAGAGACCGTATCTGTGCCCTGCCACATTCTGTGCCATTATGCCCTGTGATCACTCCCTCCTGCCTGTAGGGCTTTCTTTTAGGAACTTCAGTGGGCCGTCCTCCTTAGGTGTCTGCGCACGCTCATCTCTCCACCTCCAACATGAGCTCTTAATAGTCTTCTAGCTGACTGCTCCTTCTTTCTGAATGCTTCTTAAATATCCCTTCCTCCTAGAAGCCTTCACTGACTGTGATCCAAATTGACTCCCCGAAAATATTCTTCCACAGCCCATTCTGTATTTCTTACTTGAGATTTTTCTTGTTTCTTGAGGGAGACCTGTACTGCTATCAACTTCCCTCTGACAACTGCTTTTGCTGCATCCCAGAGATTTTGGATTGTTGTGTTTTCATGTTCATTCGTCTTGGGGTCTTTTTTTTTTTTTTTTTTAATTTCCTCTTTGATTTCTTAGTTGACTCTTTCATTGCTTAGTAGCATGGTCGGTAGCCTCCAAGTATTTGTGTTCTTTCCAGATTTCCTTGTAATGGACTTCTAGTTTCATATCTTTGTGGTTAGAAAAGATGCATGATAGGATTTCAGTTTTCTTGAAATTGTTGAGATTTGTTTTGGGGTGTAACCTGATTTACCCTGGAGAATGTGCCATGTGCACTTTAAGAGAATGTGTATTCTGTTATTTTTGGAGGGAGTGTTGTGTGTAGATCTGGTATGTCCATCTGGTCTAATGTGTCATTCAAGACTACTGTTTCCTTGTTGGTTTTTCTGTCTGGATGATCATTGACGTAAGCTGGGTATTAAAAATCCCCTACTACTGTATTACCGTTGATTGCTTCCTTTATGTCTGTTAATAGTTGCTTTATGTATTTAAGTGCTTCCATGTTGGGTGCGTAGATATTTAAAATTGTTATATCCTCTGGTTGGGTTTTTCCTTTTATCATTATGTAGTCTCCTTCTCTGCTTCTCCTTACAGTCTTTGTTTTAAAGTCTTTTTGTCTGATACAAGTATTGCTACGAGCTTTCTTGGTTTCATTTGCATGGTAAGTGTTTTTCCACCTCTTCACTTTGAATCTGCATGTCTTTCGGTCTGAAGTGAGTTTCCTATGGGCAGCCTTTAAATAAGTTGTGCTTTTTTTCATCCATTCATTCACCTTGTATGTTTTGATTAGAGCATTTAGTCTATTTACATTCAAATTCATTATTGATAAACCTGTACTTATTGCTTTTTTGTTACTTGTTTTGTGGTTGTTTTTGCAGTTCTATTCCTTTTTTCTTTTCTTGCTCTCTTCTTTTGTTTTTTGATGGTGACCTTAGTGTTAAGTTTAGATTCCTTTCTCTTTATTCTTTTGTGTCTATCACAGATCTTTGACTTGTGGTTACCATCAGGTAGGTATACGACATCTTCACATACAGCCGTCTGTATTAAGTTGATGGTCACTTGAATTTGAAGCCATTCTAAAAGCACTGAAATCTTTATTCCCTCCCCCAATTTTAAACGTTTATCCTGTTTTCCATCCTTTTATTTTGTGAGTCTCCTGACTGATTTTTGTAGATATAATTGATTTTTAATGCTTCTGTGTTTTAAACTCCATACTGGTTTTACAAGCAATTAAACTACTACTTTATTATATATTTGCATTTACCTGTAAAATTTTTGTTTTCATAATTTTCCT
Organism: Martes martes; assembly: GCF_963455335.1. Lineage (NCBI taxonomy): Eukaryota > Metazoa > Chordata > Mammalia > Carnivora > Mustelidae > Martes > Martes martes. The sequence goes on along the minus strand of NC_137900.1, from coordinate 18,024,350 downwards.
ACTTTCGGTTATGGCCTTGCCTTTCCACTTAAAGGGTTCCCTCTAAAATTTCTTGTTAAGTCTGGTTTGGTGGTAATGAACTACTTTAACTTTTGTTTGGCTGGGAGACTCTTTATGTCTCCTTCTAGTCTGAATGATAGTCTTGTGAGGCAGATTATTCTTGGTTGCTCCCCCCCCCCCCCCCCGCTTTCAGCACTTTGCAGGCCAGAAGGGAGTGACAGGATATATTCAAAGTTTCTGTTGATCAATCAGCTGAGAGCCTTAAGGTGTTTCCCATGTATGTAACTGTTTTCTTTGGCTGCTTTTCAAATTCTCTTTATTGTTACTTTTTGCCATTTTAGTTATTATATGTATTGGTGTGCATCTACTTGTGTTAATTTTCTTAGGGGCTTTCCATGTTTCCTGGATCTGGATGTCTGTTTTGTTCTCTAAAACTATGGATGTTTTCAGCTGTTATTTCTTCAAATAAGTTTTTGGCTATTATTTCTTCAAATAAGTTCTCTCTCTCTTTTTCTGGGATCCCTGTAATGCATATGTTACTATGCTTCCTGATGTTGCCGAGTTAACCTCGGCAACCTCTCATTTATTTTTTTGGCTGTTCTGCTTGGTTGCTTTCCATTACCCTGTCTTCTAGATTGGCAATTCATTCTTCTGTATCCTATAATGTGCTCTTAATTTTCTCTAGTGTGTTCATCTCTGACTGTTTCTTTCTTAAATTTTTAAACTTTCCATTGAAGACCTTACTGAGATCCTTCACACTTAAGTCCAGTAAGTATCTTTATAAGCATGATTTTGATTTTGGTTTGTTTGTTTGTTTGTTTTTTGGTTAGTCATATTGTTTATTTCTGTTTAATTTAGCTCTTTAACTAGGTTTCTTCTGTCCTCTTCTTTCATTCAGGACCTATTCATCTGGCTCCTCATTTTGGGTCTCTGTGTTTCTGTGTGTTAGGAAGGCCAGCAACATCTCCTGATCTTGAAAGTAGTGGCCTTATGAGAAAGAGGTCCTGCGGTGCCCTGTGGCACAGTCCCCTGGTCACCAGAACCAGGGTACCAGGGGTGTGTGCTGTGTGGGTTGTATGTGCCCTACTGTTGTGGCCAAGCAGTGTTTTTCTTCAGTCAACTGCAGTGACTTTCTTTGCCTGCTCTGTGTGCATGGGGCAGTTTGGGTCCCTGTGCTGTTGAGGAGCCTGTCTGAGGTGACTTGAGGCTTGTAGGTGGGGGGGTAGGGAGGGTATCAGCAGTTGGGCTACTTGTCTGCCCTCAATCTGTCATAGCTGTGTGCACACTGAATGGTAGGACACTTTGTGTATGTACCTCCCCCACCCTCCCCCCGAGGCTTTCCTTGGTGGTAGCATGGCCATCATACCAGGTACTCCCCTGGGCTGGAGTAGCGCCAGACGGGGGGCACTTCCTGGGCTGTCAGCTGAAAGGCTGGGCTGCTGGAACTGTGGGTGTGCTGGTGTGTGTGTTTATCTGCCCTTCTCTTGAGGGCAGGGTGGGGGGCAGTTTGGAGTGGTGCTAGTCCCAGAATAGGGCTGTTTGCTGGATGCGTGGGGGCAGAAGCTGCTTTGGAGGAACGCCTGCCAAGTGGGATGGGTGGGACAGGTGGGTCTGCAGGGGAAGGCAGGGGCCCAGCACATGGCCCTAGCAAGAGAGGTGGGGAGTGTTGGCACTGGTCCCTGCAGGTTTCTAGCTAGGTGGGCTGGGGGAGGGGAGGAGAAAGTGTTCTTCTGAAGATCCCTGCCTCTCGAGGGCACATTCTGAGCTTAATGAATAAATCTCCTTCTGCTTCCGTGCTGCATCCCAGCGGGGTGATTTGTTATGCTGGCTCTTGAAGGGCAGGAACCCAGTTTCTACGCCTTCTGGCTCTCCCGGAGCTAAACCCGCTGACTTTTAAAGTACCTGAGGTGAAGCCCCACTGATTTTTTTAAAAGCTTACAAAGTGAAGCCCCACTGATTTCTCAGAGCCACATATTATGGGGACCCATGTTCCCATTGTCCCCTGTGCATGGAGTGCCTGGGGTAGGCCTGATCTCTCACTTTTCCCTTCTTGCAGACTCCCTCCCATTTGTAATCAGTCTGAGCAGTGTTCTGTTTTCCACAGGGTCTCTGCCTCTCTTACCTTTTCAGGGTGGCCTTCCCTCTCCCATTAATTGGGGAGGGTCTGGTCTACCAGGCTTCAGGCTGTTTTCAGAGTTAGCTGTGCCTGCGGTGCTGTTACCTCAGTGTGTCTGTGGGACGACGTATGCTCGGGGTCCTCCTACTCTGCCATCTTCCCGACCTCCCCTACGTGTCTTTTATTCCTTTTTTTTTTTTTTTTTTAAACAGAGCTCCTCCTAGTTTGAAACTATTTCTCCCTGTGTATTTACTGTCTTCCCTTCTAGTTTCTCTATTTGCTGAGTGTAGGGACTATTGGAATCCAGGACTCCTTAGCATTTTGTATAGTGCCTGGGTATTCCAGAAACATTTGATGAATAAACATATATTGCCATGTAGTACCAACATGATCACCTAAAGGAAGTGATATTTTATTTTATTTTTAAAAGATTTTATTTATTTATTTGACAGAGAGATCGCAAGTAGGCAGAGAGGCAGGCAGAAAGAGAGGGGGAAGCAGGCTCCCCGCTGAGCAGAGAGCCCGATGCAGGGCTCGATCCCAGGACCCTGAGATCATGACCAGAGCTGAAGGCAGAGGCTTTAACCCACTGAGCCACCCAGGTGCCCCAAGAAGTGATATTTTAATCTCAAGAAGTGTCAAAGGCTTATTCTTAATAGAATATAGCATTTTAATTGAATACATATCAGACCATTTGTCTTTCTTAAACTTCTACTTTAAGACAACTGAACTTCATTATGGATTGACATTGAACTGTGGGTTGATGTTCTGGAACCAGTGATTTATTGCATGTGTCTTATTTGTTTTCTAAGCTTTCAGATTTATGCACAGAAGTAAAGACTTGTGATATTAAAACTATTTTTACTTTGTTAAAAAGAAAACCACAGGCCCAAAATGACGTCACTTAGGTTAAGGCCCTGAGTCAGTAAATCAAGACTTAATACCTAACTTAATTGCAGTTTCAGTCCCTCTAGAAATGTAACCTTTATCCAGTCCATGTTGGTTAACACGGGAATTTCCTGGTCAGCATTAAGAAATTCACTGATAGACCCCTTTCATTCCTCATAAGAGGGCAACCTTGCCTAAAACAACAGATTCTTTGCTAATAATTTCCTTTTTCCCACTTCCTTTCTACCGTTTAAAACCTTTTCTTTGGGGGCGCCTGGGTGGCTCAGTGGGTTAAAGCCTCTGCCTTCGGCTCAGGTCATGATCTCAGGGTCCTGGGATCAAGTCCCGCACCAGGCTCTCTGCTCAGCGGGGAGCCTGCTTCCTCCTCTCTCTCTGCCTACCTCTCTGACTACTTGTGATCTCTGTCTGTCAAAAAAATAAATAAAATCTAAAACAACAACAACAATCTTTTCTTTGACATAGCCCTTTGGAGCTCCCTTTTATTTACTAAATGTGATGCTGTTCACTTCATGGATCAGTTAATAAAACCAACTAGATCTTTAAAATTTACTGTGTTGAATTTTTGTGAATAACTTGAAAAGTGGCATATTTGTAGCAGAAACTGCTCACAGTCTCTTGAACATCTGTTTTTCCTCCATCTGTAATACTAGAAGTTTTATCTGGGTACATGGACACCCATCTAAGACTATTTTATTTATTTATTTGCAAACCAAACATCACTTACTCCTTTATTCCATTTTTTACTATTAAAAAAAAAATCTTACCTAATTTTAACTCTCTGGATTCTGTGCGCCCTCCCACCTGCAGTGGAGACTAGTTTCTTCTCTACCTAATTTGTGTTAAAGAGATTCTATACTTTTTAAGCTCTTCTGTCTTGAGAGTATCATTTCTTTCACTGTCCCTGAACTTTAAAGAGGAAAAATTCAGATCACGGACTTAAGTGATGAGACAGATGAGGTCATTTCTCCATGCCTTGTCTGTATTCTGCTTTTGGATTTGCGGAGTTTGAACGCCTGAGTCCAATACTGTTTACACAGTTTTTTCCCTTTCTATGGAAACATTAAGCCATTTAAGAGTGATTTTTAAAAACAAGATGGGGGCACCTGGGTGGCTCCGTTGGTTTAAGGGCCTGACTCTTGTTTTCCCGCTCACGTCGTGATTTTGGGATCATGAGATCGCGCCCTGAGTCAGACTCTACAGTGGGCATGGAGCCTCCTTAGGATTCTCCCTCTCCCTCTGCTCCTCCCCTCCCCTTCCCCCAGCCCTCCCCTGCTCATGCACGTGCTCTCTTTCTGATAAATAAATACACAGATAAAGAAAAAACAAGACGGGGTGCCTGGGTGGCTCAGTGGGTTAAGCCTCTGCCTTCAGCTCAGATCATGATCTCAGGGTCCTGGGATCAAGACCCACATTGGGCTCTCTGCTCAGTGGGGAGCCTGCTTCCCCCTCTCTCTGCCTGCCTCTCTGCCTACTTATAATCTCTGTCTGTCAAATAGATAAATAAAATCTTAAAAAAAATAAATTAAAAAAAGGAAAAAACAAGATGAAATGAAGTGAATTAAATACAAAGTCCTAGTCACAAAGCATGAACTACCAAAAACTCCATACCAACCTTCACAGCAAGTATTTGGGTTTAAATGCTGCTGCTTCCAAAATGTCTAAAGGTTGATTGAATCACTCCTTTTAATATCTTCTCTTTGTCTTTGTTGCTATGGAATTGTGGACTATGTAGCGGTAGCTCATGCATGAGAAAACTGCTTGAACTTTCCTGACCATTTTCAAATTACCATTCATTTAAGGTAATGAGGAAGTTTTTCTTCCTAGCTTACTCATTTGTGTCAGCATTAGGAGATGGAGAGGTGGAGAAAATGAGGAGGAAGCTCAGGTTCACTTGACATAAGCTGTTCAGGAAAAGACAGTAAAGGTAACCTCTATCAATGAGGAATGGCCCCAATGGAACAAATTCATCCTGTGCATGTGGCTGTGTGGAGATAGACATGCACACATGCCATCACCACTACCAGATAATTTGAAATCAATTAACACTCACAAAGCTATTTGAATTTGCTGTTAGAATTAAACCACTTCTGTCTACAAGGGAGTTGTATCTTGGTACAAACCAGAAAATGGCCAGAAAAGTTGTTACCCCGGAAAAATACATTCATTTGTTTAAAGTGTTCTTCTTGGGGCAGCTGGGTGTCTCAGTCAGTTAGGCGTCTGCCTTTGGCTCAGGTCATGATCCCAGGGTCCTGGGTTCGAGCCCCACATTAGGCTCCCTGCTCGGTGGGAAGCCAGTTTCTCCCTCTCCCACTCCCTCTGCTGGTGTTCCCTCTCTGACTGTGTCAAATAAATAAATAAATCTTTTAAAAACTTCAAAAAAAAAAAAATAGTGTTCTTCTTGAGCATTTGGATTTCTGTTTGAAGTCTTCTTCCTCTTTACGGAGAATCATGTTGGCTGACACAAAGGGTTTTGTGCTTATGGTGATGATGAAGACTCAGTGTCTTATATCTCCTCAGGCTATAATTAGAAATATTTCTAATTTGTGTTTTTTCCAGAGTTCGAAAACTTTATTCCTTATTAGACTTGCTGCATGACCTGTTTAATGAATTGCTTTCACCCTTAATACTCTTAAACTTTTGGGCGCCTGGGTGGCTCAGTGGGTTAAGCCGCTGCCTTCGGCTCAGGTCATGATCTCAGGGTCCTGGAATCGAGTCCTGCATTGGGCTCTCTGCTCAGCGGGGAGCCTGCTTCCCTCTCTCTCTCTCTCTCTCTCTCTCTGCCTCCCTCTCCATCTACTTGTGATCTCTCTCTGTCAAATAAATAAATAAAATCTTTAAAAAAAATACTTCTAAACTTTTAAGTACCTGAAGAAGCTGGATTTGTCAAAGCCTTGTAGATGAGTTGCCAAAAATCTTTGCTATGAATCCCAGTTTGGCTTTTCATTTGTAGTGTGACCTTGGGCAAATCACAAAATTATGGCGGCTCCTCATCCATAAAATGCGAAGGCTGGACTGAGCAGTCTATAAATTTTTCTAGGTCTGAGTTGCTATGGTAACTCTTCAATCATAGAGAAAGTGTTAGTTACCTTGATCACTTAGTGTAGACACTGGGTGTGTGCGTGTGTGTGTGTGTGTGTGTGTTGTGTTTGTTGCATGCAACTCCAGCACAACTGACGAAAGTATCTGGTTGCTGTTTGCCTTGGTGATAAGTGGTAGAAAGTTCTTCGTATTCCTTTGTTCTCTGTGTTTGAATTTTCATGTAACATGAGATTTTATGTGTGCGATAATCTCAGGGTATTAGAACAGGTTTGTCAGGAACAGAAATGTATTGCATTGGTAATCTGACCAGAACTTCTGATGTTAGCAATATCTTTTGACATAAAAATGACTCCTAAACTAACACTATTTGTCATAAGCGAGAGGCCTTCCAGCCTTCAATTTATTTTAGAGTAGGAGAAGATTTTAATAATAATAGCAGTAAACTTACAAACCCCTTAGGATTATATCTGGCATATAGTCAGTATTACGTATCTATTTGTTGATTTCATCCCTGCAAGTTAGTGAGATATGCGATAAACTTTTTCCATCATCCTGATGAGGAAACTGAGGTAAAGAAAGATTAAATGAGTTGTCAAGAGTCCCTAAGTGTGGGGCTGCAGTTTGATTGACCCAGGCAGTTTGGTTCTAGGAATTTCTTACTCTTACCACTCTTTCCCACTGCCCTTGGGAAAGAATTCACCGTAGAGCATCCGTGGCTGCATTGGGCGCTGGAAATAAGTCTGAATGGAGACAGTGGCCTGGTGTGTGTGTGTGTTCCTGTGCCTTCCATCACAGTGCAGTGTGTCTTTGGATTAGTCCTTTAATCTCACTGAACCAGTGCTATCCGATGGAAATAGAATGTTAGCTGGAAGTGGGAGCCACACATGAAATTTAAAACTTTGAAGTAGTCACAATTAAAAAAAAAAAAAACCTGGCAAAATTGATTTTAATAATATAGTCTATTTAACTCAATGTCCATATAATTACTTAATATGTAATCAATACTATTTAGAAATGAGATCTATTTTTTCATATTATATCTATGAAATCGGATGTATATTTTTACATTCAAGCACATCTTCATTCAGATGACCCGCATTTTAAGTGTTCAGTGCCCCATTATTTAGTGGCTACTGGATTGGATTGCACAGCTCTGAACTCTTGAGAGCTACCATAAAATGAGTCTAGGGTGATAGATGATCTCTAAAATGTCAGCTCTGAAATTCTAGAAATCAATGATGAGAAGTACCTGTACCCCTTTAATGATTTACCATGAGATTATATATTTCTCACCTGCTTAAGTAGCATGGAGAATGCACTCTAAGAATTAAAGCATCAGAATGGCAATGTAATGTCAAAATAATGTGTGCATATCAAGAAATTTCAGCAAGTGAACAGGCTCTAGCAGGTTAAAAAAAAAAAAATTCTACAAATCTCCAAGAGCTTACTGTGGGTCAGGTGCTGTTGTAGACATGTGGGATTCAGAAGAGAATAATTCATAGCCTCTGCCTTCATGGTGCTTATACTGAAATGTAAGAGTAAATAGATGTGTGGATGATTTTAGGTTCACTAAGTCCCATGAAGAAAAATAAAGGGGAGCGAGAGGTTGGAGAGTAGAGACTAAAGACCCCGGGGGTTGGTGGGTCTAGTTTTAATAGGAAGACTTCTCTGGGGAAGTGACTATTGAAGGGAGATGGGGTTGAGAGAAGCTACCTGAAGACCTGGGAAACAGCGTACCAGGGATGACACAGCAGTTTAACCTGGAAGACCACCTGAGGTGAGAGTGGGCTCTGTGGTTTTGAGTAAGAGCTAAAGGCATTGCGTTGAGTTGAGGGAAAGGAAGTGACAGGAAGCATGGCTGGAGAAGTAGGAATTTGGATTTCATTGTAAGGGCAGTGGAAGGCCGGGAGAGAACAAAGGTTGGCAGAGGGAGGGGATATGATTGTTTTTATGAAGAAAAACTGTGCCTGCTAGACAGAGTATAGACTGAGTTTAGTCCGAGCGGAAGCGGGAAGACCAATCATAGATGCTGTGAGATGGTCTATGTGACCTGTCCTGGTGACTTGGACTAACATAGGAATTATGGAGGTTGATGGAGTTGGTTAGATTCTCATATAGGTGTTGAAGGTAGGCTTGATTGGATGTATTGGTAAATGGCCCAGGAGTATGCAAGAACAGAGTCAAAATGACCCCTGGGTTTTTGGCTTGAGTGACTGGGTCAGTAGTGGTTCCATCTATGCAGACAAGTGAAAGTGAGGGGAAAATGAGTTTAACAGCAACAAAGAGATATGGGGGGCAGGGAACCAACAATTCTGTTTTCAGACTTTCAGACTGATAGGTTTATGTAAATGTAGATAATAGGCTTGAAACTAGGGACAAGATTTATTGTCATCTTAGGTATTCAGAGGACTTTAGCTGTGACACAGAGCAGGAAGTAGTGGGGATTAAGCATCTGACTGATTCTTTTTTTTTTTTTTTAATTTTATTTATTTATCTGACAGAGAGAGATCATAAGTAGGCAGAGAGGCAGGCAGAGAGAAGTGGGGAAGCAGGCGCCCTGCTGAGCAGAGAGGCCGATGTGGGGCTCGATCCCAGGACCCTGGGATCATGACCTGAGCTGAAGGCAGAGGCTTAACCCACTGAGCCACCCAGGTGCCCCATCTGGTTGATTCTTGATGTGGGCTCAGGTCATGATCTCAGGGTCATGAGAATGAGCCCCCAGTTGGGCTCTGTGCTGAGTGTTACATCCGCTTAAGATTCTCCTTCTCCTGGGGCACCTGGGGGCTCAGTGGGTTAAGCCTCTGCCTTCGGCTCGGGTCATGATCCCAGGGTCCTGGGATCGATCGAGCCCCGCATTGGATTCTCTGCTCAGCGGGGAGCCTGCTTCCTTCTCTCTCTGCCTGCCTCTCTGCCTCCTTGTGATCTGTCTGTCAAATAGATAAATAAAATACTTTAAAAAAATATTAAAAAAAAAAAGATTCTCCTTCTCCCTCTGCTCCTCCTACCACCTCATGGGCCCTCACTTGTGCTCACTCTCTCTTTCTCTCTTAAAAAACAAACAAACAAACAAAAAAACCAGAACAAAACAAAAAAAGCTATAGGTAGGGCTATGGTTTCATCTGGACACTGACTTTTTTTCCTTCGGGATAAAGATGAGGCCTTTATGATTCTGATGGTGATATAAATGACAGGGCCAGGAATCATGACTTAAAGAAATGTTTTCCCTCTAGTGCTATAGGGTCTTGGTTCTGTGCTTGAGAAAGAGCTGTAACCAGTGCTGGTAATCAGCTGGTGAGCATGAGCACACATGTCCTAGGTGTTAAACACTGATGTAGTCTTATGCTAACTGGTAAATAACCATTAGCCAGAGTGCCCTCCCACCCCTGAGTCCATCAACCTAGCCATCAGGGCCCCACTTCTGGAATACTCTAGATGTTCCCCTATTAAGTAATGCCTCACTGCAGTTAGCTTCCTTGACTCTATTCCAGCCACTACAGTAGAATAGCCTCTGTTCTGATTGGTCATTGCTCATGCCATATGCATTGCTAATCTTGGGAATATCACCCCCGGTTCTACCCTTGGTAGGCCATGACCAAGCCATTTGAATGTGGAAGAGACACCTTCTTGGATAGTCACTTGCAAAAAAAAAAAAAAAAAATCCAGAATGGTGATATCCTTGATCTCTCCTGTGAATTATGTTTCCATTTACCGTATTGTTCTGTGAATGCTACACGTTTTATAGTAGCCACTGGTGAGGGTGACAAGGTCTTACGTACTTAAATTACGTTCATCCTGGCATAAATACTACAGATTGAACATTCTCCATATTACTCCATGACTAAGAACTATGAATTTTCACTTTTTTAAAAATTAACATAGAATTATTTTTTCAGGGGTACAGGTCTGTGAATCGTCAGTCTTACACAATCCCCAGCGCTCATCATAGCACATACCCTCCTCAGTGTCCCATCACCCAGCCACACCATCCCCTCCAGCAACCCTCAGTTTGTTTCCTGAGATTAACCTTAATCTCAGAACTATGTATTTCCAGACAGAACCTTTATTCTTTCATTACACATTTATACCGTAAAATGTGGCTCCAAGACTGAGATAAGAAATATTTGAGTTACTATAATGAAACAAAAGATCTGGCTTGCTCCCTTTGACTCTGTTAGTTCTTGTACTTTGGGCTTTCTCTGATTAAAAAAATGAAAATAACACCAAAAGAACTGATTCTGTACTACTTTGAAGGCTTGCGTTCAGAGTGAAGTCTTGAGTATGGTAAAATTCTTCACTCATTATTTAAATAAATATACTTAGGTGTATATATAACCTAAATAAAATAGGCAATAATCTGTGTGATGCTATGTACTTCATTTTCAACCACCAGCATTGAGTTGGGAGATGGTAAGCATAGACCATCTATGATGATAAGTAGGTTGATGAAGGGACAAACAGCTGTGTGAAATGGGGTGGGGAGACTGGATTCAGCTCCTGCTTGCGCATCTTCCTCTAACGGAGGGTCCCATCTTCCTGGAAAAGGAGCACAAACATGGAATGGTGATCTATAGCAGGGTAAACTGCCTGCTGAGTGTCTGGCGAGGGAAGAGCAGAATGTGCTATTTCCCAAGGCTTTGGGTTTGACCAAGTGTTCCCAGAGGGGGGAAGAACTGATCAAAATCTTGACAAATCTGGGGTACTTGCGTAGAAAAGGAAAGAAGGTGCTTCTGATAGTCTAGACTATTAAAAAAAAATGCCCCTTAAGACCGATTTCTCTTTACTGGTTTAAGAAGCATTTTCTCTTGACATCCCGATTTGGGATCATTAGAGGCACTGGGAGAGTTTAAAAAGTTGATGGTTAATTTGGGGACTGATGGAATCCAGTGGCCGGTCACATTTCTTACTGTGTAAAGGTTCTAGGATAGTGGTCCTGTCACATTTGTTTCAGCAGCTTGAGAACTTTATTCCATAGACAATTGAGAACTCCCTCTGTGCCAAGAACTGCACCTACAGAGAGAAGATTGACAAATATAAGTTGATTCTGGTTAAGTGGGACTTTGAGACCCTCTGGTCTTTCCAAGTTCATAACCCTTGAGAAGGCAGACTGGCTTCTACTGCCTTACATACTTTCAGCATTTATAGTAATTATGATTATGGGAACATTTGCAATCTACCACCCCCATCTTCTAGTCAAAAAGACAATATTCTTTTTGACTGGCTCAGCTGGTAGGCTCTAAATGGAAAGAATCTGGGTAGCAGATGTTTGAGTGAGAAGGCTAAGGAAGTGAGGAAGGCCAAGTTGATTGACCGTACAGAACTGAAATGGGGGGAGAAGAAAGAGAAAAGCCACCATCAGGAGGGCTTTTCTGGATGGAGTGTTGAGACTAGGAAACCTTCAAGGAACGTTTTCTCTCTGTAAGGAAGATACGAAGAGGGACAGGGATAAGGAGAGAACATGTTGAGGATATATTCTGAAGATTAAGAATTTACCATCCTATTGGTATTTTGTAGACATTGAGATTGAATTGGAGAATTCATGTTGCCTCATTTTGGTATTTGATGTGACACACTGTCAAAATTGAGCTGCATAAAGCATCAGGGTTTGAGGAAATATACTGAAAACACTAAGATAGGAGACGTGGACCCAGGCGCCCCAAGAATGGAGGACGCAGGGCAGTTTGGCTGACCTTGTGTGACAACTACAGGTGGAGGGGACAAGTGTCTATTGTTGGTCATTGGAATGTAGGTGGGAGTGATGCATACCATTTCCATTTATTAATTGGTTTTTTAGCCATTGAAAGGAAATCATCTCTTAAGGAAATTGACAATCTTCTGTTTCTGCTTTGGGAACTACGACCTATTTGGCAATAAAGAATGTAGCCCACACAAAATCTCGCATTCACAATCCTATCTTTTTCTGTTGTTCTTTGAGGTCATTAGCTACAGAGAGTGGAACTACAAGATGAATAGTGCCCTGTGGTTTGAGTCACCACTTAAGAGGAAAGCTGCTCAGCTATGAACATGTACATCGGACTTGATTCAGGAGTGAAAATTAAGTGTTCACTGTGCTAAGTCACCAAGATCTTGGGTTTCATTTGTTACTGCAATAGAGCCTAGCCTACTCTGACTAATAGTAATTCTAAACAGGGCACAATAACAGCTCTGCTCCTCTCACTCACTACACTGTTAGCTGCTGTTTCGTCCCTTATGCTGTGGGAGGAACAGCTGGTAATCTTTAATGAGTATGTTGCTCTCATCTCCAACATGTTTTCCAACTGGATTAAAATTCCTAATGATGCTGTTTTGTTCAAGGAGAAGCCAGTGGCGGGGAGCACGCGGGGAGCTTTGGGAACAATTTAGTAGCAAAAGAGAAGCACATACCAAATTATGATGGAATTTTCCTGAAGCCAGTTCATGTTCTACAAGCCCATGAATAAGCGAGTCTTTGTCTTCCTTTCTTTTGCCTGTATGTCTTTGTATTTGCTTGCATTTAAGGTTTTGGTTATTTGGAGGGTTTTGTGTTTTTATTTATTACATATTTTGCCTGTTTTAGATTCAAATAGCATGAGATTTTTTCAGGGAGGGTTTTTGCTTTGCTAGATACAGATTGTGTTAGGAGTTGCCTATCTTTTCAGGTTGGTAGAAATGATCTGGAATAGGATCCTGGGGGAAAACATTTTCCATAGCTGTGTCACCGTGGCTACCTGCTAGCCATGATCTTGGTGAGGATTTTGTTTTTGTTTCTGTAGGTGGGTGTGATCTTATTTTTTCCTCTGTCAGATACAAAGTGGTGGATTGTGTTAGGAGCTCAGGTTTTCTCTATTCCATTTGTTACTTATTATCCATAGAACCCTGGATGAGTAACTTAATTTCTTTTTAAAAAATATTTTATTTATTCATTTGAGAGAAAGAGAGAGAACACAAGTAGGGGAGAAGCAGAAGGAGAGGGAGAAGCAGCTCCCCACTGAGCTGGGAGCTTGACATGAGGCTCGATTCCAGGACCTGGAGATGATGACCTGAGCTGAAGGCAGATGCTTAATCAACTGAGCCACCCAGGTAGCCCAGAGTAACTTAATTTCTTTTAGGACTGTATTATTTCCTTATTTGTAAAATCAAGTAAGGTAATATTTAGGTCTTTAGCATAGCTCCTGAGTTTAAATAGCCATTCAGGAACTCTACTGTTTATATTATTTTCTTTTTTTTTTTTTTTTTTTTTTTAAAGATTTTATTTCTTTATTTGACAGACATAGATCACAAGTAGGCAGAGAGGCAGGCAGAGAGAGAGAGGGGAGGAAGCAGGCTCCCTGCTGAGCAGAGAGCCCGATGCGGGGCTCGATCCCAGGACCCTGGGATCATGACCTGAGCCGAAGGCAGAGGCTTTAACCCACTGAGCCACCCAGGCGCCCCTGTTTATATTATTTTCAATGACAATATTATCTGTTGTTTCCTCTTTAGTTTTTTTTTGTGTTTTGTTTTTAATCATGTCTTAATACTTTGCATTTGGGGGCACTTGAACTTTAGAAACTTCTAGATCATGAGAGCATTCTGAGTAGATTTGTGAACATAATGGCAGCTTGCTGTAGAAATCCAAACACTGAATGCTGTTTGGGTCACCCAGAATAATCCTTCCTCATTTTTAACTTAAACATCAAACTATATTGGGTACAAGAAGAAAGATAAATTACTCAAATTCACCACCAGCAGAAAAATGAATTCTCACTTTCATTGTGTTGGCTTTGCCTCTTTTTGTCTGGAGATGACATGTAAGAAAAGGCTAGAAAGAGTACAGTACAAAAGGAGGACAGTTCAAGCCAAGGGATATTCATTGTCTGCAGTTCTGGCTTTCCACCTCCAGGGCCAGTGTTGGGAGGCAATTTCCCATGGACTTCTCATGATTCTGCATGTCTTGTAAGTGAGCTACTAACGGCCCTTTTCCAGGACTTCAGTTTCAAGGATGTTGGTATAATAAACAGCCTTGAAAGACAAAATTTCTTTCTCCAGATAAAAAGCAGGCATTCTTTCTGCCCGCTATATAGGATTCAAGTTTCCTAAGCTCAGAGTTCCTCTTTTCTAATGCAGCCACAGAGCTTTTAGGCATCCATCCGGACTTGTTCACATGGGCTCCTTGGGACCTTGGCGGCAGGAGAACTGAAAAAATTTGCCAGTCCTCATGCTTCTTTCTACGCTTCAAACAATAAAGTCCATTGTCTTGGACCCTGGAGTCTCCTGTCTTCTGCCATCATCCATGAAAACTGGCAGCTAGCTTGTTAGCTTTCAAGTAGAGTCAAATCTCAGATCTTTCTTGTTCTTGACAGCCACAAGCTTAGTTACTATTTTCTAGCTGCCTTAAAAGTACTTGAGAATAAGACTGGCTACAAGAAATGTTCCTGGATTAAAGCCATAAGCTATGTGAGCTATAGTCCCAGTGTGTCTTACCCACTTCTACTTGTTTATCCTGATACTGCATTGTGAAGACCCCAGTTGGACAAATGCAAAACCATTCTTGAAGGCAAGAGGGGGGACAACCTTGATTGAAGTGAGAATCCCTTTTGACACAAGTGAGAGGGGGAAAACGGGTGGCACACATCTATGAAATCCTCTCTGCCCCTTCACGAGCAGGAGTCCAATCTTCTATCTCAAACGCTTTTAATAGATGATGCTTGTTTTTCTCTGCCCTAGTCTAACAAACATGTGTTTTTTTTTAATATAACAAAAATATGTAACAGAAGTAGTTTTAGTTGCCTGCAGTTAATCAAAGTTGTATAAATGTTGGCATTAATGAATAAATGGCTTATTTAGCTTTAGTTTGTGGCATGTTATGGCCTGAATGATGGTGTCCCTCCTCACTTCGTATGAGGGAGCCTTCCTCCTCAAGGTGATGTTTTTGAAGATGAACCTTTGGGCGGAAGAAAGCTCTTAACAGGAAAGGAGGTGGTTGGCACCTTGATCTGGGACTTCACAGCCTCCAGAAACAGGAGACATTTCTTTTGGTTAAGCTGCCCAGTCTGTGGCATTTTGTTACGGCAGCCCTAGAAAACTAAAACAGAGCAGTGTGCAGTCACTGAACAGATATCCGGCAGTCCGAAAAATTCGTGAGGGTCTTTGGAGTTGGTCTCCTTAAGGAACTACCTTCTGGTTCTATAACCGTTCTTGATGAGGCACAGATGATGCTTAACTGCCTAAGACCCATCTGAAGGGGTTGGACACAGCCTCACTTCTTCTGGAACTTTGACTAAGCCATCCCAACCCCCAAACATGCTTATTGGCATCATCGGCCTCAAAGAGTGGTTTCCTGAAGCCACTTTCCCTGTTCGTTGACTTATGGTGGCTTCACTTTTCAGAATTGCACTTACTCTGATTTCTTATTTGTGCCTTTTTGGTATGTCACTTGACATCTCTGGTGTGTATGAGTGAGTGAATAGTTTGAAATTCTTTTACTCCTGTGGTAACTGGTGTTTCTTTCATGACGATAGATTGTTGAAGCTCTTAAGACTCTCGGGTCATTCCATGCAAATCCATTATTTTCCAGATAAGGAAAGGGAGTGTCTTAGCTTGAGTTGCTTTAACAAAATACCACAGACTGGGGATGCCTGCGTTGTTCCATCGGTCTTCGGCTCAGGTCATGATCCGGTCCTGGGATCGAGTCCCACATGAGGCTCCTTGCTCAGTGGAGAGCCTGCTTCTCTCTTCTGCCCACCGCTCCCCCTGCTTGTATGCTCTCCCTCTCTCTTTCTCTCTCTGCAGATAAATAAATAAAATCTATTAAAAATTTACTTAAAAAATACCATAAAAAATACCATAGACTGAGTAGCTTAAAACAGCAGACATTTAGTTTTCACGGTTTTGGAGTGGGAAATCCAAGATCATAGTGCCAGGATGGTTGAGTTCCAGTGAGGCCCATCTCACTGGCCATCTCACTTAGCCACCTTCTTGATGTATCGTGGTGTGGTGGAGGGAGGAAACTCTGCTGTCTGTCCATCTTGTTAGAAGAGCACTAACCCATCATTAACCCATCATGGGTGCTGTCTATCCCCATGACCTCAAATAAACCAAATTACCTCTTAAAGGCCCCACCTCCTAACATTATCATATTGAGGGATTTAACATAAGAATTGTGCATGGACTCCTATTCATAGGAAAACGAAAGGCTGGGGTTGAAGTTTTTGAGCCATACAGCATTTTTACTTTCACAGCATCTACCCAGAAAACAACTCCTCCTGAACTACAACTAATGAAGCCCTTTATAGCCCATTTCGT
Source organism: Martes martes (assembly GCF_963455335.1). Classification (NCBI taxonomy): domain Eukaryota; kingdom Metazoa; phylum Chordata; class Mammalia; order Carnivora; family Mustelidae; genus Martes; species Martes martes. The sequence goes on along the minus strand of NC_137900.1, from coordinate 18,008,029 downwards.
AGCAGCATTCATGCAACAATTCTCTCAGCCTTTGCTGAGGCACAGTGCGTATACCAATATGCAGGAGACACAGCATCTGAAAACAGATCTTAGTTTTGCTATTCATTATACTTGTTTTAATGATAATGGCCACTCACCTCCTAAGAAGGAAGCTATACGTATTAATGAAGGAATCTCAACCCAGAAATTGAGATTCTGGTTTTGTATTAGCACAGAACAATATTCATTAACTAGTTGTCCTAAAAATAACAACCAGCTTAATGGGCTTGGAGGGAGAAATGTTGCTTGACTTGAAAGAGATTTGTACATACTTGCACTAAAAGGATTTAGTAAAAAGCAGTTTTGTTTTGTTTTTGTTTTTTTTTTAAATCATAGTAACTAGAAAATTGTCTTCTTAGAATTTTCTTTAGGATAGGAGATAGTTCTTTTTTCTTTTTTAGAAAAATGAAATAGATGGTAATTTTTTTAAAGGTCAATCAGATGGCTTTACCTGGGTCAAGATCTTAAAAGAGGAGAATAGTTTTCCTCCTTTTGGGAGGAAAGTAAAGCACTTACAATGTTTCTGTTTGACTTCATGGCTGCCTCTTTAAGAATCTAGTTCATCTTGCTAGAAGAATCTAGTTCATCAGGACTTTCTGCTAAGCCCTCCAATAAAGGGAAAGGGAGAGACCCCTCTCCTTTTTATTACACTTGTCAAGAATTGCTCTTCGCCAGTGGATCATCTTTTATCTTGTGCTTCTGGAATGGGGAAATACCACTTGTAGTAGCATCTGAGAACATGGGAGGAATTTAGAAATCATACAGTTCAGCTTCACTATGTCAAGGTAACTGGCACCCAAAGAAACTTACTAATTAATGAGGAATCAGAACTAGAATCAAGATTCTTTGGCTTCCAGCACACTGTGGTTTCGGACCCATGATACTGGCCTCTTTTCTCATTGAATGGGTCTTGGTCATCCATATTTCATCCTCATCCATGGCAAATGACAGAAACAAGGGGCAGATCTCATGGTAATGTTGATGCAATGATTCTTCTTCAGGACTTCTCCAGGACTCAAAGATGTATGTGATATGTCACCAGAAAACAGGGATGTTGGCCTCTGGAAAACTCCACAAACATTTACTGAGCATTTCTATGTGCCACACACCATATAGGTCCCACAGCAGTCTTGGACAGTCATGCCAAGTGAACATTCTTGCTTAGTCTTTGCTTGGTAGGGTGGAGGGAAGAAAGAAAATCCTGATAGTGACTCTAGTCCGTGAAGGTCTCCGCTAGTCCAATGAGGAAATGATAGAGACTTAACTATACCTCAGAGCACAGAGATCCAACACCTGAAACACAAGTGAGTTTTAAGCTACGTGCTTGGTCACACTTCCTCTTTGAGTTAGCCCAGAGGAAGTTGCTCTGGGGTTTCAAGCCCCTTCTTCCATGACCTTTTCACCTTCTGTTCATTCTTTGCCTCACCAGAGCCCTGGAACATAATCTCCCACGCACTGTTGTTTGCCCACACCTGCATGCACGGAAGACTCCATTGCTGTGCATTTGCAGCTTAGAATTTAGACCAATCATTCTTGTTTACTAGGGCTGCTTATTTTTTAAGCCTAAACTTCAGAATTTGTAGAAGGAAAAAATTTTATTTATTTATTTATTTATTTATTTGACAGAGATCACAAGTAGGCAGAGAGGCAGGCAGAGAGAGAGGGGGAAGCAGGCTCCCCGCCGAGCAGAGAGCCCGATGTGGGACTCGATCCCAGGACCCTGGGATCATGACCCGAGCCAAAGGCAGAGGCTTTAACCCACTGAGCCACTCAGGCTCCCCAGAAGGAAAAATTTTTTAATGGAAGGGAAAGGAACCTTAAAAACCTGAAGTAGTTGTGAAGTCTTCTATGTATCAACATCTTATACTAAGCTCTTACAGTTGAAGTAAGGAGTCCCTTGTGGCCATGTTTCCATCCAAGTATTGGTGATCTCTCCAGTCAGCATAGCCCGAGATGCAGAAGGACTCTTTCCTGTAGAAGTTTTGACAAATTTATGGACAATCAAGAGTGATGGTTCCCTTAGTCACTGTAGTTCAGTTGGATTTTCATATTTAAATATAATAGTTAGAAAACTAATGGTGAGGTATTTAGGTATCTTTTTTGTAGGGCTAAGTAACAGTTTTTATAAGGCTGGACTGTTGGGTAACACTGAAATCGAGGAGGGTAGAAAGAGTGATAATTGTTAGTACTTCATTGTTCATGTAGTGATTTCCTCTATTTAATTTGATCCTTAAAATGACCCAATAGGTAGTCGGGTATTGTTTGCTTGTTACTTTTGCAGAAACTCAGACACTATTTAACTAACGGTGGAACCATGACTTGTTCTGTACTTCGGGGCTCTGGGTTATGTGTTTTGGCTTCATGTCCTTGACTCCTTGGTAAGAGCTGAGAGGTAGGCCAGCAGGACTGGCAGATGGTTAGTGATGAGAGAGAAGCAAGGAGGAGTTGATCTTGCTATGTGTTCAGACAATCCATGGTAACGTGGACTTAAGAGAGTGATTGGCTGGTCCTATTGCCTATGTGGCTTGATTCACTTCAGTGATGATATGTGTAAAGAATCATCCCCCCCTTCTCTGCTGATTTGGGACCTCTTCTTAGGGCTTTACCAAAATGAGAGTGGCTCAACTTGAACTTCTGAAGTTCTGTCACCTTCATTGGTTTTAGGAACATCTTTGGTCTATCAGATACGTGCTTCTAAATACAAATTGCAGGATTGTCGTCCTCTGACACTTTGTCATGGCTATAGTTTTGGGTGTAGCAGAACTGAGCATCTCATTTTCATCTAAGTAACCTTAATAGTAGCGGGAGGAACCCTGGGCTCCTGGGCAGAAGCTCAGGCAACTGTAACTCAGCAGGAAGTGTCTCTGAAGTCTTCGGTTGACAAAAATTAACGGGAATTTTACATGATGCTCTGGAATATGTATTCTCACTTTAAAGATGATGTTCCAGATGAATTTCAGTGAGCGATGGTGACCTGTTGTCAGTGACTTTGTGTACCTAGCACACAGCTGGCCACTCTTCAGCTTCTCGAATCCAATTACAAAAGTGCAGACCCGGGCTGGTACTCCAGTTCCTCCTGCTCCTCCAGGACTGTAGGGATCTGCGGTCATTCCTGATAAGCAAGTAGTTGTGGTTTCAGGTCTGCATCAATGGCTCTTAGATATTTACAGTCACTAGACCGAAATGTTAGACGCCACACCAGCTCTTCGTTTTCCACACATGGACCATCATAGTGTTATAGCTAGGAAGAAGGACATTGCTTTTGTAACAGTAGGAGGCGATGTCTAGTTTTAATAGAAATGTAATTGTTCGTGGGAGAAGAATCTTACTGTGCCTATGTTACTTCAGTATGAGCCTGCTGACTGTGTGAAGAGCCCTGTGGGCCAGACTTTGACAACCACGGCTTTATCTGGAGGCTGGTGTGACCAGATGTTTGCCTACTTTAAAGAAGGCCATCAAGGACTGGCAATGAGGAAATCTAATCCACTACATGTAGGGCGTTTATGAGTTGGGTGACAGGTTCAATAATACTTCGCACTGGCTACATAATTTATGGTCCAGTATAAAATAAAAATATAGGATCCCTTGTGCAAAAATTATAGATTTCAAGATGGCAACAGCAGAGTAGATTAAACAAAGCAGAGGGCCCTCCTTGGCATGAAGCCCTGTACAATGATCAGCCTGATAAAATTTCTTAAGTTGGGTAAGTTCTGTGTATTACTAGAGTGTGAAGGAAGAAACCACAGATATGTAGGTTAGCAGAGGAAAAAGGGAAGGAGAATCACAAGGGGCACAATGTTTTCTTGTATATGGAGTGTGTAAAGGCTGTGGTCCACGTAGGACATGCTGAAGAGGAAAGGAGAATGTTGCAGGCTGGTGGGAATGGAAACGGATGGAACACCGGTATTCCAAACCAGGTCTCTCCCAGGAGTTGTCTGTAAGGGCTTCTGGTTACATCCTAGTGGACAGAACAACACACAAGGCACAGTATTGGTTGGTTTATTGACTGCAAGATGTTCTTTTACACCACTCATGAAAACTCAGTGGCATTTACTTGCATTTGCTATGAAGTCAGAGAATTTTGAATGAGTTGTTACTATTGGTTTTATCCACCTTGGAAAACTATTTAGTCGGCAGTGGGGTGAGATGCAGGGAATTGGCATGGATGGGGATTTCAGTGTCTTTCAAAAGATAGACATTGTTAGGTATAAAGGCTGTGAGCATGAGGCAAACTTTATGGCAGATGGTAATCAAATACAGCGTCATTTATTGTTCAGTCAATATCATTAATGGGACAAGAGGCCAAACTCAAAGACAAACAAGGCTGGGCAGGGAAGGTGGGTGTGTGAGGACAACGAGGAGCAGTGGTGACTACGGCAAGCCAGAGCGCATGGAGCCTGTTGAAAGATGCTTAGAATCAAATAATTCTAGAACACAGAGCCAGATCCTTCCATAGGTGGTTTCATTGCTTGGCCATCAGTGTACACCCTCTGAGAGATGAAGTTTTGGGAAAAAAGTAGACCCATCAGTGGCCCTGGAAAGAATTAAAGTGAAGCCTTGTTCCCAGCAGTGGAGAGGTTAAGAGTCAGTTAATATTCTCTAGTGAGCACATGCAGAAAAATGAAATTGGACTATTTCCTTACACCACACACAAAAATAGACTCAAAATGGATGAAGGACCTCAATGTGAGAAAGGAATCCATCAAAATCTTTGAGGAGAATGCAGGCAGCAACCTCTTTGCCCTCAACCGCAGCAACTTCTTCCTAGGAACATCGCCAAAGGCAACAGAAGCAAAGGCAAAAATGAACTATTGGGATTTCATCAAGATCAAAAGCTTTTGCACAGCAAAGGAAACAGTTAACAAAACCAAAAGACAACTGACAGAATGGGAGAAGATATTTGCAAACGACATATCAGATAAAGGGCTAGTATCCAAAATCTATGAAGAACTTAGCAAACTCAACACCCAAAGAACAAATAATCCAATCAAGAAATGGGCAGAGGACATGAACAGACATTTCTGCAAAGAAGACATCCAGATGGCCAAGAGACACATGAAAAAGTGCTCCATATCACTCGGCATTAGGGAAATACAAATCAAAACCACAATGAGATACCACCTCACACCAGTCAGAATGGCAAAAATTAACAAGTCAAGAAATAACAGATGCTGGTGAGGATGCGGAGAGAGGGGAACCCTCCTACATTGTGGGTGGGAATGCAAGCTGGTGCAACCACTCTGGGAAACAGTGTGGAGGTTCCTCAAAAAACTGAAAATATAGCTACCCCATGACCCAGCGATTACACTATTGGGTATATATCCTAAAGATACAAACGTGGTGCTCCGAAGGGGCACGTGCACCCGAATGTTTATAGCAGCAATGTCCACAATAGCTAAACTATGGAAAGAACCTAGATGTCCATCAACAGATGAATGGATAAAGAAGATGTGGTATATATACACGATGGAATACTATGCAGCCATCAAAAGAAATGAAATCTTGCCATTTGTGGCGACATGGATGGAACTAGAGGGTATTATAATTAACGAAATAAGTCAATCAGAGAAAGACAACTATCATATGATCTCTTTGATATGAGGAAGTGGAGATGCAATGTGGGGGGGTTGGGGGGAGGTAGGAAAAGAAAAAATGAAAAGATGGGATTGGGAGGGAGACAAACCATAAAAGACTCAATCTCAAAAAAACAGTCTGAGGGTTGCTGGGGGAAGGGGGGCTGGGAGAGGGTGGTGGGGAAATGGACATTGGGGAGGGTATGTGCTATGATGAGTGCTGTGAAATGTGTAAACCTGGCGATTCACAGACCTGTACCCCTGGGGATAAAAATACATTATATGTTTATTAAAATAAATAAATTAAAAAAAATATTCTCTAGTGAGCATAATGCTTCCAACCAATACATCGGCCCTCGCCTGCTCAGCACCTGGGTTGTGTCCTATCCATAAAGTGGCTTTTGCATTCCTTTGCCCATAGAGATCACATAAACTATTTTCATGATCTCGTAGGTTTTAATGACTACTCAGGAAGTTCTACTACTTCTTTGTTTTTTTAAGATTTTACTTATTTGACAGATAATGCAAGCAGGCAGAGTGGCAGGCAAAGGGAGAGGGAGAAGCAGCCTCTCCTCTGAGCAAGGAGCCCGATGCGGGTCTCAATCCCAGGACCCCGGGACCATGACCTGAGCTGAAGGCAGACGCTTAACCGGCTGAGCCACCCAGTGCTCCAGGAAGTTCTTCTTTCATTGCTCTGTGCAAACTCACTTGATTTTCATCCCATTTCCTCTCCGTGCAACGCTAGCTACTCTTCAGAGTCATGAATTTTTCTATGTAGAATAAAACCCCATCGTTACATGCATGTGTTGTTTTCCCTCTTTGAAAATATTGGAAACCTTAGTTCCTAAAACAGTGTGTGGGGCCAAGAGAGATTTATTCAAATGATGTTTATCTTATCGGAATAAATAAAGATTTCTGGGTTAATGTTGAGTAAAAAAAGGATTCTTCTTTGACTTGTTTTCCTTTTGCCAAAGATCTCCAGATCTCTTCCTCGCTCATACTCCTCCCGTCTCTGACTCCTCCGGACCACACCACGTCTCCCAAGCGGAACTACTTGAGAACATTTTAGCACCTCTGGGTGTCACGTGAAAAGCAGTGGAGTGTTTGCACAATTGGGATACTAGGAGGAGAAATTGGAGGCCACAAGTTTCCCAATTGGGGAACCCTCACACATAGCTGTGCATCCCAGGGAGTAGTGCAGAGATAAACTGCTCTCAAACTGTCCTAAGAGAATCATGTTTAAAATGAAAAACGATGAAACCAGCTTTACAGACAACATCTCAGACAAATGCTTGAGCTCCATGGTCAGGATAGGGATTTGACAGTCGTTAATATACCTGGTTTGAATTGCAAGGATGGAAAGGGGTATGCTTCTGTTTTCTTCTAATTTACTCATTAGGTAGATATAACATTTAGACATCATCTACTCTGGACCTCCAGTATCTGCTTTAACTGGAGGGCTGTGAAAAGGCCCCCAAACAAGGACATTCGTGTCTAGTTCTAGCTGGATCTTAATTAAAAAACAAGGAGAGACGTGTTATTTCACTTACAAAATGCTAATCGTTCATGATGCAAAGATACACTGTACAGTTACAATTTTTTGTTCCGCTAGTTTTTTTAGGTTTAATTTTCTTCAATCCTGTCGCTAGCCACCATGTCCTGGGAAAGAGATACCTGTAACCTTAAACGTGGATGTTACTTGATACAAAGGCAGAGGAAAAGCATGTTTCACCAGGAGGAATGCCACAGATTGAAAGAGGCGTATCGGCAGCTGTCAGCTCCCGATCTATCTGGACACGTGGTTAATATATCTGTCCTTGACCTACACTGGAAATACACCTCAGCAGGCTTCCCAGGGGTTAGCAAATGCAGTGCTCTCAGGGCTAGGCATATCTAAATGACAAAAGTGGCGTCATTTGCCCCCACTCACCTGATTTCTGCATGGTGACCAAAGTTGACCAACAGAGCTGCATTTAGCCTGTATAATGTGTCTGTGGGGGAAATAGGAAAAGGTTGCCTCTCGGAGCCAATGCACGGGGCCAGATTCAGCCCTCCCTTACTGCCCTTGAGGAGAAGAGTGCACTGCCCACCGTCCTTTACAGGGATGCTCAGTAGTGCTCCAGGGTGTAGCTTTCCTCCTTTCCCTACTCAACACCTTCCCCGTTGTGTGCCTTTTGCTTCTAGGGCCTTCATTTTACTGCATGACCTTATCAGACAATGCATAACATCAAACCCAAATGTCAGTAGCAGTGTTTTTCCCAGGCATGCTGTTACATTGCCAGGGCTGTTTTCATTGTTCAAAATACTGTTTCCTGACTTTACATCTGGTTAAAAAAAAAAAAATTACTCATTTTGCAATGCTTTACTTTGATGTCAGTTACTCTGAAAATTCCTGATGTTCTCAACTAACTTATCTCCTTCTCTGACCGCTTGTAGAGCTTGGAGTGTGAATCTGTTTGCATGTTTCTTCTGTTGCGTTGTCCGTCTTTGCACAGCAGTCTCCCTTATGGGAGATGATCGCCTTGAGTCAGCGAGTGTTACTTTTATATCCTCGGCTCCTGGCTTACTATTTAGAGGTCAGTATAGGTTCTCAACAAGTAATGAATCCTGGCGTTGAATGAACTGGTCAGACTTAGTTCTTAAAGCAGCTGATCAAAGCATAAACAGCCCCAAGGATTGAGCCCTTGTGGTTCTTGGCCTGGAGCCTCGCTGGTGTTGCATCAGGAATTAGTAAGCACTCTATAAAACGTGGTTTTATCCCCGTACCTTGCTTTTTGCTTGAGTCTCAGGACCGGTGGAACCTCCAAATATACACCAGGAAGTCCTTTGGCTTCCTGAATTTGAGGCCAGTTTATAGTCCAAGTTCACTTACTAATGTCATTGAGCAGAAAGCTCTGTGTGCAGGGTAATGTAGACCCTGGCTGGGGACATAAATACATAGTGATAAGTTACACAAGAGGTCAGAGTCACCGCGACCTTTGGTGACGAGAGAAGACTTGATGGGCATGGATTTTGAGCTGTGTCTTGAACGATGAGCAGGATTTCAATTTGTTCATTCAGTGTCGAAACATGTATCTTATGTCCTCGGATATGAGGATACAAAGATGGCTCAGTCAGGAGTGTATTTTTATCCGTTCCAAACTTTTGAGGTGGTAGAGCCCCTCAGGGTAGAGCCCCTCAGAGTAAGAGTTCTGTGCTCAACTCCACGAAATACCACCACATGAACACGAGCAGCTAAATGCGCTAAGTAACATACCAGCTGGGTTTTAGTGCAAGCAAAAAGAAAGTGGCTCCCTGTCTTTAAAAAAAACATATAGCGGCGCCTGGGTGGCTCATGGGTGAAAGCCTCTGCCTTTAGCTCGGGTCGTGATCCCAGGGTCCTGGGATGGAGCCCCGCATCGGGCTGTCTGCTCAGCAGGGAGCCTGCTTCCTCCTCTCTTTCTGCCTGCCTCTCGGCCTACTTGTGATCTCTGTGTGAAATAAATAAAATCTTGAAAAAAATAAAAATTAAAATTAAAAAAAATTTAGAAAAATGTGTTGGAGAAAGTTTAAAGGGAGATTTCTATCAAACCTCCCTTTTCTGTATCTGTGGGAGAGCTTCTCACAGCACTGCAAGACGAGTATTTTAAAACTGGCTGAAGAACGCGGGTCAGAAAGCGAATCATGAGTTGAGGCAGAGACTGTTGGTCAAGTTCATCAACAAGGTGGGGCACGACGTTGTTGGATTTGGGAGCAAAACTTCCCCTTGAAAGTTATGCTGGGACCATTCAAGTCCACTCGTGTACCACCATTTCTGCTAAATGAGCCTCCTCCCGAGGGGTGTTCCATGTGCTACAAATGCCACATCTTGAGAAGGGACCTAAACGTGGGCAAGAAGTTTGGTTTGTCAGGGCAGTTCTGATCTGTCAAGGTGTAAGTCCTGAAGAATTATTGTTTGTTTGGAGTACAGCCGATAGCTATAAAATCACCTTTGAACAAATTCAACCAGGCTTGAATTTCAAGGCAGGAAATAAGATAATAAAATAGCCAAACGTTTCTCTTCTCCAGTGTGAATATTTGGGGCGTCTGCTTCGTCTCGTACTCCTGTTTCTTTCCCCTGACATGACCACCTGAGTTATAGGCCAAGGAGCGTTTAATCTACGATACCCCACAGCAGTATCTGAAACACTGATTATGGGATGCTGGGGGTGGGGGAGGGGAGCAAGAACCTTGGTTAAAAGGGAATCTTTATGACTTCTCTGTCAGGTTTCCATTTCTAATCCTAGATAAAAACAGTCAACAATTATCAATTGTGCAATACTGTGGTATGTACAACCCGTCCCTTTGGCAGAAACAAAGAAATGATTGTAAAACACCATCGTCCTTGGGAGGTTTTTACCATCAGTTTTATGAACATGATTTAATTTCAATCATTAAGAAAATGATATATTTTAGGAGTGACTAGGTGGCTCAGTTGGTTAAGTTTCTGACTCTTGGTCTTGGCTCGAGTCATGATTTCAGGGTCATGAGACTGAGTCCCACGTCAGTCTCGGCGCTGGGCGTGGAACCTGCTTAAGATTCATTCTCCCCTGGGGTGCCTGGGTGGCTCAGTGGGTTAAAGCCTCTGCCTTCCGCTCAGGTCATGATCTCAAGGTCCTGGGATCGAGCCCCGCATCGGGCTCTCTGCTCAGCGGGGAGGCTGCTTCCCTTCCTCTCTCTCTCTGCCTGCCTCTCTGCCTACTTGTGATCTCTGTCAAATAAATAAAATCTTAAAAAAAAAAAAAGACTCATTCTCCCCCTACCCCAACTGTCTCACAAGAAATATCATTTTCTTTTTTTAATCCGTCCTGACCTTTATGTTTGTATTTGGTTCAGTAAATAACATTTGTTTAGGGACACCACTCCTAGACACTGAGCTTAGATGCAACTGACATCAGGGGAGAAGCATGTGCTAGTGTAGAAAAACATCAAGTGGGTTTGCATTTTTCTGTTGAGAAGCACATTTTCAGGCAGTGCACTTAGCAATGTGTCCCTGGATCAGGGGGAACTGTACCCTCCCTGAAGGTGTGTGGGAGCCCCAACATGCCATATCCATTCTCCCTGTCCTGGGAGATAAACCTAGCCCTGGGCTCGGGCAGTCTTCCAGCGGACTCTGATCTTGTCTTTGTTTAAAAAAAAAAAAAAATCAGCCTGGTGAAGAGGTACTTGTCTTTTGAAAACATCCCTAAAAGCTTTGAGTGCTCCTTTCCTATCTTCCTCTTGTCAGAATGGTTGCAGTGTGAATTTTGCCACAGTGAAATTCATTTCCTGCAGTGGCGCTGTCCAGATTGACTTTATCGCCCTCCCATGCCTGTCAAGTGGCAGTGTGGGTTAGTCGAGAGCAGCAGGAAGGGAAACGGAAATGAGAAGCACGGCGCACTCTGATCACAGCAGCAACATTTTGCTTTGGGAACAATGGTTGGGAAGGGAGGTGTCTGATGGGCTGGAGAAAAGCCGGGGCTTGGAGGCTAACTCCCACCCCTGCCCCTTCCTCACTGGGTGCTCGCAGGCCCAGAGAAGTTACAGAGCCGCTGGGTGCGTCTTCTGCCAGATGGGGCGCCAGGGGCAAGTGTGTACTGCCCTCCGCACGCTGTCCGTGAAAAGACCTCACTGTGCTGCGGTTACCGTTAATATCAATAGGAAGAAACACTGAAGGCATTTGTCACTTAGAGTCCTGCTCTGTGCTCACGAAGCTGTGATAGCCCATTTGGGGTAGAGCAGGCACGTTCCCATCCGTAATTCATTCATTTAGCTCCTCAGATCCTTGCTGAGCGAAGCCAGGGAATAAATCCAGACATTAATTGAACAAATATTCATCAAGCATCAGCTGTGTACTTGGGGCTCGTGCCAAGCAGGCGGAGAACGCAAATATGAATGCTGGGGAAACAGTGGCAAACCGCCCTGGGGGGGGGGGTGCTGCCGAGGCCTGGCAGCAGCTGCACCCTGGGGAGTACCTGTGCCCCCCCGGGGGTGGGGGAAGAGGTGTGTGGCAGCTGGGAACTTGGCAGAGGAGATGTCTTGCCAAAGGTGGCATTTGAGCTGGGCGTTGGAGAGTGGGGGAAGTTCTGAGGAATGGCCTTTTGGGCAGAGAGGCAACAGTAAAGGGGAGTTTCCCTCCCCACAATGACACACACAATGCTGGTCCGTCCCTTGGTTTCCAGGGCCCTTTGGTGTTTTTCCTAATAGTGTCTCCTTGCTTTAAACAAATATAAAGTTGTTTGCCGTGGGCAGGGACTTGCTAAGTGCACCGTCCTCTCTCCCACATACATGGGGAAGACATTGAAATTTGATCAGACTTGGCAGGGTCAAGTCCAGTGTCTGTCTGTCTTTGAAAGAGATAGCACGAGCAGGGGAGGGGCGGAGCAGACAGAAAAGGAGAGAGAGAATCCCAAGCGGACTCTGCACCCAGTGCGGAGCCTAACGTGGAATTCGATCTCACGACCCTGAGATCATGCCCTGAGCTGAAATCAAGAGCCGGTCGCTTAACCGACTGAGCCACCCAGGTGCCCCCAGTGTCTCTTTCTAAGAAGGGCTGCTAGTTGCAAGTTCAGTTACAACTCGGGAGAGGGTTTCTCATGACCGTTGACGAGTCCTTTAAATTTCTTTCACCTTTTATAGACCCCAAAGTTGTACGTTTTCAACATGTGCATGGGGCCCTTTCCAAAATGGAGGGAATAGGGAAGCAGGACATTTCACCAGGACCGACAGAGGCTCTCTGGCATTCTGGTTCTCGAAGTTTCTTCAGGATTTAGCAGCCTACCCACAGACACCTGAATCTTGGGGGCTCAAATTGTTGTGATTTTAGCTGTTAGCCTTGCTAGGGCCAGCTAGAGACCAGAGCACCAGAATGACCCTTGGAAACTTACTTCCACTTCTCTGAGCTGAGCTGAGGTCGAGGAGGCCGGGGAGTGTGGATTTACTTGGGAAAGTCTGACCCTGACTCTTGAACCAGAGAAGATGTAATCTCTGTCTGGGACGAGAAGAACTGAATATTTGGAAAAAATAGAAACCCTGATTCAAGGACTGGGCCTCCCCCAGTCCCTAAATTCAGTTTCTGTACCCTGAGCCTTCTTGAGTTCTGTTGTTCCATGTTCCTGCTGGATTATTTCCTTGTCCCTATAGCTGGTTTAACTTCATCTGTGCCGTGATGCGTTCTGCCCCCCACATCTCCTTCTCGGAAGACTCCAACCCATGAGGCCCTGCAGAAATAGGTTTTCTAGAGGCTGCCGTATTAGGCAAATGGAAAATGGTTCTACAAAGGACTTTCTAAAGTGAACAACGGTACAATACAAAGTGGTTTCAGCATTTTCAAACCTCCTCATTTGCTCACTAGGAGGGAGGAGTAAAAAAACAAAAAACCAAACAAACACTTCAAAGCACACTTTAAAAATTGTGTACATACTTGACCCGGGTGTGTTTTTCTTTTAGCCTGTCTCTGCTTTGCCAAGACGTGGTTGAAAATGAGAATCCATAAAAAAGAGAGTGGTTGTGATTCTTTGCAGGATGTGCTGGGACAGCCTTGATCAGAGCAAAGCCTGACATGGCCGTCAGCTCAGGCCCTGCTGTTGGGGTGCTCGGTGCTCTGCCTGGCCCCACCCGTGTCTGGGCAGCATTTCCGCCCTTTAGAAGGCAGGGGGTGCGAGGAAGGGCATTTCACTCGTGCCAAGTGCAGCTTTGGCTTCTATCTCTAACTGGAGGGAATAACGTCGAATCGATAGGTCAGGGTTTTTGTGGGATTCTAAAGGGACAGTGTCTGTGACAACACACAGAACAAAACAAAGTGCTAACCAGATACAGGGAAGCAACACATCTGTTAAGAACTAGTGTGAACTAGTTAGAACTTTTGTATCAACATGGGTGGGACTGGAGGAGATTATGCTGAGTGAAATAAGTCAAGCGGAGAGAGTCAGTTATCACACGGTTTCACTTACATGTGGAGTATATGGAATAACATGGAGGACATTAGAAGAAGGAGAGGAAAAGTGAACTGGGGGAAATCAGAGGGGAAGACAAAGCATTTAAGAAAAAAAAAAAAAAAAGACTAGTTTACAGAATTGTTACCTACAAATGGATCCAGGACAAAATTTGAAATTACACATCAGGCCGGTAAGTGTGACTCCTGCCTTCTCCTCCTTCCCCAGCAGAACTGCCATCTCCCTCCTCCACCCAGATTCCTATTAATTTTTCCTAGGACGAACTGGTGGAGACATACCCCAGCCCAGGGGAGAAAAGGAAGTCTGCATGCCTTGTGAGATGGGACTTCCCTATGATTTAAAATGACTCGGTTTTTGCTCAGTTAAGATGATGACTCAGATACCCGCTCGTCTTTGCTGCTGAGCCAGACAGAGTCCAGTCCTCGGTTCCATTTCAAGGGGCTTGTCCTTCCGGAAGGGGAATAAAGCAAAACTAGAAAGAATTAGCTCCCATCTCCTGCAGTGTTAGCTACTGCTGTGACACGTGCCTTAGCAAACACAGCTATGGCATTTGAAAGTGAGAAATATGGTTTTGAATACAGAAGAATCAAGAAAGAAGTCATGAAGGGCTTGCGATGGGTAAGAGGTAGATGAGGGATGGTACACCCAAATGTCTTCAGAGGGCAGAGCAGGTGAGCTCGCGAGTCAGTCAGGCTGGCGTAAGAGTGTGGGGAGTGGCCATGGTGACTGGGATGACCTGGGAAAGGTTGGTCTCTCTTACAGAGGTGACCCCCGCTCAGGCCACACCAGTGGTTTCCGCCTGGAAATAAAGGCCCAAAGTCCCCAGATACTCTGTTTCATGAGCATGTGGCAATCCAGTCTTAGAGGAGAAACGTTCCCGTTGTCGACAACTCGTACGAAGAGGCTAAGATCCCACGAGAGTCAAGAGGCACGCAGGGGAGCACAAACACTGGTTATTAGGTTACAACCTCTGCATTAACTGTTCAGAGGACGGATTCGGGCACCCCCGACACAGAGCGGAGTTGTGGGTGCGCACCCGAAACTCGGGCGCTTCACCAAAACCAGGAGCGTTGGGTACATGAAGAGCTTTGTGGGAAAACTGTGTGGAGGGCAGGTCAGAGGACCTCGAATGCCAAATAGTAAGTGTGAACCCTCTCTCAAAATAGGGAGCCAAGGAAGGTGTTTGAGTGTGGGTGTGTATTTACCTGATGGAAGACTAATTTGATCCGCTCCAAGAGACGCGTTCAATCAGACTGACTTACTATCCTACTTTATTCCATACCTCTGTGCCACATGTATACAGATTACAGCATCTTACCCTAACAAAATAAGGTAGAAGTAGGTGCTAATTTTTTTTTTTTTAACACTTGAGAAATGGAAACTACTGGGAGTCCCTAAAATCTTACAGCTAGGGAGGGAGGGCCCAGGGTTTGAATCCAGGGATGTTTGATTATAAAGCTTAGTTAGGGGACGCCTGGGTGGCTCAGTGGGTTAAGCTACTGCCTTTGGCTCAGGTCATGATCCCAGGGTCCTGAGATGGAGTCCCGCATCGGGCTCCTTGCTCGGCAGGTGCCTGCTTCTCTCTCTGCCTCTGCCTGCCTCTCTGCCTGCTTGTGTGCGCTCTCTCTCTTTCTCTCTGACAAATAAATAAATAAATAAATAAAATCTTTTAAAAGAAAATAAAGCTTAGTTAGCCTCTCTGATATACCCAGATTTAAAAAAAAGAGAAATACATTATTTCTTGTTTGTAAAAGATTTTTTTTTTGAGAGAGGGAGAGAGAATGTGTGTGCACGTACATGCACATATGCAGGGGAAGGGACGGGGGGCAGAGGGAGAAGCAGACTCCCTGCTGATCAGGGAGCCTGACATGACATGGGGCTCTATCCAAGGACCCTGAGATCATGAGCTGATCCAAAGGCAGACGCTTTACTGACTGAGCCACCCAGACACCCCTATGTTAGTTCTTTTAATTTAGTAACTATCTTCCCATAAACGTCACCCGATCTTCAAAGATCCCAAAGCAAGGTTGAAGCATTCATTTCCACCAGGAGGGCTGATACTACTTAGCGATCTGAGGTCGGAGGTGGAGCCCTGGCAGTGGGAGGGGTGTGAGCAGCACACTTCTCAGTGGGGGTCGGGGGAGCCGGTCCTGGAAAGGGGACACCTGCTTTCCTGGAGGGTGAGGCTCATCTCTTAGAGCATACTAACATCGTCGTTTATCGCCTGTCACTAGATAGATGATTAAGTTGACTGATTCTTTCAAGGTTGTGACCCAAGTGTCTCTATGTGGAAGGGAGGATGTGGACTCCGTCTCTCCAAAGTCTGCTCTGGTGCATTGTCTGTGCACCTGATCTGTGTCAGTAGTGATTTTAGGTGTTTAAAAATGTGTAATGTGGGCATCCTGTCACTCTTCTGTGTATGCTCCGCGTGTGTTTTTCTAAATAGAAGAGTCAGTAAGATAAGGTCTAAGATCCACTAACATCACAGAATTTGTTTGAAAATGAGCAGATTGTGGAGGATGTTTGTATTGATAAGTAACAGTATCTTCTGAATTATTTCATGCCAGGTTAAGTCTGCCTCTCATTCTGAGGGAGAACGTAGCTCCCATGTTGAGACAACTATCAGCAGAGTTGTAGGACAGCAGGACAGGTCATGTGAAGTTAGGGCCGCCATGGAAAAGGCAGGGCATCTGGCCACCATGCCGTGACTTCTCGACAGCAGACACACACACAGGACGGGCAGTTCTGGGAAATGTGCTTACCGCCTGTGTCTTCAGGTCACGCTGCTTTTGTTGGGTATCTTCCCTGCCCTCCTTCAACAATGTGGACGCAGCAGCCTCCTGCAGTGCCAAGCCTGAGCCTGGAGACTTTATTTTACAGGGAGAAATCACTTAGAAATGGACTACCGAGGGCGAGGAAAATGATTGGGAGTTTGGCTGAGTTTGAAACGGACTGTGTACTGGTTTCTGTATTTTCAGTGTTTGTCTCCTTATCCTATCCGGGGAGAAGGGGCATGATTTTACTCTTAATGTGTTCCTGACTGTAAAGGATATACTTTGTAGAGCGTCGTTTTAGGGAGTTCTCGGTATGGGAGGCAGTAACTCTGAGGGGCGTACTTAATTAATTCCAACTATCAGTGTTGGTTTAGGTAAACCCAGAGGTTACCTAGTGTTTACCAACTCAGGGCTATAACCAAGGGGAGAGGAAAAAGGCAATATCTAGCCACCCTCCGTGCTTTCCCCACCCTGGGTGAACAAACACCCCCTCCCCTTTCGACAAACGCTTATCTGTAAAGGCAGAGCTGACTCATGCTATGGCTTTTGAGAATGAAATTGAGTGATGTCTGAACCCCAAGAAGATACCTTGAACAAAGAGTCTTCTTTGCTCTTCCAGGAACCCTGGCTTCCTAATAAAAACCTAGCTCACTCCGTTTTGCATGAATAAAATTTCTAGGTCAAAGTCAAATGAATGGGCAATACTAACAGTTTGTTTAAGGCAGAGGTAGTTAAATAGATGGGCTGTTAAAAGTCTCAGAGATATAAAGTGGCCTGACCTATCGCAAAGGTGCCCTCTCCCCACCACGGATGATCTGCTCCCGGGGCCACACCAGGGATCTGAGTCTGTGAATACCAGTGCCAGCGGTTGGTAAATGGGTCTTAAAAGTTAATGGAAGATTCCTGGGGCATCCAGAGGTTCTGTGGTTCCAGACTTGATTTTTAAAAGATGTATTGCAATCTGTAGAAAACAAAAGAAAAGGGAAGATGGCTTTGAGTGCTGTCTAAAACAGAACAGCTTTCCTCTTCAGCTCTGCTGGGACTTTGCTTTCTGGACTGTGGTTAGCATGTGAAACATCCCCCCCCCATCCCTCCCCCTGCCCTGCACTGTGTCCCCAGGCTCTATGGGGCAGTAGCTCAGAGGACTGAAATGTGTTCCCTCCTTTGAAGAACTGGCCATGACAATGAGAGCTCAGAGCCACACAGTAAGTGCTCCGTGTGGACATATGGAGCAGGGAAAGCCATTAATTCTGAGGACAGCGGAAGGACTCCTTGGGCGGGGGGTGTCACCCCATAAAGCACGGTGGGGGGCAGCTTACATGCTGTATGTGCTGAACTGTGCTGTAACTTGGATTTTATATTGAACTCATTGTCCCGTTTCTGGACTGTTTGCTGTGCAGTCTGATCCTTGCTTCTGTGGCCTCTGATTAAATGTGTTTGTTAAACTTGCCATATTTTATTCTCCTCCTCGTATTCATTTGGCCCTTAGCCGCTTATTAAGCATCTGCTCAGCTGGCTTCCTTGTTGCTGGGGAAAGCACTGTGCCAAACACAAGATCCCTATAGATTTTGCTTGATGGTGAAGACATCACCAGACCCTGCTGGCTGCTTTGGTTTTCCCCATTCATTCAACAACAAATGCTGAAAAAAAAAAAAAAAAAACCCAAAACATTTTATCAGTTGGGGTTCTGTGGTCACAAGCAACAGACACTAACTTAAGCAAAAAACAAAAACAAAAACAAAAACAAAAAACATTAATGGGACAGTGGTGTGGTAGATGGATTAAGGGCCTCTCCAAAATGTCCATGTCCTAATCCCTGAAACCTGTGAATATTATCTGACATGGCAAAAGGGACTTTGCAGATGGGTTATGGATTTTGAAATGGGGAGAGTATCCTGCATTATCCAAGTGAGTCCAGTGTAATAGCAGGGTCTTTTCTTTTCTTTTCTTTTCTTTTTTTTTTAATTTTATTTATTTGAGACCAAGAACACAAGCTGGGGAGGGGGCAGAGGGAGAGGGAGAGGAACAGTGAAGTAGACTCCGCACAGAGCAGAGAGCCCGAGGAGGAGCTTGATCTTAGGACCCTGAGATCATGATCAGAGCTAAAGGCAGACACTTAACTGACTGAGCCGCCCAGGAGCCCCAAGAACAGGGTCTTTCTAAGAGGGAGGCTAGAAGGTCAGGCACAGAGGTCAGAGGGATGCTATGGCCAGAGCAGACCACAAGTCAGAGAATGCAAGTTGCCTCTTAGAAGGTGGAAAAATCAAGCTTTTTATGGCTTAATCTCTAGAGCCTCCAGAAGAAATGCAGACCTATCAACCCCTTGATTTGTAGGACTTTGGGCCGCTAGAATTCTGAGATAAAAAGTGTGCCTGTGAGTGCACATGCATGAGTGTTTGAGGGGAAATTGACATAACCTAAGATTAACCATTTTAAAGTGATCAGTGACATTTCGTACATTCACAGAGTCCTGCAGCCTCCCCTCCCTGTACTTCGAAAACATTTTCCTCACCCCCAAAAGGAAGCTTTGTGGTTAGGCAGCATTTGCTCTCCATCCCTTAATCCCCTTTCCCCTAGTAACCACCAATTTGTGTTCTGTCTCAATGAATATACCTTTTATGCACATTGTATATAAATGCAGTCATATACTATGTAACGTTTTATGTCCGGCTTCTTTCAGCTCCCACCTTTTTGAGGTTCTTCTGTGTTGTAGAATATATTGCTACTTCACTCCTTTTTACAGCTGAGTAATACTCCATTGTATGATCACATTACAACTTGATTATCCATTCATCCCCTGGTGGGCATGTGGGCTTTTGGACCCTCTGGCTGCTGTGACTAGTGCTGCTATGCATGTGCACGTACTTATTTGAATGCTTGATTTTAATTCTCTTGAGTGTACACTCAGGAGGGAAATTGCTGGATCTTTTGATACCTTGTTATAACTCCTTGATCAATTGCCAGATGTCTTCCTTAGTTTCTTAGCATGTGAACCATTTTATACTCCCGCCTGTAAATACACAAGGGTTTCAATTTTTCCACATCCTTGTCAATACTAAATTTTTTCCTTTTTCTAAAAAAATAGAATGGGGTGCCTGTCTAGCTCAGTCAGTAGAGCATGCAACTCTTGATCTCAGGGTCATGAGTTCAAGCCCTACATTGGGCATGGAGCCTACTTAAATTATACCTATCCTAGTGGGGTTCTCAGTGTGGTTTTAATTTGCATTCCCCTAATGATGATAAATGTCAATTTTTATATGCATGTCTTATTTGTAGAAATGTATACTTAAGTCCTTGCCTTTTTTTTTTTTAAAGATTTTATTTATTTATTTATTTATTTGACAGATAGAGATCACAAGCAGGCAGAGAGAGGAGGAAGCAGGCTCCCTGCCAAGCAGAGAGCCCGATGCAGGGCTCGATCCCAAGACCCTGAGATCATGACCTGAGCAGAAGGCAGAGGCTTTAACCCACTAAGCCACCCAGGCGCCCCCCCCTTGCCTATTTTTAATTGAGTTTTGGGGGGCTTTTTCTTGAGTTGTAAGAGTTGTTTTTTTGTTTAGATATTTTGAATGCTTAAGACAATTTATGTTGTCTTAAGCCACTAAGTTTGTGGTACTTTTTAACAGCAGCAATAAAAAAAGAAACTAATTCAGAAGGACTCACTGGGTTGAAGGAAAAAATGAACAACTAAGTTGTGGAAAAGATGTTCTGGGATTCTTGTAACAGGAATTAATGGGTGATCCATTTGAGACATTCTTTTTAAGGTGTGTCTATTCTAATTGCCTTTAATTCTTGTGTCCCGGATTTAAAAGAGGAGAGTGGCTGTATAGTTTGAATAATGTTCCACCACTAGGTCAGGAGAATGTAGATTTCCTTGACTGATAGTACTACTGAGACTACATTAATTGAAATACAAGTGTTATTACCAGAAAAAGGGCAAATGGAAGCTGGAAAGGCAAAAATAAAGGGAATGTACATTGGTATACAAAGAAGGTAATACTACAGAATAGCAAAATAATCCTAACATGAAGACTTCAAAAGCTTTGGCAGTCCAAGAGATAAATCTGGAATTATAAAGTAGGGAAGATGGGCACAAGACAAGCATCAGTTAAAAAAACATAGAAGGTTTAGTGGGTAGACATCACAGCTCTGTCAATAGAGGCATGCCATCCGAGAAAAAGGGAGGTGATAATCCTGTTCTTTTCTGCACTGATCGCATCCTACTTCACATTTCATTTCGGGCTTTCTCCTTTGGGAGTCATATAGGCTACACATTTTCAGAGATGAGAGGCCAGGAGACTGGCATCATGCCACTGGTGTAATAGAGAAATCAGCATGATTCTGGGCAAGAGGAAGTAGACAATGATCAATGTATTCAAAGCAGGCAGCATTAAGACCAAAATCTCAGTAGTGAATCAAGAAATAGACAAGTTTTGTTCATCTGACAGCCCAGGTGGGCCCGTGATAGTGTGAGCTGAGTTCAGCTTCTTGGATCCTAGGGCTCCACCTTTGTCCAGATGTTTGCCTCCTCGTGCAGTTAAGGAAAAGGGGAATAAAGGATCCTGCTTGCGTGTGTGTATGTGTGTTCATAGACTAAGCCTGGCCATTCTGTATATCACTCCTCACCTTCCCTGGGCTAAAACTCATTCCTGTGACCACACCCATTGGAAAGAATGCTTGGAAATGTGGTCTTGCTGCTCAAAAAAAAAAAAAGAAAAAGTGACATGGACTTCAGTGAGCACCAGCTGATTTCCCGAGACCACACACAGTGGGCCGCCAGCCTTGGGAAAGTGAGATTAATTATTGATCCCAGGAGGAAAAAGGGAGGAAGCGAATGGGAATCCCTCCCTTTGCTCTTTTGTTCGCATTAGCTTGGCCTCTTCATCTTCCTTTTCCCTTCCACTGATTTGTCTCTCCCCTCCCCATCACAGGACTGTGCGTTAGATTAACTCTGATCTCATAACTTAGGAACTTTGATCTCCCTTTCCTGCTCTGTCTTAATTATGAGTATGTGGCTGCAGTGAAGTTGTCCTACACTTACAGTAGATGGACCACACTGATGGCTCATGGTCCAAGTGTGGCTTGAAGTCTTGGCAAGGTCAAGGTGTGTGTGTGTGTGTGTGTGTGTGTGTGTGTGTGTGTGTACCATGTTTAACAGTTGTGCATCCAGTAAAATTCCAGATGTAAGTTTTCCTTGAATTAGAAGATCAAGCAACTGAGTCTGCCTGTCCACATGGGCAAAGAATGGAAAGCAAGTGTTCTCCAAGCTGCCACAGTCTCTACGACTGCCTCTTATCCGTGCAGTCCGAGAACAAGCATCAGTCTTTGCTGGGCATATTTATGCGGTCCTTCTTTTATACTGTTCCCTCAAGATTTTATGATCCTTCCCTGATAATTGCTGTCACATAAATTTGGGATTGTTGGCTTTTCCTACAACCACGTCAGCTGAAACACGGGTTGGAGTGGAAGATAGGGGAGATCATAGCACCAGAGACGAGGTGGGTGGAGGGAGGATACCAAGACCAAAGGACATGAAGGTATTTATTCCATGTGGAATGGAGGATAGCTGGCAGTATAGAGCAGTGGCCTCTAAGCCTTGACTGTGCACCTCATATGGGCATATGTGCCCCTCAAAGTAGGAATTGTTACTTAAAAATTACATGCATACACTTCAGCATCGGATGCAGTACACTCTCGAGGTCCTGGTTAGAGATGACCGTACATCCCTATCCCAAATCATCTTCATTGTAAATTTGGATCTCTGGACCACCTTTTCAGTTGGCAGATACAGATGCTTAATGTCATCTTCAATGAGCAGTTTCTTGGCCTTATTTAGGCCTCATCTACATTTTGTGAGGGTTAATTTTATTGCAACTAGATAATGTATTCCTTAAGCCCTATGAGCTAGACCGTTCAGCATATGGCAAGAAGCTGAATGGGAATGAACAAGGAGGTCCACCTCTGTCAGCCCCTCTGAGCTGCAGAATTTTATTTCTGTCCTTTTCTCAGGATTCCTTTCACACAAACCCGATGGGAGCTCATCGGACAGGTGAAGGTACCAGTGTTCAAGACTTAAAAGTTTAAGATAAAGTTAACATGAATGATCCTAATACCATCCTCCTGGGCATCAATGGAACATCTTGCTTGTTTGGCCTCTGACCCCCTTTGGGTCAGAGGGGAGGGGATGAGCCATACTACCCAAGCAGTGGTCCCTAAAGCAGCATAGCCGTTGCTTGGGAATGTTCTAGAGATGCCAACTCTTAAACCACACCTCAGATCTACTGAGTCAGAATCTGCCTTTTAATAAGAATCACAGGCGATGTATATGCACAGAAAAGATTTAGAAACACTTCAGGGGCCAGCCAAGGATTTGGTGGGATAGGGATGGGACGGTGAAGGGCCTGAGGCATGGGGAAGAGTTGATGGGGATCTCATCATAACCCTGGACACAGTAGTTAGGGAGTTAAGCATGCTCAGAATTGGGTCAGTTGGAGCCAAATAGAACTAATCTGAGAAGCTGTTTTTTAAAACTCCCCAACCCTTCCACCAACAAGAAGATAAAACAAAAACAATTAACATCACACAGAAATGTTTACTGGAGTTTCAGGAACGTACAGAGAAAGCCTTTGTTTTGGAATCTGAAGTCCGAGGAGTCCGGATTCCCTTGGTGGGGTGTTCTGGCTGCCAGAGCCTCTCCACATTTCCCAACTGCCTGCGGTTTATCACTCTTCATAGCTGAAGTGCTAATGACCTCAGGCATAAATGTAATGCTTTCCTGCCTCCCTTGATTGTTTTCTTTCTTTTCCATCCTCTCAAACCTGAGCTTGGTCTTGAAGACCTTGCCTCCATTTCCTAGGCAGATTCACAAACCAAAGGCTTTGTCATCCCTGAATTTGTTTGGGAATTAAGCCAGTTAGAGATGGGGTGAAGCTCTTGCCTATGCTGAGACAACTAGACCTTGCGCTAGCAAGTGGGAAATCATTGCACATTGTTCTGTATGCAGTGTGACCAAAACAAATGAAGATGACAGTGCAGAAATGAGTGGGGAGCCTGATGTGGCATGGCCAGGTGGAGGGGCGAGAACCCAACCAGACAGGGATTTCTGTCAATACAGTCAAGGTTTTGCATACCTCCTGGAGACTACTCAGGGCCCTGAGAATTCAAAGGTGAGCATGATCGGGCCTCTGACCCTATGTGGCTCAAGGTCATATGGCAACTACAGATACATAGATAGATACTGCGGCAGCCATAGATAAGTTGCACAACAATCAGAATGTGTAGGTGTCAAATGTTAAGAGTTGAGTGAATGATCACATTTTGTGGCAGCTGGGAGGATGGGGCAAAGAGGCTGGAGGCTTTGAAAGGTTGGATGAACTTTGTCCAGCAGACTGTCCAAGTTAGATAGAAGATTGATGTGCAAATTGGCATTGAGTGTTGGCCAGTTGCAAGGCCAAGGTGATGGGCAGGATCTCAGGAGCAGCAGATGGCAGACAGAGGCTGGATTTTGTCTGGTGGACAGTGTCTTTTAAATCCTGGGGTGCAAATCTGAAGAGGGTAGCCAAAGGTTGGTAAAATTGTAGGCGGGCAGTGATGAAGGTGGGAGAACTGATCAAAACTGAGGGAAAGCATGGCTCCGAGGGCCTACTGAAATTATGAGCTGTCATTGACTATCAGCTCACATTCCGAATATTCTGTAATTTCTTAGCAACCTTGTAAGTATGGAGTAGGATCAGTGCAGGGTTGGAAGCTTTGGGTGCCTTGGGCAGACAAACACAGGGAGATGATGGTCAAGGGCCAGGGAAAGGGTGTTGAAATGGTACAACACCTGATCTGAGCTTTGCAGAGCAGAAAATGAAGCCACAAGGAAAAATAATTTAAGGAACAGTGGGGGGTTTGAGGAACTCAAGGTACTTAGGAGCTCAGGAGAGCTGATCTGATCTGAAGTTGTGGCCAGAGAGTAAGATGATAAAATTTAATATTTCACAAGTGGAACTTTCCAGCTGGTGTCAAAGCTGGGGTCTCAGATTTCCCTTGTACTTCTTCCTCTGTTAACTGAGCTTGGCTTGTTTCCCTGGATTTATTGAAGGTGGTAGGGGAGGTCCACCAGCAGGTAAAGTTGGGTCATAGGAGATTATAACAAGCGTCCATAGGAACATGGGATCTCAGCTGTTTTTTTGAGGCGTTCTGGGACCCTGGGCCCTAAGGAGTCCATGAGTAGCCCAAACTGGGGGAAGAGGAGCTTCCTAGCACTTGAGATTCAGCTGCAGTGACCTGTCTTTTTCATCAAGCATGTATTTCCTTAAAGAGAATCTGATTTGGTTAATTTGACCCAAACCAAAGTTACCTGTTCCAAATTCCCTCTTAAAGTGGACCTCCCTCTTGTCTGGCCAATACAGTTGTGTAGATAGGACTAGGGTCTAGACCCACGGCCACCATCCATGGTAGAAAACCCTTGAGAGCAGATCGTTTGCATGGGCATATGGATTTATGTTAGCCTCACAACTAAGATCACCAGGTCATAACTAGATACTACCATTATTTTTTAACATGTGAAGAAACAAGCACAGAGGTTACATGACTTGCCCATGTGTACATGATTCCAAGCATGTTTCTTGTAGTGGCAGCAGGCTCCCTGGTTTCTTCCCTTAGCCTGCCACAGACTAGAGAACGACTAAGTTTTCATGTGGTCCCTGTAAACATGGGTCTTCCTCCTCCCACACACCTTCATATCCCAACACGGCGCCCAAGCCTTGTGAGAACTACAGGTCACCTACAGGGGTGACAATATAAGTGGTCATTCAAACGGGGACAGTCTGAGAGTAGAAGTGGGCTCTATTAATAACCGTGTCAGCACACCAGGCACACACGAGGACTCTGGGATAAACCAGGACGGATGGTCACTTTACTTGTATGTTATGTGTTTAGTGAGGATTGAAAGAAGTGCTGAGTGGGCCCATAATATTTACAATCTGCCCGAAGAAGACAAAATTCCATCCAGATCCCTAATTTCAAAAGGCCTGATTCATAACATGTGTTCAATAGATTGTGAGTAAAAAAATGACCGGGTTTCACTATGTCCCAAAGAGGTATGTGGAGAAGGAGAGAGATAATTGGGTCTGGGAGCAAGGTAGCTAGACGTGCAAGCAGGCCCCTCTTAGCAATAACTTCTGTCCAAGCCCTTCACACTGAACAAGCTAGTACTTGCCATTGACTTTAAGAAACTTGTAAGCAGAAGAGAACTTGGGGTCTGCTCAGCATTTCCTGCCATGGAAAGCAACATCAAATGGCCAAAAGAGGATTAATAGGTCTTTGAAGAGCTCAGGACCAGGGTCTACCAGCATGTCTTTCCTTTGAATTTGCAAAGCTGACATCACTTTACCAAACTGGAGAAACTTGATTCTGTACCTGAGCCGTCATGAAACCAGAATCAGTACCAGTTTGGACAAGCAGCTGGTCTCTGGTTCCAGATTTTTGTCATTCGCTTTCTTGCTGGGGGAAGACAGGACTGGGGGCACCCCCTCCCTTACTGAAACCTGCAGTAGCATTTGAATTTGGGAGAACAGTGAGGTATCTGCATGAGGAGTTTGTGCTGTCACCAAGTATTTTCCCCTGAAGACAATGGTCAGCTACACCTGCTGTGTTCTTTGCATTCGGTTGTAGCAGATTTGGGGTGAAGACCTTAATTTGTTCAGGGTGTCTGAGGGCCCGCCACATGGCCTGGTTTCCCAGTTTGAAGGAATGGCATTAAGGTGGGACTAATGCCCCACATCTCAGAGTTCCCTGGTAGAGACCTCCCCACCCCATCTCCTGCATCTCCCAGGGCTGGATGACCCAGAGGGTGGGGGAGGGACAGTGACTCTGCAGGTTCCCCAAACATTATAGCCAGCGTCCTCTTATAATCTGAGATAAGAGCCATATCACTGTCTAGGCCAGTGCGGCTACATTTTGGATGAGTCAACTTGGAAGGATTTATTTATGAAAATGATGGATCTCCAGTTTTATTGGAGTATTTTCGGTGGACTTCCCATTCCCACTTCTCTCTCCCAACTGGTTCCTTCCTTTTCCAGGTAATAAATCCTCTTGGTGTTATTTTGTTTGAAGTCCCTTTCTTTCTAACAATGAAAATTTCTTCAGAAATAAGGTGTTTGAGGGTTTCAACTAAATTACAATATGGGAAACATTGCATGAGGGTGAGGTTTAAGTAAGATCAGTGTTGGAAGAACAGTGATCACTGTTTAAGCTGAGAATGTGGATATACTTGCATGAAGATATTTTTTTTTTCACCTCCATTCAATTTCTTAAATTTCGTGAAATATTTTTTGAGATTTTATTTATTTGAGAGAGAGAGAGCATGAGCCCCGGGTTGGGGTGGGGGGACACATAGACTCCTCATTGAGCAGGGAGCCTGACACAACATGGGGCTCCATTCCAGGACCCCGAGATCCTGACCTGAGCCAAAGTCAGATGCTTAACCGACTGAACCACCTAGGTGCCCCAAATTTCATGAGTCTTAAGGCAGCCCTGCTAATCTGTGTCTTGAGATGGTAGCAGCATGCGAACAAACCTGTTCTTTTCACTTTATAGATTGCTATGTTTCATCATGGTTACTGCTCCAACATTGGATGCACAGTGTAGAACGAGTTCTAAACAAGTTTTTCAAGTGATGTGAAACTGTCTTAGACCCTAAACATCATAACACAGTTTTCTAGAATTATGTGAGAGAGTGAAACCACAGAGCCACTGATGCAGGACAGTCCCAAAGGTCTCAGATAAAAGCGAGACAAGACCTAATCTTGTTGCTGTGATCATTCATCATTTCACTCCATCACCCTTGGCCTCCTGTTCATAGGCTCTGATGATGAGTGTCCTCACACTGCAGTGATAAGAACTCTTAATAGTGAGAGGGGAGTATTTATGATTTCTTCCTTTACTTCCATAAAATACATAACTCCTCAGAGAACAAGTGTTGTGAGATCATTTAGGGGAAAAAAATGAGTTTACTCAGAGCTATGTAAGGAGCAGAGCCAGTCCCTGGGGTGCTGGGACTTGTGAGAACCCGAGAAAATAATGAGTTCACAATCAAAACAGCCTCCAGGAGCCCTGATAGAACTACCAGCAATTCCAAAATACTCTTCAAAATCTTTTTCTTTCTGCTTCTAAGTTCTATAGAGCCCTCTTTGGGAGTGGTCAATAAATAGGCAGGTCCCAGAGAGTTTAGTGGATAGGAAAAATTAGAAGTTTAAGGAGGCTATGCTAAAATGATTTTTATTGTGTTGATGGTAAACTAGCTCCCTCCTGAGAGCCCTTTTGGCAAAGAGAAGTCTTACCTGGCAGATGGCAGTCTTGGTGGGAGGGTGCCCCATCATTGGAAGATGGTTGGAGTTGGGTTGTTTTTTTTTTTTAAAAGCACCTTAACTAGAGTCAACTTAAAGGCTTGTGGCTACCAGACCTACTCATTTAATGTCTGGATAGATGAATGGTAAGCTGTGGTCAATGTCTGAGAACTGTACTCTGTTTTATTCTTAAACTAACCAAATTAATAAAGCTGATTTCCCTGATGGGAAAATGGGTTTATTGGATTCATTGGAAGTGCAGAGTGTTGAAGAAAGTATGGGTCAGTTATTCCCTCTGACTGAAGGAAGCGGTAAATGCTGGTGTCAAAGCTCATATAGTCTGGTAAGAAGTAAATTGAGTTCTTGATTACTTTTCTACTCTACCCCCATTAACTATTCAAACATACCATGAATCTACAGATTAGCAAGTGCCTTGGTGTCTAGCATAAAGCTCTTATTTCCCAGGTGCTTGTAGAAGACTAGGAACATAATTGTTACAAAGGATAATTGTGCATGTATTAGGTTTCTGTGCATGCATATACAACTGCCTTGTGGGAAATGCGAGTTTTAGCAAGGAAGAGGCAAAAGTTTGTGATCTATTTGCTGATAAAGTAGGGTTCAGATGTTTGACATGTTTAGGTTAGCAGCTCAGGCTCATATTTTTCATGTCATTTACTCTGGAAGACATTTTCTCTGTTTCTGAGTACTGTCATAAATTCAGGAACATTTAAAACATTAATCCAACCTTTTTATTACTTAGTTGTTATTGGATGGAGTCATGGAATACATTGCATCCCCTTAGGAGTTTGAGGGAATGAGTGTAAATTTTTAAACCATGGAGGATAGAAATTACTGAATGGACAACTCGATTGTGTTAATGCTCCCCACCTTTCCTTCCACATTCTTTATATCATTAACTGCTAGGACATATCTAACTACTGGGTTTTTAACCCCATGTTACCTCATTTTTAAATAAAACTATCCAGGGGCACCTGGGTGGCTCAGTGGGTTAAAGCCTCTGCCTTCGGCTCAGGTCATGATCTCAGGGTCCTGGGATGGAGCCCCGCTTCAGGCTCTCTGCTCAGTGGGGGGCCTGCTTCCTCCTCTCTCTCTGCCTGCCTCTCTGCCTACTTGTGATCTCTGTCTGTCAAATAAATAAATAAAATCTTTAAAAAAAAATAAAACTATCCAAATGCGTGCACTGGAAATCTTCATTGGTAGTATGATTAAATAGCATGAGATGAAGATGTTAATCTGTGAAAATGGGTTATTTCTTTAAAAATTTAACCTCCATCTTCATAAGCAAAAAATAAAAAAACTATAAACACTGATGTATTCCAGTTGGAGATGGGAAGTGAAGTATCTCATTTTTAAAAAATTCTGATAATTTACACCGTAAAAACAATATTCAGGACAAATACTATTATCAACTAAAGAAATATATGAACTTTCCAAGAGCATCAGTCGTACCTGTTTTAATCTTTGCCCTGTGTAACCTCTGGACAAATAGCAAAGAATCGTCTTTCAATATAACTCTGTTTTCCCCACCTGCCACTCACTATATCCCTCAATCTGTCTCCCTTGACAAGCCAAATCACAGAACTGAAAATCCTCAGAACTTTCCTTTTCTTAGCATAAATTTTATATCTCCAATTAAAAATACACAACAGTGAAAGATTTTGTTTTATCATCTTAGTAAATGCTCCTCATCCCTAAAGACAATAAAAATTCATTGACATTTCAGCACCGTGGATAGCACCATTCAGTGCTACATCCCCCTTCCCCAATTGTAGTGACGCTACCCCTGGTCTGACAAGGTTAGAGATAGCTGTGTTGCCATAAAATGGCAATTCTTATACTTGGCTTCACGTTAAAATCACCTGAAGAACTTTATCCCAAATTCCGGCCTTTACCACCCTGAGCAATTAAATCAGAATATCTGCAGTGGGTCCCCAGCATTAATTCTTAAAGCTTCTCAGCCTTAAAACTACTAAAGTGGTAATTTCTAAGCAATCATTGAAGTTTCTTTCTCAAATAGAGGTTCTCAAACTTAATTGCATCTTAGAATTATCCAGGTAGCTTAAAAGCAAAATCCTTGCCTACTCTCATCTCTAGACACTGTAGCTAAGTTGGCCTGAGTTGGGGCACAGACCTCGTAATTTTAAATATATCTCTAGTATATAAGGGTTGATTAAACACTAAATCAAGACCAAAAATTGAAATTTTTTTCATGTGGGATGTTTAGGTAAGTTTGATATCTCAGTAGGAGTCCTACATTCTAGAAGGAAGCAGTATCTGTTTTCAGGATATCAGACTTGAAATTGAAAAACTCTAGCTTTAGCCAAATATGCAGTCAAAGGGGACTCTGGGAGCTACCTTCTGCTCCTTCCCTACACCAAAGCCCCAAAGCTAGATGTTAGATAAGAACATGAAGTATGAAATCATAACTTTCCCACAGACATCATCTTTTATCCCCAGCTATCACTAGAGATTTCAAATTATATTCTGAGAAGTTTAAATTTACCTTAGCAGCTTCATTTACCTCCCCTCACCAATAGGATAACTCTCTGGCTTATTCACCCTTGTTTAGTAAGTTGAGTGTGTGTGGCAGACATCAGTTAGAGTGTACATGCTCTCACATAGCATGCTCCCCTGTGTTTTCAGTATTCTGTGCATTTACATTGGAGCCGTGTGATCTTGAGCATGGAGTCCCAAGAACTCCCATACCAACCTCTTTTTCTCTTTTTTTGCTGGGCCAACATTGGATGGATCACATGGTGCACACATGACTTCAGCATGGCTCAGGGTTGCCTGCCTACATGAGATTGAGAGTAAACTGAAAAACTACCGAGATTAAGTGTCAGAGCTTGGCCGATGTGAAGGCTGCTGTTAATTATATATGATGAGATTCTCAATGGTTAATGAATATTCCTCAGAGTTTGAGCTAATGAGAATCCCTGTGTTCCCATCTATTCAAATTAAGAAGACGTACAGTATGTGCAATATATGGATTGCAGATTGCATACGTTTTCCCCCAGTAGTTATTATTAGCTATACTGCTCTGTAGATTTAACCACCTTTCCAGATTTGTGGCAACCTGGGAAGAAAGCCCTTCAGTTTACTTGAAAAAGTGGCACAAGTCATCCAGGTGCTTTTGGGCACTGATGATCTTTGAATTGTGCTGATTCTTAACCTGTTGTCAAGTATCCTATCCCCTTGGAGGTTTTGATGAAAGATCTTCCTCGTTGTGTTGCTCATTCTTTGCCTTCCCCCATTTCTTGATCACTCCATTACAGAGCCTGCTGATGGCCCAATAAATGGAACCAGCTTATTAATATTTACTTCCTTGGGCATAGGTCAATTATATCCCAATGGGAACTAAAACCTAGATCTTCACTATTAATGTTCTCCTCTCCTGCAAACTCAGCATCCTTTACACCTAGTCAACTTGGGTATTCTCTGGAAATTTTCAGAGTTTGAGAAAAGTAGTTTTCAAGCAGACTATTAAAGTAACCTATAATCTAATTTTAGGTGAGATAACATCACTAAGTATTTATTGAGCATTAACAGTGTGTTCATGGCAATTCCTGATCACTTAGTTTTATAGACCTATACTTGTCTACCTGCAGTATTACTTCTACGAAGCCACCAATGGAACATTTAGCAAATTGTTGCCATAGCTCACTATACTATGACCCCAAAGCATTCAGAAGCATCCCCTTTTCACTTTTCCAATTGGATTTGGCCTGACCTGGTTTTAAATCATGTAGAATCCCCAGGAGACAACATTCCAAGTTTTTGCAAGATTTTCAAGTCACGGGATACCTTTTAAAGGGCTAATTGTTGCTTTAAAATATCTAATTTCTTTGATAGACTCAATTACCTTGGCTCATTCAGATTAAATTTTTATTTGTAGCTAGTTAATTTCAGCTTCTAATTACAGATTATGATTTTGATATAAGTGTTTTTAAAAGCTGTGGATCACAAATTACATATCAATTGATTATATATTGAAACAAAGCTGCCTCTTCTAAGATATCTTTTGAAGTGTCCTTGGACTTCGAGCCTAGTTGCGTACTCTGTAGAACTAAGGTATATGTCTACCTATATGTTTCTTTTCATTTTATGAAAAAGGTGGAAAGAGAAAAATGTCAAAAAGTGAGACTGATCTAAGATAGGAGGAAGATGTAAAATTAGTCTATATTTATTTTGGATATTATTTCCCAGTCTAAATAGTTTCACAGACACATTTTATAAATCTTTTTTCCCTCTGAGTCGAGTCTTCCCCTGATACTATTTTTCTTGTGAAACATTCTTATCACTGTGATTGTCCCTTTTCCAATTCCTTATCACATGCTGGCCAAAAGATCACCCACTGCCTGAATTCAAGTGACCTGAGTTTCTGCTTTAACTTAGATCATTTTCATGGGCTTTCCAGCTCACACTGCTCAGGGCTTCCCCTCAGTCCTCTTGACTCTCCACCATTCTCTCCTTATTGCTCCTCAGCATTGCTAGAAGACCAACATTTTCACAGATTCTCCATGAATGCAACACACTAGCATTCAAGTTGGACTCCCGACTTTCATCCATCTGTGTCCTTTGTCCAGGCCCAGAAGGGAAAAATGAATAACTTTTTTTTTTTTTTTTGGCTTGTCTATAAACACAAGTCTCAGCTCATAGAATTTGGATTCCCAGGATAAAAGTTTAGTTTCAGGCTAAATAAAAACAATGCATTCTGGTTTCTCTTTCTCTTACGTATTCTTTCTCCACAGTCTCAACTTCCAGAACCTGGCATGTTAGAAGAACACCAAGAAGACTGATAGAACTGAAGTGCACACGGGTTGAAGGACAAGAATTGCTGTCTTTACTTGTAATATTTCTGTGTTTTTCCCACTTATAAGCTGACATATGCTTACCACTCAGGCAAATGACTACACTGTTGAGAGTAAATGTAGGTGGTAAAATTATTTTTTTTTCCATTGGACTAGTCACTGCTCATAATAGGTAAGCAAGAAAGGCTAGCCTTGGCCCTGTGCTGCATTTTGGGGGGCCTGTCTATATTTTTCAGTGTCTGACTAGTCTCCTAGCCTGTCCATCTAGGTTTGCCTTTACTTGTCCCCATTCTGTATTCTTAGCAGGGGTTCACTTCAGCCCAGCCTTCCCTGACACTCAGCCCCCTTCACAGGGACTCCTTTCTCTCATTCCAGTAGCTGTAGCACCGGACCTTCTTACATGTCCTCAGCCCCCAGTGTCCACACTCCAAAATAGCTCCATCGCCTAAATGACTATCATTCTGCACCTCTGGTAGACATCAGTGTCCTTTCCTTTTGAAAGTGCCATCTGAGATTGTCATCATCCCCTAATCTGCATTGATTCTTCTTCCTGCCTTCATCTTGAATCACTTCTCACCTTTTCTGAATGGCTCATGTTGTTAAAAAAAAAAAAATCCTTTGACCTTCTCTGTTGAGGTGATCAATAGCTTTTCTCTCTGATTCGTTTCTATAATGTTCAGAGAAGTCCCTGTTGGCTCCCCCTTGCTTTCTTCTGCTCCAACTACTGTGCTGATACTGTGCTCTGTGAAGCCTGGGTAACCTCCTAATGACCAAATCAGAAGTGCTATATCATCTTCCTTTTTCTACTTCTGCTCAGCATGTGGCACCACTGGCCACCTTGACACCATCTTTACTTAACTCACTAGACGGCCCCATCTCCCAATTTTCTGGTGTTCTTCCTTTACAAGACCCTGCGTTGGCTCCTTTATCTTTTTACTGACTTCTCTTTTCCAAGCTTCTCTTCTTGTCTTCATTGGGAAGAGTTTTTCTAGTGTCCGTTTTATACATATGAGTCAATTTCTCATCCTTTCATATGCAAGGCAGTGAGCAGGGTATTATATTTGATCTAGCATTTTAAAGAATTTGGGGGGGGTGGTTCTTGATCTTTAATTTTAATAATATATTTTACTTAAAAATATTATTTTTACATAAAAAATATTGTAATATGTACTCAATATAAACATTGAGCTATTATACTTTTTTAAAAAAATAACTTTATTTATTGGAGAGAGAGAGAGCACAAGCCAGAGGGAGAGGCAGGTGGAGAGGGAGAAGCAGACTCCCCACTGAGCAGGGAGGATGCAATGCTGGATCCCAAGACCCTGAGATCATGACTTGAGCTGAAAGTAGATGCTTAACTGAGCCACCCAGTTGCCCAGAGATATTACACTTTTTTTTTGGTACTAAGTCATTGAATTCTAGGGTATATTAATAGCACTTCCCAGTTTGAAGTAGCCACATTTCAAGTGCTTGAGAGCCACATGTGGCTGCGGCTACTGCAGGGAAGGGCCCAGTCTTAGACTGTTGATTTAAGATGTTCTACCCACATCTGCCAAACAAGGTCCACTTTCAATCCCATTTATCCCAAGATACTTGTCTCAAATTACCTTTGTCAAAATTAATCTCTGCCTCCTCCAGTGTGCTTTTTAAGACTGTGAACTCATAGAAAGGTGCATATTACCCCTTATTCATCTTAGAAAAATACCGTGAAAATAGAGAAGAAAATTTGACTTTGGCCGAAAACCCACCCAAATTCAAATGCTAATGCTCCACCTAGAAACGGCGGTGGCGGCACTACAGTTAGAGCCTGCTTTTTAAACCTCTGTTTCCTCATCTATAAATAAAGGTAATAACTCTCAAGGAGTCAGTGAACATTAAATAAGTTGTGCCTCGTACTTAGTTGGGGCTCAGCAAATTGGTTATTACTATAGTTCTGTCATTCTAGGATATCACTAGTTTAAGGTACACCATTAATTTAATAATCGGCTATCAGGGGTGCCTAGGTGGCTCAGGGAGTTAAAGCTTCTGCCTTTGGCTCAGGTCATGATCCCGGGGTCCTGGGATTGAGCCCCGCATCGGGCTCTCTACTTGGCAGGGAGCCTGCTTCCCCCTCTCTCTCTGCCCCTCTGCCTTCTTGTGATCTCTGTCAAATAAATAAATAAAATCTTTTTAAAAAATCAGCTATCAAAGACTATAAAGAGTTGATCCACTATATTAAATATGCACATGGATTACAAATTACACACTTATTTTAGTAACACCGATGTTGGAGTGCTCATACATTATTTTTGCTGTGGGAAGGTAAAAGGAGGCATCCGCTTTAGAAAACACTTGAGAGTTCCACAAAAGGTGGAACTACCTCCAAAAATGGAGCTACCATATGATCCAGCAAATCTACTCCTCAGTATCCCAGAGAACTGAAACCTATGTCCACACAAAACTTGTACAAGAATGTTCATAATAGCCCAAAAGAAGAAACAACCCAAATTTCTATAAACTGATGAATGGATGAACAGAATGTGGTATCTCCATACAATAAAGTATATACATTTTAAGATTTATTTATTTGATTGTGAGTGTGGAGCGGGGTGGAGGGAGAGAGTCTCAAGCCGACTTCCCATGAGCCCGGAGCCAGATGAGGGGTTTGATCCTACAACCCATGAGATCACAACCTCCAGCAAAATCAAGAGTCAGAGGCTTAACTGACTGAGCCACCCAGGTGCCTCAGAACATTATTTGGCAGTAAAAAGGAATGAAATTCTGATGCATGCTACAGCATGGATAAACCTCAAAACACAAGATGCTAAGTGAAAAAATCCATTTGTAAGTGACCACATATAACATGATGTCATAGTGAAATGTTCAGAAGGGGCAAATCTCTACAGACAATGTCTATTGGTGGTTACCTGGGCTGGGGTGTTGGATATAGGGAATCCCTGCTAATAGGTACAAGGTTTTATGTTGGGGGGGGTGGATTGTGACAATGTTCTGAAGTGAGATTATGGTGATTGTATAACTCACACTGTAGTAAATATGTTAAAAAACCATTAAATTATACCTATCAAATGGGTGAACTTTAAAGTGTGTAAATTAGATCTCAATAAGTCTATTAAAAATTTGGGAGGAAATTGGTTTCAAATTAAGGGCATATATATTTGTCTACTTTATATAGAGATGAACAAGTTCCCCCAAATAAGCAAACAACAACAAAACAAAAGTTCATCAAAATAAAGCTCCCAGTCCTAAAGTTTATGGACATTCTTCTCCATGCGATATATATGAAGGTAAATACAGATATCTCCCTGGAAGACAACCCTTCTTTCAGTTTAGGGTGCCAGACATGGAGACCTTCAAATCCACTGGGCCCAAGGGAGAAACCAAAGCCCGAAGGTAGCCTTGACCCTTAATTTCTCCCTGGATTGATGCCCTGCCTCCCTCTATACACTGAAGTGGTCTCCTCCTGAGCTGTCCTTACCTCACCATTCACTGAGTTCCTGGGGAGCACGGACTTTGTTATTCTGTTCGTAGTCATTTCACAGGACCTGAAATACAGTAGGTGCTCAGGAGACCTGGTAGCTAGGGCAATTGGGGCCCCTCCAGCCCCGTAGAGGAGTGGCTGAGTCACCAGCACCTCCCACCTTTCTGCATCTGGCAATGTGTACTTCCCTTTGTGACTTGTGCCATCTTAAAGCCCAAGTGCCACTAACCTCTATGCCATTGTGCTAACAGGAGCACCGTCCTCTTGTTCTGTCCTCTTACATACAGCCTCACTGCCACAATCAAGAAAAGGCCATGTCTGAAATATGTTTCAGAAGATGTTCATGGCAAGAGCAAGTTTAAACCACCTGCAAGGAAGAAGCAGGTTTTTCTCCTCCATTTTATAAAAAGAGGCACAGAGATATAGGAGGCTATATTCAGCTTAATATTCATTTGTGCCTTTAGAGCCCTTTAAACATTTTTTAATTCATTTGACAGAGAGAGACACAGTGAGAGAGGGAACACAAGCAGGGGGAGTGGGAGAGAGAGAAGCAGGCTTCCTGCTGAGCAGGGAATGTGATGTGGGACTCGATCCCAGGACTCTGAGATCATGACCTAAGCCAAAGGCAGACGCTTAACGACTGAGCCATCCAGGCACCCCCCTTAGAGCCCTTTAATAGACTAAGAGTGAACCTATGGGTTTTGTGTTTCTCATCAAGGCTAAATTGAAGCCCTTTCTGCTTGGGCTTTGGCAAACTTGTCTAATTTGGAGTTTGAACTGAGAATTTCAAGTAGCAGAGACCCCTGCTGATTTCAGAAATGGTATGATACTCTCATATCTGAGAGTTTTCTGAAAGGTAAATTTGCCTAAATTGTGTCTTTGCTACATCCACCAGGCCTGCCGTAGTGGGTTTGCATTGGAGTCTACTGAGAGAGACCAGTGGGCACAGAACATGGGAGGGACCCCCAACAGACGGAGAGACTTGAGCACCCTTACCCAGCCTTGTGAACCATAGTAAGACACAGCCAGCATCTCCTCCTCAGGATGACAGTTGAGAGGGTTTTGGCACCTCCCACCAGGCCATCCAGTGTGCACAGCCTTGCCAGGTCCTCATTCTTGCTTCTGAATCAACTGTTTTTTTTTTTTTTTCCATCTCACATTCTTTAATCAAGTATTTAAGTTATACTAGATGTGGTAGGATGTGTGCTAGGAGCTGTAGATATGATGATGAGCAAGAGAGGCCATTCCCTTTCCTCGAGGGGTTCACAGTACAGTCTTCTTTATTTCTCCTTTCTTCACCTCCCTTCCTTCTTCTTTATCTAGAATCTTTTTTTTTAAAGATTTTATTTATTATTTATTTATTTGTCAAAGAGAGAGAGAGAGAGAGTGAGAGTGAGTACAAGCGGGTAGAGGCAGAGAGAGAAGTAGGCTCCCTGCTGAGCAAGGAGCCCGATGCAGGACTTAATCCCAAGACCCCAGGATCATGACCTGAGCCGAAGGCAGCAGCTTAACCAACTGAGCCACCCAGGCGTCCCTATCTAGAATCTTTTAAGCCCCAAATATAAAAGTCAATAAATAGCAGTTTAGACCAAGACACGGTGAAGGTCATCACAGCTCTTGGTGGCCATAGTTTGAAAGCTTTCACTCTCTATCCCACAAAACATATATTTTATTTTTTTTAAAGATTTTATTTATTTATTTGACAGACAGAGATCACAAGTAGGCAGAGAGGCAGGCAGAGAGAGAGGGGGAAGCAGGCTCCCAGCTGAGCAGAGAGCCCAATGCAGGACTTGAACCCAGGACCTTGTGATCATGACCTGAGCTGAAGGCAGAGGCTTCAACCACTGAGCCACCCAGGCGCCCCAAATATATATTTTAAAAAACATTGTTGGGGTGGGGGTTAATGGTAGACTTGTCAGAACTAATTGTAATTGTTTCTAGGACCCCTTTTGCATGCATTCCTGAGAGTGAATTCATGCTTCACCTTCACTCCAGGAAGAAAGTTAAAATTAGTTCTTTATTAGGAGTTCATAGCAGAGGAAGCTTATAAGAGTCACAATGCTAAAAAGGTTTATGGCTGCTGAGTACCTTACATTTGACTTGTCATGGAAAAAACTTGGAGCATGAACCATGTTAGCTGTAATTTGCATTTTTGTAAATATGGAAATTGAAAACTGGAGAACGTAAATAATCTTGCTTCCTAAAAAAAAAAAGATGAGGTAAAATGCAAATACAGGAGCAATGCTTTTCCTATAAATTTTGCCTCTGGATTTGCATAACAGATTTAAATCTGTAATTCTACTTGCGGATGTGTCAGGATCATCTCTAGCTAATAAATACTGTGTGTTTGAGAACAACCACCTGGCCCTGGCACATGACTTCTGTTATCAGTTACTACACATGAAGGTCATCCCAAGGGCAGCATTTGCTGGGAAAACAGTGCTTTAGGGCCTGGGTGTAAGATAAATATAAGCAATTCTTTAAAAATTGGCACAGTATTTAAGACATGCAGCTTGCTCTCCCAAGATTATAATTTTGGCCACAGTTGAAAAGCAAAGAGAGATACTAATTAGTTAGGTTAGTTAGTTATATATTAGCAATGCACAGACCTCAAATGATTTATGTTCTGAAACCAAAAAAGACAGTTTTTAAAGTATTGAAAGTCCAGGCTTTAGAGTTGTATTGTCAGTCCTGTTAATACGAAGAACTCAGAATATTCAGTGGACATTTTGAAGCCTTTTTAACTTTTCAAGGCTGGATTTATTAATGACTGATTAGAATATCTTAATGTCCTGCTGTGAGAGGAAGCTGGTGTTTTCATTCTGGAGAACAGTTTAGTATGTCTATAAACATTTCAAAAGCCCAGGCTATCCCATGACTTGAGATTGCATTGAGAAGCACTGTCATGGGTGGGCAAGGATTCCTACATAATGGGGTTTCTCATACTGAGCACCTTGGATGCATTGGACTGGACAATTCTTGCTAGATGAGCTACTCTGTATATTGTGAAATGTTGAGCAGCATCCCTGGCCTCTACTCACTAGAGGTCAGTAGCACCTCCAGGTGTGACAACCAAAAATGCATCCAGGCATTGCCAAATGCTCTTGGGATGAGGTCCCCCCTACCATGCCCACCTCCCCCCACCCCCGCATTGAGACCACTGATAAATAAGAATGTCCACTAGGACACTTTATAATGTTACATGAACTACAAACATCCTAAACACCCATCATTTGGAACATTCAATGGAAGCACAATGTGAGTGACAAACATAATTTCATATTTTCTAATTTTTGTGTTAATAAAAGTAAAAAGAAATAATTGAAATTGATCTTAATGTAATATTTTATTTGATCCAAAGTATCCAACATATTTTCACATGTTATCAACATAAAAATTAAGGCATCTTATGTATATTCTTCCAAGTAGGAAGTATTCAAAATCTGGTTTTATACTGTGACAGCACATCTGTGTTCATACAAGCCTCACTGAAACATTCAGTAGGCATACAGAGCTAGTGGCCACCCTAATGGTTGGCATGCATTTTAGAAATAACTGATATGTTCATTATTATGCAGCAGTTTAAAATAATGAGGCAGAGAAGTACTGCATGGAAAAGAGCTCAGAGGCATAGTGTTAAGTGAAAGCAGCAGCAGAACAATGTGTGTTATGACACATGTTAAAAATTATTTTGAAAAATGAAACGTATATGTGTAGTGAAAATATATTTGTATGTAAACAAGTAGGAAAGGTTGTGGAAGAGTGCCTATCACTGAGAGGGGACTGGGGCAAGGGGAGGAGGGACAATGGAAGTGGCCAAGGCAGGATTTAACTGTAATATTTTATCTTTTTAAATGAGGAATGTAGGGACGCCTGGGTGGCTCAGTTGGTTGGGCAGCTGCCTTCGGCTCAGGTCATGATCCCAGCGTCCTGGGATCGAGTCCCGCATCGGGCTCCTTGCTCAGCAGGAAGCCTGCTTCTCCCTCTGCCTCTGCCTGCCACTCTGCCTGCCTGTGCTCGTCGTTCGCTCTCTCTCCCTCTCTCTCTCTCTGACAAATAAATAAATAAAATCTTTAAATGAGGAATGTATTCATGTATAGCTTGTGTAATATGTGCTTTGAAAAAAATGAGCTCACAAGGTCTCATCATCCCCACAGCCTGTGGGTGCCAGTGTTTCCAGCCTGGGCTATACTTTAGAATCACCAGGGGAGCTTTATAAAAATACCCTGCCTGCATCCACTTTGAACCAATTAAATAAAAATCCCCAAAGATCAGGCTTCTAAAGCTCTTCAGATGATATAGACAGGACTGAGAACCACAAATACGGAAAAAGGGGTAAATTTTGTGTCCTTAAAACATTATCTGTGAACATTTTTTTTTAAAGATTTTATTTATTTATTTGACAGACAGAGATCACAAGTAGGCAGAGAGGCAGGCAGAGAGAAGAGGAAGGGAAGCAGACTACCTGCTGAGCAGAGAGCCCGACATGGGGCTCAATCCCAGGACCCTGGGATCATGACCTGAGCCGAAGGCAGAGGCTTTAACCCACTGAGCCCCCCCAAGCACCCCATCTGTGAACATTCTTGAAGAAAGAATTTGTTAAGGATCCAATGAAAGATTCTTTTTTTTTTTTTTAGATTTTTTAGAGAGGCAGGCAGAGAGAGAGAGGGAAGCAGGATCCCTGCTGAGCAGAGAGCCCGATGCAGGGCTCGATCCCAGGACCCTGAGATCATGACCTGAGCCGAAGGCAGAGTCTTAACCCACTGAGCCACCCAGGTGCCCCCCCCCCCAGTGAAAGATTAAGGCACATTTTCAGGTCAGGGTTTTCTGTTGTTGAATAAGGGTAGATCCATATTTTAAAGACAAAATAGTTCAAATGAGCAGAGGGATGGTTTTGATACCATTCTGTGAAAATTGCAATGCCTGACAAGACTTTTAATTCACAGCCATCCAATTTTAGGTAAGTTTGATCAAGAGAGTCTGTAAAAGTACTGCTTGTCTTTTGTTACAATAACTGTAGATAAACTTTAACAAATGAGAATATTGGACAGCAAGATCCCAAGTTGCACTCCATAGGAAATTGTCAATTTAGGTAGTTCCCTCCCCAAAAAAGGTTATAGACCTAAACTGTTTACTGATTTCCACCCCGCCCCTCCCCAAATGTTCTCTGACACTCATGAGCTCATTGTCCCATTTGAAAATATGACATTAACTATTCTTCTTAGTGTTGGGAAAGTAGCAATGAAAGCCTCTCAGGGTACAACACAGGGATGGTGTCCTGCAGTTTGGTGTGAGAGCAGCCCTGGTAGACTGGCTGAGGGCAGGCATCTGGTCTGACTGCTGACACTACCCAGTTACAAGACCACAGAAACCCTGGACTGGCCCCTTAACAGTATAGGCAAACAGTACCAAATCCTGGCTAGTGTGCCTATAACGGGTAAAGTGGGCATGGCAGCCAACTAGAGTAAAGGC
Source organism: Martes martes (assembly GCF_963455335.1). Classification (NCBI taxonomy): domain Eukaryota; kingdom Metazoa; phylum Chordata; class Mammalia; order Carnivora; family Mustelidae; genus Martes; species Martes martes. Next base: position 17,966,576 of record NC_137900.1, on the reverse strand, counting down.
AAATGCTGCTCAGTCACAACAGTAGGGGCCACACAACACATTTAGGAGACACCCCTGAAGTGCCTGGTTCTGGTGAACAGGGGGCATTACACCACAGGGCACCACAGGACTTCTTCTTCATTATGCCACTACTGTTCAGGCAACATAGCTGACTTTCCTAATACATAGAAACAAACACAGAGTTAGACAAACTGAGGAGACAGAGGAATATGGCCTAAATGAAAGCACAAGACAGAACCATGAAAAAGAGCTAACTGAGATGGAGATAAGCAATATGCCTGATACAGAATTCAAAGTAATTGGCATAAAAGTACTAACTGGACTTGAGAAGAGTGGAGGATCTTCAACATAGAGAATATATAAAAAAGAACTAACCAGAGATGAAGAACTCAATAACTAAAATTAAAAATATACTAGTTGGGAATCAAAAGTAGATTAAAGAAGGGGAAAGAATGGATTGGCAATCAGGGAGACAGGGTAATAAAAAGCAACAAAGTTGAAAAACAAAAGTAATAAAAAATTAGGCTAAGGGTACTCAAATATCATCAGGTGTAATAATATGCATATTGTAGGGATTGCAGAGTTGGAGAGAGAAGGGGACAGAAAACTTATTTGAAAAATTACTGAAAACTTCCTTAATCTGGTAAAGGAAGCAGACATCTAGATCTGGCAAGTGCAGAGAGCCCCCAATAAAAACAACCCAAGGAAGTCCACACAAAGATACATAATAATTAAAATGGCAAAAAGTAATAATAAGGAATTTTAAAGGCAACAAAAGAAAACTGTTACATACAAGAGAAACCTTATAAGGTTATCAGCTGATTTTTCAGCAGAAACTATGCAGGCCAAAGAAAGTGGCATGGTATTTTAAAGCATTGAAAGGAAGAAAACTTGCCACCAAGAATCCTCTATTCATCAAGGTTGCTATTAAAAAAAGAAGAAGAGCTAGTTTCCCAGACAAAAGGTAAAGTAGTTTATCACTGCAAAGCTAGCCTTACAAAAAAGTCAGAGGGAATTCTCTGAGTGGAAATAAAAGGCCATAATTAAAAGTAGGACAATCAGGAAAGGAAAAAATTTGACAAGTAAATGAAAGCATATAAAAAAAAGTAGTAATCACTTACAAGATCAGTATGGATGTTACAGCACAAAAGCAGTGAAATCAATTACATTTACAGAACTTCAAAGGATTCATAAAATGATATGCAAAGTATGACAACATATATGTAAAATGTGGAGGGGGGAGTAAAAATTTAGTACTTTTAGAATGGGTTCAACTTAAGTGACTAACTTAACATGGACTGCTATAGGCAGATGTTATATATGAACCTAAGATAACCATAAGTCCAAAACCTATTGAAAGAAAAAGGAGAAAAGAATCCAAACATAATATTAAAGACAGTTATCAAACCAGAAAGAAAGAGAGCAAGAGAAGAAAAAAGAAACAGAGAACTACAAAAACAGTTGTAAAACAAGTAATAAAATGACAATATGTACATATTTATCAATAATTACTTTGAATAGTACTTTGAATACTCTATTTTATAATAGAGTAAATGCTCCAATCAAAAAATATAAGGTGACAGAATGGATTTAAAAAAAAAAAAAAAAGCAAGACTCATTGTATGCTGCCCATAGGAGACTTACTTTGGACCTAAAGACACAACAGACTGAATGTGAAGGGATAGAAAACTACTTGCCTTGCAAATGGAAACAAAAAGAAAGCTGGGGTAGCAATACTTAATTCAGTCAAAATAGACTTTAAAACAAAGATTGCAGCAAGAAACAAAGAAGGACAACATGTAATGATAAAGGAAAAACCCAATGAGAGGATATAATAATTGTATCTATGCCCCCAACAGCCAAGCACCTAAATACATAATGCAACTATTAATGGATATAAAGGGAGGACAACAGCACAGTAATAGTAGGGGACTTTAACACCCCATTTACATCAATAGATCGATCATCCAGACAGAGAATCAAGAAGGAAACAGTAGCTTTGAATGACACATTAGACCAGATGGACCTAACAGATGTATGCAGAACATTCCATCCCAAAACAACAGAATATACACATTCTTTTCCAGTGCTCATGGAACATTCTCCAGGATAGATAACATGTTAGGCCACTAACAAGTCTCAATGAATTGAAAAAAAAAAAAGAAAAAAAAAAAAAACAACTTATCATGCAGTTTTTCTGACCACAATGATATGAACCTAGAAATCACAAGAAAAATTCTGGAAAGAACACAAATAAATGGAGGATACATACCATGCTACTAAATAATGAATGGGTCAACCAAGAAATCAAAGAATAAATAAAAAACTCAATGAAGACAAATGAAAATGAAAACACAGCCATCCAGCATCTTTGGGATGCAGCAAAAGCTGTTCTAAGAGGAAAGGTTATAGCAGTGTAGGCCTCCCTTAAGAAACAAGAAAAATCTCAACCAAGCTTACATCTAAAGGATCTAGAAAGAGAAGAACAACCAAAACCCAAAGCCAGTAGAAGGAAAAAAATAATAGATTGGAACAGAATTAAATGAAAGTCTTTAAAAAATAAAATAAAACACACCAATATAGCAAGTCAATGAAACCAGGAGCTGGTTCTTTGAAAAGATGAACAAAATTGATCAACCTTCAGCCAGACTCATCAAGAAAAAGACAGGACTCAAAAAAAAAAAAAATTGTTCACTTACATTCATGACCTCACTGTCCCCATTTGAAAACACAAGATAAACCAACCTTAGTATTTAGAAAGCACCACTTCAATTAGATTGATAGGGGAAAAATCTCATTTAAAAAGTTTTTCTTACTTCTGTATTCTCCCTAAATGCATGACAGTTACACAATGTCAATGCCCTCTGGGTGAAGCTAACATAATTTCATTTGACGAGATAAGCCCTCTTAGAATTAGGCATATTTTATCCTCAATCCAGGGCCAGTATTGATGTGGAACGCAGTTCTCTTACATTTCTCAATCATTGGCCTCCTCTGCCCTTAGAAATGAAGCAAATCAGTGTTTGGCAAGACTTACAGCCATTATCTGTTTTTTCCTCAGCTTTGAAAATACCCAGAAATTGTCTGATGTACTGAATGCTCCATTCATTTGTCCTGGAGTTTAAAGGCACACACTCTTGTTTCCATGGAAACAGACTCACATCCTAAGAAAATGGATTCAGTACCTTCTTCCTAATGATAATATATAGGGTAAGCTCTGAAGAGAAAAAGGAATCTATATTAAGTTCCATTATCAAGATTACGGTGTTCCCTAGTTCCATGAATCTCCTCTTCATTTGGTTTTAGGGGTGTTTACAGTCACTGGGTAATGGTACATGGTGAGAGGTTTGATAGTATAATCCTTTGCCACTGAATCACTGAACTGGTGTGAATAACCAGAATACTGCACTGGTTTCATACAGATGCAGAAGTTGTTGGATATTTAATAACAGGTCCAGTGTTTGTCCCCAGAGGTCCGGAAATCTGATACTGGGATCTAACTCTGGGCTGGGCTAGTTAAGACCTACAGGAGGCCCGCCGATGAGATGATGATTAAATGAGGGAAAAGACCACTTTAACTGAGCCCATTTACAATGGGGCCCAACATTACATAGTAAATACTGGGGGTAGGAGTGGCTTAATTAGAATTTCATTTGGAAAAACAAAAACTATGGGTGGCTCAGTTGGTTTAGTGTCTGCCTTTGGCTCAAGTCATGATCCCCAGGGTCCTGGGACCAAGCCCTGCATTGCACTGAACTACCTGCTCAGCAGGGAGTCTGCCTCTTCCTTTCCATGGGCCTCTCCTCCAGCTCATTAGCTCTCTTTCCCTCTTTTTCTCTCTTTCTCTCAAATAAAATCTTCAAAAAAAGAAATTATGACCATAAAGTTACTTGATCTTACATTGAAAAAAGTTTAGGTGTTAATATCCAGAATAGTTGAAAATACAAGTTGAATCAGGCATGAAACAAGTATTGCTTTTTTTTTTTTTTTTTGGTCATAGATTTTTCCAGGAGAATTTAATAGGTAATAGGTACTTTCTAGCACACGGAACCTTTGCCACACACAAGTATTCTTTTCAGGAGTTGAAAACCACTCCCTCTTCATCCTATTTGGTTTTAGCTCCCTCACCCCCCACCCTTCATGTGATTTTCTACTTCTTAGAATAAATCCCCTGGTTGAGCTTGGTGATGCTCTTCAGTGCCCTCCCTCTACCTTGTATGTGGTATTCTCTGTCTCTTGTGTTTTTCAAACACCCTCCTTGCCCTTAGTCCTCATTCCTTATTCACTCTAGGTGCTCCACCTTTTTAAAAAATTATTTTATTTTTTCAGTGTTCCAAGATTCATTCTTTATGTACCACACCCAGTGCTCCATGCAATACGTGCCCTTTTTAATACCCACCAACAGGCTCACCCATCACCCCACCCCTCTTCCCTCTAAAATCTTCAGTTTGTTTCTCAGAGTCCACAGTCTCTCATGGTTCATCTCCCCCTCCGATTTCCCCCAATTCACTTTTCCTTTCCTTCTCCTAATGTCCTGCATGTTATTCTTTATGTTCCACAAGTAAGTGAAACCATATGATAATTGATTTTCTCTGCTTGACCTATTTTACTTAGCATAATGTCTTCCAGTCTCATCCATGTTGATACAAAAGTTGGGTATTCATCTTTTCTGATGGCTGCCTCATATTCCCTTGTATATATGGACCATATCTTCTTTATCCATTCCTCTGTGGAAGGGCATCTTGGCTCTTTCCACAGTTTAGTGATTGTGGACATTGCTCCTATGAACATTGGAGTACATATGGCCCTTCTTTTCACTACATCTCTATCTTTGGGGTAAATACCCAGTAGTGCAATTACTGGGTCATAGGGTAGCTCTATTTTTAACTTTTTGAGGAATCGTCACACTGTTTTCCAAAGTGGCTGCAACAACTTACATTCCCACCAACACTGTAAGAGGGTTCCCCTTTCTCCATATCCTCTCCAACACTTGTTTCCTGTCTTGTTAATCTTTGCCATTCTAACTGGTGTAAGGTGGTATCTCAGTGTGGTTTTGATTTGAATCTTCCTGATGGCTAGTGATGACGAACATTTTTTCATGTGTCTGTTAGCCATCTGTATGTCTTCTTTAGAGAAGTGTCTGTTCATGTCTTCTGCCCATTTTTTGACATGATTATCTGTTTTTTTGGGTGTTTATAGATCTGGGATTTCAGCCCTTTATCTGTAGTGTCATTTGTGAATATCTTCTCCCATTCCATGGGTTGCCTCTTCCCTTTGTTGACTGTTTCCTTTGCTGTGCGGAAGCTTTTGATCTTGATGAAGTCCCAAAAGTTCATTTTCACTTTTGTTTCCTTTGCCTTTGAGACATGTCTTGAAAGAAGTTGCTGTGGCCAATGTTGAAGAGGTTACTGCCTATGTTCTCCTCTAGGATTTTGATGGATTCCTGTCTCATGTTGAGGTCTTTCATCCATTTTGAGTTTATCTTTGTGTATGGTGGAAGAGAATGGTCGAGTTTCATTCTTCTCTACATAGCTGGCCAATTTTCCCCATGGGTGCTCCATCTTTGATAGGCATATGGAGACTCCACCCTTTCTCCATAGCACTTTCCATAGCACTTATCTGCTCTACTCACTGTGGCACTTGATAGTACAATACTTCCCAACTTCATATAAGTGAGGTATTGTTATGTTTTGTGAACTTATACGGTATCCATGATAGAAGAGACAGTATGTGTCCAGGACTCTAGCATAATGTCATTTATGTTACTGGAATTCAAGATCCTACTGCTGAATTTCAACCAAGTGATATCTCAGTTTTCTGAATATATCATGTTAACCTATGATTCTGCTTTTTTTTTAACAGCTCCTCAGTTTTCTAATGAAATTCCATAGACAGATATTCCAGAAACTTCTACAGACTCATAAGATTATCAGAGGGAACCAGTTTTACATATGTATACACGTAATTCATGTGGATAAAAACTTGACTGTGAATTGCAAACTTTGTAGTTCATCAGGCTTTGAGATCCTCCAAAGAAAGTCAGTAATACATTGTTTGGGCTTCATCCTAAAAGAAAGGTGAAGCAGTAAAAAGAAGGGAGGTCTCCTAAGAAAGAAGGGCTCTCCATAAGGCCCCATTTGATTGGTAGAAACTAAGCGGTAGGAAAATAAGATCTATATTTGATAGTTTTTTGGTACAGTAGTAAATTAGCCAGCTTAAGGGAAATATAATCAGATTCTAGCTTCCTCAGTTTTGTGCTAAGCATGGGTCTAAGACATAGAAGATAGTTGTTATTAAACATACTTTTTTACTGTGGTGAAATATGCATAACAAAATTGACTGTCTTACTCATTTTTAAGCATAAGTTCCAGTCATGAAGTACACTCAGAATATTGTACCTCCACCACTACTCTCCATTTCCTGAACTTTTCATCATCCCTAATAGAAACTGTGTACCCATGAAACAACAACTCTTTGTTCCCTTGCCTTCCAGGCCCCAGGAACCTTTATTCTGCTTTCTGTTTCTATGAATTTGCCTATGCTAGCTAGGTACCTTGTGTAAGAGGAATCATATTTGCCCAGGCTTATTTCACTGATGATACTGTTTCCAAGGGTCATCCATGTTGCAGCATATACCCAAATTTCCTTCCTTTTTAAGACTGAATAATATTCCATTGTATGTTAACACCACATTTTGTTTATCTATTCATCTATTGATGGATAAACAATGTTTAAACCATGGAATTATGACACCACTTGCTTGGCATTTTATAGTGGTTTTTTTTTTCTGATACACTCTTACTGTTCTCCCTTCTTTAAGACTCCTTATCCACTATTGGGTCTTTACAGAGGAATTTAACAAATTCATTTGGTCTGGGAAGATATTTTGACTCAACAGAGTGGGATGGTTGAGATCAGGTGTGATGAGCTTAATAGCTCCTTCTGATTGCCCTCCCCCATTGAGGTGCCCTTAGAGGCCTAGAGGGGACCGTGCCATATTTAAACAGGTACAAGGTGACACATGAAGTTTATTTAAATCTCTGCATTAAAACACCTCTTAAAAATTCCACTTTAAGTTTGTGTTGGAATGAAAGCTCTGGGAAGGAAGACCAGACACTTGAGAATTACCATCCTGGCTAAGGGAGCTTCATGTGGCTAACATTTTCAGTTAGCTGTGTGGCAGCTAGAACAGTTAAGCTCAGAAAGTCAGAAGGAATGGATTTGTTCTTTTCCAGAAAGTTAACGAAATTTTTGTTTGGATGATTTTTTTTCTTTATCCTTCCAGTCCCCCCACTCCTCAGCCCCTTACCTAGAGGAACATGGAAACATAGTAACTCCTCGTTGAAAGGAGGTATGTGTCTCTCTGCAGACCTCATTCTGGAGATGCTTGCACTACTCCAGGTAGATAAGGACCCACTTCTGGAGTAGCTGTCAGAACCAGGGTAACATGCTAGGACCCTGCATTAAGTTGGTGACTATTAAGCACCTGTTTCTGTCTAAATAGTTTATCTCTGTTTGGTTCATACATATATTCCTTAAATGTAATATAGTTTATGGTTACTTTTTTTCTGAAAGTTAGAAAAAAAAAGTAAGGTACAAAATATTTGTAGCTCTAGCCCAGGAATTCCATACCATAATGACATAGTAGAATCACCTTGGGAATTTCTAAGGGTGAGCCCTAGCATCATATAATTTAAAAATTCCCAACCATGAGTGTAAGGATCACTGATCTAATATGTTTTGAGAATCATTGTCTGGTCTGAACCCCAGTGGTGTATGTCACATAACAAAGCTCTACTTACAATCACCTGATTGAAACATTTTCTATTTGCAGTTTTAGTTCAGCAGTTAAAATCTGAGATTGAAAATGTGAATTTATCAATCCATGACTGATCCCCAAAGAAAAGAGATGGAAAGGTCATCTATACTACCCTATAATATTCAGTAATTTGAGAGAAAATTTGCATATATGAGGTTGTTTCTTTATTGTCTTTTTTTTTTTGTAAAATCTGATAGAGAAAAATGGCCAAGGAAATTGTTTTTGTTGAATCAATCTTTATGCACTTTAGCAGGTTCAAAGCTTGCTAGAAGAATTTCTTCAGTCAACATAAGCATGCACATAGGCCTGCATGCACATGGTCACCATCACTCCATGACATTAACTTTTTAAACAAATTTTTTTTATTATGTTGTATTAGTCACCATACAGTACATCATCAGTTTTTGATGTAGTGTTCCATGATTCATTGTTTGCATATAACACCCAGTGCTCCATGCAATACGTGCCCTCCTTAACACCCATCACTGGGTATGCCCATCCCCACACCCCCCGCCCCTCTAGAACCTTCAGTTTGATTCCCAGTGCCCATAGTCTTTCATGATTTGTCTCCCCTTTTGATCCCCCCTTCATTTTTCCCTTTCTTCTCCTAATGTCCTCCATGCTATTCCTTATGTTCCACAAATAAGTGAAACCATATGATAATTGTCTTTCTCTGATTGACTTATTTCACTCAGCATAATGCCCTCCAGTTCCATCCATGTTGATGTAAAAGCTGAGTATTCACCCTTTCTGATGGCTGAGTAATATTCCCTTGTATATATGGACCACATCTTCTTTATCCATTCGTCTGTTGAAGGGCACCTCAGCTTCTTCCACAGTCTGGCTATTGTGGCCATCGCTGCTATGAACATTGGGGTACAGGTGGCCCTTCTTTCCACTACAGCTGTATCTTTGGGGTAAATACCCAGTAGTGCAATGAACAAAACTAGAAGCTGGTTCTTTGAAAGAATTAATAAGATCAATAAACCACTGGCCAGACTTATCCAAAAGAAAAGAGAAAGGACCCAAATTAATAAAATTACGAATGAAAGGGGAGAGAGAACAACTAACACCAAGGAAATAGGACTAATTATTAGAAATTATTACCAACAACTATATGCCAATAAATTAAGCAATCTGGAGGGGCGCCTGGGTGACTCAGCAGGTTAAAGCCTCTGCCTTCAGCTCAGGTCATGATCCCAGGGTCCTGGGATCGAGCCCTGCATCGGGCTCTCTGCTCAGCGGAGAGCCTGCTTCCTCCTCTCTCTCTGCCTGCCTCTCTGCCTACTTGTGATCTCTGTCAAATAAATAAAATCTTTTTTTAAAAAAATTAAGCAATGTGGAAGAAATGGATGCCTTCATGGAAACCTATAAGCTACCAAGACTGAAACAGGAAGAAACTGACAACCTGAATAGACCAGTAACCAGTGACGAGATTGAAGCAGTGATCAAAGACCTCCCAAAAACAAGAGTCCAGAGCCTGATGGAGTCTCTGGGGAATTCTACCAAACATTCAAAGAAGAAATAATATCTATTCTCCTGAAGCTATTTCAAAAAATAGAAACAGAAGGAAAACTTCCAAACTCATCCTATGAGGCCACCATTACCTTGAACCCAAAACCAGGCAAAGACCCCATCAAAAAGGAGAATTATAGACCAATATCCCTGATGAATTTGGGTGCCAAAATTCTCAAGGATTATCCATGGGGCGCCTGGGTGGCTCAGGGGGTTAAGCCTCTGCCTTCCGCTCAGGTCATGATCCCAGGGTCCTGGGATCAAGCCCCACATTGGGCTCTCTGCTCAGCAGGGAGCCTGCTTCCCTCTCTCTCTCTGCCTGCCTCTCTGCCTACTTGTGATCTCTCTGTCAAATAAATAAGTAAAATCTAAAAAAGAAAAAGGATTATCCATCCCGACCAGGTGGGATTTATCCCTGGGATGCAAGGGTGGCTCGGCATTCACAAATCAATCAGTGTGATAGAACACATAAATAAGAGAAGAGGCAAGAACCACATGATCCTCTCAACTGATGGAGGAAAAGCATTTGACCAAATACAGCATCCTTTCCTGATTAAAACTCTTCAGAGTGTAGGGATAAAAGGAACATTCCTCAATTTCATAAAAACCATCTATGAAAAGCCCACAGCAAATATCATTCTCAATGAGGAAAAGCTGAAAGCCTTTCCCTTAAGATTAGGAACACAACAAGGATGCCCACTCTCACCACTATTGTTTAAAATAGTACTGGAAGTCCTAGCAACAGCAATCAGACAACAAAAAGAAAGTGTATTCAAATTGGCAAAGAAGAAGTCAAACTCTTTCTCTTTGCAGATGACATACACTTTCTTAAATGCATTTTTTTTAAAGATTTTTATTTATTTATTTTACAGATGGAGATCACAAGTAGGCAGAGAAGCAGGCAGAGAGAGAGGAGGAAGCAGGCTCCCTGCTGAGCAGAGAGCCTGATGCAGGGCTCGATCACAGGACCCTGGGATCATGACGTGAGCTGAAGGCAGAGGCTTTAACCCACTGAGCCACCCAGGCGCCCTTAAATGCATTTTTATAATAAGCCCATATCATTCTTTGGAACACACTCTTCTTCCATTTTCACTCATCAGAGTGCTACCCATCTGTCAGGATTCAGATCCCCTGCCCTTTTTCATTCTTCCCTCTGGCCAAGAAGGGGTACTCTGTCCTTTGTTCCAGCCCTGACCAGTCCTTTGTCTCGCTCTCTTGGTAGTCTTTGCATTGAATTTCATGTTATGTTTCTGGTGACTTGTCATCTCTTCTGTTAACAGTAAGCTTCTCGAGAGCAGATAGATTCCATCCTGAGTGATTGGACTTTAAATGGTTAATTGATGGGAATAAAGAAACAAGTGCATTTATTATTCATACATGATAAGAGTTTAGGCTCAGAGAAATTTGTGAAATTATAGCTAAGAATCCAGAGAAGATATGTCCTCTGATTCATGTAGATGTGTTAGAGCACCAAACTTTAATCAGGTTCAAAGGGAGGAGTAAGAACAGAGTCAGGTAACATTAGATGGAGGAGATACTCTCCCCTATCTACTTAGGTGTTCAGGGGAGGTGTTCCTATTTTCAGCGTCGTACTTCCTAGGGGAGATGCAACACTGAGGTGATTTGAAGTTGCTTCTTTAAAATACAACTATAAACAAAAGCAATGAGTGTCTTTATGGAAAATCTATTTTCTGTTGTTTTTTTGTTTGTTTTTCTTTTTTAATAGGCCGCTTCTGACCTTGTATAGAAGGCAGGCTCTAGCCTCCAACATCCCCCGCTGACCCTAGTCTTATGGGAGGAGTAGTATACAAGACTTCTGAGTTTAGGGTCTCCTGTATGTACTCTGAGTGGACAACAGCTCATAGTTTATACTGCTCCCTAGACACATTTTCTAGATATGATTTTGCTATCATTAGGTTTAGACATACTATTTGGGAAACCCCCAAATCCCATATTCTGAAAGTCTTGATTAGTTATGTCACATGAAGCATCTGAGGACAGGGGTGACTGCACAATTTTTTTTTTCTAGTCCTGAATGATTTCTCTGTCATCCAAGCTTGACTTCAGATTTAAAATTTTGCTCCTTATATCCTATCCAAAATTTCTGTTTGTAATAGAAAAGCACCTATGTACATCAATACAGTCCACCATTTTGCTGGAAGTTCTCTCTAGAATTTTCTAATCAAATAGCAGTCTTGAGCTCTTCCTGTCCAGTATTGATACTGTGTGTTTCTTTTTCTTGTCTTATTTCTTTGGCTAGGACCTCCAATACAACATACAATGGCAGCAGCAATGGCAGATACATTTCTCTCCTGACTGTGGTGGGAATGCTTTAATATGTATTTCCGTTAGTGATAATACCTAATATATTTTATAAAGTTAATAAAGTTGCTTTTTATTCCAAGTTTACTAAAATCAGGCTCAGGTACTGAATTTTATCAAACAGTGTTTAAATTGATTGAGGGGTTAATCCAATAATAATAGATCATTATATTTCCTAATGCTGAACCTGTTTTACAATGCCTGAAAAAAATCCCATATTCTCAGTTACTGCCACATAGTGTATACTCATGTTGTGTCTAGGGTTAGATTTGTTTTAAAGATTACTTTGCTGCCACTCAAGGCTTATTATAGAAAGAAAAGGAAAATAAGAGGATTTGTATGTTATATTATTTCAAGAAGTGAGGAAGCTGGAGGTATTGCTATGTCTAATAGCTCTGTTAACAACCATTCCCCACCAAGCCTTTGCTATTTCATTTGGAAAAACAGTGGCAAAAGTGAGAAAGGAGACAGATTTTAGCACTAAGACATAGTTTAAACAGTATTATCTTTAGAAGAAGAATCACAGTGAACTCTTGCCAGAATAACAGTCACTAAGTGCTCAAAAAATTATGGCTGAGTTTGAAATACAAAAATCCCTAGTCTTAGATACGGAAAAAAGTCCATGTAACATTCCAATATGGTACATGCACCTTGATATTGAGTTTTTCAGACTCCAAGATTCTGCCTGCCGTGTCATACTTAAATGAGAAGGGTACTACTTGGGTTAAAGTTGTGTTGAAAAGAACAAGGAAAGTGGTCTCTGTTATCGAGGCCTCGCTCTCTCCTCTCCAGACTCTGTTGTTGTCTAGACCCATCTCCATAGTCTGAATGAAACAGCTCCCTGAGCTTTCCAATCTCATTTTCCTCTGCCCACACCATGTCTTCCTACTAGATGTAATGGTCATCCAACACTGTTGAGTGCCTACACTTTGAGCCCCCGTGTCTCCTCCATAACTAGAAAGAATCCCTCCCTCTCTAGATCACCAGTGACCCTTGGCTATTCTTCCCTCTTGCAGTGAGGTATCTTATAGCTTACAGGGTAGTTGGAGGAACCCAATAGTTGTAGGGAATCTATGACTCAAAATTTGAAATGTTTTAAAACAATGATTTTTAAAAACAAAAACATACCTTCATTTCCTCATTTTTATTATGAGACATTTTAAAAATGAAGAATTGAAGCCATTCTATATCGAACTCCTTCTCTTCCATCTGAGCTCAGTAATTGTACCCATGTTGCCATGTTTGTTTACCTATTCTGTTTTGCTGAAGCACTTGAAAGTTGCAGACTTTAATGGCATGGGACCTCTAACACTTCTTAAGAATATTCTTCTACATGAAATGCCATTATCCCATCTAAGAATATTAACAACATATTATAGAATATCAAATCTGTATGCACATAACCTTATCGTCTTAATATTTTTTTTAATTTAGTTTTCTAAGAGAAGCCTCAGAACACTGGGAAACTGAGGCAGATTTCAAAGGATGGAGAATGTGAAGGAAAAAAAGAAGTGGTACCAGGCAGAAAATGGGAAATGAAGAGCTAGAGTTCTGGGTTGTGCATCTAAAATGTTAGGAGACTTTCGGCTTTCTGAGCTCATGGGCAAAATGTGGGCATTGGGGAAAATAATCCCTAAGGTCCCTTCTGATGCCCCCCTCAAAAATTGGATTATGAGTTGCAAATGTAAAAACAGTTCACAGATGATACCCTCTCTTGGAAAGTGTTGTTGTTGTAGTAGTTGTTGTTTTCTTTCCTCTTTGTTCGTGATCAGGGATTGTCTAGGTTAGTGATGGAAGTTAAAGGTGACTTACCCTTTTAGGGTGCCATTTTCTTCCATGAAATTCGTCTATTAACTACTGTACCCTTGTACCACTGGAGGAGGGATGGTTTTAGACTTTGCTTACTACTTTGGGCCTTTTATCCAGGCCTGCTCTTGTTTTTCCATCACATTTTCATCAGTCATTGAAAAGACAGTTTCATCTCCTGCCAAAAAAAAAAAAAGATTCCCTAATGTGGCCATTCCCATTCCCTGTCAACCAGGATTTTGTACTTAATGAAATATTGTTTGAGCAGTTATGGAGAGAGGCACTGAGCAAAATGTCCGTACTTGCCCTAGAACATAAAGACACTGGGAATAACAAAATGGTCTTCTTTGACTTCTCAGTGATTCTGTTGATAGGCACCATGTTCTGGTTATTTTCTCAGGGGGCCAGAGTTGCTTTGGGGCTTAATAAATTTGGGAAATGTGGCCAGCTTTGCTAATTTGCCATGGTCCCACTGAATCAGTTGCTTCTTTATCTTTCTATTTTCTACTTCTCTCTCCTGTCTCCTTTCTTATTCACTTATCCATTCAATTATTTGGTATATGCATCTACTGCATGATCTCTTGCCAGCAGGCACACGGCAGGGCTGCAGTGGAGGGACATCCCTACCCACTGGTTTATTTTTACATTAACCATAACCCACGTCAAAGAAAAGGTTGCAAGAGGGTCCTTGTCCTGAAGAGCCTGCTTGATTACCATAAAGAAAAAGAAGAAGGACGCATGGCATGTGTGTGGCATATTAGTTACTGGCAGATTAAGTTCCAAGGAAGCTTCTGATTTGCCAAACTGGAATTTGTTAGGAGAGAGAAGCAGGAGAGCTCAGAGCACACAGTTGTGACTGGCCTGGGTTGTCAGGAGGAGGAAGGCTTGGTTCTCTAGGATTTGTTAACATACAAATGGAGATGCCTTTGTGATGCCTTGATGGTGGCCTGAAATGATTGAGTTGTATGATGAGTCCATTTTATTCCTTTCTAAAATATTTTGTCTATTAAGCAAAAACTAAAACAAAGACGGACTAAAAATACTTCCCCAGGCGTGGCGCTCAGAATTGGATTGCTTTCATCAATATTACCTGTAAGCCCTGTCATGGCCCCTCTTTCCTCATGATCCCCCATAAATACCCCATTAGTGTCCACTTTCATGTATCTACCATGACTTCTCTGAATCCATTCTTCATAGTTTTGTATCTTTGCAACCACGAGACAACACATTTTGTGTATATTATAAAACCTTTAAATACATAGTATGTAAGTCTCTTTTGGCAACCTGCTTTTATTTAACTTTGATTCAGCCCTGATCAGATCTATCTATAGCTGTATGCTAGATTCAGTGCACTCCTTGTTATTCCTGTAAAGCATGTCATCCAACAAATATGCATTTGTTTGGACATTTGGGCAATGTTCAGTTCTTCACAATTACAAACAGTGGAGTAGTGCATGCTGCCTTGTACACATGAAGATATGCCACGTTTTTTTTTCCAACTCTTCGGTTCTGAAAATTTCACATCTGTGAAAAACTCAAAAGAGCATACAATACTCAACTGCTTTCATTTTACGTAAATTATTTATTTAATTTTATCATAGAAGCTTTCTGTCCTTCCCCTCCCGCTTTCCCCATCTCCCTTTCTCTCCCTCCTACCCACTCCTCCTCTCCCTCTGTGTGTCTATGTGTGTGTGTCTGTGTGTTTTCAATCTACTATAACAGAATACCAAGGGCTGGATGGCTTAAGAATAATAGAAATGTATTCCTTTCAGTTCTAGAGGCTGGGAAGTGCAATATCTTTCTTTTAAGATGTAAAAAAATTGTTTTTGTTTATTTGAGAGCACAAGAGTGAGAGGGCACAAGCAGGGGTGGGGAGGGAGCAGCAAAGGGAGAGGGATAAGGACTCTGGGATCACGACCTGACGTGAAGGCAGACGCTTAACCGACTGAGCCAACCCGGTGCCCCTGGGAAGGACAATATCCAGTGCTAGCAGGTTCGGTGTCTAGCAGAAGCCCACTTGGTAGTTCATAGACAGCTGTCTTTTTCCTGTGTCCTCACATAGCAGAAGGGGAAATAGATCTTCCCGCAATCTCTTTTACAAGGGTACTAATCCCAGTCATGATCTAAGCATTTCCCAAAGGGCCCATCTCCTAATACTATCATCCTGGGGATTAGGTTTCAACTTAGGCATTTTCAGGGAGACACAAACATTCAGTCTATAGCATTTTTATATACAGATAAACATGTAGACACACATATAGACACACACCTGTATGCATATATGAGTGTGTTAAGGGTCTTTTTTAACTGTATCTTTTAAAGTTTGGATTACATGTTCCTAAATATTCCATCATTGATCTTCTAATAACAAGGTCATTCACTTATGTAACCACAATAAAATGATCACATCTAAGAAAATGAAATAATTCCATAGTATCCAAAGAGCAGTCTAGGGGCGCCTGGGTGGCTCAGTCAGTTAAGCATCTGCCTTCAACTCAGGTCATGGTCCCGGAGTCCTTGGATTGAGCCCTGCTTGGCAGAGCATCTGCTTCTCTCTCTCCGCCCCTCCCCCTGCTCGTGCTCTCTCTTGCTCACTCCCTCACTCTCTCAAATAAAGTAAAAATTTTTAAAAACCATCTAGATTAGGGAATAGTTTTATTTTTGATAATTATTTCCAGAGTCTCTCGAAAGCATCTGTACTAATTTACTGTCCCCAACAGCAATGCATGCAAATTTCAACTCCCCTGTACATTCACCAACGTTTCGTTATGATCTGGCTTTAATTTTTGCTAGTCAGATGGATAAAAAGCATCACTTCTGCATTTGCATTTTAAAAAAGAAAAATCACCCACAAAAACATGCAATTCAAGTACAAGATTTTATCTTTAATTGTCAAAGTAGAAATGAGATCCCAATTTGGCTTCCAGCACAGGGTAATAAGCTCCACGTCTGTGAACAATTTAGAGTGGGATGCTCAGAGTTTCCTGCAGGTTTAGGAAGCAATATAATGCAGCTCGAGTCTTCATTTTAAAAATGTAAGCCTTGCAGCTCAGTCTTATCAGAGAATGTTTTGACACAATTATCTTGGGGATCTGAATTTTTTATTAATAGTTAATATCATTTAAAAATTCATATAAAACGGATAACTTTAGTATTAGAATAGCCTACAGGATATGAAGCCCTCGCACTGAGAATAGGGAGGAAAAAAACCTGTATCTCTGCTCTTCATTTTTTTTTTAAGATTTTATTTATTTGACAGAGATCATAAGTCGGCAGAGAGGGAGGAGGAAGCAGGCTCCCTGCTGAGCAGAGAGCCCAATGTGGGGCTCTATCCCAGGACCCTGGGATCATGACCTGAGGCGAGGGCAGAGGCTTAACCCACTGAGCCACCCAGGCACCCCTGTATCCCTGCCCTTCATGACAGTAAACTGTTAAACTTAAAAAAAAATTTAGCAAAAACTCTTAGGTTTACACTGGGACAACTAATATATGTGATACTCTCATAACCCAAACGGGAATGGGATTTTGGTTTTTATGCATGAGTGATAAACACTGTATTCCTACTACCCAGTGATGACCCCCATTGATATTGGTGACTATAATTCCACTTTAAAAGTGTGTGTTTGTGTGTGTATGCATGAATGTAAGCGTAAAAATAATCCAGATTGTTTTTGCCTGAAGATAACACTCTTGGTGGTGTTAATTATGGTATAAGCAAGGCTCTAAGTGCACATATTATTATCATTCCCATTTTCCTGAGGCCATGAGGTTCAAGGTTAGGCAGCAGGTGAGTGGCAGACCTAGAAGAGCCCAGGGAGCTCTCCTAACCTTTACTATACTCCCTTCTGGCAAGGTAGGCTTTATGTGTTACTTTCTCACTTACCACGCTAGGAACATCATTCCGTGTCAGTAAGTATGCATCTGCATTAATTTTTTGGCTGTATGATAGGTGCATTGGGTAACATCACCATGACTGGTTGATTTCATCTCCTACCACTGTGTACTTTTTTAAATTGATTTTTTGATATTATGTACAACATTGTAATCACTGTCCTATTACCTATATCTTTGCTACCTGTCCAGCAATTTCTTTAGGTTGCATATTTATAATTTGAATCTCTGGATGACATAATATCACATTTTGAATGAGGATGCAAGCTGTCCTATCCATCACATGGCTGTGCACAGGTGGTGCAGAAAAGAATTGAAATTGTGTGCTTTCTGACATTCCCGCTAATAGACGAACAGCCCTTGTAATAGACAAAACACAGTATCTCGTGGTTTTAATTTGTACTCTTTTATTATAGTGAAGCAAATATTTTTTTTGTATGCCTACTTGCATTTTCTTTTTGCAAATTGCCTTTCTGTACTTTCCCTGTTGATACCGTCTCTTAAAAATCGATTTGCAATAGCTCTGTACATGAAAAATGTGAATTCTGTTATGTTGGAGCAGATTTTCCTAGCTAAGCCTTTGTTTTTTAATGGTGTGTTTTATATGTTGTTTATATTGAAATAATCTGAATTTCCCCAATGCAACTGAATTTCCCCATTCACCTTTACTTTCTTGAAGTATGTTGTTTATTGAGACTGTTTTGCACATACGTCTTTAATTCATCTGGGATTTATTTTGATGTGCCATACAGATGTGACTTTTTTCCCCAGATGGTTAAGATCTAGTCAAAACACTATTGATACGCCATTTATAAGAATAGTGCATGTGATGGCTGGCACACAGTTTGTAGGTAAACAAACCTTTCCTCACTTTCTCCCTGTCTCATGCATAGTCTTAGGCAAAGGTACAGTGCAAGGAGCCTTGCCCTATCCAAGAGTTGGGTTGGAGGAGGAGAGACAAAGAACAAGACTAACAAATTGAGGTTTCACCCTTTCATTAATAATAAATAGTTATCAATTTCCTCTGTATGGTGTATGAGGATTGTTGGTGTCCATAAAGCTAGTTGTGGATTTTGATAAGCCTTTTGGGACATACTTTTCCAGCAGGTCATGTCACCACTAGGTAAATGGCAGTGGTCCTTTCTGGATTCTCATATTGACACAGTAGATGGCAGCCTTTAGAAAACCCTGGATTGAGTTACCCTTCATTTTACCCATCAGCTGATACTACAGTATTCTCTTGTCGGGCAAGTTTTTCGTTGCTTGACGCTAGATAGAAAGTAGGTGAGAATCAGATTGTTCTAGGCATTTTAAATTCTGGTGCTTAACAGGACTAATTAAATTTGGTTATAATAACACAAAATGTCTGAGGCATATTAAAATGCAAACCTTAGGTAAAATGGTGGTGATTTTCAAATTAGCTCCTATTTCTCTGAGTTGTCAAAGCTAACCAGGGCTACCCTGGTAGATGATTCTGGAAGAGACTACCTCTGCTTGCTGGAGGAACTGAATCTTTTGTAGCATTTGATCTCTTTATTAGAACATATGCTTGGTGAGGTGATGTTGGAATTCGTAAAGGGACAGAAAGTAATTATTGTAAATACTATACCATAAGGAAAAAGATCATCATATTTTTTAATAATTTTTTTTATTTTTTTATAAACATATAATGTATTTTTATCCCCAGGGGTACAGGTCTGTGAATCGCCAGGTTTACACACTTCACAGCACTCACCATAGCACATACCCTCCCCAATGGCCATAAACTCACCCCCCTTCTCCTGACCCCCCTCCCCCCAGCAACCCTCAGTTTGTTTTGTGAAAAGATCATCATATTTATCAGCTGGTGTAACATGTAACATCCCTCAGAATATGGGACCAAGAAGACCTTGTCAGTTTCCAACTCCAGATAGTGAAGTTCATCCACAAATGCTTTGTTTGTGCCCCAGACCAAGGCTTTAAAATCCTAAAACTTCTCAGAGCTTCTTTCCTGCCATTATTTTCATGTCTAAAACTTTTTCTTAGATTTATTTATCTCTCAGTCTCCCAAGGCCTCTACCTTTTCCTTACTGTTCACCTTAATTCCCCACCCAAACAAGCCAAGCCCCCCCAAAACAACAACAATGATAATAAATAATAACCCCCAGAATCTGAATATTATAGATTCTATTTTGTCTTAAAACTTCTTGGAAGTAATTGGCTGCCAATGTTGAAATTTTTTATATTAAGGCTGTACTGCAAATAATATCATTCTAAAACCACTACACATATTTTCTATCAGGTAAGCAAAGAAGAATGAAAATGACTTTCCTTTAAGAAGAACAAAAGACACACTACTAACCCCCCTTTTAAAAGATTGGTTCCCAAAGATCCAGTAGGAAAACAGTCATTTTCATGTGTTTTTCTCTCTATATTTCCTCCTGTGGGCTGAAACTGACCAGACTTTAGCAGCAGGACAGGTTTCCATGTAAAGGGGGTTCAGCTTCAGTCCGTGGGCAGCTTCAGCATCTGATGGCCTCGTGACTTGAAGTCATGTGAAAGGATGGGTGGGTGAGTGTATGTGTATGTCTAGACTCTTAGTATTGTATCTGTTAGAGACGTACTTCATAGGGGAAAGGGGCAGGATAAGGTAGACAGGGGATGAGTTTGTCAGCTGGTGGTCGACCAGATGTCACAATCACAATAAAGAATGTTAAAAACCCTGCTTATCTGAAGGACAATGTTTTTATGATAAAAAAAAATAGTGGATAAATGAAAAATTGTATCCTCCAAGAACCCAGGAAGATCCAGAATCTGAGAAAGGAGGAGGGAGAGGAAGGAAAAAACAGCTGGAGAATGTGCCACAAATTGTGTGAGACAGCATTAGCCAAGCATTCTTGGTTTGGACTGTTGTTTGTGCGCATGTCAGTTATGCACAGAGTTGAATGAAAATACTTAGCTAATCTGCCAAAGAGGTTGACATTTTTCCCCTTAAGTCTACAATGGAGAAACAGGCATCCATATATGTTGGAATGGAGGCAAGGACAGCCAAAGACTGACCAGGTGGCTTCAAAATACTGTTTTCATCAGGAAAATCAGAGCTGAGTTTTCATTCCCATAGAGGATTTAAAGCAGGAATTAGCTCACAATGTCATAACCAGTAAGGGAAAATCTCAAGTCTGAGCTTGAGGCTTGCCGTAACTAATTTTCCAGTGCATGAGAGAAAATATGGAAATGACTGTTGAAATATGCACACTGTAGCCTATAACTAATCTCGTTTCTCCTGTGGACAACCTGACTTTGGTGAAATTCTGAAAAGGCCATCTCATTTCCATCTCCCAGTAGATTCTGTTTGGATTTCAAAGTATAGATAATGGTTGGATCATAGGGGAATATATAAAGTGTGATTTAATAGCTACTTCAAAGATATTCTAGATGCATTTTTCATTAGTACTGTCAAATTGATTTCACACTGCAGTGCCTAACTGGAATGTATTTTATAATCATGTGTTTGGAACCTAGATAGGCTCTGCGGTTATGGTTATTTCAGAATGGATATTGATTTGAATGTGACCATGTGACACCATTCCCAATTTTCTTGTGTAATGGGGCTGGTCCAGAAATACTGGCTAACTCAGAAGACTCTTATTTAGCCAATAGTGTCTACCATCCCTACATGCTTTTGAATTTTCTTCAGTTCATAGAAGCCCTGGTTGAAAACAAGTATTCTTTTAAATCAATCATTCTTTCAGCAAATAACTAGAAGTCCATTATTTCTCTAATGGGTAGATCTATATCAAAATAATACTGAGGCTGGAGAGTACGTCCTGTGTAAAAGTGAGAGGTAAGAGAGTTTTGCCATTAATATTTACCTCTTTAACCCTGAGTGCCCATTGGGCCACTTAACACTTGCTGGACCCAGGCAAGGGTACAAATGGAAGCTAGATGTCAAGCTGGCATCTCCTCGCCACTCCCACCCCCACCTGCAGTGCAGAAGGTTTGCATGCTGTCACGCTAACACATCCAACCTTTGTCCACACGCCCTCAAAACATCTGTCCCTTGGCTACCCTTCAAGACTAGGGATGTACATTCTAGTGGCATGCTCATGGTCAAGAGGCTGGATTGAGGAAGAGCCCACATAGGCCATGGAAGTGGGCCCAAGGCCAGTGGAATTCCAGGGTCTTAAGTACCTGGAGAATGGCTGTGAAGCTGGGGAGAAAACATGGACTATAAGTGGGCATGACCCCTTGGTCCTGTGGCCTCAGTGTTCCATTGGGCAGCAAGGGTTGGATGAGGTTCAGGGCAAGGCCTTCTACATTTGGAAGCTTCTCTGTCCAACTCTAAGGGTGACACTCTGTCGAGCCGTGGAAGATGAGGATAATGGCAGGATGTCGTCTTGCTGGCCCTTTGGTTTTTAGCCAGCATGCATTTGAATGTTCTGTGCAGATTGTTAGGCTAGGTGCTGTGGGAGGATACAAAATACAAAGCTATTTTTAATCTAGTTGTGGGGGAGAAAAAGCTGGACTGAGAATAATTACAAAACAACTGAATAACAAGAAAAAAATGGTTAGCCCCATAATTGCCAAGTGAGGGGATTTGGGGTGAAATGGAGTAAAGTGAAGGGTATAGCTGGGGTGGGGAGGGATGGTTTCAGGACCATGGGTTATAAGAGATAATGGAGACCGGGGCTGGCAAACTCTGGCTTCCAGGGCTCCAGCACGTACAATAAATGTGTGATGGGACCTGGTATAAGGCAGTGGGGACTAGGGATAGAATGTGGGAGAGTTTGTGTTGAGCTAGGGAATGTAGGCCTTATCAAAAGACTTTGAAATAGAAAGTTAAAAAGTTGAATAATGGTTTGGCCAAATAAGGGGATCAGACCACTGAATCTAACTTCTGGGGTTGTTGCTGATGAAATTAAAGTGATGTTGCCACATTGATGCTGAATCTTGATTGCTCACCCACATTTACTCCTAATAAAGTAAATTTAGTGAAGAAGGTTGTTTCATGTAAAATACATAAAATACAAGTGTCAGCACAAAGCTATAAGGAGAAAATTCTTGAGTATCCCAGCAACAGTCCAAATGGTAATTAAGACAAGTGGAAACAATGAAAAGCCCTTTTCCCTTTCATCTTGGAAATATAAAAGGTTGGCTATGTTTAGAAAAGGTGGAGGAATCCCCTGATATCCTTTAAATTTCTGTAAAACTCTACCAATAATGATTATATCAAGTTTCTTGGGGTATTGAGTCTGTGCTGACCTTTCTCAACCAGGTAGCTGAGTTGACCCTGAGTGCCCCCAATTCATGATGAATTTGGAATCTGTGAATATGAGTTTATTTGGAAATACTGTCTTGGCAGATACAATCAAGTCAAGATGTACTCATACCAGATTAGGGTGGTCCTTGAATCCATTATGACTGGTGTCCTTATAAGATGAGTGAAATTTGGACACAGACACCCAGAGGACTGATGGCCAAATGAATATAATGGCATAGATTGGAGTTAAGCTGCCACAGACCAGGAAGCATCAAGGCTTGTCAACAACCACCAGAAGCCAGGAGAGAAGCAAGGAAGAGATTTTTCCCTCTGAAACCTTTGTGAGAGAATAAATTTGTATATTTCTAAGTCACCCAGTCTGTGGTACTTGGTTATAGCAGCCTAGAAAATGAATACAGGCACTACTTCCCTAACTTCTCCATTATTAGAAATACCAACAACATCCTGGTCTGAAAGGGTATGATTTTTGTTTCTAAATTTGTCCTGCAGATGCATTCAGCCTTCTACACCATCTATATCCTCTTTCTCCTTCCGTGGTTAGCACCACATATCATAATAATTAATATTTGAATATTGTTTTCTAGAATTAAAGGGAATTTAATTCTTAGAACCAATGATGACAGGAATGGTATTATTCTCCCTCATTAACCGATGAACAAAATGAGGTTCAGAGAGTTTAAGTAATTGGTCTACAGTCACACAGTTGACTAGTACATTAAAAATCTAGAATTCCCAGGATACATGGGTGGCTCAGTTGTTTGAGCATCCAACCCTTGATCTTGGCTTGGGTCCTGATCTCAGGGTTATGAGTTCAAGCCTTGCATTGGGCTCCATGCGGGGCATGGAGCCTTCTTAAAAATAAATACGTAAATGAAAATCTAGAATTTCAGAAAGATAGGCCCTTTATTTCCAGGGAAAAAAAATAACCCCAAATGAGCACCTGGTTATAGTTATTTCGCCATAGTGCCTCCTTCATCATTCCAAAGTCAAGACCTCAAGAGCTTGTCTGTATCATTGGGGTAAAATGAAAATAATCCTCAAATGATTCTTTATTGCTTCCCCTCACCTTGGAGCACTAAGCCTTGTTATTATCACAGCAAAGGCAGCTTAGAGTTGATAGAACGGGAAAAGAGAGTAACGATTTCTTTCATATGTTTAAGTACAGCCTTGGAAGAGACATCAAATTGGCTTTTGGTAGAAAGCTTTTTTTTTTCTTTTCCTCTATAAGTAGATCACTGGAGATAGACATAACTAATAGAAAAAATGTATATAATTCATGGAGATAATCACTATCTCACATACGGATTTTGTTTAGTGGAACTGACCTCTTTTGCATACATTTTCCCACTGTGTAACAAGGCATCTAGTTGGTTAACATTGTTGACCTGGTTTCATAGCAAAGTCAAAAAGTATATCCTTACAATATGAGAAACATGTTTGTTTTACTGGAAAGCTGGATTTTGTTGTTGTTGCTGTTAGAGTGGAGGTTTATGAAAAGGAAAAGCTGGTTGGTGATGGATTTTCTTACCTTGGGCTAAGTAGTGAAATAGAGTTGTAACATCAAAGGGTGCTGTCAAGTGTCTCTCACTGCAGTATGACAGAGTTATACTAAGGGTGATCATATACTTCATTGTCCAAGCCAGGACACATTTGAGGATGAAAAAGGATGCTATTGGGGTGCCTGGGTGGCTCAGTGGGTTAAAACCTCTGCCTTCGGCTCAGGTCATGATCCCAGGGTCTTGGGATCGAGCCCTGCATCAGGCTCTCTGCTCAGCGGGGAGCCTGCTTCCTCCTCTCTCTCTCTGCCTACCTCTCTGCCTACTTGTGATCTCTCTGTCAAATAAATAAATAATGTTTAAAAAGAAAAGAAAAGAAAAAGGATACTATTAATAATACCTCAGGATGACAAGTATGAACTAGGGATGGGTTCTAGATAACTAGAAGATATGGTCATTCTGGTCATTTTAATCCACCCTGGAAAGAGAAGTCTAGATAGTTTTAAAATCCTATTTCCCGGGAATGCAAGCTGGTGCAACCACTCTGGAAAACGGCATGGAGTTTCCTCAAAAAGTTGAAAATAGAACTACCCTATGACCCAGCAATTGCATTACTGGGTATTTACCCTAAAGATACAAACATAGTGATCCGAAGGAGCACATGCACCCGAATGTTTATGGCAGCAATGTCCACAATAGCCAAACTATGGAAAGAACCTAGATGTCCATCAACAGATGAATGGATAAAGAAGGTGTGGTATATATACACAATGGGATACTATGCAGCCATCAAAAGACATGAAATCTTGCCATTTGCGATGACGTGGATGGAACTAGAGGGTATCATGCTTAGTGAAATAAGTCAATCGGAGAAAGACGACTATCATATGATCTCCCTCATATGAGGAAGTGGAGATGCACCATGGGGGGTTAGGGGTGTAGGAGAAGAATAAATGAAACAAGATGGGATCAGGAGGGAGACAAACCATAAGAGACTCTGAATCTCACAAAACAAACTGAGGGTTGCTGGGGGGAGGGGGGACGGGAGAGAGTGGTGAGGTTATGGACATTGGGGAGGGTGTGTGCTATGGTGAGTGCTGTGAAGTGTGTAAACCTGGCGATTCACAGACCTGTACCCCTGGGGATAAAAGTACATTATATGTTTATTAAAAAAATTTAAAAAAAATAAATAAAATCCTATTTCCCCATGCAGAGCTTGATGAGTGGGGCTGGGGATTGTTATTAGTTATGAATCATTAGATTGTCTCTTGGAAATTAAATATATACATATATAAGTAACTTTGGGGGTATTAGTAAGACACACATTGAAAAATTATTACCTTAATGTTTGCTCTTAACCATTTAGGAGCTAATGGTTTTGGGGAAACTGAGGCTCAAAGAGATCTTGGCCTAGAAGAAAGGAAACCAAGGAGTTGACCTTCCCCGCTTGCATGGAGACATAGCCCTAGAACTAGTGCTTAGCCTACGTACTGACAATGTGCTAAAAAACAATGATTGAAATGACTCTAAGCACATCCTGAATTGGACTGTGATCTTCCTTGGGTCACAGTTGTGCACCAGAGAGGAAAAAAATTTTTTTCAGGGAATGAAGCGATAATAAAGACAGTTTGATGAGAACTTGGGAGTTGAGTGGGCACCAACTTGTTTGTTGATTTGGGGGTTGAGAGGAGAATTACAGCAGGAGAGGCTGTTTCATGTATGTTGGGAAAGGCCCTTCTGAATTGAATGGTAGGAAAGATTCCAAGACTGTGTGGGATCAGATGAGGAATGTTAAGGAACAGGATACTAGGAAAGTCTTCAAATATTCAGATCATTATTGAGTACCTACTCTATGGCAGATGTTGTCTGAGGTCCTGGGGTCCAAAGGTAGGAGAGTTCCTGATCTAAGGGAAATTACGGACTACTGAATACATGTAAACACACACATATTGTGATAAATGCAGCAGTAGTGGAAGGTAAACAGAGAGTTAGAACAGGAAGAAGAGAATGAGCATTTCTACCTGGGAATTCTGGGGATTCATGGAAAAAGTGATGCTGGCGCAGCATGAGGAGGAGTTGGACATGTGAGCAGACCGCTGCACGAGAGGAAGGAAGGCAAAATGACATGGCCTGAGTTTTAAGTGGTTGATGACCTTGCCAATATACTGCTGTGACTTAACCCTTTTGTTCTTAGACCTTTCATAGGTAAATTCACATACTTTGATCACCATGGTGGGCTGAACACTACTGTATACTTTTTTGCATGTCTACTTAAGTCCAAGTAAAACTAATACCATATTTTGCCAGAATGGTGAGAAGGACTAAAAGAGAACAATTTTTTAACTTTTTTCATCCAACATAGTAGTACTGCACTGTACTTTTAAAGCCCTACAGTTTTGGAATTCTTTTGTTTTTTAATTTATTTTTTATTTACGCAAGGTTTTTTTTTTTTTTTTTGTAATTTCAGGTAGCATAGAGCATTATATTAGATTCAGGTGTACAGTACAATAATTCAACACTTCCAGATAATAGCCTGTGCTCATCACAGCAGGTGCACTCCTGAATCCCCATCATCTATGTAACCCATCCCCCCACCCCCACCCCTCTAGTAACCATCAGTTTGTTCACTATAATTTCGAGTCTGTTTCTTGCTTTGACTATTTCTCTTGCATTTTTCCCCTTTGCTTATTTGTTTTATTTCTTAACTTCCACACAAGTGAAATCATAGGATGTTTGTCTTTCTCTGACTTATTTCACTTATTATACTCTCTAGCTCCATCCATGTTGTTACAAATGGCAAGATTTCATTCATTTTTATAGCTAAGTAATATTCTATTATGTGTATATGTATATATACAAAATGTGTACATGCATACACCGCATCTTTATCCATTCACCAATCGATGGACACTGGGCTGCTTCTGTATCTTGGCTTTTGTAAATAATGCTGCTATAGTTTTCATTTTTAACGTGATCCTACATGTAGCTGCACTTGCGTTTAAGTAAAAATTTATTTTCATTTAAATGTATCTTTGGGCTGGGAGGGGATGGAAAGAAGAGTGGATCAGAGAGTTGCTGGTATTTTAGCAAGATGCTTTAGTGTTTCAAAATGGTTACCTTGTCTCCTTGCCCGCTCTTAGTAGGGTTCAAGGATTTTAAATCCATTCTCCTTTAAGAGCTGCTTTGTTAAAAAAAAAAAAAAAAAAAAAAAGAGCTGCTTTGTTTTCTTCTAAGTAATTTTTGTCTTTGCTGTACTCCTTCTCCTCTTTCTCAGTGTGTGCAAAAGTTTGATTTTAGATGATGGTGACTTGTACGAGAACAAGTTTTCACATGAGTCTCAAGGTAGTGTTAGCCATTTGAGTGTTCAGTCATTCCTCATAGACAAATACTATATGATTTCATTCACAAGTGGAGTTTAAGAAACCAAACATATGAACATGGAGTAGGGGAAGAAAGGCAAACCAGAAAACAGATTGTTAATCATGGAGAACAGATTGATACTTCCTAGTGGGAGGGTGGGTTCACTGGGTGATGGGGATTCAGGAGTACACTTGTGATGGGCACTGGGTATTGTTGTTGTTGTTGTTTTGTTTTTTAAAGATTTTATTTATTTATTTAACAGAGAGAGACACAGTGAGAAAGGGAACACAAGCAGGAGGAGTGGGAGAGGGAGAAGCAGGCTTCCCGCCCAGCAGGAATGCTGGGGCTCAATCCCAGGATCCTGGGATCATGATCTGAGCCCAAGGCAGACGTTTAACTGACTGAGCCACCCAGGCACCCCGGGCACTGGGTACTGTACAGAAGTGTTGAATCAGGGGCATATGGATGGCTCAGTCAATTACACCTCTGACTCTTGATCTCAGCTCAAGTCTTGATCTCAGTGCGGTGAGTCCAAACCCTGCATTGGGTTCCACCCTGCGCATGGAGCCTACTTTAAAAAAAAAAAAAAAAAGTGTCTAATTACTAAATTCTACACATGAAACTAACACTACACTGTATGTTAATTAATTGGAATTGAAATAAAAACTTGAAAAAGGAAAAAAAAATTACTCCTCTGTTCTTTCAAAAGTTGAGAGGCCAAAGTCTTATCTGTGCCCTGGTGTTATGACTTCGTGGTGAATGTTTCTGTAAGAATAGGGGGAAGATGTTACTTTTCAGGAGGCGTGGTGAACGGTAGACGATTCTAAAACTATTTATGAAATTGCTTACAATTTGTCTTTTTGGAAAGGAAACCAAGGATGAGTCAGAATCATAGAGCAGAAAGCGATCTCGTGACCCTCCTTTCCAAGTGAGATGAGTTGTACTTCTAATGAAATTGCTAATATTTTACCTGTCAGCCATAGAGTTTATTTGAATAGTTTTCCATTTTTAGAGAAAAATGATTGGTGTTTAGGGCATTTGCCAAAAGAGAATTTTGTCACTAACAAGCATTTGATTCTTAAGCTTCTGTATACTGTTACTTCTATAAACTGTTACTTTTCCGGATTCTGTGTAATGTGTTACAGATGACCTGTTGCCACAGAATGAATGAAATTGTGTAAGTCTTTATAGAAGAGTCAGTAATAATGTTTGTAAGTAACGAAGACCTCTGAATCATGGGACTACCTACAAGAGATCAATGACGTGTAATCAGTCACAACTGTTTCCTGACATAAAGCAGTTAATACCGAGGCAAACAAATTTTATCGCATTTTTAAAGAATACCATTTTTTAAAAAAGATTTTATTTATTTATTTGACAGACAGCAAGAGGGTATTCAGGCTGGGAAAGTGGGAGAGGGAGAAGCCGGCTTCCCGATGAGTAGAGAGCCTGATGCGGGGCTCGATCCCAGGACCCTGGGATCATGACCTGAGCCGAAGGCAGATGCTTTTTTTTTTTTTTTCCCCAGTGTTCCAAAATTCATTGTTTATGCACCACACCCAGTGCTTCATGCAATATGTGCCCTCCTTAATACCTACCACCAGGCTCACCCAACTCACCACCCCCCTCCCCTCCAAAACCCTGTTTGTTTCTTAGAGTTCACAGTCTCTCATGGTTCATCTCCCCCCTCCGATTTCCCCCAACTCACTTCTCTCCATCTCCTCATGTCCTCCATGTTATTCCTTATGCTCCACAAGTAAGTGAAACCTTATGATAATTGACTGTCTCTGCTTGACTTATTTCACTCAGCATAATCTCTTCCAGTCCCATCCATGTTGACACAAAAGTTGGGTATTCATCCTTTCTGATGGAGGCATGATATTCCATTGTATATATGGGCCATATCTTCTTTATCCTTTCATCTGTTGAAGGACATCTTGTCTCTTTCCACAGTTTGGCGACTGTGGCTATTGCTGCTATGAACATCGGGGTACATATGGCCCTTCTTTTCACTACATCTGTATCTGCGGGGTAAATACTCAGGAGTGCAGTTGCAGGGTCATAGAGAAGCTCTATTTTTAATTTCTTTAAGGTGTAGAGACAGCTGGTGTATTCTGGATTTTTCAATTTTTTTGAGGGAGGCTTGGATGGCTATGAATTTCCCCCTTAGGACCGCCTTTGCTGTATCCCATAGGTTTTGGAGTGAAGTGTCTTCGTTCTCATTGGTTTCCATAAATTGTTTAAGTTCTTCTTTGATCTCCTGGTTGATCCAAGCATTCTTAAGCAAGGTGGTCTTTAGCTTCCAGGTATTTGAGTTCCTTCTGAACTTTTCCTTGTGATTGAGCTCCAGTTTCAAAGCATTGTGATCTGAGAATATGCAGGGAATCATCTCAGTCTTTTGGTATCGGTTGAGCCCTGATTTGTGACCCAGTATGTGGTCTATTCTGGAGAAGGTTCCATGTGCACTTGAGAAGAATGAGTATTCTGTTGTTTTAGGGTGGAATGTTCTGTATATATCTATGAGGTCCATCTGGTCCAATGTGTCATTCAATGCTCTTATTTCTTTATTGATTTTCTGCTTCGATGATCTGTCTATTTCTGAGAGAGGCGTGTTAAGATCTCCTACTATTAATGTATTCATATCAATATGACTCTTTATCTTGATTAATAGTTTTCTTATGTAATTGGCTGCTCCCATATTGGGGGCATAGATATTTACAATTGTTAGATCATCTTGGTGGATAGTCCCTTTAAGAATGATGTAGTGTCCTTCTGTATCCCTGACTACCGTCTTTAGTTTAAAATCTAATTTATCTGATATGAGAATCGCTACCCCGGCCTTCTTTTGAGGCCCATTGGCGTGAAAGATGCTTCTCCATCCCTTCACTTTCAGTCTAGGTGTATCTTTAGGTTCAAAATGGGTCTCTTGTAGACAACATATGGATGGGTCCTGTCGTTTTATCCAATCTGCAACCCTGTGTCGTTTTATGGGTGCATTTAGGCCATTCACATTGAGAGTGATTATTGAGAGATACGTTTTTATTGACATTGTGTTATCTTTGAAGTCTTTCTTTCTGTCGATTGTCTCTATATTTCTGTTCAATGCTATTCTTAGGATTTTTCCTCTTTTATAGAACCCCCTTTAATATTTCCTGCAGTGTCGGCTTGGTGGTTGCATAGTCTTTCAAGCCTTGCCGGTCTTGGAAACTCTTTATCTCTCCATCCATTTTGAATGTCAGTCTTGCTGGATAAAGTATTCTTGGCTGCATGTTCTTCTCATTTAGTGCCCTGAATATATCTTGCCAGCCCTTTCTGGCTTGCCAGGTCTCTGTGGACAGGTCTGACGTTATTCTGATGGGCTTTCCTCTGTATGTAAGGAGGTTCTTTGTCCTAGCGGCTTTCAAGAGATTGTATCTAACTGAGACAGAAGATAGAATTAGTGATCTGGAGGACAAACAAATAGAGAGAAAGGATCAGGAGGAAGCCTGGAACAAACAGCTTAGAAGCCACGAAAACAGAATCAGGGAAATAAATGATGCCATGAAACGTTCCAACGTCAGAATTATTGGAATCCCTGAAGGGGAGGAGAAAGAAAGAAGTCTAGAAGATATAGTGGAACAAATTTTTCATGAAAATTTTCCCAACCTTGCGAATGGAACAAGTGTTCATGTACTAGAAGTAGAAAGGTCCCCCCCCAAGATTATAAATTCAAAAAAAACATCCAGGCACCTCATAGTAAAATTGAGGAATCATAATTGTAGATACAATCTCTATTTTTAATTTCTTAAGGAATCTCCACACTGTTCTCCAAAGTGGCTGCACCAACTTGCATTCCCACCAACAGTGTAAGAGGGTTCCCCTTTCTCCACATTTAATTAACAAGGCAGTAAACAAGCACACATTGTTTACTGTCTTGTTGATTTTGGCCATTCTAACTGGTGTAAGGTTGTATCTCAATATGGTTTTGATTTGAATTTCCCTGATGGCTAATAATGATGAACATTTTTTCATATGTCTGTTAGCCATTTGTATGTCAAAGGCAGACACTTAATGACTAAGCCACCCAGGTGCCCAGAATACCACATTTAGAACAAATTAGAGAAATTTGGTTCTGTAGGTAAATAACTCAACTTAGAGTAAAAATTAGCCTTGTCCCATTTCCTTCAACTTTGAAATATACTTATGACAACTGAGAAGTACATGGTTTTTGAAAATCAGGAAAACAATTATTCAGAAATTCTTTGTGCTTAACATTGTTAGCATGACTTTTGGCTTTGCCTTGATATAAGAACTCAGAAGTCATGTTTGAACTTAAATACCTTCTTCAACAAAATGCGGATCAAAGATGATGGAAAATGGCAAGAATTGCCATTGGAATTGTTAGGAATCCCGCTCTTCTTGGTGAGTCAATAAAGATTTTGCAGGTTAATGTGGAACAGAAAGACTATAAAATACAAGGCATCTTTGAATTCCCCCATTGTTTCATTGTCATTTTTTAAAATCTCAAACTGTTTACTGAACCTCCTCACTTAATTTCTTGCAGCTTCCCCTTTTTGTTTCAAAAACCCTGTATTCCCCTCTTCTGTTGAGAGAGTGGCCATGAACCCTGTCTTTAGTTGTTTCCAGTTCTCTGTTCATGGAACATTCCTGCTTCTCCTTTTATGGTGAAAACTAGCACCTCCTCTGTTTGCAAGCACAGAAGCTGGAGAAGGTGACATGGTTGTGATGGTGACATGGGGGCTGGGCAGAAGGAGACAGGATTGACTGGAATAAGTGCATCTTTATGGCACGCTGAAAGTGTTTTCCCTCTAGAAATGGAAAAACAGAGCTCCCGTGGGGGATATTTTATTTATGCAGAAATTAAATTGCAGTTTGGTATAAAAACCCACCAAGTAAATCAAATAGGATATAAAACCTTGAGCATTCCTTCCTGTCCCAGGTAGATTGTGTTAGTGGATGGCGCCTTCGAAAGAGCCCTGGAAAAGTGCTTTCTGAAGTGTTTGTGGCCTGGGTGTGTTAAAATCCCTGGAGTTGTGGATAAAATGGATATTCCTAGGTTCCTGCAAGAAGTCAGAGATCAGAGTGTCCCCGTGGTCTGATTCTGGTGAGCATTCAGTTCAAGGTTCCAGACTTCCCCTTATGTCCTCACATGGTGGAAGGGGTGAGGGAACTCTCTGGTGTCTCTCTTATTAAGGCATGAATCCCATTCATGAGGGTTCTATCCTCATGACCTAATCACCTCCCAAAGGTCCCTTTAAGACCATCACCATGGGCATTAGGTTTTCAACAGATGAATTTTGGTGGAACACAAACATTCATTCCAATGTCACAGTGAGAAATGCTTTGGAATGTTCCCCAATGTTAGCCAGATGCCGTCGTCCTTCGGTATCTTGAGAACAACAAGCACCAGGGCTGTAACACTCACAGGTGCAGAAACTCCTACTATGTGGGGTGGCTGCTTCCCAAGGTCAGCTGTGAGTTATAGGAGCCAGAAAGCACCAAGTTGAGACACTCTCCCTGGGTAGCCCTCCTTGCTGCTGAGAACTGCTCCTGCCTAACAATTTTATGTAAAGAATTTTTTAACTCATCTACCCCACGACCAGAAAACCATTCTTTAGAACCTGAGCCTCCCTACCTGGCTGGCCCCTGGTCCCTGGTATCCTCACCAGGAAGGGCAAGCTGCGGGGCACCTGCTCCTTTTTGGTGGGGGAGGGTGGGCTTTGTCTACTCAACAGACCCATCCAGGTGCTGAACCTTCTCTTAGCCAGACAAACCTACTTCCTATTGCTTTTTGAAAATCATGATCATCCTGTTTGTCTTAGTCAACAGATAACCCTTCACAAATACGGGTTCCTTAGGTTCCTACTGCGTGCTGTGTTTAAGGCTCCAGAGATAGCAGGGAAATAAGGACAGTAAGGCCCTACAGAGCCCACCTGCCCATCACCTCTGTAGGTCCACGCTTTCATCTGCCTGTAGGTCTCAGACCATTTATACCAACCTCCAGAATTGTGTCTCCATTCAAAATGTTTTGATTTCTATTTTGTTCTGTTTTTATCTTCTGTAAAGCTGAGCTAAAAAAACAATGCCTTCTCACAGATGGTTTCAGAAAACATCCCAGAATATTGGAGACAGCTCTGCCCATCTGAGAAGGCTTTATCAGCTCCTTGCTTTGGCTCCTGGGGAGGCTGTCTTTACAAAAGATTGTAGGTGAACTCCAGAACAATCGGCTTACTGTTCAGATGTCCTTGGTCTTCACTTGCAAAGGATTTGTTTTGCTTTGGCCTCTGTTCCCTCTTGGCTCCTAAAAAGCAACTTTTTTTTTTTCTTTTCCCCATGAGCTTTTCTGTATTTAAAATTAAGCTGAAAGTTGAGTCTCACATTGCTTACTCAAATCTCAGAGTTTAGAATTTTAGTGCTGAGGCATTTTGTTGGCCCCTTTTCAGTAACATGAGTTTTAACCCTCAGGTTGTTTTTTTTTTTTTTGTGGGGGGGGTTTTGTTTTTGTTTTTGCATTTGGATGAGATTCATGGGTAGGATTCTAGAAGTCTCTAGAGGAAAAAGAGGGGGAGGTTCCTTTAAGTAAAAAGGCAAATTTCATATAAAGAAGATAATAATTGGTGTGTATTCTTTACCAAAATGTGATACCTGGATCACTGCTAGGCAGGATGTTTTTAGTTGGAATATTGCTGTAGGCTTACTTTGTTATAATACATTTAATTAGATTAATCATGGCAAATGGCACTGGTTTTTCACTTACAATATTCATGTTTCCTTTCATAACAAACTTATTTGGCTAAAAATTTCCTCTAAATAATAAAAAATCATATAGGTGGTATATGAGTATGGTAAAAAAAAAAAAAAATCACAAGACGCGCATGCAGATGATGGGCTTTTGGGAGATTGTGACGAAGTAAATGCCAGCGGCAGGGGTCTTGTAGGATAGCCTGCAGCCCCGCAAGGTCGAAGGTACATATGCCTCACCCACAGAAAGCAAAAAGCCTGTAAGGGGTGAGTTTTAACTTGAAATAGAACATAAATTATATGAAATAGAACGAACGCATATGGTGTGTGCCAAGCATGCTACAGTAGCAAGCTATGTGTGTTCATTTTAACCACTCTGAGTGGCTATTCTGGGAAAGGAAATAACTCCTATTTAAGGGGCTGGGGAAAGGCAGAGAGCCCAGGCAGAGCTTAACAGTGAGAGACTCAGGGGAGTATGTGAGCCTTACTTGAGGCGCAGTTTGAGCCAGAGAACAAGAGAATGGGTCCTGGAACCTCTGGGGGGATTCTGTTACTGGCCACAGGGCCTTACTGAGACGTGATCTGCTGATTTCAGTACAGAGGACACTTGTAGTAGGATGATGGTGACCTCAAACATAATGAAAGTTTAAAAGTACTTATAACCATGGTTGGTTGTTGTTGGGTTTTTTTTTTTCCTCCAAATATGAAAACATTGAAGTAAAAACTAAATGGGGAAAAGAGCCATTTCCTTTATTAATATTTGGAACAGAATCTAGAAATGGAATTAGTTTTATTCCTTTACCCATCTGGTGTTTTAACAGCGTTGGGTCCAGGAGTGAAAGTCCTTCCGGTCTGTAGTCTCCTCCGCTCCCCCCACCTCTGCACCCTTCCACTCTCCCTTGTCACTTTCCATCGAATCCCTTGGTAGCCCGACACCAAAGTTCACCTTCCAACCGAAGCCTTTCCCCCTCCCTGTAAAATAGAAAGCTGCACCCAGAATGAGGGCTCCCATTGTCCTCACTATCTGCTGTAGCATGGTGATTTTGTGGGGGAACCCCAGAGAAAGTCCTCACAAAGATACAAGAAACAAAGCTTCAGACCCAAACCACACCTTCTAAAACACGATTAGATGGGAGGTAAAAGCTAAGTCACCTAATCCTCCGGTCACCAATAATTTTCATTCTAAAAATCATATCCTTTAGATCTTTTACTTGAACAGAATGAACAGTTGCACTCCGTATATGAGTGTTGAGTTTCTGCTGAGAACAAATGAGGAAAGTCAGCTCAGATCCTTGACTTGAGTTTCTTGGTTCCTTGGTTCTTGGTTCCTCTGGTTGGTCCCAGTCCCAGCTGTCATAGAGACCCCCACCTCTCTCCCCTCTGTGGCCCCCATCTACTGCTGGAAACTTCTCACTTAGAGCAGAGCTCTGAAGGATTCGAGATAAAGCCCCGAGTGTTGCAGTGTCAGTACCAGACCAAGACTGTGCTTAAAACGATAAGAGGGTGGGACTTGACCATTTATTTGGAGAAACGCTCAGTGTAAAACTAGCACGTGGTGTTATCATGGGAAAGACACATACCAACACAGACCTGAATTTAAACCCAAGACCCAACACTTCCAAGCTGAGCGACCTTGGGCAAAGATTAAATAAAAGATGTAATCTCTCTAATTTTCAGTTACCCTTTTGGACAAAGTAGGTTCTAACTGGGTTGGGTTGTGGCTTACATGAGAGGCTGTTGACCTGCCACCCTGAGACTCTCTTCTCTGGACCTTAGCCCCCATTGGAGCATGTCTTTCAGCCTCTCTTTTTGCCTTTAACCTGGCCTTTCTTGCTCCATGTCTGGTTTCTTATTTTCCAAATAACCGCAATACAGAACTGAAGAATATTTAAAAATCCTGGTATTTAAAAATACTGGTATTTATCACATAAGTTTATATCTTTTTAAAATGAGCATTTAAAATCATTTTTAACATTTTCTTTTTGAAATGTTCCCTGTCCAAAAGGAAAAATCAATGACTTTTAAAAACTGTTTCTATGTTTGAGGCTGGTGATGGGGTTGGCGTTAAGCTCCTGTAGGTGAATGTCTTTTATAACTAAAAAGGTTCTCTACCTTGGTAGAACTTTGGGCTGAGTCTTGAGTCATCTTTCTGGTCTCAGGGCCAAAATCACAGCTTGTCTCGAGATAGTTACATAATCTCTCCTTTGACGTCAGCTTCATGGTGTCTAAAAATGCAGAAGGATTAGTATTTGCTTGGGATAAGGGAGCACTGGACCATGGGTCAACCCTGCTGGCATGGAACAGAAAAATGCATGGCAGCGTCATAGACAAAAGGAGATTCAGGGACCCCAGGATCCTGTAAGAGCAGAGATGTAATGTAATCTGGGACTTGGGACCATGTTCAGCAAGTATACAGTCCCCATAGGTCCTCATGTTATTGTATGTGATTTGGGCAGCCAAGAGCCATCATGAAATGGTAGCTTCAGGGGCACCTGATGTCGCTGCAGTCCTCTAGACAATTCATATTTTGTATTTATGTGATTGACTATGATACAAGACCTCTAAAAAAACCTGGTTTCTCACATTTGTTCCGTTCATATCTGCATTTCGCCATCCGTTGACCACCAGCTAACTATGTAGCAGGCAATATTCATGGTACCCAAATGCGTGACTCTCAAGCTTTACCCTTGCTGGACTCAGCAGTGAGAGATCTGCAAACAAGAAATTATGGCGTGGGACCAGGGTGTCCCATGGGCTTAGAGAGCTCCAAGGGGGCTGGCCTGACTGTTGAGTGGTTGGAAGGGAAAACAGTTCCTTCAGGGGAGGTGATGCTTTTGGTGAACCTGAAGGCTGAGGCATCAGCGGCCTGTCTTCTAGCCCCAAGCTCTCCATTGGCCCCAACCTCACCTTGTTTGCTGACTCACAGCCAGTTCCCCCATCTCTGACATAGGAAGACAGCACCCACCTTTTCTGCCTCCAGAGGTGAAGTGAGGTAGCAGTGAGCCTGCTTGTGAGAACATTCACTTGTCGGAAGGTTCTTCCTTGAGCCTGGCAGCGTGTGTTTGCAAGATGGCGGCTCTGCTGGGGCTTGGATTCAGTGTGTGGCTGTGAACCTCACAGTTGTCTTCCTTAGACCAGTAGAGCTGAGTTGTATTGGTCATGACCCTGACTTTTTTCCCTGACAAGAGTCTGTCATTAGTCTGATCGAATAAAGCCCTGTCTTTCTCTTGCTAATGGTATGGTTTTGCAGAGACCACTTAACTAATCAGAGCCCCAAGTTTCCTTTTCTTTTTCTTTCATTTTTTCTTCCTTTCTTTCTGTCCTTTTCTATCTCCTCTCCTTTCTTCTCTCCTCCTTCCTTCCTTCCTTTTTTTTAGCTTCAGAGGTAGAATTTAGTGATTGATCAGTTGCATATTACACCCAGTGTCATTACATCAAGTGTCCTCCTTAAT
This sequence comes from Martes martes, assembly GCF_963455335.1. NCBI lineage: Eukaryota > Metazoa > Chordata > Mammalia > Carnivora > Mustelidae > Martes > Martes martes. The sequence goes on along the minus strand of NC_137900.1, from coordinate 17,928,914 downwards.
ATCCATCACCCAGTTATCCCTTCCCCCCACCTACCTCCCTTCCAGCAGCCTTCAGTTTGTTTCCTAGAGTTAGACATCTCTTATGGTTTCCTTCCCTCTCAATTTTCATCTTATTTTATTTTTCCTTCCCTTCCCCTGTGTTCATCTGTTTTGTTTCTTAAATTCCACATATAAGTGAAATCATATGGTATTTGTCTTTCTCTTATTTCGCTTAGCATAATACTTTCTAGTTCCAGCCACATCATTGCAAATGGCAAGATTTCATTCTTTTTGATGGCTGAGTAATATTCCTCTGTGTGTGTGTTTGTGTGTGTGTATCACATCTTCTTTATCCATTTATCTGTCGATGGAAATCTGGTGAGCCCCAGGTTTGTTTGTTTGTTTTTTTTATCTGTAAAACAAAGGTGACAGTACAAACCTCACAGGGTGGTTGCAAGAAGATAGGACTTCGTTTGTATAAAATAGCTGCCACACAGTGACTACCCAAATAGTTGCCAATATTGGGAAAGAGGAGTAACCCAGAAAGGGTCACAGAGAATCAGGGTAAGCCTCCTGCTTGGCCACTTTTCATGGTGGTTCCTGCTGTGGTTGAAGTCATGCCACTCACAGAGCTCAGGTTGAGAGAGGATAACCTACCCTGTGGCCCATACCTGTAGTATCCAGGTAATTGAGATTGGGTATATTCTTAATTACTATTATGTACTCAAAAAATACTGCTATATTATGCAGGTCTTTAAGAAGAAGGAAATCCAGTCACATGCAACATCTTGAACAAACCTTGAGGACACTATGCTAAGTGAAATAAGCCAGACACGAAAAGACAGATACTGACGTGATCCTGCTTTTATGAGGTATCTAGAGTAGTCACATGCATAGAGACAGAAAGTAGAATTGAGGTCCCCAGGAGCTGGAGCAGGGAGTCAGGGGGAGTTGTTTAATGCGTGTGCAAGAGGAAGAATTCTGGAGATTATACAACGTATAGTCTCTATAATGTACTAACACTTAGGATCTGAACACTTAAAAATGATGAAGATGGTAAATCATATGTCTATTTTACCACAATTTAAAGTAATTTAAAAGCTTATTAAGCATGTGCCCATTGTCAGATTATCCTGGCACAAGGGGAGACAGTGTGAGTAAAAACAAACATGGCCGCCCTCTCCCGTTATGGAGCTCAGGGCCTGGCACAGAAGATGCGTGTCAAGTGGAGAATGATTTTAACGGGCAAAAGTGCAGCCAGAACATGTGCTACAACTGGTACCATGAGAACTTCCAGTCAGGGAACCTGACTTCATTAGGGAGGCCAGGCCAAGAGCCAAGGCGAGCGGGACAAAGGAAGACCGTTCCAGGAACATGCAGAGCATGAGCCAAAGCGGTGAGAAGGGAAGATCTGCAAGAAGCCAGTGTGCCAGAAAGCAGAGGGTGGAAGGAAGCCTGTGTGAGAGGAGGCCGGTGAAGACGGAGGGGGCAGACCGCACAGTGGTGTGGGCCATAGTGGGTGGCCATAGTGAGGAGGTTTGTCTTTCTTCCTGAGCAGGCTGGGAGGGTAGGTGTTGAGGTTTCTGAGTGAGGTTGGGGAGATAGAAAAGCAGGTTTGTGTTTTGAAAAGGTTAATCTAAAGGAACATTTTTCTTGTAAGGAAAATTCTTATCAAACACTAACAGGTGTATCTCAACTATCCATGTGGAGAAATTGGGCAAGTCTCCTAAGCGCTTCTCAGGGCTCTTGTGATAGGCCCTATATCCTGATGTTCGCAAGGCCCATGTAAGAGTCCACACAGAGACCCACATCCTGTAAGTCCAGATGGTTACAGATTATAATCAAGCTAACAAACTGCTATCAATATGTTCTATCCTCTTACCATGATGAACATGACTTCATAACTAAAATGTCAAAAAAGATGTGTACAACTATGGTTTTTATGTGACTCAGGGTTAGCGAAGTATCAAAGTTGATTGAATTTATCTATAATTGCACTGTCTGGGTATTCTGTTGGGTCAATGAGATATGGGTGAATAGTAAAGATTTTTTAATTAACCATTTTCTATTCCACAATTTTTTGCTGCCCTTATAGAAAAATCAACAGGTATATTTTAATTAAGATAATCATGTAAGTTGTGTTCCTTTTACAGAAATAGTGAGACAACTTTTTTGCAATAGCTTTGTTAAATATATTTTGACTATTGTACAACTCATCTATTCAAAGTTAGAATTTATCCTGAATCATTTTAGCTGTGAGATAGTTTCTCATTAATTTCAATCTGAAATTTGCCCCTGCTTGGGGCACACCAACCTGAATTGTTACAGAATCCTTAAAGCAATATTGAGATTTGAAAATGGACCCCAAATAGAACATAACTTGTGGTTGTGAGTTTGCAGGAGGAGCGAGAAAGCCAACCTGGTGATGGGATCTCGTACAATAAATTATTTTTTTTAATTGAGATATAATTGACATGTAACATTATATTCATTTTGGGTACAATAAGTTATCACAGAAAATGTTAGAAAATATTTCAGTTGCATCATATCAATCTCTTTCATTAAAGTAGAACTCTCATTGTTTTTTCGTGCAATCGCTCGGTCTGATATTAACATGAAGTCCTGGCATCATATTTCACACGTCATATCTGGACATCCCTACCAATTTAGAGTAGTAGGAATGGTTTGATGCGTAAACTGTTCCTCAGGTGCCATGTGCAGGGATTGTGACTTTGGAGGAGCTCCTGAACTACAAAGCGAAATGAGAGGAGGAGCAAGAATACAGGCAGTTGGCAAAACTGGGGATGGTGATTGTGCAAGGATCACTTGTGTTCATGTATCTGAAAGGCGGGAATGGGCAGGTGAATCAGACTTCTGTCCTCTTGTTCAAATGCTCCCCGAGCTCTGAGGCAACCTCCGTCACCAACACTGCTGTATGGGCAGTGATGAAACCCTCAAATGTTTGGACATAGTTGCCTATTGTCAGAAGGAGCCCGGGACAAGGGATGTGGGGAAGCAGTTCCCTGGGGCCAAGACGGTGTTAATTACAAGAGCTGATGGTTAGAATTATTACTCCAAGGCACAGAGACACTCATGTACCTGTAGTAAATTGTGTGTGTGTGTGCGTGTGTGTGTGTGTTAGAGTAAGAGAGGAAGAGTGAGAGATACATCAGGCCTTCTAAAGCACAGGGTAGAAGATAGGGACCCCTCTGCCTGGTGTCTAGGATACTACTACTATACTACTGGCAGGCCCTTTCCAAGTTCATGTTCACCCAATCAACCTATTCTTCGTAATATAGACCAACATGGCTAGGAGGGTCTTTCTTTCTCAGCGTGCTCCTTTCAAAGACCACTGACTGTGTTTTCCCCCTTGTGTTGTCTTACCAGGAACTGGTGAAAGTGGCAAAAGCACCTTTATCAAGCAAATGAGAATCATTCATGGATCCGGTTACAGCGATGAAGATAGAAAGGGGTTCACGAAGCTGGTTTACCAAAACATATTCACTGCCATGCAAGCCATGATCAGAGCCATGGACACTCTAAGGATACAGTATGTGTGTGAGCAGAACAAGGTAAAGTGCCTCAGGGGCGTTGGCCCTGCTAGCGGATGCATGCTTTCCTTCTCTAGATAGCATGTGGCTGTGGACGGAAGGATGGTCGAAGTGCTTTGGTCAGAAGCCAGAGAACCCCATGGAGCTCCAGCTCCAGAGGAGTGTGGTGAACTTCAGCTCCGCAGTCTGTCTTCTGCTGGAGTTCCATCATGAGGGTATTGTGGTGGTCCCTAGTGCACTGGCTTCCAGAAACGCGTGCATTTAGATTACTTTTTTTCAGGTTCTGAGAGAAGGAAGACATATACACTTACTTGTACAGCTAAGGTACCCCGTGAATTTCTCCATTGGTGCAGCGGAGATCTTGGGTTTTTCCAGAATGCCCAGTCTTAGGAAATAGTGTCATAAATGCCCTGCACACCACTCCGAGCTGTCGGTGGGGTTTTCTTTCTTTATTTTTGGAGCTAAATGATGGTTTAGAAGCATGATGCTTATGTTTCAACTGGCACCAGACTCTCATAAAGTACTAGTATCAAGCTGGTATTTACTTTGCTGTCACTACTGGTTATTTAAAATACAGTTATGTTTCAGGGGCATCTGGGTGACTCAGTAGGTTAAGAGTCTGCCTTTGGCTCAGGTCATGATCTTGGGGTCCTGGGATCAAGTCCTGCATTGGGCTCTCTGCTCAGTGGGGAGTCTGCTTTTCCCTTTCCCCTGCCCCACCCCCGCCACCTTGTGTTCTCTCTCTTGCTTGCTCTCTTTCAAGTAAATAAATAAGATCTTTTTAAAAATACAATTTTGTTTCAAAACATAAGAAAATAATGAAACGAGAATGTGGGAGGAGGAGGCAAATACAATTTTATATGGTATATTGGAAGGCAAATCCATTGGAAAATACTGAGTTCATTTAAAATCTAGACCAGGAATAGTTTTTTTGGTTTTTTTTTCTTTAGTTTTTTTTTTTAATTTTTAATTTTTTATTAACATACAATGTATTCTTAGCCCCACGGGTACAGGTCTGTGAATCTCCAGGTTTACACACTTCACAGTACTCACCATAACACATACTCTCCCCAATGTCCATAACCCAGCCACCCTCTCCCTCCCCCCCTCCCCCCATCAAACCTCAGTTTGTTTTGTGAAATTAAGAGTCACTTATGGTTTGTCTCCCTCCCGATCCCATCTTGTTTCACTTTTTCCTTCCCAACCCCCCAAGCCCCCCATGTTGCCTCTCAAATTCTTCATATCAGGGAGATCATATGATAATTGTCTTTCTCTGATTGACTTATTTCGCTCAGCATAATACCCTCTAGTTCCATCCACATCATTGCAAATGGCAAGATTTCATTTCTTTTGATGGCTGCATAGTATCCCATTGTGTATATATACCACATCTTCTTTATCCATTCATCTGTTGATGGACATCTAGGTTCTTTCCATAGTTTGGCTATTGTAGACATTACTGCTATAAACATTCGGGTGCATGTGCCCCTTTGGATCACTATATTTGTATCTTTAGGGTAAATACCCAATAGTGCAATTGCTGGGTCATAAGGTAGTTCTATTTTCAACTTTTTGAGGAACCTCCATGCTGTTTTCCAGAGTGGCTGTACCAACTTGCATTCCCACCAACAGTGTAGGAGGGTTCCCCATTCTCCGCATCCTCACCAGCATCTGTCATTTCCTGACTTGTTAATTTTAACCATTCTGACTGGTGTGAGGTGGTATCGCTAGGAATAGTTTATTTAAAATAATTGATACCATGATACAACAAGACCTCATGATAAATAGGAAAATTCTGTCTCAGATGAGTCTCTTGTGGGTCTACTAAAAAGAATTTAGCTGCTAAAATGTCAGCATTGCATGGGCTTTAGTGTGGACCCCAAGGACAACTTTCTCATGAACTTGTAGCAACTGTATTCATCTATATATGGTCTACAAAGAGTTTTAAAGTAGTCAATCTAAGTTTTTTATTCAGTGACTGAATTACATAGGGACATTGCATGCACCTAATTTTTGACTTACCTTTCTATTGTGTCTGCAACCTCATGTCTTTACCACCATTTCCTTACACTTTTGAAGAAATGAAGGAATGTATCTTGCTTCACCCTTCAAAAATGTTATGCTGAAAAACGTGTGTTTATGGGGTTGGGTTGGAGAATTAACCTTTAGTATATCTGGTGCCAAGCAATGTGAGAGGTGCATATGGAACCATTGGGAGATTCTAGAAGTGACTGTAGTGGGTCCGTGATATGTTGGTTTTGATACATGTCTTGTATCTTGTTGAAAGTGTGCAATTCTGGGGCATGTGGGTGAACTCATTTGATTGAGTGGCCCACCCCTGGTTTCCGCTCAGGTCATAATCTCAGGATCTTGAGAAGGACCCCTGTGTTGGGCTCAGCATTCAGCAGGGAATCTGCTTGAGATTCTCTCTCTCCTTTTCCCTCTCCATCTGCCCCTCCTGCTGCTTCTGTGCTCTCTCTGTCTGTCTCTCTGTCTCTCAGATAAATAAATCTTTTAAAAATTGTATAATTCTTTTTTAATCACTTACACAGTTGACCCTTGAACACCATGGGTTTGAATTGCGTAGGTCCGCTGACTTGCAGATTATTTCAATAAATACGGTAATATAAAGATTTACATTCTTTCACGGTTCTGGAGGCTGGAAGCCAGAAGTCAAGGTTGACGGATTCCACTTGGAGGCTCTGAGGGAGCCCCTGTTTTATGCTTCTCTCCTAGCTTCTGGTGATGCTAGATATCCTTGGGGCCCATTGGCTTGTAAACGTGTCACCCCAGTCCCTGCCTGTCCTCACGCAGAGTTATCTCCTGTGTGACTCTGTTCTTATGGCATTCTCCTCTTTGTGTCCAAATTTCCCTCTTTTTATAAGGACACCCGTCATTGGATTAGAGCCCACCCTCATCCCAAAGATGACCTCATCAGAACTTGATTATACCTGTGAAGACACTAATTCCAAATAAAGTTACTTTCTAAGGTATGGGGATGGCATGAATTTTAGGGGGACATTATTCAACCCAGGGCAGTCTGCCCTCTGCCCCCCCATGCATGATAATTCCACATGCAAAATTTATTTGTCCCATTCCAGCATGAACTCTGAGTCTCAAATCTAATTGAAATCTCAACTCAAAATTTTCCAAATCTCATCATTTAAATCATGTAAATCAGGTGAATTGCTGGATATGGTCTATGCTAGGGTCAAATTCCTCTCCGGTCTCCTCCTCATTTGCTGTATCTGGCTCCCTTCTCAATGCCTTCTTTCTTTCTATTCCAAGTACCAACATTTATGCTTCATAAACTTCCTCTTAGCCCTCACAAAAATGCCTGGGATGAACCATAGGCTTACGGAGAGGCACAAGATTGAGTAGAAAGAACACTGGTTGGGTTCCCAAAAATCTGGGCTCTGTTCGTGGTTCCCCTGTGGGCCTTGGGCAAGAGTCAGCAATCTTTTTCTGTAAAGGACCAGAGAATAAATGTTTCTGGCTTTCAGGGCCATAGACTCTCTTTTCTGCTCTGTCGAAGTGCAAAATCACCCGTAGGAGAGGTGTCAACAAACGAGTGGGCTCACTTGGAAACTATTTGCAAAATGTAAATGCTATTCCTAACTCGTGAGCCGTACAAAAACAGGCGACGAGTGGATTTTATCCATAGGCTGTGGCTGCCCACCCGAGTCCTCGGGGAAGCTATGCAACCTCCCTGGTCTTCGGTTTCCCCAAAGGTTAAATGCAGACAACACATGTTCTGTCTCCTTCCTAAGCCAACATGGGTAAAAGGAAGTGCAGGACACATGAAATGACACTCCAGAAATACAAGGTTATTATTGGGCCAAGTTCAAAACCCAAAAATGGACTTATTGTTTCTTCTATTACTTGTTTAGGACTTTGTCATCCATTCCTTCCCTATTGTTTGCCAAATAATTTTTTCTGGGGGCCAGTCCCGATTCCAAAGGTGAAACTGTAACAGAATACCCTGCTTAGATCACAAGATAATAAAATGATTAGTGTTCATGTATTAAGTAATGAGTGTAGGAAGCTTGATACACGTGTTCTTTACCGAGTATTGCATGACTTGAAACAAATGATTAGTTAGGAGGGAGAGAAATAGAACCTTAAGTAGTTTTACAGTCAGTCTTTTCCTTGCTTATTACTAACTATTTAATTCCATTATCTTGTATTTTTCAGAGGTGGGAACACTTTCTTGGAAGTATGTAGAGAAGAATTAAGTTTTTAAGGGGTATTTATTTATTAAGTAGGTTCCGTGCTCGGTAGTGATTTTATTGCTCAGCTAGGTTGTTAAAAATGTCTGCCTATGACTTCATAGGCTTCTTTTTTTTTTTTTTTGTGGAAGATTTTATTTATTTATTTGACAGACAGACCACAAGTAGGCAGAGAGGCAGGCAGAGAGAGGGAGGAGGAAGCAGGCTCCCTGCTGAGCAGAGAACCCAATGCGGGGCTCGATCCCAGGACCCTGGGATCATGACCTGCGCCAAAGGTAGAGGCTTTAACCCACTGAGCCACCCAGGTGCCCCTTGATAGGCTTCTTATGAAGGGAAATGTATCAGAAATTTAGTTCAGCATTTGGTTTTTAACCAATATGTTTTGTTTGGTGTTTTTTTTTTCTAATTAAGATATATAGCCTGGAAGAATATTTTCTTATACCTTTTCTGTTTTGTTTTAAGGAATGATTCATATGTGTTTGCTCACTGTGTTGATAAGGCTTAATTTTCATGAATGTCTCTCAAGAGTGTCGTATGAGCACATAGTAGAATTTATGACTTCTTGAATAAATATTACAAAAGCAATCGCTCAGTGGCAGGGCTCCTCAACGGAGTCAGCTTATAACTCATGTTTACTGGTGATGATTTCACTGAAGCCTGAAGAGCTTCTTATTTTTGGCTGTTTGTAGCCTGTCCAACTTGGGAAATTCTCATTCTAGGCCTGTCCTGCAATAAAGGAAATACTTTTTATCCTTCTAAAGGTTCCGCAGAATCTGTGCGGATGATGGAGATTGTGCATTTCCCAAGGGCAAAGGACAGCTCTGCCTGACTTCTCAAAAGCCTTTTTGTTCTATGGTCAGTGATCCCTGGAAAAATAAGAAAGGTCTCCAGGCTCCTGGGCTGCTGACTCCAGCTCTTCCCCTGCCCTCCTGCTCAGGAGACCTGTTCACCCCACTGGGTTATTACGCACAGCTCCTTGCAAGGGCTCCTCGCAAAAACATCTTTAAGAAGGAGAGTTAATCATTAAGCAATGAGATGATTCTGCCTGCCTTTCTGAGCCAAGGACCTCATTTCTGATGCAGCGTTTCTGAACGTGTGAAGTCTGAAATTCCCTGCAGAAAGCATCCGAGTCTTACACTGGTTGCTTTTGCTGAATTCCAAGGCACCTTTGAAAAGATGGGCTTGGGCCTTCCCGCCAGAAACAACTCTCAAGAGCCTGAATTGCAGAGTTGGGGGCGTGGAGGGGGGTGTTTCTTTGATGCACGGGACCTTTGCTAGTTCTCTTTGAAGTTGTGCAGGCCCTGCATTTGGGTAACGCGATGCCTTTGTCACCAGTTCCCCGCGGTGTCTTGAGTTTTGGTGCCCACATCTCCCTCTCCTGACTGTTAGGTGTATCAGGCCCCAGGATGCCGCTGACCTTCGTTCTCAGGCTTCGCTGCACATTGAAATCACCTGGGAAGCTTTGCTGCTGCCCACGCCCCCTCCCCAGGTACCACCTGCAGAAAGTCCATGCTAAGTATTCTTGGAATGTGGCCTGAACTTTTAGAACTTTTAGAAGCCTCCGCAGTGCTTCTCATGAAGCGGCCCGCTTGAGAAGCACTGATAGAAATACCTTAACATTATTTGGAAGTGTTCAGTCTGGGTTCTGCTTTCCTATCAACCTTTCCATAACGGGGAAGGGGACTCCTGGGAATCTCTTGCATGGAATGACCTGATTCATCTCCACCCAAGGGTAAACTGAAGGACAGGCGTTGGGGATGTTTGCTTTGTTCAGCTGAATCGGCTGCCTTGATGACTTTTGTGAGGGTAGCATCTCCAAGGCGACCTATAGGATTCAGGCCAGACTCTCTGTTTCCTTTGAGTTTTACAGGGGACTCACACAGCCAGTCTCAGACGGATCCAGGGATTGGGTGGGGGTCGGGAGAGAAGGAGGAGCCCCATTTCCATCCCTGGAGGTCGTGGCAACGGTGCTTTCTCCGCCTCCTCTTCCTACTGTTGTTTACACAGAAATGATCATTTCTTTATTGGTCAGTAAAGAATCAGGGATGCAGTTCAGGTTGATCATCTGCTCAAGGTATAGAGGCTGTTTGTAGTCAACATACCTTACATGTCCTACATGGAGATCCTAAACTGGGAAATGAAGTCGTTAAATACTTTTACTCATCGTTAATAGATACTTTTATTTGTTGAGATGGTAATTCACCAGGTATACAACTTAAACATCAAATAGCCAACTTCACATTAAAGCAGTGAAGTCTAGTATTTTCGGGGCAGGATCAAGGATATTATCTTTTTTTTTTTTTTTTTAAAAACACCAAAAGGAGGCTTGATAATGTTTCATATCTGTGTGTGTGGAGCATTCCCCCTTAACCTCATTTTCAGAAAGCAAGGGCCTGAATTCCAGATGGGTCTGCTAAAGACCCCTGTGAGGAAATCAGGCACAGTTAAGTGAAAATGGTCAACTTCTGCCACTTTTTTTATAGAAGAGTTTCTCAGAGCTTGAAGTATTTTAAGACCCTCTTATTTTCTAATTTTTAAAACATCTGTTTAAATACATTTTTCAGTCCCACTTCCTCATCCAGTTTGAAAAGTCAGCTTCTGCATGAGCTTCTGGGAACAGGGAGGCTAATGTTCAGACTTTGGCTGGAACCCAGGGTTGCTGGTTCTCTGGCAAATGTTAAATTCATTCTCTTTCTTTCTGTGTCCCATTGGATATTAAAAATCGCATGGTACATTTTTCTCCTTACTAAGAACTTGGAGTTCTTGCTAGTGTCACAATAACAACAAGAAGAAATTCTCCACCAAAATCTTGGGCTGGAGTTTTTCCATTTATGCCAATAGTTCTCTGATTAATCAGTGTTGAATTTACTGTGAAAATTGCTGTAATCAGAGCTTGAAATGTAAGAGTTTGGAAAACAGGAAAGAATAAGATGGAGAAAGAACTGGTTTCTCCTTTATCACCATCACAGGTAAAACTAACCCCACTATCCATTCAGCCTGGGTTGGAAGTTGAGGAAGCTTTGGGTCCAATGAGGAGTATTGAGATTGGTTTGACTGTTGAAATAACTCATTTCTTCCCCTACCTCAAGGCTGAGTATGAACTTCGCACATCCAAAGAAATGTTTTTTTTGTTTTGTTTTGTTTTTAAATATTTTATTTATTTATTTGACAGAGATCACAAGTAGGCAGAGGCAGGCAGAGAAAGAGGAGGAAGCAGGCTCCCTGCTGAGCACAGAGCCTGATGTGGGGCTCGATCCCAGGACCCTGGGATCATGACCTGAGCCGAAGCCAGAGGCTTTAACCCACTGAGCCATCAAGGCGCCCCCAAAGAAATGTTTTTTAAAAAACTGGCCAGAAGGGGAAATCTCATGAAGTTAAAAATAATCCATAGTCCAGAAGCCAGTGTGACCATCCATCTCTGAACTTCTATCCATCCACCCAACATATGTGAAATATTTGCCTTGAGTCTTTTGAATTGCCTCCAACTTTGTCGTTATCCTAAAATCTAAAGGTGAACATGTGATGTTCAAACACTGTCGTGACTCAGACTCTTTAATAAAAGCTAGAATGATCCTCAGTGATGCTAAATCTTGTTAGATCTCAAGTCCTTCACAGTTGCCGCTCTCAGCAGAGCTGTGTCCCCATTTTCGGATGGTAGAGATGTGACAGGTGTGAAGAACCTGCAGTCCTCTCAGACCTGCCTTCTCTGAACAACCCGTCACCTCACTGAGGAGGGAGTGCCACAAACATGTGACAAACCATAAATTACCCCCTGGGTTTCTATTGGAGCCCTGCCAAGGGAGTCACGTGTTCTTCCAGTATTTTGAATTTAGATATAAGTGCTCTCACTAACTTGATAAACTCTGCACTATTATCCTAGGCAAAATATTCTAGAAAGCATCCTGTCTGTAGTAAAAGCTTTTATTGGGGGTGGGGAGAACTCAAATGGGATACAGTAATGACTCCATCGGAAACAAATTATTAATAGGTTGTGTGTGTACACGCAGGCACATAGATGTGTTTACAAATAAACCTACCTTTAGAGTAAAATTCATGTTTGTTAGAAGCCGGGACAGTTGGCGCTTTTTTTTTTTTTCCTTCCCATTGACACTTCCTTTGGAAGCTCAGATATTTTCAGGGAGCTTTGAGACATTAAACGTCATACACTTACCTTGATTTCTAACACCCAAAACTCTGTTGGGTTCAATTAAAAATGATCTACAGTATTCTAAAGTAGCTTCACGCCATTCCTGTTCCTTTATATTTTGCCTCAATCGAATCGTAAAATATTTTGGCACTTTTCGATTTGTAATTAGAGGTAAAGATACAGGTGTGTTTAACTTGGCCATTTACAGGATCCAGTTAGGAAATCGCTTTCGTATGTTGAGTATATAATTTACTAAAGGTAGAAAGATGACTTTTTGAAAATCTAGAAAAACCAACTTCTGATTTTTTTAATCACTTAAATAATTGAAGTGTAGTTGGTTGCAAAAAGGTAGAAGATGATGCCGATTGTATTTTGGATGCCTCTGAGTTCCCTCCCTTCCTTTTATACTGAGAGCAAGGGAGGCAGTTGAATGATGGCACCTGTGGGAGACCTTTGTGGTTGAGCAGTGACCATCCCGTCTCCCCAGGGCCCTGAACTCCTGCCCCCTCCCATTGTATCTCTGCTTTGTGTTGACATGGATTGTCTTCCTGTTGAGTTGTGTGAAGGCTGAGGGTTTATCATCTTCATGATCTTCATGATTTTAATCAGTTGATGTGTAGAGCCCTAACAATGTAAATAATTACCCCCAACAAGAAAGTCTTTCTTTCCAAGGTCAAATTAGCTCCTGGTGTACTGGAATAAGATAATAGCCGACATAAAATTGAATTCCTGCCCCGCCTGTCATTTACATCCTTACTAGCCTTGGGCAGATCACCAAAGCTCTCAGTGTTTTTATTTCTTTTCTCAGCTGAGGGTAATTTGGGCTCCTGGTGATAATAGAAAATGTAAGTCTATGGGTAACCACTCTTCAAAAGCAAAAAATCATATTCTACAATGTTTTGAACATGTTACTTCTTTCATCAAAATTAAGAAGAAGTTATTACTTTATTAACTTCCTAGTTAATAAGACTCTACATCAAAGTACAATTATTTTTATTGAATTATAGCTAACATTACAGTGTTACATTAGTTTCAGATTTATAGTATAATGTTTCAGTGATTCTGCACATTAGTCAGTGCTCCTCAAGGTGAGTGTACTCTTAATCCCTTTTCTGTATTTCACACACACCCCCACCTCCCTCCCTCTGGCAGTCACCATTCTCTGTGTTTGAGTCTGTTTTCCTGTCTCTTTTTCTTTGTTCCTTAAATTCCACATAAGAGAAAAATCATAAGGTAATTGTCTTTTGCTGAAAGACTTATTTCATTTAGGATTATACTCTGTAGGTCCATCCATGTTGTTGCAAATGGCAAGATCTCATGCTTTTTAATATTCCGTGGTGTGTGTGTGTGTGTGTGTGTACAGGTACCACATCTTATTTGTACATTTACTTATTGATGGACACTGGAGTTGCTTCCGTATCTTGGCTATTGTAAATAATACTGCAATAAACATAGGGGTGCATGTATCTTTTCCAATTAGTGTTTTGTTTTCTTTGGGCAAATAGCCAGTAGTGGAAATAATGGATCATATGGTAATTCTATTTTTAATTTTTTGAGGAACCTCCATACTATTTCCCACAGTGGTTGTACTAGTTTGCCTTCCTCCCAACAATGCATGAGGGTTCTTTTCTCTCCACATCCTCAGCAACACTTTTTTATTTGAACTGTCATTCTGACAGATGTGAGTAATATCTCATCGTCGTTTTGATTTGCATTTCCCTGATGACTAGTGATGTTGGGCATCTTTTTCTGTGTCTGCTGCTCATCCATATGTCTTCTTCAGAAAAAATGTCTATGCAGGCCCTCTGCCCATTTTTAATAGAATTATTTGGGGGTTCTTTGGTGTTGAGCTGTATAACTTCTTTATATTTGGATGTTAACCCCTTATCAGATACATCGTTTGGGGATCTCTTCTCCCATTCGGTAGGTTGCCTTTTTGCTGATGTTTCCTTTGCTGTGTAAAAGCTTTTCATTTTGATACAGTTCTGGTAGTTTATTTTTTTATATTTATTTACTCATTCATTCACTCATTCATTCATTCCTATAGTTCAATTTTGCATTTGTTTGCCTTACCAGAGGAGACATACCTAGAAAAGCGTTGTGATGGTTGATGTCAAAGAGATTACTGCCTACATATTTTCTAGGATTTTTATGGTTTCAGATCTCACGTTTAGGTCTTTAAATCCATTTTGAGTTTATTTTTGTGTATGGTATTAGAAAGTGGTCCAATTTCTGTTTTGTTGTGTGAGTGTGGTTTTTTTTTCACATTAGGGGTTCGGTTTTCCCAGCACCATGTGTTGAAAAGACGGTCTTTTCCCCATTTTGCATTTTTGGATCCTTTGTCATAGATAAACTGACCACATAAGCACGAGTTTGTTTTTGGGGTCTCTATTCTGTTCACTTGATGTGTGTGTTTCCTTGGGTGTTGGTACCGTACTGCTTTGATTACTATGCCTTTATAGTAAATCTTGAAATCTAGGACTGTGACACTTCCAGCTTTGTTCTTTTTCAAGATTACTTTGGCTGTTTAGGGTCCTTTGTGGTTCCATACAAACTGTAGGGTTTTTTATTCTAGTTCTGTGGAAAATGTTGTCGGTATTTTGATAAGGATTACATTAAATCTGTAGATTGCTTTGGTTAGTTTGGACATTTCAACAGTATTGGTTCTTCCAATCCATGATGATGGGGTGCCTTTCTGTTTGTTTGTTATTTTCAATTTTTTTCATCAGTGTTCAGAGTACAGGTCTTTCACCTTCTTGGTTAAGTTTATTATTAGTTTTTTTTTTTTTCCAGTGCAGTTGTAAATGGGATTGTTTTTGTAACTTCTCTTTCTGCTACTTCGTTATTAGTGTTTAGAAATGCAACCGATTTCTGTATATTAATTTTGTGTCTTGAAACTATACTGAATTCATTTATCAGTGCTAGTAGCTTTTTGGTGGAGTCTGTAGGGTTTTCTATATATAGAATCATGTCATCTGCAAATACTTCTTTCTTACCAGTTTGGATGCATTTTATTTCTTGTCTGATAGCTGTAGCTGGGACTTCTAGTACTGTGTTGAATCAAAGTGGTAAGAGTAGACATTTTTTTCCCATTCCTAATTTTAAGGGTAAAGCTCTCAGTTTTTTGCCATTGAGTATGATTCTGGCTGTAGGTTTTTCATATATGGCCTTTGTTATGTTGAGGTATGGTCCTTTAGACCCTACTTTATTGATAGTTTTTATCAGGAATGGTCATTGTACTTTGTCAAATGCTTATGCTGTGTCTATTGAGATGATCATATGGTTTTTATCATTTTTCCTGTTAACGTGATGCATCATTTTGATAGATTTGTGAATTTTGAATCATCCTTGCATCCCTGGAGTAAATCTTACTTGATCATGGTGGTGATTTTTTAATTATTATTGTTTTTAAAATTTATTTTAGAGAAAGAGTATATAAGAATCCAGGGAGGGGCAGAGGGAAAGAATCTCAAGCAGGCTCCCCACTGAGAGCAGAGCCTGACACAGGGTCCAATCTCAAGACACAGGCCATGACCTGAGCCCAAGTCAAGAGTCAGATGCTCAACGACTGAGTCACACACGCACCCTGTGGAAATGATTTTTAAAAATGTATCTTTGGATTTGTTTTGCTAGTGTTTTGTTGAGGATTTTTATATCTGTGTTTCATCAGAGACATTGATCTGTAATCAGTGTTGTAGTATCTTTATCTGGTATTAGTATCAGGGTAATGTTAGCCTCATAGAATGAATTTGGAAGCTTTCCTTCCTCTTCTGTTTTTTGAAATAGTTGGAGAATAGGTATTAACTTTTCTTTAAATGTTTGATAGAATTTACCTGTAGTCCTGGTCCTGGACTTCTGTATTTTGGGAGTTTTTAAATATCTGATTTAATTTTATTGCTAGTAATAGCTCTGTTTAAATTTTCTGGTTTTTTCCTGATTCCATTTGGAAGGTTAGCTGTTTTTAGAAATGTATCCATTTCTTCTAGACTGTCCAATTTGTTGCCATATAATAAACATTTCATAATATTCTCATATAATCTTTTATATTTCTGTGGCATCCGTTGTTATTTCTCTTCCATTTCTGTTTCTATTTTCACCCTCACTGAATTACAATGTTTACATATCAACATAGGCTGTTTTATTTCACATAATCCAGGAGCTCTTTTCAGGTATGATAAAAAAAAAAAAAATACCAGAAAGACACATATACGAGACTTAACACGAGGAAATCCGTGTTCCAGAATGTGTGTGGTTTGCAGATAATTTCTTACTGCCTTCCTGAGGATAATACCAATTTTTGGTCTTTAATCCCTATTTTTGAAAGAATGAAATGAATGAATGACCGTCCTTCCTGCACATGCTGGCATCCGTATGTCCTGCTGTTCGCCCGTATCACCGTGAGAACAAGCATCTGTGGACAAGAACACCCCTCATAGAAATTGTTGGTCAGAAAGGTGGAAGGATGAGGCAGAATTCATGTATTATCTTTCAAGTTGCTTGAATCCTTTAAAAAATATGTTTTAATGACAAACTTAAAGGATTGGAGAAAGAATCTTTCCTAACAAATGATGCTATTTCTAGTACTTTTTTCACTTCCTCACTCAAAGAGAAAGGTTTGCTTTTTCTTTCTTTTTTCCTTTCTCTCTTTTCTTTTCTTTCCCTTCCTACCTTCCCTCTCTCTCCCCGCCCTCCCTCCCTCTTTCTCTCTTTCTTTCTCTCTCTCTCCTTCCTTCCTCCTCTCTTTCTCTCTCTTTCTTTCCCAGCCCACAGCAGTACTAGGCACTTCATACAGACTCGTTTTACGAATTAAGTGAATGGCACAAGCTAAAAGAACTCTCTAAATGAAAGTTGGGCCCAAGAGAAGGTAAAATGGACAACTCAGTTAGAATCTTAAGGTTTTATGGATTTAAAAGTCTCCATTTCCTTTGAAGTAAGGTCTCCTGAGTGAAGGTCTCCCAGTGGCCTTTCCGCCCTCAATGGCTCCTTCGTGTGTTCCTGGGGCATGTGCCACACGCCGTGGTGAGTGCTTGTCACTCTCCCCACACTGTGGGGCGTCCCATGGCTGTCTCTCCAGCTTACTCTGAGCACCTCAGAGGCGATGGTGTGTTCATGCCTGTTTCCTCCTGCTCTCAAAGATGGCGACAGAACAAAACAAAAATCTTATTTTTAGAATTCCAGGTAGATGGTATCAGAAATTTCAAGTTGTTACTTCATAGATTTACCATTAAAAAGAAACCAACCCCAATCAGAGAAAGACAATTATCATATGATCTCCCTGATATGAGGAAGTTGAGAGGCAATGTGCGGGGATTGGGGGGTAGGAAAGGAATAAATGAAACAAGATGGGATCGGGAGGGAGACAAAACACAAGAGACTCTGAATCTCACAAAACAAACTGAGGGTTGCCGGGGGTAGGGGGGTAGGGAGAGGTTGTTGGGGTTATGGACATTGGGGAGAGTATGTGCTATGGTGAGTGCTGTGAAGCGTGTAAACTTGGCGATTCACAGACCTGTACCCCTGGGGCTAATAATACATTATATGTTAATAAAATTTTTTTTTAAATTTTAAAAAAAGAAACCAACCCAATAATACAGCACTGTTGTTTTCTGCTGATTTCTGTAGCAAAGGGATCTGATTTTTTTTGGAAGCCCATGCTGGAGTTCTTAGGGGCACATTCTATCCTGTCCTGAACTTGGATCTGACACTTTACAGCCTCATCTGTCCTTCCTAATGGACTGTGATCTCCTACATATCCCATGCCTCTTTTTGCTTATTTTCTCCATCTGTTGGAACATCCTGCCACCACTTCCTCTGCGGTCATAAATCGGTGACTTTATTTATTCAACTTGAATAAGCCATCTAGTACTATAGCAAACTTTGGCAGCTTCCCTCTTCCATGCCCCCTTGGGTTAGGTGCTCTTTCCAGTGTCCCCATAATACCTTACATTTACCATATTCCATGATGATTCTTCAGTTATGCATCTCTTCTACTTCAGAGTAGGACTTCTTTGAGACTGAGAATCCTGTTCTCTTGCTCTCTGCATCCCTTTGGGCTCAGGAATGAAGTGACATTAAAACCTTCTGTGAAGACAATACCATAAATTCAACACGGTGTTAGAGCTTTGTCCAACGGGTGAAATCCACAATTTCCCAGAGGATGACTGAACGCTTCTTTCCTATGATTCATTTTTGCTCCCTTGCCTTTGGGATTGTGGTAATGGGCAAAAACAAGAACAGATAGTCAGCATGGCCGTATTTTTCTTCTTGCAAAGAGATAGTTGGCTTTTGGAACTGTTGGTTCTGAGTGGCAGGATAATGAAGAAGCCTTGCACAGTCTGTAGATGCAGGAACCCAGGGTAAGAAGCTTGGGATTGACCAGTGCAGCTCTTGAAATGCATTCGGCGAACTGCAGATGTACTGTGCATGTCCAAGTTAGATAGTGGCGAGGACTCTTTATAAGGTGAATCACCAGGCAGATGTTTGGAATCACATAGGGCCAAAAAATGGGGCTGTGGGGAAGAATGGCTTGTTTATGAGATAGAAGAGAGACTCAGTAAATCATATCCTCTCCACCAACCCAGTTCTGAAGTAATTGAGAAATATGGCAAGTAAGGCACATGATCACCAAAATAATCATGTGTTATTGCCAACGCTGAGAGTAGAGAATGTAGCTCATTACAGAGTCATGTGAGCTTTTAATACTGAGGCAGAATGTAACAGACTCCCCATAAGGTCATCACCAGCTCTGGAAGACCCCAGACTTCCTTCCCAAGGTCCCCCTGATCTCAGCACAGAAGAGAGGGAAGGGCAGAGGTCAAGAGTAGGACTGGACCCACCTGCCTCCCCATGGTGCGTCACCCTGTGCTATCACTACCGAAGACCACTTCCTCTCCCACTTAGTGAGCTCCTGAGGGTGGGGGCTCCTGGTGGGTGAAATGAGTATGAATCTGTGCCAGGCTTTACTGAGAATATCTCATGCTAACCTAACCAGTTCTTCAGTGTGGCTAACTATCAGTTGCCCATTTCAGGGATATGGAAACTGAGGTTTATGTGGGTTCAGTAGTCTCTCCAAGGTTGTACAGGTATTACATGTCAGACCTTGAAATGGAATCAAGGTGGCCTGACTTCACAAGTAGAGCTGTTGCCGTGGTGCTTCCTGCTTTTCTACAGGTGAGAAAAGACCATGTCCAGCGAGAGGTCATTTAGAAGTTTGATTATGCAAGTGGTAAATGATATGAATGGGGGGTTCTCCGTCTCAGAATCTCTATTCCTGGCCACCTTCATTAATTTTTTTCCTTCCTGGCTGTGATTCAGCTAGCTCACACTGGCGATATTACCCCTCTCAATATTTACACGGAGGGGTCGTGCGATTAAGAAAAGGAAATATCGGGATTAAAGCATCCATTGGATGAACTTTGAGGATTGAAGAGCAGTCTCTCCAGTAGATTTGAAACAGCTGCATGGGGAACATTTAAATGTATTTTTTAATTTTCTTACTAACTTAGAGCTGTAAAAAAGCCAGAGATGACTTCAAATTTATTTTGCAAATGGAAAGAATCAGAACATGATAATGACTTTGAACCAGTTTTAGAGAGTCCAGAAAGATCAACGAAAACCTGAAGAGTGTGTTCTGTTAGTGGTGTGAATGGGACTCGTTTTAGCTTTGGGGTTCTGCCTGGATTATATCTCGAGTGCAATTATAAGTGTTAACGGGCCCCATCCTCAATCCGTTCAGACTCTCAGACCTTCTCAGGAGTTTGGTTTAATTCAGGTGGCAAGACACATGCGTTTTGTACCTCCAAGATCTCTGGGTGATTGAGAAATGGTCCCTGATTCCCATCACCTTTCAATGAGCCAGTGGATGAGACCCAGATGAATGGCTTGTCTTCTGTTTTGTGCCCATCTTAAGACCACTTTGATGTTCTTGGGATTCAAAAGTGTAAGGTCTGTTTTGGAGAACAAAGCAAGAATTGAGGTTGCTGTGCCTTCATGGCTAGTTAACCTGATAACCTGGGTATGTTCCTGGCCCTTTCTGAACTTGCTTTCTCGTTTGTAAGATGAGGGAACTCGACTAGATTACCTTGAACTTTTGAACTCTAGAAGAAGGGAGGACTAGTCTTAGAACTGGAAAATAATGAAATGACATTCTGGGATGTCATCAGATTATGATCAACCTGGGGACAAGGTTCTTTTAACCTTCCTTCTCTGTTTAAAAAATTCCCTCCTTCATTCTGCCTTAAAAAATAATTTTTTTGAGATGAGAAAATGTCTTGTGTCTTGTGTCCTGTGACTCAGGGGCTGGAGAAGGCAGCTCTACCCTTTGGCCCCTCATACTACAGCTAGTTTTGAGAGCATCTCCCCTTCCTCTAAGAGCTTCATCACTTATAAGATAATCTTAGAATCCTAGGATCTCCAGATAACATGCCTCCTTACTCCTCTCCCCTTCTCTCTATGGACACTTTCCAACCTAACTCCCTGCACATCTGTTCTGGGAGCTGCCTCCTAATTATATCCTAGGATCCTGATATAGAAGGGACCAAAGGGAACATTCCATCTCTGTCTCCCTGGATGTCCCAGGGGCATCTTAGGTCATGGATGGAGGTTTGCTCCTTGGTGAGATGCCCAGAGTCCCCTGACTGGGAACCAAACCTAACTGTACAATAGGACCTATCTGTGGGCATTTTGCCTTGGCATAAGGGCAATGGGATGTTTCCACCATGTTCAGCCTGATCTGTTTAAATGTGATTAAAGATTTTTGGTTAACATTAAAAGGAGGTGCTCATTCCATCTAAAGTTCCATGAAGAAAAGCCCTAAAATGTGACCTCCATAAAAATGTATTCAAAGGGAGATTCATCCTAAATTCTACCTAAGAAGCATGATTATAGAGTCATAGAATTTCAGAGCTCGAAGGGATCCACAAGTGGCTTCTTGGTTAACCCAGATACTTTCAAGGTTCAGAGAATCAAAGCCTAAAGAGATTAGATAATGTGCCCAATGCAAGTTAGAAGGACTGAAAAGAATCTCAGTAGGGTTCTGTTTCATGACAATCTAGCCTGGCATAAAACATGAGTCTTAGAGTGAGCTTCCAAGGCAGCTGGGAATTTTCCATAGAGAAAGTCTTCTTTTTCCCTGTTTTAAAAATTATGCTAGACCTCAAAAAGTTAAATGCAGAATAATCCTCTGATCCAGTAATCCTGCTTCTGGGTATGTGTCCAAAAGAATTAGAGGCAAGGACTCAAACAGATACTTGTACATCTGTGTTCATAGCATTATTCATAATAGCCAAAAGGTGGAAATAACCCTCATATTTGTCAGCAGATGAATGTAAAAACAAAATATGGTATGTATGTTTGATAAAATACCTTGCAGCCTTAGACAGGAATGATACATTCTACTACATGGATAAACCTTGAAGACCTTATGCTGAGTCAAAGAAGCCAGACACAAAAGGTCAAAGATTATGTGATTCCCCTTATATGAAGTCCCTCAAGTAGTCAAATTCATGGAGACAGAAAATAGAACGGTGATTGGCAGGGGCTGGGGGAGTGGCAACAGGGAGTTACTGTTCAATGTGTACAGAGTTTCAGTTTGCAAAATGAAGTTCCAAAGATGGGAGGTGGTGATGCTTGTCCAATAATGTTAATGGACTTAATACCACTAAACTGTATATTGAAAAATGGTTAAGATAGTAAATTGTATATATATTTTACCACCAAAAAAAAAAAAAAACCTTCTTAAGAGGTTTTTATTTCAATAAAGTGTCATAATTATTCTTTTTTGGTGTCAGACAGAGGCCATTGGTAGCCCCTTCATGCTGCTCCTGCATCCCTCATTATTTTTAGAGTGTTTTATTATTATTATTATTATTATTATTATTGTTGTTGTTGTTGTTTGTTTTGTTTTGTTGCCCCTTGGCACAAGAAGTTTTAGGTCTTCTTTGGCTGTGTCTGTCCCAGTCTTGGACTCAGCTCTTTCTCCAAGGAGACTGTTTCCATTTATAGGGAAATGAAGTCATAAACCAAGATCTGGAAGCTGGATGAGCTCATTGCTGTTGGGTTATCATGTGCTTCTCACCCCTTCAGTGGACAGAGCTGGAACATATATATGCACATGCACACACACACACACATGCACACATGCATTCATACACACACTTACAGATATATGCAGACAAGTTAATCATTAATCTCCAATTTACATGCAACACCACATTTCTGCCCACTTGACCGCAATCCATATTCATCACTCTCTGCCAGTAGTGACAACTCCTGTTCCCCAAAATATCAGCACATTTACTCATTTGCTGCATTCTTCAGTAAAAAACATAATTTTTGATTGACTACACCAATACCTCAAAAGTTAAACGCAGGATAATCCTCTGATCCAGTAATTCTGCTTCTGGGTATGTGTCCAAAGGAATTAGAGGCATGTTAAAGAATTAACGAATCATGTTAAACGAATCATGTTAAAACTAAAGGAATAAAATTCACATCGACTGATTCTTAGCAGTGGTGTGCACATTTTCTAAATCTGTTTTCCTTTTTTTCTTAATGGGTGATAAGGGTTGGAATTGAGATAGGGATGGTGCTGGTCGTGATGACAGTGGAGAATAAAAAAGAGGAAGAGGGGCGCCTGGGTGGCTCAGTGGATTAAGCCGCTGCCTTCGGCTCAGGTCACGATCTCAGGGTCCTGGGATCGAGCCCCGCATCGGGCTCTCTGCTCAGCGGGGAGCCTGCTTCTCCCTCTCTCTCTGCCTGCCTCTCTGCCTGCTTGTGATCTCTCTCTCTGTCAAATAAATAAATAAAATCTTTAAAAAAAAAAAAAAGAGGAAGAGAGGTGGGGTAAGTAGGAAAGTGAGAAGGAGAAAGGTGAGGGGTAGGTTGGAGGGAGACAGGGAAAGAGAGAGGGCTTTTTCAACTTTTAACACACACACGACCAAGTACACTAAATAAGGGTGAAGGTGTGTAACAGGTAGGAATTGGGAAGAAAGGAGCCAAAAGGAGCATTTAGAAAAATGGTTTTTTGACTGTTGGAACAAATGCTTTGTTTACTTCAGCAAAAAAATATACGGTAAAAAAAGAGGGAAAGACAGCTGTTTTTTATGAATTGCTGATAAGATTTTATCCTGTTGGGGGTTCAGTGGCTGGACTCGGCTTTGATGGTGACATTTCTCAGACGTGGCATTTGATCCAGCGTACATGCTCTACATGGTTGTTCCTAAAATGAGGAATTGATTTATTTTTAAAAGGTTCCCCTGCCTTTGGAAGAGAACCAAATATCTCTTTCAAGTTGGGGAAATAACTTCCTTTGGAGACCTAACCTCTTTCTCACCCCAGCACGCCACTTGGCCTTTTGTGTAGGAGTTAGACAAGCATCTTGAAACAAGAGGTTCTTTTTCTTCACTAAGTCTCGAACAAGCTGTTCCCCCCACCCCCCTGCTATGAAGTCTCCCTGATTTTTCGAAGACCTGGTGAGGTAGAAGTGAAGATACTCAGGAGCAAGTGTCCCAAGGCCTAGTTCTTAATTACGGCCCAAGACTTACTGGCTGCATGACTTGAGGGGCTTGAAGATCTGGGTTCCAACTCTTCAGCTCTGAGGTGGGGATAAAACCTGCTTTGTTTTTCCTTTCCTTTAGACTTCGTGCCCTACCCCCTTCCAAAAACAATTTTCTTTTTCAGGTGAACTTAAAAGAAATGACACAAGTGTAACCAGTCTCTGTCAGGATAGAGGGACAGCCATCTCCAGTAGAGAACACAGTCAGTTGGGTTGAGTGTAGGTTTGTTTCTCATTTGAAAAAAGGAAGGAGGGGGACATCGTGATGAAGGAGAGTCTTCAGGGGATGGGTGAAGGAAATAGTAATGACACCAGAAGCCCAAACTACCAGTAGCTCCTGCAGATGTGAGCCTAAAATTTGGTCTTCATTGTGGCAGTCCTTCAGCTGTGGTTAGCTGGAGTCAGGATCACTGACTGGGTTTCAAAAACCTGGTAAAAGTAAAGACAGTTATCACAACCATTTTTTTACATTGCTTACATGTTGAAGAGATGCTTTGGGTATATCAAGTTTAAAAATATTTTATTAGAATTTTTCTTGTTTCTCTATTTTTAATGGCTACTAGAAAATTTTAAATTTCATAAGGGACCTTAACGTCACATATTTTCTAAACATCTCATTATATTTCTGTCAGGGCTGGTCTAACCTATTTTCATCCAAGATGAAAAAAAAAAAAAAAGTTTGTTTTGTCAGCCTGCCATGCATTCATATTGAGCCGTGGATGTAAAAGTTTTATATAAAAATAGGGCCAAAATGGTGGTGCCTTGCTATAACTGTAGTCCTTTCTCCCTCTTGGAAAATCTTTGTCACATGTGGAAATTTCTGACTGGCAAACAGTATGTGACAGAAAATGTGCTAATTTATTCCTCATTGGTCATTCACTCATTCAAACATTCATTTATTCAATCCAAGAGTTTTATCAGACACTCTGTTGCATCCTCAAAGTACAAGGTTGAGTTACAAACTCAGTCTTCCCTTTAACAATTTCGATCTTTGGGGAGATGGAAGAGGAGAAGAGTGTCAGCCGTGCAGACCAGTAATTTGGAGTACAGCACTGTGATCCCTTCTGGAGCTCTGTGCAGAATGAAACTGGGAGAGAAGAAAGATGACCGTGTCTTGGCTTGGCTTTGGGGTAATTAAATTTGGTTATTCGTACTGTTATTCTAAGAGGCTTTGCCAAGTTTATTTAAAGAGATTGAAAGATACCAAATGCAACATTGAAAGTTTCTTATTCAGGCTACACTTTCAAAAGATCTTTTTTGTAAATATTTTTTCATCATCAGCCTGGGTCTACTTAGGCTCTGAAATTCAGTCTGTTTGCTAACTGTAGCTTGGCCAGCCTCACTCTCTGCAAGGGTAGATATGGGTTATTTATCGATGATCCTTTTGTCAGGAGAGAGTCTCTTGAGAATTCTTTGTTTCGATCCATACATCTAATTCTGCATCCTTTCAGGCAAGGGTGAGTACAAATGATAAAGGACTTTTTGCTTGGAAAGAATTTTAAGTAAGCCAGACAGCCAGAACGCCATAGCCCAGTAGAGCCATGGGCTTCTCCAATAGAGAACACAGTCAGTTGGTTTGAATGTGGGTTTTTTTCTCATTGGAAAAAAAAAGGGGGGGGTGGGGAGGGGAGATCATACTTTTACAAGTTGGTTTTTTTTTGGTGAGGAATATACTGAAAACTTGGTCATGCTAATGAGTCTTCTGAGGACCTTTTTCTTCTTTCAACATTGCTGGCTTTTGGCCTTCGGAAGAGAGCTCTGTGTGGTCTTAACAGGGTTGCCCTGTAACAGGCTGGAGGCTTATGGGAGGCAGCAAGCCTTGGGAAGCGATCTGGTTTGTATAGTCTCGAGCAAGCAATCAAATATTTAAGGCTTTTTTTTTTTAAGGCTTTTTAAAAAATGACAGTGTTTATAAGGGTCCTTGAAAAGGATTTCTGATGGAAGGTGGTGAAAAAGATTTGTTTCCATTACTCATAACTTAAGTCGGCTGCGATGGGAGTTGTTTAAATTCTCACTTCTCAGATGGAAACCTAACGAAAGTGGGTGATGAAGCCTGTTGGAATGGATGATTCCGGGCCAGAGTAAGTAGGGAGGTG
This sequence comes from Martes martes, assembly GCF_963455335.1. Classification (NCBI taxonomy): domain Eukaryota; kingdom Metazoa; phylum Chordata; class Mammalia; order Carnivora; family Mustelidae; genus Martes; species Martes martes. Next base: position 17,903,358 of record NC_137900.1, on the reverse strand, counting down.
CTAGGGTCTTACTGGAGGGGATTCTGTGTGCCTGTTTTTTTACCCGTCCCATCGTGGTCTGCGTTGGGATTCTGGTGTTCTGGCCAATGTGGGTTAGTATCTTTGTGTGCTTAATCAAGCTGGGTGTTCATTACATTCATTACATTACATTCATTACATTCACTACATTTCCACAGAACATTTTTAGAAATCAGTGTAAGCACACAGCTTGTGTCCAGAAGAATGGGGACATGGGAGGGACATTAATTTTGCATATTTCCCGGAGTCATCTTTTACTTTAGGCAGTTTCTCCGTATTTCCGAGGGAAGTGCGGTTGAAGCTTTTGAAATCATTGACACTTGTACAAAACTGGTTGGTTCCGTATGAAAGGGTTTGTCAGGTGCCTCGCTTCTAGGCCCTTTACCTTTTACGTTTTCATCTCTTCCTGAAATTCTTCAAGGATCACCCCGTGGGGACTGTTTTCCTCACACCGCTCTGGGCACAGTTGGTCAACCTGTGAGGACTGGCCTTTAGAACAGGTCCCGTCTTGTTCGTGCATTAAAAGGAAGTGAAGACTTCTGCTTCCACAAAAATGGAGTAACCGTATTTTTTCTTCTTCCTCCTGCTAAGTACAAGTAAAAGCCCTGTACGTTATATATAAAACAAACATAACAAAACTTTGAAAGGTGGAGAGAAAAAGGCAGGCCAGCACGGACCTCCGAACCCAAGGAAGAGCAGAGTGGGGAGTTCTTGGGCTTCTGTGTCCCCTCATGTGTTCCAGACTTGGGGCTGAAAATGCCGGTAACTTGGCAATACAACCAGATCAGGCAAAAACAAGAGCAAAACCCCCTGCTCTCTCTAGCCAGAGGATCAGGAAAGGGCCTACTAGCAAGACAGAAAGCTTTTAAGTAACAGCCACTCCACTCTAGCCAAACACCATTTAAAAAAAAAAAAAAAAATCTGTGACTCATCCTACCCCTGGCTGCAAAGGCCCAGAGGAGAACCGAGATGTCCATGGTCACCAGGCTCTAACGACCTGCCCCAGTGCTCCTGCTGGGGCAGTTCAGAGAAGGGACTTAAATCCCCACAGGGAGGTCACAAGGGATGCTCCCTCTTCCCCGGGGTCAGTGTCGGAAAAAGCCAAGGGGAGAATTGGGACTCCTACTGCTACTCAGCAGTGTTTTAAGGGTACCCGAGATTTGTTTTCATTAATCAGGCATGTTAAAAGCGTGCAGACGTGGAAATGGCTGTCAGGAAGGGAGAAGTTTGTGCTGACAGTTTTCCTGGAAATAGGAGGCACGGCACACCCACCACGCGGGGCCACATGGAGAAGCCCCAGAGGGGGTCAGCAGGCGGAAAGAGCAGGAGAATACATGGCCAAGAGCCTTTTTTTATGGTTACCATGTGAAGAACAGGGGAGTCTAGGTAGGCAGACTTAAGATTGGCCAGTTTGAATATTTTCAGCCGTTCTTTGGGCTTTGGGAGCTGTCCTGAGTTTTCTGATACCTTGCCCTGGAGTACTGAGGGCAGAAGAATAGTGGCCCAGAGTGTAAGAGCCCAGCGAAGGAGGTGGCTGGGGGAGGCCCTCCCTCCAAGGTCAGCAAGGCACCCAGATGTCAAAGCATCAGAAAATAAAAGACATGGTTAATGCCAGGAGTAAAAAGACCAGCCCTGCTGTTGGCGGTGTGGATGGATATCACACGGGGAGGAGGAATGAAGCTCTCACACCTCCCCTTGTGTAGAAGTGTCCCTGGAGGTCTCCCAGCCTCAGCCAGCAGGAGCAGGGTACCCTGGCCAGAGCAGGGCAAGCCAATAGAAACAATTCAGAATTCCATCACATAATATTCAGAATTTCCAGGTGAATTGAGTATCACTCATTATGCCAGGTGACTGGAAGATCTCAAGCTGGTGGAAAAGGATAATGACTGAGATGTCAGTATGATAGGACAAGACTGTAAAGCAGCTGTGACCAGAACACAGCAATGGGTAACCCCAGACACGCGAGAAACAGTCACAGCAACAAACCGTGAAAATCAGCGATTTAAAGAAGAACTAGGGGGAAATTTCAGAACGACAAAGTACAGTAACCCAAACGAAACACTCCGTGATGGGCTCCTCAGTGGAGTGGAGGAGACAGGGGAGGACTCCTCGAGCTGAAAGAACCAGAGAACTCCTCCATCCAAACCACAAATGAAAAATAGACTATTCGCATCGCTTTTTAAAATACAAGCTACAAAGAGGGAGGAATTCTTTTCAAACTATATATCCAACAAAAGACTAGAATTAGAATGTATAAAAAGTGCTTAGAACCATCAACTCCACCCCCCCACCACCACCACCACAAATGGAATCCAGTTAGAAAACGGGCAAAAGATACCAAGAAACATCTCCGTGAAGAAGTTAGACAGACGGCAGACGAGCCTGTGAACTAATGCTCACTATCATGAACCATTAGGGGAATGCAAATTAAAACACAGTGAGCGGTCTCTCTCTGCCTATTGGAATGGTTAAAATGAAAAGCAGTGACAGGACCAATGGGGAGAATGTGGAGAAACTGGGTCACTCCTAAATTGTTCCTGGGCATGTAAAGCGGGACCCTGAGGTCTTAAATCACTGACCCTACAACCCAACACTTATACTCTTGGAGAACATTTATCCCAGCGAAATGAAAGCCAAGTTCACATGAAAGCCCGTACACAAGTATTCACGGCCGCTGTGTTTCTGATTGCCCCAAACTGGAAACAACCCAGTATTTTTCTCACAGGTGAGTGGCTGGCTGTGCGGCATCCATACCATGCAATGCTGCTCAACAAGAAATAGGAATGAACAGTGGAGAGGCTGAGTGAATAAAGCCAGTCCCAACAGGTTATATACTATAGGGCTCTTTTATGTCATATTCTTGAAATGACAAGCTTGTAGCAATGGAGAACAGATGAATGGTTGCCAGGCGTTCTGGGTAGAATAGGGATGGAATGTGTTTGTGGCTATAAAAGGGCAACATCACCTTTGTGATGGTGGACACGTTCTATAGCCTGACTCTATTCGTATCAATATCCTGGTGGTTGGAGGAAAATGGGTAAAGGATCCATAGGATCTCCCTGTATCATTATTATTATTATTATTATTATTAACTGTCTATGAATCCATAATTCTATCAAAATAAAAGCTTAGATTTAAAAATGGTTATATACACTTTACCCCATAGGTTCACTCCCCAAAATTTGTCCTAAAGAGATAACCAGAGATTTGCACAAAGATCCTGGATCCTAAATATTTAATAGAAGAGAGATTAAGTTATGTCACCTCCATGTGTTAAATACTATGTAATCAGTAAGAACCATACCCCAGGATATTAATTTTCTTTTATTCTTTTATTTGCAATGTACATATACATTTCGTAGTCCTTTTTGTATGTATGTCTTGCTTTCTAATAGACTAAAGGCATTTAAAAAATTTAAGTTTAATAACATGGTAAGGCATGCATGGTCTAGATGGAAAAAACACTGTACTAAAGCAGCTGTGTGGCTCGGTTGGGTGTCTGACTCTTGGTTTCAGCTCAGATCATGGTCTCAGGGTTGTGAGATCGAGCCCTGCGTCAGGCTCCACACTCAGAGCGGAGCCTTCTTGGGAATTCTTTTGCTCTCCCCTTCCCTCTGCTTACGTGCTCTCTCTCCCCCCCCTAAAATAAATACATAAATCTTGAAACAAAACAAAACAAAACACTATACTTTGTTCTTAGCAATATGGTCATGAGTTTTTTTTTTTAATTTTTAAAAAATATTTTATTTATTTGACAGAGAGAAATCACAACTAGGCAGAGAGGCAGGCAGAGAGAGAGGAGGAAGCAGGCTCCCTGCAGAGCAGAGAGCCTGATGCGGGGCTCGATCCCAGGACCCTGAGATCATGACCTGAGCCGAAGGCAGAGGCTTTAAGCCACCCAGGTGCCCCATGAGTTTATGTTTTTAAGAAGTAATGTATAAATTATGAAAAACCAGAGGAGGCTTCTGAAAATGTTAACAGTGGACATCTCTGATGGGAAAACATTCATATTTCTGAACCGTTCTTCTGGTCTTTTCCAGAATTTTAAAAATGAACTTTTATAATTATAAAAAGTGGAATGAGCTTTTAAAATCAGGAAAAATACAAAAGAGCAGGAGCCTGAAGGGAATGTTTGGAGGTGGTGAGACTAAAGGGCTCGGGGCAGCCACCACCTGGCTAAAGTACTTACCCTTTTCTTAATACCATCTTGTTTCCAGCAGGTTTGTGGAATTCCTCACATTGTAGCCTTTTGCCTGTTATCTTCCCCAATCTAGAACATGCTTGACATTTGCTCCCTCACATCAGGCCAAAGTGCCAAAAAATTCCACTCAAGTAATTCCTCACAGCTGTTAGTGTTTCCCTGCCAGCTTTTGAAGTTTTGTAGGTATTACCTAGTTTACTGGACCCTCCTGTGAGCAGGAAGCTTGATAGAATGGGGAGGAGAGTGGAGGTGCAGGAGGGAGGAACAGACGCCTACTCACTGCCTTTGGGCTTTCCTCACGGGATCCTAGGATCTGCAGCACACAAAGCCGGGGGGTGGGGGGGACCAGAGAAGCCCACCAGCACCTCTGAGCTCGGTTGTTACAGCGTCCTCCAGTGTGAGACAATCTGGGGGCCAGAAGACCAAGATTAAGCCTCATTATATCATTCTCTCAGAGCCATGAACTCTTAAAACCTTTAATTTTTTTTAAAGATTTTATTGATTTATTTGACAGAGATCACAAGTAGGCAGGAAGCAGGCAGAGAGAGAGAGAGGAGGAAGCAGGCTCCCTGCTGAGCAGAGAGCCCGATGTGGGACTCGATCCCAGGACCCTGGGATCATGACCCGTGTCGAAGGCGGAGGCTTAACCCACTGAGCCACCCAGGCGCCCCTCAAAACCTTTATCTTAAAGAGGTGTGTGTTCTGTGCTCATTACACACCAGGCATTCTGCCGAGCACTTCCATACACATCAAATCACGTGACCTCTATGTGACCGTAGGAGGTGGGTCCTAGAAGCCAGTCCTTTCCTAACTGTATATGCTGTGTATTGACTTTCCACTATGGGCCTTGCCCCATTCAACATGTGTGTTAGGTTAGTGAATAAAATAGACTCCAGTCCTTGTCCTGGTCCAACTTGTGTTCATTTGGGTTAATTTGCAGATGAGAAACTGAGAAGCTGAGAGCTTAAGTATTTGCCATGATGAGTTAGTGGCAGTGCCTGTATTTGACCTCAGACAGCCCAGCTTCAGAGGCTGGGGAATTGGTCACGGTCACAGGAGAAGTTCCAGGAACGTCGGTCCATGTATCCATGTTCACATGGGGGTAGTGCTGGCTACCAATGTCATGTATGCTCATTAGTGTTGCCAAATGAGAATTATACCCAGTAGTTGCTTGTATCCTTTATAGATCATAAATATGTTTATAGATAGGTCCAGATATGTCTATGTGTGAACAGTTTAAATTATCCTCTATTTATTGAGCACCTATTACATGTCAGTCACATGGTTCCCATTCTCAAGAAGGTCACAACTTGGAGAAGACAGGTGAGTCAGTAATTTTTACACTGTTGTGGAATGCTCCAATAGAGGCAGCTGGAAGGATCCAAGGAGGCATGCCAAACGTAGACAAGACCGTCCTGGTGGGCTGGCAGCTCAGGGGTGTGGTGTCTTCATTTTATAGGTAAATCATTGGGCTCTGCCCATGGTCACATTACTAAGAGCTGCAGGAGCTATGGTTTGACACCAGGATTTCTGACTGTTGCTCTAGAAGGCTTTGTGTCTCTTGATGTGTGATTTCTAGAGTGTCCACTTAGGGCCTAGATTAGCTTCTGGACAAATGAGAAGACAAAGGGTGGATCAGACCCAGTTAAGTCTTTACTCCACCTTTTAGATCCTAAGCCGTCTGAAGGTCTGGAGTTAGAGGCACTGCCATTAGGCCTTATCATGCATGCCAGCGTCGCTCAGAGTCCCAGGTGGAGAACTTTTGCAAGGTTCAGGGGAAAGAGTAAGTGTTCTATTAGCAGTGTCTGCCATGGAGATACAAATTCCAAATAAGAAAAATGAGTGAGTTACTTCTGGAGAGAAAAATATGAAATGGAGGGCTCCCTAGATAGCTTCTGTGAGATACTAAGACCAAAAGCCAATACCATAAAATGTTAAAATTTGATGCAACAGGATAGCAGGTATAAAAACATTTGTTACCTTATTCTTTGTATCTTTGTTTGCTCAGAATACCACATTAAAAACATAAAGCATAGCATGAATGGGGGTTAAAATGTGTATTCATCCCAACCCACAGTGAGAACTTTCCTGATTTTCAGTAACCTTGACTTTTCCTTTACAGGTTCATTATTAACTCTCAGGTCTAGTTCAAATGTCACTTTCTCCCTAAAAACATCTGAGTCCCTTTTGTGGCTAAAAGAATAGGTCTGTAAATTTCTGCTGTACAAGCTAGTACCTCTTCCTTGGCAGAACCAAGTCACTCCTCTCCTACTACATAGTCTTCTTGCCTAACTCTGCCCTGGGTCGCTCACAGGCCCGGGCATTGCTCAGAGGATTGTCCGTCAGTTTGCTAAATGGAAGAATGAGCCTTGACACCAGAAATGGAAGCCAGTCGTTCAGTAGTTTTAGCTCTGAGAGTTTCTAATTTTATTCCTTGAGTGGGTCACTGCAACTGAGTGTGGTCAATAAAAAGTGCAGAATCATAGAAGGAACGGGTACTAGGACCGCTGTCCCAGGACTGGTAACCAGGTCGAAACAACTGATGACAAGGACGTTGAAACTCTGAGATGGGAGAACCCCTTCCTTCCATTCCTCGTGCTGGATCACAGAGGGTGCTTAGGAACATGTCAGGGTGGGTAGAGTGTCCTAGAAGTTTCATGCGTCTGAGCTCTGAATAAGCAGGGCATTCTAGACAAAGCTCTTCTTCTTCTTTTTTAAGATTTATTTATGTATTTATTTGACAGAGAGAGACACAGTGAAAGAGGGAACACAAGCAGGGGAGCAGGAGAGAGAGAAGCAGACTTCCTGCCGAGCAGGGAGCCTGATGCAGGGCTCGATCCCAGGACCCTGGGATCATGACCTGAGCCGAAAGCCAAAGGCAGACGCTTAATGACTGAGCCAGCCAGGTGCCCCTAGGTAAAGCTCTTCTTAAAAGGACTTAGTGAACAGGTGGTTAGAGAACCACTCTGTTGTATCTGCTGACAGTTTGACTCATGGACCTGTGGATTTCGATGGATCAGTCCAAGGGAAGTTAACCCAGCCCACGTTCTTTGATCATGCAGGCACAATTATATAAAAGGTTCCTAAAATTCAACTGTTTCAAATATGGTACTATCATGACTTGAAATATCATTATTTGCCAAAGGAAGGAAAAACAGTAAATTCCTTCCCTGTTTACTCACCTTCAGAGGATACAATAAAGGGTGCCATGAAGAAGGTAGATACACTACCTCCCCCAGAGCACTTCCCCGTGTAGGAGGGTCCTGGACATCGTTCCTGCTCGTGCTGGGATCCAGTTCTTAGAGAACAAGGCCAGGGTCTCCTTGGTATCATGCATGTCCTCCATCCTTTTCATGGGACATTATCCTTTCTGGGAAGAAAGCCAACTGATGATGAATAGGATTTTTAACTGTTTAATAGAGCAAGAAGTCTTTCCTTTGTGTTTGGCTAAGTAATTTCAGAGCAACTTATTTTTTTAAATTAACATATAATGTATTTTTTGTTTCAAGGGTACAGGCTTGTGATTCATCAGTCGTAGAGAATACTCAGTGCTCATCACAGCACATGCCCTCCCCAATGTTCCTCACTTTGTTTCCCCATTCCTCCCCCCTCCTTGAGCAACCCTCAGTTTGTTTCCTAAGCCTAAGAGTCACTTACGCTTGGTCTCCCTCTCTGGTTTATTCTTTTTTCATTTTTTTCCTCTCTTCCCCTATGATCCTCTGCCTTATCTCTTAAATTCCACATATCAGTGAGATCATATGATAATTGTCTTTCTCTGATTGACGTATTTCACTTAGCATAACACCCTCTAGTTCCATCCATGTCAGTTGCAAATGGCAAGATTTCATATTTTGATGGCTGCATAATATTCCATTATCTGCATATATGACATCTTTCTCCACTCATCTGTTGATAGACATCTGGGCTTTTTCCATAGTTTGGCTATTGTGGACATTGGTGCTATAAACATTGGGGTGCAGGTACCTCTTTGGATCACTACATTTGTATGTTTGGGGTAAACACCCAGTAGTGCAATTACTGGGTGGTAGGGTAGCTCCATTTTCAACTTTTTGAGGAACCTCCATGCTGTTTTCCAGAGTGGTTGCACCAGCTTGCATTCCCACCAACAGTGTAGGAGGGTTCCCCTCTCTCTGCATCCTTGCCAGCATCTGTCATTCCCTGACTTGTTAATTTTAGCCATTCTGACTGTTATGAGGTGTTATCTCACTGTGGTTTTGATTTGTATATCCCTGATGCCGAGTGATGTGGAGCACTTTTCATGTGTCTGTTGGCCATTTGGATGTCTTCTTTGGAGAGATGTCTGTTCATGTTTTCTGCCTATTTCTTGATTGGATTATTTGTTCTTTGGGTGTTGAGTTTGATTTTAGATACTAGCCCTTTATCTGATACATCATTTGCAAATAATCTTCTCCCATTCTGTCTGTTGTCTTTTGGTTTTGTCAACTGTTTCCTTTGCTGAGAGCAACTTATTTTTAAAGAAATAGAACATTAAAATACAGTTGAAGCCCCTTGTATACTTTACTCTTTACATTTGCTTACTTTTTTCAAACCATAGCTTAGTGCATTTCTTTTTTTTTTTAATAATTTTTTTTTAAAGATTTTATCTATTCACTTGTCAGAGAGAGTGAGCACAGGCAGACAGAGAGGCAGGCAGAGGCAGAGGGAGAAGCAGGCTCCCCGCCGAGCAAGGAGCCCAATGCGGGACTCGATCCCAGGACTCCGGGATCATGACCTGAGCCGAAGGCAGCCGCTTAACCAACTGAGCCACCCTAGTGCATTTCTCAGAGAGCCTAAGGCGTGGAGCATACTGGTTTCTTACTTATTACAAAATATTCTAAATATGTAGCAAACTGTAGAGAATATAATAAATGCCTTTGTATCACTTTGTTAAAATCTGTTAGTCACATTTGCTACATGGTCAGGGAGAGTAATATTAGCGATTGTGACAAACAGCCCCAAATCTCAGTGCCTCCACATAGGAGAAGTGTATTTCTTGTTCATATAATAACCATGGGCCCAGTCAGGAAACTTTTTTCCAAGCAGTGACTCAGGGATCCAGGCTACATTCATAAAGGGCTTGCACTGTCTTCAACATGTTATCTGCTAGTCACTGTAGCACAGAGGGCTAATTAACCCAGAAATTACCTTCCTACATTTTTATAGTACTGTGGGTGAGAAGAATTTGTTCTTGGCTAATGAGCAACTATTTCCACATTTCAGGGGTTTTTTGGAGGGGGGAGGAGGGCTTTTTTCCCCCCAATCCCCTAGAGCATCCTACTTTGTAACAACCTGAGATCTCATATTTCTTCCTTTGGTCTAACCTAAGTCTATGCTGAGTCTGAGCCCCATTTCCTTGTGTTCTCTCTTCCAGCAATACAAAAGTTTCCCGTATTTATAAGGACAACTCTACTAATGTAAAAGCCCTTTCTTATCTTTTTGGTTTTCACTTTGAAAGTTGAATACTTCCAGTTCAGTATTTCCTTGTAGATAGAAATTTCCAACTCTTTTAAATCAAAATTTCCCAAAGTGTGGTCCTCAAATGGGATTTAAATAAATGTTAAATCTAAAATGGTCAAATGTTTTTGAGAAATACTGTGTTAGAAAAAGTAAAACTGGTTTCTTTTTTGAGGACATCTTGGCATCCCTGATATACTAACAGGCATTGCGCGTGTCTGGAAATAAACTCTACTGTGTTTCCCAAATATTTTTTTGTTGCTGGAATTTTCCTCTGGAGAAAGTGGGATTGGTAGAAAGTTTGGGAGAATACATTTTAGGATACAAGGCTTTAAGTCTTTCTCTTTTTTCTCTGATTCTTCCAGATTATTGGAATATTTTATCCAATATCCAAATATTCCAAAATTTCCCTTTTATGTAGGGGTCCTCGTGTCAAATGAGATGTCAGCTAGGTTTTCTGGCTTTGTATTAATAAGCTGCAAGGTCCGGCTTGGTATGTTTAGCACACAGGTGTTAACAATGATGACTCTGCGATGGTCAGGCCCGGAAGTACCTTCTGAAACTCTAAACAAAGATTAGGTCGTGCTCAGGAGGGCTTTAGTATTAGGTGCTCAGAATTGTTTTCAAATCAGTAATTTGTAAGTGGCTAATACTGCAGTTGCTTACTTGCCACAGTGTTTAATTAACCAGCGTATCTCAACAGTTCAATCTCCCTCAACTGTCTACGTATTTGTACTTATTTTTTTAAATACGAATAACACAGGTATATAATATTTTTAAAATTTTATACTGAAAGACTTAAACTGAAAAGAGCAGTCCCCTGCCTCTTATCTGATTCAAACTACCCACAAATGAAAACTTTCAAAGTTATAGCTATGTCTTTTGTTAATAATCTCTGTATTTTGAAGGTTTACTCTTACATTTTTATTCACTTTCTATTATAGAAACAATTTATGTCTATTCCCAACTGACTCCCCCTCTCTCTCTCACACACAAACACACACACACATACACACCTTATTATAAAACAGTTTGGGGTAAAATCATTTGTCACTTTTACAATTATGTATTATTCACAGTTGAGCCACTTTTTTTTTTTACCATTTTCTTTTTGAACACATTAAAATTTTTTTCAAGATTATTTTATGTGCTGATAATTAGTACATTTGTGAACTTTCAGACAAATGTACAAATCCTTTTTAATGTGATAAAATAAATTATATTATCTATACCATTTCCTCCCTGGGATTCATTTTACTTGAAGCCCTTTATATTCCTGCTCAAAATAGATTATTCTCTTGGTAAGTTGCACAACTCTGATCATGAGACTTCCCTTTACATCTTACCCTTTTGTAGCCCCTGTGTTCCACATGTTATTTCTTCCCTCTGGTTTACCCTTTGTTCATCTGGAGCACATCCTTCAATGGCATCCTAAGAAGAGGAGTATAAAAGATGATTGTTGGTTTTTTTTTTTTTTCTTCCTACTCTTAAATGTGTTAAAATGTTTTTATTCTGCTCTATGAGCAGAGCCTGCTTAAGATTCTCTCTCTCCCTCTGCCCCTCCCCCCATCCCCACTTACATGCATGCATTCTCTCTCTCACACTTGCTCCCTCGCTCTCTCCCATTCTCTCTCTTAAAAAAAAAAAATTATCTGTTTTGGGAATTTTCATATAAGTCTCCTTTGGGAAAATGTGTCTCCATTTTCTCTGTTCTTGCTTTCTAAACTCCTGTCAGCCAGATATTAGACCGTGTGGATGATTCTCTTTCTTTCTTAAGATTTATTTATTTGAGATTGAGAGTGCATGCAGAAAGGAGGGGCAGAGAGATGGAGGGAGAATTTTAAGCAGACTCCACGCTAACCATGTAGCCCAACACAGGGCTTGATCTCACGACCCTGAGATCACAACCTGAGCCTAAACCAAGAATCTGTCACTCAACTGCACCACCCAGGCACCCTGATTCTCTAATTTTTCTTATTTTACTTCTAATTTCTACATATTTATCTTGTATTCTATATTAGGAAATTTTTTTCCCATCTATCTATTGAACTTTTAAAATTTTCTCTTCTCCAAGTGTTCTTTTTCTAGAGCACTCTGTATTTGCTTCCAAGATCTTTCTTTTATTCCTAAAGATATTATTAAAATTGTTCTTCTATGTGTTGTCTCTATTTTCTCCCACAGTGCTGCTTTTCTTTGTATCTTGCTGTTTTATGTTGGAGATGCCTTTCACTGCTAACTCTTGACTGTTCCTTTTTAAGAGTGAGGCACGGCAAAAGATCATAGAAGGTTCTGTGTTATGGAAGGGTGATTAGATGGTAGACTGCTTTGTGATGGAGTTTCAAATGCCTGGAATTATAGGTCTTTTCTCCTGGGAAGGACTGTTTTCCCAGATGGAAATGTACTGATCTCAAGTCTGGCTGCCATATTCCAAGCCAGAGAGTCAACCTGGGGGGCTCACCATTTACTACATAGTGTTTTATGTAAATACCTGTTTTCAAAATGCACCTGCTTCTCAAAGTATACTTGGTGCCCCGGAGTCCCCTCATTAAGTGAGCAAACTCTAGGCTTTTGGCTGTGATGATCTGTGATGATGATGTCTGTGATGATGCTGACATTCCATCTGCTAACCCACTGCCTTTAGGGACATCTACTTTTTAAATGGTGGGCCTCTCAGGAACCTCTGAGGTGTCCTGAGTTATGAATCAACTAGCTTCTTTTGGCTGTCTCTCTCCAGCGTAGATAAGAAGGGTTGGCTTCCTCTACTGTTAAGTGCTTAGCACTCACTCATGTGCCATCTGCTTCCCATTTCCACAGTTTTTCTTGCTGCCTCTCCACAACATCTCCAGTGCATTTTGTCCCTTGGAGCTGTCAGGGTTTTTAAAAATATGCTGTTTTATCATTTTAGTAAGATTTTGGGAGAGGGCATATGTATAGAGTTAAACATGTATTCCGGACTGAATTCATAATATAATATATTCATAATGAATTCTCCCCAAATGTATATGTTGAAGCCCTAACCCTTCGTGCGACTCTGTTTGCAGATAGGACCTTTAAGAGGGTTCTTAGGGCTAAACGAGGTCATTAAGACTGAAGGACCTGATCCAGTCGGATGGCCGTATAAGGAGGGGAAGGAACAATAGGCGTGTGTGCACAGAGGCTAGGCCATGTGAGGACACAGTGACAAGGCAGCCATCTGCAAGCCAAGAAGAGAGGCTTCAGAGAAAAGCAAACTTGCCAACATCTTGATTTTGGACTTGAACCTCCAGAACGGTGAGAGAATAAAGTTTTGCTGTTGATGCTACCCTCCTGGTGATATTTTGTTACAGCAGTGCAAGCAAACTAATACACCCATTTAAGGGGATATCTAGCTCACATGGTTTCCACACTGTCTCTTTGACACAAATATTCTTCGTCTGTGTGGCTGTTTCCTCTCCAAGTGTGAAATCTGCCATACTTCTGTGTGTGAACTTTATTATTCTGTGTGTGAGTTGTGATTCTGGTTTTGTTCATTCCAAAAAATGAACCAGCCATTAGACTGTGCTCTCTGGTTACCCAGAGAGAGTAAGACGTTGTTTCCTGTTCTCCAAGAGCTGCCTCCTCATTTAGAGAGATGGCAATGCCAGTCTTCGGAATCCTGATACCTCTGCTATTTTAAAGTACCAAAACAGATATTTTTCTGGGTAAAATTTTGTCATTTCAGTATTTTTTTAAAATCTCAATATGAATAATTTCACTGGGAAGTGGGATGCTACAGATTCTTTCATTTCTGAAACATGGTGACCACTCCTCCCTCCGCTTAAATCCTTCGGAGCTAAACTACTGTATGAATTCCCATTTCTCAAATTACTTGTAAGGTGGACTCTCTGTTTTTCCCACTTCTTAGACATGTGTATTTCTACCAAGCCAATTTAGTTCTCAAAGATTCAAGCTAGAGTGCCCCACTTGGGACTCTAAGGGGGCTAACATGACATGCCTACCTGGAGCTTGAGCCAGAACCCCTGCATCTCCTGCCCACTGCACTGAGCTGCTCCCAGGGCCCACTTCCAGATGTTTCTAGTGAACAGGGGAAGTAGACACAATCTGAAGCCCACAGTGGTTGTACCAGGGACCTGAGAGCATGTTCTGTCCCCCTTAATTATGCACCCTAGATGAGCTGCTTGTCTCAGCCTTATCCTGGGAGGATACTAAGGAAATAATGACAACTAGTAAGAGTTAGGGGAGCTAACAGGAAATTAAGTGTATAGGTGTGATTCTCTCCCCTCCCCCTTGGAGCCAGACCACTCACAATTCCAAGGCCAGATTCTTTTCTCTCTTTTGCTGAAGGACCAGAGTCATTCCCCTAGCCTTTCTCCACCATTTTCCTGAACCCCATAGCTTCAAGAAACATTTTAGGTGATGCAAATAAATACTAAATCCTGATACTATCATTTGGCCTCAATATTGTAAGAACTATCATCTACCTAAGCCCTATCAAATTCTGGCACTAGCGACCAAGATTTTCTTAATGGGAGCAATAAATTTCTGGTTATCTTTAAAACCAAACCTGACCATAGGTATAGGTGATTATCTGGTGAACAAGTTCCTTTGCATGGCCATGCTGGAGAAGAGTGTTTATACCAATACTTTGTCTTCCAGTTCAGACCCTGTTCTTACGATGTTTTTTCCATTATTCCTACGTGACTTCCCATCACTCAGGAATGATAAGCGACAGGTTATGTTGTCTTTCCTTTGCATCTGGGCTTGTATCCACACAAACAGCTGCCAGGTGGAGGTCGCTTCTACCTTCCTGGACAAGAGCAGCTGTTCTCAGGCTTCAGAATCACCTGGGGCACATGTAATAACATATTGCGGGATCCTACCCTCAGAGAGATTGGAGGTTGAGGGGTTGGGCAGGAGCTTGGATTCTTTTTGACAAACTCAGGAAATGCAGATGCTGCTGGTAGGAAGCACACTTGGGAGTGACTGGAATAGGATAGTCCTTCTGACCCATGGCTTGAATTTCGAGCTGAATATCAGAGAAGGAAGAAAATACAGAACAAAGGTGTCATCCTCATTAAGCAGTATGAATTACTGCTTCATCTGTATCCCATGGACCAGAATTCCAGATCTCTCTAGTTTCTGTCTCCTTTTGCTCCTCGTTCTAAGCTACTGTTTAAGAATGTCCCATCTCTATGAAGGTATAATTCACAAACTGTGCGATTCACCCCTCCAAAGTAAGCATACAGTTCAATGTTTTTTGGAAAATTGTTGTCCTTCATGGAAGAAACTCTGTTCCCCCTCACCACTTCCCAGGACTGGGAGACCATTGACCACTTTCTTTGTCTATAGATTGGCCTGTTTGAACATTTCACATAACATGGAATCGTACAGTATGTGGCCTTTTGTTACTGGCTCTTTTCACTTAGCATGACGTTTTCAAGATTTACCCACGGGGTAGCATGGGTCGGTACTTCATTTCTTTTAATTGTCACATAATATCCTATTGTATGGACATACCACATTCATTTATCCACTTATTTGTTGATGCATAGTTGGCTCATTTCCACTTTTTGGTTATGAATAGTGTGGCAGTGAACATTCATGAAGAGGTTTTTCACAGACATACATCTCTCTTGTATATACCTAGGAGTGGAGTTGCTGGGTCAGAGTCACCCTGTATTTAACGGGTGAGGGACGGCCAAGATGTTTTTCAAAGTGCTGCATGATTTTCCAGTCCCACCAGCAATGTATGAGGATTTCTATTTCTTGAATTCTCACCAACATGTGTTATTTTCTGTTGCTTTTTTTTAATACCCCAGTGGGTATTAATAGTTATGTCTTTGGTTTTGATTTGTATTTCCCTGGTGGCTAACAACGTTGAGCATCTTCTCAAGGGCTTATCAGTTACTTCTATATCTTCTTTGCAGAAATGTCTATTCAAATCCTTTGTTCCTTTTTGAGTTGCTCATCTTTTTTTTTTTACTGAATTGTTAAGAGTTCTTCATACCGAATAGAAGTCCCTTCTCAAATATATGATTTAAAACTGTTTCATCCCATTATGTGGCTTGTTTTTTCCACTTTCTTTATAGCATCCTTCAGAGCACAAAGTTTTAATTTTTATGTAGTTCAATTTACCTATTTTCTTCTGTTGTTTTGCTTTTGCTGTCATATCTCAGAATCCATTGCCTAATTGAAAGTCACAGAGATGTACTTCTGTGTTTTCTACTAAATGTTTTATAGTTTCATCTCTTACATTTATGTCAATGTCTATCTTGAGTTAATTTTTATGTTTTGGGAAAGATAAGGATCCAGCTTCTTTCTCTTGTGAATATCTATTTGTCCGACACAATTTGTTGAATAGATTATTCTTTTCCCACTGAATTATCTTAGCACCTTTGTTAAAAAAAAAAAACAACACAAACAGTTGACTATAAATATAAGGACTTATTTCTGGACTATCGACACTATTAATCTCTATGTCCAGCCTCATGCCAATACCACACTGTCTTGATTACTGTAGCTTTTTAGTAATTTTTGAAATTGGGAACTGTGGGTTCTCCAACTTTATTCTTTTTAAAGATTACTTTGGTAATTCTAGGTCACTTAAAACTCGCCTATGAATTTTAGAATTAGCTTGTCAATTTCTATAAACAAAACAAAACAAAAAACACCAAAAGCCAGAGGGGAATTTGGTAGGGATTGTATTGAATATGTAGATCAGTTTGGAGAATATTGTCATCTTAAAAATATTAAGTCTCCAAATCCATAAATATGAGGTGTTTTTCCATTCAGTTAGATCTTAATTGCTTCCAACAACCTTTTGTAGTTCTTGGCATACACATTTTGCACTTTTATTTAATTTATTCTTAAGTACTTTCTTTTTGATGCTGTTGGAAATGGAATTATTTTTGAAATGTTGATGCTAGTGTATAAAAATACAATTGATGTTTTAATATTGATCTTGTATCCTACATCCTTGCTGAACTTACTTATCCTCATGATTTTTTAGTATATTCCTTAGGGTTTGCTACAGGCAAGATCATGTCATCCAAATTTTCCCTTTCAATCTGGATGCTTTCTTTTTCCTTCTTTCTTTCTTTCTTTATTTTTTTTTTAATTGATTAGTTTTCCTGACCAGAATCTCCAGTACAGTGTCTTTTGTTGGAAGGTTCGAGCTCAGAAATGTAGTCTTCCCTCGCTATGACTGAGACCATGACATGGGAGGTTCAGTGAACAGAAAGGAGCTTTGTGAAACCAAGAGTAACATGGTTCCACTTAACATACCTTCCCATGATGACATTTCAAAACCTCTTACAACAGAAAAATGTGTTGTCATCCATTTTCCAAATTACCAGTGGAAGTTCTAGTGCACAGATTGGCAAGGGTATTTTAATCTGTAAATAGTTTGGGGGGAGGGGATGATGGACAAGAGTGCTAAGGTTAAGCCACATGGAGTTGAGGTCACTTGGACAACCACTACCAGGCTCGGCAATTTGTCAAAAGCCAGAAGACAAATTCGACTCCAGTGGCATTGGCTGTAATAATGATTTTATTAATGGGGGGATTGCTTGGGGAAACAAACCTCCAAATCTGATAGACTACATCTTACTAAGGCAGTTGGCACATACATTGCTTTTTATGTATTGGTTCATACTTGCTCGTAGTAATTTTCTGGGGGTGTACTTTGTCCTCCTAGTATTCTTGAGAATGGAGACCTTTTTATTACCTTTACAAACACCTGGTGTGGTGCAGTGCACTGAATTCATGGATGGCACATCTGAGCTCATGCAGGACGGTAGCCAAGGACTTGAGTGCTTGACTTGCCAATCTGGCTTTTCTCCTATGCTTCCACCTTCCCTTCTGAACATCTCCTCTAAAAGGCATCCTTAACATCTCAAAAATTATCTACAGCAAATTGAACCCCACTGCCCTAGCTGAGACTGCTCTGCTGATTTCCAGTTTCTCCTGGTGATGCCATTTACTTGTCTGTCTCCCATGTTTATTTAATATCGACATCTTCTGGTCCCTTGCATCCTTTGTCTCATCTTTAATGGGTCATGTACTCATACTTCATTCTCCTGTATTCTCAGGGCTCCCCCCACAACAGAGTAGCCCAGATTGTTGGAGCAGCCTCTATTCATCTGTTTCTTCAATCAGTAATAATTTGTTGACTAGCCTTTAAGCACTGATATGAGCATATCTCTTCCCTGCTCACACAACCACAATGGCTCCCAGTTTCTTGTAAAATTCTGTTCAAAATCCATAGCATGCAAATTTTCCCTGATCTGGCCCCAGCATTTCTTTTCCATCTAATTTCTTGCTGAAGCCAAACCTCAGCCTCTTGCATTTTTGTCCCTTTGCTTTCTTATTCCCAGATTTTTGCTTACTTGGTCTCTTTAGCTTTGAATGCCTTCCCCATCTCAGCACTTATCTTATTGTGCTTTCAGAACTCATCTCCAGTGCTTTCTTCTCTTCTAAACCTTTCTTAATCTCTCCAATTGGTAGCAATCTCACGTGCTTTCTAGGACCCTATCGTACTCCAGCTATAACTTTTTTGACAGTTGCTACTTACTATCTTAACAACCTTAGTTACAGTTGTACATGTGTGTAACTTAGTCTCCTTTAAGCTCTTTGCAATGAAAGGGACCCTGAATCCATGACAGAGTATTCAGTAGCCGATGTGGTTGACTTTGCTATTCAATGGGATCAGACCCTGATTACTTCTCATATGTGCTTTATTGTCACTTGTATTGATCTCCCAACCACTCTTTCTTTTCTTTGCAGTTTATTCTCATTAAAGATACTCTCCAGAGTTATTTGATGCCACTGCATATTCTCGGGGCTCATTCCAGGCTCCTTACCACTAACAGCCTCTGTCTGCCTGTTTTCCCCCACCCCCCAACACTCAGGCTTGTTGGACATCTCAAACCTACCATGTCCATTCCATACCCTTGAGAATTTTCTAGTTTTCAGTGTGTCTGGATGCCTTAGAGACTCCTTGCTGTCCTCCAAAATGGAGATGTTTTTTCTTTACGCCTCTTCCTTTTCCCTGCCATCACTATGAGTGCAAATAAGCCCACTCCTCTGCGTGACTTGCTTAGCCCCCTGAACATTCCAAGGCACAGTTTTGTTTGTTGGCTCAATTATGTATGGACATGTCTGTTTTCCTCCAAAGGCAGTGAACTCTCTGAAGAGAAGAGGCTTTCTTTTTATCTTTATAACATCAGCATCTAGCCATCTGGCAGGTAGTCAATAACTGTTTGAATGAATGAAAACAAAATCCAGGAATGCTTTTTAATTCTGAAGAGGAAACTGATGAAAGAACCATAACCAGTCAAGCCAAGACTGTCTCTTCATAGCCTCCTGAGAAAGAATAATCGTCCAAAACCAGGTCTGCAGCAGAACTTTCTGCATGATGTAATTCTCAAACTCCTTCTGGGAAGTAATTTGCATTCCTGATTAAATGCTTGGGCAATTCTCTGATACTGTTAAGTGATTAAGAACTTCTGGGAAGTTAGGGTTGTCCACCCAATTGACTGACTAACCTAATAATCTTTAACTAGACTTTCGTGGTTGTCAGTCTTTCCTTGCAGCGCTTGAAATGTAATTTTGACAAATAGTTGTAAGCAATTTTTTTCTGGAAAGTTTTTTTCAACACAGTTCATCTTAAGAGTGTCTCAGGGCCCTCCCACTTTCACAACTTATACATGAATGCAACATCTTGTTCATTCCCTCTTTTCATTTCACCTTCACCTCCTGACCTTCCCCCGTCCCTAGAAAAGGGCACGTGCTCACTCCAGAAGGAGGGATGGGTGGTACCATGCAAAGGAAGGGGGAGAACAGGTGGTGTCTGTGGGGGTAGAAGCCTCAAACAGTTACATACAACAAGAGAGGAAGGGAGAGGTAGAGTGCCCTGAAAGGGGCTGAGACCAGAAGATTGGCAGGGCACAGAAATTGTGGACTTGCTAGGGAGATGGATCTTATATGTATAACCAAGAGATGAAATTGACCTGAACCAAGATCTTCTGAACTTCATAAAAAGTTACTACATGTGACAGGAGTTTTAAAACAAATAACATCCTTATCAGTTAGGATAGGTTATGGTATGCTGAAGAAACAAACAATCCCCAAGTCTCGCTGGCTTAGAACATTGAAGATTTACTTCTTGTCCATGCCCCATGTGCAAGCAGAGGAGTAAAGGCTCTGGTCCACACGATTGTCCCTTAGGACCCAGGGTAACAGAGGCTGGTTCCTATGCTGTCCTGTCATCACAAGGCTCCAGGGGTTGTTGCAACAGAGAAGGGTACAGCCACAATGAAGCAATTCATTTCAAGCCAATGATTCTTTTTGGGAGTAACAGACTTCTTATATTTCTTTGGCCAAAGGAGAGTTCAGGGTCACACCCAGTTTCAAAGAGAGTAGGAAAAGGTAATCTTTCCATATTCCTGGAAAAAAGAGAAGCCACTGAAGTATTTCTGAATCCTGTCTGAAGGATTTCTGAAGACCTGTCTCCCCACATCGCAAACATGGTACAAGGGCAGAATAGCCACACCAGATTTTGGAGGGTGTTTTTTGGTTCTTTTTTTTTTTTAAGTAGGCTCCACACCTAGCATGGAGCCCAATGCAAGGCTTGAACTCATGACCCTGAGATCAAGACCTGAGCTGAGATCAAGAGGCAGATGCTAAGCTGACCGAGCCACCCAGACACCCCTGGGAGGGTGTTTTAAGTGGTGCTGGAAAGAACCTGATTTATTTCTATGTCTGAATGTAAGAGAGGATTTCAGAACTTCAGAACAGTGGTGTGAGGAGTTTGATGGACCCTCTCTCCAGTGAAACCATATAACTCATGAAATATTACAATCATTTAAAGTCTCTGGAAATTTTTCTAAGAGCCTATAGGAAAAGGAGAAACATTTATTCGAGAAAAAATCTATTTCAGTAAGAACATCAAGAGTGGATAGCATTGGATCCATGAGCTCTTCCCATGCCCTCTTCCCCCAGCTCCATGTGATGGAAGCTCTGTTCCAGGAGCGGGTAGCTGAGAGGGTGGGGACCACAGCTCCTAGTGCAGGCCCACTGTTCCACTCGAGGGCTAGGGGGCAGTGGATCTTATCCTCTCCCTCCCTGGTGTGGAAACTCTATCTCAGGCAAGTACGGTTGAGAGGTCTGGGCTTTCTTTCCCTGCTTAACTCTTACTCATGGGGCAGAGCCTCTGAGGGGCCCAAAATAGGTCTCTTCCTGCCCCCTCCCAAGCCTCTTGGTAGAGGTTCCAGGTCAAAAGGGCCTAGAAAAGAAGACCAAGGATTATTGACCAAGGGAGATACTGACTCCCCATTCCTAACACTTCCTAACAGAGAGCAGATGTTTCACGCCGAGAGAAGCAGGCCATTGTCCCACCCCCAGTTCTGGCACAGGGATTCTGTCCTGAGGGAGAGATAGGAGGTAAAAATGGCATTTCTGTCCGAGAGGAGTGACTTGACTTGAAATACAGCATGGAGGAGTTTACACCTGAGGTCACAGTTGAAAACCATGGGAATCTTGCTGGTGAGCGAGTAAGGGCGTGCTGGTAGCTTAATACCAGTAGCAACAAGTACAATGGCAGATTGAAGAGCCAACAGTAATGTTCCCGAGACCATGCCCACCCCTAGGGGTCCAGAAGGTTGTGCACATGTAGAGTGCTGAAAGGAAAAAAAAAATGTCAACTCCCAATTCTATATCCAACAAAGCAGTCTTTGAAGAATGAAGGCAGCTCTCAGACATTGCCGGTGGGGGGAAAAAAAATGGGGCTGCTTTGGAAAAAGTATAATTCCTCAAAAAGTTAAACACAGTTACCCAGCAATTCTACTCCCAGGTTTATACCCAAGAGAGAGGAGAACAGATGCCCCTGCCAAAACTTGTATGTGAATGTTTATAGCAGCATTAGTAACAGTAGCCAAAAAGCATGAGAAAAAAAAATCCAAATGTCCAAATGGGTAAATGTAACATATTTATACAAAGAAACATTTTTAGGCAATAGTACTGATACATGGGCAACAAGGATGAACCTTGAAAACATGATGCTACAGAAAAGATGTGAGTCACAAAGGACCCCATATTGTATGGTTCACATTTGTATACAATTTCCAGAATAGTCTCCCTCGTAGAGTATACTGTGGGTTGCCTAGAGCCAGGCAAGTGTGGAGGCAAGGGGGAGTGACTGTGTCTTACTTTCTTGGGGCTTCCCTGTCAAAGTATCACAAGCTGATTGTCTTCACACAAAAGCTGCCTCTTACATCTTTGGAAACTAGATGTCCAAAATCAAAGTGTTAGCAGGGCCGTGCTCCCTCCAAAGCCTCCAGGAGAGGATCCTTCTTTCCCTCTTCCAGCTTTTGGTGGCCCCAGGTGATCTTTCGATCACAATGGCTACACTACTCCAATTTATTTCTTTTTATTAAACATTTACTTACTTGAGACAGAGAGCATCTGCTGATGTATGCAAGTGGGGGGAGGGGCAGAAGCAGAGCCCGGTAGAGAATCTCAAGCAAACTCCCCGCTGAGCACAGAAGCCTGTGTGGGGCTTGATCTCACCACCCTGAGATCATGACCTGAGCCAAAACCAAGAGTCAGCCACTTAGCCGACTGAGCCACCCAGGCACCCCTCCATCACTCCCGTTTCTGCCTCCATCTTCCCTGTGTGTTGTACCTGGCTTCCCATGGCGTTCTCTTCTCTGTGTTGCCGTGCCCAGATTTCACTCTTCCTCTAAGGATACTTGTCATATGTGTTAGGGTCCACCTGATGGCCTTATCTTAGCTTGATCACATCTGTGGATATCTTATTTTCAAATAAGGCACATTCAGAGGTACTGGGGCTAATACTCAACTTCATCATCTCTTTTTTATTGGGGCATAGGGGAGGCACAGTTTAACCTGCAACAGGTTGCCAGTGAGTACAGAGTTTCTTTTTTTTTTTTTTTAAGGTTTTATTTATTTACTTAGAGACAGAAGTAGTGACAGAGATAGAGCACAAGCAGGGAGGAGAGAGAGAAGCAGGTTCCCTACTGAGCAGGGAGCCTGATGCGGACTCGATCCCAGCACCCTGGGATCATGACCTGAGCCAAAGGTAGACACTTAACTGACTGAGCCACACAGGCACCCATAGGGTTTCTTTTGGGGGCAAGGAAAATGTTCTAAAATTGCTTGCAGTGATGGTTGGAAGATCTCTTGACTATCCTAAAAACCACTGAATGGTACGTTTTTAGTGGATGTTCTCTATGGTTTGTGTGTTATCTCTGAATAAAGTTGGTTTAAAAAAAAAATGAAAGAGAAACCAAGACATTCCTCCATTTGCAGAGAAAAAAACAGAGACCTCACAGCTAGCAGGCTTTCCTTAAATACTGAAAGTCTTCAGGCAGAAAGCTAGGGACACCGGACAGTAATTCAAATCCATATGAAAAATCAGGGTTCCAGCAAAGGCAGTAATGTAGGTAATGATAAGAAACAATATAATCATGTATTTTTTCTTCTTTTTGTTGTTAAAAAAAGCAGTCATATAGAAGAGAGGACTCCATATATGACTTTGCCCACAAACCAGAAGGACCCAGGCATAAATTCTGGATTTTAGCCGTTCACTCTGGTTCTGTTGGGCTTTACCGATGTTCCCTGATTTGAAGGTTTCTAGCCCTTTCTCAGGGCTCACTGGAGTACTGATCTATTGAATCTGGCCTCATTCTACCACCACCCACTCCTGAAATGAAAACCAATTCATCATTTTTTTGAGACATTTCTAATTGCTTTTGAAATATTCCTTGAGAAGTGACACATGTTCCCTGCTGAAGGAAAAAAAAAAAAACTTATCTAAAAGCTAATCATACTTTCTAAATGACAGAAATGTTTGGCTGGAGTTAAAAACGAAAGGTTAAGGATAAAGGTCCATTTTCTCAGATTTAATCCCCGTGGCCATGGTCCTGCCCTGTGCCGCACAGGGAGATTTTCTAAAGCAAAGGTCAGCATCTGTCTTAGAACTGACCGGTCCATGTATAATGCGACCTTTTTTAAATGACATCAACCGATTCCAAACTGTTTGTGTGAGCAGCTCTGGGTCTTAGGTGTGTTGAGTGGGAAGATATTAATGGCTTTGGCTAAATTGTGGCAGTGGTTCTAGATTCATCCTTGCTGTGTCTGGTCACGGTGGAGATCCGGAGTCTCTGTTCTCGTCCGGAGAGCAAATGAGTCTGTGCACTGGTGTGAGAGTTTTAGGATCTAGTACATAAGTGAGTATTCTAGAATGGCATGTTTTATAGAAGCAGAGGGTCCAGAGCTTGGTCTTCCAAATCCTACTCTTACTCGGTGTTTCCAATCCCAAGCTATTTAGTACCCTTGAGTTGTCAGCAGAGGGCCATGGGGAGGGGATGAGGCTGAAGTCACTCTTGACTTGGGTCAGGAGGAAACTCAAGTGGGCTCCTCTCCCATGGGAGGAACCATCTATTGGAGAGACTGTGAGAGCCCCCTACAGAGGCCCGAGGACAGCGCATCTGCTAGAGGAAGCTGGTGTTTGGGGATCTGTGGATCCTCGGGGGATGTTTGAAGCTGCCCGCTCTCCCTGAACCCTAAAAAGGCTGACGGAGGCTGCAGAAAGAATGTACTGTCTTTTCTAACCAAAGTTAAGAGAATGCAGGAAAGACCAGAGACCTCTAGAGAGATTGTATCCAGCTATTTCAAAAGGGAATGGACAGCAAGAGCTGCTGGCCTTAGGGCGCCTGGATGGCTCAGTTCGTTAAGTGTCTGACTTTTGATCTCAGCTCAGGTCCTGATCATAGGGTCATGAGTTCAAGTCCCACCTATTTAAAAAAAAAAAAAAAAAGAGCCACTGGCCTTTCATTGCAGGACTGCTCCTCCATGACTGGTATCCAGGGACCACACTTGAGTACAGATAAGCTTGCGGAGGAAAAGAACTGCCCTCCTGACAGGCACAGGCTCCTGGTCAACCTGGTGGAGCACACACCTAGGGAAAGAGCAGCAGTTGGAAATCGTGGCATCGGCAGCATTGGTTCCTTCCAGAGGCACCGAGGGAGATGCCCGTCTCCTAGCTTCTGACGGTGCCAGCAGTCCTTGGCATTTCTTGGCTTCCAGATGCATCCCATCCCTGTGCCGTGTTCACTTTGCCTTCTCCTCTGGGTCTGTGTGTCCTTGTCTGTTTCTTTTAAGGACCTCTCAGTGGATCGAGGGCCCACACTAACCTTAGTACAATCTTATCTCAGCCTTTACCTTAACTATACCCGCAAAGGTGCTATTTCCAAATAAGGTGGAAATTTGACGGGGACATTCTTCAACTCTCTCGAGCCTGAAAGAGCTTTTGACAGATTTGTGTGGTGGGGCACTGCAGAAAAGAAAGCAAAGCAGAGAAGGACAGAACCTTGTTGAGGAGAGGTGCATGGGACCTTCCTGGCATATAGATGAGATTGGGGGGGTCACCATGGGGCTCAGTGGACAGGTCCCCTCAGCCCTGGCCACCGTGAGGTAGGGGGAGGGGCCGTGCATGAAACCTTGGCAGAGTGAAACGCCCAGGAGATAAAAAGGTACTCTGTGGGCTCCGTGGGTTGTGAGAAAGCTTTGTACCTGCCAATCAGGGGAGTTTGGGGTTGAATAAGGACACGTTATTGTGTTTGGCCACTGAGAAGCTGACTTGACATTTGGGAGAAAAAAGAAAATTGTTGAGGGATCAGGCATTGCTAATGCTTCATAAACAGCAGACGAATCCCGGGCCCAGCCTCCCTGGTGGGATCAACACGGGAGAGCTCAGGAAGGAGCTTGCTGAGGGTCCTAGAGGGATGGGTTTTCCTTGGCAGGAGACAAGTGAGGGGGGCCCCGTGAGGGTGACAGAGCCACATGGGGACACAACATGGAAGTCGGAAAGGCCGTGGGTTTGCACCCAGGTCAAGTCAAGAGCACGTGGAGGCAGGTGGTAGGAGGTGAGAGCAGACGCCATTTTGATTGAATTTTGTGGGCGCGCGTGGCCTGCTGGGATGCTCTGTCAGCTACCCTGTAGGACACAGCTCCGTGCCTTACATTTTCTCTCCTAAAATCGTGGTAAAGCGTCCGTAACTTGCAATTTATCTTTATAACCATTTTTAAGTGCATAGTTCTGTGGCATTAAATACACTCACATTGTGCGTGTTTCTTCTCATCACGTGTGAGGGATGGAGGAGAGCCCTCGTGTGTGTGTGTGTGTTGTGTGTGTGTGTGTGTATTTGAAGTTGGTGACAGAAGAAGTCCCATGAGGAGATGAGCCTGGAGGCTTGGGGGAGGGGGAGAAAAGAGCCGATCCTTCTGCAGAGTGTGAGAAAGATTTGGTTCTGCAGGGAAACGGACTTTGGGAAAGGAGAGCAGAGCCAACATTCAGAGACACAAGGGCGCCGATGTCTGCTTTCACCCCTTAAGCGGGAAGCCTTGCTAATGCTGAGTTTGCTTTGAATGTGGGGGAGACGCCCCCGGTGTGGATAGGCCCTGAGACAGAAGTACCCATTTCTTTTAGTGTTATGACTATAGCAAAATGCAATAGGTTAAAAAGATCCTTTTTTCTTTTCAAATGCATGGGGCACCCTTATGCCATCAGAATATTTGTTGTGCATCTAGACATCAAACTTAACTGGGTGTCTTCTGTTTCTGTTGGGTAATTGTATTCTACGGAGCTTTGCTATCTGGACTAATGAAATGCAGAGCTTGGACTAACACTCCAGGCCCATCCCTAGCTCCTGCTCTGGAGTGTCACAAGGGCTACCAAGACAAAGCACTCATGTCTCCCCCAGACCCCGAAGACCCCATGGAGTTGCCAGGAGACCCCTTTTCTTCCTTCAAAGTCATCCCCTTGGACCTGGTTTCACCTACTAGGGAAGTAGGTTATGGCTGACGCAAGACATATGGGCCGGTCTGGGTGCCCCCTAGATAGAGGTAGTCGCTTCCTCTCCAGTGTCCCTTCACCCCCAGAGGGAGCCCACAGCACACCCTGCAGATGGCAGGGTGCAGGGCCTCCCTCGGAGCCAAGGATAAGGGAGCCCTTGGGAGATCTGGGGCGCTCTGCTCTCCTGATGCCACTCCCAGCAGAAAGGCCTGCGGATTCTTACAGAAAAACAACCAAAAACGCATCCAGGATTAAAACCACCGTTTCGAAAGCACATCATTAAAGCAAGCTGTGACCCACATATTTGTTGTGGTGTGCTCCAGAGCTGTTCAGCCTATTGGAACAGAACGGAAAAAGTGAAACAGCCAAAAAACAAAAACAAAAACAAAACCCAGAACAAGGAACGTTGTTGGACGATTCTCGGGGAGTTGTGGCAGTTTTTTCATTTTCAGAAAGACAAGCTTCAGTGTGGAGGGAGATCTGGAGGACGGACGGGACGTGAAGCATCCCTGGACCAGGATTTGGAGAGCTGAAAGGGTGACAAGGCGGAGGGAGGGTGTCTGTCGCCCAGATGGTTGTGCCTTGGAGAGGAAGGGCAGGCCAACGGGAAGTACAAACGCCTGGAGCACATTAAATTCAGTGCAAAGAGTGGGGCGACCTCCTTCAGGACGTCGTGTGCGAGGGTGGCCCGCTGCCCTCTGCGATGGTGCCTTCCCACACACTGGCAGGGCCCGGCTTGTCAGCCCGGCGGAGCCGGCTCCAAAGGCACTGGGAAAGGAATGTGGACAGCTTGCGGATGTGGGCAGTTGGACGGACGCCCTTTACCACTCATTTGCCTACGGCTACTGGAAGCGACATAACCTCTCTTGCCAGTTTTTATGCACTTCAGAAGATATACCAGTAAAATTTGAATTTATAGGGTACTTGAACCTCCAAGTGGTTAATACGAGCCTTCCGCTGAACTCTAGCTCTGAGTCTTTCTTAGTCTGTGTCTCTGAGAGTGAGAATGTTTCAGCCTTTGCCTGGATATTAATTCTGAGATAGACTTCCAGATGAAATGCAGACCATGTGATTCTGGCTGAAACTTTATAGGTGAGGGGAGAGAGAGCGAGTCCTAGGGAAGAGTCTTGCTACGGTCCGTGCATGCAGTCGGAAAGGCTGTCACTAGGTGGCGCCACAAGTCGTGGTGGCAAAAGGCCAGCCTCTCCAATCATGGATACTTATGGGCCTGGTAAGTATATAAACTAATAAATGTTGCTTATTTTCCTATAAACCTCACAGTGGTGTGGATATGAACCACCAACACAGCCATTAGTGGACTTTAAGGAGGAATTACTGTATACGTGATATCCTTGAGAATAGAGGTTAAAGATACATGGGCTGGTAGCGGGATGTGCCTTCAGAATGTGCCTTTCTAACTCTGGTTTCCATATTCTGTCTTAAGGACACATTTATTCCTCAGTAGCATGGTATATACAGAAGAGTGTTCTATATGGAGACAGGCGTGTTGTGCTTGAGGCTTGGTGTGCTGTGCACTCACACCTGCTTGCAATCCACTGTGGAAAAGGCCTACTTATTTCTAAGTCATTGTTTTGTCTCTGAGGCCCCTTCCCTCCTCGGCTTTGAGAAGGGCCTGGCTGTTCAATTCTGCGTCCCAAAGAACTTCGTTTTAGGTTGTAGAAAGGCGGTTGGCAGCAAGGTGTGCAGAAAGCAATTCTTGTCCTCACACCCTGATCCGTGTCTAGCCTGAGGGTTTCCGAGGCAAGAGGCAAACCGCTATCCCCACTCTTTCCTCCCTTTGAAATGTAAAGGTTTTAAAATAGGTGCAGCAGGGCAGTTAACTGGCTTCAGGCACTCCTGGGCTTGAACGGCTGCCTACCTCTTCTCGCTAAGCCTCCTCTTCCTCATTCATACCATCAGGATACTCAGAGCATCTCATTTCATGGTGTCCTTGTAATGATCAGACGAGACCATGCTTATATAAGACGGTTACATAATAGTGGCTTGGTTTATACTAGCTATTATTATCATTTTGCTTATGTTCATTTGTATTTATGCCCTATTTCTTGGAAACCACTTATAAGAATATGTACCTTAAGAAAACACACACACACACACACACACAACCCAACTCAGTGCCAGAAAGATTTTGAATTAAGACGAAAGAGTGAAGCTGGAGGGGGGTTGAAGAGGACATAGGTATTGGGAGACACAGGTGCCCATCAACTTCCGAGTTCCTTAGACCGACCTCTGTATTTGCTTTTGAGCTTCCCACTAGTTAAAGCAAAAAGAGAATCTGTTTTAGTTAAATGATTCCTTTGGATCTTAAGGCCAAAACTGCCATTTGCTCAAGGAAGCATAATTTTCCTTTGTTCTTAATTACAAAAATATATGTATTATATGGAACATCATATAGCAAATGCTAAATGATGTAAGAAACAGTAACCCCAACAATAGCCCTAAATGAACTATCGTAAGCACTCCTTTATTACAATCCAAAAGACAAGTAAAAGGCAGTTACGCGGCCCAGAGCTATGATTAAGTCTATGTGGTAGGCAGAATTCCAAGATGGCCCCCTAGACTTCATGCTCTGCCCCCTACATGACCTTCACAGTCCCCCCCTCCTTGAGTGTGGGACAGGAGCATGATGAATGTCACTCCTATAATTAGATTATGTGGTAAGGCAGAGGTGAAGGGGGTTTGTAGGCATAACTGAAGTCCCTAATCAGTCAACTTCAATCATCTCGGGTGGCCAGACCTAATCAGCCCACTGGAAGAAAACCTAGAGGTATGGAGGTTCTCTTGCGAGTCTCAAAGGAGTAGCTACCATGTCAGGAAAGGGCTATGGGGCTAGAACCTGAGGGCAGCCACTCGGAGCCAAGAGTGGCTTTCACATGACAGCCAATGAGAAAATAAGGACCTCAGTCCTATAGTCACAAGAAACTGAAATTGTGCCAAAAATTTAAATGAGCTTCGAAGGAGATCTGGAGCTCCAGATGACAACACAAGTCCAGCGCAAACTTTGATTTCAGTCTTGTGGGATCCTAAGCAGAGAACTCACTTGCACCATGCTTGCCCTACAGAAACAGTGAGATGTGAAAACTAGGTTGTGTTAAGCCATTAAGTTCAGGGTGATTTGTTACACAGCAATAGAGAACTCATCCAGATAATATGGCTGAAGTCCACAGCTTTCGGGTAGATTCAGAAATAAAGCCTAGAGCAAAGACAGCATTTCCCAAACTAAATTTAATATAACGTGAATAGAGAACGATGTTAGTAGATGAGAAATGAGAAAAAGAAACCTTGTCTTGTAGACCCTGACTGTTCACATCAGAGAAGAGGTCTTTGTTCTCCCGCTGGGACAAGGTAGGCTCTTCAGTTGTAAGCAACAGAAATAGCGGGCTAAGACACACAAGAGAGTTTGTGGAGAGGCTGTTGTAGAGACCATGGAGTCAAGAAAAAGTCTGAAGTAACAGCCTCAAAATGGACAAGAACCTGGGAATTCCTGAGGTCACGCTACCAAGAACCTTGATGGCTCCATTGCCATCAAAATGAGAAAATTCACGCGTCCCATTCCCCTGTCCCCACCGTTATCATTCTGCTTGGGGTTCACAGTCTCGGTCAAGTTTGGGTGTCCTGGCAGTTAGCCCTGGGAGAGCAGGATACCTGAATTGAATTAACATGGGTCCCCCAAGGATGACTGTAAACAGTAGGAGGGGTTATGATGGCTGACCACCCAAAAAGCAAAGGGCTGGGGGGTGTTCACAGACATAGGATGGGCTTGTAAGTTTGGGGTAGAACCAGAGTGCTTCTTGCCTTCCTCTGAGTCTTTGAGGAAAGAAGAAATCACTCTTACAAGGAAAGGTGAAGGATTTGGAGTCCCTGAACTCCAAAGTGTGGGAGAGAGAGCTGAAAAACAGAGATGTTGGAACCGCCGAGATAGGAGAAGGTCATGCGATGTGACCCTTGCTTGTGAAACCCAAGATTTTGAACAGATTGGATGCTCTGTGTAGGGGGTGAGGAGGCTGAGTTTTGGAAGAGCCGCTGATCTGGCTGAAATCAAGCGAGTCAGACCCTGTGAGAAAGTGGGGTCCCAGCTGCCATTTAAGCTACAGAAGTTGGGCAAGGAGCACATCCCACATCTCCTCTCGGGAAACTCACAACAAAAAGGCCTCTTAAAAGTTCTGTGCTCTGGGGCGCCTGCGTGGCTCAGTCAGCGACTGCCTTCAGCTCAGGTCATGATCCTGGAGTCCTGGGATGGAGTCCCGCATCGGGCTCCCAACTCCATGGGGAGTCTGCTTCTCCCTCTCACCTTCTCCTCGCTCATGCTCTCTCTTGCTGTCTATCTCTCGAATAAATAAATAAAATCTTAAAAAAAAAAAAAAAAAGTTCTGTGCTCTGCTGGGTGTCCCTACTCGATGGTGTTCTGTCTGTTGTAGCTGCTACGGGCTTGAGACTGCCGACGTCCTCTCTCTGTTTGGTTAAGTTGTCACTAAATGCTGCATTTACTGACAGAGTTCTCTGGTAGTTTGAGGCTCCCCCCTCCCCCATCATACATATGTGCATCCTCATGCCAAGTGATGGAATGTGCTCATAGTTACGTGTTTCCATGAGCTCTTACATTCTATCAACATTCAATGTATTTTATCAGTGTTGATTGAAGGTTAAGATTTTCATGTGACAGGGGCGCCTGGGTGGCTCAGTGGGTTGAGGCCTTTGCCTTCGGCTCGGGTCATGATCCCGGGGTTCTGGGGTCGAGCCCCACGTCAGGCTCTCTGCTCAGCGGGGAGCCTGCTTCCTCCTCTTTCTCTCTCTCTGCCTGCCTCTCTGCCTACTAGTGATCTTTCTCTGTCAAATAAATAAAATCTTTAAAAAAAAAAAAGATTTTCATGTGACATTCATTTATTCATTTGTGGGTTTTTTGTTTTGTTTTTTAAAGATTTTATTTATTTGACAGACAGAGATCACAAGTAGGCAGAGAGGCAGGCAGAGAGAGAGAAAGAGGAGGAAGCAGGCTCCCCGCTGAGCAGAGAGCCCGATGCGGGGCTCGATCCCAGGACCCTGGGATCATGACATGAGCCGAAGGCAGAGGCTTTAACCCACTGAGCCACCCAGGCACCCCTCATTTATTCATTTGATTAACTGATGTGCCAGCCACCGTTCTAGGCACTTGGGGTACATCAGTCAAGCCAAGAGACTAAGATCCATGCCCCCAAAGGTGCATATGCAACACACACCCACGTGCACGTACACACACAGCTTCAGAGAGGACCTGCGGTTTAGGAAAAGCTTGAGTGACTGTTTCAGACCTTGTCCTAAACTTATTTAGACAAAGATCTCCACCCCCCCCCCGGCCCTGCCCAGTGTCCTTACAACATTTAGTAGAGTAGCATTCTCTCTAATATATGACTCTGGGAAATGCTGACGAAAGCATAGCCGGGCCATGCGTACTTAGGAAAAACACCCATAAATATCATAAATATCATGTCTTTCAACATTTGATAGGAGTCAGATAGCAGACAGATGGCCGCCAAGTTCTCCACCAGCGTCCGGAGTCTGAGTATTCTTTGTTGTTGCTTACGAGGAAATGTACATGTTTTACGTGTCCCATGAGGGAGTGAGTGTGGGAATATGGAGACTTTATCTGAGACTGTAAATTGATTGACTAGATGTCAGTCCCACATCTGACAAGGCCAGGCGGTTTCTAAGCGTTGCTGGATCAGGCAGTGTTGTAATCGGATATGCAAGGTCTTTGTCTCCTGCTGGATGGCGACTCTCTTAGGTCAGCCTCGGTGGATTGCTGTCTGCCTCCTCCCCCGCCCCCCACACGCAGCGTGACAGCTAGCACATCGTAAGCAGGCAATGGACTCTGTTGGACTCAAGAAACTTTGAGAGACCATGTCCAGTTTTTACACAAACATACAGTATCCACCGCCTACACATGCTCACTTGCCTCAAGGTTAGGAATTTTTGAGGGAGCATAAAACTTGGTTAAATGTCTGTACGACTTTGAGATGCTTGAGGGGAGAGGCAATAGCTTTTCTTACCCAGTTCCTGCAAAGAGCCTCGCATTATTACCTGGAAGGGTGGCTGGTGACTTGGTGTCCTTTGGCCCTTTCCAGAGCCATCCGTGTTGTTGAGGAATGTGTGATAAGAAGGGAGGTGGTTTTGGGTGATGTTATCTTAGGGGGTAAGTGCTTGAGATGATGCTGCCTTCCTGGCGGTTTTGAGGACAAGTGAGACAGGCGAGAGAGGGGTTGACATGTTGGTCATACTGAGGATTTTTAAGGCCAACCCAGAGCAGCCATGACCCTGGGTCCCTGGGGCAGGAATGGCCTCTCATCGGTCCATTGTGGTTCTGTGCTGTGGGTTCTGTGTACTTTAATGGAGGCAATCCCTTACGTGCTCTCTAGATGTCAACTCATTCTGTATTGGAAATTCTAGTGATTGCTTTTTCTAGAAAGGCTGAGTTTTTCCTTTGTGCTTTGAAAGAAGGGTGTCCACAAGACGAAATGTTGACAAAGACACAGAATCAAAGAATACCTTCTCCCGCGCCGTAGAACACAGATGTCGAAAAGACCTTCTCCTGCTACCTGCCCACCTCATTTTACCAGAGGGGAAACTGAGGCTCCGGGGCAGGATGAATTGATCTAAAGCTCCTTATTGGCGAATGAGCTGAAATTCTATCCTGAGGCCCCTCGTGCCTGAATGAGGCACATCCAAGCCTTCCTCTGCATAGGAACCTGGGACGGCACTGCAGCACTGTCCTGGGGGCCTTTTAAACAGCAAAATCGCTGACAGACTGCACAGAAATGCCAAAAACACGGCACTAAATAGACCGCAAAAGGGACATTTGTTTACAGTAGGAGAGCTGAGCCGAGGAGCTGGTGCCTGTCTCCGCCGGGAGCGTGGGCATCGGGCGATTCCAAGTTCTCTCAGCTCTGTGCGTGCCCATAAATAGCTGTGAAAGTATTGTGAGTTTTGATGGGGGGGGTGGGTTACAAATAAATTTTCACAATTAGGTGAATTTGCAAATCCGGAATCCATGAATCATGAGGACCGACTGTCTTGTCTTGTTTCTTTCAAGGAGACGGGGAAGCGCCAGGCCTGCAGGAAGGCATGGGGAGGCGGAGGGGGTCCAGGTTGGGGTCCCCACCACCTGTGAGGAGCTTAATGGAGATGGGGCACTGTGCTGAGCACTGGATATTTTGCCCGGCTGACTCAAAGCCCGTGGACAGAAATGTGTAGACGCAAAAAGATGCTCTTAGCTTGCCTTGCTGTATCCCATTTTATAAACCAGGACCCAAGACCAGGGGAGCATGAAGAACCCAGGACGGAGTCAGAAAAGGGCAGTTTCTGTGGTCTAGCAGCCAGGAACCTGGATTCCAAAGTCCCAGAATCCTGCTGTCCTTGGGACAGATGCCCCCCAGGGCACCAAAGGCCTCGGAATACTGGATGCGTTTCTGCCGGGCCCCAGCTTCCAGGCGGTCCCTATGGGATGACATAATCCTAATGAATTTCCATGTTCTCTGCTGTTTCTAATGTTCGTGTCTGGGCAGGGAGGAGGGGGGTGTCTGATCACTATGAGGCACACACAAGGAATTTCTAGAATTATGCCCAGGCCTAAAATGGCTTTTAAAAAGAGAGATGTCCAGATAAGGCTCTGACTCAGTGTCGCTGAGGAACTTTCTGAATGTTTGTCCTTTAGCCTTGAATGTACCTGCCTGGTGGGCTGAACTCCTAAAGCTGGCATTTCCTTCCATTTGCATTTGTTTGAAAACCTGCTTTACAGGAGTGGGGGGTAAGGGGGAGGGTCCCCCCCCACCCCGGCCAGTTGCCTTAAAGCAGCTCCTTCCCAGCGCCCCCTCCACTGGCTTCTCTTGAATTATCAGCAGGACCCCGGGGAGAATATGGGGACTGGCCACTTAGTCTGGGGCCAGCCTGCTGGTCTTAGATTTCAAGGTTTCTGGAAACATCTGGTTGTGGGCCCCAGGCTGGTTGACACAGCAGAGGCCTTAAAAAAACAAACTGCAGAATAGCGTGGAATAAAATGAACTGCTTAAGGAAGTCATGAAGGAAAACAAAAATGGGAAACGTCCTGCAAATTTTGTGAAAAGGAGTCGGAATCAGGAACAATTCCAGCTTTTTCCACTGGGTGGTGTTTTAGTTTAGTTTTCTGGTAGGCTTCCAAGTCTCAGGGCAGGTCCACAATCCACAGGGAAACTCTGAAGACAAGGGGAGACTTGCCTAGGTGGGATTCTCTTGCTTTTTATAGTCACTGGGTATGTTTTTTTGGAGGATTCCTTTTCCATGTCCCATACACCTGTTACCATTGTTGCTGCAAAGACGGGAAATGTCCTGTCATAGTCGTAGACGCGTACCTAGCGTAATACCTGGCAAAGAACGGGTGTGTTGTAATTACATGGCCACTGAGTCCATGAATGAGGGACTTAAGGGGCGCCGGGGCGGCTCAGTCGGGTAAGCGTCTGCCTTTGGCTCAGGTCGTGATCTCAAGGT
Organism: Martes martes; assembly: GCF_963455335.1. NCBI lineage: Eukaryota > Metazoa > Chordata > Mammalia > Carnivora > Mustelidae > Martes > Martes martes. The sequence continues at coordinate 17,868,292 of NC_137900.1, read as the reverse complement.
CCACACATGGAGCCCTGCATGGGGCTCCTTGCTCAGCAGGGAGTCTGCTTCTCCCCCTGCCTCTGCCTGCCACTCCCCCTGCTCCTGCTCTCTCTGCGTCTCTCTGGCAAATAAACAAAATCTTAAAAAAAAGAGGGAGTGAAGTTCACAGCAGAGTTCTAAGTGGACGCACTTAATTAGAAATTACCCATCTACACCTGGGCGCGGCAAACAGTTTCTGCAAAGGGCCAGAGAGTAAGCATTCGGCGCTTCGTGGAGCCTCCAGGCTCTGTCGCAACAACTCCGGGCCGCCGTCCCGGTTGGGAAATCAGCCGCCGTGCCAGGGCGTGGCTCTGTTCCAGCTGAACTTCACTTACAAAAACAGGCAGAGCTGGATTTGGCCTCCGGGCTGCAGTTTACCCTGATTTGTACAAAAGTACACGGAGGCACCACACGGACCTCAGAGATCACTGTGGGGACGCGAACTGGAGGCTCCGAGCGGCGGAGATCCGGGAAGGCATTCGCCGAAGGCTCCTCCACTCTCCGCCCGCGCGCCCGAGGCCCCCATTTCTCAGCCTCCTTTGTGGTCGGGTGGGGCCTCGCGGCCTGTTCCCGCCCTTGAACGGTGGGTGGTCAAGTGCCCCGCCCTCACACCTGGCCCGTAAAACATCCTGCCTGTCCCCTGTGCTCTCCTCCCTCCCCTGCTGACCACGTTCCGAGAATCCAGGGCCAGGGCGGGACTCGAGGGGACTCGGGGAGCCCGCGCAGCCGCTTGCTGGAGCGAGCTGGGTCCCCGGAGCAGAGCCCTCTCCACCCACACCCTGCGCACAAGGTGGTAGGGGAAGGAGTGTAAGATAATCCCGTGTGTGCTGTTAAGGCCCTGATTTTGGAGGTCGTTAGCCTAAATGCTCTATTAATACCGCGTTCGGCTCAGGTACAGATGAAGACACCTTCATCTCCAGGGCGCACAGCTTGGGGGGCGGGTGGCTGGTTTTTGACTGGAGAGCAGGGCGTGCGGAGGTATTGGTGCTCACACTCTTTTGGAAAGCGTGTGTATAGCAAGTGGCACCGCCCCCGTCTGGGTCTGAGAGTCTGGGGGCATTAGAGTCCGTGGGAGGTAGGATGGCGGATGGAGAAATGAGACTTTGGAAAGAAAGAATCATACATGAACCGCACTAACCCTGCACCAGGATCGGCTGGATGCCTTCAGGACAACGGTTCAGCTCTGCGTTGGTTAAAATTCGTTTCTTGGAGGTAGCCTAGGACCTCCCCATCGTAACTCTGCTTCTCTTTCTCTGTAGATGTTGGGAGTAAACTTTGAGAGCCTCTGTCGTAAAACTGCACTAAAACAGTGCTTTAACAGAATCGGTGTTGATTTCTTGGTCACGATCACCTCAACCTGAGTTAGTGGCGGTGAGCTACACTCTAGCTGGTCCTTCAGAGATCCGAGTCTCTCCTTCTGGCTGAGAATGGGGAAAGGCAAGGTGGGGGAGGGTTGTGTGTGCGGTGGTTTAAGGCCGGGCCTGGTAGTGGCGGGCTCCATTTCAGCTTGAATCCTGTTGCTCAAAACTGTTACCTGGTCCCACCTGCCCAGCAGGGGGTTGGCGGGGGGGGGGGGGGGGGGAGTCCAGCAGGAAGATAAAGCAGGGTTTGGTGGACCCTAGCAGTCTCTGTCTTGATGACAAAACACCGAGCTCTCCAGACTCACTTTACAAATAAACACTTAGAACGCACGTGTTCTCCAGCCTTAGAACCCACGTGTTCTCCAACGGAGACCTTGCCAGTGCCTTTTCTCACGGGAAGCCTTTAGTGATGCCTCACTGTCTGGAAGGGGATTTTTTACAGCTGATAGTGATGCTGAGGGAGCCCATAGGGGGAGCAGAGCTCTCGTTACCTTCCCTGTGAGGAGGGTGGCAGCGGTGGGGGTATCTTTTGGTCTCTGACCAGGCCCACGACCACCCCAGCCCTCCCTCTCCGATCTCTGTCCTTATGCCGCTCTGCCTTTCCCTGCGGGTCCCAGCCTTCCCCACCCCAGGCCCTGGCCACTGTCATTCTGGCTGTATCTGCAGCGGGCCTGGGTGGAGGCTGGCATGGACCCTGCTAGGCCCCCCATTAGCTTCTGTAGACACGCACAGGCGCAGAAAGGCCAGATCTTCCCCTTGGGAATTTGAACTGTCTCTTGTAACACAATTTTGATGTGCTAAAAAAAACCAAATGAACTTCTTTCAATGGAGGAAGGGGAGGAATGAGACAGTGACAGTGACACCTTGCAAAGGCCTCTGAACACATGCACTTAAAGGGCGCCCCCAAAGGAGTGATTGTCTGACAGCAGCTCCCATGGGGCAAGGGTTCAGAGGGGAGCCCACCAGATGCTGCTGGTAAATCTGGTAAATTCTCCCAGAATATGTTCTGCTACCCTAGGACCTGAGGGGGTTCTGATGCTTTGAAAGCATCTCAGGGGAAGGGATGCCATATAAAAGTCACCACAGCAAAGAGCTGATGGGGTCCCTGCCCTCTCCCAGGGCTGTCTTGGGCAAGCATTCAGGAACCCACATCCCTGCACGAAGGAGGGCATGCAGCCCCCTTCTCTTGACACACATCAGGCCACTTCTAGTGGCAAATGTTAGCTCATCCCCTCCCTCAAACTTGGTTGGATTTTTCCTTTTCTTTGTTAGCATTTGTTTGGGGATCTGGTGTGGTTTTCATACAATGGGTCCAGCTGTAATGCTCATCTCTTCAAGGGCAGTGTCACGGTCCTAGCTACATTCCCAGGTGCCAGGCCTGGATCTAACATGGGGCAGGTGTGGGATCCTGTGCCCTGAAAGGTGACCAAGCCTGGCTGCCAGTGCCCAGCTGAGTCTGGGATGTTTAGGTCACCCCAATGGAGGCTTAAGCTGCTACCACCATCTGGCCCTGAGGGTATAGGGGATTTTGCCCCTAAAAAGAATTGAATGGACCAGAATGGAAGATTCTCTGCATCAGTTTGGGTTTGTTCAGGAAATCAGAATCACTCTGAATGATACAGAATCATGTTGATGTACTCTAAGGATGCACTGTATGTAACTGGTGGAGCTTTGAAGAATGTGCTAGAAGGCTCTTCCCTCTGCCTATCTGGTGGTTGGTTAGCAGGGCTGGCAGTGGGGGGAAGAAAGATGGATGTGAAGGAGGCAGAGCAAAGATAAACCAAACCCTTGAAGGCAAAATGGACCCCAGGGGGATTTGCTGGAAGCTGCACGTGTCTCTCCCCATCTCTGTGTTGACAACGCAGGTGACTTGTAGAAGTAGCTGGCATCCTTGGCCCTGGACCCACACATGTGTCTATCCCAGGCTCTGGAGAAGCTGCCCCAGGATTTGGAGAAGCTGATGGAGAAGGTCCAAGCTGGAGCTGGGCTGCCAAGGGCCCAGCTGCTGCCCACACAGGGGGGCGGAACAGAAGATCAGCCCCAGCTTGAGCTGAAACAGAGCTCTGGCCTTGAGAGCAAGACAGCTGTGTTTCTCCTCTGATTCCCAGAGCTCTTGCAGAGTCCTCTTGTGGCCAACCCTAACCCAGAATCACACAAAGAAGGGAGTTCTGGGAAAGTATGTCACAGCTGGACCAAGGTGAACTCATACAAGGCCACAGACTGCACCTCTCAATTGCATCATTAACACTCCTTGTACCTACAGATGTTTGTGCCAAAGTCATTTACTACAGGAGCCTTTGGAAAGAGCTTTTTCAGTGAAACCCACTTGAGTTTTGACTGACGGGAAAAGATAAAGTAACTTGGCCTTTTGTGCTAACGCTTTGTGGCCGGTGAATTCTGTTATTTATTTTTGTTGGAAAAAAAAGATGAAGAAAAAGAGGAAGATAAATACTGCAGTGAAATAAAGACTTCTTTTGAATTTAAAAAAAAATTTATTTATTTGACAGAGAGAGATCACAAGTAGGCAGAGAGGCGGGCAGAGGGGGGTGGGGGAGCAGGCTCCCCGCTGAACTGAGAGCCCAATGCAGGACTTGATCCCAGGACCCTTGGATCATGACCTGAGCTGAAGGCAGAGGCTTAACCCACTGAGCCACCCAGGTGCCCCTTCTTTTGAATTTTAAATTGAGTTAGGAAAGCTTAATTTCCATTCTGAGCGTGGTGGAGGGTTGCTTTTCTAAAAGGAGAACTCTAGGTAGCTTTAGACCGGGGCTGGAATATTGAGTGGGGTGCCTTGGTGGCGATGGTGGCCAGGGGAAAGTAGGTCTCTGCTGGAGCCAAGAGTTGCTGAAGAAGCTGGAATTGAATCAGAAGAAGCTGGACAACCACATTTTTACGTGAGGTCTTAATAAGTAAATGGTGATTTTGAGAATATTCCAGATGTGCTTCCAAGAGGCATATGTCCTACAGTTATTTTGAATATAGGGCTCTCCATGAGTCCCTAAAGTCAAATTTGCTGATCATGATGTTTGAATTGACTGTATCTTTACTGATTTTTTAAAAAATGTTATCAGTTACTGAGAGAGTTGTGTTAAAATTTCCTGTAAGATAAGGAACAACAAGTGTTGGCAAGGATGTGGAGGAAAAGGAGCCCTCAGGAACTGTTGGTGGGAGTACAATCTGGGGCCGCCACTGTGGGAAACAGTGTAGCGGTTCCACGGAAAATCAGAAGTAGAATTATCGTATGACCCAGTAAATGCCCTACTGGGTATTTACCCAAAGAATATGCAAACAGTAATGCTTATTGCAGCATTATTTACAATAGCCAAATTGCGGATTCAACCCAAGCGTCTGATTGATGAACGGATAAAGAAGACATGGTACATATATACCGTGGAATATTACTCAGCTATAAAAAAGAATGAAATCTTACCACTTGCAACAACATGGATGGAGCTAGAATGTATTATGCTAAGTGAAATAAGTCAGACAGAAAAAAAACAAATACCACATGTTTTCACTCTTGTGGAATTTAAGAAACAAAGAAGCCAAGGGAAAAAATAGAAAGACAAACCAAGAAACAGACTCTTAAATAAAGAGAACAAATGGTTCTCTTGGTTACCAGAGAGGAGGTGGGGAGGTGGAGATGAATGAAACAGGTGATGAGGATTAAGGAGGGCATTTGGCGAGATGATCACTGAGTAATGTCTAGAATGGTTGTATCACTATATTGTACACCTGAAACTAATATAACTACATATGTTAACTAATCAAAATCAAAGAAAAGCTTAATAAAAAATTTCCTGTACGATTAAAATTTGTCTATTTTTCCATTTAGGTCTAAGAAATTTTGATCTATATATTTTGAGCCTGTGCTATTAACTACATAGAACTTTATTTTTTTATTTTTTTTAAATTTTTATTTATTTATTTGACAGAGAGAGATCACAAGTAGGCAGAGAGGCAGGCAGGGCGGGGGGAAGCAGGCTCCCCACCGAGCAGAGAGCCCGATGCGGGACTCGATCCCAGGACCCCGAGACCATGACCCAAGCCAAAGGCAGAGGCTTAACACACTGAGCCACTGAGGCGCCCCAACTACATAGAACTTTAAAACTGTTATGTCTTTCTAAACCTTTTTCTCATTTAAAATATTCCTATTGTGGGGCGCCTGGGTGGCTCAGATGGTTAGATGCCTGCCTTTGGCTGAGGTCGTGATCTCCAGGTCCTGGCTCATGCCCCATATCTCTTTCCATGCTTGGTGGGGAGTCTGCTTCTTCTTCTACCTCTCCTCCCTGCTCATGCTTTATCTCTCTCAAATGAATAGATAAAATCTCTAAAATAAAAAAATAAAATACTCCTATCTCTTAAATACAGGAAACAAATGGGTTGTTGGAGAAGAGGTGGGTGGGTGATGGGGTAACTGGGTGATGGGCATTAAGGAGGACCCCTTGATGTAATGAGCACAGGGTGTTATATGCAATTGATGAATCTGAAACTAATAATACAGTATATGTTAATTAAATTGATTTTAAATTAAATAAAAAATAATCCTATCTGTAGTTATGCTTTTAATCTTGAAATCTGCATTTTTTCCCGTCTTTATTGAGGTATTATTGACAAACCTTAAAGCTTACTTTTATTTTAATAGACTCTAGCTTTCTTTGGGTTAATGTTTGCATGGTGTATCTTACTCCATTTTTTTATTTGTCACCCTTTGGGGGGAGTTATCTTCTTATGCTTGGTTCTTTTTGTTGATGTGCTGGACACATGTGAAAAAATAATTTGAGGGTAAGGAAGATACAATCTTCTAAACTCCAAAAAGGAATTTCTTTTTCTTCTGCCAGGTGTCTAAGGATATTCAGCTCTGAGACCGTGATGATTCCATGCTGAGTTGAAACCGCCTATGGGCTACCCTTTCGGGATCCAAACCCAGAATCAGAGGTCCTCTAAGGGCCTTTGGCTCTTGCTAACCTTTGAACTTCAATCCCTAGTCCTGTGATCTTGAAAAAGGAGTTGTTCAACCTTGGAACTGCCCCTTCCAGAATTAGCAGAAGTCCTGGGGAGAAAGCCTTCTCAAACGCTGGTTGAACTTTTTAGGTGCCATTCTTCCCTATATTCTGCCCAGTAATTATTTACTACATTATTAGTTTTGTGATATTTTCGGATGTATGTTTGAAAATATTTTGTTCATCATTTTTAGCTGTCCTTAGTGGAAGAAATCAATCCAAATTTCCTAGTTGTCCTTTGCCAAGAGCAGAATTTTCTCATCGATTTTTCTATAGAAAAAATTCTGTCTCTAGCATACTTGACTGGCATTTTTCTTTATAATGTAATATTTGAGATGCCTTAAAAGCGGATAATAATGGGCACTGGATTTTGTTTAATAAGATCTGTAGGTGCAATTCTGGATTTTATTGCCAATGTGAAAACAAGCTGGGCGGGGGAGGGGGTGATTGCCCAAAAGTCAGCAATACTATGTTACAGGGAACTTTCCTTTTATATCATACATTTTTTTTAATCTTGTTTTCACAAAGTTTGTAAAGTTTATAGGTATTACCTAGGACAGTAGACACTTGAAATACTATTCGATTTTGTACATCATGTATTCATATAAATTCTAACAAAAGTGCTTGACTATCTGACAAAAGCACCCTGGCTTCCAGAAGAATCTGCCATATTTAGTAAGAAAGTCAGTCTCCCAGAGAAAGCCTGGGGCCCTGCAGTCCTGGGAGGCTAATGGTAGAGGGAGCTCTCCCAGTAAGGATCTGCAGAGAACAGGCCGCCCGCTGGGCTCTGAATTCCAGCCAGAGGGGCTTGCTGGTCTCCACGGGGACTGTCACCCGGGCAGCTGCGACCCGTGCGTGAAAGTAGCAAGGCGCCGCTTCCCGAGCTGCTCCTTTCATGGGTCACCCTGGGAATTTCTGAGCGAGGCACACATGCAGGACATCTGTTTTCTGTATTCGTCTTTCAGAGCAGTGAACATGGTGGTTGTTTGAGAAAGAAAAAAAGGAAATGCCCAATAGGAGCTCAGTGTTTAAGAAAGCGGTCATGTGTCTTCATCAGCTAAGTAACTCCTGTAATATTTACTGCTCTGAGATTTTTCTCTTTTTTGTGTGTGATGAAACTAACGTGTTAGGCAATTTCAATTCAGTATGCTGCTCTCACCTAGGACACCTGCAAACTACAGACCCACTTTATTCACCTGCTTCCTGGACGTCTCCACCTAGAGGTCGCCCCCCTTAGACTCCATGTGTCCTACACAAATCATGAAAAGTTCCCCAAACCTGATTCTCTTCTGATTTTTCTTCCCCTCTTTCCATGAAATGAAGTCAATATTTTTTATTTTATTACTGAAGTACAGCTGACACACAGTATTATGTTGGTTTCAGTGCACAACGTAGTGATTTGACAAGTCTGTAGGTTATACTATGCTCACCATAAGTGTGGCTACCATCTGTCCCCATACAGCACTATCACAGTACCATTGACTGCATTCCTTGTGCTGTGCCTTTCAGTCCCATGACTTATTCATTCCATAACTTCACACCTGTATCTCTCATTTCCCTTGAGCCATGTGTTCAACCCCCAGCCCCTCCACTCTGATAACCCATCAGTTCTCTGTATTTACAAGTCTGCTTCTGTTTCTTGTTTTTGTTTTTTGGATTCCACATATAAGTGACATCCTAGGGTACTTGTATTTCTCTGACTTATTTCACTTAGTATGATACCCTCTAGATCTATCCATACTGTTGCAAATGGCAAAATCTCATCCTTTTTATAGCTGAATAAACACTCCATTGTATATGTATATCACATCTTTATCCATTCATCTCTTGATGGGCACCTAGGTTGGTTCCATTTCTTGGCTATTGTAAATAATACAATTAATAAAGGAGTGCATTTATCTTTTTGAATTAGTGTTTTTATTTTCTTTGGGTAATTACCCACTAGTGGAATTACTAGATCATATGGTAGTTCTATTTTTAATTTTTTGAGGAACCTCCATACTGTTTTTACAGTGGCTGCACCATTCACATTCCCACCAACAGTGCACAAGGGTTCTCTTTTCTCTACATCCTCAACACTACTTATTATTTCTTGCCTTTTTGATTCTAGCCGTGCTGGCGGGTATAAAGTAATACTTCATTGTGGTTTGATGTGCATTTTTCTGGTGATGTTAAGCATCTTTTCTTGTGTCTGCTGGCCATTTGTATTTCTTCTTTGAAAAAATATCTACTCAGATCTTCTGCCCATTTTTTAGTCAGATTACTTCTCTTTTGGTACTGAATTATGTAAGTTCTTTATATATTTTGGATCCTAACCTCCTATTGGATATATCATTTGCAAATATCTTCTCCCATTCATCCTTCTGTTTTATGGATGGGTTCTTCCTTTATGCAGAAGCTTTTCATTTTGGTGTAGTCCCAATAGTTGAATTTTACCTCTGTTTCCCTTGCCTGAGGAGACCTGGCTAGAAAAATGTTGCTAAGGCCACTGTCAAGGAGATTAATGCTTATGATTTCTTCTATGATTTTTATGGTTTCAGGTCTCACATTTAGGTCTTTAGTCTATTTTGAGTTTATTTTTGTGTGTGGTGTAAGAAAGGGGTCCAGTTTCATTCTTCCGGATGGAGCTGTCCAGTTTACTGAGCACCATGTATTGGTGAAGACCAGTGGTCTTTTCCCATTGCATATTTGTGCCTTTTTTGTCATAGATTAATTGACATGATTAGCATGGGTTTGTTTTTGGGCTCTCTATTCTTTTTCATTGATCTGTATGTCTATTTGGGGGCCAATACCATATATACTGTTTTGATTGCCTCAGCTTTGTAGTGTATCTCAAAATCTGGGATTGTGATACCAGCTTTGTTCTTCTTTCTCAAGATTGATTTGGCTATTCTGGGTCTTTCTAACTCATTACAAACCTTAGGATAATTCTAGTTTTGTGGGGAAAAAATGCTGTTGGTATTTTCATAGGAATTGCATTAAATGTATAGATTGCTTTGTGTAGTATGGACATTTTAACAATATTCTTTCATTCTGTGATCAGGGAATATCTTTTTATTTGTGTCATCTTCAATTTCTTTCATCATTGTTTTGGAGTTTTCAGAGTACAGGTCTTTCACCACCTTGGTTAAGTTTATTCCTAGGTATTTTATTCTTTTTGGCATAATTGTGAATGGAGTTGTTTTCTCAATGGCTCTACTCTGTTATTAGCATATAGAAACACAACCGATTTCTGTGTATTAAGTTTGCATCTTGCTACTTTACTGAATTTCTTTATTCTAATAGTTTTTGATGGGAGTCTTTAGGGCTTTCTATATACAGGATCACGTTATCTGCAAATAGTGACAGTTTTACTTCTTCCTTACCAATTTGGATGCCTTTTCTTTTTCTTGTCTGATTGCTATGGTTAAGACTTCCAGTAGTATGTTCAATAAAAGTGGCAAAAGTGGACATCCTTGTCTTGTTTCTAAGAGAAACTGCTCTCAGTTTTTCACCATTGAGTATGGTATTAGCTGTGGGTTTTTCATATGTGGCCTTTATTATATTGAGGTATGTTCCCTCTAAACATACTTTGTTGAGAATTTTTATCATAAACAAATGTTGACTTTAGTCAGATGCCTTTTCTGCCTCTAATGAGGTGATCTTATGATTTTTATCCTTCATCTTGTAAATGGGGTATATCAGTTGATTGATTTTTGAATATGTAACCATCCTTGCATCCCCAGAATGAATCCCCAAAACGTGATTTTGGTGAATGACCCTTGTAATGTATCATTGAACATGATTTCCTCTTTTGCTGGGGATTTTTGAAACTGCATTCACCAGGGATATTGACCCGTAGGTTTCCTTTTTATGTAGTATCTTTCTCTGGTTTTGTAGGATGAGTATGGAAATTTTCCATCCTCTTCTATTTTTTGGATAGTTAGAGGAGAAGAGATATTAACTTTTCTTTAAATGTTTGGTAGAGTTTACCTGTGAATCCCACTGGTGCTGAACTTTTGTCTTTGGGGAGTTTTTTGATTACTGATTCAATTTCATTACTCATAATTGATCTGTTCAGATTTTTAATTTCTTCCTGATTCAGTTTTGGAAGATTGTATGTTTTGAGGAGTTTATCCATTTCTCCTGTCCAATTTGTTGGCATGTAATTTGTCATAGTATTCTCTTATAATCCTTCCTAATTTTATGTTGTTGGTTGTTACTTCTCTTTTATTTCTGATTTTATTTTTGTCCTCTTGCAGCTGGCTAAACATTTATCAATTTTCTTTATCTTTTCAAAGGACCAACTCTTGGTTTCATCGATCTTTTCTATTGTTATTTTTTTAGTCTGTCATTTATTTCTGCTTTGATCTTTGTTATTTTCTTCCTTCTACTAAACTTGGGTTTTATTTATTCTTTTCCTAGTTCCTTTAGGTGTAAGTTTAGATTGTTTGAGCTTTTCTTATTTTTTAAGGTAGGTCTGTAGTGCTGTATATTACTCCCTCTGAACTGGTTTTGCTGTGTCCCAGAGATTTTGTACTCTTGTGTTTTCATTTTCCAATGTCTCCACGTATTTTTTTGACTTCCTCTTTGATTTCTTCACTGACCCACTAGCTATTGAGTAGCATGTTGTTTAGCTTCCACATGTTTTGTGGGGTTTTTTTTCCAGTTTTTTTCTTGTGATTGATTTCTAATTTCATACTGTTGTGGTTGGAAAATATGCATGACAGGAGTTTACTCATAAATTTAATAAGACTTGTTCTGTGCTCTAACATGTAATCTCTCCTAGAGAATGTTTCGTGTTCACTTGAAAAAAATGTGTATTTTGTGGTTTTTGGATGGAATATTTTGTGTATATCTGTTAATTCCATCTGGTCTAATGTATCATTGAAAGAAACTGTTTCCTTATTGATTTCTTGCCTGGATGATCTATCCTTTGATGTAAGTGAGGCATTAAAGTCCCCTATTATTATTGTATTACTGTCATACTGTTCCTTTATGTCTGTGAGTATTTGCTTTATGTATTTAGGCACTCTAATGTTGGGTGCATATATATTTACAATTGTTTTATCCTCTTGTTGGATTGACCCACTTATCATTATGAAATGCCCTTGTCTCTTGTTACAGTGTTTGTTTTAAAATCTGTTTTGTCTGGGGACACCTGGGTGGCTCAGTTGTTAAGCATCTGCCTTCAGCTTGGATTGTGATCCCAGGGTCCTGGGATCGAGCCCCACATTGGGCTCCCTGCTCTGTGGGGGGCTGCTTCTCCTTCTCCCACTCCCTCTGCTGTGTTCCTTCTCTAGCTGTGTCTCTCTCTGTCAAATAAAAATAATTTTTTAAAAAATCTATTTTGTCCAGAGTTGCCTGGGTGGCTCAGTTGGTTGGGTAGCCAACTCAGGTCATGATCTCAAGGTTGTGGGCTCAAGCCCTACATCAGGCTATACACTCAGAGCAGAATCTGCTTGACATTCTTTCTCTCTCTGCTCTCCTTCCCTCACTTGAGCATGGTTCCTCTCTAAAATAAATACATAAATCTTTAAAAAACTAAAATCTGTTTTGTCTGATACAGGTATTGCTCCCCTAGATTTCATCCTCTACTTCTTTTTGCAGGGAATATCTTTTCCCAGCCTTTCATTTTCAGTCTATATGTGTCTTTAGGTCTGGAGTCTCTTGTAGACAGAATATAGATGGGTCTCTCTTTTTTTTTAATCCATTTCACCCTGCCGTGCTATTGTGTTAACTTTTCTGGTTGATTGTGGGCCTCTGTTCCTTTTTCTGTTCTTGCTCTCTTACCTTGTGATTGGTGACTTTCTACAGTGTTATGCTTCAATTTCTTTCTCTTATTTTTTGTGTATCATATGTTTTGGGTTTGTGATTACAAGGCTCATATATAACATCCTAAGTGTATAGTGGTCTATATTAAGTTGATGGTCATTTAAGTTCAAATGCATTGTGAAAGGCCCTTTTTACTTCCTCCTCCATGTTTTATGTATATGTTGTCATTTTTTTACATCTTTTTAGTCATAATTTTTTTCTAGCTATGGCCTTTTCTCTACCACTTAAGCCCCTTTAACATTTGTTGTAAGTCTGGCTTAGTGGTGAGGAACTCCTTTAACTTTTGTCTTGGAAACTCTTTCTCTTTCCTTTAATTCTAAATGATAATCTTGTAGAGTATTCTTGATTATAGGTTTTTCCCTTTCAGCTCTTTGAATATATTATGCCACTTCCTCTGGCGTGCAAAGTTTCTGCTGAAAATATCTGCTAATAGGGGCGCCTGGGTGGCTCAGTGGATTAAAGCCTCTGCCTTCAGCTCAGGTCATGATCTCAGGGTCCTGGGATTGAGCCCCGCATCAGGCCCTCTGCTCGCAGGGAGCCTGCTTCCCCCTCTCTCTCTCCCTGCCTGCCTCTCTGCCTACTTCTGATCTTTATCAAATAAATAAATAAAATCTTAAAAAAAAAAATCTGCTAATAGTTGTATGGGATTTCCCCTGTACAGAACTTTTTGCTTCTCTTTTGATGCCTCTAAAATTCTTTCCTTATCTTTAACCTTTGATATTTAAATTATGTGTTGTGGATTTCCTTGGGTGCATCTGGTTGGGAATCTGTGCTTCCTGAAACTGATGTCTGTTTCCTTCCCCCAGCTTAAGGAAGTTATCTGTTATTTCTTCAGATATGTTTTCTGCCCCTCCCTCTCTCTTTTCTCCTCCTCAGACCCATATAATACAAATCTTTTTTCACTCAGTGTTTTCTGAGCAATCCCTTAACCTATCTTCATTTTTAAAATTCTTTTTTCTTTGTGCTCTTCACCTTAGGTGCTTTCCATGACCCTGCTTTCCTGATTGCTGATCTGGTTTTTTGCATCTGTTAATCTGTTGTTGATTCCCTCCAGTGTTGTGTTTTTGTTTTTTTTTTTTTCAATTATGTTCTTCAACTTTGTTCTTTTTTATGTTTTCTATCTCTTTATTGAAGTTCTTACTGAAAACTTGTACTCTTTTCTCTGGTCCAGCGAACATCTTTACAATCATTAGTTTAAATTCTTCATCAGGCATATTACTTATCTGTGTTTTACTTAGTTCTTTTTCTGTGTGTTTGTCTTGTTCTTTCATTTGGAGCATATTCCTCTGCTTTCCCATTTTGATTGATTTTCTGTGTTTCTATGAATTAGGCAAAGAGCTGCTTCTTAACTTGAAGGAATGGTCTTGTGTATGATCATAAATTTTGTAGACTGTGTGTGTTTTGCGACTTGGGCTGGCTGGCTGGAGCTCTGTCTGTGTGGGCTGGGGGTCTGGGGTACTCAGTGCTGGGGTTGCCCTGGTGGGATGGCCAGAGCTGAAGTGGACAGAAACCAGGACAATCCCGGCTCTCCACACAGAGGGCACACTGGCAGGACAGCTGTAGCTGAAGTGGGTACAAGCTGTCCCTAGGCTCTCTGTGCAGATGGTGCCCTGGTGGGCAGCTGGAGCAAGATAGGGTATATGTTGGGGGTCCCTGGGTGCTTCAGGCAGGGGTGTCCTGATAGGACAGCTGAAGCTGAAGTGGGTGGAAGCAAGGTTATCCTGGGGTGCTCAGAGGGGTGGGCACCCTGGTGGGATGACTGAAGCTGAGGATGGCCCTTGCTGGGGTGTCCTGGTGCTGTATGTGTAGGCAGCACCCTGAAGGGTGGCTGGAACAAAGGCAGGGTACTGGCCAGGAGTCTTAAGCTGCTCTACTCACAGGGTGCCCAGGGGTGGGGGGCACAGCTGGAATGGAGGCAGGCATGGGCCAGAGCATCCCTGGGCACTTAGCACAGGGACTGTATCAGGCGGGGGGCAGGGCAGCTGGAGACAAAGTGGACATGATCCAGGAGCTCCCAGAGGGCTGTGGGCTGGGGCTGCTCTAGGAAGCCACCCGGGGCCAAAGTGGAGCAGGTCTGGAGTGTTCCAGTGGGCTTTGTGCCTGTGTCCCCTTGGTGTGGCGGCTGCAGCCATCCTGAGTGCCAACCCCAGGGTGCTCCGGGGTGCACCGTGCTCGAGCTGCCTTCGTGGGACAGCTCGGGCTGGTATGGGCTAGAGGCCTGGGGCTTGCTCCTGTCTCGGTATCAAAGTGGAAGGCAAATATCAACTGTGGTCACCGGCCCCTCCCCCCGGAGAGCGTTCCAGCAGCTCCCCTGCCTTTCTGTGGAGGCTGGATTTCTATAACTAGTTGCTCTTTTAAATTGCAGCTTTTTTTCTGTGTCCCAGGGCAGATAAATCTGCTCCTGATCCCTCAGTACCGTCTGTCCCCACTGCTGTTGGCAGCGTCGGGGGTGGGGTTCCCTCATTACCGTGGCTCTGGCTCTCTTGCTGTTCTCTGCGTGGTCTCCCTGGTTTTGCTGTGCGGAAGCCATTCAGTCAGCCCTCAGTTTGTTGTTTGTTTTGTTTTTTTCTAAGTTGGCTCCACACACAGCACAGGGCTCAACACGGAGCCCAACGTGGGCCTTGAACTCATGACCCCGAGATCAATACCCAAGCTGAGATCAGTAGGTGGAGGCTTAACCGACAGAGGACACCCCCAGCCCCACCCGGTGCTCCAGCCCTCACGTTTTCATCCGGAGTAATTGCTCTGTAACTGGTGTAGATTTGGTGTGTCCGGCAGGAGGGGAATTCAGGGTCTTCCTGCCATCGCCATTTTAGACCCTCAGTGCGAGGAGCCCCTTTTAACACAGAGCGGCTCCACAGACATGCCCGCCCCCGCCCAGCTCTCAGATGGCGTGAACTCTCTGGGTGTGTGAACACGCTCGTCACACTCCCCCTGCTCCTTCTGTGCGGGGAAGTATGTAGCCAAGTCACAGGAAAATAGGCCCCAAACCCCACTTTCTATAACACACAGATGTTGTTCACAGTGGACAGAAGTCACAAGTCGATAAAATTTATTTAAAAACAGGTCCCTCTCTTCCTCATTCCAACCTGCCTTTCATAGTATTCTTTTCCCGGAATCGTCTCTGGGCCTCGGCGGAGGCATGCTCCCTACCCGCCGTCCTCCTATCTTTGTCTTCATCATACCGTGATCGGGGTGAGCGAGCGACTTCTGACCACAGAACCTTTCCAAATAAGTAGAGGCAAGTAGATGTGTTTTGTGACCCTCGATGGGGCAGATAAAGGGCATTGAGGGGACAACTGACAAACTCGGGAGAAAGTCTCAGGGTGAGATTACAATATTGTGTCAATATTAATTTCTTGATTTTGGTCATTGTAGTCCTGTGTCCTGTTTTGAGGAAATCACACTGAAGTCTTTAGTGACGAAGAGGCATTGTGTCTGCGACTTCCCCACAGATATTTCAGGCAGAAGGTGTGTGTGTGTGTGCTTGTGTGTCTCACACATTTGGAGGGAGAGGGGATGGATGATATGTGTGGTCATAAATTATCAACATGGGGGCAATCTCGAAAGTCAGAGAGGAACTCCTGTGCCATTTCCCCCACATTTTTGCAAGTCTTAAATTATTTCAAAATGGACTTAAAAAGAACCACCTCGGCAGGTGGGAGACCTAGCTGGGAGGAGAGCTCTGAACTTGGAGTACCTCTGGTTTCCTTGAATTCAGTCGGTTCCAAACCCAGTTCCCAGTTGTTGGGTTTCTAGGGGGACCTCAGTCTCCTTAGAAACCGTAGTCTCTAAGGAGACCGTGGTCCCCTCTTCTTCAAGCCAGAGTCCCTCCATTGTCCCTCGCTTGGCTGAACCGTCACTGGGTACTGCTCTCCTGGCTGAGCCCAGCTGGTTACCTGGAAGCTCAGGGCTGTCTTTCCCCAGCATCCATCCCCCACATCCCCATGGCAAAGCCCGCGTTCCTCAGGGATACCCCCCTGGCTCCACTTTGGTCTCCTGGAAGAGACAACATTGGGCTTACCCACTGCGACCTGCGGCGGTCAGGAGAGCATCGGTTACGCTGCAGGAACAACCCCCCCACCCCCACCCCCACCCCGTTCAGCTTACCTAATACACGGAAAAGAGGATTTCTCTCTCATGCTCAGTATGCGGGGTGGGGTGGGACTCTCACTGGGCTGCCCCTCGACAGGTGAGCTGAATGTAATCGTTGTATGTAGGGGGCGCTCATCTCTTGGTCTCGGGGTCATGCGTTCGAGCCCCACTCTGGGTGTAGAGATTACTTTAAAAATAAGTTTTTAAAAAATCGTAGTTAGGAGAGTAGCACGAGAGGCAGGCACCCCAGAAGCAAGGATTCTGCCTGCCAGGGGCAAAGTGAGGAAGACAGGCTGGCCAGCAATCACCAGGGCTTTTCCTCCTCGGAGAGCCCTTCCTGCCCTCGAGCTCCTCTGTGCTCTTGCTGGGACCGGCACAGGCTGCCGTCACCTGCCCTCACATTCTTTGGCTGTTACTTTCTCGGGATGTTCTGTGCTCCAGTGATGGGCGTGTGTATGGGCGGCATGTCTGCGGGCTGCCCGTGCCACCAGGCATTGCGCTGGGTTCTGGGATATCGGGAGCGTTAAGATACTGGCTCGTTACAAAGACGGGGAAGAAAACAGATCCTTTCGATGCCGAGGGAAGAGCCAAGCCCAGGGTGGGGAGAGACCATCTCGATCCTATTCAGGAGGAAGAGGGTAGCGGAGACAGGCAGGGAAGCGTGAGGAAGCCAGCCCCGAGGCTCCGGGTACACACAGTCCAGCTTATCTGGGCTGTGCTCTCTGGCTTGGATTGGGCAGGTGATGCCAGATGTGCTCGTGGGCAGGATTCGAAGTCGTGGCTGGAAGGCCATCAGTGTGTCCTCTTTCTGCCAACAGTGTTAGGCATCTGTCACAATAATAGGGCTGGTTTTGCTTACATTTGGGTAATATTTTATAACTGATGAACCAGATGCCTTGAAAGTCATTGGCTCCTTTTACAAATGAGGATGTGGAGATAGGGAACTGCTGAGGTCCTTACAAGTCCCAAATGCACTTGAACTCAGGCTCCTTATTCCTGGTCCAGGGCGCTTCCCACTAACCCATGCTGCCAAGACCTGTCTGAGCATCTGCGACTGGGACCCTCTCCCTGCCGAGGATCCCACCGTCCAGGGGGAAGAGTTAATAGCCACTCTTGATGGAGAGGGACGCAGAGTCATGCTGATTTCATCAGGGCCTTCGATTTTGCCCCAAGTCAAGTAAATCTCTAAGATCTCCCCTTTCTCCAGCTTCCTGTTGGATTGTTAATGAGGATGAATAACACAAGATATAAGCACCTTTTCAGCAAGCAGGGCACAGCTGCCAGTGAACAGCCAGCTCTGCATGATGTCATTGCCCAGAGATGCGGCCGGGATGGGGGAGCAGAGGAGAGGCCGGATTCCCTTGTCTGTGTAACTTGCAAACAAGGGATGGGGTGTTGGATCTCTGTGGCCAAGACATGGACGTGTTGAGGATGTATGCCAACCATATCATTTTCATTTGCTAAGGTCTGGCAAGATTTCTGGTCCCGTGCTAGCCTTACATTGATTAAATGAGATAATGCGTGTGCACCTCTTGGCACACAGGAAGTGGGCAATAAATGGTAACTGAAAGAATAGTAATAATGCCCGCAGTAATCTTAAGTACTGTAATAATGGAGCAAGAGTATTAGAGCAATAGTTATTGGAGGATAGTAATGATAAACATAATAGTAAAGCAATAATTGACTTGGGCAGGGGTTGCAGTGGGAGTGGCTCTCCAAATGGGAAGGAGTTTTATCAGTGATGTCTGATGACAATTAAGCAGACTGTATGGGAACTCTCTGAACTTTCTTAGTTTGGCTGTGAACCTAAAACTGATCTAAGAAATAAAGTCTACTAAGTTATATTTAAAAAAAAAAAAAAAAAAGAGGGAAGTGAAAAAGTGAGCAGACCGACACAGCTAGCTGGTGATGTTAGTGTTTGTCTATGCTCTGCAGACCAGGCCCTCTTTTACTGCTGCCTCACCCCTGAGATGCCGGGACAATGAGAACAGTTCAAATTGCTCTGCCTGCCATGCAGATGTTCAAATGACAGTGATCATCCTTGGCTCTTGGGTTTCTCTGTTCACCAATGGGTGCCAAATGCCGGTGGCACTGGCCCCTGGAGGCTGATGGGACCGAAAGCCATAGGTCCAGGTCTCTCTGTGGCTCTCCCTGAGTGAAGCAGCCACATCGTCTACACGGGTGGGAGCTGCCTCTGCATGGCTTGCGTGTGAGTGGAGACCGTCCCTAATCCATAGCCCTAATCCATTTCCCTTGGGGAAGTCTTGTGCCCACGTCACCAATGGGTTGGCTTCCTTTCCTTCGCCCAATGACAGGCTCTCTTTCCTTCGTGCAGGAAAATGCCCAGCTAATCAAAGAAGTGGAAGTGGACAAGGTCTGCGCCCTGTCCAGGGACCAGGTGGAGGCCATCAAGCAGCTCTGGGAGGACCCAGGAATCCAGGAGTGTTACGACAGGAGAAGGGAGTACCAGCTGTCAGACTCGGCCAAATAGTGAGTGCAGAGCCCAGGCACACATTGTCCCCGTTTCAAAGATGCCTATCACTGGGGAAAAAGGAGCGGCCTATAACATGTGGGCACTCGGCAACACTACCTCCTTCCTGCTTGTCACTACCCCCCTCTGACTTTGGTGTGTGTCTTACTGCTTCCTAAAAACTGTGGACCCCCAGATCTCTGTCCTTGTCCATACCCACCTTTCTTCGCTGTGTTCTAAGCCTCTCTCATTCAAGGAGAAACTCAAACGTGAGGTTCTTTGGAGGGAGCTCATCTCATCTGGGGTGCTGAAATCTTGTGACTTGAGTAAAGACTACCATTGCCTCTGGCTTCTCCTTTCCTCCTCACCATATCCCTCTGCCTTCTGGTTTCCTGATCAGTAGACAGCAGGGACCGTTGCCCTCAAATCTAAAACCAAGAGTTTATTTAGACCAGCAGGGCAATAGACCTACTCCAGGTCTGATCTGGTGCTGCCCTCTGGTGGGCAAGACAGGGTTTGCAGGCCCAGCACAGGGAGGACGTTCAGTCCACAAGCCTTTTGCTTAATGACTCCCTGGGATGACCTCCGCCCTATAGTTTTGATTCATAAAGCTCTGGTTTTAAATCATTAATCCCTAAAATAAGAGGAAATTGATGGTCCTGCATGCAAATTATCGCAAGGTGGTCACAGAATTTCGTTTCAGAATTTCTGGAGGCAGTGCCTCTGTCCACTAGGTCCCTGGACAAACAGATTGGTCCCGTTCCTGCTTGAAGAGGCGGTTCTTCCTGCTTCTGGAGCTCGGCTTTCCCTTTTGCCCCGTGTCCTCTCCCAGCCTCTGAAGGCCTCAGAATCCCTTCCCCTTCCCTTTGGGGGTTGCTGTTGCCCTCCAAGCTCGTGTGGGTGGGCAGTTCACCCCGCTCATCTGGACAAGGCAGCCGGCAGAAGAGGAAACCTGCAGTCTCACCTCCGGTGTCAGTGGCCTCCCTTTGGTGCTAGTGCCAGGCTGAGTGTTTCAGGCCACTACTCCAGGGTTGGCACAACCAGTCTGAGTACAGGGACATGTAGGTGCAGTAGAGCAGCCAAGGAGGAAAAGGAAATAAAAGAAGCCCCGAGAAGGTCTGGGATCAGCTCAGGAAAGAGCCAGAAGCCAGGTAGGCAGTGTCCCATGGAGGAGGGTGGACAGCTGTGGAGGGGGCGACAACTCCACATCTGTAAGGGCATCTCTGGCCCTTCCCTGACCCGCCCACTGTCCTTTGCTTCTGTGAACGTTCTGGGGAGTGGCCGGAGCTCTGGAGGTAGAGCCACTGGGAAGAGCCCCCTGGAGGCTCTGGAGCCGCTCAGAGCTCAGTGGAGCGCTGAGAACTGGGGCTTGTGCACTGAGAGGAATGTAGGAAACGGCTAGGGGGACCGTGCTGCCCCAGAGAGAGCTGCGCTCATACGCCAGCAGCTGCCCCAGCTGGGAAACTGCTGCACTGACTCAGTCCAGGTCCACGGGGGTCGCAGCTGTGCCAGAGCTGTCTACTTATCGGGACAGGCATTCAGTTCAGAAGAATTCAATGTGTGCTGCTGTGGGCCAACCTGTGTTCTCTGTCCTCCAGTGACAGATGGCCCGATGGAGGGTGGTTCCCTTCCTGTACGGAAGGCTGTGCAATGAATACGGCCCACCTGCCACCCTGAGTTCCCGTTCATGCCTGGTTACAGGCCTGGGTTACAGTTCTTTTACTCAAAAATGCCTTGTATAATAGCCTTGAAGTTAAAAAACAAGAAAACAGAAAAAGTGATTTGTTTTCAGCTTAGGAATTTACTCTGGAGCCAAAAATAATCCGAGACAAGTGTTGGCTGATTTTAGATGTTTAATGTCCCAATAAACAGTAAACTTTATCTTGTTATTTTGAAAGAACTTTGAGTTGGCCTGTATTATATCTTTGTATTTTCGTAGAAACTCAGAATCATTGAGCAAAGACTTTAAGAACAGCATCTCTGATCGATAATGTTCGTGGGTGCGGGTGAATGTGGGAGAGGGGAGGGCTTTGAGAGAGGAAGGCAGCGGAGAGGTCAGAGACCAGATCCCAACATCCTTTCCTTCTGACCCGCTGGCTCCCTCACTGGCCGGGGAGAGGGAACGCTTAGAGCCTGGAGGAAGAGATGGCATTACTCCCAGATTTCCCAGAGGACTCACGGAAGCTTCTGATCCATATTCTCTCCCAAACATAGCTGGGGGTGGAGAGACCGTCCCGCACCAGCTCTCCAGGTGGGCACGGATGGAACCCACGAACCCTGTGGGGGTGCTGGGAGCCGTGGGGTGGACGTTTCTTGTCTAAAACGAGTCTTGGTGCCTTGTGGTCTGATACCGCAGTTACCTGACTGACATCGACCGCATCGCCATGCCGTCGTTCGTGCCAACACAGCAAGACGTGCTTCGCGTCCGAGTGCCCACAACCGGCATCATCGAGTATCCGTTTGACTTGGAAAACATCATCTTTCGGTAAGACTGTCTCCCTGACGTGGTCCTCCCAATCTGTGTGGCCTTGGAAGTCCCTGGAGGGATTCTTAAGGGTGTTATTCCTCAAAGGGGTCTGTCTCCTAGAGGCATCTGACCCTCTCCGTCACCGTGTGTAACACGGCGAGAGGTCTCAAGTCCTGGATCGGAGAGGAACTCACCTTCCTGCTCCCCTTGGAACAGAACAGTCTCAGAAAATTTCAGAGCACTTTTATACCCATTCGTTCCCTTGTTCCCCATCGGCGTTTTCACCTGATGCTTTTCTAGTCGAGATGACACCGGTCTGGTCCTGCCCCGCCCAGGTCCTGTCTGCGAACCCCATCTCATCTCCGGGCCTCTGGAGCATTGTGGCACAGGGGAGCTCTGGTCCAGCCCCTTGAAAATCTGCCTCTGGGTCCCCGTGAATTTATGACTGTGAGCTTTTTAGAATCAGTGCTGCCAGCTACTTCTGAACCCTGAACCTGGTCCCCAGCTGTATTCTCTTTGGCCCACTTTGTGTTTTCTAAGCCACTTCTGAGCCAGTATTTAAGTACTGGCCCATTTCGCTAACATTTGATCCCTGGTTGCTCCTGAAAGGTCGAGGTGTTGGTAGGGGCGCGCCTGCACTTCTGTCTGGGGCTGCTTGCCTGCAGCTGCCTAGCGGTCAGGCCTCTAGCCGGGACCCCAAGCATCCTCGAGGCTGCCTCCTATTCTACTCTGGAGAGACCCACTGGACTCATTTCTGTAAACTGCCTGCCTCCTGCAGCGTCCGAGCTTACAAGCCATCTTTGGGCTCTGACTCCCTTGAGTCTTTTCCCAAAGCCCCGGGTAGAGCCTTCGGGTTGCCACAGAGGATGGGGGAGACCTCCAGGTCTTACAGCCCAGAAGGGGTGGCTTCCACGTCCTGTGGACTGGTGGGTGAGTCTGAGGAACGGTGGGAAACAGGCAGCGGGGAGGGCCTGGACGTAGCTGGCGGAGCTGTGGGGCCTGGAAGAGGGCCTGCCTTTCTGCCCCTCGTGTGTCTGGTATCTGGCACTCAACAGTGCTTAGAGGGACACTTGGGTGATGCTTGTGCTTTCTGCCTGGATGAATGCAGCTGGCTGCAGAGCGGTGTCCCTGAGCAGGCTCCCCGAGTGACCGCGGCACTTTCTCCAGTAACCTCCCTTGCGTTCCGTGCCTCCTTCGCTAGGAAGCACCTACGGTCCCTCTGCTGAAAGCAGCAGTGCTTCAACACCGGCGCCTGAAGCCCCCTTTCCACTCTAAAACTTTATCGAAGATCCTAAGGAGTGCTGACTTCCACAGTATGATGATTCCTGTCCATCTCCAAAGAGCCACGTGTTCCAACCTTTGGATGCTCTGTGTTTCTGTCGAACAGGATGGTAGATGTTGGTGGCCAGCGATCTGAGAGACGGAAATGGATTCACTGCTTTGAGAGTGTCACCTCCATTATTTTTCTGGTTGCGCTGAGTGAATATGACCAGGTCCTGGCTGAGTGTGACAACGAGGTATGCTGGGTGGGGAGGGGTAGCTGTGTGTTTGCAAGAAGCCAGCCCGCTCTGGCATTAGGTTCTGTTCTTGAGGTTACACTATTTTGCTATTCCAAGTGTAGTCTGTGGAATTAGGAGGACCAGCATCACCTTCGTGCTTGTTAGAAATGCATGCCCAATTGACCCACACTGAATTAATCAGAACTTGTATTTTAACCAGATTCCAGATAATTCAAATACACACGAAAGTTTGAGAATCACTGGCCTGGAATTCCCTGGGGATCTTTAAGAGGAACTTGGCACATGGGTCCAACTGCAGACTCTGATTCAGTTGGGGTGGGGGTGGGCTGAGCCTGGGATAGGATCTCAGGTGCTGCCAAGGGTAGAGCCTCCCAGAAGCACTGGTTCTCAGTCTTGGCTGCATGCATATTGGAATCCCCCGGGAAGTTTCCAGAAAAGACCATCTTTTGAAGTCACAGTAGAGATTTGTATTTCTTGGGTTTGAGTTGGGGGTATCTTTGCCAAGCCCCTCAGAGGTGCTCATGCACAGCCAAAGTTGAGCAGTGCTCTTTCTCATAAGCATGTGGGAACAGGCTTCCCAGTCTCTCCACAGGGCTTCCAAATGAGGTCCCTAACTGAGCTAAGCAGTGGTGTGAGATGCTTAGAGCTGTTCCGATGCTTCCCGGCCAGGCATTCCACATCCTCTGCAGAGCTGCCGTAGTGCCAGCTGTGGGGGACTGCAGCAACCACATCTGCCCAGAGCACGAGGACAGCCGTCGCTGTCCCTTCTCTGGGAGGTGGGGCTGTGCGATACCACTGTCCTCCCCCTGTCTTTTCCCCAGCCTTGCAGGAGACATCCTGACCTTATAGAAAAATGCCTTTTCCTTCTAGGTCATGGTAGTAAACCAGTAAAGCATTCTGCCCAGGATTAGGCAGTAACTATGAACAAATTATATTTTGGATTTCTCGAGAGCAGGCTTTTCTCTGAGGAGCAGAGTTACATTAGCTAATTAGTGAAGGATTAGCCCATTTACTAGTCTCATTGTATAAAGAAGAATCTTGGCTGCCACCCAGCTTTTCCAGGAGGGACTTTTTTTTTTTTTTAAAAAAGGGAAAGGCTTCAAGTTATCAATACGAAAAATGAGTTCCAAATTTGTCTCAGGATTACTTAATGATGTTTCTCCGGAAACTCAAAAGATTATTCAGGGGCACAAGGGACCAATGCCTCAACCCAGTATGCTCACAAATTAGACATTTTCTCCTCTCCTAAAAGCCACAAGGTATTTGGGAGAGGAATTCCCCTCCAGACTTGCCCCCCTGGGGGTAGATATGTGATAGGTACACTGGGCTTACAGGAATTGTTTCTTCATGTATAGCTGATCCTTGAACAATACAGGTTTGAACTGCCCAGGTCCATTTACACGTGAGCTTTTTTCCTGATAAATATGGTACAATAAGTGTATTCACCTTAGGATTTTCTTCATAACATTTTTTTCTCTAGCTTTAGTGAAAGAATATGGAATATAACATCCATTACACATAAAATGTGTTAATTATTATTGGTGAGACTGGTCAACAGTAGGGTATTAGTAGAGTTTTGGGGGAGTCAAAAGTTATATGCACATTTTCGACTGTGCCAGGCGATCAGCCCCCCTAACTCCTGCGGTGTTCAAGGGTCAACTTCCTTGTAGACCATTATTGATAAGACCATAATAAGTTTTTTTAAAGCTTTAAAAACTGAGGGGTTACCTGTCGGGTAATGAATTCCAGATCTTAACTGCCAAGAATGTGCTGCATAGAAGAATGGGCCCGGGTATGCAGGAGTTGCAGGGAGACAGACTTATCCCTCTGGAGTGGGTGTGCAAGGCTTTCACGTCTTTGACCGCTGCCCTCTATAAAGGGAAGTTCTTATTTCTTTACTCTTAGAAATCCTTGAGAGCAGGCGTGCCTGGCTGGCTCAGTTGGTGGGGCATGTGGCTTTGATGTCAGGGTATGACTTCAAGCCCCACAGTGGGCTCTGCAGAGCTGACTTAAAAAATAAAAAAAAAATACTTCAGAGTACAATCTAGAACAGTTATTGTCACCAGATTTCTATGCGCCCTGTGTACTCTCCCTAAATTAGGAACATTTGATATATTCCTGCCAATGTCTATTGTTAAATTTTTACTCTTCTTCTACATAATTTGGGCCAGATCCTACTATTACACGGACTTGGGACCTAATTTAAATTATGAGCACTAGTATGTTCATCCATAAAATGGGGACCCTGCTCCCCTAGCAGACCTCACCTGTACTACCCACCTGTAAGTTGCGGCCCAGGGAAGGTGCTCAGTAGCACCAGTCCCAGAGGCCCCTTCCTCTTGTGGTCTGGAAGCCCACCCCCAATTCCAGTGGGTGTCTCAGGTCTACGTTATGCATTTTCACCACTTGGTAATCCCAATAATTTAACAGAAAATTTTTGCCAAATATGGGCATGAACCATTTTCCAAGTTTCACAAAAGCCTTATATTTTGTGTGTGTATTTGGGGTGCTGCAGGAGAACAGACCCAGGAGGGGGTGTTTGGGAGAACGGAAGGGGGGTAAAGAGAAGCTCAAGGCCTGGTGTCCTGGGGGCCGGGGGTGCCCTGTGCTTACCAGCTTCAACACGGAGAGTGGTGTGGCAGCTGGGCCAGGGGACACGTGGGTGGTACCAGCAATCTGGCGTGGTGCTTCCAAAGTATTGTTTTTCTTTATTAACCCTAAGCCCCCTGTTTCTCACTTAGAACCGCATGGAGGAGAGCAAAGCCTTATTTAAAACCATTATTACCTATCCCTGGTTTCTGAACTCATCTGTGATTTTGTTCTTAAATAAGAAGGATCTTTTGGAGGAGAAAATCATGTACTCTCACCTAATTAGCTACTTTCCAGAATACACAGGTAAGTAAGTGTCCCTCTTGTTGACCTCCCTGGCATCCGACCAGCGTCCGAGCCCAGGGGCCTCCCCGATCTGCCCCTCGCAGACTTTCTCATGGAAGCTCCAGGTGCACGGTTCTCTTGTTGCCTCAGCCCCTCCACACATGCCAAGCCCTGTGAACCCCACCTTGTCCCTCCAAGACCCAGCTCAGGCACATCCTCTTTGGGGAAGTCCTGCTCACGCTCCCCCCACCCTCATCTGCACTCGAGGGTGCCTCGAGTGTGCCTCCCGTGTGCTCCCCTGGCCTTCCTCACCTGCATCGGCCGTGTGGTGAGAACCCTCACACTTTAACATCAGACCTGGGGGCCCAGTCCCAGGCCTGTGCTCTTCCTTCCCCTGCTCCTAGTCCACTTCTGTCTGTCTGAGTGGCCCAAACCAGAACATGGGGTCACTGTTTTTCAACAAATTGCTTTAAAGTACACTTTTTAGATATCAGTGGACACTTTCAAAGTTTCTTTTACAGGTTCATTATGAGCTATAAAAGAAGTTAGCAGCCCAGGTAAGCTCTTCTCTAGGAGTAAGATCACTCAGAGAAGGATCCCAAGTGCGAACAGGAGTATCATGAAACTTGACTGTGGGGAGGACCTGGGGTCTAGGAGCTTTCTTCATTTCCTGTCCCTGCTCTCTTGACTAGGACCGAAGCAGGATGTCAAAGCCGCCAGAGACTTTATCCTGAAGCTCTATCAAGATCAGAATCCTGACAAAGAGAAAGTCATCTATTCTCACTTCACATGTGCTACAGACACGGAGAATATCCGCTTTGTGTTCGCAGCTGTGAAGGACACAATTCTCCAACTCAACCTGAGGGAATTCAACTTGGTTTAGAAGCTGCCACCCACTCCTAGCCCATCCCACAAGACAGGATTTGCAAGTTCCTCCCGTTTTATCTGCCACTGCTTGTGACGTCACCCACCCAGCCATGTAGGCCCCAGGGACGGGTGATGGACTGTGTGAGATGCTGGAGTTTAGCCAACTTTTTCAAAGTCTTTGTTTTTGTATTTCTTTTCTTGACTTTTGGCTATGAGATTTTGTGTAAGTTTTGAATTTGATATTTTATAGAAATTTTAAAAGCCACTGTGATTTACTATGTTGTTGCTTTAAGTTAAAGGGTGTTTAATAATAGTCCTTAACACAACCTATAACAGAAGGGTCTGTTAATTTATAGATCATGCCTTGAGACCTCTAAGATTAAGTTGGGTGGCGTTTTTTTGTTGTTTAAAAGTTAATGGGTTTGAAGCTTTTTATTAAATCTTGTAATTTAGAGATTTTAAGTTGAGTGGTTTTCTCTCTTCATGCTGAAGTATGCATTTAACATGCCATCAAAGATTTTTTAACAGTTTTTTTGTGTGTTAATTATTTCTTAAGCCAAATTAATGACCATATCAGTGTATCTTAGTTTTGCCATAATTTGATCACCATTCAGTCAAAGCTGACATAAATGGGCTCTAGACAGCACAGATGTTGTATTGGTGAAAAATGTGTGTGTGTGCATGTGTGTATATATGACTGATATATATATATATATATATATATATATATATATATATATATATGTCTCTGGCGGTCTTGTAAACTTATAAAACGGCTAAAAGCCTAAATTGTTTAACAAATGTAATGTCACCCCTGCCAAAGTTCTGATGGCCACCACAGATTTGGTGTTGGAACCATGGATTCTGTGCCTTTCTGAGGAGGCTAAGAATATACCATTCTGCCATTAGCATTGGGTTATGTTGTGTTTCCTTGTGCTCATGGTTGATAATAAACTATGAAAGTCACAGCATTTTTCTAACTCAAACTTCATCCCTCTAGGGGAGGAAAAATAAATTTCCTTTTCCCTTCTAGGTTCCTGGCTGGGACCCCCACACAAAACAGATTAACGGAGGCAGGGGGTGGAACCACATTAGTTTAATACTATGTATGTCTCTGTGTACAGGAGAGATACGCAGAAGAACTGAGTAAGTCCCAAATAGGCCAGGTTCTCCCCTTGAGTACCTTTTCCAGCTAAATATGTTGGGGGAGGAGGAGTCGCCTATGAGCAGTTAGCCCAGTAAACACGAGTAAGGGTGTTAGGATGTAGAGTGCTCCTTCTCTCTCTGGCACAGAGCGGGAGAGACCCTTACAAATGGGGAGTTCCCTTATCCATGTCAATTTCCCCCATGAAAGGGTAGCTCTTGCCACATTTTCAGAGCATTTGCTGGCTCTCCTCTTTCTTAAAAATATTTAGCTCAAAATCATCCTTATGCCAAAGAGGTATATTTTGGGGTGCCACTGTCTGCTCCCCTTTGGGTCTGCCTTTGAAACTTCAAATTACCTTCACAGTCCAGAAGCTGAGTGGATTGACAGACTGTTCCGTAGTTTCATGGAACCAGTCTCCGTCTTGCAAGCAGGTCAGGTTGGCTCATTTCAGGAGCTGGAGGGGCAGGTGGAAGCCCAGTCAGGCCTCTACAGTGCAAGCAGGGATTTAATCAGCATTTCTATGGGGGGAAGGAAAAGGGTAATGGTTGGAGCAATCGTGCACTGCATCTCTGTCCTGAGGGCAACCAGTCAGAAGATTTCCACATGTTGGGGTCAAAGGATCTTCTGCAGCGTGAATGTCTCTGTCGTCAGGTGTTGAGGTCAACTTTGGCCCATGAGGTAACAGGCACGAAGAATGTAAACATGAGCTAGTGGGGCATTTCTATAGAGTTTATAGCAGGTAATTCACATTCAGTTTGCAGGGCTTGGCTCCACACTTCTGCAAAACATTTTGAAATAACTTCTGTAAATGACAAAAGACTTAGAAAATGGCCAATATTAAAGATCTGATGAGAGTTCATGATAATGCAGCTGACAAGGATATCTGGTTACTTCTGTGACCTACATTTTAAGGTAACTAGAATTATAAGTGATAACATTACAGCATGACGTATCAAATTTCCAGGAATTTCACGCAGTTTGTTTTCAGTGACTCCAAGTCAAAAGTAAAATTGGGAATGTTACTTTGAGGAGGTCTCTAGCAAGATTATGCAAGGAAACTAGAAGAATTCAGGATGAAGTCCATTTACAGGTAAATAATGAAACGTCAGACAACACAACTAGAGTCTGATACTCACAAGGGTGTAGTAGAGTTTCCACTGAAGCATCATCTTTCTCTGTAATCATCCCCACTTCTGCCAAAGATAACAAAATTGCACTTGGCCTGATTATTTACATAACAAGAATAGTGGTTGACCATATATGCTCTTTGAAATTTTGGAACTTACTGGAACTTATCATAAGGAATCTCAGATTGGAACTTACCCTCATGTTGCCTATAATAGTACCTATAGATTTAGGTTAGTTCCTCTCTTCTTAAGATGCCCCCAAATATTCTATGGTTCCTGCACCTGCCAGAAAGTAACCTTTCTTACTGGGTAAGGCTGCCTGGAACCCTGTAAAGGGGCCGTATCAACTCCATAAAGTCAAACTAACCTTCTTAAAACTGCACAGTCACGTCTGATTCTATGGACATTCTCAAATATGACAGTCCACTCAAAGTCTTGGTAGTATAACCAGTGTTTCTAACTGCATCCTCTTATAAGAACAGATGCTTATTGAACTTTACAAGTAACCGTATTGCCATGGAAATAAGAAGGGTCACTATGAGTTTCCAAATTCTAGAGGGACCAGGTAGGGAGAAAAAATAATTGTTTCATTTTGTTCATTAATACATACTTTACCAAACTGCTGTAAGTCATAGGTAGCTTAAGAAAAAATAAAAAGCTTTCCCTTAAGTCTGGAAATAACTAGTATTTCAAAGTCATAAAAATTAAAATCATCCTCATTGGTTCATTCAATCACATGTAATCCTTGCTTATCTTGATCTCTTATTAGCAATTTTGTAATTCCACTTTTTCCATAGAGTTTTAGAAGTTCAATGGTATGACTTGAAAGTTATCAGAAGCCTGTCTTTGTCAGAGTTCTTTCCATGAATCTCCTTGAAGATGAAGCAGTTTTGCAAAAGCAGAACGGTAACTCCTATAAATAGCAAAACAGTTTAAAAATGGCCATGGTTAAAGATCTAGTGAGAGTTCACTATAATGCAACTGATAATAAGTAGAATTACAAGTGGTAACAACATAACAGATTTCTGGGAATTATAATTTCTGGAACATTTATGTTAATGACCTGTATCCATACAAATACACCCGAAGCAAAGGTTAGTATCTCTTACTTGGGAGTGCTTCCCATGTAATTTAATAGAAGTCTAATTAGTTTAATAGTTGTTTTTTTTTGTTTGTTTGTTTTAGTTTAATAGCTCTTTTTACAAGGAAAGAGACAAATCTTGAGATGTTCTAGGGGCCCTCTGGAACATCCCTAGTTATTTCAAGGTCAAAAAGACTTCATTTAGGGTGCCTGTGGCTCAGTTGGTTAAGCAACTGCCTTCGGCTTGGGTCGTGATCCTGGAGTCCCGGGCTGAGTCCGAATCAGGCTCCCTGCTCAGCGGGGTGTCTGCTTCTCCCTCTGATCCTCCCCCCTCTCATGTTCTCTCTCTCTCAAATAAGTACATAAAATCTTTTTTAAAAGACTTCATTTAGAATTTGAGTTTCAGCTCTTCAAAAAGCTCAATGAGTTTTGAATACTTGACCAGAATTTAGAAACAATACTTGATTACCTATTTTAACCAAAGTGACAAAAGATTTCAAAGGCAAATACAGAAAGTTACGTGGTTGTGAGCAAAACTGGGCTCGTACTCTTGAGAAGCCTGGGTTTTCTTAAGTAATCAAAAAATTGATGATAAAGGTAACATGAAACACAGGAAATTATTTCAGTAAAACACAAAATCTTTTGCTTTCCAGTCAGCTTGAAAGGTAGCGAAAAATCTTTCACGGTTTTTATCAGGAGCAGACCAAAGTCGGAAAGAACTTTGTCTTTTTGTTACCAGCTAGAACCCAAGGCCTCACCGTTACAGCCCCTTGCTCGTACTCACCGACCTTTTTCCTACGTTTTCCTACGTTTCTCCTTAAGCTCTTCTTTCCAGTTTGTTGACTATGCTATTGGCAGAGGCCAATAGCATAGAGAAGGTCCTGATAAGACCTCCAGCAGGCCCACACCACCCAAACCAGTTTGAGCTTAACCCCTGGCTCGCACCTGGGCCCTTGGACCACGGAGTAACCTCTCGAGTGACCAACAACTACCTACACCTCGTTGTAACACTAAAATCTACACCTAACGAGGAGCACAACCTCATTTACATAACATACAATGTAGTGTAGACATCTTTCCTTAAGGTGCTTGCGGGATTCTCATGCCTGCCTCCACATCTGATGACAAGAGATCTGTCCCTTTTAGAGGAATTTTTTTTTTTTTTTTTTTAAGATTTATTTGAGAAAAAGAGCAAGTGAGCATGTGCCCATGAGCTGGGGGATGGGGAGGGGGAGAGAAAGAATCTTAAGCAGGCTGCATGTCCAAAGCAGAGCCTGACACAGGGCTCAAAATCACAACCCTGAGATCATGACCGGACCTAAAATCAAGAGTCAGACACTTGACCGACTGAGCCACCCAGGTACCCCAAGAGATCCCCTTTTTAAAATATTCACCCTAACCCTAAAGAAAAGGAACCCATGCACACTTACTCAGGGAGTCATAGCTTTGGAGGTTATGCCCTGTGAACTCTTTTTTGCTGCAAATTTTACTTTGTCCAACAACCCAACCGGGTGTACTGTTTATCTTGACTGGCCAAGGAACAAACTCAAGTTGGTTCAGTTACACCTTCAGGAGATGGAAGAAAACCAAGTTTTAGTTTTATTCGAGTATACTATTGATACTAAAGTTTATCTTTACACATGTGTGGATTCATACCATTTTAGCTAGCTTAATTACACACGGTTTTCTCTTTCCAACTTTCTATATCCAATTCATTTTCCCTTACTCTCCTCTTTCCTCTTCGCAAACAACTTGTTCTACTCCAGGACGCTACTCTTCCCTGTAACAAGAATGCATCTTTGTATCTCATACCTTTTCTGAACCCAAACCATATCTTACTTTCCTTGCATACAGAGAGGTTTTAATTACGTATGTTAACGAGTATTCCCAACCCTCTGAAACCTTAATTTCTAGAACTAAGAAGCAGTTATCAATTGTAGTTTGGCAAATTTATGAATACATTCCATAATTTCTAGAAGCATATGCTGCTTCATAGTATAATTTTTCAGTGTGGTACAAGATGTTTACTAATACACCCAAATATATTTAGTTTTTCTGTATTAAGCCAAAAATATAAAAAACCTACATTCAGTAATGTTCCAGTATTTTATCATATTTGGAAGTTTAGATATTCCAATGAATTTCCATCATTTAACTTGGGAAAATTTTATAGGTTACAATTACCAAAAAGATTTTGAAAGCTATTTTAAAGCTATTTTAAAGATTTGAAAGCATATCTTCTATGTCATAAAACATCACTGTTGAAAATTTCATGTATAAACTTTAATCCCACTTAAATCTACTTAGTTCACTTGTTCTTAATCATACTGAGATGACTTCTAAAGACATTAAGGTCATCACTCTTTTAGTTTTCTTGCCGACAAGTTTTGTAACAGAGATAACAGGAACTCATTTGACTAATAAACCAGGTAGAATAAAAGTTGTATGTCTGCACTACATCCAAAACTGACAATCCTGAAGACATACCTACTTCAATTAAACCAAATTACACTGACTTTTACTTACTGAATATTTTTCCAGATCACATGAATTTGGAAAACATTTGGGTTAATTTCTATATTTCTGAGTCTAGAAATGCTTAACTCACATAAGCAGTTACTTCTGAGCCAATAAGAGTAGAGCTAGTTTACAAATTAATTTTGGCAATACCATCTGGAGGTTAAAAAAATATATATTTTTTCTTTTTTTTTAAAATTTGATAGAGAGAGATCACAAGTAGGCAGAGAGACAGGCAGGGGTGGGGGTGGGGAAGGGGGAAGCAGGCTCCCTGCTGAGCAGAGAGCCCCGAGGGGGCTCAATTCCAGGACCCTGAGATCATGACCTGAGCGGAAGGCAGAGGCTTAATCCACTGAGCCACCCAGGTGCCCCTCCCCCCAAAATATTCTATCTATAACACACACAGACACACATAAACATAGATACAGTGACTTTATACCTGTCATTGTAACATTTTAACTATGAATCTGGTAAAATAAAACAAGTCAGTAGTTTATAAAAGAACAGCTGGTGGGGTCAGGTCATGGTTTGGTTTGGCTCAGGTCATGGTCTCAGGGTCCTGGGATCAAGCCCTGCATCGCCCCTCGCCCCGCCCTGCCCACCTCTCTACCTACTTGTGATCTCTCAAATAAATAAATAAAATCTTAAAAAAGAAAAAAAAAAAAGAACAGCTGGATCCAAACTGTGTTTCTGGCAGATGGAATGAGTTAAGTTTACTTATGGCTAACTCAGAAGGCAAAGGCTTTTTTACTGAGATTTGTATGGAAGCCACTTTTTTAAAAAATTGTGCCCGATTTCCAAAAAGCTCCTTTTCTCCTTCTAATGAGAATCATCTCCCCAAAGTCTTCATTTTGAAGAGATAGCTCTCAGGTCCTAGTGAAGATGGGGGTAGGAAATACACATCAAAGGAAAAGGGAAAGTATCCAAGTTGTCTCTAGGGGTCCTGGGGCATATTTGCCTTCTACCAAAAGTCTAGAGTAATTACTATAAAAATTTTTCCTTTTCTCAGGTACAGGACAATTCCATTTCCAATATTCCAATCTTAAATAGTAACAGCAAGCATTCTGAGATGAAGAGGGGAGGTTTTGGGATTGGTAACGATGGATGGACTTTGTAGTGCTTCCAGAACTGCATTTCTAGTTTTGTAAAGATTTTTAAGACAAAAGATGGTATTTCTAATTCCTCAAAGAAGTAGAGGAGCCTGAATGTATTATGGGGCTGACATACCCGTCCAACTACATTATCTTCAATTTGCTTTTTTATATCCTTATTGGGGAAGATTTCCATTCCAGCTAAGATGGAAATCAAGAGTCCTATGTCCAGGAACTTCAGGGCTTAACACAGGATGCCTGTGTAAAGAGTATATGAAGCGTTCAACAAGAACCTCTGAATCCTCTCCTCTTTTGAGGGCAGACTCCAACCTGGGACCAACTCACTTTACTGTGAAAAGACCTACTATTGCTTTTATCAGTCACTGTACATCAGCCTTAGCCAATCCATTTCCTGAGCGTTTACAGGAAGGTCTGGGAGAAATTCTGGTCATCCATTTCCTCTGTGAGGGGAGCCTGCCCCAAGGGCCTGGCTGGGTTGTCTGATCACTGCCGTAAACATGGGTGAGAAGAAGACCCCTGAGCAGCCAATCGAGGACCCTGTGAGTGGAATTGTAAACGGCCACAGATCTACCTCTTCTCTAAATCTCGTAGAAATCTTCTGAAAGTGGAGATAAAAAGCACTTTGCAATTTCATCTTGTTAAGAGAGTCCTTGAGGCTGATGCTATATTCCTTCATGTCCTCTTTTCAATCTCTAGATACCAGTGAGATCATTCTCTAGATACCAGTGAGACAACCATTTAGATTGAGATCTAAACAATTTTTTTTCAAATATTTAAATCTTTCCAATTCAAATGATCCATCATCTGGCTATTGATGAGTAGAATCTTGTATTAACCTCCAAAGGGACTCAAGCTCATAAGCCTTTTTTATGGCTTAACCATGGATTCAAGAGGTACCCCCTTTGGGCAGACAAGAGGTATCCTACCCTTTGCTGGAAAAGATGCAGTCCTTACAAATCCAGGAAGTTCACTGTTAGGGTTAGCGTAAGAAAGCAAAGACCTTCCCTTGTCACAGGCTATAACAATGATGTAGTGAAAGGATGTCTCTTGTCTCCCATGAGAACGTGAGATACCTCCAGTCCTAGACACGCTAATCTGTGATCCCGGACACATGCTGCTAGAATGGGACTTTTCTAGCACCGAGACAATGAAGGTTGAGAAGACAGGTCCCTTATGGACTGGGAACCCCTAAGATAAACTCCCCTGAGAGCTGGCACAGTGGGATAGAGAGAACACTGCTTCTCACTTCATGTCCTGGATCCCCAGCCTCTATGGCTGGCTGTCACGTATAAACCCATACTTGCATCTTCCCTCTAGTGGAGACCGGGGAAAGTATTGTCACTGGTCAAAAAGCCAACCTCTCCAGACACAAAAATGAAGGGAAAATGTCTGGCCTATCATTCTCCTCTTCCCAACAAATGACACACAAGAGACGACAGAAAACAACGACCATCTCTGGAAAGAAAGGGATCAACAGAAAACAAGGGTACTCATAAGAAGAATCTTTACCAGAGTCTCTATACACAAAGAACTGTTCATACAAATATTTTCTCCCGCTAATGGAAATTTGTAAAGAATGAAGAAGGTGAAATTTTCCCTTCCTCTCTCAACCAGGCACAGAGAGACAGCTAGGGGAGCTATGTTGTTAAGGCCTCTTACCCTTTGCCAGCTTCTGCCAGTTTTCCAGGATCCTGTCTGCAGGCTCCAGGGGGAGTACGCTGTTCCAGCAAGTCCATGATGAGTCACCAATCTGTAGGGGAGGAAAAATAATTTCCCCTCTTCTTTTCTAGATTGTTGGGTGGGATCCCATCCCTGTACTAAAAGATAGATTAACAGGAAAAAAACAGTTTAATAACATGAACACCTTCTGTAAACATGGGAGAAACCCAGGAAAACTGAGTAACCCTCTAAAATGGGCCAGGCTATATCACCTTACTTTTCTTCCCACATGAGAAAGGTGTTGGGGGTGGGGAAGGCCAATTATGGGGAGCTACAAGGAAGTGTATGGTAAGGTCGACATGCAGATGTAAGTGGGGCTCCTTCTCCTCTGATAAGCATTTCCTGTGATTGAGGGTCCTCCTTCTTTTAATACAAAGAGGGAGACACCCTTACAAATGGAGATTTGCTTATGAATTTCCCTTACAAAAGGTAACCTCTACTTTTCCTGTGTCTGTTGTTCCTTAAAAACAATTCTTATGCCAAAGAGGCATGTTTGGGGGCATAGTCTACTTCCCTTCATCCTCCTTTTTGAGGTCTTCTGCATTCATCATCATGTTGTGTTGGGGTTCCCTTAGTAGCTGGCCCAATAAAGCAGAAACAGAATCACCTGGGAAGTGTAGAATACTCCAAACTAGAGGCCCAGTGCGGCTTTGTGTCTGCTTTTTATTTGAAGGTCGGAGCACACGTACAAAAACATACACAGTACAGTGACTCAGGGATTTAAGGTGTGATGGGTCTGATCTCCAATCAGTCTGGGAAACATACTCCGATAGTTACGCCTGTTACGGAACAATGTGTCAGCGCTCCTTTAACCATACTGAGCCTTTTCATTAGCCAGTGAGAGCACAGACCACCTCTCATTCTGCTGGGCACGTGCAAACGTGAAGCTGGTAAAGAGCAGAAGAGCATCACTGCTGGGAAAAAGAGGAATTATTCCTCCAGCTCGTGGTTTTACCACAGCAACACTAAGCTGTAAAAACCAACCTTCCCTCAAGAAATGAATGCAAAGCAACAGTTTTTGTGGAACCTGCCAAAATGCTAAAAATTAGCTGGAACTGTGAGGGTCTAATAAAAGAAGAGCCAAGGTATCTACCTTTGCCCAACAGAGCACAGGGATGGGGAAGCAGCTCTCAGGGATATCTAGGAACAAACAAAAAGGAGAGCCATAGGGAGGAGGGGAAAGACAGAGCATACTGAAGATTAGGAACTGCTTCTGATCATGACTGAACTTACGCTAAACGCTCAATACCGTCCGTAATCAAGGGAATTAATATAGGATTTCGTTTTTTAAGTTCTTGCTAGCACTGAATTGTTATTTTTAATTTACCTTCAGCTGACACAGCATGTTAAGAAAACGATGGGCTTTCAATCAGCCCAGTAGCAGGAAGGCTATCCAATAAACCAGAACAGAGAACAGTAATAACAAAGTATTTTCTTAAGTCATGCAAAGGCTAAACTCTCCGTATCAGAGGCAAAGTAATTATCTCTGCCAAATATTAATTAATTATGCAAGTAAAAACATTCTCTCCTACCCCTTCCTTCAAATTGTGCCCATTACTTACCCAGGAAACGAGCCATTAGAAGTTTGCTGAGGTTGAGAGGCACAGTCTTGGTGCTTTGCTTAACAATTTACAAAGTATTAACCAGCAGGTTTTTAGTTTGCAAGGACCATGCTGGGCTGGAATGCTGTCTTCTAGAAAAATCAGGAGTTTAGTCAATCTGTTTGTTATTCACATTTATGTAGGCCCCCAAGAGACAGAGTTTAGAGAGGTGAGGGAAGACTTACTGGTAATGTTTCTGGTTCTACCCAACAACTAAAAACAGAGGCAGACTGAAGATGAGAAAATTTTACTTGACCCGTTTTATTGGAAAAAGTATACACTACACCTGAGGAGTCATCTGACCAAGAAACCTCATTCTACCAAGGGCAAAAATTAATGATTTTTTTTTTCTAAGGAAAAAAGTCATTAGTGAGTAGAGCTAATCAATTTTCAGGAAAAAGAAAAAAAGACCAAGTTCAATTTCAAGAGGAGGAACTTCGCTATAAACGTTTTTGTTTATAAATTATCAACATTAAAAAAAAAAGGCAGAGACTGTAACAGGCAACTGGTCTGGAGCCCACATTAGGCGTATAAGGAACACAGAAGTGAAGGAAATATTGCAGTGATGCAGAAATAGATATGTTAAAAATTAACATCATCAATAACCATATTTTTATCAAAGAACCATAAGCATCCCAAAGAAGCACAGACTATTTGGTCAACAGAAAAATTAGTAAGGAAGTATTAGTAAGGAAGTGCATAGTCCCTGAAAAATCCATTTTCCTTTGTCTACACATATTCACACACAGAGATGATCATCTTTCTAAAAGTCTATAACAATCTACCCAACCTTGAAAGAAGCCCCAGGTACGATTTGTAATAGTTTGTGTATAAAATTAGTGGTACTCAGAACATTTCAATGTAATCTACATTTTTGAATGTTTTTCACCCCTTAAATAGAACTTTTGGGTAGCCAATGGAACACCAACAGTATGATGACATAATAAGAGACAGGGGGGCTTTCCAGCACGTTCTAGGTATAGTACTGATTGTTAGACTTTTTAATGCGGAACTCTTACGGGATTTCTTGTTATAGGACCTCACTGGAAGGGACCCATTTTTGAGGTATCAGAACAACACGTAATGAGTGTTCAGTGACAGGGTTTTCAGATCGACAGATCATATCATAGTGGGTACTAAACTAGAGTACGTGTTCATTTATATTGTATAAAGTCATAAAAAATTTTAGTACACACATACCAAACTATAAAATTTGAAGTCACATTTGTTATGTAGCTCTTTGGGAACCAAAATGATCAACTTTTTTTTTTTTTTTTGAAAATGCTATTATGCTTTTAAAAAAGAATCCATACTTCTAAAGTAAAACTTTTTTTTTTAAGATTTTGTTTATTTATTTGACAGATCACAAGTAGGCATAGAGGCAGGCAGAGAGAGAAGGGAGGAAGCAGGCTCCCTGCTGAGCAGAGAGCCCGATGCGGGGCTCGATCCCAGGATGCTGGGATCATGACCTGAGCCGAAGGCAGCGGCTTTAACCCACTGAGCCACCCAGGTGCTCCAAAACTTTTTTTTTTTTTTAATGACATGGCACAACTTTTTTTTTTTTTTTTTAAACAAAACAGGAAATAAAGTAGAAAAGGTTTCAATTAAAGAAACACGAAGGTGGTGTGTAACAGAGGAGGATCCAGCGTCTATCTCAGTCTGTGAGGTGGCCGGCTTGCAGAATCACCTTGAGACAAGTATTCCTTTATACCAATTGTGCCAGAAAGAAATGCATGAGCGAAGGCCTTCATTCACAGTTGTATTGGCCAATGACCAAAACTACAGAGTCAACGAACCATACACATTTTAACTGATTAAACACAGCTTGACTGGTCAGCATCAGCAGTCAGGTAGAATTTCAAAGCCCTGGGTGAAGGGCCTTCTTTGAAGGCATGTGAAGGAGCTACAGGGGATACTGGGCAATAGCATGAAAAAAAACTGAGACTGAATGAATTTTGTCCTGAACCTTGAATAAGGAATGCAGGTTATTTCTACCCGGAATCTACAGAAGGGAGGAAACCCACTTATTTCACTCGACTGCACGGCACTGGCGTGTGTATAGCACCTTCCAGAGAACACGTACTCTGACCCTACAAAAGTGTCACCTGTAGCTAAGCTCCCCATTTTTAAGGGCCTTTACCAGCCTCCAGTGAATCACACAGATGGCGGATGAGCAAGCTCAGAAAAGGAGAGAACTGCTGTGCCCCATCCTAGTAAGATGATTAGTGGGAGACAGGTTGAAATATCTCTGGTTAAATATCTCTATTAAAAGCCTGTGGACTTTTTGGGGTGCTGTCTGCAGATCTAACTTTGCTTTTTCTGGTACCTGAGGGCATCTGATATACATCAGGAAAGGAAAATATCTCATTGCAAAACAAGAGCCATCCTTTCTTCTCCCTCCAAAGAAAAAGACGGTGCTCACAATCTGAAGATACCCTGAGTTGTGGATCTGCTGCTCCTTCTCTAAGGCCAGGTTCCACAACATCCAGATTGTTCCAACCATCAGTGTGTGGCCCACGCCTCCCACAGCAGTGGTTCTCAAGGTTTTTTGTTTTGCCCTTTTAAAAAAAAAAAAAATGCAATTCACAATAGAAAATAAGATTTTCTATTGTGACAGAGTACACGTAGTGTATAAACTATTTAGGAAACATCTCAGGAAACAATTTAACCTTGTTACATGCAATGTTCTCTTATTTTCATTTCTATTCCACTTTTAAGCTATGCTGGCCTTGAGATGTGAAAGTGGTTTTATGGCCCAGTAATGGGTTAAGAACCTACAGCTTGAAAACCACTGTCCTTGAGGATTTGGACTGATCTTGAGAAAAGGTAAAACGCAATGGCCTCGGAACCCAGACAAATTTCTCTCAATTATGTTGGCAGGAACAGGAAAACATCCAGTTCCAAATGGCTACTTCTATCTGCAGTGACCGGGCACCCAGTTCCAACTGCTATAGGCAAATTAACCTAGCATCTTCAGTCCTGGCTTTTTAATACAGGGGCCGTGGCTTGGCCTGAGGACTCAATTAACACTGGCAAGTGATGACTGAATAACTAAGGTGCAGAAAATTCAGCACTGAGTCTTTATTTTTTTTAATTAGACAGGAATAAAATACTATGATATTTCTAAGAGATAAGCTAGATGCATATATACCCACTGGGAAAATTTACTGTTATTATCATCATTAAAACACAAGAGAATTATGATGGAAATAATTAAGAAGGAATTCCTAACTTATTTGGAGGCCACAGGACGGTTTAGTCATGGGTTAGGATTGTGGTGGAGGGTGGATCAGGGAAGGACTGCCTAGAGCAGCTAATGATTATTTAGGGACCAGAAGATAACTTGGCTGTGTTAAATTGAACCTGGGGGAAATCCCAAGGTCTTGTTAACTCTAGGGAAAAAGCAGCCAGTACATACACAGTAAGAGGGAAGCCAATGGAGAAGTGAACATGTTCTTGGGTTCAGTCATTTTGTAAATGTAAAGAAATCAGAAGCTTCTCAGTGGACCAGAAATCAAAGTTGCTATTTCTAATGATCATAATTTTTCGGAGGAGAGTTGGCAGGGAACAGATAATCTGTGTTGGGCTTTACACAATCATCACAGACAGACTAGATGCTGGGCTAGAAATAAGGGGCTGGGGCTCGAGCTAACTACATGGGGAAGGGACACAATACTCGGGATCTCACTCCGTAGCACCCACCAACCGACCAGGAGTAGATTAAAGCTCTCAAACAGAGATCCATTAAATGTTAAATAGAATTCAGGGAAGATTATTTTCAAATAGAGTCAGATTATGGACTCTGTAATGTTCAAGAACATAGACTCAAACACATAATTATAAAATGTTGTGCTAAAAAGACTGGCTCTTCATCTAGCGATCTACCGATGTGACTTATTTAGATGAAGACAACCTCCTAAGAAAATTGATCAACGACTCTTCTTGTAATTGTGGGTCTTCCTACTCTAGAAACAAAGTGACAGGAGGTGTTGATGGGTAGACCACTTCTCAAAAATAAAAGATATTTCTAGGTCCTCACTGGTAAGTAAACCCAGGAAAAGCAGGCAGGCTGGCTTTGCACACGTACTAGTCACAAGACCCATTCCCTGCTGCTCTCCAGAGGATACTAAAAAAATCTTTGCTTACTCTTTTTGGCTCTTCTCCTTTACCATGGAACACCAAAGAAGTTATGTGTCTGTATCTTTTCTGAGAATGAAATCATGAAACTGTAGTAGGTAAAGAGGTATTTGGTTAATGGCACCGAATGGAACTCCAGTAAAGCAACATTTCAAATGGCGACAATCCAACGGAAGTTTTCTGGCCACTACTTTTGGTTTTAATTTTAATGTATATGAAATCAGAGGAGCTGAGCAACAGAGAAAATGTCTATGTTGCTCTGAACCAAAGTCATGGGAGTATGCACTACCACGGGATATGAAATTTGCTATCTTTTGATTCAATTTATGTTCCGCAAAGAAAAAAAGCATCCTGAGGGAAATAACTGATAATAAACAATGTGTTTCTACAACCTCAAAGGAAAATCAGTAGGATTCAGACAGGAAGAAATACAATTACAGTCTGGCATGCTGTTTATTTTAGCTTTTACAACAAAGCAAGGGTTTGAGGACCCTGAGAAGAATTTCACAATCACTGACTATACAGAGTCTCCAATCCCAGAAACAGTTTATAATAATTTCATGGCACATACGACATGCATCAAATACTCTGCATTATTCGATAACTAAATAAGACACGGGCTCATTCTCTTCATGGTTTCACAATCATATATTCATCCCCTTTTACTTGAAAAAGTCCATTAATATTAAGGTACAAGGATCTTGGACAAAAACCAAGAAAAAAAACCTGTGACCTTTTTTAACGAATGCATAGCCCATGATTTCTGTCCTGACAAGCTTTCAAAAGTGATTCTCATTTAAATAACTGTAGAGAAAGCACAGCAGCAATTCCCAATCTCCTGTCAACAAAACAGGTAATTGACACTTCAGGGTAGAGACATTTACTTACAAGAAGGGCTGTCTGTTCTGAAGCATAACTTGTATGTCAGATGGTGGGAATTCTATTTCATACTATCAGTGAATGGAGAGTTGGTATTATTAAGGCTTCAGGAATTTTCCATTAAAGTCAGCAATCTGTTAAAAACGTGACTTGGGTAAACCAAGTAGACCCCATGAAGTTGGCTTGAGGAAGTATTTCTAAGGCTTCAAAGTTCTGAAAGGGGCTTTTCCTTTTTGGGTCTGACACTCATTTCTTCCAGCCTTTATTAAGATGAAGCTTGAAGGGGTATTATTCAATCTGTTTTATATTAAAAAAGGTTGTTTTCATAGTCATGCTATGGAAGTATA
Source organism: Martes martes (assembly GCF_963455335.1). Classification (NCBI taxonomy): domain Eukaryota; kingdom Metazoa; phylum Chordata; class Mammalia; order Carnivora; family Mustelidae; genus Martes; species Martes martes. The sequence goes on along the minus strand of NC_137900.1, from coordinate 17,826,133 downwards.
ATTCAAACCCATCCTTTATTAAAAAAATAAGGAAAATAATACCAAAATATTTATCTGTAAAAAGAACTTCACGTTTCTAAAGAAACCATCACTAAGGTTCTCTTGATACCATTGAGGCTATGTTTGATTTGATCATTTTCCTGTCACTGATTCAGGGAGTCTGAAATAAGCATGATAGAAGTTTAAAATACAAACCAGAAACATTAACCTTAGCTCCATGGGGGGGTGCACAATATGGGCAATTTCTCCACACTGCAGAGAACCACTTGGAGCAAATATTTAAGATTCATAAAAGAAATGCTTCTTTTATAAAGTAGAAGAATTTTAACTAGATGCATGATTCAAGTTAGAAAACCAACTGGATCCTCACTGAGTTGAAATATTTTAATCACATGATTGTTTTACCTGATTGTAACCGATTTTGTGTGTGTTTTTGTGTTTTTTTTTTTTTTTAATTTCTTTAGTACTTGAAATTACTTCTGTACTCTACTTCCCAAACTGGTTGTGGAAGGTACAAGGTTGAAACTCTAATAATGTATTGTTGTGTCTCTTCAGGCAGTGTTCTCCGTCAGAATCTCGGGGAAGGTTCTCTTGCCTCTTCTAGTTTTGTGAGGATCCACTGTTGTGGGGAAATAAATCAACATTTGCTTATTTCAAGAACTTGCAATGAAACTCAAAATGTAATGAGTATAAATTTAGAAGGTGGCTTTCTATTTCGGTTAGGCATATACTCATGGCCAATAATTACATTCATCCTGCCTAAGACATTACTCGCCTCAGTTAAATAGTCCAGAAGTTCAGAGACAATGGTACCAGGTTTGATTTACTAATAAGAATAATATTTTTCTAAGTCTTTGGACTTGAATGTGCATCTTCAGAATAAGAAAAGTAAAATAAATCATCCTGAGAGAGAAGAGTCATTTGGCAGCCGGCTGAATAACTGTGGCATACTCTGAAAACTATCTGTGCAACCTTTCTTCCAACAATGTCAGTTCTGTGTCACAAACCTTCATGATTCCATATATAGGATTCTACTGCTGGAGGAGGAGTAATTACACAGAATTCTAGAGTGGCTAGCACGAGAGCAACCTCCTTGAGCAGTTTATGTGCGCTCATGATACAAATATTTTCTAACTTAAAAGGCTCTGAAATTGCAAAAATATAATGCAAATATAATGCAAATCTTCCTACCAATAATATCTATTACCACTGGGGCTGTGTAATGGATAAAAGCCCTGGAGGCAATATTAGGGTTATCCCATTATGAGAAGCTTCTGCAGAGGTCTATGTGCTTCTATTAACATAAGAACTTAGCGGGACTGTCTCTAAGATAAACAGAGAACAAGAACTGAGCCCAGTAGCCTTCTCTGGATGTTTCTGGGAGAGCAGGAAGATTAAAAACAAACCTTCTGGGATAAAATAACATGGTGACAGAGATTAAATGAAAAATGTATTACAGAGAAACTGAGAAAGGTGGTAATGAAAAATAGTCTTGAGGAAACATCTAGTTACATATACTAAAACCGTAAAAATACAAAAACAAAATTAAAAACAAAACTTATCTGCCTTAGAAAACAGCCCAACTTATTACATGCCTTTGAAATGAGAAGCTGCATCTGTTTAAGTAAAAGAGATTCATTATATTTACCCTAGCATCCTCCGGGGTCTTGAAGTTAATTATTTTTCCAAACTCCTTGGCATGAAACACAGACTTCACCCGTTCCTATAAAGAGAGCAACTTCATTAAAATGAAAATCCAGTTGTAGAAATAGGATTTTAAAAATGCCAGTTCTGTAAATCTGTGTTTAAAGTGTCTACCTTACCCAAATTTTATACCTTTTAAAAAGCCAAGAATGAAGAACCAAGAAGACTCAAACACAAATGGAAAAAAAAAAAAAAAAAGACTAAATTCTACCATATCCATTATAATTAAGCTTACGTTAAAAAGCTTTGAGATTTCAATTGCCAAAGCCATACAGGGTTTATCCAAAGGATGAGGAGGTAAGTCAGAGCAGTGTTCTCCCCTCCAGATAGTTCTTGGTATCTGGCCATGAAATCAAGATGAGTTCAGTTAAAAGGTAATATACACAGGTGTGTTGTATAGGGGGTTGTGTATGTATGTAACTTCTGACATTTTAAATCCGTCATAGTACGTATGTAACTTCTGACATTTTAAATCTGTCACACAGTAAGAATGTAACTTAAGCTTATTGCACTGTACTATTTTTTTTTTTTTTTGATTGTCCTCCAATTTTATGCTTCTCTGGTATTCTACTCAGTGTTTGCGGGGAGAGCTAATGGTGGATAGTAAGCACGAGAGGGTAAACAGAAGTAACGGGATTAAAGAGTAGGGTGATATTTACCTCTATTAACTATGGGCAGAGCTACAGGGGAAGCAATGTGAGGGTCTCTTGGTCAAATAATGTCTCTAGGTAACTCAAACATCCATGTAAACACAGACTCTAGAAGACAACAGATTCTTTTACTTAAAAAAAAAAAAAATTTGCTGATTAAAGATTTTAAGAAAACATAAAAGGGAGAGAAACCAAGACGGTAAGAAGATATTTATCTTTGTTTTTTTTTAAAGATTTTATTTATTTATTTGACAGAGAGAGATCACAAGTAGACAGAGAGGCAGGCAGAGAGAGAGGGGGAAGCAGGCTCCCCGCGGAGCAGAGAGCCCGATGCGGGACTCGATCCCAGGACCCTGAGATCATGACCTGAGCCGAAGGCAGTGGCTTAACCCACTGAGCCACCCAGGCGCCCCAAGAAATTTATCTTTGGAGAGAGAGAAAGATATGAAAAAGGCCAGGCAAGCGTACACACAGAAAGTCATAGTCATAGTCATAGTCACTATTCATTATTTCGCACAAGACCATAGGGCCTTTCATTTTCTGAGTGACTGAATCAGAGAAATTCCCAATGTATAAGTTGGTCTAAGATCTTCAAGAACAAAGAGCCAGTCTACTCAGGAGCTGCCTGTGTCTTTGGAGTGAGTGGTAAGACTAGAGACATGATCTTCAATGGTTAAACACAAGGCCCTGGGGCAGTTATGTACTACCAGCTAGCCCAGAAAATGTCTGTTTCTGCCTGCCTGTGTCTAATGACCCTTCTTCAAGCAACAACTTTTGAATCTCCTTTGGGTAATATTTCTCACTTTCTCTCACTCCAAATACTTCAGATAGAGCTGACCCTTCCTTCTCGGAAACACCATGGTGATCCCATGACCCTCACCTGGCCAGCTGGCTCATACCAGCTCTCTGACCAAAGTGACTGGCTCAGGATAGGCATGTGACCAAAGGTGGCCCAATGAGACCCAGTGAGAAGCTTTCATGCTGCTGAGCTAGTAGGATATAAACCTGGAACATCTGCTGGCCGGCTTGACAATGAAGCCAACACTGAGGAAAGTAGAACCTAGAAGTGGGAGTGGCAAAGGAGAGAATGAAGGAGGAGAGGAAGGGAGAGAGAGTAACTGCTAATGGCATCACTGGAGCACATCTAAACTAGCAGATACAGACTTAAGACTTTCAGTTACAGGAGCCAATTAAATCCCTCAAAATCAAAATAAAACAAAAACAACAAAGAACAAAACTTACTTGGGCTGTATCATTTACAGTATTTCCTACTACTACAGCCAGTGCCAAAGTGCCCCTACGCAAAGGTATCTGGTCAAATACCTTGGGGCCAAGTACCTTGTACTTCTTTGTATCGCTTAAATCACTTCGTGGAATCTTTAAGACTTACAATGGATACTGAGTCTCTGCTGATTTGCCAAATGACTAGCAATTCATTATATCTACATTCAAGTACCAGGCACCATGTTAGTAATCAATGCAGAGTGAGAAATGGTCTTTGCCCTCAAGATTAGAATGGAACTGGGAAGTTAATACCTATAAAAAGAAAAAGAAGTACCAATAACTGTCTGTTAGAGAGAGGCAACTTTTCAAGAGTCCGTTTTTAAGATTTTCAGGGAAAAACATTTTGTATGGAACCACTAGGGATTTTGAGGTATACAAATGATTTTCTCATTTTCGTGTCTTGGCCAGCAGTGAGAAGTTGGGGTTCTAGAAAGTGAAGGCCCAGGAACATTATTGTCAATGCAAAAGCACACAGAGTCCGGTATTTTTTCTTGGCCTAGCTTGCTTTTCTTTAAACCTGAATAAGACAGGAGGTGTAAAGGAAAACCACAGTAAGACAAAACAATGTCTATAAAAGAGATGGGAAGTAAAGAGGACCATTTCAGTGCGTTATTTTCAGTTCCAAGTCTTCAAAAAAAAAAATCTATTCAACATACCTTTGCTTCAATACGTAATCTTCTCCCATGAACAATGAATGGCTCTTTGGTAAACTCATCAAAACTATACTGCCACTCACAGGTAAGCTGTCCAAATGTTCCTTTTGTTACAAACAATACACCACTGGGGGAAAAACAAAAAAGAATCCACTGTAGAATAAAGGCACTTATGTAGCAAGATACACATTCATTGCAAGTACCCATAAAACATTAACCAAAAGACACTATATTCTGAGTCATAAAAAACCTTGAGGAATATAAAAGAATTAAAATCATACAGAATATATCCTCAGATCATAATGAAATTAAATGAGAAACCAGTTACAGAAAGAATATTTCTAAATGCTTGGAAATTAGCATACTACTATATGATCCATGCATTAAATAATCTCAGAAGAAATCAGATAGTATCTTGAAGGGAATGAGAATGAAAATACAACACAACATAGCAAAATCTCTGCGACATAGCTAAAACAATGCTTAGTGGGAAATTCATAGCACAACACATTTATGTTAGAAAAAAACGAATGAACCAAGAGAGACTGTGGACTCTCAGAAACAGAGGGTTTTGGAGGGGACGGGGGTCGGGGGTTGGGAGGGTCTGGTGGTGGGTATTAAGGAGGGCTCGTATTGCATGGAGCACTAGGTGTGGTGCATAAATGATGAATCTTGGAACACTAAAAAAACGAAATTAAAAAAATGTACTTCTAGAGTCAAATATGTAAGGCACTTTATACACAATGGAAAAAAATTTGCTGAACCTATTATTAGCTAATATCTTGGAGAACTTTCAGGTAATTAATGCTTTAGAATGTTTCCAAGGCTCCATGCAATAAGCTCATCAACCTACCTCAAAAAAGCCTTTTAAAATTGTTTTCCCACCTTGAGAGGAAAAAAGTGCATTCTGTCTATAATAATTCTATTTAATCCTTCCTTCAAAGGCCTTTACTTTCCCAGCTCTTCTTTCTGGTTGAAACATCAATTCTAGGTACAACCAGATTTTTTTTTTTTTTTTTTTTTTTTTTTAAGAAATACATACTTTAAATTAAGGGATTGCGTTACAGAGCTGGCTCCTGGCAGGAACAAGCTAATTAGGACTTAATCTCTCACTTCAACCTTCTGTCTCAGACCCCCTCTTTCATCAATCCTGGATTACAGGGACTGTTTGAACAAACCTATGGGTCCTCCTGCATATCTTCAACCATGTGAAAAATCTAAGATAGGCTAATCTTGTAGCAGGCACCTAGCACTCTGCCCCCCCACCCCAATTCAAAGACCCTTTAATCCTCAAATCTGAAACTTGGAAAGAAAAGAAATGCTAAGTATGAATATTACCTTTTAGTCAACTACAACTCACTCACTTCCCTCACGTTATCAAGGTTTATAGAACTTCCTTTAAAGAGGTCTACTGTGTTGAGAAGGTCAGTTTTCAAATGCTGCAAACTAAATTGTAAACTATTAAATTTTGCAACTGACTCTTGTTCAACTGTGATGAATCACACTTCATGTCGTCAATGGGAGACAGGGTTAATAGAAACATGAATGAAAATCGCTATGAACAAACATGGCTGCTGAAGCTCTGCCCCTAATTATAAAAGCTTATTAGCAACTTAGATGTAAAATACAGTACATACTTCTAAGTGAATGCTAAGTAGTCCTTTAAAATTAAGGAAGATATTCATATGCTGCTATCAACATTGATCTAAAGTAAAAAATTAAAGCAAAGTACAGAATGGTACATATGACAGATTTCCATTTACGTTAAGATATACATGTGTGATGCTTGTATATGCAGAGACTATTTCAAGAAGGAAACAAGTGGTTGCCTCTGGGACAGGGAAAAGAGGGACTGGTACCTGGGATGGAATGAAGACTCACTTTACCTGTTCATCTTCTAATGTTGTGTGAATTTTTTACTCTGTGTTACTTTTTAAATAAGAAAATTAGATAGTGTTGTAAATCAGAAATGGTTAGGATGAAAAACATTAGAAATGACTGCTAAGGGGCGCCTGGGTGGCTCAGTGAGTTAAAGCCTCTGCTTTCGGCTCAGGTCATGATCCCAGGCTCCTGGGATTGAGCCCCACATCGGGCTCTCTGCTCAGCAGGGAGCCTGCTTCCCCCTCTCTCTCTGCCTGCCTCTCTGCCTACTTGTGATCTCTGTCAAATAAATAAATAAAATCTTAAAAAAAAAAAAGAAAAAGAAATGACTGCTTAAGTTCAACAGTGAGCTTGAGCTAACAAGATGTTAATATAACTTCTCCTTTTCGATAGTGAACAAAACCACACAGGCTTATTGACTACTCCTTTCTATTTAGCCATAACCTCTGTCTCTCAGGCACAATTTCGCTCTTTGCTATTCATCCAGAAATCCCTATTTTAATCCTGCACCAGCTCATTCTTTTCCTCAGTTTAACAATGATTTGCAAACACTAGCCCCTCTGAGGCTGTGTATTTTTGCCCATAGCTCTACTGTCTACAGTCTACTCGAGGATTTGGCTATCGTTGGGAGTATCCATGCAAGAACTGATCTGTCTCCAATGGTGTACGTACTTACGTGAGTTTCTACGCATGCTAATGAAAAGATATCACCAGAGGACTTCTGGGGTAATTTGAAATTATGTACTTTTTCAGAAGGGAAGAAATGGTAGTGTGAGGATAGTTCTACGGGAATTTCTGTATTATTCAAATTAGTTGAAAAATATTAAATTGTTTGTGCATGACTGTGCATTTATCTATACAAAGCTAAATATGAATTTATGGAAGGTTTTTGCTACAAGGCTTGTAGAGCAAGAGGACCAGAGTTAGCAGGAATCAGTGTGACTATCTGCAACAAATGATGAATGTCAACTGCTTCTCTTCATGAGTGGTTTCTCAGTTAACCTCTCAACAAATTACATTCCAGAAAGAAAGTTACCTTTTAGTTATCATTAGCATATCTGTTTTATTAATCATGACATGGGTAAAATACTTATATTTTGCAAACCTTCCATTTTCCATGACCTAAAAAAAGGTGAGAGAGAGAGAATTTCATTATTATTTCTATTCTAATGCAAGTAATGCACTGTGATCCTCTAGAAGCCATTTCTCAGTGGTGGACAAATTATTAACATACTTACACAGTAAGTATATCATAAAATTGAGTATTCACAAAATTATTGCTGCTTCCTTTTTAAAAGCACCTTTTTGCACTGCTTTACTCAAGATGACTCAATTGCAGCTATTTCCATAGTTAATGCTGGATTTTTAGAAGATATTGTTATTACCTATAAAATTTAAATTGAACCTATTAAAGTTATTATTAAATTAGCATATTCATTTTTTCCAGGATAAAATGTACAAAAACACAAGCTAATACATATTTACATGTATGTATCACATAATTTAGTATTAGCCCCATCTTGCATCTTCCCTGGAATTTTCCTATCTGCCTTATAAACATGCTTTTCTTTGCCAATCTCATAACTCATTCAAAAATTAGGAGCAGAGTGGGGCGCCTGGGTTGCTCAGTGGGTTAAAGCCTCTGCCTTCGGCTCAGGTCATGATCCCAGGCTCCTGGGATTGAGCCCCACATCGGGCTCTCTGCTCAGCGGGGAGCCTGCTTCCTCCTCTCTCCTCTGCCTGCCTCTCTGCCTACTTGTGAGCTCTGTCTGTCAAATAAATAAATAAAATCTTAAAAAAAAAAAAAAAGGAGCAGAGTGTTTCTGAACAAAATTGGAACCCGAGGACCTAATTACCTTATGCAACAGCCTTTATTTTCAAGACTGCTGAAAGACACCGTCTATCCATGACATTGTCAACAATTCTTTTTCCCCAATACTATACATAATATAAACAAAATACAATTACCATTTTTAGTTCTGCATTAAATACCATTTGCCCTGAGGATGGAGTTACTTTGGCTAAAAATATATAGTATGCTAGACTACTATCTTTTAAAGGCAAACAATGTAATTGTAATGAAGATCCCTCAACAGGAAGTAAGTTAAGAATTTAGCCAAAATGTTAAAGCTCCTGAAAAAATTCCAAAAGACATATAAAGATTTTAGAAAACTGTGTTTCATGAGGCTAGGCAAAAACAAAATTATTTAGCTTAGAAGAAAGCTAACAAGTAATTTCATAATAATCTTAGTAGAAAAAGCTACCAGAGTAATCTTCATTTTATTGGAGACAAAGTTAAAAAAAAAAAAAAAAAAGCAGTGACTACAACAATAGGATGAGGCATACAGATTCACTGCATGGAAGAATTTTCTAACTTAAGATAATAATACTCAAAAAAGAGTATTTTTACTATTTGCTGTAAGAGGTAAGGCAAGTAAACACAAATTCCTTGAGTTACAAACAAAAAAGGGATATAAGCACAGATTCAAAGGAAATTAATAAATTATGCAAATAAATTTGAAAAACTAGGTGAAGTGGGCCATGTTTTAAGAAAATATAAATTATGAAGAGAAAGAAGTATCAAAATTGCAGAAGAAAAGTAGAATTTTTGGCAGATGATAGTATTGTTTAGAAAACCTAAGTACATAAACCCAGTAACTTTATCTTATAAACACAGTATCAAACTGAGAAATGGAAGGAAAAAAATTGTTTAAAGAGTAATAAAAAAGATAAACATTTATGCATAAGTTTAACAAATAACATGCAGAATTTATGTGATAAAAGCTATATAACACTATTGAGGGGAAAAATGGAAAATTTAAAAATAGAAATCTCTACCATATTGCTAGATAGAAAAATTCATTAACAATGTCACTCCCTTTCGCCAGCCCCAATTTTTACACCCCTCCATATGGTCCCAAGATGGTTGTGTTAGTTTGTTCTGGGGGCAAGAGATGGAAATATTTTGACAAAATTATACTAAAATTTATCTAGAAAAAAAGGCGATAATATCCGAAAAAATGTGTAAGATGAATGAAAAGAGAACTATCCCAGCAGACAGGAACACAATTTACAAGCTACAGCAGTGGAACAGTTTGGTGCTACTAGAAGTTACATAGAGAGATATGTCAACAGCAACAGTACAGATTCCAGAAATTGACCCAAATGCATACTAGGACTTTGTAAAATCCTATATATCAAAAAATAGGAATATATAAAATCAAGACTGCATTTTAAATTAGTGGGGAAAAGCATGTTTTAATAAATGGTGTTTCAGGCAACTTGTTGGCAATACCCGGGTCCCTACTTCTCTCTATACCACATTAATTCTACATGGATCATTGATTTAAGCATACAAAATGAAACTATAGAATTACTAGAAAAAGTAACATTTTAATAATATTAAATGAGAAAGCCTTAAATATAAAATGCAAAGCCCATACCACAATGTAAAAAAATTGTTACATATATGGAAATTAAACACTATATAGTAGTAGAACAGTAAGCAAATAATCAGATATAAAGTGAGTATAACATAAAAATCAAAGAATTGGGAAAATATCTGTCAATACAGAGGTAGGGAGCTAATTTCATAACACAGAGAAATGTGAATAAATCAACAGAAGAAAACTGAGTAAACCAATAGGAAAATGTGTCACAAGCTTACGAACAGGTCGTTCAGCAAAACACAAGATCTGACCAATAAACACATGAAAAAATGTTCAACTTAATTCAAAATCAAGAAAATGCAAATCAACTAGAAGTACTCATTAAGTCAAGAATTCGACTGCTGATTTTATTTTATGCAAAAGTATGCCAAGATATATACACAGAAGTCTTCACAGTAATACTATGTTAAAATAAAAATATCTAAATGTTCATTAAGAGAGACTGTTTAAATAAAGTATAGCTTAGCCATACAATGGGACATTATGTGGTCATGAAAAGAAAGGGTGATGTGCATACTGACATCAAAGATGTGCAGATATATTCAGTGAAAAGAAATTAAACTACTGGGAAGGAATGGTGGAGGGCTAGAAACACATTCGTGTATACTTATATATCCATGGGAAATATCTGGGGGGGTTGGTGGTAACACACTAATCTAATAGCACCTATCCCTGGGCTTGAAAATGATAATAGTGGGGGCAGAAGTGAAGTTTCATTTTTAAATTTACAACTTTTTGTTTCAGTTATTTTTTGTATTTGTGAAGAAATTAACTTAAAGCTTATTTTGTTCTACATAACCAAGCCAAAAAGAATCAAGAGTACAAATGCTGATCTCCTCAACAACATCACTACCACCAGGAGTCAAGGGTGCACATGCCCCATTAATAGACCACTATCTTCAAACAGCTTAAAAGCTATGGTTTACCTCCAAATACCTAGCTTCTATCTCAATATTGTTTTAAATATGGGTATTACAGATGATCCTGCTTCTCATCACCTTCCACTTTTCAGATACAACTTAAATAAAACCTAACCTCTGCATATAAGCAATTAAACCAATGTCAATAGTCACAGTAGTACCGACAGAAACAAGAGCTAAAAATCTTAGAAAAAAAAAGTCATTCAAGAATGTTTTTGGGAGTTCACCAAAAACCTTAAATGCAGCACTTGAAAGATGACTAGACATTATGGTCATAGTGGTCTACTTTCAAACATACAATGAACTGTATTGTTATCAGAATGGGTAGATTTGAATAAATGTCAAAGATAACTCCCTATACAGCAAAATTTTGCCGGTCTCCATTACAAACAGGTACAGAGGGAATAAGAATAGCGCTGTAAGCAGAAGCTAAAACTCTGGACTAAGTCCCAAGGAAAAATGGGAGCAAATGAGAGACAATCTGACAATTTATCAACTATCATCTGCCATCATGCTGTAAAGTCTACAAATGTCACGCCTTTGACTGTAATTTCCTAATTACTTGTCTTTATAAGTGCCCTATATATGAAAATTTATATTTTTCAAAACATCATTACAAATTATCTAAGGAAAAAACTCCAGAATTTTAGACCTGAAGGAAAGTTACTGTCTGTGTAAGCACGTACCGCCAGCACGTGAAGCAATGGAGGACCAGGTTAAGTGTCTCACCTGATCCTCACAGCAACCCTGGTAATGAGGTAACAGCTGAGTGTCCTGCTCGGGGTCATACTGATACATATGATCAGAAAAGTGGTTTCTTCAACTTCTAGTTCCAGTGCTTTTCACTATACCATGATGTTTCCTCCTATGGAGTCAGTCAAACGTTTCCCACGGGACCTCAAAAATGTCTTCAGTATCCCTGGATGCTGGATGCTGCTGAGGCGGGCCGCTCAACCCCGCAGGAGGGCTGATTTTTGTTTCGGTTAACAGGGTCCATATAGTTCAGTGTTAATATCCTATCTTCCTCCCTCCAAAACAGATATTCGGTATCAATGTGTCTCTTGAAATAATTTGTGATACCCTTCAAAATAAATGAAGCACTAGCAAAACCAGGGCAGGAAATCACTATGTAGGGCCTTTGCACAAAGACCAAAATTTGGCTGAAATATCAAATAATCAGGCTGAAGTATCAAGTACATTAGCTAGTATGTTAGACATGTTAGCCTCATTTAACATGAGGCAGTGGTTAAATAAAAAACAATTTTTTCCTTATTCATTAAAGTATACAGGAATTACTTATCACTGAGGACTTTCTTAGAGAAGCACAAACTGTTACAGATAATTGGCAGAACTTGTAGACAACAATCAAAATGCATGCTTATTGGTAAAAGGGTTCCTTTTGCATTAGAAAAGATATATAGATCTTAGTTTATTAGGTACAAATAAATCCAAGCCGAAGTGACCAAAACTCAGAAACACAAGAGGTAAGAACTTTTAAGACAGTGGAGTCAGGGTTACCCTCTACCAACAGCCACATTTCCTATCAGATCAGTCCCAACACTTTAGAAAAAGAACAAGCTGGAAACTACAGCAACTCAGAGAACATTGCTAACACTTGCAAATCATCTAAATGCTCTGAAGCAGCAAATTTCTACAACAAAAATAATTCTGAAAAAGCAAAGCAAAATATGGTAACACAGATATTAGGAATAAATCATGAACACGGAAGGCTTTAAATCCCAAACAATATAAAGTGCTAATATTCATGGGAAATATATTTAAGGAAACTGGATAAAGGATAAGAACACACAGTTCAGGGAAAAAAATACCTGATCAGTATCTGACTCTTGGAAGACTAGAATTTCATGGAGGTAAGAGTTTTGTTTTTTTTTTTCTTTCAAGCTAGCAACATGAAGCGTAAGAGAAAAATAAAACTCATCTAGATGAAAAATAAAGAGTAAGAATGCTCAGGCAAGTCAATCTATTGGAAAACAAATAGCCGGCTTTATAGATCGGCTAATTTGAATAGTCAGGAGGTAATGGGGAAAGAGGAAAGGTTTATAAACATATTAAAAAATTAAGCTTACTTTTAAAAACAATAAAATTTAGGCAGGTAATCCTAAAATGGTAAATGCCAGCATTTCTCAATTATTTAAGAAACAGACAATTTTAAACCAAACAATCTTTAGAGAAAGATGTAGTCAATAAATATATAACTTTCCTAGAGTTACCTGCTTAAAGGTTAGGGATAAAACCTTTTCTAACTCACTTTAAACATGAGAGATTTGAGGGCTATGGCCCAGGAAAAACCAGACATTCAAGCAAGCTTCATGATAAGATATAGTAGAAATTCATTATGTCAAAGCTCAATGATTTCATATATATAATAGAATAAACACATTTAACAGTGATGAAGTGATATCTGGCCTATTCTGGGAGGCAAATTGCTGTTAAAAAAAAAAAAATCAAATCTCATTGTCATGAAATCTGATGAGGAATTAGCCCTTATCGAATCCCCCATACCTTTGTCTCCTCCCAAGCAAATGAGCTATTTTGATTGTTAACCAAAGGATATGCTATTCTCACAGCTTAGACAGGGCAGGAAAACAGAGTATAACCCTGTGACATAAAATCAAATAAAATATTACCCTTAAGAGATGTGAACTGTCACCAACTGGTTCAATTAAAAGTCTGGACAAAAGACAGAATTATGCTCATGACATAATTATGTACACTGATAGTAGAAGACCAATAATTAACCTACCTAATACATTCTAGAAGAAAGGCCAGAGGTGGGTCGGAAATAATGTAAGTGACAGTTATAAGTCTCTTTAACATATTTCCAGCAGAACCTCTACTGAGCAATATTTACTGATGCATGATGCTATCCATACTTGAAAACAATTTCTTTTAAACATTTTACCATTTCTTCTAATATATTTATGAATTTCAGAGCAGTCCAAATTACTGAGGTTTTATTGTCTCTATTGCTCACCAATTAATGTGTGGAAATGGTTGTAGTATTTTTCAAGTACTCTATTAATGTTGAAAGGGTTAAAAAAGGGTTAAGATTCATAGGTGCTTTTACCCTGATAAAAAGGAGACAAATGAGGAACATAAAATTTATGTAGTAGTGACCAAGAACTAGCAGCAGCTGGTATTCATAGAATAATGAAATATAGCAAGTCCTTACTATACATTGTGCTAATAGTCATATATATATTACCTCACCTGAGGTAATTAGTTAATTAATTTAATTATTTTAAACCACCAAGACTACTGTTATTTTGTTAAGTCATGCAGTTATCTCCATTTTACAGTCTGGAAACTAAGGTCAGACAAGCACAATAGATTATAAAGCTGGCAAAGGGAAAAGCTGGAACTGAACTCAGGTTTACTTGGTTCCAGAATCCAGGCCCTGGGCCATAGGGTACTGCTGGAGCTCAGAGACTTTTCACCGTCAGAATGGATCAGTACAGAAGAACTACATACCGTCCAGCGGACGCGGTGAGATGCCATTTTAACAGCTCACTGGTATACGGATTCAGATACCCCACAAGCTGTACTGTGTCAATGCTTCAACGTCATGTAATACCTAGGAATCTTTATCTTTCTGGATGACTGGGCATATCTTATGTCTCCTTTGATTCTTACAGTTCCTCTAAGCTTTGTGTGTAGCAGCTAATCAACCAACAGGAAGGAGACCGTGAAGCTCTGACATGACAGGGTTGGCCTCTAACAGAGCTCTTGATTTATCCTCCAGTCACCAGATTAGAAAATGTCACCACAGCTATAATCTCATGAGAGATGGGCAGGAATCTTGACTGCTCTCTTCAGGCCTGTAACCTTAAGATCTAGAAGGGTGTCCAATCCATAGTAAGACTTTAACAAATACTTGTATAGAGAATACATATAGGGCATTAAATTTTTCCTTTGTATTCACATTAACTATACTACTAGATCATCTAACAAAAATTCACTTATACATATATAATTATACATTTACTCTTTTAGCAATTTTGAATTTGAAGTAGTCTGGCAATTTATTCTACTTTACAAGAACTATGCAGACTCCCACACTTGTATGTTCCAACACTGGTGCTTCACTGTATCTCCAACTTAAAACAAACTACCTCAGACTTGAAGTGCCACAAAATGCCTAACATATGTTTGTCCACATTGCTTCCTATAGGGTTCTTTACAGGGGTAATTTTTCACTGAAAATTTGACATCCAATTCATTAGAGTCATCTTCAAAAGTAACTGGGACATCAATTTCATTTGAATTTATAACTGAAGACTCTTAAGTGATAGAAAAAGTATATGCAGCGCTTCCTTTCATAGAGGACATTAAAGTTTGTTTTTAGGTGAATGAAAGTGGAATCCAATTCAATTCTGTATGAAAAGGAAAAGGAATGTATGAAAAGGAAGAGTTTTATTTGGCGAGAGAACATCCTTTCATAGGATATCTTGCCAATAAAAAAATAAGACTTCATAACTTAATACGTTGTTTTTTTTAACAACACTACTGTTAGAGCACACACTTAAAAAGTTTCCAATGAGCTTTACTAAGTTCAACTTCAGCTGGAAATTTCCGTGCTGTCCAAAGTAACCAGGGGAAGTCACACAAGGTAGAGCTCTAATACATAAGTAAAGAAATCCCAAGTTATGATTTAGCATCGTTAGCTAAAATAAAGGTGAAAGATCTTCTAAATTAATACTCTGGTAAGAAGAGAGTAAGACTCCAGGTGAACCTACCTGAGTGTAACATTTGAGGATGTACTAAATTTTCTGTTTTGATAGTATTTCTCCTTCTCTAACATACTTACAAATTTAAGGGATGCAAGGATGACATACTTTTGAAAGATTTAAAAATGAAATTGGTCTCATTCAAGTTACTGGATTAGAAAAGAGAATTTTTAAAAATCACTTTATACTTGAGACAAAGAGAAAACTGGAAACTCCACTAAGTGGAACCATCACCTCCAGAAAAAGATGTTAATTTCAAAGTTTTATTCAAAAAGTATTGTTATGTAATACTGGAGATTCTAAGTGGAGTGAGATGCTCTTCTGGTGCAAAATCAAGTTAGTGGGACTTACTACTAAATGTTGGAAAATATGGGCCTTCGAAAATGATGTACCCCAAAACTCTCCACAAGATCTCTGCTAAATCGATAAATGAGGTATGAGACTATATCCAGGTTGGATGGGTAATCTCCTTGCCCATAGGATCTGCTTTATTTGGGACACTAAGAGCTCAAACTTTCCTGGACAACAGCATTTGGCTCTCTTCAAATTTCTCATCCCATTCAGAAGTCTGCTTCTGGAGGGAAGAGTTAAAAAATGAAGAGTGAAATCCAATAAGCCTTTGTCTCCTAGTTCTTGTCCACTTACTCAAAATTTCAGATGAAGCCAGGAAGAGTGTTCGGAACTACTCTGGTGATCTGACTGCCTATGGTAAGCCCTTTCTTCCAGATCAGTTGTAATTCTCCTCCCGAAGTAAAGGGAAAGACCACGTCAGCCGAAGGCAGTTATCTTCCAACTGCCATTTAGGCAGTGTTTGAAGCTAATTATAAACACCTGTAATTTCTGAAAGAAAAGAAATACACAACAAACAAAAACAGCCTCCCTGCTACAACTCACATAAGCATAATAACATCATGGAAAGAGATGTAAGAGATTCAAAGACAACACAGATAAAAATTTAAAATATCTGAAATGCTTAAGAGTATACTACCCTCGTGGGATAACCCAGCTGACAACATTCATGCACAGTGAATGACACAAAGATCACACACACACACACACACACACTCACTCATTCTAAGAGACAAAGATTTAAGGGGTGAAAACTTTAAAAAGATAGAAACATGTTCAACAAAAAACAAGAAAGGAAAGCTATTGCAGCTATAAAAATTATAAAAATTAAGAAAAGATTCTGCTGGCTTATATGTATTCCAGAAATAAAGACCAGTTTCCCCACACTGGAATTATTCTATGAATAGATCACTTTTTTAAACTTTAGAAGTTAATAATTCTATTTATAAGAACTTACAATAACAAAAATATACAATAGAAATTTATACATTTGGATTATAATCATGTTAATAAAAATTTTAAAAGGAACTATAACATAATGGTGGGGAGACAGGATAATTTTTATTCCTATAGTTTCCTACTTTACTGAGCATATATTCTTTAACATTGTAAAAAAAAATAATTTTTGAAAATTTTTATATCTCCCATAAAATAGAACAGTTATAGACTGAGAATCAATGTTAGCTAACTGATTCACAAAAGGATTTAGCTCCTTCCATGGAAGTACGGGTCTCTTAATTTTTTAATTCTTAGAAATCCCAAGCTCTGGGGCACCTGGGTAGCTCAGTGGGTTAAAGCCTCTGTCTTCGGCTCCGGGCATGATCCCAGGGTCCTGGGATCTAGCCCCACATCAGGCCCTCTGCTCAGCAGTGAGCCTGCTTCCCCCTCTCTCCCTCTGCCTGCCTCTCTGCCTACTTGTGATCTCTGTCTGTCAAATAAATAAATAAAATCTTAAAAAAAAATAAAGTCCCAAGCTCCACATTCAGAAAATCTTTATAGACATATATGATTAAAAGGTTATTGATAAATGATAACTTAGGGTAGAAAAACAGCATACCCAATTAAGAATTTTTTATATGTGTGTGTGTATATATATATATATTTAGCTAAGTTTCTGACAATCCTGATTATGTTTTTTTTTTAAAAAAAGCTAATAACTATGTTATTTTGAATGCTCAGATATTTATGCATGTCTAAGATTCAGAACAATGGCACACTGCAATTTAGTACATATCTTTATTATAATTTCCACTGTTTAGGATATTTATATTAAGAAAGAGGGCTATATTAAAAACCAATTTTACAAATTATTAGACATTTAATTTTAGGCTCATTTTTTAGAGGTATACTGTTGCTGGATAAATTCATCACACTGATTGAGATAATGATGTACATGAAAATGGTCTGCCACATTAAAACTAACCAACCATAAACCCTTATGTATGAAAATCATAAATTATTCTAATTACCTCCCTAACACATACCTATTTGAAATCATGTGTTTTATTCTTCTCTGATTCAGGACTTTCAGTAATGTTTTGTATTGTATTAAGTGTACTCACTGCATTTCATCAATTCAAACATTCATACACTGAAATTAAAGGTTAAATTAACAATCTTAACATTTTTAATCAATCTCCATTTATTCCCAAGGTGCAGGGACAGAATAAAGAAACTGCTGTTTTTATATGTCCATCATAATTATTACTTGATCTAAATGAATAACCGTGTATCTTATTTAGACCCCATAAAACCTCTAATATTTTTTACTATTATAAATAATAAATTCTACATTTGCAAGGAAATCTCTAAAACAAAACCCAAAGGCTTGAAGGTACAGTGTGAGTACACAATAACACTTAGGATGGTTGTTATTGGTCTTCCGCTCATTACTACAGGAAAGTATGAAGCTGAATTTCACCACAGGACTTAAATCGGATAAACTACTACTGCAGCTATCATTCTTTATATGACCTTGGGTGTAAATACGATAGCATATATTTCATGTTGAATATTGACGCCTTAGCCATAGATCTACAATGGCTCCATTTGCAGATTTTAATAACATGACTTGAAAATCAACTGATTTTCAACTGATTAACACTGGTATGTATTTTGAACAATTTCAAAAAAGCAAAGTTTATAAAATCCAGATTATTTTAAGCAGAGAAACAAATTTATTCTGACTTCTTGTTTCATAAGGAATATTGACAGCTGTATTACTCTGGATTTACATTTGCTATATCGAATTCATCTTATTTCATTCACAGGCTGCTCTTATAAGTTTATTCATGGTGACAGGTGTTCACAATTCCAGGCTTTTTATGGATTTTTCTTCCTGCCAGTTTTCAGTATGTTATTCAAGTCAAGTAAATACAAAGGCAAATAAAGAATGAGTAATTACTCCCTTAGAGAAGAGAGAAAGATGTTCCTTCCCTTTTTCTATACATAAGCAGTGACCGTGTAAAAATGCAGAATATAAATAAAGGATATGGATAGGTGTGGTATCTCATAATCAACCTTTCAAATGCGGCTTTGTCACTAGACTTTCTCATTAGATCATACTTTCATTTTAAAATTCTATTTAATTATAGAGCTTCTAATAAACAAAAGAACTATTCATCTCATGAAAGTGCCACAGTTGAACTCATTTTCTGCTTATTTGATGGAGTAAGCAGGTATTTTTGTCCATGTCCTTTATCTCCAACAAGAGCACGTTAGTATAAATAGTGTAATCTTAAATCTTGAATTTTTCTCTAATAAAAAACAATTTTTTTTAAACTGGAAAAATAGTCAAAGAAGCTTGAAAAGATTTTTTCACTGTGGCAGGAAAACAGAAACAGAAAGAACAAGGGCAATTTTACTGTCAAAGAACATATTTCACTTCTAAGGGTTAAAAACTTAAGACTGATGAATCCTTAGAACCACATGAGCCACATAACAATTTACTAGCTACCAGAATATTGTTTTAAATCATTTCACTTTTCAAGGGATTTTAAACAAATGTAATCTTACTTACAATTTTCTTTGCATTAAAATGGGAAGTCAATGCTGAAATATCCAGACCTTTTGCAGATAAATTCTTAAGAATCTTTATGAGAACTATACCACAATCTTAAGTGTCACAGACCAACCACAGGAAACTCAGTAAATGCCTTGGAATCGAGAAGTTTAGCATTTTTCCCTTTTAGAAAGGCCCCATGCCTAGCTGAAATGTAAAAAGCCAATGAAGACATTTCCAGAACTCTCCTTCCTAAGGCATACAACGATATGTAACAATGGGCTGTGTTCTCTCTAGCTTCTTGTAGGAGGAGGTTTTGTATGATTTGGCCAAGGGTGAGAGAAACCAGTGGAGCCCAGATACCAGTCTCCAACACCAGTCATGACTATTTTAATAGTAACTGTTCTCATGCATTCACTTATTCCAAAAAGATAAGAATACTATTTTGAGGAAAACAATAATTACATTCTTTGACACATATTTCTTAGTCCTAGTACACACAACCTTAATTCCTACTTAATTTAAATGAATGTTAGGCAGGTAGGTATTTCAGAAGAAATGTCTTAATACTTTTTAGCATCTTTTGTAAGCTCAATATTAAAAAATTAAAAGTCATTTTCTAAGAAAAAGAGAATACTGGTTTACAGAAGTAAAATGTTGGTAAACTTAAGAATTAGTCTCAGAAATCATGGGCTGAATCAATTAAGCCAAAAGTTGAACAATTAAGGCAGTTATTTACTATAATCTAATTAATATAAGCTCAATATACACAAACTGATTAACATAAATAAGGTAAATGATTCTTTGTTGATCCCAAAGCACAGCAGCCATAGGGATTAAACATCGTATTACTGTAAGAGAAAGAGACACAAACAAAGAAACAGACTCTTAAGCCCTGAGAACAAACTGGTGATTACCAGAGCGGAGGTGAGTGGAGAGAAGGGTGAAACGTGATGGGGAGTTAAGGAGTGCACATGTGATGAGCACCAGGTGACGTATGGAAGTGTGGAATCACTGTATCATATACGTGAAACCAGTTTTACACTGTATGTTAACTATACTGGAATCTAAATAAAAATTTCAGAAAACCCCATCATATTATACTAATAGTCATTTACTCTTTAGAGGATTTTCTTTTCTTCTTCTTTTTTTTTTTTTGTGTGTGTGTATCTAACTTGCTCGTGAAACAGGACAGAATAGTTTTATTTAAATTAAAAATTAAAGAAAACACTTCAGTGCACAAAACAAACAGTTCTGCTCATAGATCTTTCAGAGACATTGATAATATTTTCCAATAGAACCAAGAAAAAAACATACATAATTCTGTTTACTATAAAAATTCTTCTGATGTCCTGAATTAACTTTTAATATTTTATAAGAGGGATACAGCATACAGATATTTAGGTTAATAAGTAAATATAATGACTATAAAACCACTTTGTTCATTGTATATATACATATGTAATGAAATAAAAAGTGAACCAAAGAATAGAACTTTTTTCTTTGTAAGACTATAAATTATGTCACTAATGTCCATAACAAATCATGAATGTTCCTTAAAATAGCAGTACAACCTATGTGGTTTTGGAAGAGAACAACAAATTCATATTGCTTGAAGTTACATAAATTTATTATTATTAAATGAAATTTGACAAAAACACTCTTAAAATGCTAAATATAAAATACTGACTAGGTATTACTATTCTTTTTTATACGATGGCATTCTATTACAGCCCAGAAAATTTACAGAGTATTAAAAATGGTATTGTCAATAAGCAGATACTTGAAAATAAAACTAGTGAACATTAAAAAAATATTTAACTTTAAATCTTAAAGATGAACTCAGCATTGCAAAGCTACAAAACATATACAAGCAAATGCTAGAATATATAGTATGCCCTACTTTGGATGTAGAATATATTTTTTTCTGTGCTTAAATAATTTAATTCCTTTGCTTTCTGTAAACATGTAGAAAAACATTTTAAAAGGAAAATGTATTTTAGTACCCTAACACTGGACATATGGGCGTTGTGGTAGCAGTCATACAAAACATGTTAATGAAACATTCCAAATAAAATGACAAAGAACATATGAATTTAACATTTCAGATCTGACTAATCATCATCATCATCATCACTACTGCTACTGTGAGTCATAATCCACTCCCTGTAGACCTGAATTTTCTGTAAGCATGGTAGAGGAAAAAAGAAGCACAAAGGTTAGTTAAGCACGGCAAAATGCTTGCAAAACATGTAAAATTATGAAATGTTCAAGGAGTCAGAACAATCTTAAGGCAGAGTTCAGATCTGAGTAGGGCAGTAATTATAGATATAACATTCCATAACCTAATAGACCTAAGACTAAACCTCACTGGCTGGTACACTCAATGGATAAAATAGTTGGATGATACCAGTAAGGTGTTCCATGAACATATGAGAATTATTACTCTATTTCTCTAGTAGCTAACTTGAATCGACCAGCTGGAGGCACTGTAACACGGTACTCCTTTCTAGATACAAAGGCATACAACCAAAGAGTGTATTTTATATTTAATTATATTTAGGCCCATATAATTTACTGAACACAGAGTACCTTTTTTTTTTTTTAAGAGAATTAGAAAATAAAAGAAGAAACATTTAAAGTATTGTACATTTGCTAAAGCACCAATGTTAAATCACTTAGATTTAATCTCTCTAGATGAGACTTTAAATCCTGTTTCTACGTCATCTGCTTTTTTTTTTTCCATCTGCTTTTTTTCTAGAGTACTGGCACTCGTATTGCAAAATATTTGCTAATGACAGATTTGATTTAAAAAGCACCATTACCACCAAACCAACAACATGCTTTTCACACCTATAAGAGAACAATGCTAACCACAATCATCCTAAGGCCTCTGGTGAATTCCTATAGGTATTCCAGCTAATACTGTGTTTAATGCTCTTGCTGAAAAACAAGTAAAAATGGCTACAAGGATTGTGAGGTTTTAGTCATTCAAATAGCTCTTTTAACAGTTAACACTAAAACTGGCCTACTAAAAATAGTATCTACCTTTAAAAACACAGAGCCAAAGGTCATGGCTTTTAAATCCCAAAGTTTAAAGCTTCAGCAAACCATTAATGTAGGTATAAAATAAATTTACTTGTCACTAAGATCAAATTATCAACTGAGAGAAATTTTTGTATCTCATGGCTTTCTTATTTATCATAATCTATTTCCTAATAATGAGGATTATTCCCCTCACTACTCATCCTTCTTACTGAATTAATTAGAAGTTTCTCAGGAAATATTTTTAGTTTTTCAACAGGTGATCTAATAACTATTCAGCCCAGCACAATGTCAGTAATAGGTTAACATAAGCTACTAATACAAGTAACAGGTTCCTTCCCTAAAAAGGGAAGGCTGGAATTGAGTAGAAGTATATTTTTCAAATTTATTAACCAAGGGTGACTTCTGCACCATTTCCATCTTCCAAAGAATGATATACTATCACTACAGAGATTGCACAAAATGCGTTTTAGAGCACAACCTCTCACTAGATCGCCACTTCTGTCCCAATGTGCAATTATTTGGATGCTTTAAAAACATTTTAGACACACTATCGCTTTACTAAATAATACACACTATCTCAATGGTCATGTTTTACTATATTAGATGAAAGTACATTTTATGCAAAATTATATATCCTGCATGTAGTGGGTAAAATATTGAAGTTTTAAATATTTACCATGATCATTTTAAACATGACAATATTTAAAATATCAGGCCTACAAAGGAAGGACCATATCCCCACTGTTCATTATTATTACTAATATTTTCAAGTCTATATAACAAAATGACTCCTTGTCTGTTTGCAAAAAAATGATTTAATTTAGTAGTCCATATCTAAACCAAAGATGAAATAACTTTAAATTGGTATAATCTATTATGGTATGTTACCTACACCATAATCTAAATTTTAAAAAGTCCAGTTTTCAAAGTAAGAAAAATAGCTATTATTTTAGATAAAATATTCTACCTCCAAATGGCTTTTTGTTTCAAATCTGATTTTCCTTAATAAAAGATGTTGGCTTTCATGTGAACTGCTTATCAGATCCCACAGGTTTTAAATAGACCACACAGGCATAAGGCAAGAAGAGGGTCAAGGCTAGTTGAGTATCTTCAAAAGAAAAGTCAAAGAACCCAAGAATTTCACCAACAGCAGTGGTAATGGTTTTTTCCTTATTCATGTCCAAGTGGACATGAGAACTGTGTAAAAGCTACTAGTGGCCTGATATGCAGAGGGAATACCCTAAACAGAAATGGTTTAATTGGTTAAGTAAGTACCACCAACTATGAGGGTACATAAGGCACGATGGTTTTCAACAAATTTAGCAAATCCAGTACAGAACTAAGAACACCCTATAAAAAGATCAGATTCATTAAAATCCTATTCAAAAATTTACCAATACAAAAGCTTTTCTTTGTATTCAAAATACTGAAACAGCTGTACGTAGTTTGAAAATTTTAAGACTAAAATCTACTGTTGGCTTTCACTTGTAAAGTCATGCATTAATTGTTTTCATATCAAACTTTTTGATGCCTGTAAAAAAGAAAAAAAAATCTTATAGTAAATAAATGTACATTAAAACCTAAGTATTAGAAACTTATAAATAGAATTAAGCAAAACACATAAAAGCCCAAATAATCTAACATATATTTAAAATAGTATATAACTATTTTTAATAAAGCGAACCTGACTAAATTACTTGTAATGTGTAAAATATTTCTTCACCCACCTGTAACATCTGGTTTCCAGTCCCATCCCTCAACCTGTAAGGTCTGATGACTCCATCCTCATTAAAGAACCGCGGGGGCCGTAGGCTCTCCACTTCATCAGAAGTCTCTGTAGCTCTGCAGGAAAAAAAATATAACTTGACTACAAAAATTATTCAAGAACTCTCTAGTACACTTTAAAATGCAACTACTAAAAAGAATCTTCTTTTGGATAAGACTATTACATCACTTCTCTATTTTAAAATTTGTCTTTATGACACTAATGTAAGTTTTCTAGAAAAATGTCAACTTGTAAAGAAGTTTGTTTACAGATTGTCTTGGATTTTCTTTGTAGACAATAATTAGAATCGGCAAATGAATGTTACTTTTTTTCTTTTTTCTCTGATTTAAGACTTCATTTCTTTTTCTTTTTCTATTATACTGTCTAGCTCTTCCAGTTCAATGCTAAGTACACCAATACGATACTAAATATAAGAGGTGATTGTAGCTGACCTTGCCTCATTTCTAACTTTAAAGGGAAAGTATTCTTCTATTTCTTTTTTATTATTTATTTATTTATTTGACAGAGAGAGACAGTGAGAGGGAACACAAGCAGGGGGAGAGGAAGAAGCAGGCCTCCCGCCAGAAGGGAGCCTGCTGTAGGGCTCGATCCCAGGACCCTTGTATCATGACCTGAGCCAAAGGCAGATGCTTAATGACTGAGCCACCGAGGCACCCTAAAGGGAAAGCTTCTAAGAGTTCTCCATGAAGAACCAATATTAACAAAAAAATTTTTTTAAGATATCTTTTGTCAAAACAAGGACGTTCATTTCTACACTTAGTTTGTTTATAGTTCTTTGTTATTGTTATTGTTTTTAAAAAATCTTGAATGGGCAATGAAGTTGAAATACGAAATTCCTTTCTGGTCATTGCTGTCATCATATAGTTAATCTCCTTCAATCTCTTATTGTTATAAATCACATTACATGTATGGTTTTCTAATGTTCAAATACCCTAACATTCCTCATAGTCCCATTTGGGCTTGACAGTTAATGTTTGAAAAATATATATGCATTGCTAGATTTGGTACTGTAATAATTTAACATTTTTGACTGTATGGACCTACATGAGAATGGTCTATTTGTTCATTCATTCAAAAAATATTCACAGATTCAATCAACATTAATTAAGAGCTTACCACATAATGTATCCATACGTATAATACATACATATGGGTAAATTCTCCAATTAAAAAGCAGAAATTGGCAGAACAGATAAAAAAGTATGATCCAAGTATATGCTATCCAAAAAAGACTGACTTTAGAGTCAAAGATGAAAGTTAAGTTGAAAATGAAAGGATGCAAAAGGATATAACATGTAAACAGTAACCAAAAGAGGGCTGGAAAAGCCACACCAAGTTCAGAAGAAAATTAAATTTTAAACAAAATATTCTCATTAAATACAAAGGACATTTTACAAGAAAAGTTAATACATCAAGAAGATATAAAAATTATGAACACATAAGTACTTAACAACAGAGCTCCCAAATACATGAATCAAAAACTGGCAGAACTGAAAAGAGAAAAAAAAATCAGTAATAACAGTTATTTCTATATCCCACTTTTAATAATGACTGCTAAATAGAAGATCAGCAGGGAAACAGAAGACTTGAATAACACTATAATCCAACTAGACCTAATAGACCTCTATACAGAGAACATTTAATTCAACAACAGGAAACTATGTATTTTTCTCAAGTGGACACAGAACACTTTCCAGGACAGACCATGTATTAGGCCCTAAAGCATGTCTTAATAAATATAAAAATGCTGAAACCTATACGGCTTGTTTTCTGGCCACACAGAATAAAACTAGAAGTTTGTAAGAGAAGGAAATTTGGGCACTTCACAAATTTGTGGGAACTGAATGGCAGAAGGTCCAAGAAAAATAACCAAGGAAAGTAACTACTTTGAGACAAATGAAAACAAACACAATGTACCAATATTTATGGGAGAAGGCAAAGACAGTGCTCACAGAGTGATTTATTGCTGTGAATACCTAACACTTAAAAAGAAGAAAGATCCCAAATCAATAATCTAAATTTACACCTTGCAAAACTGGAGGAAGAAAAGCAAACTACCCAAAGCTAGCAGAAGGAAGGACATAAGAAAAATTAGGGCAGAAAAGAAAATTAGAGCAGAGATAAGCAGAAGAACAATGGAGGGGATCAATGAAACCAAAAATTGGTTCTCAGAGTCAACAAAAATGACAAAGAAATAAAGAAAGAGGACTTCAACTGAATGAAGAAGGAATCTGATTAAGATTTCTATTAAATAAAGAGACTGAATTAGTAATCAAAAAACTTACCAGAAGTAAAGGTCAAATCCAAATGGCTTCACTTCAATTTGATAAAATTCAGTGAATTTTATATAACTCATGGGTAATTCAGTAATTTTTATAACTCAT
This sequence comes from Martes martes, assembly GCF_963455335.1. Taxonomy (NCBI): domain Eukaryota; kingdom Metazoa; phylum Chordata; class Mammalia; order Carnivora; family Mustelidae; genus Martes; species Martes martes. Next base: position 17,799,776 of record NC_137900.1, on the reverse strand, counting down.
GGGTGTGTGTGTATATGTATGTGTGTGTGTATATATATATATGTAGATAGCATTACACATATATAATACCTGTATATCATATATATGGCATTACATTATTCTAATGTACTTATAATAAGTAAGTAAAAGCCTGCTTAACTTGCCAAGCCCTTCCTGCAAGGCTGCTGGGAATGAAGGACCAAAAAAGAAGGACTCGGTGATGTCAAAATGATGCAAAGGAAACTTAAATGGGAATTAGGAAGACAATACATAACTTGCCATATTCTAAGGTTCAAAACGAAGGGCCTTGAGCCAAACAGCCGATTTATTTTATTTCTCACAGTTTAAGCATTTTACTCGTATCTTCCACCAGAGAGAACTTACCTTTTTATTCCCTGAAATGTACTGCTGGCCATGTCTATGATGCCTCCAGTTGGCCTCGCCACTGCTCCAACCAAACCCTTCCCAACACCTTTAAAGAAACCAGCTGCTCCTTCTTTTTGAGCTCCTAGAAAGAAAGAAACAAAGGTTTAGGCAAGTGGATCAAGAATGAAAACAAAATCAATTTGTGAAAGACCTGGTAATCTATATGGCCCAAAGGAATGTACTTGCCTTTGATTGGTTTTGTAACAATTCCTGTTATGCCACTTACAAAACCCTAGGGAGGAAAAGGAAAATTTATAATACTTTCAACATGATTCTTTAAAGAACCAACTCTGGCTTACAAAACAAAATAGAGGGTTCTGCTTTCTAGATACTGTAAGAATCTAGAAAGCACTGGAACAGAAATACATCTAGAAATGCATTACCTAAGTATCCTAGTTAAACAATGCTTTTAGAGGTTACTGACGTATTTTATACAGGTCACAACTCACTGCTTCTCTAATATCTAAATAATGCTTGAAGGAGTGCAAGTTAAGTATCTATTTTCTTATTTGCCAAATGTAGCTTTAAAAGATATTCCCTGAGGAGCACTTGGGTGGCTCAGCCGGTTAAGTGTCTGCCTTCAGCCCAGGTCCTGGGATCGAGCCTGGAGTCGGGCTCCTTGCTCAGAGGGGAGTCTGCTTGTCCCTCTCCCTCTGCCCCTCCCTGCTGCTCGTGCTCTCTCTCACTCTATCAAATAAATAAATAAAACCTTAAAAAAAAAAAGGAAGAAGAAGAAGAAGAAGAAAAGCCCTGACTGGTTCACAACCCTGGGAAATTTCTTACAGAAACTAAGCCTTTTCCTCCACGAGTGATGCCTTCTCTAAGACCGGCTGGCTGCCTATTCATGGCTTCTCTCCTCTTCTGCTGGTAGTCTTCATCCATGGTCATAGCTGCCACCCCTTTAGCCATAGCATTGGTGATTTTGGAGGCAGCACCGGCTAATCCACCTAGCAGAAACGATCATTATTTTTAGTAAAAGCAGAGGTACCATTACTTTCTTGCACTAATCACAGCTGGTAGGCATCCTCTTTCTTACCAACAGCTCCACCAACTAATGCCTTCAGTCCCAGTGCCATCCCCTCCACAAACTCTTCGGGACCCTGGATGGCTCCCTAAAGGGTCAAATAATAACAACAAAGGTTACATTTTCTTTTAAAGTGAACTTACTGATATAAATGAAGAAAGCAGTAGGGACAAGAATAAAAATATCCTAGAGGAAGTGACACAAGCAAAAAACTTCACATTAACAAAATTCTAAGAGATACTTCGCGATGTTGAAAGTACAAGGAACAAGTGGATCCAAACTCAGGAACAGGACTGTTCACCAATGTGTACAAAACATGTTTGCTCCAAACTGTAAGTTCCAGGAGGAAAACATAAGCACAAACTACTCTTGTTAATTTTTGTAAAAGAAGTAACTGCACTTTAAAACTTAATATTGATGTTTCAAATATACTGTACAATATCAGTAACAGTTTTACTTTTTCATTACCCTCTACATTTAGAAGTTAAAGTAGGAGAGTTTTGAATGTTTTAAAAGAAAATGTTAAGGGACAAAACAATCACTATTTTGTCACTGATTAAGATGGTTTTGCAGAGTGTCTGCCTGCAGTTGTTTTCACTGTCCCACACAACTGTGCAAAGCAAGGCTGCCTGCCCATGGTGATCTTACTTCTACTACGGAAAACATTTATCTACCTTTAATATTCCAACAGAATACTGAAAATTTAGTATATCTTAGTAAAATCTTAAGTTTAGATTTTGAGGGAAAGGGGAAAATTTCCCTCCAAATTTCTCAAAACCTCTTACAATTTTTTGCTGTAAAATCACGTTCTTCTGTTATGTCTCCCAAAATCTATTTACACCTACACTTCAAGTTAACAGTTTGGGATGCATTATTTTTCATAAGTATTAGTGATACAATGCAAGAATAATTATTTTTTTACCTGGTATGGTTCATAAAAAAATGCTTCCACACCTTCAGAAAATTCTCTAATCAAGCCAAAGGGATTTCCCAAAACTTCAAGTCCAAGAATGAGTACATACATTTGCTTAATGGCCTAAAAATGAAATACAAATATAAATCCATTCATTCAACTGGAAAAAAATTTTGATGTTCAGTACACACATCCAGTTTCTTTTCTTTAAGGCTAACACCCTTGCCACCAATTTCAGCACCTATACCATATCACCCTATTTATCACTAGTTTTGTTTTTAAAAAGTGATTTGGTGTTAAAGAGTATTACAGATAGTATGACATATTTACATAAAGCTTTCGAATACTCAAAATGCTTTCACTTTTACAACTATGTGTGACAGTTGCTATTACCACCATCATTTTATAGGCTGGAGAAACATAAAAGTCAAATAATGCCCAGGGTCACGTAGTAGGTAAATAGCAAAACTGGAATCCAAACCCAGACATCTTGAATCAGGCTTAGTGTCTGTCCACTACAGAACAGCTGTCTCAGATGCTATCTAAGTTATATCCTAAGATACAGGAGTCTTTCTAAAGGTGGAAAAAAAAATCCATTAAAATAACATATCTAACTGGGGTGCCTGGGTGGCTCAGTGGGTTAAGGCCTCTGCCTTCGGCTCGGGTCATGATCCCAGGGTCCTGGGATCGAGCCCCGCTTCAGGCTCTCTGCTCAGCAGTGAGCCTGCTTCCTCCTCTCTCTGTCTGCCTCTCTGCTTACCTGTGATCTCTGTCTTTCAAATAAATAAATAAAATCTTAAAAAAAAATAACATATCTAACTGACTGAACAACACAACTACGTTAAAAACAGCCTGTATTCAGTTAGTTGCTAATAGCTTCCCTCGAAACTATTTTTTTAGAGTACGTTTGGTGAATTAGTTAGTATTTTATTTAAAGATATTTAAGTACACTTATCCAAAAAATATTTCTGTCAGTGGCTCAAAAAGAGAAAGGCAAAAAAATGAAATGGTGGCATGGCTCAATTTCTTTTTCAATTCTGAGAAAAAAAAAGTTTTAAGATTTTGAAAATGGCTATTTACTTCCTTGTCAAATCTACATTATACTTGTACAGACCCAGTTTCACTGTCTCAATCTGTCCCTTTATAAAATATCTCAGACAAACCTGTTTTGAATAGTGTCTTATTACTTCCGACTGTAGTTCAGATGCTGTATGGAACTGATAGTTCAGCTCAAAAAATGCAAGCCTGAAACACATACAAATGTGTGTGAGGGTGTGTGTAGGAGGGGAAGAGGGAGACAGGGGAAGAGAATGTTTTTAATATTAACAAATGGTTTCATTTTCTTTCCTTTTCGTACATTTCCCATGCCAATCAGAAAGCCTGCTCTTTTACATAGGCACATTCTGGTCAAAGAACCCTCAAAGAATCTCATGAAAGCTATGGACCTTATCCTCAGAAAAGCTACCAATATAAACATATTTTCAAATCCTTCAGGGGATTCAGAGACCCTCTGGATCCCACTCACGGACATGAACTGTATTTTCCAACTCTGCCCTGTCATGGCCCACACAGAAATGTCTGGCATGGTGAGGTGAATGGAGAGGTTTTACTTTTATCTTTTTCTTTTTTTAAAAGATTTTGGCCATTCTGCTCAAGAATGGCCAGGCTTCAGTTGCTGCAGATCCTGTCTGATCGGCGTATGGCTGAGGAACCAAGGTCGGTTGACTGCTAACCTATTCACAGCACACACGAATCCACTGCTTGGGAAGCTCTCTGTTAGCTGGTAAGACAGAAGCCGGATGAGAAATCTCATCCTATTCCCAATGTCTTCAAACCTATGTTCTTTAATTTGACTGGTATCTAACTTTATCTAGATTTAGTTACATCATACTGGATTCACTGAGTCTTACCAAGGTTCTTAGTAACGTTGCTGGGTGCTACCTGAAAAGGTCGTTCTCATCTGAAGTCTCCACTCTGACTTTTTTGAGTTTATTTGGTCAGGTACTCTAATAGCTTCCATTACGACTCACATTAAAATGTATATTCTCGGCTGTAACATTTAAATGAATCCCTTCATTTCCCCTATCACGGCTTTCATTTTGCTCTAGTCGCAAATGCTCTGAGAATCTTGATCCTAAGAGCCCTGAAGCCACATGGTATAAGTGCCATACCTTCGCGCACTCAGAGCTTCTCAGGAATCCTTCTGTAGCCCAGAAAGGCCTTACATGTTGCACAAACTTGTATGGCCTCTGTCCCTCTTTCTTAAGGAAATTATTTAATAATTATTCTTTTCCTTCTAGTTAAGGCTCAGCAGGTTAAATGTTACTTAAATCATATTCCATTTAACAGCAAAACCCGTATTTGTCTATGATTTCCAATGTCCTTTGTACATTTTTTCACTTGTAAAGTTTTTAGATAAACGTAAAAGGGACTTTTCATCAATTTATAGATTTGAGTATTAAACATACTTAAAAACTACATCTTGTACATCTGTGAGGGTGGCACCAATACTCTTCAGCAGAAGATTTAAAGAGCGAACGGCCACGAGTCCTTCCTGTTGTTCTGAATCTTTAGCTTCTTCTCTGCCCGACCTCAGTGAAACACTTAAATGCAACTAAAGAGATAAAGAGACAAATATTTAAGCACTATCTGCAAAATGACAATTTTAACTTTTAAAATTTAATCTTATTTTAAATTTACTACACCATAAGATTTCAAAGTTTGATAAATTTCAGTTTCACAATTTTAGATTATGCCAAAATTATTAAGTGAAAAGTTAAAGGAGTTTAAAATTGAATACAGCTCTTTTTAAATTTTAAATTCAGTAGTGTAAGCTAATATGGTACTTAGATTCAATTCAATTCTTTTGGTAAAGCTATGAAAATAATAATTTTTATGTATTTTTAAATAATAATAATAATCCAGAAGTTGAAGTTGTTGAAAATAACTCAGTGTTTCAAGTATTAGAATTAAGTTACCATGCTGAAATCAGTTGAAACAAACTTTCACACTTTTGTATTGTATGCATTTATATAATTTACATACTATATATATTGTGTATATATAATTTTCTATACAATATTTTCTTCAAGTGTTACGTAAGTATGATATGCATTTATATATATAGAATTATTTACATACAAAATGTTCTACAAGTATTGTATGCATTTATATATAATTTATAATAATATATATTGTGTGCATATATATATGCAATAATTTTCTATAATTTTCTTCAAGTGTCATGTAAGTAATTCAGAAACTCTGTATTAAGAGCTTATATTTAGTTCCATTCAGTGTTCAGTTCTTAAATCAAGGTTACTCCACAAATTAATTTACAACTCAGACTATTGTTAGTAATATTGTAGTGCATTATTTGAAAGTTGCTAAGAGAGTAAATAAATCTTAAAAGTCATCATCACAAGAAAAAAAAACTTTTTTAACACTGTATCATGATGGATGGGAACGAACTTATTGCGATGATCATTAACAGAGTATACAAATATCAAATCATTACCTTACACACCTGAAACTAATCCATGTTATATGTCAGCTATAACAATACACACACACACATCATACACAAAATTAAACAGGTTAACAGAAAACTAAGGTAACAAAATGTTAGGTCAAGACCCCAATGTTCATAGCAGCAATGGCCATAGTCGCCAAACTGTGGAAAGAGCCAAGATGCCCTTCAACAGACAAATGGATAAAGAAGATATGGTCCATATACACAATGAAGTATTATGCCTCCATCAGAAAGGATGAATACCAAACTTTTGTATCAACATGGACGGGACTAGAGGAGATTATGCTGAGTGAAATAAGTCAAACAGAGAGAGTCAGTTATCATATGGTTGCACTTATTTGTGGCGCATAAGGAATAACATGGAGGACATTGGGAGATGGAGAGGAGAAATGAGTTGGGGGAAATCGGAGGGGGAGACGGACCATGAGAGACTGTGGACTCTGAGAAACAAACTGAGGGTTTTGAAGTGGTGGGGGGGATTGGGAGGGCCTGGTGGTGGGTATTAAGGAGGGCACATATTGCATGGAGCACTGGGTGTGATGCATAAACAATGAACCTTGGAACACTGAAAAAATAAAATTAAAAAAAAAAGATATGAACGTATAAACACATCTTGTAGGTGGCTCCAATATTATTTCCATATAGAGAAAAATTGTTGTAAGTATAAATAAAAATTTCAGAGGACTATTCCTGCTACTTTATTTACAGAATTTATATACTATTAGAGAAAATAATTTATATATATATATGTAATTATATATATAATTGGGATATATAATTTATATCCCAAACAAAGCAAGTCAGGTTGCTATTACCTAGATTATCAAGGATAATAAAAATGACTTCTATTTCCCCTACCTTGATAGGAGATATATGGAAGTATTCATAGAGACTGACTTGTGATGAATCTGCTAATGAAGCTGTTTTATATTCTTCTTGGAAAGCTTCTATATCTTTATGAAAAAGTTCAACCTATAGAGAAACAAAAAGTATTAAAAACTTAAAGGATCCATCTGTTTGAGGCATTTAAGTCAATAGCTCAGATACTGCAGAACACACCTCCATATTCAACATCCATATTCAACACTGTTTATGATTAGAAAGTTATTGTATGAGAAGGGAACCTAACACCTGTTAGTAAAGCTCTGTCCCTAATTCACAAATTGATAAGCATATCTTGTTTCCATCTAATCCATTACAAAACACCAAGGTTTTCTTCTTGGGACTCTAGAGTTATCCCAAAAAGCTACTATAATCCAGTGCATCAACACTTTCTTAGGAACACTTTCTTTAAGTATAATCATAGTTCTTTTGTAGCTTTTTAGTAAATACCTCACTGACACCTACAGAGGCCCACGCTATAATCAAAAAGGGGAAGGCACTGAAAATGATGTTGCATTAAGTGATAAATATGGCTTTCATTCTTGATAATCAACATTAATTCTCTTTTAAACACAAATTTAGGTACTTCTGTGTGTTGAGAAATGGTCCCAACATTCACATTTTGACCTATCATCAACAATATCAAAATGACAGCCTTATTAAAAGTATAGTGTCTGAGATTTAAAAAAAAAAAAAAAGGATAGTGTCTGGAAATTGACTTCTCAGATGACAGTGTGAAGAGCTCTTTAGACCAGTTCCCTAGTGAAACTGGTGAAACAAACAAACAAACATTTGGGGTGCCTGGGTGCCTCAGTTGGTTAAGCATCTGACTCTTGGTTTTGGCTCAGTTTATGATCTGGGGGTCATGGGATAAAGCCCTGCATCAGGGTTCACACTCAGTGGGGAGTCAGCTTCAGATTCTCTCCCTCCCCTGTACCCCCATGCATGCTTTCTCTCTCTAAAATAAATAAATATTTAAAAAATAAATATAAAAAACCTAAATATCTAAGGCCTCTATGAATGAACCTAACAGTATAAGCAATAAAACATCTTTTCAAGAAAATCTACAAAAATTTGTAAGAAAAGTGAATCTGTAGTATTTGAACAAGTACCATTCTCTCAGATCCCCCTCCTAGTTCAACAAGCCATGACTCCACTCTCGACTGCTACACTCAAGAACACAAAGCTCCCTGTCTGCCCAGGTGACAGCTGAAATACTTTCTGCCTAGGAGGCATAAGATGTCAGCATTTCTCATCCCAGCCCTAGTTACTAGCTGCTAATGCTACATTATGGGGATCAGGGAGCTTCCGTCCCACTGCCCAGCCTCTACTCATGGAACAAAGGCTCTAATTGGGTGTAATACCACTGAGAATACTGGGTTCTCATCACTCCTGTTCCATTCGTAGCTCTGAAGCTCTGGTCAGATATTTTTACCTGGGGGACAACGAAACTTTAAAATAACGTCTTTTTCCAAAGACACCCCTAATCTCTTCCCAAAGCCTTCGACTACAAGAGAGTTTTTGAAGAAGTTCACACCTGAGCATTAGGAAATAGTAAATGTCATAGGGAAAGATAACTGGAAGGAAAATCACTGATTCAATGAAGATGCAGGCTAACTGCAGGCCTCTTAGTTTTCACGAGTGAAATGGGGAAAGAGACAGTTTAAGGAGTCCTCCGGGGGTCAAAACAAATATCAAACACTGATGTCCAGATAAGTTCCTCGAAGAAAAAAAAAAAAAAAGCCCAAGTCTGATTAGATTAGTCTGTAGAACAATTTATGGCCTAAGGTACTGTGGAAAAAAAATAACGCAATCAACCAGCAATTGGTGGACTTTAATAGCTAGGTGTGTTGTGAAAAGAGAAGAGGGCCCCGCCCCAAAACCAATTATTCCAGGGTAAGGGTGGGTATCCCAAGATCTTCACCTCTCTGAGGAGCAACCCAAAAGCTTAACATTGCAGCAAAAGTAAGGGGTGTAGGAAGGGTAGACTTCAATAAAAAAATCTAACCAGTCACAGAATGAACAAATAAGCTAATAACAATAAGCTTTGGGGACAGAGGGATCAGCAGCCAGTTTTTATAGTGTATCATCCAAAATGTCTAAGTTCCCAACCAAAAATTATGATATGTGCAAAGACAGGAATGTATGACCCACACACTGGGAAAAAACTAGGCAAAAGAAACTGCATGTGAGAAGTGACGAGACTGGATTAAAAGAAAAATACTTCCAAGTAGCCACTATAAATATGTTCAAAGAACTAAAGAAAACCTGGGGTGCCTGGGTGGCTCAGATGGTTAAGTGTCTGCCTTCGGCTCAGGTCATGATCCCAGGGTTCTGGGATTGAGCCCTGCATTAAAGAAAACCATATTTAGAAGGTGAAAGAAATTATGATGACCATGTCTTATCAACTAGAATAATACATCAAATACAGAGGGAGAAAATTTATATATTAAAAAACCTATTAAAAATTCTGGAATTGAAAACTGTAACAGAAATGGAAGATTCATTAGAAGGACCTAACAGTGTACCTGAGCTGATAGAAGAAATAGAAACACTTGATTATATGCTAAATTAAATGCATCATTTTATCATGACCTTGAAGATAAAGTGTTAAAGATTATGCAATCTGAAGAACAGAGGAAAAAGAGTGAAGAAAAATCAACACTCTCAGAGAAATGTGGTGCATCATTAAGCATGCTAACATATACAATATGGGTATATCAGGGGAAAAGAGAGTAAAAGTAGAAAAAATATGTGAAGAAATAATAGCTGAACGCTTTCTATATTCAATGAAAAACAATAAGCAACATATCCAGGAAGCTAAATGAACTCCTAGTGCATAAATGGAAAGAGGTTCACAAAAGATATATAACAGTAAAATTGCTGAAAGTCAAAGACAAAGAGAAAAATCTTAGAAACAAGAAGAGAAAAAACTTGCTACATACAAGATGACCCTAATAAGACTAATAGTCGGGGTGCCTAGGGGGCACAGTCAGTTAAGCATCCCACTCTTGGTTTTGGCTCAGGTTGTAGTCTCAGGGTTTTGAGATAGAGTCCCATGTCAGGTTCTGCACTCAGTGCAGAGTCTGCTTGAGTTTCTCTCCACCCCCCCCCACCTGTGCTCTCAAATAAATCTTAAAAAAAAAAAAAAAGATTAACAGTTGACTTCTTAGCAGAAAGGAGGCAAGAAGACAGTGGGTAACATATTCAAAGTACTCAAAAGAAAAAAACCTGCCAACCAAGAATCCTATATCCAGTATAGCTACCTTTCAAAATGAAAGAACATGAAGACTTTTCCAGACAAAAAATAAAACTAAGAGAATTTATTGCTAGCAGGTGTGCCTTACAAGAATACTTACGAAAGTTCCTCAGGCTGAAAAACAAGTGACCTCAAATGGTAATTAGAATCCAAATGAAAAAAAGGAAAAAAAATTGAACTGGAAAAGACAATGATGTAAATAGTATAAATACATAATCTTTCCTTTCTCTTAACTACTTTAAAGAGCAACTGACTATGTACGTATAAGAAATACAGTGTTCACCCTATAGTTACAGACCAGTATCACATGAATGTGAACACAAAGAGCCTCAAAAAATACTACTGACCCAAATCCAGCAAAATATGGAAATATTATACACAAGACTAAGTGGGTTGCTTTAACATCCAATGTAATAAAATCAACAGAACAAAAACCACATCACCATCCCAAGAGATGCAGAAAAAGCATTTGACAAAATCTGACACACTTTCATGATAACACCCAGCAAAATGGAACTATTAGAGAACTCTACCTAATGTAGGTTACCTACAAAAAAAATCTACTGTTGATATCATATTTAATGGTAAAAGAATAAACGCTTTTTCTTTTTAATCAAACAAGGCAAGAATGGCTGCTCTTGCACTTGTATTCAATGTTGTACTATTGTACTAGAGGTTCTAGCAGGGCAATTAGGCAAGAAGAAACAAAAGCCATGCAGATTAGATCAGAAAGGAAGAAGCAAAACCATTCTCAGATGGCACGATCTTATATACAGAAAATCCTACAGAATTTATAAAACAACTATTAGAGGTAATAAATGAGTTCATAAGGATGCAAAATGTAAGATCAGTATAAAAAATCAATTATATTTCTATATACTTGCAATGAACAAACAAAAAATGAGATTAAAAAACAATTCTGTGCAGACTATAAAAAAGAATAAAATACTCAATAATAAATTTAACAAAAGAGCCAAACTTATACTCTGAAAATTATACAAATGTTGAAAGAAAATAAAGATCTACATAAAAGGATGACATCCAATGTTTAAGGATCAAAAGACTTCATAATGTTAAGTTGTCAGAACTCCAAAATTGATACGCAGATTCAATGTAATCTCTGTCAAGACCCCAGATGACTTCTTCAAAGAAGCTGTCAAGCTGATTCTAAAATTCATATGGAATTGCAAAGGGACCCTAAATAGTCAAAAACATTTTGAAAAAGAACAAAGGAGGAGGATTCATACTTCTCAATTTCAAAATTTACTACGATACAACAATAATCAGGACAGTACAGTATTGGTAAACAGATGGAGATGGACTTACAGATTAATGGAATAAAACTGTTTGTATGTTAATGGTCAACTGATTTTTGACAAGGGTACCAAGACCATTAATGAGGAAGGAATACTCTTTCAATAAATGGTACTGGGACAACTCGGTAGCCAAATGCAAAAGACTGATGTTGGACTCTTACCTCCCACTATATACAAAAATTAACTCAAAACGGATGAAAGACCTGATTATAAAAAACTCTTAAAACATAGGGCTAAATCTTCATAACCTTCACAACCTTAGATCTGACAAAGGACTCTTAAAAATAACACCAAAAACATGAACAACAAAAAAAGAATTTGGATTTCATTAACATTTAAACTTTTGTGCTTCAAAAGACATCAGGAAAGTAAAGCACAACACACAGAATGCGAGGGAAAAAACAAGAATGAGAGAAAATATCTGCAATCATATATCTGATATGGGACTTGTATTTAGAATACATAAATAACTTTAACAATTCAATAAAAAGGAGACAACCTATTTAACAAAGGATCTGAATAGACATTTCTCTATAGAAAATATGTAAATGGCCCATCAACACATAAAAAGACACTCAACATCACTCATCATCAGGTACATGTAAATCACAAAATCACAATGATATACTACTTCACACTCACTATGATGGCTAGAATCCAAAGGACAGATAGTAACAGGTATTGATGATGACACATTAAAAAAAACTGTATGATTCCATTTATATGAAATATCTAGAACAAGAAATCCTATAGACAAAGTACATTAGTGATTGATGGGACTGGCATGATTTCCTTCTTCAGTTGGTGAAAATGTTCTGGAATGAGATAGTAATGATCCTTGTACAATTCTGTAAATACATTAAAAAACACTGCTCTGTCCACCATGAATGATTAAAATGTATAATTGTGTGAACTGAATTTCAATAAATTTGAAAGAAAAAAAAAGTATTATTTGCCCTTGTCCTTATCCATGTAATCTGTATTACCTTCAGAATTCTTTTTATGAAGACAGCAGAAAAAGATTGTATCTGATCTACCCTATCACTATGACTTTATGGTCTTTCTATCAGTCACAAATAAGACACTTAACCTTTTATTTTTATCCCTTCTCTCACTGAATATTCTTGTCACACCCAAATTTCTAAGTTACTAATCAAAACAAAGTAAACCAGGAAAATAAAATAGGAAAAAACAATGATGTGAATATGAGTATTTCTCCCTACTACTGGCCTAAAACCTTTCCTATTTGCTAACTCACCTTCAAAAGGCTATTTTAACTTGTCTTGCTTTCTTCATCTATAATCTGAAAATGGGATTTCTACCAATTTACCCACCATAGCAGAGTAAGAAAAATTTAAAAATTTTATTTTTAAGATGGACCATTTTAATACATTTAAAAATTTCTAATTTTTTTAGTCCTCCTCCTTCCCCAATCCTTCCCATTAATACTATCATTCTAAATCTCACCTCAGTTTTTTCAGTCACTTCGGCTTCTGTCATAAGTTCTGCTAAAGCATAGACAAATCCAAGATCTAACCTGAGGTCCATTTCTTGAATCAACACCTTGAAATACCTATAATACAAAGTAGAAAACATTAAAAAACCATCGGTTAAAGTGCATTTAAAAAGTGAGATGAGAAAAAAGCATTAGATAATTATTAGAATGCTGAAATTCAGGATTTTATAGATGAACAAATAAAATTGTCATGGCAACACTGTTCATAATAGCAACAAACTCAAAATGTGAAAATGCCTATGAAGAGAAAACTGGTAAGTAAACTATGGTATACAGTCATATGGCAAAATATTATATAACAGTGATAATAAACTCTAGCTACATACAGCAAAAATAATAAATTTTAGTAAAAAGTTGAATGAAAAAATCCAGCCCTAATAGTATATTTTCAGTTTAACCAAAACAAATTTTTTTTTAATTAGGAAAAAAAGGGAAAACTAAGAATGTTTAGGGAATGTTTAGGGAAAACTAATAATGTTTACATACCTATGTACAATAAACTATATTTTAAGATGTAAGGGATGAAATTAGTGTTTATTGTGGTCGATAAGGTGGAGAAAACAAGAAATAGGAGGATAATATATCAATGGATGTTTCTGTCAACATCTTATTTCTTAGACTGGGTGGTGATCATTTTTTTTTTTAAAAGACTTTATTTATTTGAGAGAGAGAGAGAGAATGAGAGAGAGCATGAGAGGTCAGCTGGAGAAGCAGACGACTCCCTGCCAAACAGGGAACCTGATGTGGGACTCGATCCTGGGACTCCCGGATCATGACCTGAGCTGAAGGCAGTCGCTTAACCAACTGAGCCACCCAGGTGCCCCGAGTGGTGACCATTTTAAAGCAGTATTTTCTTGTTTCTAAAACAATATGCAGTAATTACAGAAAACTTAAGTGAGAAAATAAATAAAATGTCAGTACATTTCATTCAGAGCCTTCTGACTCTTTAAAATTATAAAATTGATTTTCCTAACTTCATAATTTAATATTTTGCACTTAAACCTTTGACTCACCTGAAATTGATTTTTTAAAGAGTATAATTAATTCACATTTAAATCAAAACATTAAATAAACACACAGAAATATATTAAGACACTTACTTAATACGTGATATCTGGGAATGCCCTGCAGATCTCATGACAATACTGACATCTGTAAAGGGCTTTGGAGCTACAAAAGTTAATAAATATGATTAATCCCATGATGCTTTAAGCAAAAGATAAGCATTTTCTTGCAATTTAATACACATCACAATGTAGAACTAACTTATTTACTAAATCATGAGTATCAATTAAAATTACTATTTGTAAGGTCTTAATTTCAGATGCCAGGTTTTAATTATCTGCATTTACTTTAAAGATAACTAATCCTTTAAATTAGTGATTTTAAAGTAGAAGTATGCATTAGAATCACCAGGGAAACACTGTGAAAACACAGAGTTCAGGGTCTTGTCCTGGACTTCCAGGTAAAGGGGCTTGGGCATGTACAATGGTCAAAAGCTTCCAAGCAGATTATCAATACCTCCTTAGATAGTTCAGAGCCAGTGGTGTGGAGGCGGGGGTGGAAAGCAAAGGGAGGGGAGAGGAAAGAGAAAGAGGAAGAGGTATAGCAAAGAAAGAAGGAATATGAAGGGGAAGCAGAGGACAGAAGAACAGACTCGTCATTACATTCAGCTAGAGAATACGTGACATTTCCCATGGTTAGAAACCACTCTGAATTTGATTTTCTTCACAATTTATTCAAAGGTCCTAGTGGCTTTTAAGTCAGGAATTTACAAGTGACTAATATTTCTAAAAATTTAAATATATATTTGTAATTAATCTTCTCCTCAGAATTCAGTCAATGCGTTGCTTAGTTGACTTACTTTAATTTACTTAGTTGACTTAACTAAGTTGACCTTAGTTGAGTACTTGTTCCTTTCCAAGAGCTTTAATTTTCTAATGATCCCACAGTAACTAAACTTGAGAACGGTTTCATTTCGTGTTTTTATGGTAAAGTAAACCATACAGCTGATACATTTTTATGGCAATCTAAAAATACAAACACACCTGAATCCATGGTGACCGACTTGGGAGGTTTAATTGGATAAAACACAAATGGAAATATAGCACCATGTATCTGGTTTTGGATCTAAGAAAATAAAAACAGGTCAGTATATTACTATGTTAATTACAGAACCCTACCAGAATAACAAGATTTAATAAGTAGAAAGAATCAAGCAGTCTAGTTCAACAATGAAACTGAAATACTAGGTAAGAGAGACTATGGGAATGAATACATTTGGTTTACTGCTATGTTCCTTATGAACACAATCTGACTATCTTTTCAGACTCACCTGTATTCTGTAAACTTGAATTCTAAATGATGACTGATGTGCGGATGTGCTATATTCTACTTTTAATGCTGGAAGATAATTTCTTCTTATAGCTATTACATGTGGCTGCAGAATTTTCATGTTCGTACCACTAGGTGTGAAGCGAACCTGAAAAATATCCCCCACAAAACACTGAATTTCTCTGCATTTCATAATTGATTAAAATTAGAACTTTGTACCAAAAACCTTAAAGATAATTAAAACAGTAAGCTAAATAGCTGACTAGATTGGATCTCTCCAATACAACTCAGAAAAATGTTCAATATAATCCTTATAGCTTAGTTGTATCACTTTTTATATAAATTTACTAAAAATATTAAAGTGATAAAAGGAAAAATAATTTAAAAAGTAAAATAAGTAAAACAACATATTGGCTTCTTGTTAACTAAGGAGTAGATCATTAGCATCTTAGGAGCAAGTCTGAGTTGTTAATAAAGACAACTACCCCTTACTTTATATGATAGAATTCATTGCTTTGCAAGGAAACCAGACTTTCCTTACACGTCACTAGTAATTCATCTAATTTTAACAGGTAAAAATTAAAACTTCAGATCAGTACTTAAGAATATTACCGGAATGTTAATGTCCAATTCGATAACCTTATCTTCTGCAGGTGAAGATTCAGTATATTCCTTAAATTCTTTCTCTAACTTCTCAGTGTGCTTTACACTCATTGGCTTCCATCTTGCCTTCTTCTTGGGCTTTGTCTCCCAAACCACATCAGAACTTTTACATGAAAGCAAAAATCATGGTGCTAATTTATAAACATTTTCATTTTACCTGGTTTATTACATGAATTGCAAAACCTTCAGTAAAATTTACAATATCCCCAGTAATATGGAAGCACACTACAGATTTAAAAATATGAACTGATTCAATCAATATTTAGACTTTTACTCAGACACTATTTTAGGTGGTAGGGATATTATCAGTAAAGATCTTTGCCATCCTACAGCTTTATTTTAGCTGAGTGACAGACCATAAATAGTAAACAGAAAAAATATGTGGTATTTGAAACACAGAAGAGGACTCATGTATGAGGGCCCCAGGGCACCCAATATTAAGCAGCTGAGAAGACAAGGAACCAACACATGAAGGGGAGAATTCTGGGATAGAAAGAAAAACAAAGATGGTGAAGTACCCTGAAAGTCAAGGCAAAGAAAAACTACCAAGAAGGGATCTGTGTGTTACACACTTAAGCAACATGAGGACTGGTCTCTGGTGATCCTGACAAGACCAATGTCATGGTGTGTTGACAGCAAAATCCTGCTTGGAGTGGTTAAAGAAAGAATGGGTAAAATAATAATTGGATATAGTGAGTATATTAAACTCATCCATAATTGGTAACACTTTTGAGGAGTTTGGTTATAAAGGGAAGCTAAACAGTGGGCAGTAGGTAGGCTCAAGAGAATTTTTTAAGTTGAGATAAAGAATACTGATGGGTATAACCCAAAAGAGAGCCAAAAATTACTGATATAGGAGAGATAAAGAAGAGAACTGTGTAATCAATGTCTCAAGAAGGCAAAAGGAAATGGAATCGAATGCAAAGTTGAAAAGTATTTTTAAATAGGAGCACATGTATCTATGATAACTGTGGAGAAGATGTTAGCACAGTGTATAGGTAAAAATGCTCATGGGTAGAAAGTTGTGATTTGGGGGAGTGGGTCTTTGGAAATTCCCTTCAGACTACTTCCATTTTCTGACTGAAATGGGATACAAGGCAGTGAGGTGTGAGAGAAAATGGGAGGGTTAAAATGAGACAAAGTGTGAAATACAGTCTAAAAGGGGATGGAACAAATTTCATTTACTGAAAAATTGCTGAGAGACTTAAATACAGAATAAAAACATCCAACCACATTCCAAAACTGCTCTGTTTATATACATAAGTTATTTAAGTATTCTATTTATTAAATCCCTCTAAAATTTATATTCACTTAAAAAACAGGCAGGAACAGTATATTATTCCTCGTTGCACTCACATCATTTAGCATAGCAGTTAGCAAATAATAAACACATTTCTTGAGAATAAAAATTTGTAAGAAAATAGTTTATAATATTCCTTTTTAAATGGCATGGATTTCATTCAATGAAAAGTCAAAGGCGTTTCTAGATGAATTTATACAAGTAAACAAATTTAAACCTGTATCATATACCCTTTAACATATATATTTGACAGCTTAAACTCAAGGATTAAAACTATTATCCTGGATAATATTATCCTATATTATACAGACTGGAATCTAGAAATGCCCTCAAAATTAGGCACTAATGTATACAAATTAATTTTACCCTAAGTATTTATGAATAGGAATATTAAAGGCATAGAGAAAAGAGTTTTACTGGTGATGACTTACATGGGAAATGATATATTCCATATTACCTTACTGTATCTTAAAATTAAGTGTCAAGCTCAATTAAAGAATGATTGGCTTTATTCCCCCAACAACTATTTATGGGGCATCCATACTGTATCCTACACTCTGATAGGTAGTAAGAGAAAATTAAATATTTCCTTATGACATGTTAAGTATACTTTTGATAAGCTGAATAAACATAAGACACGATTTATAAATTTGATTTTGAGATATCTTTATCTCAAAAGGCAAAAAATAATCTCAAAAGCATTTTTAAATCAGCACTACCTTAGTATAATAGTCAAAATACAAAACTTAAACTGTATTATTTTAATTTTATTATCACCATTCTTAATGATTAAAAACTAATCATTTAACGTATCTAACCTTGTAATGCCAATATAGGCTACTTCCTGCTTTGTGTAATTGTTGACGAGAGAAATTCCAACATCTTGTAAGGCCAACACAATTTCTTGCTCTGCTAACTCTGCTTTCTCACTTTCATATGTTGCTTTGAATACCCTTGGATCTTCAGTGAATAAAATAATGCGTTGTAAGCCTTCAAAGAATGAAACTAAATAAATCGTCTTTTTCCCTGAATTTATAGGTGTCATCATATCCTAAAACAAAACCAACAAAAAAATTAAAAATTAGAGTCTTTTTTTTTTAAAGATCTTATTAATTTGTTTGACAGACAGAAGACAACGAGAGAGGGAACATAAGCACAGGGAGTGCGAGAGGGAGAAGCAGGCTTCCCGCTGAGCAGGGAGCTCAATGTGGGCTCCATCCTAGGACCCTGGGATCATGACCAGAGCCGAAGTCAGACGCTTAACGACTGAGCCACCCAGGCACCCCAAAAATTAGAGTCTTAAAACAAGAGGAAATCTAGACTCCACATCTGAAAAATGAGAATTATAATGGTAACTCTTTCAAAGGGTTAGACAAACTGAATGAATATTTGTATAAGTCAGAAATTTGCATAATAAAAATCAGTTGATGTTTGCTTCTGCCATTATTATTATGAAGTAATTAATCAGGAAGGCAGGTCAATTGTTACTGTTTTTTCAACATCTTAATAAAATCTAATTAGTCTTCCTTTGAAGGCTAATCAATAACACAAAGTATTATTTTCTCTGCTTTATTCTAAGACTAATCAATGTGTTATATGTTAAAAGTTGTTCAGTCAGAAATTTAATTTCCTTACAGAGCTCAACTTAACAGGATAAAAAAAAAATATCTGACACTTCAGTTGCATGCTCTATGAAGCACAGGTATTTACCACATGGTTAATTCGGCAGGAAGCCCTTATAAGCATTGTATTAATATCAGGGTATTGAATTTCAATGAGAAGATAATAGCAAATGCTAATTATTAACAGTCAGTCATGAATTTTTGGTCAATGTTCTAGTGAATATTCTGATCAATAGGAAATTTTAATATACAGTAGTTCCCCTTCTCCTAGGTTCTGCATTCCAGTTTCAGCTACCTGTGGTCAACCACGTTCCAGAAGCAGATGATCCTCCTTCTGACATATGGTCAGAAGGTCAACAGCAGTCTAATACTACATCCCAATGCCTACATCTTTCACCTCACTTCATCTCACCATGTATGCATTTTACCATCTCACATCATCACTAGAAGGGTGAATATAAAATATTTTGAGAGACTACACTCATAGGATTTTATTACAGTAAATAATTGTTCCATTTTATTATTAAGTTTTTGTTTTTATCTCTCACTGTGCCTAATTTGTAAATTAAACTTTATCATAGGTATGTATGCATAGGAAAAAACACGGTTTATATAGGGCTTAGTACTCTATTGGTGGTTTCAAGTATCCACTGGGGGCCTGAGATTGGGGGGGTGGGGCACGTCGTACCATACACATTCATGTTATAATGAACCTGAAAACCAGATCTCAGTATCTGCTATTAACTCAATTGTATCCTCTCACACTCCCAAAGTCATATGTTGAAGTCCCAGTCGCCAATGTGACTCTTTTGGACACAAGGCCTTGGAGCAGTTAGGGCTCTGATCCAACAGGAGGAATATCCTGCTAAGGACATAGGGAGAGGGTGCTCAACTGCAAAGCAAGAAGAGTCCTCACCAGGTTCACCAGAACCTGACCGTGCTGGCACTTTGATTTGGGCTTCCAGCTCTCAAACTCTGAGAAATAAATTTGTGTTGCTTAAGCCACCCAGTCTAAGGTATTTGGTCATGGCAGCCCAAGTAGACTAACACAGTACCTATCTCAAGAATTAATTTTTTTTTCCCATCTTGAATCATTACTTTAAACAAATCACACCATAGCCCAGAATCATTACTACTGGTTTTGCTTATGTGACAGTAATATTTTCAGAGATTTTTAAAAACATTTTTTTTTTAATTTGAAAGAGAGAGGAGAGCATGCACAAGCAGGGGGAGCAGGCAGAGGGAGAAGCAAGCTCCCAGCTTGAGCAGAGAGCCCAATGTGGGGCTTGATTCAGGGACCCCAGGATCACGACCTTAACTCACTGAGCCACCCAGGCACCCCTATCTCAAGAATTTCGAGGAAAGAAAGATGAAAGAATATAATATAGATTAGAGTAGAAGTGGGTGAAAATGAACACAAATGTATAAAAGAGATCATCAAAAGAGCAAAATAATGGTTTTCTGATAGAAAGTAAGAATTAAACTGGTAAATCCTAAGTAAAACTTATCAAGGAAAAAGGAATGAAAATACAAATAATTTACACCAAAAATGAAAAAGAGAATCACTATAAATCAAAACTAAACAGATGGTTATGATAAAAATATTTTTACGAATTTATTAGGAAAATCTGATGAAACAGACACATTCTTGGAAAACCTTTTCCTAAAATGATGAGCAGAAATAGGAAACTGAATTGTCCTACATAATAACAGAGAAGAAGTTCATAATTTAAAATCTCCCTACAAAAACAAGCACAGGCTAAGATGGCCTGGCTTCACTGGTGAATTCTGGCAAACATTCAAGGAAGAAAGCATATGAATCTTACATACACTCTTCAAGAGAATACGAAAACTGCATTTCTAAACATGTTTCAGATGTCAGCATAATCTTAAATAGCAAAATC
Source organism: Martes martes (assembly GCF_963455335.1). Classification (NCBI taxonomy): domain Eukaryota; kingdom Metazoa; phylum Chordata; class Mammalia; order Carnivora; family Mustelidae; genus Martes; species Martes martes. The sequence continues at coordinate 17,779,106 of NC_137900.1, read as the reverse complement.
TAGTATGGGCATTACTTTCTCAAAAATACCGGTAAAAGTCTGAAAACATCAGCAAGCCAATTCCAGAAACAGAAGGCTAGTCTGATACTTAAAACAAACCATACAAATCACCCTCTCAAATAAGGTGAAGTCCAAAAATCACATAACCATCTCCACAGAGAAAAAAATTAAAAGCCTAACAACTGATAAAATTTCAGTACTCACTCCTTTATTCATACACAGACACATGTACTTTTACAAACTAGAAGTCAACCACCTTAATTTGATAATTAAACAAAACCAAAACTTCAATAAAGACACACCTAGTGATTTAATATTCAGTACTCCCTTTAAAATGGGAATGAGATAAAACTGGCCTATTGATAAGAAGAAATAATAATGAGGAGTAAAAAAGAAAAAGACGTTATAATAGAGGACAAATTAACATGAATTTTGAAAGCCTTGTATTTTTTAAGATTTTATTTATTTGTCAGAGAGAGAGAGAGAGAACAAGCAGGGGGAGGGAGCAGCAGTCAGAGGGAGAACCAGGTTCTCTGCTGAGCAAAGAGCCTGATGAGGGACTCCATCCCAGGACCCTGAGATTATGTCCAGAGTGGAAGGCAGACACTTAACTGACTGAGCCACCAGGCATCCCAACTAATAACACTTTAATAAAAATTTCTCAAAAAGTCACTCAAAATGTTACTGGAAAATGTTTATATATATCTTTATCATTATAATAAACCACTCAAAAATAAATTCCTTCGTGGGTCCCTAAATGATCCTCACAGAAGCCACATTGACCTAAAAATGACTGTCAGTGCAGACTGTATCTGTTTATGAGACAAATGCTGAAAGCACCCCGCTAAGTCTAGTGTACCTTTTATAATGTAACAGACGCAAATAAGGATGTAGCCATGACAGGGCCCCTTCTGGTTTTAAGTGTTTTTGGTTAAAGTTTGAACACTGCTTTTAAAATCGCTGGCAGGTTTTGTTTTTTTTTTTAAACAATATTTGGTTCTAATCCATGAGCATGGAATGTTTTTCTATTTCTTTGTGTCAACTTCACTTTCTTTGATAAAATGTACAGCTCTTTAACCTCTTTGGTTAGGTTTAGTCCTAGTATCTTATGATTTTTGATGCAATTATAAGTGGGATCGATACCTTGATTTCTCTTTCTGCTGCTTAGAGAATATTAGTTTAGCAAAATAAATCAGAGAACGACAAATACCATGTGATTTCACTCATGTGGAATTTAAGAAACAAAACAAATGAAGATAAGGGGGAAAGAAAAGAGACAAACATAAAACAGACTCTTAACTATGGAGAATAGATTTGCTGGAGGGGGATGGTGAGATGGGTGATGAGGATTAAGAAGGGCAGTGGTAGTGATGAACACTGGGTATTACATGGAAGTGATTAATCACTCAATTCTACTCCTGAAACTTTAAAAAAAAAAAAACACTTTGGCAGTTGTTTAAAAGTACAGACATAAAACAGGCCTTATAACTAGCAAAGCTGGAAGAGAATACCTTAAAAAAAAAAAAAAGGATGCTCAGAACACAGTAATACTCAACCCAATACGTACATCCTTTTGTGTTACTTCACCATGGCTTTTTCCACATCTCCACTTCAGCTTTCTAGAGCCCACTGGATCAGCCCAAGTATAAAATACTGCTTTTCCAGGAGGGAGGGAATCTTCTATTTCACTGAGGGAACTATCATAAATAGTAAAAATATGCATTAAATTAAGTGCAAACTAATGAATATATAAAGAATCTAAAATAAAACTTAATTCTGAGTCCACTCATTGAGATTTGTGGTGGTTCTGATTAAGACTAGATTGAAATTTTTTTCCTTACACAATGAAAAAGAGGTTTTCTAAAGAAATGAGAATATTTCAAGGGAACGTTTGTCCCAGTTAGAAGAGTTTCATGTTTTGAAACTTTTTTTGTTTTGTTTTACAGATTTATTTGTTTATTTGAGAGAGAAAGAGCACACACAGCGGGAGCGGCAGGCAGAGGGCGAAGCAGGCTCTCTGCTGAGTAAGGAGCCCAGGATCTTGACCTGAGTAGGCGCTTCACCAACTGAGCCACCCAGGCAACCCCAGTTTTGAAACTGCTTTGTGAGCTTTTGTTTTAATAAAAATGAATTGTGGGAGAAAATTATTCCAACTTTTATCTATACTAAATCTGACAGAATTTAATTGGGAACTGTCTCCTAAGTATGGTCTTATTCCAGCAAAAACAAGATAGCTAAATTACTTTTTAAAAAATCTTAAGACATGGTATATAAATCTAACAAATTCAATCAACTCACAAAATAATTCCCAGAAAAACAAAAAAATTGGAGAAGATACAAACCAAAGAAATAACAGAATATAACTTTTCTGAGTTGAAGCAGTAGTTGATTCTGGGCTAAGTGAAATAAGTCAGACAGAAAAAGACACTGTATGATTTCTATGTATTTATAAAAGGGATCTAAAAAGCCAAAAACAAAAAAAAGAAAACAATGAAAAAATCCTAACACATAGAATTAAAAAAAAAAAAAAGAGAGAGAGAGAGAGTGGTGTTTGTTAGAGGTAGGAGGTGGGGGGGGTAGTGTGTGAAGTGGGTGAAGGGGTCAAAAGGTAAAAACTTCCAGTTATAAAATAAACAAATCATGGGGATATAATGTACAGCATGGTGGCTATAGGTAATAATACTGTATTGTATATCTGAAAGTTAAGAACAGTAAATTTTCATTCTCATCACAAGAAAAAAAAATGTTGTGGGGAGCCTGGGTGGCTCAGTCATTGGGCATCTACCTTCGGCTCAGGTCATGATCCCAGGGTCCTGGGATCAAGCCCACATCGAGCTCCCTGCTCAGCGGGAGGCCTGCCTCTCCCCCTCCTACTCCCCCTGCTTGTGTTCCCTCTCTCGCTGTCTCTCTCTGTCAAATAAATAAATAAAAATCTTTAAAAAAAATTTTGTAACTATGTGTGGTGATGGATGTTAACTAGACTTAACTGTGGTGATCAGCGTGCAATATATATAAATATCCTATCATCATGTTGTATTCCTGAAACTAATATAAGGTTATATCAATTACATCACAATTTTTAAAAAGTAAACTACAAATATTAATGTCAGTTTTACCCCTACATACTTCAGTATACCTTTTTTAAAAAATAAGGACATTGTTTTACATGGCTTTAATATCATTATCAGTGTTACATATATATACATATATGTATATATGTACATATATATACATATATACACACACACACACATACACATATACATATACATATATATACACACACACACACACACACACTTTTTTAAAAGGTTTTATTGAGAGAGAGCGAGCACACTCGCATATGCACATGAGCGATCACAAGCAGGGGTGGGGGGGTTGAGTGGGGTGGGTAGGAGCAGAGGGAGAGGGATGCTCCCTGCTGAGTACAGGGCCAGAAATGGGGCTGAATCCCAGGATCCTGAGATCATGACCTGAGTCAAAGATAGACACTTAACCGACTGAACCACCCAGGCACCCTACCAGTGTTATATTCTTAAGAAATCATCATAAAGGGGCACCTGGGTGGGTCAGTAGGTTAAGCACCTGCCTTTGGCTCAGGTTATGATCCCAGGGTCTTGGGATGGAGACCCACAGGAAGTCTGCTCCTCCCTCTGCCTCTCTCCTCCTCCTGCTCATGCGCAATCCTCTCTCCATCAAATAAATAAATAAATAACAATCTTAAAAAAAGTAATCATCATAGAGTCAATGTCCCATCACCTAGACTCTACTAAAATCAGGGGGATACCGTATTTGTGATAATCTTCTTACCTTTGATTGTACTGAACAATGTCACTCTTAGTGTGATTTATTAATAGGAAGGGAGCTGCTCCATCATGATAATCTGAAAATGTAATAACTGTAGAATGCTCAGCCAAATTAACTTCTGCTATAATACCTCCAAGCTATGAAAAAAAGAGAAAAAAGAAAAATTATTCTCTTACATGATAATTTTCCGAAGAATATTAATTAATAACATTTAATAAGACTATTCATAACTTGGTACATTTTATTATTTCTTTTCATCGTAACAGAATTCATTGTTTTTGCACCACACCCAGTGCTCCATGCAATACGTGCCCTCCTTAATACCCACCACCTGACTCCCCCAACCTCCCACCCCCCGCCCCTTCAAAACCCTCAGGTTGTTTTTCAGAGTCCATAGTCTCTCATGGTTCACCTCCCCTTACTTGGTACATTTTTTAATGATTAAGAAAGCAAGTCAGGATTTTCTACTGCGTATCTGGGAAACCATGAATCTCAACTACTGTATACAGATGGGTCAAATTCCAGATGTTCTAGTATTCTAGGCACTGTAACATTCTGTTTAACAATTAAATTGTTTTATGTCTCTGTTCCTTTTTAGTAATTTTTCCTTTTACTAAAAGAAATGTTTGTTCCTTTTTGGTAAAAGGGAAAACAAAGGTACAAACAAAATTACCATTAAGTATATAATAGCTTCTCTAAACATACACACACATAAACACACACACACACACAAACACATAAAAATCACCCACCTCATTATCCAGACGCAATAAAATACAATTTGCTTGCTTGTTAAAATGTATCTTTTTGGGAGGGCCTTGATTTCTTTCAACTTGAATAAGAAGAGCATTAGAAGCATCCTCTGGCCAAAAGGGGATACACTAAAACACAAATTACATACACTTATTTATAAAAAAAAATTTCCTTTCATCATCAAAATTTTATCATTTTAATAAACCCATCAGGATAGACTTAAAATAAATGTCTTTTAACACTGCTCTAGTTATTGGGTTGCTTGGCTAAACAGCTGTGAGCTGCCAACTTAGAGCTGGGTCACCACCTGTGGGCACCATGAGCACAGGCAGTGCCAGGTGGGAAGTTGAGGAGCCGTGGTAGGCGGAGTGCTGGCAAAGAGATGTCAGTGTGGTCCAGAGATCTAGAGAAGGGCTGACAAATCAGCATGGAAAAGCTGAGCTGAGAAGTAAGTGATCAGTTTAAAACAAGGGTACATACAGTTCCTAATAATCATAATCGGGCTGTGGGTATCATTTGGTAATTAAACAAGAGCCAAAGTACACGCAAATGTTGAATCAGGTCATGCACAAATCCAGAGTCCTTGAAGTCTAATAAAGGTAAAAAAGTGAGAGAAGTATCTGAAGTTCCGAGTAGGAAATAGGCTCAAAACCTTAAGGAACACGGACATCAGTGATCTGGAATCCAAACTGGTAAAAGGAGAGACGGTCGACCCACTGAGAGCGAGAAGTCCAGACAACAGGAGCAGAAACAAAGAGAAGAGCTAAGAGAAGAGGAAAGGAGAAGCAGTGTGGCCTGTGAACTCTTCTGCATACCCTGTCTTACTGTGATACATCCCAACCAGACTGATGACTTCACGGACTTGAAACTGTTCATGTGTGATACCCACCACCAGGACATGGCCTGCAGCAATGGAGGAGGAACCTGACGTTATTTAAAGTCAAGCGCCTTAGCTTGTTAAAGCCCGCCTTATTCAACCTTAACAGGTAACGAATGGAACTAGACATGAGACACAGTTAAGGCTCTAAGAGGCTTAGAATGCCCCCACTCAGGGCTTCTTGTGACTGAGCAGGAACTTAGGTGGGAAGGTCAACGGAGCAGCAATACTGACTGAAGCACCAGACTTCCCATGAGGACCTGAGAAGACTAAAAATGTTATGCTTTCTGGATATTCCCAAGCCTGCTACTCCCTGGCAGCCTTGGTTTAAAAATGTATGCTAGGTTCCGTAATTGACACTGTATCGTTTTAAAGAATTACGTGCTCAAAATCTTGCCACTAGAGAAAGTGCTAATGTACATGTCTTTAGTAGTGGGAAAACAGAGATCTAAGCAAGTTTAACCTGTCAACACAGGCAATAATCACGAGGACACATCTCAAGGTTGACCACTATAAGCCAAAACTGAAATGTAATAATTTTAAACTAGCACAAGAAAATTTATCTTATTTATTTATATATTTATTTATTTATTTATTTGACAGACAGAGATCACAAGTAGGCAGAGAGGCAGGCAGAGAGAGAGGAAGGGAAGCAGGCTCCCTGCTGAGCAGAGAGCCTGATGCGGGGCTTGATCCCAGGACCCTGGGATCACGAACTGAGTTGAAGGCAGAGGCTTTAACCCACTGAGCCACCCAGGTGCCCCCAAAATTTATCTTAATACAAAAGTGAAAACAAAAAGAAACAGAGAAAGTAAAATAAAAAATAAGTTGTTATGCAGTTGTGGTTGCACCTAATGTAAACATGAACTGTTCAAAGACAGAGGCTGTAAGTCAGGTTTTTGAAAAGCTAAGGCCCAAGAACGTTATCTGCAACAGACACAGAATCAAGACACAGAGCTGCTCTAGGTAAGGGAGAAGACGTGCCAAGAAAATACCTAAGTAAAACAAAGCTCGAGTTGGTAATCTTAGCAACTGGACACAGAGAGTTCTACATCTACAATTTTTGCCATGGCTCCCAAGTTCTGCATGATCACACCGCATCTCTTGTCATGCCTTGTTCTCTACTACTTTCCCCTCTCCAGTAATACTGGCCTCTTTTGCTATCCCACAAACATGCCAAAGGTTCTTCCACTTCAGGGCATCTACCCTGGCTGATTCTTCTGGCTCTAATTCTCTTTCCCCAGAGAGTCACATGGCTGAGGATTGCAGCTCCCAGCTAAAAACTTATCACATTACATCACAGGCAATTAAAAGGCCTTATCCGGCAGGCCAAACAGGGCTAAGCTGCCCCCTTCACTCAGCGTACAGCAGTCTCAAGGACCCAGTCCTCACTTCCAGCCATGCATTTTACACATATCTGAATTCCTACCTGAGATACCTTCATTCAGACACCTTTCTATCATGGCCCATGGCAGAGACCTCTTAGAGGAACCTCCCTGCAAGACCTCTTTAATAGAAGGTAGGGAGAACCTTGAAGATGCTTTTTCTCTCCTCTGTCTTTAGTACATTTCTACTCCTAGCTTTTCCCCCTTGTCATTGTTCATTCTTTAGGTCCATAAACTGGAAGAGTCTCTTATTCAAGGCTCCCTCGACAGTGACACAACCCCCAAGTCTGTGCTCAACCACCTGAACCCTGATCAATGCTCTTCCATAGGGAAAGAGGAATGGGGCAGGGAGAGTTGGCACTTTCTCCAGTTTAGCCTCTTGATTATACTATGGCAGTAAGGGATCAAAGGCTTGACTGTTACTTTCATTTTGAGTTGTTGCCCTAATCAGCTACTCCAACACATGGCAACTCAGATGAGCTCCTGGCAACTGCTACTTCCCCACATTTCCTACAAGTCTGCTCAAATAGGACCTCAGTGAATTCTATCCTTGACTACCTTATATAAAATTATAGCCCACCTTGTGCTTGCTAGAATTCTCAACACTTCCTACCTGTCTTATTTGATTTCCCTGATTAGACTTTTCACCTTTAAACATACTATATATTTTGCTAATTGATTATATTAATGTTTCCACAACCACTCCCCCGCAATGAAACATGAACTACACAAGCACAGGGACTCGTGGTTCTCTTAGCAGATGTATTACAAGGCACCTAAGGAATATACACAAATATTCACTAATGAATGACCAGGCAGACTTCAAAAAAAGGTGGAACTTCTGAAATTAAGAAATACAATTATTCAAATAACTCAACTAAAGGCTTAAATAGCAATTTAGACAGAGTAAAAGTGAAAATTTATTAAAGATATACATGTAGAATTTATCCAGAATGCAGCAAAGAGAGTTATATAGATAGAAAATAGTAAAAAAAAAAAAAAAGTTGAGCCATGGAAGATAGAATACGGAGGTCTAGAATATGTCTGATTAAAGACCAAGAAGAAACAAATGGAAGGATGAAGCAAAAACAGTATTTAAAGAGATAATAATTATATAGCAATTATGAATAATTATAATATAATTATAATATAGCATCTCAAGCAGGATATGTAGAAAGAATCCACATGTGGACAAACAGTAGTATAACTATGGAACGTCAAAGACAAAAATCATGAAGGCAATTAGGAAGAAAAATGACCTCTAAAGGAATGACGGAATCACAGGAGAACAGGAGAATTTTCAACTGAAGTAGAAACCAGAAAACAGTGGAGTAAAATCTACACATGTTGAGAAAAAATAGAAGAGAAAGCAAGAGAAATTATCATAAAAGAAAGACGATAAAAACTTTTACAGATAAACACAAACTGATGGCATTTGCCTCCAAAACGAGCTCTGAAGGAAACATCTAAATGTCAAGAATAATAACCCCAGCAGGATGGTTTAAAAGCAAGAAGGAACACTGAACAAAAACAGCAAGCACTTCTCTTATATTCTTAGAATAAAATTTCCTCAAAAATGAAATACTCCATCAACCTCAGACAGTCTTTTAGAAAATTCTCATCCAGAGGTCGAATAGCTAAAGATGATGTAGAATCAAAATTTCATTCCTAAGTTACGACCATCTTTTTAAAATAACTGGCTTAACTTATTCCACAAAGGTATTCCTAATAACTTTGCAGAAAGAGTAAATAATTTTCTACTCTTTACTGACTTTATACCTTATCCAGTCTTCTACTTCTGTATTTATGCTGCTTGGTTACTAGTTGTTAAATATCTACTTCCCTCATCAAGCAATGCACTCCTAAATGACAAGGTGGGGTTTTTAACAATTAAATCCAGAGCCCGGTACAAATAAAATGAGGAGGAGGGGTGCAATTAAAAATTTACGTAGTGTTTCAGGTGTCTAACTTCAAGGAAAAATGAAAATCTAAAGAGGTACATTTTTGAAATACATCTACCCACCTGCTCCAAATCGAGAGAAAGCCATTTATCATTTCCCTGTTCAGCCACTGATATATGATATTTGCTTTTGTTTTCAATCATATAAAAAGGAGTAAATGTCACAATTCTGGTAATGTTAAAACTGCTGAGGTCTATAGTGACACCAACCTAAAAGGAAAAAAATTAGCATTTCAAAAACTGTTCCATTATTACAACATCCTTATAAAAATTAAGTAGTAAGTACACACAGTTTAAAATAGAAGTTTCAAAAAAAAAAAATAGAAGTTTCTCCATGAGCAGAGAATGAACTCACTTGATAGTCCATTTTCAGGCCTTTACATTTAACAGCTCCATGACTACCAACAGTATCAATTGAAAACTGATCTGACAATTCACTATCAGTTACCATAAGCTGAACCTAGGAAAAAATATTTCAAATAGATTACAATTTAGATACCATTAAAAATTCCTACCTCAACTGGTAAGTTTTTTGCTTTTTTGTATAAATATTATATTAATGCACTAAACATTTTCCCATACTAAATTCTAATCTTTTTTTTTTAATATTTTATATACTTATTTGTCTCAGAGAGAGAGAAAGAGAGAGAGAGAGACAGAGCTCAAGCAGGGGGAACAGCAGGCAGAGGGAGAAGCAGGCTCCCCACTCAGCAAGGAGCCCGACACGGAACCCAATCCCAGGACCCTGGGATCATGACCTGAGCCGAAAGCAGATGCCCAACCAACTGAGTCACCCAGGTGTCCCTAAATTCTAATCTTTTTAACCTCAAATATTTAAATGTTATTTCTACCTGTTCTGTAATATTTTTCAAAACTCTAAAAACTAAAAGGAGTGAAAAGAAGCTAAAGGAGAATGAGTTTTTTTAAAAACTTACATACCTTATTATTATTAAAAAAGTGCTTTGGTTGAAAAGAAAACAGAACTGGCTTCTTATAATTAGGTGGATGCTTTCGGTGAATTCCATCTGCCTTATACTGTAACATCCGACTGGTTTTATTGACCATCCAGTAAGGACTATGAAATGCCACGACTGTCTGACCGGTATTATAAGTCACATGGATAGCAATATCTAAATCAGTCTTTTCTATTTCCGTAACACAGGTAAAATTGATGAAACTAATATCTTGCTGGTTAGGTTTTATATAATATTCACTTTTCCAATCATGATTAAGATAGTCAAGTAATTTTAAATGTAGTTTGGCTTTTTCCAACTGCACAGTACAAATATGGGCTGAATGTCCTTCATTTAGAGTATAAACTTTATGTTCGATCCCCTGTAATAAAAAAAATATGGGAAAATGTTAAACATGTCAGAATAATAGGCCCCAAAATTCTATTTAATTACTCCAAAGGTCATACACATGCTTTTGAAACACCTCTGTTAAAACAAGTCAGAAGACTTGTATTTGAGTTCTAACTCTGCCAACTGTATAGACTTCTACAAATTGAGATTTGAATTATCGTATTTATAAAATGGTATAAATGATCTACTTCAAAGGACTACTGTGAGAATAAAATTAAATAATACAAAGTAAAATTATGCTGGAACTAATCAACATTATAAAACATTGTCATTAGTAAAACATTTAAAAAATGTTATCCATTAGTGATTTTAGTTTTGAAAACTACAAAATGAAAAAAATGACAGTAACCCAAAATAAGCAATCCCTCCTATTTTCCATTCTTGCTTTTAACAATGCCTCATCACCCATTTCCATCACTGTCTATACTGTATCTTCTGTATGTCTCACAACTGTATCCTTATTAGTTCATGTCACTGTGACCTCTCTCTTTAAGAGTCTCCTAATTGCTCTTGTCCCTTATAATCTCCTCTCCCTACCACAACTAAATTGTATTCCTAAAAGTTTATCATATCCTTTGGAAACTAGCAAACAAAATGTGACCTCTAAAAGGATCAAATTAAAAGTTCGATACGAATGGGACACAGACAGTACATCACCAGTTTTTCCATCATCTCTAACTTGATTCCTTCTCGTTGTTAGAACACAGGAATCTTTTAAGATTTTAAATTACTTAAAGCAAAAATTATATAAATTATTGATGCCTGACATGCTAATTAATATTTCACAAAATAAGAATAGTAGTTGTTGGTGGTGATGTGAAAGAGGAAATAATTGGCAACCATGTGCCTGGGAGCCACTATGCAAAGTCCTTCACATGTATTATCCAATTTTATTTCCCCCATATTCCAACCATGCAGCTTTTATTACTATTCCTATTTTATAGATTAGGACAAACGACTTAAAAAGATAATACAACTTGCTTAAAGACATAAAGCTAATAAAATGAGAGAGCTAGGATTCAATCTCAAATCTATCTGATAGCGAGGTACAAATTGTTAACCACTATGGTACCTGCCAACCATATGGAAAATTGATAACCTTAAACCATAGATATGTTAACTCCCTCTCAATTTATCAGACAAAAACTAGCAAGAGAATAATATAATGTAGGTTTTTTTTTCCTAGCTAAGTCTATTATTTGAATATTAAGACTAATTCACATATTTGCTGCAGAAGTTAGTGTCCATCTTTTAAATATATAACAAATGAGATGTACAAGCACACAAAGGATTTTAAAGATATATACAGGCCTACCGCAGAGATACTGAGGGTTTGGTTCCAGACCACAATAAACAAAATATTGCAATAAAACAAGTCAAATAAATTTCTTGGTTTTCCAAAGCACATAAGTCATGTTTACACTACACTGTAGTCCAGTAAGTATGCAATAGCATTATGTCTAGAAATCAATGTATATACCTCAATACTTTATTGCTAATAATGTTAACCATCATCTGAGATTTACCAAGTCATATCACTGATCACAAATCATAACCATTAAGAATGAAATATTTGAAATATTGTGAAAATTACCAAAATATGATACAAAAACATGAAGTGAGGAAATACTGTTGGAAAAACGGTCCTGGCAGACTTGTTTGACACAGGGTTACCACAAATCCTAAATTTGTAAAGCACAGAGTTTCTCTGAGAAGTGTGATGAAGTGAGGTACACCTGTATTCTAAACCTGAGATGCTATCTTCATCTGAACATTCAACTTTCAGATGATGTAATTATAGGCAATTTTTATTAGCTCTATTTTCTAAATTTTCCCACAAAAATATATATCATTTTCATAAATGATTTAAAAATGGCATATCACCTTTGTGCATGTAATTTCTATTCAATTTAGTAACCCAATTTCTATGGTAAATCAGTGGAAAAAATATATTTTTAAAAACCACTTTTTTTTTATAATGATGGAAACTTTTTTTTCCATGTGAAAAACATCTAGACCACCCATTCACCAGTACTATCATTTTTATGAGAACATTAAAACACTGTTTCATTGTTCATAATTTTAAATAACTAAAGCTACAAAATCAAAGACAGGAAGGCATTAAAAAATTCTAGAATACCTCTATATAATAAGCAATTTTATAAGGAAGAAGGTTTCGGAGCAGGATAGGTGGCCACAAATGCATTATGTATGGTAAGTCCCAGCCATCTTCTGAATACACTGACAGAGAAGCCAAATCATCTTTTTCTGGGACAACATGAATGATAAATGGTTTCTTAGCAGCGTTTTTAGATCTACATTTCTTCTTTAGAAAAGTGCCATCATTTTTTATAATTTCTTCAAAGTCAATTCTTTCACACCCTTGATAGTCCTCATCTTCTGGCTTCAGAGAAAGGGGTGATCTGTATAAAGGATGAAACAATATGCTTTATAATCCTTTAAAAGAAAACATAAATTAGGTGATTACTACTTTGGAACAATGAAATTATATCACTCCCTGCACTTGTAATAAATTTTTTTTAAAATATTTTATTTATTTATTTGACAGACATCACAAGTAGGCAGAGAGGCAGGCAGAGAGAGAGGAAGGGAAGCAGGCTCCCTGCTGAGCAGAGAGCCCGATGCGGGGCTCGATCCCAGAACCCTGGGATCACGAACTGAGCCGAAGGCAGAGGCTTTAACCCACTGAACCACCCAGGCGCCCCTGTAATAAATTTTTTATAGTTTCATATTCTTTTTGGAAATAGCAAAGAAAGACCGGTAAATAGACATTGTCATCCCTTAACTTTCTGTAAACTAATCAAGTTATTTGGCTCTTAAGAGGAGAATATTTTTCTTACAAACTTACTATCTTTAAAGTTTATAAGATAATAACTGGTCTCCTACAGAAAATATGTAATTTTATAGATCATATATGCAAAGCAAACATACAAATACCTTTTAATTTGCACATTTAACTTAAAAATGTTGGCTTTCCTGAATATGTGGTCCTCATAGGAAATACATGTCATGACTGAATTCATAAACTAAAAACACATTTCCATTAAAAAAAAAAACATCACCAGCTTTTCAATGTTAATCAAACAAAAGCTTTTAATAGATATTTAATTGCTGAAACACTGGGCACAGTTGCAGAGGTGGTTGCAAGAAGATAGTGATAAAATCATGTATGATTAATTCTTATATTTAAATATCACACTCTGCTTACATTTCAATTATATTTTAGGTTTAATCATTTTTCAAACATAACTTGTCCAAATATAAACACTCAAGTATATTTATACTTGTAAAACCATTCATCTACGATTGTGACACTATCCCTTACAAATCAACAACTGTCCATACTACCTCCAGCCCAGATTTTGTCCTAAGCTCTAGTCCTAAAATCTTAAATATCCATTACACACTGCTATAATGATGTCTGACAGTGACTTAAATTCGCTAGATTGAACTCTAAACAGTCCATACCCATTTCTCTGTGTGCCCCTTTTCAGGAACTTCCAACTACTAGCACTCTGCACTAAGAAAAAATATTTGACTTTTCCATCTCCCTTGACATATACATAAATCTAATCATCTGTCAAATCAGTTATCCAATTTAACCTATTTTGTTTTTACATTTTCTCTGTAATTTTCATTCTCTTTTCCATTCTTCTAATACTTAAAAACTTAATTTTCCTCAGGAAACAAACAGGGATGGCTGGAGGGGAGAGGAGTGGAAGGGATAGGGTGGCTGGGTGACGGACATCGGGGACGGTATGTGCTATGCTGAGTGCTGTGAATTGTGTAAGCCTGATGAATCACAGACCTGTACGCCTGAAACAAATAATACATTATAGGTTAATAAAAATGAAATAAAACAGAACCACAAAAAAACTTAATTTTCTCCAAATTAGACCAATGTCAATAAACTCATCCAGATTATCAAAACCTTTATTGGACCCATTATTTCCAACAAGAAGGTAAAACTGGAAATGAACAAATGAGTAAATTCTTCTTTACTCTGTATTACAGAGATCCCAATCAGGTGGGGGATATAATGTTAAAAGAGAACTACCGCATTGTGACAGGTACCAAAAAACATATGTACACAGCAGACTGAAGGTAAGAGAGTGTGGTGAAGTCTTTCCAGACAGCTTCAGAGCTTTCTGCAGAGGCGACAATTTTGCCAAAAAGCTTTATTCTGAAGAGAACACCTGAATTAGAGAAATATGCCAGGTTAAGGGAAAGTTTAAGAAATGGATAGGAAGAAAACACAAGAGGTTCTCAATGAGAAGAGCTTTTACAACGAAAGGTCATGAAACAGAAGGACACCAAACATTCTGAGAGAAGAAAGAAAAAAAAACGATACATAAGATAAAGGTAAAACTGACATCAAAGGGGCGAGAAACTGAGGGAGCAATACCTTAATGTAAACTTAAACTATGTATCAAATGTTCTGTTACAAGATGCATACTGTACTCTGATCATCCTGCAACTATTCTTTTTTTTTTAAAGATTTTATTCACTCATTCGACAGAGAGAAATCACAAGTAGGCAGAGAGGCAGGCAGAGAGAGAGGCGGAAGCAGGTTCCCCGCTGAGGAGAGAGCCGGATGCGGCTCCATCCCAGGACCCCCAAACCACGACCGGAGCAGAAGACAGAGGCCCAACCCACTGAGCCATCCAGGCGCCCTATCCTGCAACTATTCTTTACAGACACATACAAACCCTGTGCTTTCAGACCTCCTTACCTTCATGCAATTCCTTCCACTTAAGATTGCCTTTCCCGGCTAATCCGCATATTATTATGTTTGACCTTTCATTCATGTCTCTCACCCAGGAGTCAATCATTAACACCTGCTTTGTTTTTTGTGATTTTCTGTAACACCCTCTCCCTACAACCCCATAGTTTTCTTCCTTCTGTATTTACATAATGTATCAATCTCTCAAAGTCACAGCCACGCCCAGTTCATCTTGGCATCCCACAGTAGAGCCTTATACACAGCAGAACACATGACAAATATCTGTTAAATGAATTAAATTCAAAGATTAATCTATTTAAGTTCTCCAGGGAAAGGTAGTCATTATGTAAGCATACCTATATCTAAGAATTGGATTAGAAACACATCTAATGTGAGATACAAACTGGTTCATCACTAATAATTCTAATTAAGATTCATTAATTTCCATTTGACAAATTAATATTTAGCCTTGAACAAGAAAGTATAAAGATACTCCTATGTTTTCTTTTCTATGGACAGAGTCACAAAATATATAGCAATAATTTATTAAAAATAAAGTGAAATGCCACTAAGTTTTCTCATTCATGGATGAAATAAGTATACACTTCTTCACAGAAGTTTTGAAACATATCCTACATGCTATCTTTTATTTTATTTTTTTATTAATCTGTGCATCGTCAGGCTTAACACACTTCACAGCACTCACCGTATCACATACCCTCCCCAATGTCCATAACTATATGCCACCTTGAATCTAGTCTTGTAACCCACCAAAAATCCTTCCTAGAATAAGGTCAGATGTTGTAAACAACTACATTGTTGTTCTCGCAACAATAATATTCTTTCCCACAGGAGATTTCAACTGAGGGTTAGAAGGTATAAGTAATCAAGTACTCACTAGAACTAGCAGGTCTACTAACTGAAAATATGTGCCTGTAACTGCTAGGCTGCTCTGTAAGCATCAGAGAGCTAATCTGGAACTCTGGACAAGGATCAGAAGAGAGGCAGAGGGATTTCAGCACAGCGTGCGGTCCTGCCTCTGTCCTTCTGCAGCACAGGTCTGGGCCAGGGCTAGTGTGTGTTCTGAAATGGTACTTAGACAAACTATAATGCTTATTTTCAGGAAGACAGTATTTTCCAACAGAGTTCACTATCCCTGAAAGATATTATTTTCAAACCTGATTAAATATCCAGAATACTTGTTTGTTATGATATTAATCCTATAATTTTAGGACTAGCCCATCGTTAGCATATTATAAGAATTTTACATATAAGATTTTATATCCAGTTTAATTTTTAGAAGATTGATATATATATGTCACAATTTACAGTATAATTCTATCATTGAACAATTAATATGTAGATAATAAGAAAAAATGTTTTCGAAAGGGATTTTTAAAAATTCCATTGCAAAACATTTGAAAGGTAAAAATCACTTCATAATAGCTGTATATAAATCCAGAAGCTACCAATCATGCTCAACTGAACATTTTCTAAAAATCATATGTAAATGATTTTAGCTATGGCAGCTATACAATAAGCATGTAATAATTGTATTTACTAGTAAAACACAAGAAATTTATATAGTATAAATTAAATACATTAAATACTTCTTAAAAAAAAAAAAAAACCTTCTAGGCACCCTGAAACTTAAGTTAGACAAGTTATTAACAAAACAGATTTGATTTAACTTTGATCACTTAGAGACAAATACCCCTACAAAATCATAACTAAAAATTCCATAAGACACTTTAGAGCAAATAAAAAGATAAAGAAATAAAAAATCACCGGTAAGATGTTAATGGTAGGTTGAATTCACTTCCAGGTGAAGCCGTTCCCAATAAAGTGTTCCCTTCATAAACACAAAGTGGGATTGAAAAATGATTTTTAATCTGAGAAAGAAAAACAAATCATATTTAGTACCATTAATCTAAGAATCTAAAGATATTTTTAAAAAATCTCATCAAAATATCCCAACAAAGAAACTAGCAGGCAATATTTATTTGCTTATTTATATAAATAGGAAAAGAAATAAACACGCTATTATTTATCCTAAAAAATACAAGGAAGGTCACCACTTCTATAGAAAAGGTATGTCAGGGGCGCCTGGGTGGCTCAGTGGGTTAAAGCCTCTGCCTTCGGCTTAGGTCATGATCTCAGGGTCCTGGGATCGAGCCCCACATCGGGCTCTCTGCTCAGCAGGGAGCCTGCTTCCTCCTCTCTCTCTGCCTGCCTCTCTGCCTCCATGTGATCTCTGTCTGTCAATTAAATAAATAAATAAATCTTTAAAAAAACAAAAGAAAAGGTGTGTCAAAACAAAAACTTTACAAATCCTAGAAGGAAGTAAAGTAATATGTTCTTGATCTTGATATTAACTTATTCAGAAAAAAAATAGAAGAATTCATGGGAAAAAATACTGTATCAAAATTTGAAATGTCTGTATGACAAAATTTGAAAAAAGGCCACAGGCTGGGAAATGAGTGCCTTTTACTTCACTGTTGTATGCTGCTCATAAGATGAGATATTCTCCACGCACTTTGGAGAATATCTCATCCATCACATGAAGAGCATATAAAAATGATGCAAAGGGTAACATCACTTTGATTAATATATATTATTAGATAAACTTCCAAACAGTGATATTTACCTTTGAGATGGATAAAAACAAACTGGTTAATAAAAACAATTTTGTATTATAATATCTTAGTAAAATCTTATTTTAAAAAAAATCATACCAAAACGGAAAACGTGCTAAGAACTAAGAACTGATGAATGGGTAATCCTAACTACACTCTATGTCTAGATAAACTGTTTGCTCTATTTGAAGCAATAGAAATACATTTAAGTTTCTATAAATAGTACCTATAAGAAATTTAAAATTAATGTGTAACTATTTAAAAAATAAAAAATAAATCAACAATAGAGGAAAGTAGCCTAACAGTCATCTTTTAAAATCATTAACTGCAGATCAAAAATGAAAGAGAAGAATTTCTGCTTTCAGCCATGAGGGAATAACAGAGACCAGATAAACCTTCCCAACATAGACAACGAAAACACAGAGGGAAAAGAACCCACGTTAAACAATGGTTTTCAGAAATTGGGCAGCAGGCACCACAGAAAAGAGAGAAAAAAATTAAAAAGAAACCACAAAGATAAGTCCTCAGATTACCCCAGTTTGCTGCCTCAAGTTTCTAGACTCTGGTGTAGGAGAAAAAGAGAAGTTAAACAGAGCCCAGTCTGCTGGAGTCAGATAGGAGAATTTGGGGGAAGCCAATGTTTCTTAAACTCACAGCACACTGTGGAGCGAGGCACATGGAGAGGCAAGAGTTGCAGATTCAAGAGTGTCCTCCGTTGTCAAAATTTCACTTTGGTACTGACTGGAATATGCACATGAGTAAACTATCAAAGGCTAATAAAGATGAACAGGAGCCCGCCCTTAAGAGTTCTCCAGAGCAGATCAGGGCTCCTCCCAGAGCAGATCTGAGCAAACCTTACTTATCACCGTGCACCCACTTCCATGTTCTCCTGCAACAGGAGTCCATTCAAAGTGGTGTCACTATCCTGGCATTGTGCAAGGAGACCCTACAGGAGCCAGCATCACTTCAAAGGGACTGAGTATGACCGGGAGAGGGGAAGTAAGCACAGACACCAGTTTGACTACAGCCTCACAAGTGGGCCGGGGCAGACAACTGATCTGAATGTGGGCCCCCACCAACAAAAACTTCCTGAGGGACAAAATAGGGAGAGTGCCCTACAATACGGTGTGACTACAGCTCTGGCAAAACCCCAGTATGAACCAACTTAACTTCAAGGTGGCCCCCAGATTGACCCACTAACAACACACGGACTAAACCCTACCCACAAAAGGCAGAGAGTCACCGTAGACAACTGAACTGAAGGCAAATGCAGCTCAGCCACACAGCAGGGCATATACAACACACACAGGACACAGCCCTGAAGTGCCACATTCTGGGTAAGAGGGGACATTGCACTGCAGGGCACTACAGCATCTCTTCTTCATAATGCCACTACTTTCAAGATCAGGAGACATAGCTGACTTTCCTAACACATAGAAACAGACACAGACTATTAGACAAAATGAGCAGACAGAGGAATAGCTCAAATGAAAAAACATGATAATCGCAAGAGAGCTAAATAAAATGGAGATAATATGTCTGATAGAGAATTTAAAGTGATGGCCATAAAGATACTCACTGGACTTGAGGAAAGAGAGGAGGGTCTCAGGCAAACCCTAAAGAAGGTGACAGAAAGCATTAAAAAGAACTAGAGATGAATAACTCAGTAACTGAAATTAAAAATATATTAAAGGGAATAAATAGTAGACCAGAGGAAGAACAGATCAGTGATCTGGAGGACAGAGCAATGGAAAGCAATCAAGCTGAACAGGAGAGAGAAAAAGAATAATATAAAATGAGACTAGGAGGCGCCTGGGTGGCTCAGTGGGTTAAGCCTCTGCCTTCAGCTCAGGTCATGATCCCAGGGTCCTGGGATCAAGCCCTGCATCGGGCTCCCTGCTCAGCAGGAAGCCTGCTTCCCCCTCTCTCTCTGCCTGCCTCTCTGCCTACTTGTGATCTCTGTCAAATAAATAAATAAAATCTTAAAAAAATAAAATAAAATAATAAAATGAAAATAGGTTAAGGGAATTCACTGAAATGGTCAAGCACAATAATATATGCATTACAGGGACCCCAGAAGAAAAGGGAAAGAAAAAGAGGCAAAAATCTATTTTAAGAAATAATAGCTGAAAACTTACTGAATCTGGGGAAGGAAACAGATATCCAGATCCAGAAGGTACAGAGAGCCCCCAACATAATCAACCCAAGGAGGTCCACACCAAGACACTCAGTAATGTAAATGGAGAAAATCTTAAAAGCAGCAAGAGAAAAGAAAACAGTTAAATACGAGGGTAAGCTGATAAAGCTATCAGCTGATTTTTCAGCGGACACTTTGCAGACCACAGAGTGGCATGATAAATTCAAAATGCTGAAAGAAAAAAACCTTGCAATTAAAGCATATGCCATCCAGCAAGACTACCATTCAGAATATAAGGAGAGAGAATTTCCCAAACAAAAATTAAATGATTTCATCACCAGTAACACGGCCTTACAAAGAAATGTTAAAGGGAACTCTTTCAGTGCGAAGGAAAGACCATAAGGAAGAGTAAGAGAAACACAAAAAATAGTAAAATTAAGTATATCTATAAAAATAAGTCAAGTGATTCACAATGTAAAAGAAAGAAAGTATGATACCACATACTTAAAATGGGGGGAGGAGAGGAGTAAACATTTAGTGCTTTTAAAAAAGGTTAAAAAAATGGGTTCAAACTTAAGAGACTATCAACCTAATATAGACTGTTATAGGAATAAGATGTTATATATAAACCTAACGGTAGCCACAGATCAAACACTTGTAACAGGTAGGCAAAAAATAAAGAGAAAGTATTCCAAGTATATCATTAAAGAAAGTCAGCAAACCATGAGAGAAAAGAGCAAGAAAAGAAAGGAATAGAGAATTCAAAGACAACCATAAAACAAGTAACAAAATGGTGATAAATACATACCTATTAATTACTTTGCAAGTAAGTGGACTAGATGCTCCAATCAAAAGACACTCTAGGGCAACAGAATGGATAAAAAAGCAAGAACCATCCATATGCTGCCTATAATAGAAGCATTTCAAACCTAAAGACATATGCAGAAT
Source organism: Martes martes (assembly GCF_963455335.1). Lineage (NCBI taxonomy): Eukaryota > Metazoa > Chordata > Mammalia > Carnivora > Mustelidae > Martes > Martes martes. The sequence goes on along the minus strand of NC_137900.1, from coordinate 17,758,495 downwards.
GAAAATGAAAGGATGGAAAAGCATTTATCATGCAAATGGAAGTGAAAAGAAAACCAGGGTAGCAACAGTTACGTATGTCAAACAAATAGACTTTAAAACAAAGACTGTAACAAGGGACAAAGAAGGATGCTACCTAATCATCAAGGGGAAAAGCCAACAAGAAGATTCAACAATTGTAAATAGTTATGCACCCAACATGGAAGCACCCAAGTACATAAAGCAGTTATTAACAAATATAAAGTAAGTAATTGACAGTAATACAATAATACTTGGGGACCTTAACACCCCGCTTACATCAACAGATATACTATCCAAAGAGAAAAACCAAAGAAAACAGTAGCTTTGAATGCCACATTGGAACGGACAGATCTAACAGATATATTCAGAACATCCCATCACAAAACAGCAGAATACACATTCTTTTCAAGTGCACAAGAAACATTCTCCAGAATAGATCACATACTGCCACAAAACAAGTCTCAATAAATTCAAATATTAAAGTCATATCATGCATCTTTTCCAACCACAGTAACATGAAATTAATCAACCACAAGAAAAAAATCTGGAAAGAACACCAATACATGGAGATTAAATAACATGCTACTATAAACAACGAATACCAAGAAATCAAAGAAGAAATAAAAATCTATATGGAGACAAGTGAAAATGAAAACACAAAGGTCCAAAATCTTTCGAATGCAACAAAAGCTGTTCTAGAGGGAAGCTTATAGAGCTTATAAAGCATACAGGCCTACCTCAAAAAGAAGAAAAATCTCAAATAAAAAAAAATATAATCTGGGCGCCTGGGTGGCTCAGTCAGTTAACTGTCTGCCTTCAGCTCTAGTCATGATGCCAGGGTCCTGCGATCAAGTCGCACATCGGACTCCTTGCTCAGTGGGGAGTCTGCTTTTCCCTCTCCCTCTGCCCCTCCCTTTGGTCCTGTGCGCGCACGCTCTCTCTCTCTCTCTCTCTCACATAAAGTTTTTTTAAAAAATGCTTTAAAACAAACAAAAAAAGGAACAAAAAAACCCTCATAACCATACATTTAAAAATGCTATAAAATGGACAAAAACCAAAACCAGTGAAGGAAGGAAATAATAAAGATTAAGAGAAGAAATAAATAGAATGGAAATTTAAAAAATAGATCAATGAAATCAAATCTGGTTCTTTGAAAATATCAACAAAATTGATCAACCATTAGCCAGACTTATCAAAGGAGAGAGAGGACTCTCAGATGAACAAAATCTGAAATGAAAGAGGAGAAATAATGACCAATACTTCAGAAATAGAAAAGATTGTAAGAGAATATTATGAAACATTACACGCCAACAAACTGGACACCTAGAAGAAATGTATACATTCCTAGAAACATATAACCTACCAAAACTGAAGCAGTAAAAATTAGAAAATTTGAACAGATTAATTGCCACTAATGAAATTGAACCAGTAATTAAAAACAACCTAACAAATATTAAGTCCAGGATCAGAGAGCTTCACAGGTAACTTCTATACCAATCACTTAAAGAAGAGTCAATACCAGTTCTTCTCAAACTATTTCAAAAAATAAAAGAGGAAGGTAAGCTTCCAAATTCATTTTATTAGGCCAGTATTACCCTGATACCAAAACCTGATAAAGACACTACAAAAAAGAGAACTACAGGCCAGTATCACTGAAGAACATAGATGAAAAAGTCCTCAACAAAATATTAGCAAACTGAATCCAACAATGAATCATACAAAATGATTTACCAGGATCAAGTGGGATTCATTCCTGTGATGCAAAGGTGGTTTACTATTCACAAATCAAAGAGAGATACCACATCAGCAAGAGAAAGGATAAAAACCATATGATCATTTCAATATATGCAGAAAAAGCATCTGATGAAATACAACACCCCTTCCTAATAAAAACCCTCAGCAAAATAGGTTTAGAGAGAACATACATCAACATAATAAAGGCCTTAAATGAGAAATTCACATCTAACGCTATCTCGGTATTGAAAAACAGAAAGCTTTTCCCCAACAACAGGCACAGGACAAAGATGTCCATACTCACTACTTTTATTCAGCATAGTACTGGAAGCCCTAGCCACAGCAATCAGACAAGAAAAATAAATACCAGGCATCCAAACCAGTAAGGAAGAAGTAAAACTTCCACTATTTGTGGATGACATGATACCATATATATATATATATATATATATATATATATATATACACACCCTAAAGACTCCATCGAAACACTACTAGAATTGATAAGTGAATTTAGTAAGATCACAAGATATAAAATCAATATACAGACATCTATTCCATTTGTATACAATAATAATGAAGTAACAGAAAGAGAAATTAAGAAAACAATTCCATTTATAATTGCACTAAAAACAGTAAAATGTCTAGCAATAAACTTAACCAAGGAGATGAAAGGCTTGTATTCTGAAAACTATAAAACACTGACAAAAGAAATTGATGATGACACAAACAAATGGGAAGATATTCCATGCTCATGAACTGAGAGAACAAATATTGTTAAAATGTTGATACTACCTAAAGTAATCTACAGAGCTAATGCAATCTGTATCAAAATATCAACAGTATTTTTCATAGAACTAGAGCAAATAATCCTAAAATTAATATGGAAACAAAAAAGATCCCGAATAGCCAAAGCAATCTTGACAAAGAACAAAACTGGAGCTAACACAATTCCAGATTTCAAGATATACCAAAGCCACAGTTACCAATAACAGTATGGTACTGGCACAAAAACAGACACATAGATCAATGGAACAGAACAGAAAGCCCAGAAATAAACCCACAGTTATATGGTCAATTAATCTCTGACGAAGGAGGTAGGAACATGCAATGGGAAAAAGATAGTCTCTTCAACAAATGATGTTGGGAAAACTGGATAGCTACTTGAAAAAGAATGGAACTGGACCACTTTCTTACATCATACACAAAAATAAACTCAAAATGGATTAAGGACCTAAATGTGAGACCTGAAACAATGAAAATCTTAGAAAAGAGCACAGGCAGTGATTTCTCTCACACTGGCAATAGAACAATTTTCAAGATATGTCTCCTAAAGCAAGGGAAACAGAAGCAAAACTAAACTGGTGAGACTATGGCAAAATTAAAAAACTTCTCTACAGCAAAGGAAATAGTCAACAGAACTAAAAAACCTACTGCATGGGAGAAGATATTTGCAAATGATATATCCAGTAAGGGATTAGTATCTAAAATACACAAAGAACTTACACATATTAACACCAGAAAAAAACAAATACTCCAATGAAAAAGTAGGCTGATGAGATGAACAGAGTATGAAGAGCACATACAGATGAACAACAGACACATGAAAAGATTCTCACTCATCATCAGGGAAATGCAAATCAAAACCACTGAGATTTTGTCTGACACCTGTCAGAATGGCAAAAATCAGAAACATAAAAAAAACAAGTGCTGGCGAGGATGTGGAGAAAAAGAAACCTTCATGCACTGTTTAGTAGGAATGCAAACTTGTGGAGCCACTGCAGAAAACAATGTGGAGGTTCCTCAAAAAATTAAAAACAGAAATACTATATGATCCAGTAAATGTACTACAGTGTACCTCCCCAAAGAATATGAAAACACTAGAGTTTATTGCAGCATTATTTGTAATAGCCAAATTACGGAAGCAACCCAAATGTCCACCAATAGGTGAATGGACAAAGAAGATGTGGTCTATATAAACAATGTAATATGGTCCATTAAAAAAAAAACAAAACGAAATCTTGCCATATGCAATGATATGGCTAGATCTACCAAATACAGTGCTAGGTGAAATAAGTCACAGAAAGACAAATAACTTGTGATTCACTCTCACGTGGATTTAAGAAACAAAACAAAGATAAAAAGACCAAAACAAGGGACAAGTATAGAGAACAAACTGGTGGTTAACAAATGGGAGGCAGGTGGTAGGACAGATGAAATACATGAAGGATATTCAGAGTACACGTATCATGATGAGCACTGAGTAATGTACAGAACTGCTGAGTCACTATGTTGTACACCTGAGTAACACTGTACTTAATTATACTGGGATGTAAAAACTTTAACTAAAAATTTAAAAATAAAAATCAATTGTCATTGAATATAGCAACTAAAAATCAAGGTAATTCGCCTTAGTATTTTTTTAAAAAATCTTTTCAATAAAGAGAAAACCATGTGACAAAATCCAACATCCATTTCTGATAAAAACTTAGTAAACTGGAAAAAGAAGGGAGCATTTTCAACCTAAGAAAGGTCATCTACAAAAAAACTACAAGGGGAAACATACTTAATAATGAAAGCGTGAATATGTTACTGGTAGGATTGAGTGCAAGGCAACAACATCTGCTTTCAGAACATCTATTCACATTGTACTGGAGGTTCTAGCCCATGCAACAGGCAAGTAAAGGTAAAATAAAATAATAACATCCAGGTTTGAAAGGAAAGAGTAAAAAATCTTTGTCTGCAGATATCAAAACTGTATCTATGAAAAAGCTACCAGAACAAATAAGTGCATCTACTAAAGTTGCACAGTACGGGTTAATATAAAAATCAGCTGTACTTCTATCAGTAACGAAAAATCAGAAAAATGTAAAAATGCCAATTTAATCATAGCTTTGTAAGAAACATTGACAACCTAAATCTAAAATTTAAATGGAAGTAGAATGGACTTGGAATAGCCAAAACTACTTTGAAAATAAACAGAGAAGGACAACTTGTATTACCTGATTTCAAGACTCAGGATAAAACAGTAACGAAGACAATGTGGTACTGGCATGAAGATAAAAAAATCAATGAAACAGAAAAGAAAGTTCTGAAATAAATTCACAAAGATATGATCTTTTTTTTTTTTTTGGACAAAAATGTCAAGACAATTTAATGGGAAAAGGATAATCTTGGCTGGAAAAACTGAATAGCCATATGGAAAAACATAAACCTCAACCCTTACTTCATACCATATAAAAAGATTCATTCAAAATGGTATTTGGAATATCCACTTAATAGATTATTAATCAACATGTAGCAACATACAATATTAATACACAAAAGTTGATACATGCAAAGTTATGCCGAGTGAAAGAAGCCATACTCCTTTCTTAGTTCATTCCATTTACCTAAACTTCTATACTGTGTAACTAATATACAATAAGAACATATCAGTGGCTGTCTAAGAATGGAGTAGGAAGAGAGAAAACTTTCTGGGCATGTACACTGTGATGAAGGTTTCACAGGTCTGTGTGTCCAAATTCATCAACTTTAAATATATGCAGTTTATTGTACATCAGTTTGACTTCAATAAAGACGTAAATATTTTTCCTCATATTTTCTAATTAAAATCAAAAGACATACACTGTACCACAAAGAGCTAAAAACAAAATATGGATAAAGTGTTTTAGAGTAGTAGTCCAAAAAAAGTTTATAGAAAGAGTCCTATAAAAAGTCACAAGAATTACTGAAAAAAATTCTACCACTGTTCATACTAGAATAATACAATTACTGGCAATGATTCTTCTTTTTTATATTAATTGTATTTCTATTACAGTTTATATTCTTTTGGTAGTAATTAGCTTTATTTATTTTTTAATTAACACACAAATATGTGAAATATGACCCCAGGAAAAAGAAGGATCATTTTGTACCTGCACTGGGGAGCGAATTGTTATCTTCTTACTTCCTTCCACTCCATCGACTTGACAAACAATAGATCTTTCCACTCCAGACACTCTGTGTCTTACAGTGTAAAGTCGTCGTCCCACTCTTGTTAAAGGAATTTTATCAGCAGTAGAGTGGTTAGCAGGTGCTATAAGGAATATAGTTGTAAAGTTTTTATTATTAATCATCATATATTAATCTTAAATAGATGTTAAATCCCAGATATAGCAGATTAATTTCTTAAACTCATAAATAACAGTCACTAAAGTTTTTAGATACAAGACCATAAAAAAGGACTATTTCTTTGGATAATTTACACAAAGGGCTATATTAAGAAGCCACAATACATTCCCACAGCATTCATCTAAAACCTTCAAAGCAAATAAATAAATAAATAAATAAAACCTTCAAAGCACTTACCAAAAAAAAAAAAAAAATTAAGATTTTATTTATTTATTTGACAGAGAGAGACAGTGAGAGAAGGAACACAAGCAGGGGGAGTGGGAGAGGAGGAAGCAGGCTTCCTGTCGAGCACAGAGCCCGATGCGGGGCTAGATCCCAGTACCTTAGGATCATGACCTGAGCCCAATGTAGCCGCTTAATAACTGACCCACCCTGGCAAGCTCCCCCATCCCAAAATTTTTTTAATTGGGAAAAAAAAAGCTTTCATTCAGTAGTTTAACCTAAGTGAATAATATAAATGTTTTCAAACTAACAAGAGAAATTATTATAAAATATAAGAACACTGGTCTTGGTTTGCTGTCATAATAACCAGAGCCTAATACCTGTAGGTAGTCTCTGGCAATTACCAAAGTAGCTGTAAAATTTCAGTTTTTCATTATTCCAACAACCTGTGATACTTTATGATTTCTAAGACCTGATTAAACAAAATTTAGACACATTTATTTAATATACATACTGCATTTTATTGGGAGGGTGTGAATTACTTATTTACAGGGACACCCCCCCCAACACCGTAAAAATGTTAGTTCAAAAACAAGAGAGGTAAAATTGACAAGAGCAGTTCACTGACAATGCCTGGACAACACCTGAAATCTAGCCATTTTAACAATGGCAACATTTCCTGACCAGGAGAAAGCACTAGGTATTATCAGTCTTGGTACCCCTCCCCTAGGTCTATCATCTTTCAAATTCCCTCCCTTCTCCCCTAATTATTTAAATGTCAGAGTATCAGAAAGGTGTGTGGGTGAGGCTTTGGGACTAGATAACTTCACAATGAATAAATGACAATGAAGAATGTTTTACTTTCATTTCTCATGAAAATGAAACACTTCTGAGAATCACAAAGGACAAAAGAACAACCTTCTACCTCAACAGGCAGGAAATAAAAACCATTTATAAACCCAAATACCATTACAGTGTGTCATTTTCATGACTTCAAACTTTATTTTGAGTTCCTTCAACTGTAAAACTAGTGGAATATTACTGAACTATACAAAGTGTGGTTAAAACAACAAAAAGCTGAGTAAGGACAGGATCAAATCTTTCTCCCCCCAAATACATGAAGCGGTGTATTACCACGCCCTAGATAACATAGTGGATAAAGTCACAATTTGAAATACAATAATACAGTGACAAGCAGCAACCAAAGCCGTGCAACAGTTAAAGCAAAATTCCAGACCTATTTGGAAGGAGATTCAAAAACCTGTACAATATTAAATAGGAGTAAAATGCAATGTAAAAATGGAACTTCCAAGAAATTAAATCCCAAGAAAATAATCGAACACTTACTGAGAAGAATGAAGAAGAGTTTACTGCTTAGGCTGGTCATTGCATTGAAATGATCATTGTCTTTAGTTCCCACATAGTCCATGCTTAAACTCTCCTCATTTTTCAATACATATGATTTTGCCAATGGAACGTTAAGTACACTAAATGAATCACTTGGTGAAACAGAGACAGTAAGTCCAAGAGAATTTAAAATCATAAATGGCGCTAGATCCCGTATGAAGACGGCTGAAGCTCCGGTGGCAGCTTCTGTAAATGCCTAATAGGGAAGAGTTATTGTAAATAAGATGAAAACTAACTGACAAGCAGAACACTAACGGATGTATGACAAATGACTAAGTTAATAAAAAACTTTTTGTTCAATGAAAAAAAAGGGTTAGCTCAGACTAATATACCAACACTTAAGGTTTCAAATTTCTTTTCTTACCTTGGCTAAATTATTTAACATTACAAGGCCACATTTGGATAATGTAATGTTTAGCTGGTCTTTTGAATGGAAAGTTATAACTGTTTTATATTCTGGCACTTTGTAATTTTCTTCTTCAGTATCTGACTCAACAATGGCCTTTTTTGCTTTCTTTTTCATCTAAAACGACACATAAATTACAGAAATATAAGGAAAATTTGTTCCTAGGAACACATTACTCATTTTGCAAAGAAAAAACAAACTAGACAAATCCCAATAACAACATTATAGACAACAGTTAAGTTTTATCAGCCCACTGCCTTACTGGAATTGCTTGGATATCCACCAACTAAGGTCACACAGGACACGGGCAATATTAGAGGAAAAGTACTTCTCATCCACAGTGATACTAAAACGGCAAGCACAATTCAAAAGGAAAAATAAACCCTAAAATCAGTAAATGCATGTGGCATCTGAATGAAAATTAAAAGTACATACTTCATAGCTCATGGACATTCAGAACAAGAAAAATCGTTTGGTTTATTAGTTAGGTTTATTGGCTACGGGGTAAAGACTAGAAATCCAGGGATTTAAAAAGTTCACAAACAGCTGCAGAACAGTGCCATTAGAACCTATGACTCCTGAGAATCAATACTTTTTAGGATTCACAGATACACTGCCCAGGAATATTCTGACCTAAAAAACACCAAAAAAGTTCCTTTATCCAATCTTTTATCTGAAATATGTATGTAGTAATCTAATACAAATACACTGTTGTTATATTAACTGGCTTTCAACCACTGAAAATTTGTCAGAAGGTGACCAAATCATTATTTATAGGAAGACATGTTAGCAATTCTTCAGTTTCCTGCTTTGAAGCATAATTTCATCCATCTAAAGGTCCTGATTCTTTTTTTTCTTTAAGATTTTATTTATTCATCTGACAGAGAGAGAGAGATCACAAGTAGGCAGAAAGGCAGGCAGAGGGAGAGGGAGAAGCAGACTCCCTGCTGAGCAGAGAGCCCGATGCGGGGCTTGATCCCAGGACCCTGAGATCATGACCTGAGCCGAAGGCAGAGGATTAACCCACTGAGCGACCCAGGAGCCCCTAAAGGTCCTGATTCTTAGGATTACATGAATTTACAGTGCATCTGAGAAACAAGTAACAGTATACTTTCTTCTATATATACAGCCTTCTAGAGATAAAGGAAAGTCGGGGTAGACAAGAGCCTACACGAAGATGCTAGAGGTATTTAACGCGGTGGTTCCAGAGCGGCATGCCGCCTCTCCCACTTCGACAACAGTCCTTAAGGGACGGCTCTAAAGCTCTCTAGTCTCAGTTCCTTCACACGTTAAAATGGAGTTAAAAACTCCAACTTCAAAGGGGCGCTGTCAGGGTTCTAGCAAAAGTACACTATCTAGAACAGGGTCTAGAACACAGTAAATGTCACACAATTACTTGTATTAGCACAGGAGGCACTGGTCTTGGGTCTGAAAATTACATTCACAGGCCAAAGAGTGAAGTATGCAGCAAGGCTCATAATGAGAAATCTTGAACTTTGTTGTCATTAAAATTAATGTTTCATTAATACCATGTTTCATGGTATGCCCTTTCTCAGTTTTTGAAAAACATCTTCAGACTTCAAATGTACCTTGATTCCAAGATTCCATGGTCTAAAATCCTCAGTCTGATCAATTTCTAAGGGTTCAAGCAAAGGCTCCCATACACCAAACATTTCATTGTAATAATGCACCTGGAGAGAGAATTACATTTTGAACTAAGACATTCTTATACTTCCTAAAATGATCTTCCAAACTGCTTCCCACCACTACTCCCTTTGGCTCTGTTATTTCTTTATATGATAACTGTTCTCCGTGCCTTTCCTTAGCTTCTTATACACACTCCCTCAGCACTTTCCTCACCGGGCTAACCTCACAGTCTAGTCTTCGCAATTTAATCCAGATAAAACTCTCTTTAAAGCATCTTTCCTTGACTTCCTGACGGGCTAAGTATCAAAAACTGTGTCCATTTATCATGTATTATTGACATTTTTAAACAGATCTGACTACCTCTACTGATTTTTTTTAAAATCTCTTGATGATGAATTACAACTCATTAAGTGCTTATTTGATTTCTCAGAATCTCTTGGACATTCTAGATATCCTCCACAAAATATACAGAATCTAGCCAGAATTTCAAAATTTGAAACCTAGTCAGTCAGTTCTACCTCTATTAGTGTATATTTCTGTATCAACACACAAATAATTTACCAGCTCATACATTTTCATATTAATACAAATTAGTAGAATATCCAATTAGTTTCCACTAGACATAAACTCCTAACTTAAACCAAAATTATCTCTGGGGATAATTCTATGTAGATAAATTCTGAAGCAAAATGTATGTTGGTTCAAAACAAGTACCTCCCTTATAATTAAAGTACTCTCACAAAAATGTGAAAGATCTTTGTAGATACTCACTAAAGATAATGCACTGCAAAGAAGTATGAGGCATATCCTAATTCTTTCTACTACTCTTTTAGAAGAGATTCAGAAATAGTCTACTATCCTTTTAAAGGAAAAAAGATACTCAGTTCTTAAAAATAAGAATCTTGAATCTAATCAACATTATTAATGTATCACTTTAAGTTGATAAAATCAATTGAAATATCCAAGATAAGTTTACATTACAATACAATACTGTACACATAAAAACTATATCAAGGGCATAAATTTGTATGCTTTCTTCCAAAAGTACTGTGAGCCAACATTCAGGTTTACAATAAACTTAATTAAAATATTTATATGAGATACCAAAAATACTCCATGTGTAGCATTATTTGTTATACAATCTGGAAAAATGCTGCATGTACTTACTTCTAGTTCAAGCTGACAGTAGAGATTTATCAAGGAACTCCAGTTCTTCCCTTCCCCTGAAAAACGTGACTTTGCCAACAGCATAGGCACTGTTCTATGACCAATTCCAGCTTCAAGAACTATAAAAATAGAATCAACGTTCACTCTTATCATCTCTCCTTTGAGGACCAATTCAGTTGTGGGAGCTTTGTTTTCAGCTTCATTTGGTTCTTCAAGAAACCACATTTTTAAATTCTTCGTATCCTTCTTTTCCCATAAATGTGCTGCAGAAGTAGTAGTTTCTGGTGGGATGGTATCCTTGGATGTATAAAGCGCTGATGTTATGGTAATCACAGTATTTATGATAACTGGAGAAACCTAAGGGGAAAAATTTAAACTAGTAAAAAAATCTACCCATACCACTTAAAAAAATTAGGTACTTCAAAAAACATTAAATATACTTGTTGAAGGATCGTGAAGAATTATATTAAACTAATACCATTATCATGACATAGTAGTTTATTGCCTTCAAAAATTCTATAATTAATTTCAATTTTTTAAAAAGATCTATATATTTTGAGAGAGAAACAGTGATTGTGCACATGCGCACAAGTTCAGGAAAGGGCAGAGGGAGGAAAGAGAGAATCTGGAGTGGAATCGCTTCCGAGTGCAGAGCCCGATGTGGCGCTTATCCCCATGACCCCAAGATCACAACCTGAGCCGAAGGGCCAGATGTTGAATCAACTAAACCACCCAGGTGACCCTAATTTCAATTTCTAAAATATTTACCTGAATCTTACAGATATTAAACTGATCAAATCTGTTAAGTTCAACTGTGTATACCACAGGAATATTAGATGTTAACTACAGAAGTCCCACAACAGAAATAAAATATACAATACTCAAATGTGTATTAAATAATATACTATAAATAATGTGTCACATAAAAATACTTTCAAAAACATAACTGCTTCATCTTTTGCTTATTTAACAATTAGAAGATGATATAATAATTTCTTATTTCTAGGTTTTACTACATTTTTAAAAGGTGCCCTAAATATACGAATAACTGATTACATTTAACTTACCTTTAGTGTGAGGGACTTTACTGATATATCAATCACTTGTGGATCTGTACTTATTTGAGTAGCTTGATAGAACAAGTCACAGGGCTGCAAAACCTAGGAGAGAATATTTAATATCACCAAATTAACATTGTTCTAAAACAGTTTTATTTACAGATATTCCTAGAAATAGCTATGTTAAATAAAAAGTTAAAGTTCCTTTTTAAAAACAAGTGACCCTAACACAATTATCTTCTATTCTTATCATTTCTAATAGAAAGTACTAACAATAGCAACAATATTAATAAAGCATAGTTAAGTCAAAGATCTTAAATATGCTTAAGTACACAAAAACCCATAAAACTTATATTGTGTATTTTACTTCATATAATAAAATTTTCTCCATTATAAAGTTGAAACAAAATAACTTATATAGGAAAAGCTACCAAAGATGAGGAAAAAATTACAAATACATTAGATTTACTAAGTAATTTTTTTTAAATTATTTTTACTAACATATAATGTATTATTTGCCCCAGGGGTACAGGTCTATGAATCATCAGGCTCACCCATTTCACAGCACTCACCATAGCACATACCCTCCCCAACGTCCCTCTAAGTAATTCTTAATATAATCATAAATTAACTGAAGTTTTCTCTGTGGTAGAAAACTGCCCTCTAGCCTCTAAACACTCATGTTGCTCTCAAGTGCAAAATATATTCACTCACCTCCTCAGGTTTCTAATAGCCTCCTCCCATTATAGCCCCAACTCTAAAATCTCATTATCTGAATCTGTTATCTCATCATATACGGATCTCATCTTTATTTCTCACTGATGCAAAAGTCCAAAGTCTCCTCTGTTATCAGCTCAAGGTCTAAAATCTAAATCAGGCACAGGTGTGGATGAAGTACCTGGGTATAATCTATTAAGTACGGCTGCTGGGGCGCAGTCTCTTTTTTGCCGATCTGTGAAAGGAAGGAGTTACCTGCTCCCATCCTCCCAACACAGAATAGTGGGGCAGACACAGGATAGCAATTACAGATATTCCAGTTTAAGTGGGGAAAATGGAAGGTAAAAAGAAGTCACTAGGCCCAAATAACCTGAAATACAGGCAGGTACATGAGCTGCTTGATATGGTTTCAAAGACTAGGAACAACTGTCTATGGCTGTCACCTCTACTGTCTGAATCACCCTTCCTTTCCTAGAAAAGGTAGCATAAATTTATAACCAAGTAGTTTTATCATCCTGCTTCCTTGCCAGTAGAATTTTAGGGGCCAAAGAGTCACTCTTCATTTTGTACTTTCTGTCCCTCCCAGTCCATGCTGGCAGTGTTCCTGCTAAAATCATTTTCTCAAGAACCTTGAGGGCCTTCTGTAAATTTTACTAAGTTTTACTCCATTAGACAAAAGCAACATCCACTGATCTTTTCGAGATAATCATGGTCTCCTGCTGAGATAGCTAAAGAATAACGCTTTTATGATTCCTAGATGCCTCCAGTGTGATTGAGATCTGTGAATCACATACTAGTCTCTTGAAAGGGCCCGCTGTATGTCTGAACACTATGATTTTTTGACCTAGGATTTAGCAAAAGTTTATACAATCACACAGTCTTTTTTCTCTATGCTACACATATGGCAGCTATTTCTGACTTTTAGCATTTTCTGCCATTTGGAAGGCTAAGAAATATCAAAATCATAAAGTCTTGGTTCTCTGGGGATTTTTTGTTATTGTTGTTTTGTTTAACTGTTCTTCCTCCATTCATTTCTCTGCTCTAGCATTTTACTATGAACAGTAAGAAATTAGGCAACATCTTCAAATCAGGCAGCTTAGAAATCTCCTTAGCTATATATCCATGTTTGTCATTTATGAGTTCTGCTTTCCAGACAACTACAAGACACAATTTGCAAAGTTCTTTGTCACTACATTTGAGGCTATCCCTTTAATTTCCAGTAACACATCCTTCACCTTCCTTGTAGGCCCTCTTGGCAGCATCATCAATGACCATATTCCTACCAAGAGTCTGTTCAACACAACTGAGGCTTTGTCTATCAATCTCGGTAAAACTCCTTCAGATTCTGCATACTGCTCATTCCAAAGCTGCTCCCACGTCTGAAATAACTGCTACAACAGCATCTTCCTACTTGTACGAACACCTATGTTTGTTTCCTATTGCTGCATAACAAATCAAGTGAACCCAGTAACTTAATACAAATTTATTATTTCCCTGTCTTCATGGGTCAGGAATCTTGCTGAACTGAGGTGCCAGCCTCCTGGTTGTCCTCATCTGAAGGTCTAACAAGGGAAAGATCTTCTCCTGAGTTCCTTCAGGCCATTGGTATGATTCATTTCTTTGTGGCCCCAAGACTGAGATCTCCATTTGTTTGCTAGCTGTTGGCCAGAGACTGCTTTCTATTCCTACTAGCCATTCACAAGTTCTTGCCATGTGCCCTTCTTTCAGTTTGCTCCTTCAAGGTCAGCAGGAAAGCATCATTTTAACCTAACCTAAAAATTAGGTTAGGCCCACCCATACTCTCTTTGATTAACTCCAAGTTAACTAATTAGTGACTTAATTATATTTATTAACCCTATACACATTTAAGAGAAGACTATACTGGGCACATGCAACAAAGAATAGAAATCTTGGGGGCCATCTTAGAGTTCTACTTATACTGACAATGAGGAAAAAATTGGTGGGGGGAAATGACATCCAAACCCACTCCCCAAAGAAATCACATTAAAATCTACCATTATTCTAATAACATTAACAAGATCAACTGGTACATAACTTAAATATTTAGTGTATTATTTCTCTAAACTTCAAGGACAAAATTATAACTACTTTACATGATCTAAAATTTTCAAAATAAAGTTTGTGTTATCTCTTTATCTTACAGAAGACAAAACAAAATAAAAAAAATAATATTATACATATGAAAGTTTTTCTGTACCCTGGAAACTTTTCATAATAACCCTTCTCCAAAATAAATACAAAGGTGTATGTTGATCCTTACCCAATTGCTTTATTTTCAAGTCGTTATTAAAGATTAAAATGTAGCTGGTTATTAACAATAAATGTGTTTATGCCAAAACTACATTATAGTCAAGTTGTAACACAGTCCTGAGAGAACTTAATGATGTAAAATCATTTCTTAAAATGGAACTGTTTTCCTAGTATTATTTGTCTTCAACTATAGCCATTGTGATTTCAGTGCTATTTTACTATTTTCTTCTCCTTCCTACTCTCTCACCTAACTGCTCCCAGTCTTATATGAGTCTCACTACCAATGCATTCCTTTCCTGTTGCTACTGCTTCCCCTTCAAAGAAGCAATCTTAGGATACAGACAACACCTACAGAAACCTACGAGAGCTCACTATAAATTACCCCCCTCAGCTATTCTTACAGGAGAGTTAGTCTTCTATTATAGAATTCTATAAGGTATTTTTAACAAAATACGGAAGAAATTAAAATAGTCTCCAGGGGCGCCTGGGTGGCTCAGTGGGTTAAGGCCTCTGCCTTCGGCTCAGGTTATGATCCCAGGGTCCTGGGATCGAGCCCCACATCAGGCTCTCTGCTCAGCAGCGAGCCTGCTTCCTCCTCTCTCTCTGCTTGTGATCTCTTGTGATCTCTGTCTGTCAGATAAATTAATAAATAAATAAGTCTTTAAAAAAAATAAATAAATAAAATAGTCTCCAATTTAGGGTATTTTACCCATAAATGTAAGGCTCACATACCACAGGAAAAACTATTCATGTAATTTATTATAAGAACAGTAAAAATATTATACTTCTTTCAATAGAGAGTAGTAAGCACTCAATAAAACTCTCAAAAAACTCAAAAAATTAAAAAAATTTTTTTTTCATGATTAAGATTCTTTCAAAATTAGATAGGGAAATTTCTCAACATACTAAAGGTTTTATATATAAATTCACAAGCAAATATTAAAATCATACTATTCTCACCTAACTTAATAACAGGAATACGATGAGGATGAATCATACTGTCATTCAAGGAACAGATAATGTTATTTCTGCAGGTGATTTTTAGAAAATCTAACATCATTAAAAATATTAGTAAAGACAACAAGTTTAGGAAAATTATAGAATAAGATAAACTCATTAAAAAAGCTGACAGCCCAGGGGCACCTGGGTGGCTCAGATGGTTAAGTGTCTGCCTTCCTTCCGCTCAGGTCATGATCCTGGACTCCAGAGATCAAGCCGGCATTGGTCTCCCTGCTCAGTGGAAAGTCCGCTTTCCTTCATCCCCTCTCCTTCAACCCTGCCCAGCTCATGCTCTCTCTCTCAAATAAGTAAATAAAATCTTTTAAAAGACAAAAAGCTGACAGATCAGCCATCAAAAAGAATGAAATCTTGGCATTTGCAGTGACATGGATGGAGCTACAAAGTATTACACTAAGTGAAATAAGTCAGTCAGAGAAAGACAAATACCATATGATTTCACTCATTTAAGAATTTAAGAAACAAAACAGATGAACCTAAGGGAAGGAAAAAAGAGAGAGAAAGAGGCAAACCAAGACACAGATGCATAACTATAGAGAACTAACCTAAGGTTACCAGAGAGGACACTGCGGGGGGACGGGTTAAACAGGCGGTGGGGATTAAGGACTGTACTTGTGACGAGCACTGGGTATTGTGTGGAAATGCTGAATCACTATACTATAACCTGAAACAATATTACACTGTATGTTAACTGGAATTTGAATAAAGACTTAGGAAAAAAAAAAGCTGACAGCTATTTATTATTATATAAAGTTAATTCAGCATATGGATCATGATTTAGCTTTTATTAGGATTTAGGAATTTATTCAAAAATTATTATAAAACATTAATGAATGAAATAAGGTCAGACAAATATAAATTTATACCCTACAGGAAACAAAGATGAAACAAACTATCCCATATGCTAAAATGGGTAGAAAAATTTGGTGCCATCTAGCCTTTGAAAATTAAATTATCTTTTTAAAAAACACATGCATATAACACTTTACATACATTTTTTAAAGTTTTATGAAGTTCTACTAACCATCCATGGATCCCAATTAATATTAAATTAAGAAACTTTGTTTTAATATAAAATGAATACAGTATCAATTAAAGTTCCACTAACTACAACTTATCAAAATGTCTGTGGCCAAAACTGCTGGTTGGCCACAAATACACTTCTCAAAATTCCCTATAATCATAGAAGTTTCCCTTAACACATGGTTACCCAGGTAAAGATCTCCTTCTCTAGATTTCTATTTCCATCTGTGAAGGAAGCAACTTGTAGCACACACAGTAATAATCCATCTACAAGTTGAAAGTATTGTTTAAAAAGTCTGCTTCAAAGTAGAAGCAAGCTACCAAGGCAAGCTTGCAAAGTTCCCAAGGTGTGGTGCAGGGTGGAGCAGGGTGGCACAGATAGGAGCAGAGTAGTTCTCTCAAAACTTGGAAGTGATTTACCTTCACGTTATTTGTCAAATTCTTTAGCTGTATACTGAGTAGAAGGCTACTGCTAGGTAGAGTGTAACGGTCAGCAATTTCAAAATGGTCAGCAGAATGGGACCAAGAAGAAAAAATCAATTTCTTTGAACAAGCAGATTAAGTTACATCCTAGGAATACCCAGCAGCAAGATGTAAAGAATCTTTTAAATGTAGTTTAACCATGCTTTAGCTACTTCTCGGGGGGTGGGGGGTGGTACCTCTTGTTACAGAAGCCTACCTAGTATCCTAATACAGAATTTCATACCTAGAAGTTGGCACCACTGTAACAAAGTCAAAATATCTGACTGATTTAGCAACTGAATGGACATGGGCTATTTTAAAATGAGAGAGGACATTAACTATCTCCATTTTGACCTCTATCTGTACTTTCTAAATGATTAAGTTTTTCTTTCCATCTTAATTCTTAACTCAGGCAAAAGACCCTAGCGGCAAAGTATTCCCTGATGGGCTGAAACCATCCCTCAAGCAGAGAGGACTGCCCCGAGCCAGCAAGAGCCCATGTGACTGACCCCAAGAAAATGATCAACCTGACCTTTACCACCCACCTGCATGGAGCCACCGATCTCTGTCACGCTTTTTCCTTATATAAACCTAGAAACATTTCTGGCACCTTGGAGACAATCTTTGAGATACTGGCCTCTTGTCTTCTCAGTGTTGGCCTCACTGAAATAAATTCCTTATTTCCCGCCACTCATGTGTCTGCCTTTGGATTTTGCAAGTGGCCAGTGGCCAAACGCTATCTGTTTGAGACCCCAGAGCCAGGTGCTTTGCACCCCTGCCTTCTGGTTACAATAATACAAAGCTAATGACTTTAACAATGTCAGAGCAAAATATTTGGTGAAACTGCTACTGGTGATCGCTAGGAAGGCAGACAATGTGTTTTAGAAAAAAGCCTAGTGCCAGACAGGTTTGGGATATTTAGAATGCTGCCATTTATTAATTCCTTCATCCTGCTGTTTGCAAAGCCCTGTAAGAGAAAAGAAAATACTGAGGAGAGTCCGGCTCTAAGGAAGGGCCTCAGCAAGAGATACAACTGCGGCTCCCAGTCCTTCTCTGGCAGTTTTTGTTAAAATCAAACATGGGAACTAGCCCGTGACAAAAACAACAACAACAAAAATGAGAGTACAGATGATGACTGTCCCCCTTGCCCAGTCCTATTTACTAAGTGTGGATGAAGGTAGAATATAGAGATTAGCAAATATAAAGGGAGTTTTCTAGAATAAATGAATGGATGCATTCTTTCGTTATGGTTGCTTATACCTGGTACTACCTAGAACTAACTAAATGTTTAAGGAATGAAAAACTGCCTAAGAAACTATTATCAGCCACGCAAAAATCTTTTGTTAATTCACCTGCTAGAACAATCTCCAAGTAACCAGCTCAGTAGGAAGCAAACTGTGAAAACAGGGCAGCTCCCCAAAAAAGACAATAGCCACTTCAGATGTGTCTACAGAGAATAAGTGCTTAAAAAAAAAAAAAAAAACAACAAACCACTTTTGGAGGAGAAAGCTGGCGCCACCTGAGCAAATGACCATGTTTCTCCATGGGAGTGAAAACAGAAGCCTCTAACACTGGCTCACCCAGGAACCTGACTCTGTTGCAAGAGCAGCAGGTTTTCACATTTCTGCTCAGAAGGATGTGACAACCGTTAGGGATAAGTGACTACCAAGTGCTCCCCATGCTAACTTTTCTGAATGCGTTTTTAAAACTGCAGTTATCCTGCCCTTACGCCACCATTATATAGTGGTTGTGTGTGTGGTGATGAAGTGTTTGCTGAAAAGACGTGGCTTATGCGTCTATTAGTTAATAGATTATCAAAAAGGAGAAGTCACGGCAGACTGAACAAAGAAAGCTGTCACCGAAAGATTCTGGACTTTGAGACTGCAGCCCTTAAGGAAGAGATAAATATGTTCCACGGGTGAGAAAAGACAAATATGAATTATTTGTGTGGACAAAGGAAGAGACCTCTGAGTGGACCGGTAGGGCAGGACCTCTGATTGCTACCTGGTATTTCCTTGTCGGGAGCAAAATGGAGTCTCTCACGTCAAGTCGGGGCCGGTGAGAAGCAAGGACTCGAGCAGTTAAGGTACTACAGCTAGGAGATATCACTGGGACAGACGTCAGCAGACACCCCAGAACTGAGAAGGAGCAGGACCAGAGGAGGTCTGCAGAGACCCAAAACTGACTAAATCCCTTTGAAAAGGGGGAGGATTTGGGCGGTAAACTGTCAGACTCTTCAGATCTGACCCCCTACGTCTGACCACTTTAAAAAGGCAATTGCGGGGCGCCTGGGCGGCTCAGTGGTTTAAAGCCTCTGCCTTCGGCTCAGGTCATGATCCCAGGACCCTGGGATCGAGCCCCGCATCAGGCTCCCGGCTCATCGGGGA
This sequence comes from Martes martes, assembly GCF_963455335.1. Taxonomy (NCBI): domain Eukaryota; kingdom Metazoa; phylum Chordata; class Mammalia; order Carnivora; family Mustelidae; genus Martes; species Martes martes. Next base: position 17,738,846 of record NC_137900.1, on the reverse strand, counting down.
GCCTGCTTCTTCCTCTCTCTCTGCCTGCCTCTCTGCCTACTTGTGATCTCTCTATCTGTCAAATAAATAAATAAAATCTTTTAAAAAAAAAATAAAAAAAAAATAAAATAAAATAAAAAGGCAATTGCTACGAAGGCTCTGCCTGACTGATCTCCGAAACAGAATGGAGATCTTCCCTGCTTGAACATCACAAGCAGTAAGTGCTGAGAGCTGACCCAGACCAGACGGTGGCCTTGTCTCAGCTTCATGCCCACAGACTGACTTCACGTTTGGTTCATTAACTTCTGTTATCGTGTTTGTTGTGTGATTTGTCATATGCCCTGCTTGGTGGCTGTGTAAGAAGCCCAGTTTAATCACACGGTGAACTGTCACTGAGTTTGGAATCCTGAACCTGCTTTCTAATTGTGATTTAACTTTGCTTATGGTTGAATAAAGCTGACACCGTGGAAAGACACAACTCGTGTGTGCCTTTGCAGCATGCTCAAGACTGTCCTCTTCTCTTCATATAGAAATAAAAGTTTTACCTGAGTACAGGTAGCTCAGGAAAAAAGACCACATTTCCCAACCCTTTGTGTGTGTCATACAGCTAAGTTCAAGTTGTTAAAAAGAAAACCAGAGGATCTAGATGGAGTCACGTATGCTCGGCTAAGTCACTAAACTTAATACCTAGCCTAACCGCGGTTTCAACCTCCCCTGGAAATGCAGTCTTAGTCAGTCAGGATTTTTGCCTGCACCAATGAGGTAATCTGTCACATGGACCCTTCTCCATCCCCAAAAGGAAGACAAATTAATCCACCAAGAAGACTCCCTCTTTCTCCCTAAGGGAACATGACCTTGTCCGAGACGATCCTTTCTTTTGCTAATAACTTCCTTGCCCCGTCCTCCTTCCTAATAAGAATCTTCATTTATATAACCTCTAGAGCTTCTTTTTGCTAGATGGGATGCAGCCAAATGCATGAATTGCTTAATAAAGCCAAGTAGATCTTCAAATTTACTTGGTCAGATTTTGTCTTTTAACAAAGCCAAACGTACAGACAGAAGAAATATGTAAGATTTCTATATTATACTCTAAAGAGAATCTGTATCCCCTCCATTTCTTTTCTTTTCTTT